>NC_090444.1:887352774-888722108 GCF_031143425.1 Pleurodeles waltl
CCTTATTCGTTTGTGGCACATACCCCCCCCAACTTTTTTTTCTAAGTAAAAAGTCTACATACATCTTGCAGAGTGTGTTTTTAGGAGACTGTTTTAATCTGTTTCTGTGATTTAAATTGTGTTTAAAAACTGTTTGTCCTCCTGTTTTTTGCCTTAAAAAAAAGCCCGATTTCAGAGTGTGAGCCCAGCAGTATTCCAGTGTTTGTTTTTTAAACAATCTCTCCCTTACCTGGAAAGTAGACTCTGCTAGCTTGGAAGTGTGGATTCAGCCTGTCTGTATCCAAGGAGATTCTGAATAGAGCAGCAGCTCTCTTTCCCCTGCCCACAGGGACTGTAATTAGATGATTGGCTCTCTGAGTCCCTGTTGCACCTGAGCCCCGCCCCCCACACGTGCTCTGGCCCCTTAAGTTTTTGGAGGGAAGCCCAAGACAGCCATCTCTATTTTGTGAGCCTCAGCATCTTCCTGTGTCCTGATACAGCCCAGTGTTCAAGGATTGCAAAAAGACCTAGGTAAGGAGTCCTGAGATTTGTCTGGGTGAATAGTATCATTTGTTCAAAAGTGTTTATTTCAGCTATCTCTGTCTGTTTTACTGTGGACTTTCTGTGTTTCTGGTAGACTGGCCTCTTTTAAAGTGGTGTTTTTTTCAAATTTGATTTTGCTGTGACTATGTGAATTGCCTTGCTAGTTTGTGGCACATAACTTCCCCCCCTTTAGCTTCTAAGTAAAAAGGCTACATACATCTTGTAGAGTATGTTTTTAGGAGACTGTTTTAATCTGTTTCTATGTTCTAAATTGTGTTTAAAAACTGTCTGCCTCCCTGATCTTTGCCTTTAAAAGTCCCCAATTTTCAGAGTGGGCGCCCAGCAGTATCCAGTGTTTGTTTTTGAAACAATCTCTCCCTTACTTGGAAAGTAGACTCTGCTAGCTTGGAAGTGTGGATTCAGCCTGTCTGTATTCAAGGAGATTCTGAATAGAGCAGCAGCTGCCTTTCCCCCTGCCAACAGGGACTGGACTTAGCTGATTGGCTCTCTGAGTCCCTGTTGCACCTGAGGCCTGTCCCCCCACCCCTGCTCTGGCCCCTTAAGTTTATGGAGGGAAGCCCAAGAGACCCACCTCCATTTTGTGAGCCTCAGCATCTTCCCTGTGTCCTGATACAAGCCCACTGTTCAAGGATTGCAAAAAGACCTTGGTAAGGAGCCCTGAGATTTGTCTGGGTAAATAGTATTATTTGTTCAAAAGTGTTTATTTCAGCTACCTGTGTCTGTTTTACTGTGGACTCTCTGTGTTTCAGGCAGCCTGGTCTCTTTTAAAGTTGTGTTTTTTTTAAATGTGTTTTTGCCGTTACTGTGTGAATTGCCTTGCTAGTTTGTGGCACATACCCCGGCTTTTTTCTTCTCAGTAAAAAGGCTACATACATCTTGCAGAGTTTGTTTTTAGGAGACTGTTTGATCTGTTTCTGTGATTTAAATTGTGTTTAAAAACTGTCTGCCCCCCTGTTTTCTGCATTTAAGAAAGCCCAATTTCAGAGTGCGGGCCCAGCAGTATTCCAGTGTTTGTTTTTTAAACAATCTCTCTCTTCCCTGGAAAGTAAACTCTGCTGGCTTGGAAGTGTGGATTCAGCCTGTCTGTATCCAAGGAGATTCTGAATAGAGCAGCAGCTATCTTTCCCCCTGCCCACAGGGACTGGACTTAGCTGATTGGCTCTCTGAGTCCCTGTTGCACCTGAGCCCCGCCCCCAACACCTGCTCTGGGCCCTTCATTTTCTGGAGGGAAGCCCAAGACAGCCACCTCCATTTTGTGAGCCTCAGCATCTTCCCTGTGTCCTGATACAGCCCAGTGTTCAAGGATTGCAAAAAGACCTAGGTAAGGAGCCCTGAGATTTTTCTGGGAAATTAGTATATTTTGTTCAAAAGTGTTTATTTCAGCTAACTGTTTCTGTTTTACTGTGGACTCTCTGTGTTTCAGGCAGCCTGGCCTCTTTTAAAGTGGTGTTTGTTTTTTAATTCACTTTTGCCATGACTGTGTGAATTGCCTTGCTAGTTTGTGGCACATAACCCCACTCCCCCTTTTATCTTCTAAGTAAAAAGGCTACATATATCTTGTAGAGTGTGTTTTTAGGAGACTGTTTTAATCTGTTTCTATGATTTAAATTGTGTTTAAAAACTGTCTGCCCACCTGATCTTTGCCTTTAAAAATCCCCAATTTCAGAGTGCGCGCCCAGCAGTATTCCAGTGTTTGTTTTTGAAACAATCTCTCCCTTACTTGGAAAGTAGACTCTGCCAGCTTGGAAGTGTGGATTCAGCCTGTCTGTATTCAAGGAGATTCTGAATAGAGCAGCAGCTGCCTTTCCCCCTGCCCACAGGGACTGGACTTAGCTGATTGGCTCTCTGAGTCCCTGTTGCACTTTAGCCCGCCCCCCACACCTGCTCTGGCCCCTTAAGTTTGTGGAGTGAAGCCCAAGACAGCCACCTCCATTTTGTGAGCCTCAGCATCTTCCCTGTTTCCTGATACAGCCCTGGGTTCAAGGATTGCAAAAAGACCTTGGTAAGGAGCACTGAGAATTTTCTGGGTAAATAGCATTATTTGTTCATAAGTGTTTATTTCAGCTACCTGTGTCTGTTTTACTGTGGACTCTCTTTGTTTCAGGCAGCCTGGTCTCTTTTAAAGTTGTGTTTTTTAAAAATGTGCTTTTGCCGTGACTGTGTGAATTGCCTTGCTTGTTTGTGGCACATACCCCCCCCCCTTTTTTCTTCTCAGTAAAAAGGCTACATACATCTTGGAGAGTGTGTTTTTAGGAGTCTGTTTTAATCTGTTTCTTTGATTTAAATTGTGTTTAAAAACTGTCCTCCCCCCTGTTTTCTGCATTTAACAAAGCCCAATTTCAGAGTGCGGGACCAGCAGTATTCCAGTGTTTGTTTTTTAAACAATCTCTCCCTTACCTGGAAAGTAGACTTTGCTAACTTGGAAGGGTGGACTCAGCCTGTCTGTATCGAAGGAGATTCTGAACAGAGCAGCAGCTGCCTTTCCCCCTACCCACAGGGACTGGACTCAGCTGGTTGGCTCTCTGAGTCCCTGTTGCACTTTAGCCCCGCCCCCCCACACCTGCTCTGGCCCCTTAAGTTTGTGGAGTGAAGCCCAAGACAGCCACCTCCATTTTGTGAGCCTCAGCATCTTCCCTGTGTCCTGATACAGCCCAGTGTTCAAGGATTGCAAAGAGACCTAGGTAAGGAGCCCTGAGATTTTTCTGGGCAATAGTAATAATTGGTCAAAAGTATTTATTTCAGCTACCTGTGTCTGTTTTACTGTGGACTCTCTGTTGTTTCAGACAGCCTGGCCTCTTTTAAAGTGGTGTTTTTTTTTATCTGTTTTTGCCGTGACTGTGTGAATTGCCTTACTAGTTTGTGGCACATACCTCCCCCCCCATTTTTTCTTCTAAGTAAAAAGGCTACATACATCTTGTAAAGTATGTTTTTAGGAGACTGTTTTAATCTGTTTCTATGTTTTAAATTGTGTTATAAAACTGTCTGCCTCCCTGATCTTTGCCTTTAAAAGTCCACAATTTCAGAGTGCGCGCCCAGCAGTATTCCAGTGTTTGTTTTTGAAAAAATCTCTCCCTTACTTGGAAAGTAGACTCTGCTAGCCTGGAAGTGTGGATTCAGCCTGTCTGTATTCAAGGAGATTCTGAATAGAGCAGCAGCTGCCTTTCCCCATGCCCACAGGTATGGGACTTAGCTGATTGGCTCTCTGAGTCCCTGTTGCACCAGAGCCCCGTCCCCCCACACCTGCTCTTGCCCCTTGAGTTTGTGGAGGGAAGCCCAAGACAGCCACCTCCATTTTGTGAGCCTCAGCATCTTCCCTGTGTCCTGATACAGCCCAGTGTTAAAGGATTACAAAAAGACCTAGGTAAGGAGCCCTGAGATTTTTCTGGGTGAATAGTATTATTTGTTCAAAATTGTTTATTTCAGCTACCTGTTTCTGTTTTAATGTGGACTCTCTGTGTTTCAGGCAGCCTGGCCTCTTTTAAAGTGGTGTTTATTTTATGTGTTTTTGCTGTGACTGTGTGAATTGCCTTGCAAGTTTGTGGCACATACCCCCCCTCTCTTCTAAGTAAAAATGCTTCATACATCTTGCAGAGTGTGTTTTTAGGAGACTGTTTTAATCTGTTTCTGTGATTTAAATTGTGTTTAAATACTGTCTGCCCCCCTGTTTTTTGCCTTTAAAAAATCCCAATTTCACAGTGCGCGCCCAGCAGTATTCCAATGTTTTGTTTTTTTAAACAATCTCTCCCTTACCTGGAAAGTAGACCCTGCTAGCTTGGAAGTGTGGATTCAGCCTGTCTGCATCCAAGGAGATTCTGAATAGAGCAGCAGCTGCCTTTGCCCTTGCCCACAGGGACTGGACTTAGCTGATTGACTCTCTGAGTCCCTGTTGCACCTGAGCCCCGCCCCCAACACCTGCTGTCGGCCCTTAATTTTGTGGAGGGAAGCCCAAGACAGCCACCTCCATTTTGTGAGCTTCGTCATCTTCCCTGTGTTCTGATACAGCCCAGTGTTCAACGATTGCAAAAAGACCTAGGTAAGGAGCCCTGAGATTTTTCTGGGTGAATAGTATTATTTGTTCAAAATTGTTTATTTCAGCTACCTGTTTCTGTTTTACTGTGGACTCTCTGTGTTTCAGGCAGCCTGGCCTCTTTTAAAGTGGTGTTTTTTTTATGTGTTTTTGCTGTGACTGTGTGAATTGCCTTGCAAGTTTGTGGCACATACCCCCCCTCTCTTCTAAGTAAAAATGCTACATACATCTTGCAGAGTGTGTTTTTAGGTGACTGTTTTAATCTGTTTCTGTGATTTAAATTGTGTTTAAATACTGTCTGCCCCCCTGTTTTTTGCCTTTAAAAAATCCCAATTTCACAGTGCGCGCCAAGCAGTATTCCAATGTTTTGTTTTTTTAAACAATCTCTCCCTTACTTGGAAAGTAGACTCTGCTAGCTTGGAAGTGTGGATTCAGCCTGTCTGTATTCAAGGAGATTCTGAATAGAGCAGCAGCTGCCTTTCCCCTGCCCACAGGGACTGGACTTAGCTGATTGGCTCTCTGAGTCCCTGTTGCACCAGAGCCCCGTCCCCCCACACCTGCTCTTGTCCCTTGAGTTTGTGAAGGGAAGCCCAAGACAGCCACCTCCATTTTGTGAGCCTCAGCATCTTCCCTGTGTCCTGATACAGCCCAGTGTTAAAGGATTACAAAAAGACCTAGGTAAGGAGCCCTGAGATTTTTCTGGGTGAATAGTATTATTTGTTCAAAATTGTTTATTTCAGCTACCTGTTTCTGTTTTACTGTGGACTCTCTGTGTTTCAGGCAGCCTGGCCTCTTTTAAAGTGGTGTTTTTTTTGTGTGTTTTTGCTGTGACTGTGAATTGCCTTATTCGTTTGTGGCACATACCCCCCCCAACTTTTTTTTCTAAGTAAAAAGTCTACATACATCTTGCAGAGTGTGTTTTTAGGAGACTGTTTTAATCTGTTTCTGTGATTTAAATTGTGTTTAAAAACTGTTTGTCCTCCTGTTTTTTGCCTTAAAAAAAAGCCCGATTTCAGAGTGTGAGCCCAGCAGTATTCCAGTGTTTGTTTTTTAAACAATCTCTCCCTTACCTGGAAAGTAGACTCTGCTAGCTTGGAAGTGTGGATTCAGCCTGTCTGTATCCAAGGAGATTCTGAATAGAGCAGCAGCTCTCTTTCCCCTGCCCACAGGGACTGTAATTAGATGATTGGCTCTCTGAGTCCCTGTTGCACCTGAGCCCCGCCCCCCACACGTGCTCTGGCCCCTTAAGTTTTTGGAGGGAAGCCCAAGACAGCCATCTCTATTTTGTGAGCCTCAGCATCTTCCTGTGTCCTGATACAGCCCAGTGTTCAAGGATTGCAAAAAGACCTAGGTAAGGAGTCCTGAGATTTGTCTGGGTGAATAGTATCATTTGTTCAAAAGTGTTTATTTCAGCTATCTCTGTCTGTTTTACTGTGGACTTTCTGTGTTTCTGGTAGACTGGCCTCTTTTAAAGTGGTGTTTTTTTCAAATTTGATTTTGCCGTGACTATGTGAATTGCCTTGCTAGTTTGTGGCACATAACTTCCCCCCCTTTAGCTTCTAAGTAAAAAGGCTACATACATCTTGTAGAGTATGTTTTTAGGAGACTGTTTTAATCTGTTTCTATGTTCTAAATTGTGTTTAAAAACTGTCTGCCTCCCTGATCTTTGCCTTTAAAAGTCCCCAATTTCAGAGTGGGCGCCCAGCAGTATTCCAGTGTTTGTTTTTGAAACAATCTCTCCCTTACTTGGAAAGTAGACTCTGCTAGCTTGGAAGTGTGGATTCAGCCTGTCTGTATTCAAGGAGATTCTGAATAGAGCAGCAGCTGCCTTTCCCCCTGCCAACAGGGACTGGACTTAGCTGATTGGCTCTCTGAGTCCCTGTTGCACCTGAGGCCTGTCCCCCCACCCCTGCTCTGGCCCCTTAAGTTTATGGAGGGAAGCCCAAGAGACCCACCTCCATTTTGTGAGCCTCAGCATCTTCCCTGTGTCCTGATACAGCCCACTGTTCAAGGATTGAAAAAAGACCTTGGTAAGGAGCCCTGAGATTTGTCTGGGTAAATAGTATTATTTGTTCAAAAGTGTTTATTTCAGCTACCTGTGTCTGTTTTACTGTGGACTCTCTGTGTTTCAGGCAGCCTGGTCTCTTTTAAAGTTGTGTTTTTTTTAAATGTGTTTTTGCCGTTACTGTGTGAATTGCCTTGCTAGTTTGTGGCACATACCCCGGCTTTTTTCTTCTCAGTAAAAAGGCTACATACATCTTGCAGAGTTTGTTTTTAGGAGACTGTTTGATCTGTTTCTGTGATTTAAATTGTGTTTAAAAACTGTCTGCCCCCCTGTTTTCTGCATTTAAGAAAGCCCAATTTCAGAGTGCGGGCCCAGCAGTATTCCAGTGTTTGTTTTTTAAACAATCTCTCTCTTACCTGGAAAGTAAACTCTGCTGGCTTGGAAGTGTGGATTCAGCCTGTCTGTATCCAAGGAGATTCTGAATAGAGCAGCAGCTATCTTTCCCCCTGCCCACAGGGACTGGACTTAGCTGATTGGCTCTCTGAGTCCCTGTTGCACCTGAGCCCCGCCCCCAACACCTGCTCTGGGCCCTTCATTTTCTGGAGGGAAGCCCAAGACAGCCACCTCCATTTTGTGAGCCTCAGCATCTTCCCTGTGTCCTGATACAGCCCAGTGTTCAAGGATTGCAAAAAGACCTAGGTAAGGAGCCCTGAGATTTTTCTGGGAAATTAGTATATTTTGTTCAAAAGTGTTTATTTCAGCTAACTGTTTCTGTTTTACTGTGGACTCTCTGTGTTTCAGGCAGCCTGGCCTCTTTTAAAGTGGTGTTTGTTTTTTAATTCACTTTTGCCATGACTGTGTGAATTGCCTTGCTAGTTTGTGGCACATAACCCCACTCCCCCTTTTATCTTCTAAGTAAAAAGGCTACATATATCTTGTAGAGTGTGTTTTTAGGAGACTGTTTTAATCTGTTTCTATGATTTAAATTGTGTTTAAAAACTGTCTGCCCACCTGATCTTTGCCTTTAAAAATCCCCAATTTCAGAGTGCGCGCCCAGCAGTATTCCAGTGTTTGTTTTTGAAACAATCTCTCCCTTACTTGGAAAGTAGACTCTGCCAGCTTGGAAGTGTGGATTCAGCCTGTCTGTATTCAAGGAGATTCTGAATAGAGCAGCAGCTGCCTTTCCCCCTGCCCACAGGGACTGGACTTAGCTGATTGGCTCTCTGAGTCCCTGTTGCACTTTAGCCCGCCCCCCCACACCTGCTCTGGCCCCTTAAGTTTGTGGAGTGAAGCCCAAGACAGCCACCTCCATTTTGTGAGCCTCAGCATCTTCCCTGTTTCCTGATACAGCCCTGGGTTCAAGGATTGCAAAAAGACCTTGGTAAGGAGCACTGAGAATTTTCTGGGTAAATAGCATTATTTGTTCATAAGTGTTTATTTCAGCTACCTGTGTCTGTTTTACTGTGGACTCTCTTTGTTTCAGGCAGCCTGGTCTCTTTTAAAGTTGTGTTTTTTAAAAATGTGCTTTTGCCGTGACTGTGTGAATTGCCTTGCTTGTTTGTGGCACATACCCCCCCCCCTTTTTTATTCTCAGTAAAAAGGCTACATACATCTTGGAGAGTGTGTTTTTAGGAGTCTGTTTTAATCTGTTTCTTTGATTTAAATTGTGTTTAAAAACTGTCCTCCCCCCTGTTTTCTGCATTTAACAAAGCCCAATTTCAGAGTGCGGGACCAGCAGTATTCCAGTGTTTGTTTTTTAAACAATCTCTCCCTTACCTGGAAAGTAGACTTTGCTAACTTGGAAGGGTGGACTCAGCCTGTCTGTATCGAAGGAGATTCTGAACAGAGCAGCAGCTGCCTTTCCCCCTACCCACAGGGACTGGACTCAGCTGGTTGGCTCTCTGAGTCCCTGTTGCACTTTAGCCCCACCCCCCCACACCTGCTCTGGCCCCTTAAGTTTGTGGAGTGAAGCCCAAGACAGCCACCTCCATTTTGTGAGCCTCAGCATCTTCCCTGTTTTCTGATACAGCCCAGTGTTCAAGGATTGCAAAGAGACCTAGGTAAGGAGCCCTGAGATTTTTCTGGGCAATAGTAATAATTGGTCAAAAGTATTTATTTCAGCTACCTGTGTCTGTTTTACTGTGGACTCTCTGTTGTTTCAGACAGCCTGGCCTCTTTTAAAGTGGTGTTTTTTTTTATCTGTTTTTGCCGTGACTGTGTGAATTGCCTTACTAGTTTGTGGCACATACCTCCCCCCCCCATTTTTTCTTCTAAGTAAAAAGGCTACATACATCTTGTAGAGTATGTTTTTAGGAGACTGTTTTAATCTGTTTCTATGTTTTAAATTGTGTTATAAAACTGTCTGCCTCCCTGATCTTTGCCTTTAAAAGTCCACAATTTCAGAGTGCGCGCCCAGCAGTATTCCAGTGTTTGTTTTTGAAAAAATCTCTCCCTTACTTGGAAAGTAGACTCTGCTAGCTTGGAAGTGTGGATTCAGCCTGTCTGTATTCAAGGAGATTCTGAATAGAGCAGCAGCTGCCTTTCCCCATGCCCACAGGTATGGGACTTAGCTGATTGGCTCTCTGAGTCCCTGTTGCACCAGAGCCCCGTCCCCCCACACCTGCTCTTGCCCCTTGAGTTTGTGGAGGGAAGCCCAAGACAGCCACCTCCATTTTGTGAGCCTCAGCATCTTCCCTGTGTCCTGATACAGCCCAGTGTTAAAGGATTACAAAAAGACCTAGGTAAGGAGCCCTGAGATTTTTCTGGGTGAATAGTATTATTTGTTCAAAATTGTTTATTTCAGCTACCTGTTTCTGTTTTAATGTGGACTCTCTGTGTTTCAGGTAGCCTGGCCTCTTTTAAAGTGGTGTTTTTTTTATGTGTTTTTGCTGTGACTGTGTGAATTGCCTTGCAAGTTTGTGGCACATACCCCCCCTCTCTTCTAAGTAAAAATGCTTCATACATCTTGCAGAGTGTGTTTTTAGGAGACTGTTTTAATCTGTTTCTGTGATTTAAATTGTGTTTAAATACTGTCTGCCCCCCTGTTTTTTGCCTTTAAAAAATCCCAATTTCACAGTGCGCGCCCAGCAGTATTCCAATGTTTTGTTTTTTTAAACAATCTCTCCCTTACCTGGAAAGTAGACCCTGCTAGCTTGGAAGTGTGGATTCAGCCTGTCTGCATCCAAGGAGATTCTGAATAGAGCAGCAGCTGCCTTTGCCCTTGCCCACAGGGACTGGACTTAGCTGATTGACTCTCTGAGTCCCTGTTGCACCTGAGCCCCGCCCCCAACACCTGCTGTCGGCCCTTAATTTTGTGGAGGGAAGCCCAAGACAGCCACCTCCATTTTGTGAGCTTCGTCATCTTCCCTGTGTTCTGATACAGCCCAGTGTTCAACGATTGCAAAAAGACCTAGGTAAGGAGCCCTGAGATTTTTCTGGGTGAACAGTATTATTTGTTCAAAATTGTTTATTTCAGCTACCTGTTTCTGTTTTACTGTGGACTCTCTGTGTTTCAGGCAGCCTGGCCTCTTTTAAAGTGGTGTTTTTTTTATGTGTTTTTGCTGTGACTGTGTGAATTGCCTTGCAAGTTTGTGGCACATACCCCCCTCTCTTCTAAGTAAAAATGCTACATACATCTTGCAGAGTGTGTTTTTAGGTGACTGTTTTAATCTGTTTCTGTGATTTAAATTGTGTTTAAATACTGTCTGCCCCCCTGTTTTTTGCCTTTAAAAAATCCCAATTTCACAGTGCGCGCCAAGCAGTATTCCAATGTTTTGTTTTTTTAAACAATCTCTCCCTTACTTGGAAAGTAGACTCTGCTAGCTTGGAAGTGTGGATTCAGCCTGTCTGTATTCAAGGAGATTCTGAATAGAGCAGCAGCTGCCTTTCCCCTGCCCACAGGGACTGGACTTAGCTGATTGGCTCTCTGAGTCCCTGTTGCACCAGAGCCCCGTCCCCCCACACCTGCTCTTGTCCCTTGAGTTTGTGGAGGGAAGCCCAAGACAGCCACCTCCATTTTGTGAGCCTCAGCATCTTCCCTGTGTCCTGATACAGCCCAGTGTTAAAGGATTACAAAAAGACCTAGGTAAGGAGCCCTGAGATTTTTCTGGGTGAATAGTATTATTTGTTCAAAATTGTTTATTTCAGCTACCTGTTTCTGTTTTACTGTGGACTCTCTGTGTTTCAGGCAGCCTGGCCTCTTTTAAAGTGGTGTTTTTTTTGTGTGTTTTTGCTGTGACTGTGTGAATTGCCTTATTCGTTTGTGGCACATACCCCCCCAACTTTTTTTTCTAAGTAAAAAGTCTACATACATCTTGCAGAGTGTGTTTTTAGGAGACTGTTTTAATCTGTTTCTGTGATTTAAATTGTGTTTAAAAACTGTTTGTCCTCCTGTTTTTTGCCTTAAAAAAAAGCCCGATTTCAGAGTGTGAGCCCAGCAGTATTCCAGTGTTTGTTTTTTAAACAATCTCTCCCTTACCTGGAAAGTAGACTCTGCTAGCTTGGAAGTGTGGATTCAGCCTGTCTGTATCCAAGGAGATTCTGAATAGAGCAGCAGCTCTCTTTCCCCTGCCCACAGGGACTGTAATTAGATGATTGGCTCTCTGAGTCCCTGTTGCACCTGAGCCCCGCCCCCCACACGTGCTCTGGCCCCTTAAGTTTTTGGAGGGAAGCCCAAGACAGCCATCTCTATTTTGTGAGCCTCAGCATCTTCCTGTGTCCTGATACAGCCCAGTGTTCAAGGATTGCAAAAAGACCTAGGTAAGGAGTCCTGAGATTTGTCTGGGTGAATAGTATCATTTGTTCAAAAGTGTTTATTTCAGCTATCTCTGTCTGTTTTACTGTGGACTTTCTGTGTTTCTGGTAGACTGGCCTCTTTTAAAGTGGTGTTTTTTTCAAATTTGATTTTGCCGTGACTATGTGAATTGCCTTGCTAGTTTGTGGCACATAACTTCCCCCCCTTTAGCTTCTAAGTAAAAAGGCTACATACATCTTGTAGAGTATGTTTTTAGGAGACTGTTTTAATCTGTTTCTATGTTCTAAATTGTGTTTAAAAACTGTCTGCCTCCCTGATCTTTGCCTTTAAAAGTCCCCAATTTCAGAGTGGGCGCCCAGCAGTATTCCAGTGTTTGTTTTTGAAACAATCTCTCCCTTACTTGGAAAGTAGACTCTGCTAGCTTGGAAGTGTGGATTCAGCCTGTCTGTATTCAAGGAGATTCTGAATAGAGCAGCAGCTGCCTTTCCCCCTGCCAACAGGGACTGGACTTAGCTGATTGGCTCTCTGAGTCCCTGTTGCACCTGAGGCCTGTCCCCCCACCCCTGCTCTGGCCCCTTAAGTTTATGGAGGGAAGCCCAAGAGACCCACCTCCATTTTGTGAGCCTCAGCATCTTCCCTGTGTCCTGATACAGCCCACTGTTCAAGGATTGCAAAAAGACCTTGGTAAGGAGCCCTGAGATTTGTCTGGGTAAATAGTATTATTTGTTCAAAAGTGTTTATTTCAGCTACCTGTGTCTGTTTTACTGTGGACTCTCTGTGTTTCAGGCAGCCTGGTCTCTTTTAAAGTTGTGTTTTTTTTAAATGTGTTTTTGCCGTTACTGTGTGAATTGCCTTGCTAGTTTGTGGCACATACCCCGGCTTTTTTCTTCTCAGTAAAAAGGCTACATACATCTTGCAGAGTTTGTTTTTAGGAGACTGTTTGATCTGTTTCTGTGATTTAAATTGTGTTTAAAAACTGTCTGCCCCCCTGTTTTCTGCATTTAAGAAAGCCCAATTTCAGAGTGCGGGCCCAGCAGTATTCCAGTGTTTGTTTTTTAAACAATCTCTCTCTTACCTGGAAAGTAAACTCTGCTGGCTTGGAAGTGTGGATTCAGCCTGTCTGTATCCAAGGAGATTCTGAATAGAGCAGCAGCTATCTTTCCCCCTGCCCACAGGGACTGGACTTAGCTGATTGGCTCTCTGAGTCCATGTTGCACCTGAGCCCCGCCCCCAACACCTGCTCTGGGCCCTTCATTTTCTGGAGGGAAGCCCAAGACAGCCACCTCCATTTTGTGAGCCTCAGCATCTTCCCTGTGTCCTGATACAGCCCAGTGTTCAAGGATTGCAAAAAGACCTAGGTAAGGAGCCCTTAGATTTTTCTGGGAAATTAGTATATTTTGTTCAAAAGTGTTTATTTCAGCTAACTGTTTCTGTTTTACTGTGGACTCTCTGTGTTTCAGGCAGCCTGGCCTCTTTTAAAGTGGTGTTTGTTTTTTAATTCACTTTTGCCATGACTGTGTGAATTGCCTTGCTAGTTTGTGGCACATAACCCCACTCCCCCTTTTATCTTCTAAGTAAAAAGGCTACATATATCTTGTAGAGTGTGTTTTTAGGAGACTGTTTTAATCTGTTTCTATGATTTAAATTGTGTTTAAAAACTGTCTGCCCACCTGATCTTTGCCTTTAAAAATCCCCAATTTCAGAGTGCACGCCCAGCAGTATTCCAGTGTTTGTTTTTGAAACAATCTCTCCCTTACTTGGAAAGTAGACTCTGCCAGCTTGGAAGTGTGGATTCAGCCTGTCTGTATTCAAGGAGATTCTGAATAGAGCAGCAGCTGCCTTTCCCCCTGCCCACAGGGACTGGACTTAGCTGATTGGCTCTCTGAGTCCCTGTTGCACTTTAGCCCGCCCCCCCACACCTGCTCTGGCCCCTTAAGTTTGTGGAGTGAAGCCCAAGACAGCCACCTCCATTTTGTGAGCCTCAGCATCTTCCCTGTTTCCTGATACAGCCCTGGGTTCAAGGATTGCAAAAAGACCTTGGTAAGGAGCACTGAGAATTTTCTGGGTAAATAGCATTATTTGTTCATAAGTGTTTATTTCAGCTACCTGTGTCTGTTTTACTGTGGACTCTCTTTGTTTCAGGCAGCCTGGTCTCTTTTAAAGTTGTGTTTTTTAAAAATGTGCTTTTGCCGTGACTGTGTGAATTGCCTTGCTTGTTTGTGGCACATACCCCCCCCCCTTTTTTCTTCTCAGTAAAAAGGCTACATACATCTTGGAGAGTGTGTTTTTAGGAGTCTGTTTTAATCTGTTTCTTTGATTTAAATTGTGTTTAAAAACTGTCCTCCCCCCTGTTTTCTGCATTTAACAAAGCCCAATTTCAGAGTGCGGGACCAGCAGTATTCCAGTGTTTGTTTTTTAAACAATCTCTCCCTTACCTGGAAAGTAGACTTTGCTAACTTGGAAGGGTGGACTCAGCCTGTCTGTATCGAAGGAGATTCTGAACAGAGCAGCAGCTGCCTTTCCCCCTACCCACAGGGACTGGACTCAGCTGGTTGGCTATCTGAGTCCCTGTTGCACTTTAGCCCCGCCCCCCCACACCTGCTCTGGCCCCTTAAGTTTGTGGAGTGAAGCCCAAGACAGCCACCTCCATTTTGTGAGCCTCAGCATCTTCCCTGTGTCCTGATACAGCCCAGTGTTCAAGGATTGCAAAGAGACCTAGGTAAGGAGCCCTGAGATTTTTCTGGGCAATAGTAATAATTGGTCAAAAGTATTTATTTCAGCTACCTGTGTCTGTTTTACTGTGGACTCTCTGTTGTTTCAGACAGCCTGGCCTCTTTTAAAGTGGTGTTTTTTTTTATCTGTTTTTGCCGTGACTGTGTGAATTGCCTTACTAGTTTGTGGCACATACCTCCCCCCCCCATTTTTTCTTCTAAGTAAAAAGGCTACATACATCTTGTAGAGTATGTTTTTAGGAGACTGTTTTAATCTGTTTCTATGTTTTAAATTGTGTTATAAAACTGTCTGCCTCCCTGATCTTTGCCTTTAAAAGTCCACAATTTCAGAGTGCGCGCCCAGCAGTATTCCAGTGTTTGTTTTTGAAAAAATCTCTCCCTTACTTGGAAAGTAGACTCTGCTAGCTTGGAAGTGTGGATTCAGCCTGTCTGTATTCAAGGAGATTCTGAATAGAGCAGCAGCTGCCTTTCCCCATGCCCACAGGTATGGGACTTAGCTGATTGGCTCTCTGAGTCCCTGTTGCACCAGAGCCCCGTCCCCCCACACCTGCTCTTGCCCCTTGAGTTTGTGGAGGGAAGCCCAAGACAGCCACCTCCATTTTGTGAGCCTCAGCATCTTCCCTGTGTCCTGATACAGCTCAGTGTTAAAGGATTACAAAAAGACCTAGGTAAGGAGCCCTGAGATTTTTCTGGGTGAATAGTATTATTTGTTCAAAATTGTTTATTTCAGCTACCTGTTTCTGTTTTAATGTGGACTCTCTGTGTTTCAGGCAGCCTGGCCTCTTTTAAAGTGGTGTTTTTTTTATGTGTTTTTGCTGTGACTGTGTGAATTGCCTTGCAAGTTTGTGGCACATACTCCCCCTCTCTTCTAAGTAAAAATGCTTCATACATCTTGCAGAGTGTGTTTTTAGGAGACTGTTTTAATCTGTTTCTGTGATTTAAATTGTGTTTAAATACTGTCTGCCCCCCTGTTTTTTGCCTTTAAAAAATCCCAATTTCACAGTGCGCGCCCAGCAGTATTCCAATGTTTTGTTTTTTTAAACAATCTCTCCCTTACCTGGAAAGTAGACCCTGCTAGCTTGGAAGTGTGGATTCAGCCTGTCTGCATCCAAGGAGATTCTGAATAGAGCAGCAGCTGCCTTTGCCCTTGCCCACAGGGACTGGACTTAGCTGATTGACTCTCTGAGTCCCTGTTGCACCTGAGCCCCGCCCCCAACACCTGCTGTCGGCCCTTAATTTTGTGGAGGGAAGCCCAAGACAGCCACCTCCATTTTGTGAGCTTCGTCATCTTCCCTGTGTTCTGATACAGCCCAGTGTTCAACGATTGCAAAAAGACCTAGGTAAGGAGCCCTGAGATTTTTCTGGGTGAATAGTATTATTTGTTCAAAATTGTTTATTTCAGCTACCTGTTTCTGTTTTACTGTGGACTCTCTGTGTTTCAGGCAGCCTGGCCTCTTTTAAAGTGGTGTTTTTTTATGTGTTTTTGCTGTGACTGTGTGAATTGCCTTGCAAGTTTGTGGCACATACCCCCCTCTCTTCTAAGTAAAAATGCTACATACATCTTGCAGAGTGTGTTTTTAGGTGACTGTTTTAATCTGTTTCTGTGATTTAAATTGTGTTTAAATACTGTCTGCCCCCCTGTTTTTTGCCTTTAAAAAATCCCAATTTCACAGTGCGCGCCAAGCAGTATTCCAATGTTTTGTTTTTTTAAACAATCTCTCCCTTACTTGGAAAGTAGACTCTGCTAGCTTGGAAGTGTGGATTCAGCCTGTCTGTATTCAAGGAGATTCTGAATAGAGCAGCAGCTGCCTTTCCCCTGCCCACAGGGACTGGACTTAGCTGATTGGCTCTCTGAGTCCCTGTTGCACCAGAGCCCCGTCCCCCCACACCTGCTCTTGTCCCTTGAGTTTGTGGAGGGAAGCCCAAGACAGCCACCTCCATTTTGTGAGCCTCAGCATCTTCCCTGTGTCCTGATACAGCCCAGTGTTAAAGGATTACAAAAAGACCTAGGTAAGGAGCCCTGAGATTTTTCTGGGTGAATAGTATTATTTGTTCAAAATTGTTTATTTCAGCTACCTGTTTCTGTTTTACTGTGGACTCTCTGTGTTTCAGGCAGCCTGGCCTCTTTTAAAGTGGTGTTTTTTTTGTGTGTTTTTGCTGTGACTGTGTGAATTGCCTTATTCGTTTGTGGCACATACCCCCCCCAACTTTTTTTTCTAAGTAAAAAGTCTACATACATCTTGCAGAGTGTGTTTTTAGGAGACTGTTTTAATCTGTTTCTGTGATTTAAATTGTGTTTAAAAACTGTTTGTCCTCCTATTTTTTGCCTTAAAAAAAAGCCCGATTTCAGAGTGTGAGCCCAGCAGTATTCCAGTGTTTGTTTTTTAAACAATCTCTCCCTTACCTGGAAAGTAGACTCTGCTAGCTTGGAAGTGTGGATTCAGCCTGTCTGTATCCAAGGAGATTCTGAATAGAGCAGCAGCTCTCTTTCCCCTGCCCACAGGGACTGTAATTAGATGATTGGCTCTCTGAGTCCCTGTTGCACCTGAGCCCCGCCCCCCACACGTGCTCTGGCCCCTTAAGTTTTTGGAGGGAAGCCCAAGACAGCCATCTCTATTTTGTGAGCCTCAGCATCTTCCTGTGTCCTGATACAGCCCAGTGTTCAAGGATTGCAAAAAGACCTAGGTAAGGAGTCCTGAGATTTGTCTGGGTGAATAGTATCATTTGTTCAAAAGTGTTTATTTCAGCTATCTCTGTCTGTTTTACTGTGGACTTTCTGTGTTTCTGGTAGACTGGCCTCTTTTAAAGTGGTGTTTTTTTCAAATTTGATTTTGCCGTGACTATGTGAATTGCCTTGCTAGTTTGTGGCACATAACTTCCCCCCCTTTAGCTTCTAAGTAAAAAGGCTACATACATCTTGTAGAGTATGTTTTTAGGAGACTGTTTTAATCTGTTTCTATGTTCTAAATTGTGTTTAAAAACTGTCTGCCTCCCTGATCTTTGCCTTTAAAAGTCCCCAATTTCAGAGTGGGCGCCCAGCAGTATTCCAGTGTTTGTTTTTGAAACAATCTCTCCCTTACTTGGAAAGTAGACTCTGCTAGCTTGGAAGTGTGGATTCAGCCTGTCTGTATTCAAGGAGATTCTGAATAGAGCAGCAGCTGCCTTTCCCCCTGCCAACAGGGACTGGACTTAGCTGATTGGCTCTCTGAGTCCCTGTTGCACCTGAGGCCTGTCCCCCCACCCCTGCTCTGGCCCCTTAAGTTTATGGAGGGAAGCCCAAGAGACCCACCTCCATTTTGTGAGCCTCAGCATCTTCCCTGTGTCCTGATACAGCCCACTGTTCAAGGATTGCAAAAAGACCTTGGTAAGGAGCCCTGAGATTTGTCTGGGTAAATAGTATTATTTGTTCAAAAGTGTTTATTTCAGCTACCTGTGTCTGTTTTACTGTGGACTCTCTGTGTTTCAGGCAGCCTGGTCTCTTTTAAAGTTGTGTTTTTTTTAAATGTGTTTTTGCCGTTACTGTGTGAATTGCCTTGCTAGTTTGTGGCACATACCCCCACCTTTCTTCTTCTCAGTAAAAAGGCTACATACATCTTTCAGACTGTGTTTTTAGGAGACTGTTTTAATCTGTTTCTTTGATTTCAATTGTGTTTAAAAACTGTCTTCCCCCCTGTTTTCTGCATTTAACAAATCCCAATTTCAGAGTGCGGGCCCAGCAGTATTCCAGTGTTTGTTTTTTAAACAATCTCTCCCTTACCTGGAAAGTAGACTCTGCTAGCTTGGAAGTGTGGATTCAGCCTGTTTGTATTCAAGGAGATTCTGAATAGAGCAGCAGCTGCCTTTCCCCCTGACCACAGGGACTGGACTTAGCTGATTGGCTCTCTGAGTCCCTGTTGCACCTGAGGCCTGTCCCCCCATACCTGCTCTGGCCCCTTAAGTTTGTGGAGGGAAGCCCAAGAGAGCCACCTCCATTTTGTGAGCCTCAGCATCTCCCCTGTGTCCTGATACAGCCCAGTGTTCAAGGATTGCAAAAAGACCTTGGTAAGGAGCCCTGAGATTTGTCTGGGTAAATAGTATTATTTGTTCAAAAGTGTTTATTTCAGCTACCTGTGTCTGTTTTACTGTGGACTCTCTGTGTTTCAGGCAGCCTGGTCTCTTTTAAAGTTGTGTTTTTTTTAAATGTGTTTTTGCCGTTACTGTGTGAATTGCCTTGCTAGTTTGTGGCACATACCCCGGCTTTTTTCTTCTCAGTAAAAAGGCTACATACATCTTGCAGAGTTTGTTTTTAGGAGACTGTTTGATCTGTTTCTGTGATTTAAATTGTGTTTAAAAACTGTCTGCCCCCCTGTTTTCTGCATTTAAGAAAGCCCAATTTCAGAGTGCGGGCCCAGCAGTATTCCAGTGTTTGTTTTTTAAACAATCTCTCTCTTACCTGGAAAGTAAACTCTGCTGGCTTGGAAGTGTGGATTCAGCCTGTCTGTATCCAAGGAGATTCTGAATAGAGCAGCAGCTATCTTTCCCCCTGCCCACAGGGACTGGACTTAGCTGATTGGCTCTCTGAGTCCCTGTTGCACCTGAGCCCCGCCCCCAACACCTGCTCTGGGCCCTTCATTTTCTGGAGGGAAGCCCAAGACAGCCACCTCCATTTTGTGAGCCTCAGCATCTTCCCTGTGTCCTGATACAGCCCAGTGTTCAAGGATTGCAAAAAGACCTAGGTAAGGAGCCCTGAGATTTTTCTGGGAAATTAGTATATTTTGTTCAAAAGTGTTTATTTCAGCTAACTGTTTCTGTTTTACTGTGGACTCTCTGTGTTTCAGGCAGCCTGGCCTCTTTTAAAGTGGTGTTTGTTTTTTAATTCACTTTTGCCATGACTGTGTGAATTGCCTTGCTAGTTTGTAGCACATAACCCCACTCCCCCTTTTATCTTCTAAGTAAAAAGGCTACATATATCTTGTAGAGTGTGTTTTTAGGAGACTGTTTTAATCTGTTTCTATGATTTAAATTGTGTTTAAAAACTGTCTGCCCACCTGATCTTTGCCTTTAAAAATCCCCAATTTCAGAGTGCGCGCCCAGCAGTATTCCAGTGTTTGTTTTTGAAACAATCTCTCCCTTACTTGGAAAGTAGACTCTGCCAGCTTGGAAGTGTGGATTCAGCCTGTCTGTATTCAAGGAGATTCTGAATAGAGCAGCAGCTGCCTTTCCCCCTGCCCACAGGGACTGGACTTAGCTGATTGGCTCTCTGAGTCCCTGTTGCACTTTAGCCCGCCCCCCCACACCTGCTCTGGCCCCTTAAGTTTGTGGAGTGAAGCCCAAGACAGCCACCTCCATTTTGTGAGCCTCAGCATCTTCCCTGTTTCCTGATACAGCCCTGGGTTCAAGGATTGCAAAAAGACCTTGGTAAGGAGCACTGAGAATTTTCTGGGTAAATAGCATTATTTGTTCATAAGTGTTTATTTCAGCTACCTGTGTCTGTTTTACTGTGGACTCTCTTTGTTTCAGGCAGCCTGGTCTCTTTTAAAGTTGTGTTTTTTAAAAATGTGCTTTTGCCGTGACTGTGTGAATTGCCTTGCTTGTTTGTGGCACATACCCCCCCCCCTTTTTTCTTCTCAGTAAAAAGGCTACATACATCTTGGAGAGTGTGTTTTTAGGAGTCTGTTTTAATCTGTTTCTTTGATTTAAATTGTGTTTAAAAACTGTCCTCCCCCCTGTTTTCTGCATTTAACAAAGCCCAATTTCAGAGTGCGGGACCAGCAGTATTCCAGTGTTTGTTTTTTAAACAATCTCTCCCTTACCTGGAAAGTAGACTTTGCTAACTTGGAAGGGTGGACTCAGCCTGTCTGTATCGAAGGAGATTCTGAACAGAGCAGCAGCTGCCTTTCCCCCTACCCACAGGGACTGGACTCAGCTGGTTGGCTCTCTGAGTCCCTGTTGCACTTTAGCCCCGCCCCCCCACACCTGCTCTGGCCCCTTAAGTTTGTGGAGTGAAGCCCAAGACAGCCACCTCCATTTTGTGAGCCTCAGCATCTTCCCTGTGTCCTGATACAGCCCAGTGTTCAAGGATTGCAAAGAGACCTAGGTAAGGAGCCCTGAGATTTTTCTGGGCAATAGTAATAATTGGTCAAAAGTATTTATTTCAGCTACCTGTGTCTGTTTTACTGTGGACTCTCTGTTGTTTCAGACAGCCTGGCCTCTTTTAAAGTGGTGTTTTTTTTTATCTGTTTTTGCCGTGACTGTGTGAATTGCCTTACTAGTTTGTGGCACATACCTCCCCCCCCCATTTTTTCTTCTAAGTAAAAAGGCTACATACATCTTGCAGAGTGTGTTTTTAGGAGACTGTTTTAATCTGTTTCTGTGATTTAAATTGTGTTTAAATACTGTCTGCCCCCCTGTTTTTTGCCTTTAAAAAATCCCAATTTCACAGTGCGCGCCCAGCAGTATTCCAATGTTTTGTTTTTTTAAACAATCTCTCCCTTACCTGGAAAGTAGACCCTGCTAGCTTGGAAGTGTGGATTCAGCCTGTCTGCATCCAAGGAGATTCTGAATAGAGCAGCAGCTGCCTTTGCCCTTGCCCACAGGGACTGGACTTAGCTGATTGACTCTCTGAGTCCCTGTTGCACCTGAGCCCCGCCCCCAACACCTGCTGTCGGCCCTTAATTTTGTGGAGGGAAGCCCAAGACAGCCACCTCCATTTTGTGAGCTTCGTCATCTTCCCTGTGTTCTGATACAGCCCAGTGTTCAACGATTGCAAAAAGACCTAGGTAAGGAGCCCTGAGATTTTTCTGGGTGAATAGTATTATTTGTTCAAAATTGTTTATTTCAGCTACCTGTTTCTGTTTTACTGTGGACTCTCTGTGTTTCAGGCAGCCTGGCCTCTTTTAAAGTGGTGTTTTTTTATGTGTTTTTGCTGTGACTGTGTGAATTGCCTTGCAAGTTTGTGGCACATACCCCCCCTCTCTTCTAAGTAAAAATGCTACATACATCTTGCAGAGTGTGTTTTTAGGTGACTGTTTTAATCTGTTTCTGTGATTTAAATTGTGTTTAAATACTGTCTGCCCCCCTGTTTTTTGCCTTTAAAAAATCCCAATTTCACAGTGCGCGCCAAGCAGTATTCCAATGTTTTGTTTTTTTAAACAATCTCTCCCTTACTTGGAAAGTAGACTCTGCTAGCTTGGAAGTGTGGATTCAGCCTGTCTGTATTCAAGGAGATTCTGAATAGAGCAGCAGCTGCCTTTCCCCATGCCCACAGGTATGGGACTTAGCTGATTGGCTCTCTGAGTCCCTGTTGCACCAGAGCCCCGTCCCCCCACACCTGCTCTTGCCCCTTGAGTTTGTGGAGGGAAGCCCAAGACAGCCACCTCCATTTTGTGAGCCTCAGCATCTTCCCTGTGTCCTGATACAGCCCAGTGTTAAAGGATTACAAAAAGACCTAGGTAAGGAGCCCTGAGATTTTTCTGGGTGAATAGTATTATTTGTTCAAAATTGTTTATTTCAGCTACCTGTTTCTGTTTTAATGTGGACTCTCTGTGTTTCAGGCAGCCTGGCCTCTTTTAAAGTGGTGTTTTTTTTATGTGTTTTTGCTGTGACTGTGTGAATTGCCTTGCAAGTTTGTGGCACATACCCCCCCTCTCTTCTAAGTAAAAATGCTTCATACATCTTGCAGAGTGTGTTTTTAGGAGACTGTTTTAATCTGTTTCTGTGATTTAAATTGTGTTTAAATACTGTCTGCCCCCCTGTTTTTTGCCTTTAAAAAATCCCAATTTCACAGTGCGCGCCCAGCAGTATTCCAATGTTTTGTTTTTTTAAACAATCTCTCCCTTACCTGGAAAGTAGACCCTGCTAGCTTGGAAGTGTGGATTCAGCCTGTCTGCATCCAAGGAGATTCTGAATAGAGCAGCAGCTGCCTTTGCCCTTGCCCACAGGGACTGGACTTAGCTGATTGACTCTCTGAGTCCCTGTTGCACCTGAGCCCCGCCCCCAACACCTGCTGTCGGCCCTTAATTTTGTGGAGGGAAGCCCAAGACAGCCACCTCCATTTTGTGAGCTTCGTCATCTTCCCTGTGTTCTGATACAGCCCAGTGTTCAACGATTGCAAAAAGACCTAGGTAAGGAGCCCTGAGATTTTTCTGGGTGAATAGTATTATTTGTTCAAAATTGTTTATTTCAGCTACCTGTTTCTGTTTTACTGTGGACTCTCTGTGTTTCAGGCAGCCTGGCCTCTTTTAAAGTGGTGTTTTTTTTATGTGTTTTTGCTGTGACTGTGTGAATTGCCTTGCAAGTTTGTGGCACATACCCCCCCTCTCTTCTAAGTAAAAATGCTACATACATCTTGCAGAGTGTGTTTTTAGGTGACTGTTTTAATCTGTTTCTGTGATTTAAATTGTGTTTAAATACTGTCTGCCCCCCTGTTTTTTGCCTTTAAAAAATCCCAATTTCACAGTGCGCGCCAAGCAGTATTCCAATGTTTTGTTTTTTTAAACAATCTCTCCCTTACTTGGAAAGTAGACTCTGCTAGCTTGGAAGTGTGGATTCAGCCTGTCTGTATTCAAGGAGATTCTGAATAGAGCAGCAGCTGCCTTTCCCCTGCCCACAGGGACTGGACTTAGCTGATTGGCTCTCTGAGTCCCTGTTGCACCAGAGCCCCGTCCCTCCACACCTGCTCTTGTCCCTTGAGTTTGTGGAGGGAAGCCCAAGACAGCCACCTCCATTTTGTGAGCCTCAGCATCTTCCCTGTGTCCTGATACAGCCCAGTGTTAAAGGATTACAAAAAGACCTAGGTAAGGAGCCCTGAGATTTTTCTGGGTGAATAGTATTATTTGTTCAAAATTGTTTATTTCAGCTACCTGTTTCTGTTTTACTGTGGACTCTCTGTGTTTCAGGCAGCCTGGCCTCTTTTAAAGTGGTGTTTTTTTTGTGTGTTTTTGCTGTGACTGTGTGAATTGCCTTATTCGTTTGTGGCACATACCCCCCCCAACTTTTTTTTCTAAGTAAAAAGTCTACATACATCTTGCAGAGTGTGTTTTTAGGAGACTGTTTTAATCTGTTTCTGTGATTTAAATTGTGTTTAAAAACTGTTTGTCCTCCTGTTTTTTGCCTTAAAAAAAAGCCCGATTTCAGAGTGTGAGCCCAGCAGTATTCCAGTGTTTGTTTTTTAAACAATCTCTCCCTTACCTGGAAAGTAGACTCTGCTAGCTTGGAAGTGTGGATTCAGCCTGTCTGTATCCAAGGAGATTCTGAATAGAGCAGCAGCTCTCTTTCCCCTGCCCACAGGGACTGTAATTAGATGATTGGCTCTCTGAGTCCCTGTTGCACCTGAGCCCCGCCCCCCACACGTGCTCTGGCCCCTTAAGTTTTTGGAGGGAAGCCCAAGACAGCCATCTCTATTTTGTGAGCCTCAGCATCTTCCTGTGTCCTGATACAGCCCAGTGTTCAAGGATTGCAAAAAGACCTAGGTAAGGAGTCCTGAGATTTGTCTGGGTGAATAGTATCATTTGTTCAAAAGTGTTTATTTCAGCTATCTCTGTCTGTTTTACTGTGGACTTTCTGTGTTTCTGGTAGACTGGCCTCTTTTAAAGTGGTGTTTTTTTCAAATTTGATTTTGCCGTGACTATGTGAATTGCCTTGCTAGTTTGTGGCACATAACTTCCCCCCCCTTAGCTTCTAAGTAAAAAGGCTACATACATCTTGTAGAGTATGTTTTTAGGAGACTGTTTTAATCTGTTTCTATGTTCTAAATTGTGTTTAAAAACTGTCTGCCTCCCTGATCTTTGCCTTTAAAAGTCCCCAATTTCAGAGTGGGCGCCCAGCAGTATTCCAGTGTTTGTTTTTGAAACAATCTCTCCCTTACTTGGAAAGTAGACTCTGCTAGCTTGGAAGTGTGGATTCAGCCTGTCTGTATTCAAGGAGATTCTGAATAGAGCAGCAGCTGCCTTTCCCCCTGCCAACAGGGACTGGACTTAGCTGATTGGCTCTCTGAGTCCCTGTTGCACCTGAGGCCTGTCCCCCCACCCCTGCTCTGGCCCCTTAAGTTTATGGAGGGAAGCCCAAGAGACCCACCTCCATTTTGTGAGCCTCAGCATCTTCCCTGTGTCCTGATACAGCCCACTGTTCAAGGATTGCAAAAAGACCTTGGTAAGGAGCCCTGAGATTTGTCTGGGTAAATAGTATTATTTGTTCAAAAGTGTTTATTTCAGCTACCTGTGTCTGTTTTACTGTGGACTCTCTGTGTTTCAGGCAGCCTGGTCTCTTTTAAAGTTGTGTTTTTTAAAAATGTGTTTTTGCCGTGACTGTGTGAATTGCCTTGCTAGTTTGTGGCACATACCCCCACCTTTCTTCTTCTCAGTAAAAAGGCTACATACATCTTTCAGACTGTGTTTTTAGGAGACTGTTTTAATCTGTTTCTTTGATTTCAATTGTGTTTAAAAACTGTCTTCCCCCCTGTTTTCTGCATTTAACAAATCCCAATTTCAGAGTGCGGGCCCAGCAGTATTCCAGTGTTTGTTTTTTAAACAATCTCTCCCTTACCTGGAAAGTAGACTCTGCTAGCTTGGAAGTGTGGATTCAGCCTGTTTGTATTCAAGGAGATTCTGAATAGAGCAGCAGCTGCCTTTCCCCCTGACCACAGGGACTGGACTTAGCTGATTGGCTCTCTGAGTCCCTGTTGCACCTGAGGCCTGTCCCCCCATACCTGCTCTGGCCCCTTAAGTTTGTGGAGGGAAGCCCAAGAGAGCCACCTCCATTTTGTGAGCCTCAGCATCTCCCCTGTGTCCTGATACAGCCCAGTGTTCAAGGATTGCAAAAAGACCTTGGTAAGGAGCCCTGAGATTTGTCTGGGTAAATAGTATTATTTGTTCAAAAGTGTTTATTTCAGCTACCTGTGTCTGTTTTACTGTGGACTCTCTGTGTTTCAGGCAGCCTGGTCTCTTTTAAAGTTGTGTTTTTTAAAAATGTGTTTTTGCCGTTACTGTGTGAATTGCCTTGCTAGTTTGTGGCACATACCCCCGCTTTTTTCTTCTCAGTAAAAAGGCTACATACATCTTGCAGAGTTTGTTTTTAGGAGACTGTTTGATCTGTTTCTGTGATTTAAATTGTGTTTAAAAACTGTCTGCCCCCCTGTTTTCTCCATTTAACAAAGCCCAATTTCAGAGTGCGTTCCCAGCAGTATTCCAGTGTTTGTTTTTTAAACAATCTCTCTCTTACCTGGAAAGTAAACTCTGCTAGCTTGGAAGTGTGGATTCAGCCTGTCTGTATTCAACGAGATTCTGAATAGAGCAGCAGCTATCTTTCCCCCTGCCCACAGGGACTGGACTTAGCTGATTGGCTCTCTGAGTCCCTGTTGCACCTGAGCCCCGCCCCCCCCCCACACCTGCTCTGGCCCCTTAACTTTGTGGATGGAAGCCTAAGAAAGCCACCTCCATTTTGTGAGCCTCATCATCTTCCGTGTGTCCTGATACAGCCCAGTGTTCAAGGATTGCAAAAAGACTTAGGTAAGGAGCCCTGAGATTTTCTGGGTAAATAGTATTATTTGTTCAAAAGTGTTTATTTCAGCTACCTGTGTCAGTTTTACTGTGGACTCTCTGTGTTTCAGGCAGACTGGCCTCTTTTAAAGTGGTGTTTTTTTCAAATTTGTTTTTGCAGTGACTATGTGAATTGCCTTCCTAGTTTGTGGCACATAACCCCCCCTCCCCTTTTTCTTCTATGTGAAAAGGCTGCATACATCTTGCAGAGTGTGTTTTAGGACACTGTTTTATTCAGTTTCTGTGATTTATATTGTATTTAAAATCTGTCTGCCCCCTGTTTTTTGCCTTTAAAAAAGCCCAATTTCAGAGTGTGTGCACCGCAGTATTCCAGTGTTTATTTTTTAAACAATCTCTTCCCTTACCTTGAAAGTAGACTCTGCTAGCTTGGAAGTGTGGATTCAGCCTGTCTGAATCCAAGGAGATTCTGAATAGGACAGCAGTTTCCTACTCCCCTGCCCACATGGACTGGACGTAGCTGATTGACTCTCTGAGTCCCTGCTGCACCTGAGCCCCAACCCCCACACCTGCTCTGGCCCCTTAAGTTTCTGGAGGGAAGCCCAAGACTGCCACCTCCAATTTCTGAGCCTCAGCATCTTCCCTGTGTCCTGATACAGCCAAGTGTTCAAGGATTGCAAAAATACCTAAGTAAGGAGCCCTGAGATTTTCCTGGGTAAATAGTATTATTTGTTCAAAAGTGTGTATTTCAGATACCTGTTTCTGTTTTACAGAGGACTCTCTGTGTTTCAGGCAGCCTGGCCTCTTTTAAACTGGTGTTTTTAAAAAAATTGTTTTTGCCGTGACTGTGTGAATTGTCTTGCTAGTTTATGACACATACCCCCCCTTTTTTCTTCTAAGTAAAAAGGCTACATACATCTTGCAGAGTGTGTTTTTAGGAGACTGTTTTAATCTGTTTCTGTGAATTAAATTGTGTTTAAAAACTGTCTGCAACCCCTGTTTTCTGCCTTTAAAAAAGCCAGATTTCAGAGTGTGTGCAGAGCAGTATTCCAGTGTTTGTTTTTTAAACAATCTTTCCCTTACCTGGAAAGTAGACTCTGCTAGCTTGGAAGTGTGGATTTAGCCTGTCTGTATTCAAGGAGATTCTGAATAGAGAAGCAGCTGCCTTTCCCAATGCCCACAGGGCTGGACTTAGCTGATTGGCTCTCTGAGTCCCTGTTGCACCTGCGCCCCGCTCCCCCACACCTGCTCTAGCCCCTTATGTTTGTGGAGCGAAGCCCAAGTCAGCCACCTCCATTTTGTGAGCCTCACCATCTTCCCTGTTTCCTGATACAGCTCAGTGTTCAAGGATTGCAAAAAGACCTAGTTAAGGAGCACTGAAATTTTCGGGGTAAATAGTATTATTTGTTCAAAAGTGTTTATGTCAGCTACCTGTGTCTGTTTTACTGTGGACTCTCTGTGTTTCAGACTGACTGGCCTCTTTTAAAGTGGTGTGTTTTTCAAATTTGTTTTTGCCGTGACTATGTGAATTGCCTCGCTAGTTTGTGGCACATAACCTCCCCCTTTTCTTCCATGTAAAAAGGCTACATACATCTTGCAGAGTGAGTTTTTATGAGACTGTTTTAATCCGTTTCTGTGATTTAAATTGTGTTTAAAAACTGTCTGCCCCCCTGATTTTTGCCTTTAAAAAAGCCCAATTTCATAGTGCGTGCCCAGCAGTATTCCAGTGTTTGTTTTTTAAACAATCTATCTCTTACCTGGAAAGTAGACTCTGCTAGCTTGGAAGTGTGGATTCAGCCTGTCTGTATCCAAGGAGATTCTGAATAGAGCAGCAGCTGCCTTCCCCCTGCCCACAGGGACTGGACATAGCTGATTGGCTCTCTGAGTCCCTGTTGCACCTGAGCCCTGCCCCCGACACCTGCTCTGGCCCCTTAAGTTTGTGGAGGGAAGCCCACGACAACCACCTCCATTTTGTGAGCATCAGCATCTTCCCTGTGTCCTGATACAGCCCAGTGTTCAAGGATTGAAAAAAGACCTATGTAGGAGCCCTGAGATTTTCTGGGTAAATAGTATTATTTGTTCAAAAGTGTTTATTTCAGCTACCTGTGTCTGTTTTACTGTGGACTCTCTGTGTTTCAGGCAGCCTGGCCTCTTTTAAAGTGGTGTTTTTTAAAATGTGTTTTTGCCGTGACTGTGTGAATTGCCTTGCTAGTTTGTGGCACATAACCCCCCCATTTTTTCTTCTAAGTAAAAAGCCTACATACATCTGGCAGAGTGTGTTTTTAGGAGACAGTTTTAATCTATTTCTGTGATTTAAATTGTGTTTAAAAACTGTCTGCCCCCCTGATTTTTGCCTTTAAAAAAGCCCAATTTCAGAGTGCACGCCCAGCAGTATTCCAGTGTTTTTTTTTTTATAAACAAATTTTTATTGTTTTTCAGACATACTGTATATAGAAAAGGAAGGAAAAAAAAGGTTCAAGTACAAGGCAAGGACACATGGAATTTGTACATCTTATCATTGTTTTAGTATCGTTGTTAGCCACCAACAATAATGGGTTGTGGTGCTATCAGCAGATCTAGCCACCGTAGTGTCCCCTTGAAACATTAAGTATCTTATTACGTATCTGGTTTATGTCATCACTTCTAGCCATCGTCCCCATATCTTTTTGAATTTGTGTGGGCACCCTCTAGACTCAAATACCAGTTTCTCCTGATTGGCACACCAATCCACCCCTTCCTCCATTTCTGGATCAACGGGCCTTCTGGGGACGTCCACGCTGCAGCGATATCTCTATTAGCGACTAATAATCCCGTAGCTGTCAGTGTTCGTTTAGCACGTGTTCCTCCCATTTCTTCCTTTACCCCCAATAGGATTAGCTTTGCTGTTTTTTGTATTTCTTGACCCAGAGCCCTTCCTATAATTCGGATCACCCCTTCCCAGTACTTTTGTATTTTATGACAGGTCCATACCATATGAAAGAAGCCTGCTGGTTCATTCGGGCATCTTGAGCATTTGGCAGAAGGGAGGGCTCCCATTTTGTGTAGTTTGGATGGTGTCAGATAGGCCCCATATAAATAATAGAATTGTATCATGCAGAACCTTGCCGATATTGCCAATACCTTGGGCGCCATCAAGGCTTCCCTCCATTCCGTTTCTTCTAGGGGTCCGAGCCATGATTCCCACTTAGTCCTAAAAATGACTAAGTTATCAGGAGTGTTGTTGATTAGTGTTTTGTAAAGTTGAGAAATGCCTTTCCCCTCCATATTTCCCATGAGTATTTTGGCTTCCAGTGGGTTAAAGTCTGGCATAAGGCTTGTGGTGGGTAGATGGGTCCGCAGTGCGCGTCTTAGTTGAGGGTATCTAAAGAACTGTGGCCCTCATTCTGACCTTGGCGGTCGGCGGAGAGGCGGCGGTCGGACCGCGAACAGACCGGCGGTATTAAAAATGGCATTCTGACCGCGGCGGTCACCGCCGCGACCGACCACCACTTTCCCACTCCGACAGCCACGGCGGTCATGACCGACGGGCTGGAGTCTGCGCACTCCGGTCCGGCGGTCGACCCAAGACCGCCAACGCTATCATGACCCTGCTTACCGCCGCGGTTTCTTGCGTTCGGGAACCGCCATGCGAACCATGGCGGTAGGCACTATCGGGGCCAGGGAATTCCTTCCCTGGCACTGATAGGGGTCTCCCCCACCCCCCACTGACCCCCCGAGTCCTCCCCCCACACCCTCCACCCCCCTGCCACCCCCCAGAGGTGGTACGAACCCCCTCCCCACCCCCACCCCGACATGCACATACATGCACCCCGACATGCACACACCCCCAACATGCACATATACACATCCCCTACACACACACATACACAACGGGGACACATACCCGCACACATACATGCCGACATGCGCACCCGCCGAACTACACACATTGCCCATAGGCACAGCAGCAATCCCCGCCCGCATGCACGCACTCACACACCCCCTCTACACACTCACACGCACACCCCCATGCACGCACACATCACACAACACCCCCCCACCCCCACCCCTCACGGACGATCAACTTACCTTGTGCGTTGGTCCTCCGGGAGGCGACGGGAGCCATAGGGACGTGACCGCCAACAGAAGACCGCCAACAGAAGACCGCCACACAGAAATGTGGGTCGTAATTCTGGGGGCGGTGTTCTGCTGGCGTGGCGGTGGAGGTTGACCAGTCTCCACTTTCCCGCCGACCGCCAGTGTGGCTGCTGGCGGTATTCCGGCGGAACGCTCCCAGCGGTCGGAATACGCGCAGCGGCATACCGCCGCGGTCGGCGGTCTTTACCGCGGCGGTAACTCGGCGGTCTTGCGAAAAGACCGCCAAGGTCAGAATGAGGGCCTGTGTCTGGTTTAATTCAAATTCTGCTTGTAGGTCTTGGAACAATTTCATGGCCCTCCCTTTCCATATGTCCCCAACCAGGGAAATTCCTGTTAGGTCCCATGTTGCGAATCCCTCCAGCGTGGCCGAGGCATACATCCATTTCCTTCTCCATAGCGGAGTCTGGAGGGTGATAACAGTATTCCAGTGAGTGTGGCGTAACGCGGCTCGCCATGCCAGGAAGACCACTTTGGTTGTTTCCTCCATGTCACGAGGAAGCAATGCCCCATACAGCATGTCAAGAACCTGTGGAAACCCCAGGAGTGTCTATTATGTCTTATACGCCGGGTCTTCCCAGCCCCCATTAAACCAGCCATGGACCACTATCAATTGGGTAGCCAGGTAATATAGATAGGGATCTGACGCACCCAAACCTCCATCATACTTTCCTCTCCGGCAATGTTGTATCGCTACTCGATGTCTATTACCTCTCCATAGAAATCTTCCGGTGATGCTTTCGAGATTTTTGAACCAGGAGTGGGGGATGAGGATGGGAACATTTTGGAATATGTATAGGAGTCTTGGCAAGATCATCATTTTGTATAGGGCCACCCGCCCCATCACATTCAAGGGGAGGGTTTGCCATCTCGGCATGTCCGTTTTGATTCTTGTTAGCAGAGGTGATAGATTTTTGGCCCATGTTAATTCGGGCAGAAAGGTTACCCAGATCCCTAGGTATTTAAAACTTAATTTGCGTATGCGTCATCTGCATATAGAGCTATCCTGTCTTTATGAGATGGACCCCATTTCCATCCTCGGTATACTGAGCCCGCTCTGATCATCTGGGCTAGAAGCTCAATGGCCAGTGTAAACAAAAGAGGGGATAGGGAACATCACTGTCGAGTACCTCTGCGGATGTCAAACCTGTGAGATATGGTCCCATTAACCTGTACACAGACCGTAGGGTTATTGTATAATGCTTTAATTAAGTGGCAAAATTGTTTTTCTATGCCTGCCCATCGGAGCACCAGTAGAAAGAATCCTCAGTCAACCGAATCAAAAGCCTTTTCAAAATCTATGAGCAAGAGGGCCAGGCTTTGGGGCAACCGGCATCTCTCCGCCAAGGCTACGTGATAGCCGGCGGATACAGTGTTGTGTACTGTGGTTTGCCATAAACCCACATTGGTCAGGATGGATTAGCTGCAGCAGGACCCTTTTGATGAGAGTGGCAAGGATAGAGGCGAAAATTTTAATATCTGTGTTAATCGATGATATTGGTCTGTAATCCGCGCATTGAGGCGAAGGGGGCTGGGTTTTGGGGAGCACCACGATCATGGCTGTATCTAGTTCAGGAGGAAAGGATCCACCTTTTCCTATTTCTGCGAAAAGGCGTAGGAGATGTGGGGTCAGGTCTTCTCTAAACACCTTATAATATTCTGGGGGGAACCCATCGGGACCAGGCGTATTGCCAGCGTTTAATGTTGAGATTGCCGCAACAATTTCTTCCTCTCTAATGGGTTCCTTCCTCTAAAAGCTGTGCTTCTATCATAGGTAACTGTGGGAGGCGGATCTCATCAAGTAGTTGACGTGTTTGATGTGGATCTATTTGTGTAGATGCTTGGTACAGTGTATGCTAATAGTTGGCAAAAGCATTCGCAATTTCGGTATGACCCGTAACCAGGGCCCCATCCCGTCATAAATTTCAGGGGCGATCTTGGAGGCGTGATCGCGGGAGATCAACCAATACAGCATCTTCCCGGTCTTGTTCCCCCAGCCATATAACCTTCCAGTGCTGGCCCTCCATAAATGTTTCGCGGCCTCCAGGGATTGACCGCATATCTCCTCTCAGATTAGGAGGAGTTGTTGCGTCAGTTTCTCGCTTGGGTTTATTACGCTGTCTCTTTCGACGTTTATTGCTCGGAGCTCTAGCTGTGTGATATGTAGCGTTTTGGCACGTTCCTGATTACGTATCAGATTTTTAGCCATACCTCTTAATACCGCCTTCCCTGCCGCCCATAGAGTGACCTCCGAGGTTACCGAGCCTTCGTTTAGGTGGAAGTATTCTGCTTGTGCCTGACGTGATTGTTCCTTAAAGTGTTCATCTTGGAGATACCATGCGTTTATTCGACACATGGGGCGACGCCGGGGCCGGGCCGGGCCTAGTTTGAGTTGGAGAGGGGCATGGTCAGAGATTCCTCTGGCTAGAATCTTGATGTGTGAGAGGGTTGTACAATCTGTGCTCGGAAGAAGCATCAGGTCTATTCTGGATTGGGAGCCATGTGTTGCTGAGGTGTGGGTGAATTGTCTCTGCCTCGGATGCCATATCCGCCAGGCGTCACATAGTCCCATGGCAGATAACCACTCCTTAATTTTGGTCACCAGTGTACGTCTATATGTGGTGAGTGGGCCGTCTACATCTAAGGTCGGGTCTGGGGTTGTGTTGAAGTCTCCACCTAGTATAGTGTGCCCAGGGGGTAGGTCAGAGAGAAGTTTTGTGAGTGCCTGGAGGGTTGAGCTGACCAGGGAGGGAGGGGCATAGATACTTATTATATTAAATGTGATCCCTTCTACCTTACCGGTAATGGCTACAAACCGCCCCTTGTTGGTCTCTCCGTACTTGGATGTGTGTCATAGGGAAGGTACGATGCAATAATATGGCTACTCCTCGTGACCACGTGTGTATCCCGCATGGTACACTCTATCAAATCCTCGACGAGTCAGGAATGGGTATTTATCCCCCAAAAGGTGGGTTTCCTGCAACATGAGTATTTCTGGATAGTATATATCTATGAAGGTGAATACTGCAGTACGTTTAATTTTGTCTAGGAGCCCGTTGAAGTTCCATTACATAATTTGTACTTGATTCATGGGGGTGTGTGATTGTAGGTGGGATTTTACAGTTGTTGAGCCAACCTTTAGCTACTAGTTTGTGAGACTCTGAAGGACTTATCTTTCTATCTTCCTGCTGCCAATTCTCAGACTCTATTACACCTGTCGAGTCATTAAGCATCCTGCCCTGTGCCTCAATTAAAAAAAAATATCAATCTTGCCTTCGCATACAAATTCTAACAGTGGCCTTTAGAACGAGGCCGGAACCCCCTTGCCCCCCAACTCCCTCTTCACCCCATACTTCCCCCCAGAATCATCTGTTGCCCATATACATAGCCCCTCACTTCTAAAACTGGTGAGATGGCTTTCGAGTTGTAAGGCTGTGGTATTGGTGGCGGTGGACCCCTCCCTAATATCCGATCATGCATAAATGTATAATAATCGATGTGTGATAAAGTTAGGCATAACGTTTCTATTTCTGTGTTCATTGTCTTAAGTCTTTCCCAGAATAAGTTCCACCTATGCAGTCACAGGATTGGACTACTGGACAAGTCAGAGTCTTCTTGTGTCTCTAGCTGGATCTTGGTTGTGTCCTGTGGTTTCAGGTTTGTCAGGGTGGCTCTGGAATTCTCTTTCGATTGTGGGTGCATGGGTTCCAATCGATGAGCCCCGGGAGGAGAGTCCGAGCTGGATCAATGTCTTCCTCTTCATTTCCGAGAGCGTGTCTGCTGACTGTGCATCAGTTGTTGCCCCCTTGGGTGAGCTGGCCTTGTCTTAAGCGTGATCCTGTTCTGTGCATATCTAGTGGGGTTTCTTCCGTTAGCCAGGTCCATGCCGGGGTCGGCTGCTCAAAGAAGTAGGTTTTATTATTATAGATCACCCAGAGGCTTGCTGGAAACCGGAGACTATACTGGATGTCCATTGATCTAAGCTTTTCTTTCACTTCCATGAATGAGCGGCGTTGTTGCTGTACCTCTAATGTGTAATCCGGGAAAAGGAGTACTTTCGTTCCGTTGCAGAGGAGGTCTCCACTGGAGCGAGCCTCTCGGAGGACTAGATCTCTGTCTTTGGCATTAAAGAGGCAGATTATTACTGGCCTGGGTGGGGAGCCGGGCGGAGGCCCTGCGCGCAGTGACCTATGGGCTCGTTCGATTGTGAACCATGGTGTGAGGTGGTCTGCCGGCAACCAGAACCACTCCTCTAGGAATGTATACAATGATGATTCTGCAGTGGCCTCGGGAAGACCCACTAGGCGAAGATTGTTACGCCGAGATCTGTTTTCGGCGTCTTCAGCCCTCCTGTGTAGATCTGAGGTGTGTTTGGTCAGCATTGAGATTTGGGTTTTTAGAGTTGTTATTTCATCTACTGCCGTGGAGATTCTCGACTCGGCCTCTGTGATTCGGGATACTGCATTGCGGAGATCTTGCCGGATCAGGGCGACATCCACTCCGACCTCCCCTATTTTTGATTTGACTGCTGTCTGGGAGGCCTGAATCGCCTGAAGGATCGCCGCCAGGTCGCTGGACGATGTTTGTGGGTTATTACCGCCATTTGTGGTTGGGCCTTCCGACCGTGGGCCCACTGTACCTGTGGTGAATTTGTCCATACGAGTTTGTGCCATTGTTTGTTTGATTGCTTTGTCTTTGCCCATGATGTTGGGTGTGGTTCTAACCTCTCTAGGGTTGCAGTGATAGGTCAATTTCATTCTGCCCTACTGTAGGGCCCGATGGGAGATCCCTGGGGATCTAATCTGATTCCCCCATGGTATATCCTAATTTATGAATCTATTAGATAGTTCCAGGGTTATTGGGGGAATAAGGCGTTGCAGAGTTTATTTCATCTTACTGTTTCGTTTTGTTATTGTCCTATCCCCTTCTATGTCCTTTACCCCAGCGCCTTTTTTATTCACTCAGTATGGTCCGGGGACTCCTCCCCTGTCCTGCTGGTAAAGATGCCTGGCGTCCGGAGGAGGGGCCGTCAGCGAATAAGGAAAGGGTAAAAAGGGAGGCACTCCTTGTAATCCCTAACGTGTCACCTTCAGACTGCACCCCACCGTGGTCCGAAGGACGGAGATGGGGCCCCTCTCTGCTCACGGGGCCCAAAGATCCAGATTCACCTCTCTATATCCCAGTATTTGTCCCAGCTCACGTTTGGGGTTGCTGCTTGTTCCTGTTACTTAATTTCTTCTTTCCCCTCTCCCGGGGAGACCAGTGGGGAGTGCGTCACCGCAACACGGTCCATAGTTGGCCGCCTTCGAGGCGATGTAATGTCTAGGCCCCGGACTGCAGCCAGCCCTGGGCTCCAAAAGTCTCTCCCGGGCTCTAGCCGGGGAGCCTCTCGCTGCCACGGAGCCTCTTATCTTGGGTGGGTGGGGGGGCAATGAGCCCGCCGGTTCGGTCCTCCGGCTGATCACACCCCTGGTAGGCCCTCCATCCCGGCCCCGCGTCCCGGCCTATAGCAGCATCAGTAGGGGTCCCCGTGCCCCGGCGAGCACCCGTCCGCTCAGGGCGGCCCTCCCAGCGGTCTGCAGGTCTTCCTCCTAATATCAGGCTCTTGGCCTGCCAGGGCCCCACTCAATTTCTAGCCGAGCACCCCGGCCTCGGGCCAACGTAGCGCCCCCCCTTCCCAGCCATCGGTCACCACGGGAAGGGGGGGAAAAATCAGGGGGACCAGAGAATCGCGGCGCTGCCGGTCCGGGGCCTACCTTGATTTCTCCCAGTCATAGAGCTGTGACCCGCACCTTCTCTGGCTCGGGGTCTGCAGCCCTGTCTCCAGGCCGTCTGAGCTGCCGCCGCCTTTCCGCCACAGCGGGCCGCGCCTCAGGTCCGTCCCTCAGCCGCCATCTTGATCGGGGGACGCAGCGGTCGAACGCTAAGCAGCCAAAACCTCGGTCTCTCAGGGCCGGGAGGGCCGGGAACCCGCCACACGAGACGGGCAGGATAAAGGAACCCCAATGAAGCGTTCATGGTGTTGATGTGTACGGATAGTGATTTTATGAGAGGTGGATGACGGAGGGGTCATGAGCACTACAAAAGTGCGACCGTCATCTTGATGCCCTGGCCACGCCCCCTCCAGTGTTTGTTTTTTAAACAATCTCTCCCTCATGTGGAATGTAGACTCTGCTAGCTTGGAAGTGTGGATTCAGCCTGTCTGTATCCAAGGAGATTCTGAATAGAGCAGCAGCTGATTGGCTCTCTGAGTCCTTGTTGCACCTGAGCCCCACCGTCCCACACCTGCTCTGGCCCCTTAAGTTTGTGGAGGGAAGCCCAAGACAGCCACCTCTATTTTGTGAGCCTCAGCATCTTCCCTGTGTCCTGATACATCCAAGTGTTTATGGATTGCAAAAAGACCTAGGTAAGGAGCCCGAAGATTTATCTGGATAAGTAGTATTATTTGTTCAAAGGTGTTTATTTCAGCAACCTGTGTCTGTTTTACTGTGGACTCTCTGTGTTTCAGGCAGCCTGGTCACTTTTAAAGTGGTGTTTTTTTTAAATTAGTTTTTGCCATGACTGTGTGAATTGCCTTGCTAGTTTGTGGCACATGACCCCCTCTTTTTCTTCTAAGTAAAAAGGCTACATCCATCTTGCAGAGATTGTTTTTAGGAGACCGTTTAATCTGTTTCTGTGATTTAAATTGTGTTTAAAAACTGTCTGCCCCCCTTTTTTCTGCCTTTGACAAGGCCCGATTTCAGAGTGTGCGCCCAGCAGTATTCCAGTGTTTGTTTTTTAATCAATCTCTCCCTTACCTGGAAGGTAGACTCTGCTAGCTTGGAAGTGTGGATTCAGCCTGTCTGTATCCAAGGAGATTCTGAATGGAGCAGCAGTTGCCTTTACCCATGCCCACAGGGACTGGGCGTACCTGATTGGCTCTCTGAGTCCCTGTTGCACCTGAGCCCCGCCCACCCCACACCTGCTCTGGCCCCTTAGGTTTGTGGAGGGAAGCCCAAGAAAGCCACCTCCATTTTGTGAGCCTCAGCATCTTCCCTGTGTCCTGATACAGCCCAGTGTTCAAGGATTGTAAAAAGACCTAGGTAAGGAGCCCTGAGATTTTTCTGGGTAAATAGTATTATTTGTTCAAAAGTGTTTATTTCAGCTACCTGTGTCTGTTTTACTGTGGACTCTCTGTATTTCAGGCACCCTGGTCTCTTTTAAAGTGGTGTTTTAAAAAAATGTGTTTTTGCTGTGACTGTGTGAATTGCCTTGCTAGTTTGTGGCACATACCCCCCCCCCTTTTTTTCTAAGTAAAAAGGCTACATACATCTTGCAAAGTGTGTTTTTAGGAGACTGTTTTAATCTGTTTCTGTGATTTAAATTGTGTTTAAAAACTGTCTTCCCACCTGATCTTTGTCTTTAAAAATGCCCGATTTCAGAGTGTGCGCCCAGCAGTATTTCAGTGTTTGTTTTTGAAACAATCTCTCCCATACTTGGAAAGCAGACTCTGATAGGTTGGAAGTGTGGATTCAGCCTGTCTGCATTCAAGGAGATTCTTAATAGAGCAGCAGCTGTCTTTCCCCCTGCCCACAGGGACTTGACTTAGCAGATTGGCTCTCTGAGTCCCTGTTGCACCTGAGCCCCGCCCCCCCACACATGCTCTGGCCCCTTAAGTTTGTGTAGAGAAGCCCAAGAGAGCCACCTCCATTTTGTGAGACTCAGCATATTCCCTGTGTCCTGATACAGCCCAGTGTTCAAGGACTGCAAAAAGACCTAGGTAAGGAGCCCTGAGATTTGTCTGGGTAAACAGTATTCTTTGTTCAAAAGTGTTTATTTCAGCTACCTGTGTCTGTTTAACTGTGGACTCTCTGTGTTTCAGGCAGCCTCTTTTAAAGTTGTGTGTTTTTTTTATTCATTTTTGCTGTGACTGTGTGAATCGCCTTGAGAGTTTGTGGCACATAACCCCCCCTTTTTTTCTTCTAAGTAAAAAGGCTACATACATCTTGCAGAGTGTGTTTTTAGGAGACTGTTTTAATCTGTTTCTGTGATTTAAATTGTGTTTAAAAACTGTCTGCCCCCCTGATCTTTGCCTTTAAAAATGCCCGATTTCAGAGTGCGCGCCCAGCAGTATTCCAGTGTTTGTTTTTTAAACAATCTCTTCCATACTTGGAAAGTAGACTCCTAGCTTGGAAGTGTGGATTTACCCTGTCTGTATTTTAAGGAGATTCTGAATAGAGCAGCAGCTGTCTTTCCCCCTGCCCACAGTGACTGGACTTAGCTGATTGGCTCTCTGAGTCCCTGTTACACCTGAGCCCCGACCCCCCACACCTGCTCTGGCCCCTAAAGTTTGTGGAGGGAAGCCCAAGACAGACACCTCCATTTTGTGAGCCTCAGCATCTTCCCTGTGTCTTGCTACAGCCCAATGTTCAAGGATTGCAAAAAGACCTACGTAAGGAGCCCTTAGATTTGTCTGGGTAAATAGTGTTATTTGTTCAAAAGTGTTTATTTCAGCTACCTGTGTCTGTTTTACTGTGGACTCTCTGTATTTCAGGCACCCTGGTCTCTTTTAAAGTGGTGTTTTTTAAAAATGTGTTTTTGCTGTGACTGTGTGAATTGCCTTGCTAGTTTGTGGCACATACCCCCCCTTTTTTTCTAAGTAAAAAGGCTACATACATCTTGCAGAGTGTGTTTTTAGGAGACTGTTTTAATCTGTTTCTGTGATTTAAATTGTGTTTTAAAACTGTCTGCCCCCCTGTTTTTTGCCTTTAAAAAAGCACGATTTAAGAGTGCAGGCCCAGCAGTATTCCAGAGTTTGTTTTTTAAACAATCTCTCCCTTAGCTGGAAAGTAGATTCTGCTAGCTTGGAAGTGTGGATTCAGCCTGTCTGTATCCAAGGAGATTCTGAATAGAGCAGCACCTGCCTTTCCCCATGCGCACAGGGACTGGACGTAGCTGATTGTCTCTCTGAGTCCCTGTTGCACCAGAGCCCCGTCCCACCACACCTGGTCTGGCCCCTTCAGTTTGTGGAGGGAAGCCCAAGACAGCAATCTCCATTTTGTCAGCCTCAGCATCTTCCCTGTGTCCTGATACAGCCCAGTGTTCAAGGTTTGCAAAAAGACCAAGGTAAGGAGCCCTGAGATTTGTCTGGGTAAATAGTATGATTTGTTCAAAAGTGTTTATTTCAGCTACCTCTGTCTGTTTTACTGTGGACTCTCTGTGTTTCAGGCAGCCTGGCCTCATTTGAAGTGGTGTTTTTTTTTTATTCGTTTTTGCCCTGACTGTGTGAATTGCCTTACTAGTTTGTGGCACATAACCCCCCCCCTTTTATCCTCTAAGTAAAAAGGATACAGACATCCTGCATAGTGTGTTTTTAGGAGACTGTTTTAATCTGTTTCTGTGATTTAAATTGTGTTTAGAAACTGATTGCCCCCCTGTTTTTTGCCTTTAAAAAAGCCAGATTTCAGAGTGCGCGCCCAGCAGTATTCCATTGTTTGTTTTTGAAACAATCTCTCCCTTACTTGGAAAGTAGACTCTGCTAGCTTGGAAGTGTGGATTCTGTCTGTCTGAATCCAAGGAGATTCTGAATAGAGCCGCAGTTTCCTTTCCCCCTGCCCACAGGGACTGGACGAAGCTGATTTGCTCTCTGAGTCCCTGTTTCACCTGAGCCCTGCCCCCCCACACCTGCTCTGGCCCCTTAAGTTTGTGGAGGGAAGCCCAAGACAGCCACCTCCATTTTGTGAGCCTCAGCATCTTCCATATGTACTGATACAGCTCACTGTTCAAGGATTGCAAAAAGACCTAGGTAAGGAGCCCTGAGATTTTTCTGGGTGAATAGTATTATTTGTTCAAAAGTGTTTATTTCAGCTACCTGTTTCTGTTTTACTATGGACTCTCTGTGTTTTAGGCAGCCTGGCCTCTTTTAAAGTGGTGTTTTTTTTTAATTTGTTCTTGCTGTGACTGTGTGAATTGCCTTGCTAGCTTGTGGCACATAAACCCCCCCCCCCCCTTTTCATCTAAGTAAAAAGTCTACATACATCTTGCAGAGTGTGTTTTTAGGAGACTGTTTTAATCTGTTTCTGTGATTTAAATTGTGTTTAAAAACTGTCTGCCCCCCTGATCTTTGCCTTTAAAAAAGTCCGATTTCAGAGTGCGCGCCCAGCAGTATTCCAGTGTTTGTACTTTTCAGGTAAGGGAGAGATTGTTTAAAAAACACTCTGCTAGCTTGGAAGTGTGGATTCAGTCTGTCTATACCCAAGGAGATTTTGAATAGAGCAGCAGCTGCCTTTCCCTCTGCCCACAGGGACTGGACTTAGCTGATTGGGAATCTGAGTCCCTGTTGCACTTGAGCCCCGCCGTCCCACACCTGCTCTGGCCCCTTAAGTTTGTGGGGGGAAGCCCGAGACAGCCACCTCCATTTTGTGAGCCTCAGCATCTTCCCTGTGTCCTGATACAGCCCAGTGTTCAAGGATTGCAAAAAGACCTAGGTAAGGAGCCCTGAGATTTGCCTGGGTGAATAGTATTATTTGTTCAAAAGTGTTTATTTCAGCTACCTGTTTCTGTTTTACTGTGGACTCTCTGTGTTTCAGGCAGCCTGGCCTCTTTTAAAGTGGTGTTCTTTTTAAATTTGATTTTGCTGTGACTGTGTAAATTGCCTTGCTAGTTTGTGGCACATACCCCCCTTATCTTCTACGTAAAAACGCTACATACGTCTTGCAGAGTGTGTTTTTAGGAAACTGTTTTGACCTGTTTCTGTGATTTAAATTGTGTTTAAAAACTGTCTGCCCCCCTGTTTTTTGCCTTTAAAAAAGCCCAATTTCAGAGTGCGTACCCAGAAGTATTCCAGTGTTTGTTTTTTAAACAATCTCTCCCTTACCTGGAAAGTAGACTCTGCTATCTTGGAAGCGTGGATTCAGCCTCTCTGTATTCAAGGAGATTCTGAATAGAGCAGCAGCTGCCTTTCCCCCTGCCCACAGGGACTGGACTTAGCTGATTGGCTCTCTAAGTCCCTGTTGCACCTGAGCCCCAACCCCCCATACCTGCTCTGGCCCCTTAAGTTTGTGGAGGGAAGCCCAAGACTGGCATTTCCATTTTGTGAGCCTCAGCATCTTCCCTGTATCCTGATACAGCCCAGTTTTCAAGGATTGCAAAAAGACCTAGGTAAGGAGGCTTGAGATATTTCTGGGAAATTGTACTATTTTTGCAAAAGTGTTTATTTCAGCTACCTTTGTCTGTTTTACTGTGGACTCTCTGTGTTTCAGGGAGCCTGGCCTCTTTTAAAGTGGTCTTTTTTTAAAATGTGTGTTTGCTGTGACTGTGTGAATTGCCTTGCTAGTTTTATGGCACATAACCCCCCCTTTTTTCTTCTAAGTAAAAAGGCTACATACATCTTGCAGAGTGTTTTTAGGAGACTGTTTTGATCTGTTTCTGTGATTTAAATTGTGTTTAAAAACTGTCTGCCCCCCTGTTTTTTGCCTTTAAAAAAGCACGATTTAAGAGTGCACGCCCAGCAGTATTCTATTGTTTGTTTTTTAAACAAGCTCTCCCTTACCTGGAAAGTAGACTCTGCTATCTTGGAAGTGTGGATTCAGCCTGTCTGTATTCAAGGAGACTCTGAATAGAGCAGCAGCTGCCTTTCCCCCTCCCCACAGGTACTGGACTTAGCTGATTGGCTCTCTGAGTCCCTGTTGCACCCGAACCCCACCCCCCACACCTGCTCTGGCCCCTTAAGTTTGTGGGGGGAAGCCCAAGACATCCACCTCCATTTTGTGAGCCTCAGCATCTTCCCTGCGTCCTGATACAGCCGAGTGTTCAAGGATTGCAAAAAGACCTAGTTAAGGAGGCCTGAGATATTTCTGGGAAATAGTACTATTTGTTCAAAAGTGTTTATTTCAGCTACCTGTGTCTGTTTTACTGTGGACTCTCTGTATTTCAGGCAGCCTGGCCTCTTTTAAAGTGGTTTTGTTTTTTAATTTGTTTTTGCTGTGACTGTGTGAATTGCCTTGCTAGTTTGTGGCACATAACCCCCCTCCCAGTTTTGTCTTCTAAGTAAAAAGGCTGCATACATCTTGCAGAGTGTGTTTTTAGGAGACTGTTTTAATCTGTTTCTGTGATTTAAATTGTGTTTAGAAACTGTCTGCCCCCCTGTTTTTTGCCTTTATAAAAGCACGATTTCAGAGTGCGCACCCAGCAGTATTCCAGTGTTTGTTTTTTAAACAATCTCTCCCTTACCTGGAAAGTAGACTCTGCTTGCTTGGAAGTGTGGATTCAGCCTTTTTGTATCCAAGGAGATTCTGAACAGAGCAGCAGCTGCCTTTCCCCCTGCCCATAGGGACTGGACTTAGCTGATTTCTTCTCTGAGTCCCTGTTGCACCTGAGCCCCCCCCCAACACCTGCTCTGGCCCCTTAAGTTTGTGGAGGGAAACCCAAGACAGTCACCTCCATTTTTTGAGCCTCAGCATCTTCCCTGTGTCCTGATACAGCCCAGTGTTCAAGGACTGTAAAAAGACCTAGGTAAGGAGCCCTGAGATTTGTCTGGGTAAATACTATTATTTGTTCAAAAGTGTTTCTTTCAGGTACTTGTGTCTGTTTAACTGTGGACTCTGTGTTTCAGGCAGCCTGGCCTCTTTTAAAGTGGTGTTTTTTTTTAAAATTAATTTTTGCTGTGACTGTGTGAATTGCCTTGCTAGTTTGTGGCACATAATCCCCCCCCCCCCTTTTTCTTCTAAGTAAAGAGGCTACATACATCTTGCAGAGTATGTTTTTAGGAGACTGTTTTAATCTGTTTCTGTGATTTCAATTGTGTTTAAAAACTGTCTGCCCCCCGATCTTTGCCTTTAAAAATGCCCGATTTCAGAGTGCACGCCCAGCAGTATTCTAGTGCTTGTTTCTGAAACAATCTGTCTCTTACCTGGAAAGTAGACCCTGCTAGCTTGGAAATGTGGATTCAGCCTGTCTGTATTCAAGGAGACTCTGAATAGAGCAGCAGCTGCCTTTCCCCCTGCCCACAGGGACTGGACTTAGCTGATTGGCTCTCTGAGTCCCTGTTGCACCTGAGCCCCGCCATCCCACACCTGCTCTGGACCCTTAAGTTTGTGGAGGGAAGCCCAAGACAGCCACCTCCATTTTGTGAGCCTCAGCATCTTCCCTGTGTCCTGATACAGCTCAGTGTTCAAGGATTGCAAAAAGACCTAGGTAAGGAGCCCTGAGATTTTTCTGGGTGAATAGTATTATTTGTTCAAAAGTGTTTATTTCAGCTACCTGTTTCTGTTTTACTATGGACTCTCTGTGTTTTAGGCAGCCTGGCCTCTTTTAAAGTGGTGTTTTTTTTTAATTCGTTCTTGCTGTGACTGTGTGAATTGCCTTGCTAGCTTGTGGCACATAACCCCCCCCCCCCACCTTTTCTTCTAAGTAAAAAGGCTACATACATCTTGCAGAGTGTGTTTTTAGGAGACTGTTTTAATCTGTTTATGTGATTTAAATTGTGTTTAAAAACTGTCTGCCCCCCTGATCTTTGCCTTTAAAAAAGTCAGATTTCAGAGTGCGCGCCCAGCAGTATTCCAGTGTTTGTTTTTTAAACAATCTCTCCCTTACCTGAAAAGTACACTCTGCTAGCTTGGAAGTGTGGATTCAGCCTGTCTATACCCAAGGAGATTTTGAATAGAGCAGCAGCTGCCTTTCCCTCTGCCCACAGGGACTGGACTTAGCTGATTGGGAATCTGAGTCCCTGTTGCACTTGAGCCCCGCCGTCCCACACCTTCTCTGGCCCCTTAAGTTTGTGGGGGGAAGCCCGAGACAGCCACCTCCATTTTGTGAGCCTCAGCATCTTCCCTGTGTCCTGATACAGCCCAGTGTTCAAGGATTGCAAAAAGACCTAGGTAAGGAGCCCTGAGATTTGCCTGGGTGAATAGTATTATTTGTTCAAAAGTGTTTATTTCAGCTACCTGTTTCTGTTTTACTGTGGACTCTCTGTGTTTCAGGCAGCCTGGCCTCTTTTAAAGTGGTGTTCTTTTTAAATTTGATTTTGCTGTGACTGTGTAAATTGCCTTGCTAGTTTGTGGCACATACCCCCCTTAACTTCTACGTAAAAACGCTACATACGTCTTGCAGAGTGTGTTTTTAGGAGACTGTTTTGACCTGTTTCTGTGATTTAAATTGTGTTTAAAAACTGTCTGCCCCCCTGTTTTTTGCCTTTAAAAAAGCCCAATTTCAGAGTGCGTACCCAGAAGTATTCCAGTGTTTGTTTTTTAAACAATCTCTCCCTTACCTGGAAAGTAGACTCTGCTATCTTGGAAGCGTGGATTCAGCCTGTCTGTATTCAAGGAGATTCTGAATAGAGCAGCAGCTGCCTTTCCCCCTGCCCACAGGGGCTGGACTTAGCTGATTGGCTCTCTAAGTCCCTGTTGCACCTGAGCCCCAACCCCCCATACCTGCTCTGGCCCCTTAAGTTTGTGGAGGGAAGCCCAAGACTGCCATTTCCATTTTGTGAGCCTCAGCATCTTCCCTGTGTCCTGATACAGCCCAGTTTTCAAGGATTGCAAAAAGACCTAGGTAAGGAGGCTTGAGATATTTCTGGGAAATTGTACTATTTTTGCAAAAGTGTTTATTTCAGCTACCTTTGTCTGTTTTACTGTGGACTCTCTGTGTTTCAGGGAGCCTGGCCTCTTTTAAAGTGGTCTTTTTTTTAAATGTGTGTTTGCTGTGACTGTGTGAATTGCCTTGCTAGTTTTATGGCACATAACCCCCCCTTTTTTCTTCTAAGTAAAAAGGCTACATACATCTTGCAGAGTGTTTTTAGGAGACTGTTTTGATCTGTTTCTGTGATTTAAATTGTGTTTATAAACATGTCTGCCCTCCTGTTTTTTGCCTTTAAAAAAGCACGATTTAAGAGTGCACGCCCAGCAGTATTCTATTGTTTGTTTTTTAAACAAGCTCTCCCTTACCTGGAAAGTAGACTCTGCTATCTTGGAAGTGTGGATTCAGCCTGTCTGTATTCAAGGAGACTCTGAATAGAGCAGCAGCTGCCTTTCCCCCTCCCCACAGGTACTGGACTTAGCTGATTGGCTCTCTGAGTCCCTGTTGCACCTGAACCCCACCCCCCCACACCTGCTCTGGCCCCTTAAGTTTGTGGGGGGAAGCCCAACACATCCACCTCCATTTTGTGAGCCTCAGCATCTTCCCTGCGTCCTGATACAGCCGAGTGTTCAAGGATTGCAAAAAGACCTAGTTAAGGAGGCCTGAGATATTTCTGGGAAATAGTACTATTTGTTCAAAAGTGTTTATTTCAGCTACCTGTGTCTGTTTTACTGTGGACTCTCTGTGTTTCAGGCAGCCTGGCCTCTTTTAAAGTGGTTTTGTTTTTTAATTTGTTTTTGCCGTGACTGTGTGAATTGCCTTGCTAGTTTGTGGCACATAACCCCCCTCCCAGTTTTGTCTTCTAAGTAAAAAGGCTGCATACATCTTGCAGAGTGTGTTTTTAGGAGACTGTTTTAATCTGTTTCTGTGATTTAAATTGTGTTTAGAAACTGTCTGCCCCCCTGTTTTTTGCCTTTATAAAAGCACGATTTCAGAGTGCGCACCCAGCAGTATTCCAGTGTTTGTTTTTTAAACAATCTCTCCCTTACCTGGAAAGTAGACTCTGCTTGCTTGGAAGTGTGGATTCAGCCTTTTTGTATCCAAGGAGATTCTGAACAGAGCAGCAGCTGCCTTTCCCCCTGCCCATAGGGACTGGACTTAGCTGATTTCTTCTCTGAGTCCCTGTTGCACCTGAGCCCCCCCCCCCCCCCCAACACCTGCTCTGGCCCCTTAAGTTTGTGGAGGGAAACCCAAGACAGTCACCTCCATTTTTTGAGCCTCAGCATCTTCCCTGTGTCCTGATACAGCCCAGTGTTCAAGGACTGTAAAAAGACCTAGGTAAGGAGCCCTGAGATTTGTCTGGGTAAATAGTATTATTTGTTCAAAAGTGTTTCTTTCAGGTACCTGTGTCTGTTTAACTGTGGACTCTGTGTTTCAGGCAGCCTGGCCTCTTTTAAAGTGGTGTTTTTTTTTTTAATTAATTTTTGCTGTGACTGTGTGAATTGCCTTGCTAGTTTGTGGCACATAATCCCCCCCCCCTTTTTCTTCTAAGTAAAGAGGCTACATACATCTTGCAGAGTATGTTTTTAGGAGACTGTTTTAATCTGTTTCTGTGATTTCAATTGTGTTTAAAAACTGTCTGCCCCCCGATCTTTGCCTTTAAAAATGCCCGATTTCAGAGTGCACGCCCAGCAGTATTCTAGTGCTTGTTTCTGAAACAATCTGTCTCTTACCTGGAAAGTAGACCCTGCTAGCTTGGAAATGTGGATTCAGCCTGTCTGTATTCAAGGAGACTCTGAATAGAGCAGCAGCTGCCTTTCCCCCTGCCCACAGGGACTGGACTTAGCTGATTGGCTCTCTGAGTCCCTGTTGCACCTGAGCCCCGCCATCCCACACCTGCTCTGGCCCCTTAAGTTTGTGGAGGGAAGCCCAAGACAGCCACCTCCATTTTGTGAGCCTCAGCATCTTCCCTGTGTCCTGATACAGCTCAGTGTTCAAGGATTGCAAAAAGACCTAGGTAAGGAGCTGTGAAATTTTTCTGGGCAAATATTATTATTTGTTCAAAAGTGTTTATTTCAGCTACCTGTGTCTGTTTTACTGTGGACTCTGTGTTTCAGGCAGCCTGGCCTCTTTTAAAGTGGTGTTTTTTTTAAAATGCATTTTTGATGTGACTGTGTGAATTGACTTACTGGTTTGTGGCACATAATCCCCCCCCCCCCTTTTTCTTCTTAGTAAAATGGCTACATACATCTTGCAGAGTGTGTTTTTAGGAGACTGTTTTAATCTGTTTCTGTGATTTCAATTGTGTTAAAAAACTGTCTGCCCCCCGATCTTTGCCTTTAAAAATGCCCGATTTCAGAGTGTGCGCCCAGCAGTATTCCAGTGTTTTTTTTTTTTTATAAACATATTTTTATTGTTTTTCAGACATATATAGAAAAGGAAGCAAAAAACAGGTTCAATTACAAGGCAAGGACGCATGGAATTTGTACATCTTATCATTGTTTTAGTATCGTTGTTAGCCATCAACAATAATGGGTTGTGGTGCTATCAGCAGATCTAGCCACCGTAGTGTCCCCTTGAAACATTAAGGGGGTTATTACAACTTTGGAGGAGGTGTTAATCCGTCCCAAAAGTGACAGTAAAGTGACGGATATATCACCAGCCGTATTACGAGTCCTTTATATCCTATGGAACTCATAATACGGCTGGTGGTACATCCGTCACTTTACCGTCACTTTTGGGATGGATTAACACCTCCTCCAAAGTTGTAATAACCCCCTAAGTATCTTATTACGTATCTGGTTTATGTTATCAGTTCTAGCCATCGTCCCCATATGTTTTCAAATTTGTGTGGGCACCCTCTAGACTCAAATACCAGTTTCTCCTGATTGGCACACCAATCCACCCCCTTCCTCCATTTCTGGATCAACGGGCCATCTTGGGATGTCCACGTTGCAGCGATATCTCTATTAGCGACTAATAATGCTGTAGCTGTCAGTGTTTGTTTAGCATGTGTTCCTCCCATTTCTTCCCTTACCCCCAATAGGATTAGCTTAGCTGATTTTTGTATTTTTGACCCAGTGCCCTTCCTATATCTCGGATCACCCCTTCCCAGTACTTTTGTATTATTTGACAGGTCCATACCATGTGAAAGAAGTCTGCTGGTTCATTTAGGCATCTTGGGCATTTGGCAGAAGGGCGGGCTCCCAGTTTGTGTAGTTTGGATGGTGTCAGATAAGCCCCATATAAATAATAGAATTGTATCATGCGGAACCTTGCCGATATTGCCAATACCTTGGGCGCCATCAAGGCTTCCCTCCATTCCGTTTCTTCTAGGGGTCCGAGCCATGATTCCCACTTAATCCTAAAAATGACTAAGTTATCAGGAGTGTTGTTGATTAGTGTTTTGTAAAGTTGAGAAATGCCTTTCCCCTCCATATTTCCCATGAGTATTTTGGCTTCCAGTGGGTTAAAGTCCGGTATAGGGCTTCTGGTGGGCAGATGGGTTCGCAGTGCATGTCTTAGTTGAAGGTATCTAAAGAACTGTGTCTGGTTTAATTGAAATTCTGCTTGTAGGTCTTGGAACGATTTCATGGCCCTCCCTTTCCATATGTCCCCAACCAGGGAAATGCCTATTAGGTCCCTTGTTGCGAATCCCTCCAGCGTGGCCAAGGCATACATCCATTTACTTCTCCATAGCGGAGCCTGGAGGGTGATAACGGTATTCCAGTGAGTGTGGCGTATCGCGGCTCGCCATGCCAGGAAGACCACTTTGGTTGTTTCCTCCATGTCACGAGGAAGCAATGCTCCATACAGCATGTCAAGAACCTGTGGAAACCCCAGGAGTGTCAATTCTGTCTTATACTCCGGGTCTTCCCAGCCCCCATTAAACCAGTCATGGACCACTATCAATTGGGTAGCCAGGTAATATAGATAGGGATCTGACGCACCCAAACCTCCATCATACATTCCTCTCTGGCAATGTTGTATCGCTACTCAATGTCTATTACTTCTCCATAGAAATCTTCCGGTGATGCTTTCGAGATTTTTGAACCAGGAGTGGGGGATGAGGATGGGAACATTTTGGAATATGTATAGGAGTCTTGGCAAGCTTATCATTTTGTATAGGGCCACCCACCCCATCACATTCAAGGTGAGGGTTTGCCATCTCTGAATGTCCGTTTTGATTTTTTTTAGCAGAGGAGATAGATTTTTGGCCCATGTTAATTTGGGCAAAAGGGTTACCCAGATCCCTAGGTATTTAAAACTTAATTTGCATATGGGTATGGTATTTTGCCAATCGAAGCAATCACATGTGTTTGCTAGCGGGATCAGGATTGATTTGGTGGAGTTCATCCTGAGACCTGAGATTAGTTCGTATTTCCTTAGAAGGCAAAGGCTCCTTGGACCCGTTATACTGGGTTCCTCCATATATAGCAGAATATCATCTGCATATAGAGCTATCCTGTCTTCATGAGATGGACCCCATTTCCATCCTCGGTATACTGAGCCCGCTCTGATCATCTGGGCAAGAGGCTCAATGGCCAGGGTAAACAAAAGAGGGGATAGGGGACATCCCTGTCGAGTACCTCTGTGGATGTCGAACCTGTGGGATATGGTCCCATTAACCTGTACACAGGCCGTAGGGTTAGTGTATAATGCTTTAATTAGGTGGCAAAATTGTTTTTCTATGTCTGCCCGTCGGAGCACCAGTAGAAGGAATCCCCAGTCAACCGAATCAAAAGCCTTTTCAAAATCTATGAGCAAGAGGGCCAGGCTTTGGGGCAACCGGCGTCTCTTCGCCAAGGCTACGTGTAGTTGGCGGATACAGTGTTGTGTACTGCAGGTTTCCATAAACCCACATTGGTCAGGATGGATTAGCTGCGGCAGGACCTTTTTGATGCGAGTGGCAAGGATAGAGGCGAAAATTTTAATTTCTGTGTTAATCGATGACATTGGTCTGTAATCCGCGCAGTGAGGCGATGGGGGCTGGGTTTTGGGGAGCAACACGATCATGGCTGTATCTAGTTCAGGAGGAAAGGATCCACCTTTTCCTATTTCTGTGAAACGGCGTTGGAGATGTGGGGTCAGGTCTTCTCTAAACACCTTATAATATTCTGGGGGGAACCCATCGGGACCAGGCATCTTGGCAGCGTTTAATGACGAGATTGCCGCCCCAATTTCTTCCTCTCTAATGGGTTCCTCTAAAAGCTGTGCTTCTATCATAGGTAACTGTGGGAGGGGGATCTTGACAAGTAGTTGACGTGTTTGATGTGAATCTATTTGTGTAGATGCTTGGTACAGTGTATGATAATAGTTGGCAAAAGCATTCGCAATTTCGGTATGACCCGTAACCAGGGCCCCATCCCCGTCATAAGTTTCAGGGACGATCTTGGAGGCCTGATTGCGGGAGATCAACCAATACAGCATCTTCCCGGTCTTGTCCCCCCAGCCATATATCCTTCCAGTGCTGGCCCTCCATAAATGTTTCGCGGCCTCCAGGGATTGACCCCATATCTCCTCTCAGATTAGGAGGAGTTGTCGCGTCAGTTTCTCGCTTGGGTTTATTACGTTGTCTCTTTCGAGGTTTATTGCTCGGAGCTCTAGCTGTGTGATATGTAGCGTTTTGGCGCATTCCTGATTACATATCAGATTTTTAGCCATACCTCTTAATACCGCCTTCCCTGCCGCCCATAGAGTGCCCTCTGAGGTTACCGAGCCTTCGTTTAGGTGGAAGTATTCTGACTGTGCCTGACGTAATTGTTCCTTAAAGTGTTCATCTTGGAGATACCATGCGTTTAGCCGCCACATGGAGCAACGCCAGGGGCGGGCCAGGCCTAGTATGAGCCGGAGATGGACATGGTCAGAGATTCCTCTGGCTAGAATCTTGATGTGTGAGAGGGTTGTACAATCTGTGCTCGGAAGAAGCGTCAGGTCTATTCTGGATAGGGAGCCATGGGCTGCTGAGGTGTGGGTGAATTGTCTCTGCCTCAGATGCCATATCCTCCAGGCGTCACATAGTCCTGTGGCAGATAACCACCCCTTAATTTCAGTTGCCAGTGTACGTCTATATGTGGTGAGTGGGCCGTGTACATCTAAGATCGGGTCTGGGGTTGCGTTGAAGTCACCACCTAGTATAGTGTGGCCAGGGGGTAGGTCAGAGAGAAGTTTTGTGAGTGCCTGGAGGGTTGAGCTGACTAGGGAGGGAGGGGCGTAGATACTTATCATACTAAATGTGATCCCTTCTACCTTACCGGTAATGGCTACAAACCAACCCTGTTGGTCACTCCGTACTTGGATGTGTGTCATAGGGAAGGTACAATGCAATAATATGGCTACTCCTTGTGACCCACGTGTGTATCCCGCATGGTACACTCTATCAAATCCTCGACGAGTCAGGAATGGGTATTTATCCCCCAAAAGGTGGGTTTCCTGCAACATGAGTATTTCTGGATGGTATCTATGTATGAAGGTGAATACTGCAGTACGTTTAATTTTGTCTCGGAGCCCGTTGATGTTCCATGACATAATTTGTACTTGATTCATGGGGGTGTTTGATTGTAGGTGGAATTTTACAGTTGTTGAGCCAACCTTTAGCCACTAGTTTGTGCGACTCTGAAGGACTTATCTTTCTATCTTCCTGCTGCCGATTCTCAGACTCTATTATATGTGTCGAGTCATTAAGCATCCTGCCCTGTGCCTCAATTAAAAAAAAATATGAATCTTGCCTTCGCATACAAATTCTAACATTGGCCTTTAGAACAAGGCCGGAACCCCCTTGCCCCCCAACTCCCTCCCCACCCCATACTTCCACCCAGAAGCATCTGTCGACCCATATACATAGCCCCTCACTTCTAAAACTGGTGAGATGGCTTTTGAGTGGTAAGGCTGTGGTATTGGTGGCGGTGGACACCTCCCTAGTATCGGATTATGAATAAATGTATAATACTCGATGTGTGATCAAGTTAGGCATAACGCTTCTATTTCTGTGTTCATTGTCTTAAGTCTTTCCCAGAATAAGTTCCACCTATGCAGTCACAGGATTGGACTATGGGACAAGTCAGAGCCTTCTTGTGTCTCTAGCTGAATCTTGGTTGTGTCCTGTGGTTTCAGGTTTGTCAGGGTGGCTCTGGAATTCTCTTTCGATTGTGGGTGTCTGGGTTCCAATCAATGAGCCCCGGGAGGGGAGTCCGAGATGGATCTTTGTCTTCCTCTACATTTCCTAGAGGGTGTGCGCTGACTGCACATCGGTTGTTGCCCCCTTGGGTGAGCTGGCGTTGTCTTAAGCGGTGGCCGTGATCCTGTTCTGTGCATATCTTGTGGGGTTTCTTCCGTTAGCCAGGCCCATGCCGCGGTCGGCTGCTCAAAGAAGTAGGTTTTATTATTAACACCCGGAGTCTGGCTGGAAACAGGTGACGATACTGGGTGTCCATTGATCTAAGCTTTTGTTTCACTTCGATGAACGAGCGGCGTTGTTGCTGTATCTCTAATGTGTAATCCGGGAAAAGGAGTACTTTCGTTCCATTGCAGAGGAGGTCTCCCCTGGAGTGAGTCTCCCGCAGGACCAGGTCTCTGTCTTTGAAGTTGAAGAGGCAGATTATTACTGGCATGGGTGGGGAGCCGGGCGGAGGCCTTGCATGCAGCGACCTATGGGCTCGTTCGATTGTGAACCATGGTGTGAGGTAGTCTGCCAGCAATCAGGACCGGAACCACTCCTCTAGGAACGTATCCAATGATGATTCTGCAGTGGCCTAGGGAAGACCCACTAGGTGAAGATTGTTACGTCGAGATCTGTTTTCATCGTCTTCGGCCCTTCTGTGTAGATCTGAGGTGCGTTTGGTGAGCATTGAGATTTGGGTTTTTAGAGTTGTTATTTCATCTTCTGCCGTGGAGATTCTCGACTCGGCCTCTGTGATTCGGGATACTGCATTGCGGAGATCTTGCCGGATCTGGGCGACATCCACTCCGACCTCCCCTATTTTTGATTGAACTGCTATCTGGGAGGCCTGAATCGCCTGAAGGATCGCCGCCAGGTCGCTGGACGATGTTTGCGGGTTATTACCGCCATTTGTGGTTGGGCCTTCCGACCGTGGGCCCACTGTACCTGTGGTGAATTGGTCCATACGAGTTTGTGCCGTTGTTTGTTTGATCGCTTTGTCTTTGCCCATGATGTTGGGTGCGGTTCTAACCTCTCTAGGGTTGCAGTGATCGGTCAATTTCGTTCTGCCCTACTGTAGGGCCCGATGGGAGATCCCTGGGGATCTAATCTGATTCCCCCTGTGGTATATCCTAATTTATGAAACTATTAGATAGTTCCAGGGGTATTCGGGGAACACAGTGTTGCAGAGTTTATTTCATCTTAATGTTTTGTTTTGTTATTGTCCTATCCCCTTCTATGTCCTTTACCCGGTGGCGTTTTTATTCACTCATTATGGTCCCGGGACTCCTCCCCTGTCCAGCCGGTAAGGATGCCTGGTGTCCGGAGGAGGGGCAGTCAGCGAGTAAGGAAAGGGTGAAAAGGGAGGCACTCCCTGTAGTCCCTAACGTGTCACCTTCAGAATGCACCCCACTGTGGTCCGAAGGACGCAGATGGGGCCCCTCTATGCTCACAGGGCCCAAAGGTCCAGATTCACCTCTCGGTATCCCAGAGTTTGTCCCAGCTCACGTTTGGGGTTGCTGCTTGTTGCTGCTACTTAATTTCTTCTTTCCCCTCTCCCGGGGAGACCAGTGGGGAGCGCGTCACCGCAAAGCGGTCTGTAGTTGGCCGCCCTCGAGGCGATCTAATGTCTAGGCCCCGGACTGCAGACAGCCCGGGCTCCAAAACCCTCTCCCGGGCTCCAGCCGGGGGGGCCCCTCGATGCCACGGAGTCTCTTATCTCGGGGGGACGGGGGCAACGAGCCCACTGGTTCGGTCCTCCGGCTGATCACACCCCTGGTAGGCCCTCCATCCCCACCCGCGTCCCGGCCTATAGCAGAATCAGCAGGGGTCCCCGTGCCCTGGCGAGCACCCGTCCGCTCAGGCGGCCCTCCGAGCGGTCTGCAGGTCCTCCTCCTAATATCGGGCTCTGGGCCTGCCAGGCCCCGCACAATACGCGGCCGAGCACCCAGGCCTCCAGCCCACGGAACGCCCCCGAGCCCCTTCCCAGCCCTCGGTCACCACGGGAAGGGGGGAAAAATCAAAGGGACCAGAGAATCGCGGCGCTGCCGGCTCGGGGCCTATCTTGATTTCTCCCAGTCACAGCGTCCCCGGCCGTGACCCGCACCTTCTCTGGCTCGGGGTCCGCAGCCCTGCCTCAAGGCCGTCCAGGCCGCCGCCACCTTTCCGCTGCAGCTGGCCGAGCCTCAGATCTGTCTCTCAGCCACCAGCTTGATTGGGGAAAGCCGTGGTCGAACGCTGGGCAGCCAAAACCTCTGTCTCACGGGGCCAGGAGGGCTGGAAACTCGCCACTCGAGACGGGGCAGGATAAAGGAACCCCGATGAAGATTTCACGGTGTTGATGTGTACGGATAGTGATTTTAAGAGAGGCGGATGACGGAGGGGTCCTGAGCACTACAAAAGTGCGACCGCCATCTTGACGCCCTGGCCACGCCCCCTCCAGTGTTTGTTTTTTAAACAATCTCTCCCCTACCTGGAAAGTAGACTCTGCTAGCTTGGAAGTTTGGATTCAGCCTGTCTGAATCCAAGGAGATTCTGAATAGAGCAGCAGTTTCGTTTCACCCTGCCCACAGGGAATGGACATAGCTGATTGGCTCTCTGAGTCCCTGTTGCACCTGAGCCCCACCTCCCACACCTACTCTGGCCCCTTAAGTTTGTGGAGGGAAGCCCAAGACAGCCACCTCCATTTCGTGAGCCTCAGCATCTTCCCTGTGTCCTGATACTGTCCAGTGTTGAAGGATTGCAAAAAGACCTAGGTAATGAGCCCTGAGATTTTTCTGGGTAAATAGTATTATTTGTTCAAAAGTGTTTATTTCAGCTACCAGTGTCTGTTTTACTGTAGACTCTATGTGTTTCAGGCAGACTGGCCTCTTTCAAAGTGTTTTTTTTTTTAATTTGTTTTTGCTGTGACTGTGTGAATTGCCTTGCTAGTTTGTGGCACATAACTCCCCCCTCCCCCTTTTTCTTCTAAGTAAAAAGGATACATACATCTTGCAGAGTGTGTTTTTAGGAGACTGTTTTAACCTGTTTCTGTGATTTAAATTGTGTTTAAAAACTGTCTCCCCCCTGATATTTGCTTTTAAAAATCCCCGAATTCAGAGTGTGCGCCCAGCAGTATTCCATTGTTTGTTTTTGAACCAATCTCTCCCTTACTTGGAAAGTACACTCTGCTAGCTTGGAAGTGTGGATTCAGCCTGTCTGTATTCAAGGAGATTCTGACTAGAGCAGCAGCTACCTTTCACCCTGCCCACAGGGACTGGACTTAGCTGATTGGCTCTCTGAGTCCCTGTTGCACCTGAGCCCCGTCCCCCCACACCTGCTCTGGGCCCTTAAGTTTGTGGAGGGAAGCCCAAGATAGCCACCTCCATTTTGTGAGCCTCAGCATCTTCCCTGTGTCCTGATACAGCCCAGTGTTCAAGGATTGCAAAAAGACCTAGGTAAGGAGCCCTTAGATTTTTCTGGGTAAATAGTACTATTTGTTCAAAAGTGTTTATTTCAGCTACCTGTTTCTGTTCTACTGTGGACTCTCTGTGTTTCAGGCAGACTGGCCTCTTTTAAAGTGGTGTTTCTTTTTTTATTTGTTTTTGCTGTGACTGTGTGAATTGCCTTGCTAGCTTGTGGCACATAACTCCCCCCCCTTTTTTCTTCTAAGTAAAAAGGATACATATATATTGCAGAGTGTGTTTTTAGGAGACTGTTTTAATCCGTTTCTGTGATTTAAATTGTGTTTAAAAACTTTCTGCCCCCCTGTTTTTGCCTTTAAAAAAATCCAATTTAAGAGTGCACACCCAGCAGTATTCCAGTGTTTGTTTTTTAAACAATCCCTCCCTTACCTGGAAAGTAGACTCTGCTAGCTTGGAAGTGACGATTCAGCCTGTCTGTATCCAAGGAGATTCTGAAAAGAGCAGCAGCTGCCTTTCCCCTGTCCACAGGGACTGGACTTAGCTGATTGGTTCTCTGAGTCCCTGTTGCACCAGAGTCCTGCCCCCCCACACCTGCTCTGGCCCCTTAAGTTTGTGGAGGGAAGCCCAAGACAGTCACCTCCATTTTGTGAGCCTCAACATCTTCCCTGTGTCCAGATACAGCCCAGTGTTCAAGGAACACAAAAATACTTAGGTAAGGAGCCCTGAGATTTTTTCTGGGTAAATAGTACTAATTATTCAAATGTGTTCATTTCAGCTACCTGTGTCTGTTTTACTGTGGACTCTCTGTGTTTCAGGCAGCCTGGCCTCTTTAAAAGTGGTGTTTTTTTTAAATTCATTTTTGCCGTGACTGTGTCAATTGTCTTGCTATTTTTTGGTACATAACCACCCCTTTTTTCTTCTAATTAAAAAGGCTACATACATCTTGCAGAGTGTGTTTTTAGGAGACTGTTTTAATCCGTTTCTGTGATTTAAATTGTGTTTAAAAACTGTCTGTCCCCCTGTTTTTTGCATTTAAAGAAGCACGATTTAAGAGTGCGCGCCCACCAGTATTCCAGCGTTTGTTTTTGAAACAATCTCTCCCTTACCTGGAAAGTAGACTCTGCTAGCTTGGAAGGGTGAATTCAGCCTGTCTGCATCCAGGGAGATTCTGAATAGAGCAGCAGCTGCCATTCCCCCTGCCCACAGGGACTAGACTTAGCTGATTGGCTCTCTGAGTCCCTTTTGCAACTGAGCCCCGCCCCCCCCACACCTGCTCTGGAACCTTAAGTTTGTGGAGGGAAGCCCAAGACAGCCACCTCCATTTTGTGAGCCTCAGCATTTTCCCTATGTCCTGATACAGCCCAGTGTTCAAGGATTGCAAAAAGACCTTGCTAAGGAGCCCTTAATTTTTTTCTGGGTAAATAGTACTATTTGTTCAAAAGTGTTTATTTCAGCTACCTGTTTCTGTTTTACTGTGGACTCTCTGTGATTCAGGCAGACTGGCCTCTTTTAAAGTGGTGTTTCTTTTTTTATCTGTTTTTGCTGTGACTGTGTGAATTGCCTAGCTAGTTTGTGGCACATAACTCCCCCCCTTTTTTCTTCTAAGTAAAAAGGATACATTTATCTTGCAGAGTGTGTTTTCAGGAGACTGTTTTAATCCGTTTCTGTGATTTAAATTGAGTTTAGAAACTATCTGCCCCCCTTTTTTTTGCCATTAAAAAATCCGATTTAAGAGTGCACACCCTGCAGTATTCCAGTGTTTGTTTTCTAAACAATCCCTCCCTTACCTGGAAAGTAGACTCTGCTAGCTTGGAAGTGAGGATTCAGCCTGTCTGTATCCAAGGAGATTCTGAAAAGAGCAGCAGCTGCCTTTCCCCTGTCGACAGGGAGTGGACTTAGCTGATTGGTTCTCTGAGTCCCTGTTGCACCAGAGCCCCGCCGTCCCACACCTGCTCTGGCCCCTTAAGTTTGTGGAGGGAAGCCCAAGACAGCCACCTCCATTTTGTGAGCCTCAGCATCTTCCCTGTGTCCTGATACAGCCCAGTGTTCAAGGATTGCAAAAAGACCTAGGTAAGAAGCCCTGAAATTGTTCCGGGTAAATAGTATTATTTGTTCAAAAGTGTTTATTTCAGCTACCTGTGTCTGTTTTACTGTGGACTCTCTGTGTTTCAGGCAACCTGGCCTCTTTTAAAGTGTTGTTTTTTTAAAATTCATTTTTGCCGGGACTGTGTGAATTGCCTTGCTAGTTTGTGGCACATAACCCCCCACCCCTTTATCTTCTAAGTAAAAAGGCTACATACATCTTGCAGAGTGTGTTTTTAGGAGACTGTTTTAATCTGTTTCTGTGATTTAAATTGAGTTTAGAAACTGTCTGCCCCCCTTTTTTTTGCCTTTATAAAAGCCCAATTTCAGAGTGCGCGCCCAGCAGTATTCCAGTGTTTGTTTTTAAAAAAATCTCTCCCTTACCTGGAAATTAGACTCTGCTAGCTTGGAAGGGTGGATTCACCCTGTCTGTATCCAAGGAGATTCTGAATAGAGCAGCAGCTGCCTTTCCCCGTGCCCACAGGGACTGGACTTAGCTGATTGGCTCTCTGAGTCCCTGTTGCACCTGAGCCCCGGCGTCCCACACCTGCTCTGGCCCCTTAAGTTTGTGGAGGGAAGCCCAAGACAGCCAGCTCCATTTTGTGAGCCTCAGCATCTTTCCCGTGTTCTGATACAGCGAAGTGTTCAAGGGTTGCAAAAAGACCTTGGTAAGGAGCCCTGAGATTTTTCTGGGTAAATAGTATTATTTGTTCAAAAGTGTTTATTTCTGCTACCTCTGTCTGTTTTACTGTGGAGTCTGTGTTTCAGGCAGCCTGGTCTCTTTTAAAGTGGTGTTTTTTACAATTTGTTTTTGCTGTGACTGTGTGAATCGCATTGCTACTTTGTGGCACCTAACCCCCCCCCTTTTTTCTTCTAAGTATAAAGGATACATACATCTTGCAGAGTGTGTTTTTAGGAGACTGTTTTAATCTGTTTCTGTGATTTAAATTGTGTTTAAAAACTGTATGTCCCCCTGATGTTTGCCTTTAAAAATCCCAGATTTCAGAGTGCGCGCCCAGCAGTATTCCAGTGTTTGTTTTTTTAAACAATCTCTCCCTTACCTGGAAAGTAGACTCTGCTAGCTTGGAAGGGTGGATTCACCCTGTCTGTATCCAAGGAGATTCTGAATAGAGCAGCAGCTGCCTTTCCTTCTGCCCACAGGGAGTGGATTTAGCTGATTGGCTCTCTGCGACCCTGCTGCACCTGAGCCCGGTCCCCCCACACCTGCTCTGGCCCCTTAAGTTTGTGGAGGGAAGCCCGAGACAGCCACCTCCATTTTGTGAGCCTCAGCATCTTTCCTGTGTTCTGATACAGCGAAGTGTTCAAGGGTTGCAAAAAGACCTTGGTAAGGAGCCCTGAGATTTTTCTGGGTAAATAGTATTATTTGTTCAAAAGTGTTTATTTCAGCTACCTGTGTCTGTTTTACTGTAGACTCTCTGTGTTTCAGGCCGCCTGGCCTCTTTTAAAGTGGTGTTTTTTTTTGTTGTTTTTTTGCCGTGACTGTGTGAATTGCCTTGCTATTTTGTGGCACATAACCCCTCCCCTTTTTTCTTCTAAGTAAAAAGGCTACATACATCTTGCAGAGTGTGTTTTTAGGAGACTGTTTTAATATGTTTCTGTGATTTAAATTGGGTTTAAAAACTCTCTGCCCCCCGTTTTTAGCCTTTAAAAAAGCACGATTTAAGAGTGCGCGCCCCACAGTATTCCAGTGTTTGTTTTTGAAACAATCTCTCCCTCACCTGGAAAGTAGACTCTGCTAGCTTGGAAGTGTGGATTCAGCCTGTCTGTATCCAAGGAGATTCTGAATAGAGCAGCAGCTGCCTTTCCCCCTGCCCACAGGTAATGGACTTAGCTGATTGGCTCTCTGAGTCCCTGTTGCACCTGAGCTGCGCCCCCCCACACCTGCTCTGGACCCTTAAATTTGTAGAGGGAAGCCCAAGACAGCCATCTCCATTTTCTGAGCCTTAGCATTTTCTCTCTGTCCTGATACAGGCCAGTGTTCAAGGATTGCAAAAAGACCTAGGTAAGGAGCCCTGAAATATTTCTGGGTGAATACCATTATTTGTTCAAAATTGTTTAATTCAGCTACCTGTGTCTGTTTTACTGTGGACTGCATGTGTTTCAGGCAGCCTGGCCTCTTTAAAAGTGGTGTTTTTTTTTATTCATTTTTGCCGTGACTGTGTGAATTGCCTTGCTATTTTGTGGCACATAACCCCCTCCCCTTTTTTCTTCTAAGTAAAAAGGCTACATACATCTTGCAGAGTGTGTTTTAAGGAGACTGTTTTATTCTTCTTCTGAGATTTAAATTGTGTTTAGAAACTGTCTGCCCCCCTGTTTTTTGCCTTTAAAAAGCCCGATTTCAGAGTGCGTGCCCAGCAGTATTCCAGTGTTTGTTTTTTTAAACAATCTCTCCCTTACCTGGAAAGTAGACCCTGCTAGCTTGGAAGTGTGGATTCAGCCTGTCTGTATCCTAAGAGATTCTGAATAGAGAAGCAGGTGCCTTTCCCCCTGCCCACTGGGACTAGACGTAGCTGGTTGGCTCTCTGAGTCCCTGTTGCACCTCAGCCGCGCCCCCCCACACCTGCTCTGGCCCCTTAAGTTTGTGGAGGGAAGCCCAAGACAGCCACCTCCATTTTGTAAGCGTCAGCATCTTCCCTGTGTCCTGATACAACCCAGTGTTCATGAACTGCAAAAAGACCTAGGTAAGGAGCCCTGAGATTTTTCTGGGTAAATAGTATTCTTTGTCCAAAAGTGTTTATCTCAGCTACCTGTGTCTGTTTTACTGTGGACTCTCTGTGTTTCAGGCAGCCTGGCCTCTTTTAAAGTGGTGTTTGTTTTAATTCGTTTTTGCCGTGACTGTGTGAATTGCCTTGCTAGTTTGTGGAACATAACCCCCCCTTTTTTCTTCTAAGTAAAAAGGCTACATACATCTTGCAGAGTGTGTATTTAGGAGACTGTTTTAATCTGTTTCTGTGATTTAAATTGTGTTTAAAAACTGTCTGCCCCTCTGTTTTTTGCCTTTAAAAAAGCCAGATTTCAGAGTGCGCTCCCAGCAGTATTCCAGTGTTTGTTTTTTAAACAATCTCTCACTTCCCTGGAAAGTAGACTCTGCTAGCTTGGAAGTGTGGATTCAGCCTGTCTGTATCCAAGGAGATTCCGAATAGAGCAGCAGCTGTCCTTCCTCCTGCCAACAGGGACTGGAATTAGCTGATTGGCTCTCTGAGTCCCTTTTTCACCTGAGCCGAGCCCCCCCCCACACCTGCTATGGCCCATTAAGTGTGTGGAGGAAAGCCCAAGAGAGCAGCCTCCATTTTGTGAGCTTCAGCATCTTCCCTGTGTCCTGATACAGCCCGGTGTTCAAGGATTGCAAAAAGACCTAGGTAAGGAGGCCTGAGATATTTCTGGGAAATAGTACTATTTGTTCAAAAGTGTTTATTTCAGCTACCTGTGTCTGTTTTACTGTGGACTCTCTGTGTTTCAGGCAGCCTGGCCTCTTTTAAAGTGGTGTTTGTTTTAATTCGTTTTTGCCGTGACTGTGTGAATTGCCTTGCTAGTTTGTGGAACATAACCCCCCCTTTTTTCTTCTAAGTAAAAAGGCTACATACATCTTGCAGAGTGTGTATTTAGGAGACTGTTTTTATGTTTTTCTGTGATTTAAATTGTGTTTAAAAACTGTCTGCCCCCCTGTTTTTTGCCTTTAAAAAGGCACGATTTAAGAGTGCGTGCCCAGCAGAATTCCAGTGTTTGTTTTTAAACAATCTCTACCTTACCTGGAAAGTAGACTCTGCTAGCTAGGAAGTGTGGATTCAGCCTGTCTGTATCCAAGGAGATTCTGAATGGAGCAGCAGCTGCCTTTCCCCCTGCCCACAGGGACTGGACTTAGCTGATTGGCTTCCTGAGTCCCTGTTGCACCTGTGCCCCGCTGTCCCACACCTGCTCTGGCCCCTTAAGTTTGTGGAGGGAAGCCCAAGACAACCACCTCCATTTTGTGAGGCTCAGCATCTTCCCTGTGACCTGATACAATCCAGTCTTCAAGAATTGCAAAAAGACCTAGGTAAGGAACCCTGAGATTTTTCTGGGTAACTAGGATTATTTGTTCAAAAGTATTTATTTCAGCTACTTGTGTCTGTTTAACTGTGGACTCTGTGTTTCAGCAGCCTTGTCTCTTTTAAAGTGGTGTTTTTTTCAAATTATTTTTTGCCGTGACTGTGTGAATTGCCTTGCTAGTTTGTGGCACATACCCCCCCTTTTCTTTTATGTAAAAAGGCTACATAAATCTTGCAGACTGTCTTTAGGAGACTGTTTTATTCTGTTTCAGTGATTTATATTGTGTTTAAAAACTGTCTGCCCCCTGATTTTTGCCTTTAAAAAAGGCCAATTTCAGAGTGCGCGCCCAGCAGTATTCCAGTGTTTGTTTTTTAAACAATATCTCCCTTACCTGGAAAGTAGACTCTGCTAGCTTAGAAGGGTGGATTCAGCCTGTCTGCAACCAAGGAGATTCTGAACAGAGCACCAGCCATCTTTCCCCCTGCCCTCAGGGACTGGACTTAGCTGATTGGCTCTCTGAGTCCCTGTTGCACCTGAGCCCCGCCGTCCCACACCTGCTCTGGCCCCTTAAGTTTGTGTAGGGAAGCCCAAGACAGCCACATCCATTTTGTGAACCTCAGCATCTTCCCTGTGTCCTGATACAGCCCAGTGTCAAGGATTACAAAAAGACCTAGGTAAGGAGCCCTGAGATTTTTGTGGGTAAATAGTATTATTTGTTCAAATGTATTCATTTCAGCTGCCTGTGTCTGTTTTACGGGAGACTCTCTGTGTTTCAGGCAGCCTGGCCTCTTTTAAAGTTGGGTTTGTTTTAATTTATTTTTGTAGTGACTGTGTGAATTGCCTTGCTAGTTTGTGGCACATACCCCCCCCCCTTTTCTTCTAAGTAAAATGGCTACATACATCTTGCAGAGTGTGTGTTTAGGAGACTGTTTAAATCTGTTTCTGTGATTTAAATTGTATTTAGAAACTGTCTGCCTCCCTGCTTTTTGCCTTTAAAAAAGTCGGATTTCAGAATGTGCGTCCAGCAGTATTTCAGTGTTTGTTTTTTAAACAATGTCTCCCTTACCTGGAAAGTAGACTCTGCTAGCTCGGAAGTGTGGATTCAGCCTGTCTGTATCCAAGGAGATTCTGAATAGCGCAGTAGCTGCCTTTCCCCCTGCCCACAGGGAGTGGATTTAGCTGATTGGCTCTCTGCGACCCTGTTGCACCTGAGCCCTGTCCCCCCACACCTGCTCTGGCCCCTTAAGTTTGTGGAGGGAAGCCCGAGACAGCCAACTCCATTTTGTGAGCATCAGCATCTTTCCTGTGTCCTGATACAGCCCAGTGTTCAAGGATTGCAAAAAGACCTAGGTAAGGAGCCCTGAAATTGTTCTGGGTAAATAGTATTATTTGTTCAAAAGTGTTTATTTCAGCTACCTGTGTCTGTTTTACTGTGGACTCTCTGTGTTTCAGGCCGCCTGGCTTCTTTTAAAGTGGTGTTTTTTTTTTTATTTGTTTTTGCAATGACTGTGTGAATTGCCTTGCTATTTTGTGGCACATAACACCTCCCCTTTTTTCTTCTAAGTAAAAAGGCTACATACATCTTGCAGAGTGTGTTTTTAGGAGCCAGTTTTAATCTGTTTCTGTGATTTAAATTGTGTTTAAAAACTCTCTGCCCCCCGTTTTTTGCCTTTAAAAAAGCATGATTTAAGAGTGTGCGCCCCACAGTATTCCAGTGTTTGTTTCTGAAACAATCTCTCCCTCACCTGGAAAGTAGACTCTGCTAGCTTGGAAGTGTGGATTCAGCCTGTCTGTATCCAAGGAGATTCTGAATAGAGCAGCAGCTGCCTTTCCCCCTGCCCACAGGTACTGGACTTAGCTGATTGGCACTCTGAGTCCCTGTTGCACCTGAGGCCCGTCCCCCCATACCTGCTCTGGCCCCTTAAGTTTGTGGAGGGAAGCCCAAGAGAGCCACCTCCATTTTGTGAGCCTCAGCATCTTCCCTGTGTCCTGATACAGCCCAGTGTTCAAGGATTGCAAAAAGACCTAGATAAGGACCCCTGAAATTTTTCTGGGTGAATAGTATAATAGGTTCAAAAGTGTTTATTTCAGCTACCTGTGTCTGTTTAACTGTGTAGTCCCTGTGTTTCAGGCAGCCTGGTCTCTTTTAAAGTGGTGTTTTTTTTTTTATTTGTTTTTGCCGTGACTGTGTGAATTGCCTTGCTACTTTGTGGCACCTAACCCCCACCCCCCTTTTTTCTTCTAAGTAAAAAGGATACATACATCTTGCAGAGTGTGTTTTTAGGAGACTGTTTTAATCTGTTTCTGTGATTTAAATTGTGTTTAAAAACTGTCTGCCCCCCTGTTTTCTACCTTTAAAAAAGCCAGATTTCAGTTTTCGTGCCCAGTAGTATTCCAGTGTTCGTTTTTTAAACAATCTCTCCCTTACCTGGAAAGTAGACTCTGCTAGCTTGGAAGTGTGGAGTCAGCCTGTCTGTATCCAAGGAGATTCTGAATAGAGCAGCAGCTGCCTTTCCCCCTGCCTACACGGACTGGACTTAGCTGATTGGCTCTCTGAGTCCCTGTTGCACCTGATCCCCGTCCCCCCACACCTACTCTGGCCCCTCAAGTTTGTGGAGGAAAGCCCAAGACGGCCACCTCCATTTTGTGAGCCTCAGCATCTTCCCTGTGTCCTGATACAGCCCAGTGTTCAAGGATTGCAAAAAGACCTAGGTAAGGAGCCCTGAGATTTTTCTGGGTAAATAGTATTATTTGTTCAAAAATGTTTATTTTAGCTACCTGTGTCTGTTTAACTGTGTAGTCCCTGTGTTTCAGGCAGCCTGGCCTCTTTTAAAGTGGTGTTTGTTTTAGTTTGTTTTTGCCGTGACTGTGTGAATTGCCTTGCTAGTTTGTGGCACATAACCCCCCCCCCCCCTTTTATCTTCTAAGTAAAAAGGCTACATACATCTTGCAAAGTGTGTTTTTAGGAGACTGTTTTAATCTGTTTCTGTGATTTAAATTGTGTTTAAAAACTGTCTGCCCTTCTGTTTTTTGCCTTTAAAAAAGCCCGATTTCAGAGTGCGCTCCCAGCAGTATTGCAGTGTTTGTTTTTTAAACAATCTCTCACTTCCCTGGAAAGTAGACTCTGCTAGCTTGGAAGTGTGGATTCAGCCTGTCTGTATCCAAGGAGATTCCGAATAGAGCAGCAGCTGTCCTTCCTCCTGCCCACATGGACTGGACTTAGCTGATTGGCTCTATGAGTCCCTGTTGCACCTGAGCCCCGCCCCTCCACACCTGCTCTGGCCCCTTAAGTTTGTGAAGGGAAGACCAAGAAAGCCACCTCCATTTTGTGAGCCTCAGCATCTTCCCTGTGTCCTGATACAGCCCAGTGTCAAGGATTGCAAAAAGACCTAGGTAAGGAGCCCTGAGATGTTTCTGGGTAAATAGTATTATTTGTTGAAATGTATTCATTTCAGCTGCCTGTGTCTGTTTTACAGGAGACTCTCTGTGTTTCAGGCAGCCTGGCCTCTTTTAAAGTTGGGTTTGTTTTAATTCGTTTTTGTAGTGACTGTGCGAATTGCCTTGCTAGTTTGTGGCACATAACCCCCCCTTTTTTCTTCTAAGTAAAAAGGCTACATACATCTTGCAGAGTGTGTTTTTAGGAGACTGTTTTAATCTGTTTCTGTGATTTAAATTGTATTTAAAAACTGTCTGCCTCCCTGTTTTTTGCCTTTAAAAAAGTCAGATTTCAGAATGTGCGTCCAGCAGTATTTCAGTGTTTGTTTTTTCAACAATGTCTCCCTTACCTGGAAAGTAGACTCTGCTAGCTTGGAAGTGTAGATCCAGCCTGTCTGTATCCAAGGAGATTCTGAATAGCGCAGTAGCTGCCTTTCCCCCTGCCCACAGGGAGTGGATTTAGCTGATTGGCTCTCTGCGACCCTGCTGCACCTGAGCCCTGCCCCCCCACACCTGCTCTGGCCCCTTAAGTTTGTGGAGGGAAGCCCGAGACAGCCACCTCCATTTTGTGAGCCTCAGCATCTTTCATGTGTCCTGATACAGCCCAGTGTTCAAGGATTGCAAAAAGACCTAGGTAAGGAGCCCTGAGATTTTTTCTGGGTAAATAGTACTGTTTGTTCAAAGGTGTTTATTTCAGCTACCTGTGTCTGTTTTACTGTAGACTCTCTTTGTTTCAGGCCGCCAGGCCTCTTTTAAAATGGTGTTTTTTTTTATTTGTTTTTGCCGTGACTGTGTGAATTGCCTTGCTATTTTGTGGCACATAACCCCTCCCCTTTTTTCTTCTAAGTAAAAAGGCTACATACATCTTGCAGAGTGTGTTTTTAGGAGACTGTTTTAATCTGTTTCTGTGATTTAAATTGGGTTTAAAAACTCTCTGCCCCCCGTTTTTTGCCTTTAAAAAAGCACGATTTAAGAGTGCGTGCCCCACAGTATTCTAGTGTTTGTTTTTGAAACAATCTCTCCCTCACCTGGAAAGTAGACTCTGCTAGCTTGGAAGTGTGGATTCAGCCTGTCTGTATCCAAGGAGATTCTGAATAGAGCAGCAGCTGCCTTTCCCCCTGCCCACAGGTACTGGACTTAGCTGATTGGCTCTCTGAGTCCCTGTTGCACCTGAGCTGCGCCCCCCCACACCTGCTCTGGACCCTTAAATGTGTAGAGGGAAGCCCAAGACAGCCATCTCCATTTTCTGAGCCTTAGCATTTTCTCTCTGTCGTGATACAGGCCAGTGTTCAAGGATTGCAAAAAGACCTAGGTATGGAGCCCTGAAAGTTTTCTGGGTGAATACCATTATTTGTTCAAAATTGTTTAATTCAGCTACCTGTGTCTGTTTTACTGTGGACTGCATGTGTTTCAGGCAGCCTGGCCTCTTTTAAAGTTGGGTTTGTTTTAATTCGTTTTTGTAGTGACTGTGCGAGTTGCCTTGCTAGTTTGTGGCACATAACCCCCCCTTTTTTCTTCTAAGTAAAAAGGCTACATACATCTTGCAGAGTGTGTTTTTAGGAGACTGTTTTAATCTGTTTCTGTGATTTAAATTGTATTTAAAAACTGTCTGCCTCCCTGTTTTTTGCCTTTAAAAAAGTCAGATTTCAGAATGTGCGTCCAGCAGTATTTCAGTGTTTGTTTTTTCAACAATGTCTCCCTTACCTGGAAAGTAGACTCTGCTAGCTTGGAAGTGTAGATCCAGCCTGTCTCTATCCAAGGAGATTCTGAATAGCGCAGTAGCTGCCTTTCCCCCTGCCCACAGGGAGTGGATTTAGCTGATTGGCTCTCTGCGACCCTGCTGCACCTGAGCCCTGCCCCCCCACACCTGCTCTGGCCCTGTGTCCTGATACAGCCCAGTGTTCAAGGATTGCAAAAAGACCTAGGTAAGGAGCCCTGAGATTTTTTCTGGGTAAATAGTACTGTTTGTTCAAAGGTGTTTATTTCAGCTACCTGTGTCTGTTTTACTGTAGACTCTCTGTGTTTCAGGCCGCCAGGCCTCTTTTAAAATGATGTTTTTTCTTATTCATTTTTGCCGTGACTGTGTGAATTGCCTTGCTATTTTGTGGCACATAAACCCCCCCCCCCCTTTTTTCTTCTAAGTAAAAAGGCTACATACATCTTGCAGAGTGTGTTTTTAGGAGACTGTTTTAATCTGTTTCTGTGATTTAAATTGTGTTTAAAAACTGTCTGCCCTCCTGTTTTTGCCTTTAAAAAAGCACGATTTCAGAGTGCGAGCCCAGCAGTATTCCAGTGTTTATTTTTGAAACAATCTCTCCCTTACCTGGAAAGTAGACTCTGACAGCTTGGAAATGTGGATTCAGCCTGTCTGTATCCAAGGAGATTCTGAATAGAGCAGCAGCTGCCTTTCACCCCTGCCCTCAGGGACTGGACTTAGCTGATTGGCTCTCTGAGTCCCAGTTGCACCTGAGCCACGCCCCCCCACACCTGTTCTGGACCCTTAAGTTTGTGGAGGGAAGCCCAAGACAGCCACCTCCATTTAGTGAGCCTCAGCAGTTTCCCTGTGTCCTGATACAGCTCAGTGTTCAAGGATTGAAAAAAGACCTAGGTAAGGAGCCCTGAAATTGTTCTGGGTAAATAGTATTATTTTTTCAAAAGTGTTTATTTCAGCTACCTGTGTCTGTTTTACTGTGGACTCTCTGTGTTTCAGGCAGCCTGGCCTCTTTTAAAGTGTTTTTTTTTTTTAAATTCACTTTTGCCGCGACTGTGTGAATTGCCTTGCTAGTTTGTGGCACATAACCCCACTCCCCCTTTTATCTTCTAAGTGAAAAGGCTACATACATCTTGCAGAGTGTGTTTTTAGGAGACTGTTTAAATCTGTTTCCAAGATTTAAATTGTGTTTAGAAACTGTCTGCCCCCCTGTTTTTTGCCTTTAAAAAGCCCGATTTCAGAGTGCGTGCCCACGAGTATTCCAGTGTTTGCTTTTTAAACAATCTCTCCCTTACCTGGAAAGTAGACCCTGCTAGCTTGGAAGTGTGGATTCAGCCTGTCTGTATCTTAAGAGATTCTGAATAGAGCAGCAGCTGCCTTTCCCCCTGCTCACTGGGACTAGACGTAGCTGGTTGGCTCTCTGAGTCCCTTTTACACCTCAGCCGCGCCCCCCCACACCTGCTCTGGCCCCTTAAGTTTGTGGAGGGAAGCCCAAGACAGCCACCTCCATTTTGTAAGCGTCAGCATCTTCCCTGTGTCCTGATACAACCCAGTGTTTAAGGATTGCAAAAGGACCTAGGTAAGGAGCCCTGAGATTTTTCTGGGTAAATAGTATTATTTGTTCAATAGTATTTATTTCAGCTACCTGTGTCTGTTTTACTGTAGACTCTGTGTTTCAGGCAGACTGGCCTCTTTTAAAGTGGTGTTTCTTTTAATTTGTTTTTGCTGTGACTGTGTGAATTGCATTATTAGTTTGTGTCACATAACCCCCCCCCTTTTCTTCTAAGTAAAAAGGCTACATACATCTTGCAGAGTGTGTTTTTAGGAGACTGTTTTAATCTGTTTCTGTGATTTAAATTGTGTTTAAAAACTGTCTGCCCCCCCCTGTTTTCTACCTTTAAAAAAGCACGATTGAAGAGTGCTTCTCCAGCAGTATTCCAGTGTTTATTTTTTAAACAATCTCTACCTTACTTGGAAAGTAGACTCTGCTTGCTTGGAAGGGTAGATTCAGCTTGTCTTTATCCAAGCCCGAGACAGCCACCTCCATTTTGTGAGCCTCAGCATCTTTCCTGTGTCCTGATGCAGCCCAGTGTTCAAGGATTCCAAAAAGACCTAGGTAAGGAGCCCTGAGATTTTTTCTGGGTATATAGTACTGTTTGTTCAAAGGGGTTTATTTCAGCTACCTGTGTCTGTTTTACTGTAGACTCTCTGTGTTTCAGGCCGCCTGGCCTCTTTTAAAGTGGTGTTTTTTTTTATTTGTTTTTGCCGTGACTGTGTGAATTGCCTTGCTATTTTGTGGCACATAGCCCCTCCCCTTTTTTCTTCTAAGTAAAAAGGCTACATACATCTTGCAGAGTGTGTTTTTAGGAGACTGTTTTAATCTGTTTCTGTGATTTAAATTGGGTTTAAAAACTCTCTGCCCCCCGTTTTTTGCCTTTAAAAAAGCACGATTTAAGAGTGCACGCCCCACAGTATTCCAGTGTTTGTTTTTGAAACAATCTCTCCCTCACCTGGAAAGTAGACTCTGCTAGCTTGGAAGTGTGGATTCAGCCTGTCTGTATCCAAGGAGATTCTGAATAGAGCAGCAGCTGCCTTTCCCCCTGCCCACAGGTACTGGACTTAGCTGATTGGCTCTCTGAGTCCCTGTTGCACCTGAGCTGCGCCCCCCCACACCTGCTCTGGACCCTTAAATTTGTAGAGGGAAGCCCAAGACAGCCATCTCCATTTTCTGAGCCTTAGCATTTTCTCTGTGTCCTGATACAGGCCAGTGTTCATGGATTGCAAAAAGACCTAGGTAAGGAGCCCTGAAATTTTTCTGGGTGAATACCATTATTTGTTCAAAATTGTTTAATTCACCTACCTGTGTCTGTTTTACTGTGGACTGCATGTGTTTCAGGCAGCCTGGCCTCTTTAAAAGTGGTGTTTTTTTTAATTCATTTTTGCCGTGACTGTGTGAATTGCCTTGCTATTTTGTGGCACATAAACCCCCCCCCCCCTTTTTTCTTCTAAGTAAAAAGGCTACATACTTCTTGCAGAGTGTGTTTTTATGAGACTGTTTTAATCTGTTTCTGTGATTTAAATTGTGTTTAAAAACTGTCTGCCCTCCTGTTTTTGCCTTTAAAAAAGCACGATTTCAGAGTGCGAGCCCAGCAGTATTCCAGTGTTGGTTTTTAAAACAATCTCTCCCTTACCTGGAAAGTAGACTCTGACAGCTTGGAAATGTGGATTTCAGCCTGTCTGTATCCAAGGAGATTCTGATCAGAGCACCAGCTGCCTTTCACCCCTGCCCTCAGGGACTGGACTTAGCTGATTGGCTCTCTGAGTCCCTGTTGCACCTGAGCCCCGCCGTCCCACACCTGCTCTGGCCCCTTAAGTTTGTGGAGGGAAGCCCAAGACAGCCACCTCCATTTAGTGAGCCTCAGCAGTTTCCCTGTGTCCTGATACAGCTCAGTGTTCAAGGATTGAAAAAGGACCTAGGTAAGGAGCCCTGAAATTGTTCTAGGTAAATAGTATTATTTTTTCAAAAGTGTTTATTTCAGCTACCTGTGTCTGTTTTACTGTGGACTCTCTGTGTTTCAGGCAGCCTGGCCTCTTTTAAAGTGTTTTTTTTTTAATTCACTTTTGCCGTGACTGTGTGAATTGCCTTGCTAGTTTGTGGCACATAACCGCACTCCCCCTTTTATCTTCTAAGTGAAAAGGCTACATACATCTTGCAGAGTGTGTTTTTAGGAGACTGTTTTAATCTGTTTCCGAGATTTAAATTGTGCTTAAAAACTGTCTGCCCGCCTGATTTCTACCTTTAAAAAACCCGATTTCAGAGTGTGCGCCCAGCAGTATTACAGTGTTTGTTTTTTAAACAATATTTCCCTTACCTGGAAAGTAGACTTTGCTAGCTTGGAAGTGTGGATTCAGCCTGTCTGTATCCAAGGAGATTCTGAATAGAGCAGCAGTTGCCTTTCCCCCTGCCAACAGGGACTGGACATAGCTGATAGGCTCTCTGAGTCCCTGTTGCACCTGAGCCCCGCCCCCCCACACCTGCTCTGGCCCATTAAGTTTGTGGAGGGAAGCCCAAGACAGCCACCTCCATTTAGTGAGCCTCAGCATCTTCCCTGCGTCCTGATACAGCCCAGTGTTCAAGGATTGCAAAAAGACCTAGGTAAGGATGCATGAGATATTACTGGGAAATAGTACTATTTGTTCAAAAGTGTTTATTTCAGCTTCCTGTTTCTGTTTTACTGTGGACTCTCTGTGTTTCAGGCAGCCTGGCTTCTTTTAAAGTGGTGTTTTTTTTTTTGTTCTTTTTTTTGCCGTGACTGTGTGAATTGCCTTGCTAGTTTGTGGCACATAACCCCCCCCCCTTTTTATCTTCTACTTAAAAAAGGCTACATACATCTTGCAGAGTGTGTTTTTAGGAGATTGTTTTAATCCGTTTCTGTGATTTAAATTGTGTTTTAAAACTGTCTGCCCCCTGTTTTTTCCTTTAAAAAAGCACGATTTAAGAGTGAACGCCCAGCAGTATTCCAATGTTCGTTTTTGATAAAATCTCTCACTTACCTGGAAAGTAGACCCTGCTAGCTTGGAAGTGTGGATTCAGCCTGTCTGTATTCTAGGAGATTCTGAAAAGAGCAGTAGCTGCCTTTCCCCCTGCCCACAGGGATTGGACCTATCTGATTGGCTCTCTGAGTCCCTGTTGCACCTGAGCCCCCCCCCACAGCTGATCTGGCCCCTTAAGTTTGTGGAGGGAAGCCCAAGACAGCTACCTCCATTTCGTGAGCCTCAGCATCTTCCCTGCGTCTTGATACAGCCCAGTGTTCAAGGATTGCAAAAAGACTTAGGTAAGGAGCCCTGAGATTGTTCTGGGTGAATAGTATTATTTGTTCAGAAGTGTTTATTTCAGATACCTGTTTCTGTTTTACTGTGGACTCTCTGTGTTTCAGGCAGCCTGGCCTCTTTTAAAGTGGTGTTTTTTTTTTAATTTGTTTTTGCTGTGACTGTGTGAATTGCTTTGCTAGTTTGTGGCACATAACCCACCCGCTTTTTATCTTCTAAGTAAAAAGGCTACATACATCTTGAAGAGTGTGTTTTTAGGAGACTGTTTTAATCCGTTTTTGTGATTTAAATTGCGTTTTAAAACTGTCTGCACCCCCGTTTTTTGCCTTTAAAAAAGCCTGATTTAAGAGTACTTGCCCAGCAGTATTCCAGTGTTTGTTTTTTAAACAATCTCTCCCTTACCTGGAAAGTAGATTCTGCTAGCTTGGAAGTGTGGATTCAGCCTGCCTGTATCCAAGGAGATTCTGAATACAGCAGCAGCTGCCTTTCCCCCTGCCCACAGGGACTAGACTTTGCTGATTGGCTCTCTGAGTCCCTGTTGCATCTGACCCCCCGTCCCCCAACACCTGCTCTGGCACCTTTAGTTTGTGGAGGGAAGCCCAAGACAGCCACCTCCATTTTGTGAGCTTCAGCATCTTCCCTGTGTCCTGATACAGCCCATTGTTCAAGGATTGCAAAAAACATAGGTAAGGAGCCCTGAGATTTTTCTGGGTAAATAGTATTATTTGTTCAAAAGTGTTTATTCAGCTACCTGTGTCTGTTTTACTGTGGACTCTCTGTGTTTCAGGCAGCCTGGCCTCTTTTAAATTGTGTTTTCTTAAAGTTTGTTTTTGCTGTGACTGTGTGAATTGCCTTGTTAGTTTGTGGCACATAACCCACCCGCTTTTTATCTTCTAAGTAAAAAGGCTACATACATCTTGCAGAGTGTGTTTTTAGGAGACTGTTTTAATCCGTTTCTGTGATTTAAATTGCGTTTTAAAACTGTCTGCACCCCCGTTTTTTGCCTTTAAAAAAGCCTGATTTAAGAGTGCACGCCCAGCAGTATTCCAGTGCTTGTTTTTTAAACAATCTCTCCCTTACCTGGAAAGTAGATTCTGCTAGCTTGGAAGTGTGGATTCAGCCTGCCTGTATCCAAGGAGATTCTGAAAACAGCAGCAGCTGCCTTTTCCCCTGCCCACAGGGACTGGACTTAGCTGATTGGCTCTCTGAGTCCTTGTTACACCTGACCCCCGTCCCCCAACACCTGCTCTGGCACCTTTAGTTTGTGGAGGGAAGCCCAAGACAGCCACCTCCATTTTGTGAGCTTCAGCATCTTCCCTGTGTCCTGATACAGCCCATTGTTCAAGGATTGCAAAAATACCTAGGTAAGGAGCCTTGAAATTTTTCTGGGTAAATAGTATTATTTTTTCAAAAGTGTTTATTTCAGCTACCTGTGTCTGTTTTACTGTGGACTCTCTCTGTTTCAGGCAGCCTGGCCTCTTTTAAAGTGTGTTTTCTTAAAGTTTGTTTTTGCTGTGACTGTGTGAATTGCCTTGTTAGTTTGTGGCACATAACCCACCCGCTTTTTATCTTCTAAGTAAAAAGGCTACATACATCTTGCAGAGTGTGTTTTTAGGAGACTGTTTTAATCAGTTTCTGTGATTTAAATTGTGCTTAAAACTGTCTGCACCCCTGTTTTTTGCCTTTAAAAAAGCTCGATTTATGGTGCACGCCTAGCAGTATTCCAGTGTTTGTTTTTTAAACAATCTCTCCCTTACCTGGAAAGTAGATTCTGCTAGCTTGGAAGTGTGGATTCAGCCTGCCTGTATCCAAGGAGATTCTGAATAGAACAGCAGCTGCCTTTCCCCCTGCCCACAGGGACTGGACTTAGGTGATTGGCTCTCTGAGTCCCTGTTGCACCGAGCCCCGCCGTCCCACACCTGCTCTGGCCCCTTAAGTTTCTGGAGGGAAGCCAAAGACAGCCACCACCATTTTGTGAGCCTCAGCATCTTCCCTGTGTCCTGATACAGCCCAGTGTTCAAGGATTGCAAAAAGAGCTAGGTAAGGAGCCCTGAGATTTTTCTGGGTAAATAGTATTATTTGTTCAAAAGTGTTTATTTCAGCTACCTGTGTCTGTTTTACTGTGGACTCTCTGTGTTTCAGGCAGCCTGGCCTCTTTTAAAGTGGTGTTTATTTTAATTCGTTTTTGCTGTGACTGTGTGAATTGCCTTGCTAGTTTGTGGAACATAACCCCATCCTTTTTTCTTCTAAGTAAAAAGGCTACACACATCTTGCAGAGTGCGTTTTTAAGAGACTGTTTTTATCTGTTTCTGTGATTTAAATTTTGTTTAAATACTGTCTGCCCCTCTGTTTTCTACCTTTAAAAAAGCCAGATTTAAGAGTGCACACCCAGCAGTATTCCAGTGTTTGTTTTTTAAACAATCTCTCCCTTACCTGGAAAGTAGACTCTGCTAGCTTGGAAGTGTGGATTCAGCCTGTCTGTATCCAAGGAGTTTCTGAATAGAGCAGCAGCTGCCTTTCCCCCTGCCCATAGGGACTGGACTAAGCTGATTGGCTCTCTGAGTCTCTGTTGCGCCTGAGCTCCGCCCCCAACACCTGCTCTGGCCCCTTAAGTTTGTGGAGGGAAGCCCAAGACAGCCACCTCCATTTTGTGAGCCTCAGCATCTTCCCTGTGTCCTGATACCGCCCAGTTTTCAAGGATTGCAAAATGACCTAGGTAAGGGAGGCCTGAGACATTTCTGGGAAATAGTACTATTTGTTCAAAAGTGTTTAATTCAGCTACCAGTTTCTGATTTACTGTGGAGTCTCTGTATTTCGGGCACCCTGGCCTCGTTTAAAGTGGTGTTTTTTTTAATTTGTTTTTAGTGTGACTGTGTGAATTGCCTTGCTAGTTTGTGGCACATACCCCCCCCCCCCTTTTCTTCTAAGTAAAAAGGCTACATAAATCTTGCAGAGTGTGTTTTTAGGAGACTGTTTTAATCTGTTTCTGTGATTTAAATTGTGTTTAAAAACTGTCTGCCCTCCCGTTTTTTGCCTTTAAAAAAGCCCAATTTCAGAGTGCACGCCCATCAGTATTCCAGTGTTTGTTTTTTAAACAATCTCTCCCTTACCTGGAGATAGACACTGCTTGCTTGGAAGTGTGGATTCAGCCAGTCTGTATCCAAGGAGATTCTGAATAGAGCAGCAGCTGCCTTTCCTCCTGCCCACAGGGACTGGACTTAGCTGAATGGCTCTCTGATTCCCTGTTGCACCCGAACCCCACCCCCCCCACACCTACTCTGGCCCCTTAAGTTTGTGGAGGGAAGCCCAAGACAGCCACCTCCATTTAGTGAGCCTCTGCATCTTCCCTGCGTCCTGATACAGCCCAGTGTTCAAGGATTGCAAAAAGACCTAGGTAAGGATACATGAGATATTACTGGGAAATAGTACTGTTTGTTCAAAAGTGTTTATTTCAGCTACCTGTTTCTGTTTTACTGTGGACTCTCTGTGTTTCAGGCAGCCTGGCCTCTTTTAAAGTGGTGTTTTTTTTTTTTATTTGTTTTTGCCGTGACTGTGTGAATTGCCTTGCTAGTTTGTGGCACAACCCCCCCCCCCTTTTTATCTTCTACTTAAAAAGGCTATATACATCTTGCAGAGTGTGTTTTTAGGAGACTGTTCTGTGATTTAAATTGTGTTTTAAAACACTCTGCCCCCTGTTTTTCCCTTTAAAACAGCACGATTTAAGAGTGCACGCCCAGCAGTATTCCAATGTTTGTTTTTGAAAAAATCTCTCCCTTACCTGGAAAGAAGACTCTGCTAGCTTGGAAGTGTGGATTCAGCCTGTCTGTATCCAAGGATATTATGAATAGAGCAGCAGCTGCCTTTCCCCGTGCCCACAGGGACTGGACTTAGCTGATTGGCTCTCTAAGCCCCTGTTGCACCTGAGCCCGCCCCAAACAACTGCTCTGGCCCCTTAAGTTTGAGGAGGGAAGCCCAAGACAGCCACCTCCATTTTGTGAGCCTCTGCATCTTCCCTGTGTCCTGATACAGCCCATTGTTCAAGGACTGCAAAAAGACCTATGTAAGGAGCCCTGAGATTTTTCTGGGTAAATAGTATTATTTTTTCAAAAGTGTTTATTTCAGCTACCTGTGTCTGTTTTACTGTTTACTCTCTGTGTTTCAGGCAGTCTGGCCTCTTTTAAAGTGGTGTTTTTTAAAGTTTGCTTTTGCTGTGACTGTGTGAATTGCCTTGATAGTTTGTGGCACAAAACCCACCCCCTTTTTTCTTCTAAGTAAAAAGGCTACATACATCTTGTAGAGTGTGTTTTTAGGAGACTGTTTTAATCTGTTTCTGTGATGTAAATTGTGTTTTAAAACTGTTTGCCACCCTGTTTTTTGCCTTTAAAAAAGCCCAATTTCAGAGTGCGCGCCCAGCAGTACTCCAATGTTTGTTTTTTAAACAATCTCTCTCTTACCTGGAAGGTAGACTCTGCTAACTTGGAAGTGTGGATTCAGCCTGTCTGTATTCAAGGAGATTCTGAAAAGAGCAGCAGCTGCCTTTCCCCCTGCCCACAGGGATTGGAATTAGCTGATTGGCTCTCTCAGTCCCTGTTGCACCTGAGCCCCACCCCCCCACACCTGCTCTGGCTCCTTAAGTTTGTGGAGGGAAACCCAAGACAGCCACCTCCATTTCGTGAGCCTCAGCATCTTCCCTGCGTCTTGATACAGCCTAGTGTTCAAAGATTCCAAAAAGACCTTGGTAAGGAGGCATGAGATATTTCTGGGAAATAGTACTATTTGTTCAAAAGTGTTTATTTCAGCTACCTGTGTCTGTTTTACTGTGAACTCTCTGTGTTTCAGGCACCCTGGCCTCTTTTAAAGTGGTGTTTTTTTAAAGTTTGTTTTTGCTGTGACTGTGTGAATTGCATTGCTAGTTTGTGGCACATAACCCCCCCCCCCTTTTCTTCTAAGTAAAAAGGCTACATACATCTTGCAGACTGTGTTTTTAGGAGACTGTTTTAATCTGTTTCTGTGATGTAAATTGTGTTTAAAAACTGTCTGCCCCCCTGTTTTTTGCCTTTAAAAAAGCCCAATTTCAGAGTGCGCGCCCAGCAGTATTCCAATGGTTGTTTTTTAAATAATCTCTCTCTTACCTGGAAAGTAGACCCTGCTAGCTTGAAAGTGTGGATTAAGCATGTCTGTATTCTAGGAGATTCTGAAAAGAGCAGCAGCTGCCTTTCCCCCTGCCCACAGGGATTGGAATTAGCTGATTGGCTCTCTGAGTCCCTGTTGCACCTGAGCCCCGCCCCCCCACACCTGCTCTGGCTCATTAAGTTTGTGGAGGGAAGCCCAAGACAGCCACCTCCATTTCGTGAGCCTCAGCATCTTCCCTGCGTCTTGATACAGCCTAGTGTTCAAGGATTGCAAAAAGACCTAGGTAAGGAGGCATGAGATTGTTCTGGGTAAATAGTATTATTTGTTCAAAAGTGTTTATTTCAGCTACCTGTGTCTTTTTTACTGTAGACTCTCTGTGTTTTAGGCAGACTGGCCTCTTTTAAAGTGGTATTTTTTGTTTTAATTTGTTTTTGCTGTGACTGTGTGAATTGCATTGCTAGTTTGTGGCACATAATTCCCCCCCCCCTTTTTTTCTTCTAAGTAAAAACGCTATATACATCTTGCAGAGTGTGTTTTTAGGAGATTGTTTTAATCTGTTTCTGTTATTTAAATTGTGCTTAAAAACTGTCTGCCCGCCTGATTTCTACCTTTAAAAAACCCGATTTCAGAGTGCGCGCCCAGCAGTATTACAGTGTTTGTTTTTTAAACAATATCTCCCTTACCTGGAAAGTAGACTTTGCTAGCTTGGAAGTGTGGATTCAGCCTGTCTGTATCCAAGGAGATTCTGAATAGAGCAGCAGTTGCCTTTCCCCCTGCCAACAGGGACTGGACGTAGCTGATTGGCTCTCTGAGTCCCTGTTGCACCTGAGCACTGCCCCCCCACACCTGCTCTGGCCCCTTAAGTTTGTGGAGGGAAGGCCAAGACAGCCACCTCCATTTTGTGAGCTTCAGCATCTTCCCTGTGTCCTGATACAGCCCAGTGTTCAACAATTGCAAAAAGACCTAGGTAAGGAGCCCTGAGATTTTTCTTGGTAAATAGTATTATTTGTTCAAAAGTGTTTATTTCATCTACCTGTGTCTGCTTTACTGTGGACTCTCTGTGTTTCAGGCAGCCTGGCCTCTTTTAAAGTGTGTTTTTTTAAAGTTTGTTTTTACTTTGACTGTGTGAATTGCCTTGTTAGTTTGTGGCACATAACCCACCCGCTTTTTATCTTCTAAGTAAAAAGGCTACATACATCTTGCAGAATGTGTTTTTAGGAGACTGTTTTAATCCGTTTCTGTGATTTAAGTTGTGCTTTAAACTGTCTGCACCCCTGTTTTTTGCCTTTAAAAAAGCTCGATTTAAGAGTGCACGCCTAGCAGTATTCCAGTGTTTGTTTTTTAAACAATCTCTCCCTTACCTGGAAAGTAGATTCTGCTAGCTTGGAAGTGTGGATTCAGTCTGCCTGTATCCAAGGAGATTCTGAATAGAGCAGCAGCTGCCTTTCCCCCTGCCCACAGGGACTGGACTTAGCTGATTGGCTCTCTGAGTCCCTCCCCCCACACCTGCTCCGGTCCCTTAAGTTTGTGGAGATAAGCGCAAGACAGCCACCTCCATTTTGTGAGCCTCAGCATCTTCCCTGTGTCCTGATACAGCCCAGTGTTCAACGATTGCAAAAAGACCTAGGTAAGGAGCCCCGAGATTTTTCTGGGTAAATAATATTATTTGTTCAAAAGTGTTTATTTCAGCTACCTGTGTCTGTTTTACTGTAGACTCTCTGTGTTTCAGGTAGCCTGGCTTCTTTTAAAGTGGTGTTTTTTTTTTATTTGTTTTTGCCGTGACTGTGTGAATTGCCTTACTAGTTTGTGGCACATAATTTCCCCCTTTTTTCTTCTAAGTAAAATGGCTACATACATCTTGCAGAGTGTGTTTTTAAGAGACTGTTTTAATCTGTTTCTGTGATTGAAATTGTGTTTAGAAACTGTCTGCCTCCCTGTTTTCTACCTTTAAAAAAGCCGGATTTCAGAGTGTGCACCCAGCAGTATTCCAGTGTTTGTTTTTTAAACAATCTCTCCCTTACTTGGAAAGTAGACTCTGCTGGCTTGGAAGTGTGGATTCAGCCTCAGCTGCCTTTCCCCCTGCACACAGGTATGGGACTTAGCTGATTGGCTGTCTGAGTCCCTGTTGCACCTGAGCCCAGCCCCCTCCACACCTGCTCTGGCCCCTTAAGTTTGTGGACAGAAGCCCAAGACTGCCAGCTCCATTTTGTGAGCCTCAGCATCTTCCCTGCGTCCTGATACAGCCCAGTGTTCAAGGCTTGCAAAAAGACCTAGGTATGGAGACCTGAGATACTTCTGGGAAATAGTACTATTTGTTCAAAACTGTTTATTTCAGCTACCTGTGTCTGTTTTACTGTGGCCTCTGTGTTTTAGGCAGCCCGGCCTCTTTTAAAGTGGTTTTTTTTTCAAATTTGTTTTTGCTGTGACTGTGTGAATTGCCTTGCTAGTTTGTGGCACATAACCCCCCCTTTTTTTCCTAAGTTAAAAGGCTACATACATCTTGCAGAGTGTGTTTTTAGGAGACTGTTTTAATCTGTTTCTGTGATTTAAATTGTGTTTAAAAACTGTTTGCCCCCATGTTTTTTGCCTTTAAAAAAGCCCGATTTCAGAGTGCGCGCCCAGCAGTATTCCAGAGTTTGTTTTTTAAACAATCTCTCCCTTACCTGAAAAGTTGAGTCTGCAAACTTGGAAGTGTGGATTCACCCTGTTTTTATCCAAGGAGATTCTGAATAGAACAGCAGCTGCCTTTCCCAATGCCCACAGGGACTGGACTTAGCTGATTAGCTCTCTGAGTCCCTGTTGCACCTGAGCCCCGCCCCCCTACACCTGCTTTGGCCCCTTAAGTTTGTGGAGACAAGCCCAAGACAGCCACCTCCAGTTTGTGAGCCTATGCATCTTCCCTGTGTCCTGATACAGCCCAGTGTCCAAGGATTGCAAAAAGACGTACGTAAAGAGCCCTGAGATTTTTCTGGGTAAATAGTATTATTTGTTCAAAAGTGTTTATTTCAGCTACCTGTGTCTGTTTTACTGTGGACTCTCTGTGTTTCAGGCAGCCTGGCCTCTTTTAAATGGTGTTTTAAAAAAAAAAAAAAAATTGTCGTGACTGTGTGAATTGCCTTGCTAGTTTGTGGCACATAACCCCCCCTTTTTTTTCTAAGTAAAAAGGCTACATACATCTTGCAGTGTGTGTTTTTAGGAGACTGTTTTAATCTGTTTCTGCAATTTAAATTGTGTTTAAAAACTGTTTGCCCCCCTGTTTTTTGCTATTAAAAAAAAGCCCGATTTCAGAGTGCACGGCCAGCAGTATTCTAGTTTTTTTTTTTTTGATAAACACATTTTTATTGTTTTTCAGACATATACAGAAATGGAAGGAAAAAACATGTTCAAGTACAAGGCAAGGATGCATGGAATTTGTACACCTTCTTATTGTTTTAGTATCGTTGTTAGCCATCAACAATAATGGGTTGTGGTGCTATCAGCAGATCTAGCCACCGTAGTGTCCCCGTGATACATGAAGTATCTTATAACGTATCTGGTTTATGTCATCAATTCTAGCCATCGTCCCCATATCTTTTCAAATTTGTGTGGGCACCCTCTAGACTCAAATACCAGTTTCTCCTGATTAGCACACCAATCCACCCCCTTCCTCCATTTCTGGATCAACGGGCCTTCTGAGGACGTCCACGCTGCAGCGATATCTCTCTTAGTGACTAATAATGCCGTAGCTGTCAGTGTTCGTTTAGCACTTGTTCCTTCCATTTCTTCCATTACCCCCAATAGGATTAGCTTAGCTGATTTTTGTATTTCTTGACCCAGTGCCCTTCCTATATCTCGGATCACCCCTTCCCAGTACTTTTGTATTTTTTAATAGGTCCATTCCATATGAAAGAAGTCTGCTGGTTCATTCGGGCATCTTGGGCATTTGGCAGAAGGGCGGGCTCCCATTTTGTGTAGTTTGGATGGTGTCATATAGGCCCCATATAAATAATAGAATTGTATCATGCGGAACCTTGCCGATATTGCCAATACCTTGGGCACCATCAAGGCTTCCCTCCATTCCGTTTCTTCTAGGGTTCCGAGCCATGATTCCCACTTAGTCCTAAAAATGACTAAGTTATCAGGAGTGTTGTAGATTAGTGTTTTGTAAAATTGAGAAATGCCTTTCCACTCCATATTTCCCATGAGTATTTTGGCTTCCAGTGGGTTAATGTCCGGTATAGGGCTTGTGGTGGGCAGATTGGTTCGTAGTGCGTGTCTTAGTTGAAGGTATCTAAAGAACTGTGTCTGGTTTAATTGAAAATCTGCTTGTAGTTCTTGGAACGATTTCATGGCCCTCCCTTTCCATATGTCCCCAACCAGGGAAATGCTTATTAGGTCCCTTGTTGCGAATCCCTCCAGCGTGACCGAGGCATACATCCATTTCCTTCTCCATAGCGGAGTCTGGAGGGTGATAACGGTATTCCAGTGAGTGTGGCGTAACGTGGCTCGCCATGCCAGGAAGACCACTTTGGTTTTTTCCTTCATGTCACGAGGAAGCGATGCTCCATACAGCATGTCAAGAACCTGTGGAAACCCCAGGAGTGTCAATTCTGTCTTATACGCCGGGTCTTCCCAGCCCCCATTAAACCAGTCATGGACCACTATCAATTGGGTAGGCAGGTAATATAGATAGGGATCTAACGCACCCAAACCTCCATCATACATTCCTCTCTGGCAATGTTGTATCGCTACTCAGTGTCTATTACCTCTCCATAGAAATCTTCCGGTGATGCTTTCGAGATTTTTGAACCAGGAGTGGGGGATGAGGATGGGAACAGTTTGGAATATGTATAGGAGTCTTGGCAAGATCATCATTTTGTATAGGGCCACCCGCCCCATCACATTCAAGGGGAGGGTTTGCCATCTCTGCATGTCCGTTTTGATTCTTGTTAGCAGAGGAGATAGATTTTTGGCCCATGTTAATTCGGTCAAAAGGGTTACCCATATCCTTAGGTATTTAAAACTTAATTTGTGTATGGGTAAGGTATTTTGCCAACCGAAGCAATCACGTGTGTTTGCTAGCGGGATTAGGATTGATTTGGTGGAGTTCATCCTGACACCTGAGATTAGTTCGTATTTCCTTAGAAGGCAAAGGCTCCTTGGACCCGTTATACTGGTTTCCTCCATATATAGCAGAACATGCATATAGAGCTATCCTGTCTTCATGAGATGGACCCCATTTCCATCCTCGGTATACTGAGCCCGCTCTGATCATTTGGGCTAGAGGCTCAATGGCCATGGTAAACAAAAGAGGAGATAGGGGACATCCCTGTCGAGAACCTCTGTGGATGTCGAACCTGTGGGATATGGTCCCATTAACGTGTACACAGGCCGTAGGGTTAGTGTATAATGCTTTAATTAGGTAGCAAAATTGTTTTTCTCTGCCTGCCCGTCGGAGCACCAGTAGAAGGAATCCCCAGTCATCCGAATCAAAAGCCTTTTCAAAATCTATGAGCAAGAGGGCCAGGCTTTGGGGCAACCAGCGTCTCTCCGCCAAGGCTACCAGTAGCCGGCGCATACAGTGTAGTGTACTGCGGGTTGCCATAAACCCAAATTGGTCAGGATGGATTAGCTGCGGCAGGACCCTTTTGATGCGAGTGGCAAGGATAGAGGCGACAATTTTAATTTCTGTGTTAATCGAAGATATTGGTCTGTAATCCGCGAAGTGAGGCGAAGGGGGCTGGGTTTTGGAGAGCACCACGATCATGGCTGTATCTAGTTCAGGTTGGAAAGGATCCAGCTTTTCCTATTTCTGTGAAAAGGCATAGGAGACGTGGGGTCAGGTCTTATCTAAACACCTTATAATATTCTGGGGGGAACCCATCGGGACCAGGCGTCTTCCCAGCGTTTAATGTCGAGATTGCCGCCCCAATTTCTTCCTCTCTAATGGGTTCCTCTAAAAGCTGTGCTTCTATCATAGGTAACTGTAGGAGGGGGATCTCGTCAAGTAGTTGATGTGTTTGATGTGAATCTATTTGTGTAGATGCTTGGTACAGTGTATGATAATAGTTGGCAAAAGCATTCGCAATTTCGGTATGACCCGTAACCAGGGCCCCATCCCCATCATAAATTTCAGGGACGATCTTGGAGGCCTGATCGCGAGAGATCAACCAATACAGCATCTTCCCAGTCTTGTTCCCCCAGCCCTATATCCTTCCAGTGCTGGCCCTCCATAAATGTTTATCCGCCTCCAGGGATTGACCCCTTATCTCCTCTCAGATTAGGAGGAGTTGTCGCGTCGGTTTCTCGCTTGGGTTTATTAAGTTGTCTCTTTTGAAGTTTATTGCTCGTAGCTCTAGCTGTATGATATGTAGCGTTTTGGCACATTCCTGATTACGTATCAGATTTTTAGCCATACCTCTTAATACCACCTTCCCTGCCGCCCATAGAGTGCCCTCCAAGGTTACCGAGCCTTCGTTTAGGTAGAAGTATTCTGCTTGTGCCTGACGTAATTGTTCCTTAAAGTGTTCATCTTGGAGATACCATGCGATTAGCCGCCACATGGGGCGATGCCGGGGGCGGGCCAGGCCTAGTATGAGCCGGAGAGGGGCATGGTCAGAGATTCCTCTGGCTAGAATCTTGATGTGTCAGAGGGTTGTACAATCTGTGCTCGGAAGAAACATCAGGTCTATTCTGGATTGGGAGCCATGGGCTGCTGGGGTGTGGGTGAATTGTCTCTGCCTCGGATGCCATATCCGCCAGGCGTCACATAGTCCCGTGGCAGATAACTACCCCTTAATTTTGGTTGCCAGTGTACGTCTATATGTGGTGAGTGGGCTGTCTACATCTAAGGTCGGGTCCGGGGTTGCGTTGAAGTCGCCACCTTGTATAGTGTGCCCAGGGGGTAGGTCAGAGAGAGGTTTTGTGAGTGCCTGGGGGGTTGAGCTGACCAGGGAGGGAGGGGCGTAGATACTTATTATATTAAATGTGATCTCTTCTACCTTACCGGTAATGGCTACAAACCGCCGCTGTTGGTCTCTCCGTACTTGGATGTGTGTCATAGGGAAGGTACGATGCAATAATATGGCTACTCCTCATGACCCACGTGTGTATCCCACATGGTACACTCTATCAAATCCTCGACGAGTCAGGAATGGGTATTTATCCCCCAAAAGTGGGTTTCCTGCAACATGAGTATTTCTGGATGGTATCTATGTATGAAGGTGAATACTGCATTACGTTTAATTTTGTCCAGGAGCCCGTAGATGTCCCATGACATAATTTGTACTTGATTCATGGGGGGGGTGTGATTGTAGGTGGAATTTTACAGTCGTTGAGCCAACCTTTAGCTACTAGTTTGTGCAACTCTGAAAGACTTATCTTTCTATCTTCCTGCTGCCGATTCCCAGACTCTATTATATCTGTCGAGTCACTAAGCATCCTGCCCTGTGCCTCAATTAAAAAAAATATGAATCTTGCCCTGGCATACTAATTCTAACATTGGCCTTCATAACGAGGCCGGAACCCCCTTGCCCCCCAACTCCCTCCCCACCCCATACTTCCCCCAGAAGCATCTGTCACCCCTATACATAGCCCCTCACTTCTAAAACTGGTGAGATGGCTTTTGAGTTGTAAGGCTGTGGTATTGGTCTCTGTGGATCCCTCCCTAGTATCGGATCATGCATAAATGTATAATACTCGATGTGTGATAAAGTTAGGCATAACGCTTCTATTTCTGTGTTCATTGTCTTAAGTCTTTCCCAGAATAAGTGCCACCTATGCAGTCACAGGATTGGACTACGGGACAAGTCAAAGTCTTCTTGTGTCTCTAGCTGGATCTTGGTTGTGTCCTGTGGTTTCAGGCTTGTCAGGGTGGCTCTGGGATGCTCTTTCGATTGTGGGTGTCTGGGTTCCGATCGATGAGCACCAGGATGGGAGTCCGAGCTGGATCTATGTCTTCCTCTTCGTTTCCGAGAGCGTGTGCACTGACTGCGCATCGGTTGTTGCCCCCTTGGGTGAGCTGGCATTGTTTTAAGCGGTGTCCATGATCCTGTTCTGTGCATATCTAGTGGGGTTTCTTCCGTTAGCCAGGTCCATGCCACGGTCGGCTGCTCAAAGAAGTAGGTTTTATTTTTATAGATCACCCGGAGTCTGGCTGGAAACAGGTGATGATACTGGATGTCCATTGATCTAAGCTTTTGTTTCACTTCCATGAACGAGCAGCGTTGTTTCTGTACCTCTAATGTGTAATCCAGGAAAAGGAGTACGTTTGTTCCATTGCAGAGGAGGTCTCCCCTGGAGCGAGCCTCCCGCAGGACCAGGTCTCTGTCGTTGAAGTTGAAGAGGCAGATTATTACTGGCATGGGTGGGGAGCCGGGCGGAGGCCTTGCGCGCAGTGACCTATGGGCTCGTTCAATTGTGAACCATGGCGTGAGGTGGTCTGCCGGCAACCAGGACCGGAACCACTCCTCTAGGAACGTATCCAATGATGATTCTGCTGTGGCCTTGGGAAGACCCACTAGGCGAAGATTGTGACGTCGAGATCTGTTTTTGGCATCTTCAGCCCTCCTGTGTAATTCTGAGGTGCGTTTGGTCAGCATTGAGATTTGGGTTTTTAGAGTTGTTATTTCATCTTCTGCCGTGGAGATTCTCGACCAGGCCTCTGTGATTCCGGATACTGCATTGCGGAGATCTTGCCGGATCAGGGCGACATCCACTCCGACCTCCCCTATTTTTGATTCTACTGCTGCCTGGGAGGCCTGAATCGCCTGAAAGATCGCCACCAGGTTGCTGGATGATATTTGTGGGTTATTACCGCCATTTGTGGTTGGGCCTTCCGACCGTGGGCCCACTATGCCTGTGGTGAATTGGTCCATAAGAGTTTGTGCCGTTGTTTGTTTGATAGCTTTGTCTTTGCCCATGATGTTGGGTACGGTTCTAACCTCTCTAGGGTTGCAGTGATCGGTCAAATTCATTCTGCCCTACTGTAGGGCCCGATGGGAGATCCCTGGGGATCTAATCTGATTCCCCCTGTGGTATATCCTAATTTATGAATCTATTAGATAGTTCCAGGGGTATTGGGGGAACACGGTGTTGCAGAGTTTATTTCATCTTACTGTTTTGTTTTGTTATTGTCCTATCCCCTTCTATGTCCTTTACCCCGGCGGGTAAATATATATATGGTCCCGGGAGTCCTCCCCTGTCCAGCCGGTAAGGATGCCTGGCGTCCGGAGGAGGGGCGGTCAGCGAATAAGGAAAGAGTGAAAAGGGAGGCAATCCTTGTAATCCCTAACTTGTCACCATCCGATTGCACCCCACTGTGGTCTGAAGGACGGAGATGGGGCACCTCTCTGGTCACAGGGCCCGAAGGCCCAGATTCACCTCTCGGTATCCCAGTGTTTGTCCCAGCTCACGTTTGTGGTTGCTGCTTGTTACTGGTACTTAATTTCTTCTTTCCCCTCTCCTGGGGAGACCAGTGGGGAGCGCATCACCACAACACGGTCCGTAGTTGGCCACCCTCGAAGCGATATAATGTCTAGGCCCCGGACTGCAGACAGCCCCTGGCTCCAAAACCCTTTCCCGGGCTCCAGCCGGGGGCCCCTCGCTGCAATGGAGTCTCTTATCTCGGGGGGGGGGAATGGAGATAATGAGACCGCTGGTTCGGTCCTCCGGCTGATCACACCCCTGGTAGGCCCTCCATCCCGGCCCCGCGTCCCGGCCTACAACAGCATCAGCAGGGGTCCCCGTGCCCCGACGAGCACACGTCCGCTCAGGCAGCCCTCCGAGCGGTCTGCAGGTCCTCCTCCTAATATTGGGCTCTGGGGCTGCCAGGCCACACACAATTCGCGGCCGAGCATGCAGGCCTCCGGCCCACGGATCGCCCCGACCCCCTTCTTAGCCTTCGGTCACCACTGGAAGGGGGGGAAAATCAGGGGGACCAGAGAATCGCGGTGCTGCCGGCCCGGGTCCTACCTTGATTTCTCCCAGTCACAGCGGCCCTGGCCGCGACCCTCACCTTCTCTGGCTTGGGGTCCGCACCCCTGCCTCCAGGCTCTCCGGGCCGCCGCCGCCTTTCCGCCACAGCGGGCCGCGCCTCAGATCTGTCCCTCAGCCACCATCTTCATCGGGGAAGCAGCGGTCGAATGCTGAGCAGCCAAAACCTCTGTCTCACGGGGCCGGGAGGGCCGGGAACATGCCACTCGAGACGGGGCAGGATAAAGGAACCCCGATGAAGCTTTCACAGTGTTGATGTGTACGGATAGTGATTTTATGAGAGGCGGATGATGGAGGGGTGCGACCGCCATCTTGATGCCCTGGCCACGCCCCCTCCAGTGTTTGTTTTTTAAACAATCTCTCCCTTATGTGGAAAGTAGACTCTGCTAGCTTGGAAGTGTGGATTCAGCCTGTCTGTATCCAAGGAGATTCTGAATAGAGCAGCAGCTGCCTTTCCCCATGCCCACAGGGACTGGACATAGCTGATTGGCTCTCTGAGTCCCTGTTGCACCTGAGCCCTGCCCCCCACACCTGCTGTGGCCCATTAAGTTTGTGGAGGGAAGCCCAAGACTGCCACCTCCATTTTGTGAGCCTCAGCATCTTCCCTGTGTCCTGATACCGCCCAGTGTTCAAGGATTGCAAAAAGACCTAGGTAAGGAGCCCTGAGATTTGTCTGGGTAAATAGTATGATTTGTTCAAAAGTGTTTATTTCAGCTACCTGTGTCTGTTTTACTGTGGACTCTCTGTTTCAGGCAGCCTGGCCTCTTTTAAGGTGGTGTTTTTTTCTAATTTGTTTTTGCCGTGACTGTGTGAATTGCCTTGCTAGTTTGTGGCACATAACCCCCCCCCCCTTTTCTTCTATGTAAAAAGGCTACATAAATCTTGCAGAGTGTGTTTTTAGGTGACTGTTTTATTCTGTTTCTGTGATTTAAATTGTGTTTAAAAACTGTCTGCCCCCCTGTTTTCTACCTTTAAAAAAGCCAGATTTCAGAGTGCGCGCCCAGCAGTATTCCAATGTTTTTTTTAAAACAATCTCTCCCTTACTTGGAAAGTACACTCTGCTAGCTTGGAAGTGTGGATTCAGCCTGTCTGTATTCAAGGATATTCTGAATAGAGCAGCAGCTGCCTATTCCCCTGCCCACAGGGACTGGACTTAGCTGATTGGCTCTCTGAGTCCCTTTTGCACCTGAGCTCCGTCTCCCCACACCTGCTCTGGCCCCTTAAGTTTGTGGAGGGTAAGCCCAAGACAGCCACCTCCATTTTGGGAGCCTCAGCATCTTCCCTGTGTCCTGATACTGCCCAGTGTTCAAGGATTGCAAAAAGACCTAGGTAAGGAGCCCTGAGATTTTTCTGGGTGAATAGTATTCATTGCTCAAAAGTGTTTATTTCAGCTACCTGTTTCTGTTTTACTGTGGAGTCTCTGTGTTTCAGGCAGCCTGGTCTCTTTTAAAGTGGCGTTTTTTAAATATGTGTTTTGCCGTGACTGTGTGAATTTTCTTGCTAGTTTTTGGACCTAACCCCCCTCCCTGTTTTCTTCTAAGTAAAAAGGCTACATAAATCTTGCAGAGTATGTTTTTAGGAGACTGTTTTAATCTGTTTCTGTGATTTAAATTGTGTTTAAAAACTGTCTGCCCCCCCTGTTTTCTACTTTCCAAAAAGGCAGATTTCAGAGTGCGAGCCTAGCACTATTACCAGTGTTTGTTTTTTAAACAATCTCTCCCTTACCTGGAAAGTAGACTCTGATAGCTTGGAAGTGTGGAGTCAGCCTGTCTGTATCCTAGGAGATTCTGAATAGAGCAGCAGCTGCCTTGTCCCCTGCCCACAGGGACTGGACGTAGCTGATTAACTCTCTGAATCCCTGTGATTTTTCTGGGTAAATAGTATTATTCATTCAAAAGTGTTTATTTCAGCTACCTGTGTCTGTTTAACTGTGGAGTCTCTGTGTTTCAGGCAGCCTGGTGTCACCTTAAGTTTGTGGAGGGAAGCCCAAGAGTGCCACCTCCATTTTGTGAGCATCATCATCTTCCCTGTATCCTGATACAGCCCAGTGTTCAGGGATTGCAAAAAGACCTAGGTAAGGAGCCCTGAGATTTTTCTGGGTAAATAGTATTATTCATTCAAAAGTGTTTATTTCAGCTACCTGTGTCTGTTTTACTGTGGAATCTCTGTGTTTCAGGCAGCCTGGTCTCTTTTAAAGTGGTGTTTTTTTTTTATTTGTTTTTGCCGCAACTGTGTGAATTGCCTTGCTACTTTGTGGCACTTAACCCCCCCCTTTTTTTCTTCTAAGTAAAAAGGCTGTCTAAATCTGTTTCTGTGATTTAAATTGTGTTTAAAAACTGTCTTCCCCCTGTTTTCTACCTTTAAAAAAGCCAGATTTCAGAGTGCGCAGCCAGCAGTATTCTAGTGTTTGTTTTTTTCAACAATCTCTCCCTTACCTGGAAAGTAGACTCTGCTAGCTTGGAAGTGTGGATTCAGCCTGTCTGTATCCAAGGAGACTCTGAATAGAGCAGCAGCTGCCTTTCCCCCTGCCTAAGGGAGTTGACTTAGCTGATTGGCTCTCTCAGTCCCTGTTGCACCTGAGCCCCGCCCCCCCAAACCTGCTCTGGACCCTTATGTTTGTGGAGGGAAGCCCAAGACAGCCATCTCCATTTTGTGAGCCTCTCATTTTCCCTGTGTCCTGATACAGCTCAGTGTTCAAGGATTGCAAAAAGACCTAGGTAAGGAGCCCTGAAATTGTTCTGGGTAAATAGTATTATTTGTTCAAAAGTGTTTATTTCAGCTACCTGTGTCTGTTTTACTGTGGAATCTCTGTGTTTCAGGCAGCCTGGTCTCTTTTAAAGTGGTGTTTTTTTTAAATTAGTTTTTGCTGTGACTGTCTGAATTGCTTTGCTAGTTTGTGGCTCATAACCCCCTCCCCCTTTTATCTTCTAAGTAAAAAGGCTACATACATCTTGCAGAGTGTGTTTGAAGGGGACTGTTTTAATCTGTTTCTGTGATTTATATTGTGTTTAGAAACTGTCAGCCCTCCTGTTTTTTGCCTTAAAAAAGGCCCGATTTTAGAGTGCGTGCCCAGCAGTATTCCAGTGTTTGTTTTTTAAACAATCTCTTTCTTACCTGGAAAGTAGACTCTGCTAGCGTGGAAGTGTGGATTCAGCCTGTCTGTATTCAAGGAGATTCTGTATAGAGCAGCAGCTGCCTTTCCCCCTGCCCACAGGGACTGGACTTAGCTTTTTGGCTCTCTGAGTCCCTTTTGCACTTGAGCCCCGCCCCCAACACCTGCTCTGGCCCCTTAAGTTTGTGGTGGGAAGCCCAAGACAGCCACCTCCATTTTGTGAGCCTCAGCATCTTCCCTTTGTCCTGATGCAGCCCAGTGTTCAAGGATTGCAAAAATACCAAGGTAAGGAGCCCTGAGATTTTTCTGGCAAAATAGTATTATTTGTCAAAAGTGTTTATTTCAACTACCTGTGTCTGTTTTACTGTGGACTCTCTGTGTTTCAGGCAGCCTGGCCTCTTTTAAAGTGGTGTTTTTTATTTTATTTGTTTTTGCCGTGACTGTGGGAATTGCCTTGCTAGTTTGTGGCACATAACCCCCCCTTTTCTCTTCTACATGAAAAGGCTACATACATCTTGCAGAGTGTGTTCTTAGGAGACTGTTTTAATCTGTTTCTGTGATTTAAATTGTGTTTAAAAACTGTTTGCCCCCCCCTTTTTTGCCTTTAAAAAAGCCAGATTTCAGAGCGCGTGCCCAGCAGTATTCCAGTGTTTGTTTTTTAAAGAATCTCTCCCTTTCCTGAAAAGTAGACTCTGCTAGCTTGGAAGTGTGGATTCAGCCTGTCTGTATTCAAGGAGATTCTGAATAGAGCAGCAGCTGCCCTTCCCTCTGCCCACAGGGACTGTACTTAGCTAATTAGCTCTCTGAGTCCCTGTTGTACCTGAGCCCCACCCCCCCAAACCTGCTTTGGTTCCTTAAGTTTGTGGAGGGAAGCCCAAGACAGCCACCTCCATTTTGTGAGCCTCAGCATTCTCCCTGTGTCCTGATACAGCCCAGTGTTCAAGGATTGCAAAAAGATCTAGGTAAGGAGCCCTGAAATTTTTCTGGGTGAATAGTATTATTTGTTCAAAAGTGTTTATTTTAGCTACCTGTTTCTGTTTTACTGTGGACTCTCTGTGTTTCAGGCAGCCTGGCCTCTTTTAAAGTGGTGTTTTTTAAAAATTAGTTTTTGCTGTGACTGTGTGAATTACCTTGCTAGTTTGTGGCACATAACCCCCCCTTTTCTTCTAAGTGAAAAGGCTACATACATCTTGCAGAGTGTGTTTTTAGGATACTGTTTAATCAGTTTCTGTGATTTTAATTGTGTTTAAAAACTGTCTGCCCCCCTGTTTTCTGCCTTTAACAAAGCACGATTTCAGAGTGTGCGCACAGCAGTATTCCAGTGCTTGTTTTTAAAACAATCTCTCCCTTACCTGGAAAGTAGACTCTGCTAGCTTGGAAGTGTGGATTCAGCCTGTATGTATCCAAGGAGATTCTGAATACAGCAGCAACTGCCTTTCCCCGTGCCCACAGGGACTGGACTTAGCTGATTGGCTCTCTGAGTCACTGTTGCACCTGAGCCGCGCCGTCCCACACCTGCTCTGGCCCCTCAAGTTTGTTGAGGTAAACTCAAGACAGCCAACTCCATTTTTTGAGCCTCAGCATCTTCCCTTTGTCCTGATTCAGCCCAGTGTTCAAGGATTGCAAAAAGACCTGGGTAAGGAGCCCTGAGATTCTTCTGGGTATATAGTAATATTTGTTCAAACATGTTTATTTCAGCTACCTGTGTCTCTTTTACTGTGGACTCTCCGTGTTTCAGGCAGACAGGCCTCTTTTAAAGTGGTGCTTTTTTAAAATTTGTTTTTGCTGTGACTGTGTGAATTGCCTTGCTAGTTGGTGACACATAATTCCCCTCCCCCCCTTTTTTCTTCTAAGTAAAAAGGCTACATACATCTTGCAGAGTGTGTTTTTAGGAGACTGTTTTAATTTGTTTCTGTGATTTCAATTATGTTTAAAAACTGTCTGCCCCCCTGATCTTTGCCTTTAAAAATGCCCGATTTCAGAGTGAGCGCCCAGCAGTATTCTTGTGTTTGTTTTTGAAACAATCTGTCCCTTACCTGGAAAGTAGACTCTGCCAGCTTGGAAGTGTGGATTCAGCCTGTCTGTATTCAAGGAGACTTTGAATAGAGCAGCAGCTGCCTTTCCCCCTGCCCACAGGGAGTGGACTTACCTGATTTGGCTCTCTGAGTCCCTGTTGCACCTGAGCCCCGCCGTCCCACAGCTGCTCTGGCCCCTTAAGTTTGTGGAGGGAAGCCCAAGACCCATTTTGTGAGCCTCAGCATCTTCCCTGTGTCCTGATACAGCTCAGTGTTCAAGGATTGCAAAAAGACCTAGGTAAGGAGCCCTGACATTTTTCTGGGTAAATAGTATTTTTTGTTCAAAAGTGTTTATTTCAGCTACCTCTGTCTGTTTTACTGTGGACTCTCTGTGTTTCAGGCAGCCTGGCCTCTTTTAACCTGTTCTGTGCCTTGGACGAGATGATCTCATCCAAGGCTACAGTTCCCCTGTGCCTTGGACGAGATCATCTCGTCCATGGCACAGGGGAACTTGGATGCACGCTAGCGCACCCCCGTTCACCCCCCTTCCCCCCCAAGTCGGGGATGGAAGGGGAAGACCTTCCCCTTCCACCCCCCACCCCCCCCCTGTGACGTCAGCGCGCGCGCGCTGATTAGTCACAGGGGCCTCCCTCGTTGCGCTGGAAGCTCTGCTTCCAGCGCGATTGAAAGAGAAATGCAAAAGCATTTCTCTTTCAATCACTGGGGAGGCCCGGAGGGGCTTCAAAGGGAAGGAAAAGTATTTCCTTCCCTTTGAAGTCTCTCCGAGGGTTTCAAAAGCCGGATTGCTCGCAATCCGGCTTTTGAAACCCTACTAGACACCAGGTTTTTTTTTTTTTTTTACTGTTATTGATAAAAGGGAGCGAGCCCTTGGGCAAGGGTCGCTCCCAGGGGGGGCATATTTTCGGGAAGCATTTTCTGAAGCCTCTAGGCACCAGGGACCATTTATTTTTTGTAATTTTTTTTTTAGGTTTCATTTTATTTTTTTTGGTGGGGAGCGACCCCTTAGGCAAGGGTCGCTCCCCTTGGGGGGAAATTATATTTTGGCCATTTCTGCCCCCCTTGGGGGCAGATTGGCCTATTTTGATGAGGCCAATCTGCCCTCAAGGGGGGTAGAAACCACTAGACCCCACGGAGATTTTTCTTTGCGTGAATTTCACGCAAAGGGAGCGACCCCTTAGGCAAGGGTCGCTCCCTGGGGGGGAGGGCAATTTATTTTAGGCCATTTCTGCCCCCCCTGGGGGGCAGATCAGCCTATTATTAGGCCGATCTGCCCCCAGGGGGGGCAGAAACCTCTAGGCGCCAGGGCAAAAAAAATCTTTGTGTTTTTTTTTTTTGTTGTTTCTTTTTTTAGAGATGGGGAGCGACCCATCAGGCAAGGGTCGCTCCCCTGGGGGGCAAATTGTATTTAGACCATTTCTGCCCCCCTGGGGGCAGATTGGCTGATTTTAGGTCAATCTGCCCCCAAGGGGGCAGAAACCACCAGGCACCGGGGATTTGTTTTTTGGCGCCAATGTCACGCAGGGGGAGCGACCCCGTAGGCAAGGGTCGCTCCCGGGGGGGGGGGGCAAATTTATTTTAGGCCATTTCTGCCCCCCCCTGGGGGCAGATTGGCTTATTTTGATGAGGCCAATCTGCCCCCAAGGGGGGTAGAAACCACTAGACACCAGGGAGTTTTTTCTTTGCGTGAATTTCACGCAAAGGGAGCGACCCCTTAGGCAAGGGTCGCTCCCTGGGGGGGAGGGCAATTTATTTTAGGCCATTTCTGCCCCCACCTGGGGGCAGATCGGCCTATTTTGATGAGGCCAATCTGCCCCCAAGGGGGGTAGAAACCACTAGACACCAGGGAGTTTTTTCTTTGCGTGAATTTCACGCAAAGGGAGCGACCCCTTAGGCAAGGGTCGCTCCCTGGGGGGGAGGGCAATTTATTTTTCGGCCTATTATTAGGCCGATCTGCCCCCAGGGGGGGGGGGGCAGAAACCTCTAGGCGCCAGAGCAAATTTTTTTTTTTTTTTTTTTTTTTTTTTTTTTAGAGATGGAGAGCGACCCATCAGGCAAGGGTCGCTCCCCTTGGGGGGCAAATTGTATTTAGGCCATTTCTGCCCCCCTGGGGGCAGATTGGCCGATTTTAGGTCAATCTGCCCCCAGGGGGGCAGAAACCACTAGGCACCGGGGATTTGTTTTTTGGCGCCAATGTCACGAAGGGGGAGCGACCCCTTAGGCAAGGGTCGCTCCCGGGGGGGGTGGGGGCAAATTTATTTTAGGCCATTTCTGCCCCCCCTGGGGGCAGATCGGCCTATTATTAGGCCGATCTGCCCCCAGGGGGGACAGAAACCTCTAGGCACCAGGGCAAAATTATTTTTGTGTGTTTTTTTTGTTGTTGTTTCTTTTTTTAGAGATGGGGAGCGACCCATCAGGCAAGGGTCGCTCCCCTGGGGGGCAAATTGTATTTAGACCATTTCTGCCCCCCTGGGGGCAGATTGGCCGATTTTAGGTCAATCTGCCCCCAAGGGGGCAGAAACCACTAGGCACCAGGGATTTGTTTTTTGGCACCAATGTCACTCAGGGGGAGCGACCCCGTAGGCAAAGGTCGCTCCGGGGGGGGGGGCAAATTTATTTTAGGCCATTTCTGCCCCCAGGGGGGGGCAGAACCCTCTGGGCACCAGGGCAAATTTTTTTGTTGTGTTTTTTTTTTGTTTGTTTGTTTTTTTCGAGATGGGAGCGACCCATCAGGCAAGGGTCGCTCCCCTGGGGGGCAAATTGTATTTAGGCCATTACTGCCCCCCTTGGGGGCAGATTGGCAGATTTGAGGTCAATCTGCCCCCAAGGGGGCAGAAACCACTAGGCACCTGGGATTTGTTTTTTGGTGCCAATGTCACGCTGGGGGAGCGAACCCGTAGGCAAGGGTTGTTCCCGGGCTGGGGCAGGCGGGGTGTGGGGGGGGGGTCAAATTTATTTTAGGGCATTTCTGCCCCCCCCCCTCCCGGGGCCGGCTGAGCTAGAGGCCAAACTCCACAGGTAGGCACTTTGCAAAAAACACCTCTGTTTTCTGTCAAAAAATGGGATGTGTCCACGTTGTGTTTTGGGGCATTTCCTGTTGCGGGCGCAAGGCCTACCCACACAAGTGAGGTATCATTTTTATTTGCTGAATTCTGAATTGTGTCTATTTTTCAGAAATGTATGGCTCCTCTCAGATTCCAGAACTTTCTGTCACCGAAATGTGAGGAAAACCTGTTTTTTTAGCCACATTTTGAGGTTTGCAAAGGATTCTGGGTAACAGAACCTGGTCAGAGCCCCACAAGTCACCCCATCTTGGTTTCCCCTAGGTCTATAGTTTTCAAAAATACACAGGTTTGGTAGGTTTCTCTAGGTGCCGGCTGAGCTAGAGGCCAAAATCTACAGGTAGGCACTTCGCAAAAAACACCTCTGTTTTCTTCCCAAAAATTTGGATGTGTCCACGTTGCGCTTTAGGGCGTTTCCTGTCGCGGGCGCTAGGCCTACCCACACAAGTGAGGTATCATTTGTATCAGGAGACTTGGGGGAACGCTGGGTGGAAGGAAATTTGTGGCTCCTCTCAGATTCCAGAACTTTCTGTCACCGAAATGTGAGGAAAATGTGTTTTTTTAACAAAATTTTGAGGTTTGCAAAGGATTCTGGGTAACAGAACCTGGTCCGAGCCCCGCAAGTCACCCCTCCTTGGATTCCCTTAGGTCTCTAGTTGTCAGAAATGCACAGGTTTGGTAGGTTTCCCTAGGTGCCGGCTGAGCTACAGGCCAAAATCCACAGGTAGGCACTGTTTTCTTTCAAAAATTTGGATGTGTCCACGTTGCGCTTTGGGGCGTTTCCTGTCGCGGGCTCTAGGCCTACCCACACAAGTGAGGTATCATTTTTATCGGGAGACTTGGGGGAGCGCTGGGTGGTAGAAAATTTGTGGCTCCTCTCAGATTCCCTAACTTTCTGCCACAGAAATGTGAGGAACATGTGTTTTTTTATCCAAATTTTGAGGTTTGCAAAGGATTCTGGGTAACAGAACCTGGTCCGAGCCCCGCAAGTCACCCCTCCTTGGATTCCCTTAGGTCTCTAGTTGTCAGAAATGCACAGGTTTGGTAGGTTTCCCTAGGTGCCGGCTGAGCTAGAGGCCAAAATCTACAGGTAGGCACTTCGCAAAAAACACCTCTGTTTTCTTCCAAAAATTTGGATGTGTCCACGTTGCGCTTTGGGGTGTTTCCTGTCACGGGCGCTAGGCCTACCCACACAAGTGAGGTATCATTTTTATCGGGAGACTTGGGGGAACGCTGGGTGGAAGGAAATTTGTGGCTCCTCTCAGATTCCCGAACTTTCTGCCACAGAAATGTGAGGAACATGTGTTTTTTTAGCCAAATTTTGAGGTTTGCAAAGGATTCTGGGTAACAGAACCTGGTCCGAGCCCCGCACGTCACCCCTCCTTGGATTCCCCTAGGTCTCTAGTTTTCAGAAATGCACAGGTTTGTTAGGTTTCCCTAGGTGCCGGCTGAGCTAGAGGCCAAAATCTACAGGTAGGCACTTCGCAAAAAACACCTCTGTTTTCTTCCAAAAATGTTGATGTGTCCACGTTGCGCTTTGGGGCGTTTCCTGTCGCGGGCGCTAGGCCTACCCACACAAGTGAGGTACCATTTTTATCGGGAGACTTGGGGGAGCGCTGGGTGGAAGGAAATTTGTGGCTCCTCTCAGATTCCCGAACTTTCTGCCACAGAAATGTGAGGAACATGTGTTTTTTTAGCCAAATTTTGAGGTTTGCAAAGGATTCTAGGTAACAGAACCTGGTCCGAGCCCCACAAGTCACCCCTCCTTGGATTCCCCTAGGTCTCTAGTTTTCAGAAATGCACAGGTTTGGTAGGTTTCCCTAGGTGCCGGCTGAGCTAGAGGCCAAAATCTACAGGTAGGCACTTCGAAAAAAACACCTCTGTTTTCTTCCAAAAATTTGGATGTGTCCACGTTGCGCTTTGGGGCGTTTCCTGTCGCGGGCGCTAGGCCTACCCACACAAGTGAGGTATCATTTTTATCGGGAGACTTGGGGGAACGCTGGGTGGAAGGAAATTTTTGGCTCCTCTCAGATTCCTGAACTTTCTGCCACAGAAATGTGAGGAACATGTGTTTTTTTAACCAAATTTTGAGGTTGGCAGAGGATTCTGGGTAACAGAACCTGGTCCGAGCCCTGCAAGTCACCCCTCGTTGGATTCCCCTAGGTCTCTAGTTTTCAGAAATGCACAGGTTTGGTAGGTTTCCCTAGGTGCCGGCTGAGCTAGAGGCCAAAATCTACAGGTAGGCACTTCGCAAAAAACACCTCTGTTTTCTTCCCAAAAATTTGGATGTGTCCACGTTGCGCTTTGGGGCGTTTCCTGTCGCGGGCGCTAGGCCTACCCACACAAGTGAGGTATCATTTGTATCAGGAGACTTGGGGGAACGCTGGGTGGAAGGAAATTTGTGGCTCCTCTCAGATTCCCCAACTTTCTGCCACAGAAATGTGAGGAACATGTGTTTTTTTAACCAAATTTTGAGGTTTGCAAAGGATTCTGGGTAACAGAACCTGGTCCGAGCCCCGCAAGTCACCCCTCCTTGGATTCCCCTAGGTCTCTAGTTTTCAGAAATGCACAGGTTTGGTAGGTTTCCCTAGGTGCCGGCTGAGCTAGAGGCCAAAATCTACAGGTAGGCACTTCGCAAAAAACACCTCTGTTTTCTTCCAAAAATTTGGATGTGTCCACGTTGCGCTTTGGGGCGTTTCCTGTCGCGGGCGCTAGTCCGACCCACACAAGTGAGGTATCATTTTTATCGGGAGACTTGGGGGAACGCTGGGTGGAAGGAAATTTGTGGCTCCTCTCAGATTCCCGAACTTTCTGCCACAGAAATGTGAGGATCGTGTTTTTTTAGCCAAATTTTGAGGTTTGCAAAGGATTCTGGGTAACAGAACCTGGTCCGAGCCCCGCAAGTCACCCCTCCTTGGATTCCCCTAGGTCTCTAGTTTTCAGAAATGCACAGGTTTGGTAGGTTTCCCTAGGTGCCGGCTGAGCTAGAGGCCAAAATCTACAGGTAGGCACTTCGCAAAAAACACCTCTGTTTTCTTCCAAAAATTTGGATGTGTCCACGTTGCGCTTTGGGGTGTTTCCTGTCGCGGGCGCTAGGCCTACCCACACAAGTGAGGTATCATTTTTATCGGGAGACTTGGGGGAACGCTGGGTGGAAGGAAATTTGTGGCTCCTCTCAGATTCCCGAACTTTCTGCCACAGAAATGTGAGGAACATGTGTTTTTTTAGCCAAATTTTGAGGTTTGCAAAGGATTCTGGGTAACAGAACCTGGTCCGAGCCCCGCACGTCACCCCTCCTTGGATTCCCCTAGGTCTCTAGTTTTCAGAAATGCACAGGTTTGTTAGGTTTCCCTAGGTGCCGGCTGAGCTAGAGGCCAAAATCTACAGGTAGGCACTTCGCAAAAAACACCTCTGTTTTCTTCCAAAAATGTTGATGTTTCCACGTTGCGCTTTGGGGCGTTTCCTGTCGAGGGCGCTAGGCCTACCCACACAAGTGAGGTACCATTTTTATCGGGAGACTTGGGGGAGCGCTGGGTGGAAGGAAATTTGTGGCTCCTCTCAGATTCCCGAACTTTCTGCCACAGAAATGTGAGGAACATGTGTTTTTTTAGCCAAATTTTGAGGTTTGCAAAGGATTCTAGGTAACAGAACCTGGTCCGAGCCCCACAAGTCACCCCTCCTTGGATTCCCCTAGGTCTCTAGTTTTCAGAAATGCACAGGTTTGGTAGGTTTCCCTAGGTGCCGGCTAAGCTAGAGGCCAAAATCTACAGGTAGGCACTTCGAAAAAAACACCTCTGTTTTCTTCCAAAAATTTGGATGTGTCCACGTTGCGCTTTGGGGCGTTTCCTGTCGCGGGCGCTAGGCCTACCCACACAAGTGAGGTATCATTTTTATCGGGAGACTTGGGGGAACGCTGGGTGGAAGGAAATTTTTGGCTCCTCTCAGATTCCTGAACTTTCTGCCACAGAAATGTGAGGAACATGTGTTTTTTTAACCAAATTTTGAGGTTGGCAAAGGATTCTGGGTAACAGAACCTGGTCCGAGCCCTGCAAGTCACCCCTCGTTGGATTCCCCTAGGTCTCTAGTTTTCAGAAATGCACAGGTTTGGTAGGTTTCCCTAGGTGCCGGCTGAGCTAGAGGCCAAAATCTACAGGTAGGCACTTCGCAAAAAACACCTCTGTTTTCTTCCCAAAAATTTGGATGTGTCCACGTTGCGCTTTGGGGCGTTTCCTGTCGCGGGCGCTAGGCCTACCCACACAAGTGAGGTATCATTTGTATCAGGAGACTTGGGGGAACGCTGGGTGGAAGGAAATTTGTGGCTCCTCTCAGATTCCCCAACTTTCTGCCACAGAAATGTGAGGAACATGTGTTTTTTTAACCACATTTTGAGGTTTGCAAAGGATTCTGGGTAACAGAACCTGGTCCGAGCACCGCAAGTCACCCCTCCTTGGATTCCCCTAGGTCTCTAGTTTTCAGAAATGCACAGGTTTGGTAGGTTTCCCTAGGTGCCGGCTGAGCTAGAGGCCAAAATCTACAGGTAGGCACTTTGCAAAAAACACCTCTGTTTTCTTCCAAAAATTTGGATGTGTCCACGTTGCGCTTTGGGGCGTTTCCTGTCGCGGGCGCTAGGCCGACCCACACAAGTGAGGTATCATTTTTATCGGGAGACTTGGGGGAACGCTGGGTGGAAGGAAATTTGTGGCTCCTCTCAGATTCCCGAACTTTCTGCCACAGAAATGTGAGGATCGTGTTTTTTTAGCCAAATTTTGAGGTTTGCAAAGGATTCTGGGTAACAGAACCTGGTCCGAGCCCCGCAAGTCACCCCTCCTTGGATTCCCCTAGGTCTCTAGTTTTCAGAAATGCACAGGTTTGGTAGGTTTCCCTAGGTGCCGGCTGAGCTAGAGGCCAAAATCTACAGGTAGGCACTTCGCAAAAAACACCTCTGTTTTCTTCCAAAAATTTGGATGTGTCCACGTTGCGCTTTGGGGCGTTTCCTGTCGCGGGCGCTAGGCCTACCCACACAAGTGAGGTATCATTTTTATCGGGAGACTTGGGGGAACGCTGGGTGGAAGGAAATTTGTGGCTCCTCTCAGATTCCCGAACTTTCTGCCACAGAAATGTGAGGATCGTGTTTTTTTAGCCAAATTTTGAGGTTTGCAAAGGATTCTGGGTAACAGAACCTGGTCCGAGCCCCGCAAGTCACCCCTCCTTGGATTCCCCTAGGTCTCTAGTTTTCAGAAATGCACAGGTTTGGTAGGTTTCCCTAGGTGCCGGCTGAGCTAGAGGCCAAAATCTACAGGTAGGCACTTCGCAAAAAACACCTCTGTTTTCTTCCAAAAATTTGGATGTGTCCATGTTGCGCTTTGGGGCGTTTCCTGTCGCGGGCGCTAGGCCTACCCACACAAGTGAGGTATCATTTTTATCGGGAGACTTGGGGGAACGCTGGGTGGAAGGAAATTTGTGGCTCCTCTCAGATTCCAGAACTTTCTGCCACAGAAATGTGAGGAACATGTGTTTTTTTAGCCAAATTTTGAGGTTTGCAAAGGATTCCTGGTAACAGAACCTGGTCCGAGCCCCGCAAGTCACCCCTCCTTGGATTCGCCTACGTCTCTAGTTTTCAGAAATGCACAGGTTTGGTAGGTTTCCCTAGGTGCCGGCTGAGCTAGAGGCCAAAATCTACAGGTAGGCACTTCGCAAAAAACACCTCTGTTTTCTTCCAAAAATTTGGATGTGTCCATGTTGCGCTTTGGGGCGTTTCCTGTCGCGGGCGCTAGGCCTACCCACACAAGTGAGGTATCATTTTTATCGGGAGACTTGGGGGAACGCTGGGTGGAAGGAAATTCTTGGCTCCTCTCAGATTCCTGAACTTTCTGCCACAGAAATGTGAGGAACATGTGTTTTTTTAACCAAATTTTGAGGTTTGCAAAGGATTCTGGGTAACAGAACCTGGTCCGAGCCCTGCAAGTCACCCCTCGTTGGATTCCCCTAGGTCTCTAGTTTTCAGAACTGCACAGGTTTGGTAGGTTTCCCTAGGTGCCGGCTGAGCTAGAGGCCAAAATCTACAGGTAGGCACTTCGCAAAAAACACCTCTGTTTTCTTCCCAAAAATTTGGATGTGTCCACGTTGCGCTTTGGGGCGTTTCCTGTCGCTGGCGCTAGGCCTACCCACACAAGTGAGGTATCATTTGTATCAGGAGACCTGGGGGAACGCTGGGTGGAAGGAAATTTGTGGCTCCTCTCAGATTCCCCAACTTTCTGCCACAGAAATGTGAGGAACATGTGTTTTTTTAACAAAATTTTGAGGTTTGCAAAGGATTCTGGGTAACAGAACCTGGTCCGAGCCCCGCAAGTCACCCCTCCTTGGATTCCCCTAGGTCTCTAGTTTTCAGAAATGCACAGGTTTGGTAGGTTTCCCTAGGTGCCGGCTGAGCTAGAGGCCAAAATCTACAGGTAGGCACTTCGCAAAAAACACCTCTGTTTTCTTCCAAAAATTTGGATGTGTCCACGTTGCGCTTTGGGGCGTTTCCTGTCGCGGGCGCTAGGCCTACCCACACAAGTGAGGTATCATTTTTATCGGGAGACTTGGGGGAACGCTGGGTGGAAGGAAATTTGTGGCTCCTCTCAGATTCCCGAACTTTCTGCCACAGAAATGTGAGGATCGTGTTTTTTTAGCCAAATTTTGAGGTTTGCAAAGGATTCTGGGTAACAGAACCTGGTCCGAGCCCCGCAAGTCACCCCTCCTTGGATTCCCCTAGGTCTCTAGTTTTCAGAAATGCACAGGTTTGGTAGGTTTCCCTAGGTGCCGGCTGAGCTAGAGGCCAAAATCTACAGGTAGGCACTTCGCAAAAAACACCTCTGTTTTCTTCCAAAAATTTGGATGTGTCCATGTTGCGCTTTGGGGCGTTTCCTGTCGCGGGCGCTAGGCCTACCCACACAAGTGAGGTATCATTTTTATCGGGAGACTTGGGGGAACGCTGGGTGGAAGGAAATTTGTGGCTCCTCTCAGATTCCAGAACTTTCTGCCACAGAAATGTGAGGAACATGTGTTTTTTTAGCCAAATTTTGAGGTTTGCAAAGGATTCCTGGTAACAGAACCTGGTCCGAGCCCCGCAAGTCACCCCTCCTTGGATTCGCCTACGTCTCTAGTTTTCAGAAATGCACAGGTTTGTTAGGTTTCCCTAAGTGCCGGCTGAGCTAGAGGCCAAAATCTACAGGTAGGTACTTCGCAAAAAACACCTCTGTTTTCTTCCAAAAATTTGGATGTGTCCACGTTGCGCTTTGGGGCGTTTCCTGTCGCGGGCGCTAGGCCTACCCACACAAGTGAGGTATCATTTTTATCGGGAGACTTGGGGGAACATAGATTAGCAAAACAAGTGTTATTGCCCCTTGTCTTTCTCTACATTTTTTCCTTCCAAATATAGGAGAGTGTGTAAAAAAGACATCTATTTGAGAAATGCCCTGTAATTCACATGCTAGTATGGTCACCCCGGAATTCAGAGATGTGCAAATAACCACTGCTCCTCAACACCTTATCTTGTGCCCTTTTTGGAAATACAAAGGGTTTCTTGATAGCATTTTTTTACTCTTTATATTTCAGCAAATGAATTGCTGTATACCCGGTATAGAATGAAATCGCACTGCAGGGTGCAGCTCATTTATTGGCTCTTGGTTTCTTGGGTTCTTGATGAACCTACAAGCCCTATATATCCCCACAACCAGAGGAGTCCAGCAGACGTAACGCTATATTGTTTTCGATAATCTGACATTGCAGGGAAAAGTTACAGAGTAAAACGTAGAGAAACATTTATGTTTTTTTCACCTCAATTTCAATATTTCTGTTTTTCAGTTGTTATTTTCTGTAGGAAAGCCTTGTAGGATCTACACAAATGACCCCTTGCTGAATTCAGAATTCTGTCCACGTTTCAGAAATGTTTAGGTTTCTGGCATCCAGCATTGGTTTCATGCCCATGTCTGTCACTGACTGGAAGGAGGCTAAAAGCACAAAAAATTTCAAAAATGTGGTATGTCCCAGTAAAATGCCAAAATTGTGTTGAAAAATTGGGTTGTCTGATTCAAGTCTGCATGTTCCTGAAAGCTGGGAAGCTGCTGAGTTTAGCACCATAAACCCTTTGTTGATGCCATTTTCAGGGGAAAAACCACAAGCCTTCTTCTGCAGCCACTTTTTCATTTTTTTTTAAAAAAAATGAAATTTTCCCTGTATTTTGGCAAATTTCTTTGCCTCCTTCAGGGGAACCCACAAAGTCTGGGTACCTCTAGAATCCCTAGGATATTGGGAAAAAAGGACGCAAATTTGGCTTGGTTAGCTTATGTGGACAAAAAGTTATGAGGGCCTAAGTGCGAACTGCCCCAAATAGGCAAAAAAAGGCCTGGCACAGGAGGGGGAAAAGGCCTGGCAGCGAAGGGGTTAAAGTGGTGTTTTTTTTAAAATGCGTTTGTGCTGAGACTGTGTGAATTGCCTTGCTAGTTTGTGGTACATAATTCCCCCACACCCATTTTCTTCTAAGTAAAAAGGCTACATACATCTTGCAGAGTGTGTTTTTTGGAGACAGTTTTAATCTATTTCTGTGATTTAAATTGTGTTTAAAAACTGTCTCACACCCTGTTTTTTGCCTTCAAAAAAGCCCAATTTCAGAGTGCGCGCCCAGCAGTATTCCAGTGTTTTTTTTTTGATAAACACATTTTTATTGTTTTTCAGACATATACAGAAAAGGAAGGAAAAAACAGATTCAATTAAAAGGCAAGGACGCATGGAATTTGTACATCTTATCATTGTTTTAGTATCTTTTTTAGCCATCAACAATAATGGGTTGTGGTGCTATCAGTAGATCTAGCCACTATAGTGTTCCCGTGAAACATTAAGTATCTTATTACGTATCTGGTTTATGTCATCACTTCTAGCCATCGTCCCCATATCTTTTCAAATTTGTGTGGGCACCCTCTAGACTCAAATACAAGTTTCTCCTGATTGGCACACCAATCCACCCCCTTCCTACATTTCAGGATCAACATGCCTTCTGGGGACGTCCACGCTACAGGGACATCTCTCTTAGTGACTAATAATGACGTTGCTGTTAGTGTTCATTTAGCACGTGTTCCTCCCATTTCTTCCATTACCCCCAATAGGATTAGCTTAGCTGATTTCTGTATTTCTTGACCCAGGGCCCTTCCTATATCTCGGATCACCCCTTCCCAGTACTTTTGTATTTTTTGATAGGTCCATTCCATATGAAAGAAGTCTGCTGGTTCATTCGGGCATCTTGGGCATTTGGCAGAAGGGGGGGCTCCCATTTTGTGTATATTGGATGGTGTCAGATAGGCCCCATATAAATAATAGAATTGTATAATGCGGAACCTTGCCAATATTGCCAATACCTTGGGCACCATCAAGGCTTCCCTGCATTCCGTTTCTTCTAGGGTTCCGAGCCATGATTCCCACTTAGTCCTAAAAATGACTAAGTTATCAGGAGTGTTGCTAATTAGTGTTTTGTAAAATTGAGAAATGCCTTTCCCCTCCATATTTCCCATGAGTATTTTGGTTTCCAGTGGGTTAATGTCCGGTATAGGGCTTGTGGTGGGCAGGTGGGTTCGCAGTGCGTGTCTTAGTTGAAGGTATCTAAAGAACTGTGTCTGGTTTAATTGAAATTCTGCTTCTAGGTCTTGGAACGATTTCATGGCCCTCCCTTTCCATATGTCCCCAACCAGGGAAATGCCTATTAGGTCCAATGTTGCGAATCCCTCCAGCGTGGCTGAGGCATACATCCATTTCCTTCTCCATAGCGGAGTCTGGAGGGTGATAACGGTATTCCAGTGAGTGTGGCGTAACGCGGCTCGCCATGCCAGGAAGACCACTTTGGTTGTTTCCTCCATGTCATGAGGAAGCAATGCTCCATACAGCATGTCAAGAACCTGTGGAAACCCCAGGAGTGTCAATTCTGTCTTATAAGCCGGGTCTTCCCAGCCCCCATTAAACTAGTCATGGACCACTATCAATTGGGCAGCCAGGTAATATAGATAGGGATCTGACGCACCCAAACCTCCATCATACATTCCTCTCCGGCAATGTTGTATCGCTACTCAATGTCTATTACCTCTCCATAGAAATCTTCCGGGGATGCTTTCAAGATTTTTGAAGCAGGAGTGGGGGATGAGGATGGGAACATTTTGGAATACGTATAGGAGTCTTGGCAAGATCATCATTTTGTATAGGGCCACCCGCCCCATCACATTCAAGGGGAGGGTTTGCCATCTCTGCATGTCCGTTTTGATTCTTATTAGCAGAGGAGATAGATTTTTGGCCCATGTTAATTCGGGCAGAAGGGTTACCCAGATCCCTAGGTATTTGAAACTTAATTTGCGTATGGGTATGGTATTTTGCCAATTGAAGCAATCACGTGTGTTTGCTAGCGGGATCAGGATTGATTTGGTGGAGTTCATCCTGACACCTGAGCTTAGTTCGTATTACCTTAGAAGGCAAAGTCTCCTTGGACCCGTTATACTGGGTTCCTCCATATATAGCAGAACATCATCTGCATATAGAGCTATCCTGTCTTCATGAGATGGACCCCATTTCCATCCTCGTTATAGTGAGCCCGCTCTGATCATTTGGGCTAGAGGCTCAATGGCCAGGGTAAACAAAAGAGGGGATTGGGGACATCCCTGTCGAGTACCTCTGCGGATGTCGAACCTGTGGGATATGGTCCCATTAACGTGTACACAGGCCGTAGGGTTAGTGTATAATGCTTTAATTAGGTGGCAAAATTGTTTTTCTATGCCTGCCCCTCGGAGCACCAATAGAAGGAATCCCCAGTCAACCAAATCAAAAGCCTTTTCAAAATCTATGAGCAAGAGGCCCAGGCTTTGGGGCAACCTGGGTCTCTCCGCCAAGGCTACATGTAGCCGGCGGATACAGTGTAGTGTACTGCGGGTTGCCATAAACCCCAATTTGTCAGGGTAGATTAGCTGCGTCAGGACCCTTTTGATGCGAGTGGCAAGGATGGAGTCGACAATTTTAATTTCTGTGTTAATCAATGATATTGGTCTGTAATCTGCGCAGTGAGGCGAAGGGGGCTGGGTTTTGGAGAGCACCACGATCATGGCTGTATCTAGTTCATGTTGGAAAGGATCCACCTTTTCCTATTTCTGCGAAAAGGCGTAGGAGAAGTGGGGTCTGGTCTTATCTAAACACCTTATAATATTCTGGGGGGAACCCATTGGGACCAGGCGTCTTGCTAGCGTTTAATGTCGAGATTGCTGCCTCAATTTCTTCCTCTCTATTGGGTTCCTCTAAAAGCTGTGCTTCTATCATAGGTAACTGTGGGAGGGGGATCTCATCAAGTAGTTGACGTGTTTGATGTGAATCTATTTGTGTAGATGCTTGGTACAGTGTATGATAATAGTTGGCAAAAGCATTCGCAATTTTGGTATGACCCATAACCAGGGCCCCATCCCCGTCATAAATTTCAGGGACGATCTTGGAGGCCTGATCGCAGGAGATCAACCAATACAGCATCATCCCGGTCTGTTCCCCCCAGCGAAATATCCTTCCAGTGCTGGCCCTCCATAAATGTTTCGCAGCCTCCAGGGATTGACCCCGTATCTCCTCTCAGATTAGGAGTTGTCGCGTCAGTTTCTCGCTTGGGTTTATTACGTTGTCTCTTTCGAGGTTTATTGCTCGGAGCTCTAGCTGTGTGATATGTAGCGTTTTGGCACGTTCCTGATTACGTATCAGATTTTTAGCCATACCTCTTAATACCACCTTCCCTGCCGCCCATAGAGTGCCCTCCGAGGTTACTGAGCCTTTGTTTAGGTGGAAGTATTCTGCTTGTGCCTGATGTAATTGTTCCTTAAAGTGTTCATCTTGGAGATACCATGCGTTTAGCCGCCACATGGGGCGACGCCGGGGGTGGGGCGCCTCTAGTATGAGCCGGAGAGGGGCATGGTCAGAGATTCCTCTGGCTAGAATCTTGATGTGTGAGAGGGTTGTACAATCTGTGCTCGGAAGAAGCATCAGGTCTATTCTGGATAGGGAGTCATGGGCTGCTGAGGTGTGGGTGAATTGTCTCTGCCTCGGATGCCATATCCGCCAGGCGTCACATAGTCCCGTGGCAGATAACCACCCCTTAATTTTGGTTGCCAGTGTACGTCTATATCTGGTGAGTGGGCCGTCTATATCTAAGGTCGGGTCCGGGGTTGCGTTGAAGTCGCCACCTAGTCTTGTGTGCCCAGGGGGTAGGTCAGAGAGAAGTTTTGTGAGTGCCTGGAGGGTTGAGCTGACCAGGGAGGGAGGGGCGTAGATACTTAATATATTAAATGTGATCTCTTCTACCTTACCGGTAATGGCTACAAACCGCCCTGTTGGTCTCTCCGTACTTGGATGTGTGTCATAGGGAAGGTACGATGCAATAATATGGCTACTCCTCATGACCCACATGTGTATCCCGCATGGTACACTCTATCAAATCCTCAACGAGTCAGGAATGGGTATTTATCCCCCAAAAGTGGGTTTCCTGCAACATGAGTATTTCTGGATGGTATCTATGTATGAAGGTGAATACTGCAGTACGTTTAATTTTGTCTAGGAGCCCGTTGATGTTCCATGACATAATTTGTACTTGATTCATGGGGGGTGTGTGATTGTAGGTGGAATTTTACATTCGTTGAGCCAACCTTTAGCTACTGGTTTGTGCGACTCCGAAGGACTTATCTTTCTATCTTCCTGCTGCCGATTGTCAGACTATTATATCTGTTGAGTCATTAAGCATCCTGCCCTGTGCCTCAATTAAAAAAAATATGAATCTTGCCTTTGCATACAAATTCTAACATTGGCCTTTAGAACAAGGCCGGAACCCCCTTGCCCCCCAACTCCCTCCCCACCCCATACTTCCCCCCAGAAGCATCTGTCGCCCCTATACATAGCCCCTCACTTCTAAAACTGGTGAGATGGCTTTCGAGTGGTGAGGCTGTGGTATTGGTGGCGGTGGACCCCTACTAGTATCGGATCATGCATAAATGTATAATACTCAATGTGTGATCAAGTTAGGCATAACGCTTCTATTTCTGTTTTCATTGTCTTAAGTTTTTCCCAGAATAAGTTCCACCTATGCAGTCACAGGATTGGACTACGGGACAAGTCAGAGTCTTCTTGTGTCTGTAGCTGGATCTTGGTTGTGGCCGGTGGTTTCAGGCTTGTCAGGGTGATTCTGGAATGCCCTTTTGATTGTGGGTGTCTGGGTTCCAATCGATGAGTCCCGGGAGGGGATTCCGAGCTGGATCTATGTCTTCCTCTTCGTTTCCGAGAGTGTGTGCGCTGACTTCGCATCGGTTGTTGCCCCCCTTGGGTGAGCTGGCGTTGTCTTAAGCGGTGGCAGTGATCCTGTTCTGTGCATATCTAGTGGGGTTTCTTCCATTAGCCAGGTCCATGCCGCGGTCGGCTGCTCAAAGAAGTAGGTTTTATTATTATAGATCACCTGGAGTCTGACTGGAAACAGGAGACAATACTGGATGTCCATTGATCTAAGCTTTTGTTTCACTTCCATGAACGAGCAGCGTTGTTGCTGTACCTCTAATGTGTAATCCGGGAAAAGAAGTACTTTCGTTCCATTGCAGAGGAGGTCTCCCCTGGAGCGAGCCTCCCGCAGGACCAGGTCTCTGTCTTTGAAGTTGAAGAGGCAGATTATTACTGGCCTGGGTTTGGAGCCGAGCGGAGGCCTTGCCCGCAGCGACCTATGAGCTCATTCGATTGTGAACCATGGCGTGAGGTGGTCTGCCGGCAACCAGGACCGGAACCACTCCTCTAGGAACGTATCCAATGATGAATCTGCAGTGGCCTCGGAAAGACCCACTAGGCGTTGATTGTTACATCGAGATCTGTTTTCGGCGTCTTCAGCCCTCCCGTGTAGATCTGAGGTGCGTTTGGTCAGCATTGAGATTTGGGTTTTTAAGTTGTTATTTCATCTTCTGCCGTGGAGATTCTCAACTCAGCCTCTGTGATTCGGGATACTGCATTGCGGAGATCTTGCCGGATCAGGGCGACATCCATTCCGACCTCCCCTATTTTTAATTCGACTGCTGTCTTGGAGGCCTGAATCGCCTGAAGGATTGCCACCACGATGCTGGACGATGTTTGTGGGTTATTACCGCCATTTGTGGTTGGGCCTTCCGACCGCAGGCCCACTGTACCTGTGGTGAATTGGTCCATACGAGTTTGTGCCGTTGTTTGTTTGATCACTTTGTCTTTGCCCATGATGTTGGGTGTGGTTCTAACCTCTGTAGGGTTGCAGTGATCGGTCAATTTCGTTCTGCCCTACTGTAGGGCCCGATGGGAGATCCCTGGGGATCTAATCTGATTCCCCCTGTGGTATATCCTAATTTATTAATCTATTAGATAGTTCCAGGGGTATTGGGGGAACACAGTGTTGCAGAGTTTATTTCATCTTACTGTTTCGTTTTGTTATTGTCCTATCCCCTTCTATGTCCTTTACTCCGGCGGCATTTTTATTCACTCAATATGGTTCCGGGACTCCCCCCTGTCCAGCCGGTAAGGATGCCTGGCGTCCGGAGGAGGTGCGGTCAGCGAATAAGGAAAGGGTGAAAAGGGAGGCACTCCTTGTAATCCCTAACGTGTCACCTTCAGACTGCATCCCACCGTGGTCCGAAGGACGGAGATGGGGCCTGTCTCTGCTCACGGGGCCTGAACGTCCAGATTCACCTCTTGGTATCCCAGTGTTTGTCCCAGCGCACGTTTGTGGTTGCTGCTTTTTACTGTTACTTAATTTCTTCTTTCCCCTCTCCCATAGAGACCAGTGGGGAGAGCGACACCGCAACATGGGGCGTAGTTAACCACCCTCGCGGCGATGTAATGTATAGGCCCCAGACTGTGGTCAGCCCCGGGCTCCAAAAACCTCTCCCGGGCTCCAGCAGTGGGGACCCTGGCTACCACGGAGTCTCTTATCTCGGGGGGGGGGAGGGGGGGCAACGAGCCTGCCGGTTCGGTTCCCCGGCTGATCAAACCCCTGGTAGGCCATCCATCCCGGCCCGCGTCCTGGCCTATAGCAGCATCAGCAGGGGTCCCCATGCCCCGGCGAGCACCTGTCCACTCAGGCAGCCCTCCCAGCGGTCTGGAGGTCATCCTCCTTTTATCGGGCTCTGGGCCTGCCAGGCCCCTGCACAATTCGCGGCCGAGCACCCCGGGCTCCGGCCTCCGGCCCACAGAGCGCCCCCGACCCCCTTCCCAACCCTCGGACTCCACGGGAAGGGGGAAAAATCAGGGGGACCAGAGAATAGCGGCGCTGCCAGCCCGGGGCCCACCTTGATTTCTCCCAGTCACAGCGGTCCCGGCCGCGACCCGCACTTTCTCTGGCTCGGGGTCCGCAGCCCTGCCTCCAGGCAGTCCGGGCCGCTGCCGCCTTTCCGCTGCAGCGAGCCGCGCCTCAGGTCCGTCCCTCAGCCGCCATCTTGATCGGGTGAAGCAGCTGTCGAACGCTGGGCAGCCAAAACCTCGGTTTCGCGGGGTCGGGAGGGCCGGGAACCCGCCACACGAGACGGGGCAGGATAAAGGTACCCCGATGAAGCGTTCACGGTGTTCATGTGTACGGATAGTGATTTTATGAGAGGTCGATGACGGAGGGGTCCTGAGCACTACAAAAGTGCGACCGCCATTTTGATGCCCTGGCCACGCCTCCCTTACGTGGAAAGTAGACTCTGCTAGCTTGGAAGTGTGGATATAGTCTGTCTGTATCCAAGGAGATTCTGAATAGAGCAGCAGCTGCCTTTCCCCCTGCCCACAGGGACTGGACTTAGCTGATTGGCTCTCTGAGTCCCTGTTGCACCTGAGCCCAGTCCCCCCACACCTGCTCTGGCCCCTTAAGTTTGCGGAGGGAAGCCCAAGACTGCCACCTCCATTTTCTCAGCCTCAGCATCTTCCCTGTGTCCTGATACAGCCCAGTGTTCAAGGGTTGCAAAAAGACCTAGGTAAGGAGCCCTGAGATTTTTCTGGGTAAATAGTATTATTTGTTCAAAAGTGTTTATTTCAGCTACCTGTGTCTGTTTAACTGTGGACTCTCTGTGTTTCAGGCAGCCTGGTTTCTTTTAAAGTGGTGTTTTTCTCAAATGTGTTTTTGCTGTGACTGTGTGAATTGCCTTGCTAGTTTGTGGCACATACCCCCACATTTTTTCTTCGAAGTAAAAAGGCTACATACATCTTGCAGAGTGTGTGTTTAGGAGACTGTTTAATCTGTTTCTGTGATTTAAATTGTGTTTAGAAACTGTCTGGCCCCCTGTTTTTTGCCTTTAAAAAAGCCCAATTTCAGAGTGCGCGCCAAGCAGTATTCCAGTGTTTGTTTTTCAAACAATCTCTCCCCTACCTGGACAGTAGAATCTGCCAGCTTGGAAGTGTGGATTCAGCCTGTCTGTATGCAAGGAGATTCTGAATAGAGCAGCAGCTGCCTTTCCCCGTGCCGACAGGGACTGGACTTAGCTGATTGGCTCTCTGAGTCACTGTTCCACCTGAGCTGCGCTGTCCCACACCTGCTCTAGCCCCTTAAGTTTGTGGAAGTAAACCCAAGACAGCCAACTCCATTTTTTGAGCCGCAGCATCTTCCCTGTGTCCTGATACAGCCCAGTGTTCAAGGATGGCATAAATGCCTAGGTGAGGAGCCCTGAGATTTTTCTGGGTAAATAGTATTATTTGTTCATAAGTGTTTCTTTCAGCTACCTGTGTCTGTTTAACTGTGGACTCTCTGTGTTTCAGACAGCCTGGTCTCTTTTAAAGTTGTGTTTTTTTTTTATTTGTTTGTTCCGTGACCGGGTGAATTGCCTTGCTACTTTGTGACACCTAACCCCCCCTTTTTATTTTTAAGTAAAAAGGCTAGATACATCTTGCAGAGTGTGTTTTTAGGAGACCGTTTTAATCTATTTCTGTGATTTAAATTGTGTTTAAAAACTGTCTGCCCCCCTGTTTTTTGCCTTTAAAAAAAGACCCATTTCAGAGTGCGCGCTCAGCAGTATTCCAGTGTTTGTTTTTTAAACAATCTCTCTCTTACCTGGAAAGTAGACTGTGCTAGTATGGAAGTGTGGATTCAGCCTGTCTGTATCCAAGGAGATTCTGAATAGAGCAGCAGCCACCTTTCCTCCTGCCCACATGGAGTGGACTTAGCTGATTGGCTCTCTGAATCCCTGTTGCACCTGAGCCCTGCCCCCCCACACATGCTCTGGCCCCTTAAGTATGTGGATGGACTCCCAAGACAGCCACCTCCATTTTGTGAGCCTCAGTATCTTCCCTGTGTCCTGATACAGCCCAGTGTTCAAGGATTGCAAAAAGACCTAGGTAAGGAGCCCTGAGATTTTTCTGGATAAATAGTACTATTTGTTCAAAGTGTTTATTTCAGCTACCTGTGTATGTTTTACTGTGGACTCTCTGTGTTTCAGACAGCCTGGCCTCTTTAAAAGTGTTTTTTTGTTTTATTTGTGTTTGCTGTGACTGTGTGAATTGCCTTGCTAGTTTGTGGCACATACCCCCCCTTTTTTCTTCTAAGTAAAAAGGCTACATAAATCTTGCAGAGTGTGTTTTCAGGAGACTGTTTTAATCCATTTCTGTGATTTAAATTGTGTTTAAAAACTGTCTGCACCCCTGTTTTTTGCATTTAAAAAAGCACGATTTAACATTGCACGCCCAGCAATATCCCGGTGTTTGTTTTTTAAACAATCTCTCCCTTACCTGGAAAGTAGACTCTGCTAGCTTGGAAGTGTGGATTCAGCCTGTCTGTATTCAAGGAGATTCTGAATAGAGCAGCAGCTGCCTTTCCCCCTGCCCACAGGAACTGGACTTAGCTGATTGGCTCTCTGAGTCCCTGTTGCACCTGAGCTCCGCCATCCCACACCTGCTCTTGCCCCTTAAGTTTGTGGAGGGAAGCATATGACAGCCACCTCCATTTTTTGAGCCTCAGCATCTTTCCTGTGTCCTGATACAGCCCAGTGTTCAAGGATTGCAAAAAGACCTATGTGAGGAGGCCTGAGATATTTCTGGGAAATATTACTATTTGTTCAAAAGTGTTTATTTCAGCTACCTGTGTCTGTTTTACTGTGGACTCTCTGTGTTTCAGGCAGCCTGACCTCTTTTAAATTGCTGTTTTTTTTTTATTCGATTTTGCTGTGACTGTGTTTATTGCCTTGCTAGTTTGCGGCACATAACCCCCTCCTGTTTTCTCCTAAATAAAAAGGCTACATACATCTTGCAGAGTTTGTTTTTAGGAGACTGGTTTAATCTGTTTCTGTGATTTATATTGTGTTTAAAAACTGTCTGCCCCCCGGTTTTCTGCCTTTAAAAAAGCCCTATTTCAGAATGCGTGTCCAGCAGTATTCCAGTGTTTGTTTTTTAAATAATATCTCCCTTACCTGGAAAGTAGACTCTGCTAGCTTGGAAGTGTGGATTCAGCCTGTCTGTATCCAAGGAGATTCTGAATAGAGCAGCAGCTGCCTTTCCCCCTGCCCACAGAGACTGGACTTAGCTGATTTCCTCTCCGAGACCCTGTTGCACCTGAGCACCGCCATCCCACACCTGCTCTGGCCCCTTAAGTTTGTGGAGGGAAGCATATGACAGCCACCTCCATTTTGTGAGCCTCAGCATCTTCCCTGTGTCCTGATACAGCCCATTGTTCAAGGATTGCAAAAAGACCTAGGTAAGGAGCCCTGATATTTTTGCTGAGTAAATAGCATTATTTGTTCAAAAGTGTTTATTTCAGTTACCTGTGTCCTGTGTCTGTTTTACTGTGGACTTTATGTGTTTCAGTCAGACTGGCCTCTTTTAAAGTGGTGTTTTTTTTTTAATTTGTTTTTGCCGTGACAGTGTGAATTGCCTTGCTAGTTTGTGGCACATAACCCCCCCCTTTTTTCTTCTAAGTAAAAAGGCCACATACATCTTGCAGAGTGTGTTTTTAGGAGACGGTTTGAATCTGTTTTTGTGATTTAAATTGTGTTTAAAAACTGTCTTCCCCCCTGTTTTTTTCCTTTAAAAAAAGACCGATTTCAGAGTGCACGCTCAGCAGTATTCCATTGTTTGTTTTTTTAACAATGTCTGCTTTACCTGTAAAGTAGACTCTGCTAGCTTGGAAGTTTGGCTTCAGCCTGTCTGTATCCAAGGAGATTTTGAAGAGAGCAGCAGCTGCCTTCTCCCCTGCCTACAGGGACTGGATTTCGCTGATTGGCTCTCTGAGTACCTGTAGCACCTGAGCCCTGCCCCCCACACCTGCCCTGGCCCCTTAAGTTTGTGGAGGGAAGCCCAAGACAGCCACCTCCATTTTGTGGGCCTCAGCATCTTCCCTGTATCCTCATACAGCCCAGTGTTCAAGGATTGCAAAAAGACCTAGGTAAGGCGCCCTGAGATTTTTCTGGGTAAATAGTAATATTTGTTCAAAAGTGTTTATTTCAGCTACCTGTGTCTGTTTTACTGTGGACTTTCTGTTTTTCAGGCAGCCTGGCCTCTTTAAAAGTGGTGTTTTTTTTTAATTTGTTTTTGCCGTGACTGTGTGAATTGCCATGCTAGTTTGTGGCATATAACCCCCCCTTTTTTTTCTTCTAAGTAAAAAGGCTACATAGATCTTGCAGAGTGTGTTTTTAGGAGACAGTTTTAATCTGTTTCTGTGATTTAAATTATGTTTAAAAACTGTCTGCCCCCCTTTTCTTTGCCTTTAAAAAAGCACGATTTAAGAGTGCGCGCCCAGCAGTATTCTAGTGTTTGTTTTTTAAACAATCTCTCCCTTACCTGGAAAGTAGAGTCTGTTAGCTTGGAAGTGTAGGTTCAGCCTGTCTGTATCGAAGGAGATTCTGAATAGAGCAGCAGCTGCCTTTCCCCCTGCCCACAGGGACTGGACTTAGCTGATTGGCTCTCTGAGTCCCTGTTGCACCTGAGCCCCGTCCCCCCACACCTGCTCTGGCCCCTTAAGTTTGTGGAGGGAAGCCCAAGACAGCCACCTCCATTTTGTGACCCTCAGCATCTTCCCTGTGTCATGATACAGCCCAGTGTTCAAGGATTGCAAAAAGACCTAGGTAAGGAGCCCTGAGATTTTTCTGTGTAAATAGTATTATTTGTACAAAAGTGTTTATTTCAGCTACCTGTGTCTGTTTTACTGTGGACTCTCTGTTTTTCAGGCAGCCTGGCCTCTTTTAAAGTGGTGTTTTTTTTTTAATTTGTTTTTGCCGCGACTGTGTGAATTCTTGCTAGTTTGTGGCACATAACCCCCCCCCCTTTTTTTTCTTCTAAGTAAAAAGGATACATATATCTTGCAGAGTGTGTTTTTAGGAGACTGTTTTAATCAGTTTCTGTGTTTTAAATTGTGTTTAAAAACTGCCTGCCCCACTGATCTTTGCTTTCAAAAATCCCCGATTTCAGAGTACACGCCCAGCAGTCTTCCATTGTTTGTTTTTGAAACAATCTCTCCCTTACTTGGAAAGTACACTCTGCTAGCTTGGAAGTGTGGATTCAGCCTGTTTGTTTTCAAGGAGATTCTGAATGTAGCAGCAGCTGCCTTTCCCCCTGCCCACAGGGACTGGACTTAGCTGATTGTCTCTCTGAGTCCCTGTTGTACCTGAGCCCCGTCCCCCCAACCCTGCTCTGGCCCCTTAAATTTGTGCAGGGAAGACCAAGACAGCCACCTCCATTTTGTGAGCCTCAGCATCTTCCTTGAGTCCTGATACAGCCCAGTGTTCAAGGATTGCAAAAATACCTAGTTAAGGAGCCCTGAGATTATTCCGGGTGAATAGTGTTATTTGTTCAAAAGGGTTTATTTCAGCTACCTGTTTCTGTTTTACTGTGGACTCTCTGTGTTTCAGGTAGCCTAGCCTCTTTTAAAGTGGTGTTTTAAAAAAAAAATGTTTTTGCTGTGATTGTGTGAATTGCCTTGCTAGTTTGTGGCACATAACTCCCACCCTCCTTTTCTTCTAAGTAAAAAGGCTACATACATCTTGCAGACTGTGTCTTTAGGATACTGTTTTAATCTGTTTCTGTGATTTAAATTGTATTTAAAAACTTTCTGACCCCTTTTTTTTGCCTTTAAAAATCCAGATTTAAGAGTGCATGCCCAGCAGTATTCCAGTGTTTGTTTTTCAAACAATCTCTCCCTTACCTGGAAAGTAGACTCTGCTAGCTTGGAAGTGTTGATTCAGCCTGTCTGTATCCAAGGAGATTCTGAATAGAGCAACAGCTGCCTTTCCCCCAGCCCATAGGGACTGGACTTAGCTGATTGGCTCTCTGAGTCCCTGTTGCAGCTGAGACCCACCCCCCCCCCCCACACCTGCTCTAGCCCCTTAAGTTTGTGGAGGGAAGCCCAAAACACCCACCTTCATTTTGTGAGCCTCAGCATCTTCCCTGTGTCCTGATACAGCCCAGTGTTCAAGGATTGCAAAAAGACCTAAGTAAGGAGCCCTGAGATTTTTCTGGGTGAATAGTATTATTTGTTCAAAAGTGGTTATTTCAGCTACCTGTTTCTGTTTTACTGTGGACTCTCTGTGTTTCAGGCCGCCTGGTCTCTTTTAAAGTGGTGTTTTTTTCAAATTTGTTTTTGCTGTGACTGTGTGAATTGCCTTGCTAGTTTGTAGCACATACCCCCTCCCTTTTTTCTTCTAAGTAAAAAGGCTACATACATCTTGCAGAGTGTGTTTTTAGGAGACTGTTTAATCAGTTTCTGTGATTTACATTGTGTTTAAAAACTGTCTGCCCCCCTGTTTTCTGACTTTAACAATGCCCGATTTCAGAGTGTGCGCCCAGCAGTATTCCAGTGCTTGTTTTTAAAACAATCTCTCCCTTACCTGGAAAGTAGACTCTGCTAGCTTGGAAGTGTGGATTCAGCCTGTCTGTATCCAAGGAGATTCTGAATAGATGAGCAGTTGCCTTTCCCCCTGCCCACAGCGACAGGACATAGCTGATTGGCTCTCTGAGTCCCTGTTGAACCTGAGCCCCGCCACCCCACACCTGATCTGGCCCCTTAAGTTTGTTGAGGGAAGCCCAAGACAGCCACCTTCATTTTGTGAGCCTCAGCATCTTCCCTGTGTCCTGATACAGCCTAGTGTTCAAGGATTGCAAAAAGACCTGGGTAAGGAGCCCTGAGATTTTTCTGGGTATATAGTAATATTTGTTCAAACATGTTTATTTCAGCTACCTGTGTCTCTTTTACTGTGGACTCTCTGTGTTTCAGGCAGCCTGGCCTCTTTTAAAGTGGTGTTTTTTTTAAAATGCGTTTTTGCTGTGACTGTGTGAATTGCATGCTAATTTGTGGCACATAATCCCCCCTCCCTTTTTCTTCTAAGTAAAAAGGCTACATACATCTTGCAGAGTGTATTTTTAGGAGACTGTTTTAATCTGTTTCTGTGATTTCAATTGTGTTTAAAAAGTGTCTGCCCCCCTGAACTTTGCCTAAAATAATGCCCAATTTCAGAGTGCCCACCCAGCAGTATTCCAGTGTTTGTTTTTTAAACAATCTCTCCCTTACCTCGAAAGTAGACTCTGCTAGCTTGGAAGTGTGGATTCAGCCTGTCTGTATCCAAGGAGATTCTGAATAGAGCAGCAGCTGACTTTCCCCCTGCCCACAGGGACTAGACTTAGCCGATTGGCTCTCTGACTACCTGTTGCAACTGAGTCCCGCCGTCCCACACATGCTCTGCTCCCTTAAGTTTGTTGAGGGAAGCCCAAGACAGCCACCTTCATTTTGTGAGCCTCAGCATCTTCCCTGTGTCCTGATACAGCCTAGTGTTCAAGGATTGCAAAAAGACCTAGGTAAGGAGCCCTGAGATTTTTCTGGGTATATAGTAATATTTGTTCAAACATGTTTATTTCAGCTACCTGTGTCTCTTTTACTGTGGACTCTCTGTGTTTCAGGCAGCCTGGCCTCTTTTAAAGTGGTGTTTTTTTTAAATTTGAGTTTGCCGTGACTGTGTGAATTGCCTTGCTAGTATGTGGCACATACCCTCCCTTATTTTCTTCTTAGTAAAAAGGCTACATAAATCTTGCAGAGTGTGTTTTCAGGACACTGTTTTAATCCATTTCTGTGATTTAAATTGTGTTTAAAAACTGTCTGCCCCCCTGTTTTTTGCCTTTAAAAAAGCCCGATTTTAGAGTGCGCGCCCAGCAGTATTCCAGTGTTTTTTTTTGTTGATAAACACGTTTTTATTGTTTTTCAGACGTATACAGAAAAGGAAGGAAAAAACTGGTTCAAGTACAAGGCAAGGACGCATGGAATTTGTACATCTTATCATTGTTTTAGTATCGTTGTTAGCCATCAACAATAATGGGTTGTTGTGCTATCAGCAGATCTAGCCACCGTAGTGTCCCCATGAAACATTAAGTAAGTTATTACGTATCTGGTTTATGTCATAAATTCTAGCCATCGTCCCCATATCTTTTCAAATTTGTGTGGGCACCCTCTAGACTCAAATACCAGTTTCTCCTGATTGGCACACCAATCCATCTCCTTCCTCCATTTCTGGATCAATGGGCCTTCTGGGGACGTCCACGCTGCAGCAATATCTCTCTTAGTGACTAATAATGCCGTAGCTGTCAGTGTTCATTTAGCACGTGTTCCTCCCATTCCTTCCATTACCCCCAATAGGATTAGCTTAGCTGATTTTTGTATTTCTTGACCCAGTGCCCTTCCTATATCTCGGATCACCCCTTCCCAGTACTTTTGTATTTTATGACAGGTCCATACCATATGAAAGAAGTCTGCTGGTTCATTCGGGCATCTTGGGCATTTGGCAGAAGGGCGGGCTCCCATTTTGTGCAGTTTGGATGGTGTCAGATTGGCCCCATATAAATAATAGAGTTGTATGATGCAGAACCTTGCCGATATTGCCAATACCTTGGGCACCATCAAGGCTTCCCTCCATTCTGTTTCTTCTAGGGTTCCGAGCCATGATTCCCACTTAGTCTTAAAATTGACTAAGTTATTAGGACTGTTGTTGATTAGTGTTTTGTAAAATGGAGAAATGCCTTTCCCCTCCATATTTCCCATGAGCATTTTGGCTTCCAGTGGGTTAATGTCCGGTATAGGGCTTGTGGTGGGCAGATGGGTTCGCAGTGCGTGTCTTAGTTGAAGGTATCTAAAGAACTGTGTCTGGTTTAATTGAAATTCTGCTTGTAGGTCTTGGAACAATTTCATGGCCCTCCCTTTCCATATGTCCCCAACCAGGGAAATGTTTATTAGGTCCCATGTTGCGAATCCCTCCAGCGTGGCTGAGGCATACATCCATTTCCTTCTCCATAGCGGAGTCTGGAGGGTGATTACGGTATTCCAGTGAGTGTGGCGTAACGCGGCTCGCCATGCCAGGAAGACCACTTTGGTTGTTTCCTCCATGTCACGAGGAAGCGATGCTCCATACAGCATGTCAAGAACCTGTGGATACCCCAGGAGTGTCAATTCTGTCTTATAAGCCGGGTCTTCCCAGCCCCCATTAAACCAGTCATGGACCACTATCAATTGGGTAGCCAGGTAATATAGATAGGGATCTGACGCACCCAAACCTCCATCATACATTCCTCTCCGGCAATGTTGTATCGCTACTCGATGCCTATTACCTCTCCATAGAAATCTTCCAGTGATGCTTTCGAGATTTTTGAACCAGTAGTGGGGGATGAGGATGGGAACATTTTGGAATATGTATAGGAGTCTTGGCAAGATCATCATTTTGTATAGGGCCACCCGCCCCATCACATTCAAGGGGAGGGTTTGCCATCTCTGCATGTCCGTTTTGATTCTTGTTAGCAGAGGAGATAGATTTTTGGGCCATGTTAATTCGGGCAGAAGGGTTACCCAGATCCCTAGGTATTTAAAACTTAATTTGCGTATGGGTATGGTATTTTGCCAATCGAAGCAATCACGTGTGTTTGCTAGCGGGATCAGGATTGATTTGGTGGAGTTCATAACACATTGTGGCACATAACCCCCTCCCATTTTTAATTCTAAGTAAAAAGGCTACATAGATCTTGCAGAGTGTGTTTCTAGGAGACAGTTTTAATCTATTTCTGTGATTTAAATTGTGTTTAAAAACTGTCTGCCCCCCTGTTTTTTGCCTTTAAAAGAGCCGGATTTCAGAGTGCGCGCCCAGCAGTATTCCCGTGTTTTTTTTTTTGATAAACAAATTTTTATTGTTTTTCAGACATATATAGAAAAGGAAGGAAAAAACAGGTTGAAGTACAAGGCAAGGACACATGGAATTTGTACATCTGATCATTGTTTTAGTATCGTTGTTAGCCATCAACAATAATGGGTTGTGGTGCTATCAGCAGATCTAGCCACCGTAGTGTCCCCTTGAAACATTAAGGGGGTGATTCTAACTCTGGCGGGCGGCGGAGGCCGCCCGCCAGAGTTCCCCCTCCAGAATACCGCTCCGCAGTCGGAAGACCGCTGCTGTGATTCTGGGTTTTACACTGGGCTGGCGGGCGACCACCAAAAGGCCGCCCACCAGCCCAGTGTAAAACAACCTTCCCACGAGGACGCCGGCTCCGAATGGAGCCGGCGGAGTGGGAAGGTGCGACGGGTGCAGTGGCACCTGTCGCGAATTTAACTGTGTGCAATGCAGACAGTGAAATTCTTTGTGGGGCCCTCTTACGGGGGCCCCTGCAGTGCCCATGCCATTGGCATTGTTCATAGGAGTGGTGGTGGGCAGATGGGTTCGCAGTGCGTGTCTTAGTTGAAGGTATCTAAAGAACTATGGGGGTTATTCTAGCTTTGGAGGAGGTGTTAATCCGTCCCAAAAGTGACGGAAAAGTGACGGATTTACCACCAGCCGTATTACGAGTCCATTATATCCTATGGAACTCGTAATACGGCTGGTGGTATATCCGTCACTTTACCGTCACTTTTGGGACGGATTAACACTCCTCCAAAGTTAGAATAACCCCCTATGTCTGGTTTAATTGAAATTCTGCTTGTAGGTCTTGGAACAATTTTATGGCCCTCCCTTTCCATATGTCCCCAACCATGGAAATGCCTATTAGGTCCCATGTTGCGAATCCCTCCAGTGTGGCCGAGGCATACATCCATTTCCTTCTCCATAGCGGAGTCTGGAGGGTGATAACAGTATTCCAGTGAGTGTGGCGTAACGCAGCTCGCCATGCCAGGAAGACCACTTTGGTTGTTTCCTCCATGTCACGAGGAAGCGATGCTCCATACAGCATGTCAAGAACCTGTGGATACCCCAGGAGTGTCAATTATGTCTTATTCGCCGGGACTTCCCATCCCCCATTAAACCAGTCATGGACCACTATCAATTGGGTAGCCAGGTAATTTAGATAGGGATCTGACGCACCCAAACCTCCATCATACATTCCTCTCCATCAATGTTGTATCGCTACTCGATGTCTATTACCTCTCCATAGAAATCTTCTGGTGATGCTTTCGAGATTTTTGAACCAGGAGGGGGGGATGAGGATGGGAACATTTTGGAATATGTATAGGAGTCTTGGCAAGATCATCATTTTGTATAGGGCCACCCACCCCATCACATTCAAGGGGAGGGTTTGCCATCTCTGCATGTCCGTTTTGATTCTTGTTAGCAGAGGAGATAGATTTTTGGCCCATGTTAATTCAGGCAAAAGGGTTACCCAGATCCCTAGGTATTTAAAACTTAATTTGCGTACGGGTATGGTATTTTACCAATTGAAGCAATCGCGTGTGTTTGCTAGTAGGATCAGGATTGATTTGGTGGAGTTCATCCTGAGACCTGAGATTAGTTTGTATTTCCTTAGAAGGCAAAGGCTCCTTGGACCCGTTATACTGGGTTCCTCCATATATAGCAGAACATCTTCTGCATATAGAGCTATCCTGTCTTCATGAGATGGACCCCATTTCCATCCTCGGTATACTGAGCCCACTCTGATCATCTGGGCTAGAGGCTCAATGGCCAGGGTAAACAAAAGAGGGGATAGGGGACATCCTTGTCGAGTACCTCTGCGGTTGTCGAACCTGTGGGATATGGTCCCATTAACGTGTACACAGGCCGTAGGGTTAGTGTATAATGCTTTAATTAGGTGGCAAAATTGTTTTTCTATGCCTGCCCGTCGGAGCACCAGTACAAGGAATCCCTAGTCAACGGAATCAAAAGCCTTTTCAAAATCTATGAGCAAGAGGGCCAGGCTTTGGGGCAACCGGCGTCTCTCCGCCAAGGCTACGTGTAGCCGGCGGATACAGTGTTGTGTACTGCGGGTTGCCATAAACCCACATTGGTCAAGATGGATTAGCTGCGGCAGGAACCTTTTGATGCGAGTGGCAAGGATAGAGGCAAAAATTTTTATATCTGTGTTAATCGATGATATTGGTCTGTAATCCGCACAGTGAGGCGTAGGGGGCTGGGTTTTGGGGAGCACCACGATCATAGCTGTATCTAGTTCAGGAGGAAAAGGATCCACCTTTTCCTATTTCTGCGAAAAGGCGTAGAAGACATGGGGTCAGGTCTTCTCTAAACACCTTATAATATTCTGGGGGGAACCCGTCGGGACCAGGCGTCTTGCCAGCGTTTAATGTCGAGATTGCCGCCCCAATTTCTTCCTCTCTAATGGGTTCCTTCCTCTAAAAGCTGTGCTTCTATCATAGGTAACTGTGGGAGGGGGATCTCGTCAAGTAGTTGACGTGTTTGATATGAATCTATTTGTATAGATGCTTGGTACAGTGTATGATAATAGTTGGCAAAAGCATTCGCAATTTCGGTATGACCCGTAACCAGGGCCCCATCCCGTCATAAATTTCAGGGATGATCTTGGAGGCATGATCGCGGGAGATCAACCAATACAGCATCTTCCCGGTCTTGTTCCCCCAGCCATATATCCTTCCAGTGCTGGCCCTCCATAAATGTTTCGCGGCCTCCAGGGATGGACCCCATATCTCCTCTCAGATTAGGAGGAGTTGTCGCGTCAGTTTGTCGCTTGGGTTTATTACGTTGTCTCTTTCGAGGTTTATTGCTCGGAGCTCTAGCTGTGTGATATGTAGCGTTTTGGCACGTTCCTGATTAAGTATCAGATTTTTAGCCATACCTCTTAATACCGCCTTCCCTGCCGCCTATAGAGTGCCCTCCGAGGTTACAGAGCCTTCGTTTAGGTGGAAGTATTCTGCTTGTGCCTGATGTAGTTGTTCCTTAAAGTGTTCATCTTGGAGATACCATGCGTTTAGCTGCCACATGGGGTGACGCCGGCGGCGGGCCGGGCCTAGAATGAGCCGGAGAGGGGCATGCTCAGAGATTCCTCTGGATAGAATCTTGATGCGTGAGAGGGTTGTACAATCTGTGCTCGGAAGAAGCATCAGGTCTATTCTGGATTGGGAGCCATGGGTTGCTGAGGTGTGGGTGAATTGTCTCTGCCTCAGATGCCATATCCGTCAGGCGTCACATAGTCCCATGGCAGATAACCACCCCTTAATTTCGGTTGCAAGTGTACGTCTATATGTGGTGAGTGGGCCGTCTACATCTAAGGTCGGGTCCGGGGTTGCGTTGAAGTCGCCACCTAGTATAGTGTACCCAGCGGGTAGGTCAGAGAGAAGTTTTGTGAGTGCCTGGAGGGTTGAGCTGACCAGGGAGGGAGGGGCATAGGTACTTATTATATTAAATGTGATCCCTCCTACCTTACCGGTAATGGCTACAAACCGCCCCTGTTGGTCTCTCTGTACTTGGATGTGTGTCATAGGGAAGGTACGATGCAATAATATGGCTACTCCTCATGACCCATGTGTGTATCCCGCATGGTACACTCTATCAAATCCTCGACGAGTCAGGAATGGGTATTTATCCCCCAAAAGGTGGGTTTCCTGCATTATGAGTATTTCTGGATGGTATCTATGTATGAAGGTGAACATTGCAGTACGTTTAAATTTGTCTATGAACCCGTTGATGTTCCATGACATAATTTGTACTTGATTCATGGGGGGTGTGTGATTGTAGGTGGGATTTTACAGTTGTTGAGCCAACCTTTAGCTACTAGTTTGTGCGACTCTGAAGGACTTATCTTTCTATCTTCCTGCTGCCGATTCTCAGACTCTATTATATCTGTTGAGTCATTGAGCATCCTGCCCTGTGACTCAGTTAAAAAAAAAATATGAATCTTGCCTTCGCATACAAATTCTAACATTGGCCTTTAGAACGAGGCCAGAACCCCCTTGCCCCCCAACTCCCTCCCCACCCCATACTTCCCCCCAGAAGCATCTGTCGCCCATATACATAGCCCCTCACTTCTAAAACTGGTGAGATGGCTTTCGAGTGGTAAGGCTGTGGTATTGGTGGCGGTGGACCCCTCCCTAGTATCGGATCATGCATAAATCTATAATACTCGATGTGTGATAAAGTTAGGCATAACGCTTCTATTTCTGTGTTCATTGTCTTAAGTCTTTTCCCAGAATAAGTTCCACCTATGCAGTCACAGGATTGGACTACGGGACAAGTCAGAGTCTTCTTGTGTCTCTAGCTGGATCTTGGTTGTGTCCTGAGGTTTCAGGCTTGTCAGGGTGGCTCTGGAATTCTCTTTCGATTTTGGGTGTCTGGGTTCTGACCGATGAGCCCCGGGAGGGGAGTCCGAGCTGGATCTATGTCTTCCTCTTCGTTTCCGAGAGCGTGTGAGCTGACTGCGCTTCGGTTGTTGCCCCCTCGGGTGAGCTGTTGTTGTCTTAAGCAGTGGCCGTGATCCTGTTCTGTGCATATCTAGTGGGGTTTCTTCTGTTAGCCAGGTCCATGCCGCGGTCGGCTGCTCAAAGAAGTAGGTTTTATTATTATAGATCACCCGGAGGCTGGCTGGAAACAGGAGACTATACTGGATGTCCATTGATCTAAGCTTTTGTTTCACTTCCATGAACGAGCGGCATTGTTGCTGTACCTCTAATGTGTAATACGGGAAAAGGAGTCTCCCGCAGGACCAGGTCTCTGTCTTTGGAGTTGAAGAGGCAGATTATTACTGGCCTGGGCGGGGAGCCGGGCGGAGGCCTTGCGTGCAGCGACCTTTGGGCTTGTTCGATTGTGAAACATGGTGTGAGGTGGTCTGCCGGCAACCAGGACCAGAACCACTCCTCTAGGAATGTATCCAATGATGATTCTGCAGTGGCCTCGGAAAGACCCACTAGGCAAAGATTGTTGTGTCGAGATCTGGTTTCGGCGTCTTGAGCCCTCCTGTGTAGATCTGAGGGGCGTTAGGTCAGTATTGAGATTTGGGTTTTTAGAGTTGTTATTTCATCTTCTGCCGTGGATATTCTCGACTCGGCCTCTGTGATTCGGGATACTGCATTGCGGAGATCTTGCCAAATCAGGGCGGAGTCCACTCCGACCTCCCCTATTTTTGATTTGACTGCTGTCTGGGAGGCCTGAATCGCCTGAAGGATCGATCGCCGCCAGGTCGCTGGACAATGTTTCTGGGTTATTACCGCCATTTGTGGTTGGGCCTTCCGACCGTGGCCCACTGTACCGGTGGTGAATTAGTCTATACGAGTTTGTGCCGTTGTTTTTTTGATCGCTTTGTCTTTGCCCATGATGTTGGGTGTGGTTCTAACCTCTCTAGGGTTGCAGTGATCGGTCAATTTCATTCTGCCCTTCTGTAGGGCCCGATGGGAGATCCCTGGGGATCTAATCTGATTCCCCCTGTGGTATATCCTAATTTATGAATCTATTAGATAGTTCTTGGGGTATTTGGGGGAACACAGTGTTGCAGAGTTTATTTCATCTTACTGTTTCGTTTTGTTATTGTCCTATCCCCTTCTATGTCCTTTACCCCGGCGGCGTTTTTATTCACTCGATATGGTCCCGGGACTCCTCCCTTGTCCAGCGGTAAGGATGCCTGGCGTCTGGAGGAGGGGTGGTCAGCGAATAAGAAAAGGGTGAAAAGGGAGGCACTCCTTGTAATCCCTAACGTGTCACCTTCACACTGCACCCCACCGTGGTCCGAAGGACGGAGATCGGGCCCCTCTCTGCTCACGGGGCCGACGGTACAGATTCACCTCTCGGTATCCCAGTGTTTGCCCCAGCTCACTTTTGTGGTTGCTGCTTGTTACTGTTACTTAATTCATTCTTTCCCCTCTCCCGGAGAGACCAGTGGGGAGCGCGTCACCGCAACACGGTCCGTAGTTGGCCACCCTCGAGGTGATGTGATGTCTAGGCCCCGGACTGCAGCCAGCCCTGGGCTCCAAAACCCTCTCCCGGGCTCCAGCCGGTGGGGCCCCTCGCTGCCACAGAGTCTCTTATCTTGGTGGGGAGGGGGGGGGCGACGAGCCCACCGGTTCGGTCCTCTGGCTGATCACACCCCTGGTAGGCCCTCCATCCCGCGTCCCAGCCTATAGCAGCATCAGTAGGGGTCCCGGTGACCCGGCGAGCACCCCTCTGCTCAGGCGGCCCTCCCAGCGGTCTGCACGTCCTCCTCCTAATATCGGGCTCTGGGCCTGCCAAGGCCCCACACAATTCGCGGCCGAGCACCCCGGCCTCCGGCCCACAGAGCGCCCCCCTTCCCAGCCCTTGGTCACCATGGGAAGGGGGGAAAAATCAGGGGAATCAGAGAATCGCGGCGCTGCCGGCCCAGGGCCTACCTTAATTTCTCCCAGTCACAGCGGCCCCGGCCGCGACCCGCACCTTCTCCGGCTCGTGGTCTGCAGCCCTGCCTCCAGGCCGTCCGGACTGCCGCCGCCTTTCCGCCGCAGCGGGCCGCACCTGAGGACCGTCCCTCAGCCGCCATCTTGATCAGGGGAAGCTTCGGTCAAACGCTGGGCAGCCAAAACATCGGTCTCACGGGGCGGGAGGGCCGGGAATCCACCACACGAGACGGGGCAGGATAAAGAAACCCTGATGAAGCGTTCACGGTGTTGATGTGTACGGATAGTGATTTTATGAGAGGCGGATGACGGAGAGGTCCTGAGCACTACAAAAGTGCGACCGCCATCTTGACGCCCTGGCCACACCCCCTCCAATGTTTGTTTTTTGAACAATCTCTCCCTTATGTCGAAAGTAGACTCTGCTACATTGGAAGTGTGGATTCAGCCTGTCTGTATCCAAGGAGATTCTGAATAGAGAAGCAGATGCCTTTCCCCCTGCCCACAGGGACTGGACTTAGTTTATTTCAGCTACCTGTGTCTGTTTTACTGTGGACTCTCTGTGTTTCAGGCAGCCTGGTATCTTTTAAAGTGGTGGTTTTTTAAAATTCGTTTTTGCCTGTAAAAAGGCTACATACATCTTGCAGAGTGTGTTTTTAAATTCTGTTTAAAAACTGTCTGCCCCCCTGTTTTCAGCCTTTAAAAAAGCCAGATTTCAGAGTGCGCGCCCAGCAGTATTCCAGTGTTTCTTTTTTAAACAATCTCTCCCTTACCTGGAAAGTAGAATATGCTAGCTTGGAAGTGTGCTTTTTTGTGTGAATTGACTTGCTAGTTTGTGGCACATACCCCCCCTTTTTTCTTCTAAGTAAAAAGGCTACATACATCTTGCAGAGTGTGTTTTTAGGAGACTGTTTAATCTGTTTCTGTGATTTAAATTCTGTTTAAAAACTGTCTGCCCCCCTGTTTACAGCCTTTAAAAAAGCCCGATTTCAGAGTGCGCGCCCAGCAGTATTCCAGGGTTTGTTTTTTAAACAATCCCTCCCTTACCTGGAAACTAGAATATGCTAGCTTGGAAGTGTGGGTTCGGCCTGTCTGTATCCAAGGAGATTCTGAATAGAGAAGCAGATGCCTTTCCCCCTGCCAACAGGGACTGGACTTAGTTTATTTCAGCTACCTGTGTCTGTTTTACTGTAGACTCTCTGTGTTTCAGGCAGCCTGGTATCTTTTAAAGTGGTGGTTTTTTTAAATTCGTTTTTGCCTGTAAAAAGGCTACATACATCTTGCAGAGTGTGTTTTTAGGAGACTGTTTAATCTGTTTCTGTGATTTAAATTCTGTTTAAAAACTGTCTGCCCCCCTGTTTTCAGCCTTTAAAAAAGCCAGATTTCAGAGTGCGCGCCCAGCAGTATTCCAGTGTTTGTTTTTTAAACAATCTCTCCCTTACCTGGAAAGTAGAATATGCAAGCTTGGAAGTGTGCTTTTTTGTGTGAATTGACTTGCTAGTTTGTGGCACATACCCCCCGTTTTTTCTTCTAAGTAAAAAGGCTACATACATCTTGCAGAGTGTGTTTTTAGGAGACTGTTTAATCTGTTTCTGTGATTTAAATTCTGTTTAAAAACTGTCTGCCCCCCTGTTTACAGCCCTTAAAAAAAGCCCGATTTCAGAGTGCGCGCCCAGCAGTATTCCAGGGTTTGTTTTTTAAACAATCCCTCCCTTACCTGGAAACTAGAATATGCTAGCTTGGAAGTGTGGGTTCGGCCTGTCTGTATCCATGAAGATTCTGAATAGAGCAGCAGTTGCCTTTCCCCCTGCCCACAGGGACTGGACTTAGTTTATTTCAGCTACCTATGTCTGTTTTACTGTGGACTCTCTGTGTTTCAGGCAGCCTGGTATCTTTTAAAGTGGTGGTTTAAAAGTGGACTCTGGCCCCTTAAGTTTATGGAGGGAAGCCCAAGACAGCCACCTCCATTTTGTGAGCCTCAGCATCTTCCCTGTGTCCTGATACAGCCCAGGGTTCAAGGGTTGCAAATAGACTTAGGTAAGGAGCCCTGAGATGTATCTGGGTAAATAGTATTATTTGTTCAAAAGTGTTTATTTCAGCTACCTGTGTCTGTTTTACTCTGGACTCCCTGTGTTTCAGGCAGACTGGCCTCTTTTAAAGTGGTGGTTTTTTTCAAATTAATTTTTGCTGTGACTGTGTGAATTGCCTTGATAGTTTGTGGCACAAAACTCCCCCCTCCTTTTTTCTTCTAAATAAAAAGGCTACATACATCTTGCAGAGTGTGTTTTTAGGAGACTGTTTTAATCTGTTTCTGTGATTTAAAACTGTCTGCCCCCCTGATCTTTGCCTTCAAAAACGACCGATTTCAGAGCACGTGCCCAGCAGTATTTCAGTGTTTGTTTTTGAAACAATCTGTCCCATACTTGGAAAGTAGACTCTGCTAGCTTGGAAGTGTGGATTCAGCCTGTCTGTATTCAAGGAGATTCTGAATAGAGCAGCAACTGCCTTTCCCCCTGCCCACAGTGACTGGACTTAGCTGATTGGCTCTCTGAGTCCCTGTTGCACCTGAGCGCCGCCCCCCCACACCTGCTCTGGACCCTTACGTTTGTGAAGGGAAGCCCAAGACAGCCACCTTCATTTTGTGAGCCTCAGCATCTTCCCTGTGTCCTGATACAGCCCAGTGTTCAAGGATTGCAAATAAGACCTAGGTAAGGAGCCCTGAGATTTGTCTGGGTAAATAGTATTGTTTGTTCAAAAGTGTTTATTTCAGCTACCTGTGTCTGTTTTACTGTGGACTCTTCTGTGTTTCAGGCAGCCTGGTCTCTTTTAAAGTGGTGTTTTTTTTAAATGTGTTTTTCCCGTGACTGTGAATTGCCTTGCTAGTTTGTGGCACATACCCCCCCTTTTTTCTTCTTAGTAAAAAGGCTACATACATCTTGCAGAGTGTGTTTTTAGGAGACTGTTTAATCTGTTTCTGTGATTTAAATTGTGTTTAAAAATTGTCTGCCCCGCTTTTTTCAGCCTTTAACAAAGCCCGATTTCAGAGTGCACGCCCAGCAGTATTCCAGTGTTTGTTTTTGAAACAATCTCTTCCATTCTTAGAAAGTAGACTCTGCTAGCTTGGAAGTGTGGATTCAGCCTGTCTGTATCCAAGGATATTCTGAATAGAGCAGCAGTTGCCTTTCCCCCTTCCCACACGGACTGGACATAGCTGATTGGCTCTCTGAGTCCCTGTTGCACCTGAGTCCCATCCCCCCACACCTGCTCCGGCCTCTTAAGTTTGTGGAGGGAAGCGCAAGACAGCCACCTCCATTTTGTGAGCCTCAGCATCTTCCCTGTGTCCTGATACAGTCCAGTGTTCAAGGATTGTAAAAAGACCTAGGTAAGGAGCCCTGAGATTTTTCTGGGTAAATAGTATCATTTGTTCAAAAGTGTTTCTTTCAGCTACCTGTGTCTGTTTTACTGTGGACCCTCTGTGTTTCAGGCAGACTGGCCTCTTTTAAAGTGGTGTTTTTTAAAAATGTGTTTATGCCGTGACTTTGTAAATTGCCTTGCTAGTTTGTGGCACATAACCCCACCCCCCTTTACTTCTAAGTAAAAAGGCTACATACATCTTGCAGAGTATGTTTTTAGGAGACTGTTTTATTCTGTTTCTGTAATTTATATTGTGTTTAAAAACTGTCAGCCCCCTGTTTTTTGCCTTTAAAAAAGCCCGATTTCAGAGTGTGCGCCCAGCAGTATTCCAGTACTTGTTTTTTAAACAATCTCTCCCTTACCTGAAAAGTAGACTCTTCTAGCTTGGAAGTGTGGATTCAGCCTGTCCGTATTCAAGGAGATTCTGAATAGAGAAGCAGCTGCCTTTCCCCCTGCCCACAGGGACTGGACTTAGCTGATTGGCTCTCTGAGTCCCTGTTGCACCTGATGCCCGACCCCAACACCTGCTCTGGCCTCTTAAGTTTGTGGAGGGAAGCCCAAGACAGCCATCTCCATTTTGTGAGCCTCAGCATCTTCCCTGTGTCCTGATACAGCCCAGTGCTCAAGGATTGCAAAAAGACTTAGGTAAAGAGCCCTGAGATTTGTCTGGGTAAATAGTATTATTTGTTCAAAAGTGTTTATTTCAGCTACCTGTTTCTGTTTTACTGTGGGCTTTCTGTGTTTCAGGCAGCCTGCTCTCTTTTAAAGTGGTGTTTTGTTAAAATTCGTTTTTGCCGTGACTGTGAGAATTGCCTTGCTAGTTTGTGGCACATAGCCCCCTCTTTTTTCTTCTAAGTAAAAAGGCTACATACATCTCGCAGAGTGTGTTTTTAGGAGACTGTTTAATCTGTTTCTGTCATTTAAATTGTGTTTAAAAACTGTCTTCCCCCCTTTTTTCAGCCTTTAACAAAGCCCGATTTCAGAATGTGTGCCCAGCAGTATTCCAGTGTTTGTTTTTTAAACAATCTCTCTCTTACCTGGAATTCAGACTGCTTGCTTGGAAGTGTGGATTCAGCCTGTCTGTATCCAAGGAGATTCTGAACAGAGCAGCAGCTGCCTTTCCCCCTGCCCACAGGGACTGCTCTTAGCTGATTGGCTTTCTCAGTCCCTGTTGCACCTGAGGCCCACCCCCAACACCTGATCTGGCCCCTTAATTTTGTGGAGGGAATCCCAAGACAGCCACCTCTATTTTGTGAGCCTCAGCATCTTCCCTGTGTCCTGATACAGCCCAGTGTTCAATGATTGCAAAAAGACCTAGGTAAGGAGCCCTGAGATTTTTCTGGCTAAATAGTATTATTTGTTCAAAAGTGTTTATTGCAGCTAACTGTGTCTGTTTTACTGTGGACTCTCTGTTTCAGGCAGCCTGGCCTCTTTTAAGGTGGTGGTTTTTTTTATTCATTTTTGCCGTGACTGTGTGAAGTGCCTTGCTAGTTTGTGGCACATACCGCCCACCCCTTTTTTCTTCTAAGTAAAAAGTCGACATACATCTTGCAGAGTGTGTTTTTAGGAGACTGTTTTAATCTGTTTCTGTGATTTAAATTTTGTTTAAAAACTGTTTGCCCTCCTGTTTTTTGCCTTTAAAAAAGCCCGATTTCAGAGTGTGTGCCCAGCAGTATTCCAGTGTTTGTTTTTGAAACAATCTCTTCCATACTTAGAAAGTAGACTCTGCTAGCTTGGAAGTGTGGATTCAGCCTGTCTGTATCCAAGGATATTCTGAATAGAGCAGCAGTTGCCTTTCCCCCTTCCCACACGGACTGGACATAGCTGATTGGCTCTCTGAGTCCCTGTTGCACCTGAGTCCCATCCCCCCACACCTGCTCCGGCCTCTTAAGTTTGTGGAGGGAAGCGCAAGACAGCCACCTCCATTTTGTGAGCCTCAGCATCTTCCCTGTGTCCTGATACAGTCCAGTGTTCAAGGATTGTAAAAAGACCTAGGTAAGGAGCCCTGAGATTTTTCTGGGTAAATAGTATCATTTGTTCAAAAGTGTTTCTTTCAGCTACCTGTGTCTGTTTTACTGTGGACCCTCTGTGTTTCAGGCAGACTGGCCTCTTTTAAAGTGGTGTTTTTTAAAAATGTGTTTATGCCGTGACTTTGTAAATTGCCTTGCTAGTTTGTGGCACATAACCCCACCCCCCTTTACTTCTAAGTAAAAAGGCTACATACATCTTGCAGAGTATGTTTTTAGGAGACTGTTTTATTCTGTTTCTGTAATTTATATTGTGTTTAAAAACTGTCAGCCCCCTGTTTTTTGCCTTTAAAAAAGCCCGATTTCAGAGTGTGCGCCCAGCAGTATTCCAGTACTTGTTTTTTAAACAATCTCTCCCTTACCTGAAAAGTAGACTCTTCTAGCTTGGAAGTGTGGATTCAGCCTGTCCGTATTCAAGGAGATTCTGAATAGAGAAGCAGCTGCCTTTCCCCCTGCCCACAGGGACTGGACTTAGCTGATTGGCTCTCTGAGTCCCTGTTGCACCTGATGCCCGACCCCGACACCTGCTCTGGCCTCTTAAGTTTGTGGAGGGAAGCCCAAGACAGCCATCTCCATTTTGTGAGCCTCAGCATCTTCCCTGTGTCCTGATACAGCCCAGTGCTCAAGGATTGCAAAAAGACTTAGGTAAAGAGCCCTGAGATTTGTCTGGGTAAATAGTATTATTTGTTCAAAAGTGTTTATTTCAGCTACCTGTTTCTGTTTTACTGTGGGCTTTCTGTGTTTCAGGCAGCCTGCTCTCTTTTAAAGTGGTGTTTTGTTAAAATTCGTTTTTGCCGTGACTGTGAGAATTGCCTTGCTAGTTTGTGGCACATAGCCCCCTCTTTTTTCTTCTAAGTAAAAAGGCTACATACATTTCGCAGAGTGTGTTTTTAGGAGACTGTTTAATCTGTTTCTGTCATTTAAATTGTGTTTAAAAACTGTCTTCCCCCCTTTTTTCAGCCTTTAACAAAGCCCGATTTCAGAATGTGTGCCCAGCAGTATTCCAGTGTTTGTTTTTTAAACAATCTCTCTCTTACCTGGAATTCAGACTGCTTGCTTGGAAGTGTGGATTCAGCCTGTCTGTATCCAAGGAGATTCTGAACAGAGCAGCAGCTGCCTTTCCCCCTGCCCACAGGGACTGCTCTTAGCTGATTGGCTTTCTCAGTCCCTGTTGCACCTGAGGCCCACCCCCAACACCTGATCTGGCCCCTTAATTTTGTGGAGGGAATCCCAAGACAGCCACCTCTATTTTGTGAGCCTCAGCATCTTCCCTGTGTCCTGATACAGCCCAGTGTTCAATGATTGCAAAAAGACCTAGGTAAGGAGCCCTGAGATTTTTCTGGCTAAATAGTATTATTTGTTCAAAAGTGTTTATTGCAGCTAACTGTGTCTGTTTTACTGTGGACTCTCTGTTTCAGGCAGCCTGGCCTCTTTTAAGGTGGTGGTTTTTTTTATTCATTTTTGCCGTGACTGTGTGAAGTGCCTTGCTAGTTTGTGGCACATACCCCCCACCCCTTTTTTCTTCTAAGTAAAAAGTCGACATACATCTTGCAGAGTGTGTTTTTAGGAGACTGTTTTAATCTGTTTCTGTGATTTAAATTTTGTTTAAAAACTGTTTGCCCTCCTGTTTTTTGCCTTTAAAAAAGCCCGATTTCAGAGTGTGTGCCTAGCAGTAGTCCAGTGTTTGTTTTTTAAACAATCTCTCCCTTACCTGAAAAGTAGACTGTGCTAGTTGGGAAGTGTGGATTCAGCCTTTCTGTATCCAAGGAGATTCTGAATAGAACAGCAGCTGTCTTTCCCCCTGCCCACAGGGACTGGACGTAGCTGATTGGCTCGCAGAGTCCCTGTTGCACCTGATCCCCGCCCCCCACACCTGCTCTTGTGGAATCACATTTTACAGTTCTTAGGTATGCTATGCCTGGTGGCCCCTGTGATACACAATGACAATCTCTGCACAGGCCTATCATTAAATAAAGAGGCCTACAAATGTAATTCGCTACTGCTAGGAACGCATTATGTTGCAAGGCTTGCTCTCCCAACAGCCATTATGAAATCTCATTGTCATTGCATGCTAGCCGAAGCAATCTCCCTTCTGGAAAGTACCAGTCTGAGTACGTAATGTTCTCAAGTTCTGTCACAAGATGGACCATGTGATATTAGGCACGTAGGCCACGTAGGCCACCTTGTGTAAAATCCTTTTCTATGCTTTTTGTTACTATATATGGTATGATAGGAAAAACTACCTTCCGACATAATGGAGAAATAGCCATACGTCAATCATACGTCAATGCCAAAGAACCAATAATACGCTGAATTATGTTTGTGGTTTAACACTATAAAAGATCATGTATTACTTCCTTGTATTGGGCTGCTCCTGTACATTAGTACAGAGCATTCTCCATGTACATGTCTTTCTATTTCTATCTCTAATAAATCCTTTATGTTTATCTAGAAGAGCTGGCTAACGGTCGTTTGTATCTGGATGGGTGTTGAATAATTAGGCTTCTACATTTGGTGAAGAATGCGGTCTCGTTCACCGGATGACTCCCTGCTGCCCAGCTCCTGTTTCGGTCGGGCCTACTACTGAACAATCAATTGGACAAGGCCCCTCCTGTGACGCAGGCTTGGGCTGTCGTGAGTATCTATTGCTGCCTTGTGATCCTGCTCTCTCTGTTTGATTTCTTGTATTAAGTGTAAATATCACAAGACGGGAAGGTAACTGAGTTGTTTCGTTAATGTGTTTCCTGCACAGTGTAGTGTTGATGATGGATTTATGGTTAATATATATATATACCGTACCTCTTAGCCTGCTTTTTTTTCTTATTGCATTTGTTCTCTGTCTCCAGTGGCATGCCAAGGGCATTTCTTCCTCCATTGCGGGCTCCTCTAATACACCTCGTGAAAATATTCAGATAGTTAACTATAGCCGTCCGCCGGCTGCTAGCATTCTGTGTTAATTTGGTCCTTCCATTGTATTACACCATTTCCATCCTCCCTGCGCTGCAGCTGTATACTTAGATTAGCTTCCTGTATTTCATGTAGATTGTTACTGTTAAAAACGAAGTCCGAGGAATAGAGGCAACTAGCGGTGTTGCTTCAGAACACAGCGCGAGTCGCTGTTTGCAGTCCCCAGCCGGAGGGGCGGGGCGGATAACTCTGGCCAGAGAGGGTGTTGTAAAAGGGTGTTGCCCAGATGTGGGATGGTAGTGGTCCGTTCCAGGTTCTATGTGTACATTTAAGAGGAACTGGCATGTGATGTCAGCATCCTTGTGTTTATAGGAGTGATAGGGGTTCATTCCAGTAACTGGATGATAGTGGTTCATTCCAGTGGAGCAGGCAGGCTCTGTTTGTCATGTTAAACAATTGTTTTGTTATCTGTTTCCTGTGATATTGCAGCTCTTTGAACAATGCTTATGGCATATTGAACTATCGGCTACTCATGTGAAATGGTGTAAACTATAGATGCTGGTTTGATTATGTGTGTGTGTGAAAGTGGTTTTTGAGATATAAATACGTGTGTGTGAAAGTGGTTTTTGAGCTATAAATACGTGTGTGTGTGTCAAAGTGGTTTTTGAGGTATAAATACGTGTGTGTGTGAAAGTGGTTTTTGAGCTTTAAATACGTGTGTGTGTGTGAAAGTGGTTTTTGAGTTATAAATACGTGTGTGTGCGAAAGTGGTTTTTGAATAATGAAGGAAGGGTTCACCACAAGGTGGTGTACTGTGATTTAATTTGACTGCATGCATTTGCGATTTAGGATAAGAATTTTTAGAAAATTTAAGGCTAGGTGGGTGGACTCCTGGCGACATAATACAGATTTTTATGACAATTGACTGATTTAATCTGCAAACATCACACAGTACAAACACCGCCCTGCACTCACTACATACTTGATACAAGGGATGGGAGTAGGATCACCCCACAGAGCTAGTTGTACTGTGACCCTTGTCTATGGTTCTGCCGTCACATGTGGTTGCCTGACTTGTTCACCGCTATTGCATTATCTGTGTGTCACTGGCCAAGGATTTGGTCCAGTTTCCAATATTATACAGCCGCACCCTGCCCCAGGGCAGGAAAGCAAGGGTGTGATATATTATATCTTTCCCTCCTGACTATTCTGTCATCTCTTGATTCACCCAAAAGGACGCCAGTGTGGACGCCGTCACTAGCACCTTGGGTACTGTCTGATTTCAAACTTTGTGTGAGCTAAGGTGGACATGGCTGGCTGAAATTGTGGCATGAATGCAGACCGGCTTCCTGCTTTTACTAATAACTGATTGTTTTGGCAGAGATCGGCTCCGTGTGTGAATGCACCCATTATTGTCCCTTCTGTGTCACGGGGTATGAGCGGTGTAAAGAACGCACCGACATCCTACTGTTTCCTGGAAGTGATTGTAATTGTCTTCGTGTTATGTAACAAAAGGCTAGGGTATGACAGTCATTGGGAACCCTCTCAGTAAAGACAAACTGGACACGCAGCAGCCAAGCCCCCTAAGGACAGTCCAGCATATCAAGTAGCTACTAAAGAAGGCCTACATGCACTACTGTACTTAGAAAAATGGCATAAATTGACAGCTAAAAGACCAAACTTGCAGTTTCCCATTACTGGCACCTATGACATGAATAAAATAACATACCTGAGACAGATGTTGACTCTCAAGGGACGCAAGATTAGGGGTTTAGAATGGGACTCTTTTTTCGCATGGACCTCCTATTTAAAAGAATTACGGTTGACTAGCGATGTGAAAAATAAAGTACATAAAACAATGTTGGAATGGAAGAATGAGGGATGTGAGAAGAGTAAGAGTAGTGAAAAAAGGGAAGAGTGGAGAGAGAAAAGAATGGAGGTGTTGGGTACATTCCCGTGTGTTCCTGTGGTAAGAGCACAACCACAGGAAGAAAGGGGAAAGAGAATGACAGAGGAGGAGGTTGAAGACCCACTTATTGAAGACCTCCAAACAGGGAGAATAAGTAGAACAGAAGCGTGTGCGGAGGAGCCAGCGCAGGCAGCAACAAAAATAACAGTAACACAACCCCAGGAGCTATCACTGGCACAAAAAAAAGGCACAGACAAATGAAGCACACCAAGTGGCACTGAGGTTGATAAGAGAGGAAATGACAAAAGTAGAATTAGATGGGCTAAATGAGCATGAAATATTGGAGGAAGTGAAAAATGAAGTGGTACATATGGCATTAAAATTGGATAAAGAAAATGAAAAACTAAAGGAAAAAGTAGAAAAGAGAAATAAAAAGATTAATTTACTGAAGACACAATGGAAACAGCAGTTTCAGGATACAACACTAGATGAGGTTAGAAGCGTAACAGACTTGCAGGAAATAATATGGGATATATGTGTTTTCACTCACAAAACCAAACACAATTCCAAAATGTTAGAAGCAGCGCAAAATGAGGATACAAATAGAGGAAGGAGAAGAAATAGCTTATCAGGAAACATGTCACAAGGAGGGACGCCAAGTAGCTCCCCCAGCATGTCAAGAAAAACACCCAGTAGTTCCCCTGGTATGTAAAGAAAAGAATTTTTTTTAAAATCAGATGGGAAAGTGTGTAAGTCTTTAATGAAAGACCTGGTAGATGGGAGGCAAAAATTGGTGGACTTAAAGGACGAACTGACTAGGGCATACAGGGAAGAACTCGTGACCTTAGCACACACAGAATTAATGACCAGGGGCCCACAAGTACACCAAAAATATACACAACAAATGTCAAAAGACCTGCCCGCAGAACACCATTGGGACACCTCACGAATGAGCTTTACTAATGAGGAACTTCAAGGGTGGGAGGATGAAAAATTGTACAGAATATTACAAAATGCTATACTAAAGTTACAAAATTGGGACACACTGCTACAATGGCTAAATACAGCACAGATACTACAAGAATTAGAGGAACAGAAAAAGATAGTGCATCAGATGCCTCTGAGAGAGGTGCCCACAGCTACCATAGGGGAGGAGGGCCACATAACAACATACGTCTACGTACCATGGCTTTGCAGTGACCTGTATGCCTTCACCAAGGACTACCCGAAACTACGTGAAGAGCCACAGAAATGGTACACGGAGTTGAACAGGATAGTGGCAATGGGGGAATTTCTGTGGAAGGATTTACACATGTTGTTCAGCATAATAATACCACAGGATCTCTGGGAGGATTGTAAGAAAGTGGTACAATGGCCAACAGAGGAACCAGAAAGGGGTAAAGGAGGGGCACCAGGAAAAGCAGTGGAGAAAGCAAGAGAGAGGGTAATTAAATACATCAAAGAAAAGGTACCAGAAGAAAAGACAGACTGGTCAAAAATAATACATACAAAACAAGAAAAGAATGAAAGTGTAACAAGTTACTATGACCGGTTACTCCAGGTGTACCAACAGAGCAGTGGGATGAAGAACCCACTAGGAGAGGCGATGCCAGCATTTGTAACTAACTTTGTGTATGGATTACAGCAACCCATACAGAGTCACTTACAAACTTCACTTATGTGCTGGCAACAAGAACCAATTGACAAAGTGTTAGCAGCAGCTAGGTACTGCGCTGATTACCAGGAAAACATACAAAAAACAGAGGAAGAAAAGGTAAAAAAGGATAAAGTGAAACTTATGGTGGCACAGGAGAGGTTTTACAACAACAGCCAGGGAAGGGGTAGAGGAAGAGGAAGGCGCAGGGGACGAGGAGAAAGAGTACCTTTCACGCCCCCGCCAGGCACTACCTGTTTCCACTGCAATCAACAAGGACACTGGAAGGCAGATTGCCCACGGCTAGCTGGAGGACAAGGGGGCAGAGGGCAACAGAGGCAGCAGCAGGAAATAGCACTACCACCCCCACCCTACACCAACAACGCATACGATGCCAACCCCTATGAACAGGCATGCGCTGGGTGGGGCACGCATCAAGACACACCACAAGCACCACAAATAGGACACAGGTTTCCTCCTCCTCCCCCAGAGGCAAACTTTATGGGACCGGTATTATCAGTAGATCAAGCCGGCCCCTATGTGGAGGGGACGGTGATGAGCAAAACAGTGCCATTCCTAGTAGATACAGGGGCCACTAGATCAATGCTGAGAGCCTCCGATATACCAAATGCACCACTTTCAAAAGTACAAATTACAGCAGTGGGGATGACAGGGCAACCCATGGACGAATTCCTTACACAGCCATTAACACTCACGGTAGGTCCTATCACCAATTCATCTTCACTAGATACTGCCCTGTAAATTTGCTAGGAAGGGACCTCCTATGCAAGCTACAGTGTACTATTAGATGCTCACCAGAAGGCATCTTCCTGGAAAGTAAGGAGAACGGGATAACATTACAGGCATTCACCCATTGCACCACAGTCAAGCAGGAGCAGTCACACACTCTTCCCCCTGAACTACAAGAAGTGGTCCCCAAAGAGGTATGGGCAAAGGGGCCAAATGATGTAGGAAGAATTCTGGACTACCCACCAGTGAAAGTGTTGCTGCGCCCTGGTGCAAAGTTACCACAGGTACCACAATACAAATTGGCAAAGGAAGGAGAGGAGGGTATAGCTCCAGTAATAGAAGATCTCTTGAGACAAGGAATATTGCGGGAAACTAGAAGCAGCCCATGCAACACTCTGATACTCCCTGTGAAAAAGGCAGCAACAGGGCCCAATGGAGTCCCGATATATAGGTTTACTCAGGACCTTAGAGAACTTAACAAGGCAGTAGTACCATGATTCCCAGTAGTTCCAAACCCAGCAACCATATTGTCAAATATTCCAAGTACAGCCACCCACTTCACCGTCCTGGATCTCAGCAATGCGTTCTTCTCAGTGCCTCTACACGAGGATTCCCAAGATCTTTTTGCGTTCTCATTCAGGTCGAGAAGACTCAAGTGGACACGTTTGCCTCAAGGCTTCTGTGATTCCCCTTCAGTCTTCTCGGACGCTCTGAGGTCAGACCTTGCATCACTACATCTAACGGGAGGATCTACCCTGATACAGTACATTGATGACTTGTTATTGGCCTCACCATCACAGACGGCTTGCATCCAAGACACAGTGGGCCTGATTCTAACTTTGGAGGACGGTGTTAAACCGTCCCAAAAGTGGCGGATATACCACCTACCGTATTACGAGTTCCATAGGATATAATGGACTCGTAATACGGTAGGTGGTATATCCGCCACTTTTGGGACGGTTTAACACCGTCCTCCAAAGTTAGAATCAGGCCCAGTGTCTCTACTGTGCCACCTAGCAAGTAAAGGACATAAGGTCTCCCAAAAGAAGTTACAGTTCTGTCAAACAAAAGTGAAGTACCTGGGACACAAGCTATCCCAGGGAGTTAGGAAATTGCTGCCTGATAGGATAGCCACCATAACACAACATCCAAGACCAAAGACACAAACAGAGGTTCGTGCATTCCTGGGGGTGGCAGGCTACTGTAGACACTGGATACCAAACTTCTCCCTGATTGCAAGACCATTGTTAAACTTAACTCACAAAGATGTGCCAGACAAGGTACCCTGGCCGGAACAATGTGAGGAGGCCTTCCAAGAGTTGAAGAAAGAATTGTGTGCCGCACCAGCACTAGGTCTCCCTGACTACACCAAGGACTTTCACTTGTTCTGTCATGAAAAGGGGGGCTGCTCACTAGGGGTCCTAGCACAGAAACACGGTACCTACTACCGTCCGGTGGCTTATTATTCAGCCACCCTAGATCCAGTGGCAGCAGGCCTTCCCCCAGGTTTAAGAGCGGTAGCAGCAGCGGCCCTCGCAGTAGAACAATCAGAGAACATTGTCTTCGCACACACATTAATATTACACGTTTCCCATGCTGTGGACACGTTACTTACCACCATCAAGACGCAGCACCTGACAAACGCCCGCCTCTCACGCTATGAGCTAACACTGCTTGCGCCACATATTAAAATAAAGAGGTGCACTACTCTGAACCCCTCCTGCCTGCTACCAACTGAAAGAGATCACGATGACCCAACAATAGACAATTCCTTCCATGATTGTGTTGCAGCAACAGAGAGACATACTAAAGTTAGGCCAGATTTGAGAGACACCCCATTCCCCGAGGCAGAAGGCGATCTATTTGTCGATGGTTCATGCATCAGAGACCACACTGGAACAGTACAGGCCGCCTATGCTGTAGGAACGGCTAGGAGGTTACTAAAAGGAGGGAGGTTACCATCAGTAAAAGCGCTCAAGCGGCAGAACTGATAGCACTGACTAGAGCATGCAGATTGGCAGCGGGACGGACAGCAAACATCTACACAGACAGTCAATATGCATTTGGTGTCACACATGACTTTGGTCAGCTGTGGGCAATGAGGGGGATCCTCACCTCAGCAGGCCAACGGATACAACATGCATCACTAATAGTTGACTTGCTACAAGATTTACTGATGCCCAAGAAAGTGGCAATTATAAAATGCGCAGCACACACCTCAGCAAAGGACTACGTTTCAATGGGAAACGCATTTATTGACAAGGAAGTACGAAAAATTGCACTTAGTGGGTGTGAATACGAAATGGTTCAGGTAACGCCTGACATAAGAAGTAAAGAGGAAAACACACACTTTGACCCAAAAAGCGTGCAGCTACAGGCACAAGGAAAGGAATGTGAAGAATGGGAGGGGGCAGGTTGTAAGAAAAATGAACAAGGCATTTGGGTGGGACCAAATGGGAAGATATGCTTGCCCTCCCTGTTCCTGACTTCCATGGCACGGCTCTTCCATGGCCCCTCACATGTGGGAAGGGATGGAATGATACGACTGTTTTCACAGTGCTGGTTCAACCCAAAATTCAGACAATGTGCAGAACAGTTGTGTAAAAGGTGTACCGTGTGTGCACAATATAATACAGGAAAGGGCACCCCAACAGCACCAGGCCACTTTCCACCACCACACGGACCCTTTGAAAGTCTCCAAATGGATTTCATTGAAATGCCTCCGGTGAATAAAATAAGATATGTTCTGGTGATAGTGTGCATGTTCAGCAAATGGGTGGAGGCATACCCAACTAAAAATTGTGATGCACAAACTGTCGCAAAGTGTTTATTAAAAGAGCTGTTACCGGGTTTTGGGGTGCCGACTCTTTTAAGTTCAGACAATGGACCAGGATTCATCTCCCAGGTTATTCAGGGCCTTTGCAAAGGCCTGGGAATAACTCAAAAGTTACATTGTGCATATCACCCACCGGCAGCGGGAGCTGTGGAAAGAAGGAACGGGGTATTGAAGAATAAGATAGGGAAGATATGCGCAGTGACAGAGTTATCATGGATAGACGCACTCCCATTGGCACTCCTTGCCATGAGGAGCACACCTGACTGCGTCACAAAACTGAGCCCACATGAAATTATTTTTGGTCACCCCATGAACATACCAGGACACGTCAGTTGCCCCGTTGGCTATAACTGATGATCTCATGTTACAATACTGTAAAAAAATAACTGAGACACTCCGTTATCTTCACCGCCAGGTGTTGCAGGCCTTACCAGAAGAAGGTACACCCCCAGAACACGGACTGCATCCTGGAGACTGGGTGTGGACAAAGGCCCACACCAGATGTCACTGCCTTCAACCACGGTAGAAGGGACCACACCAAGTCTTGTTGACACCAGCCACAGCAGTCAAGTGTGGGGGCATCACATCCTGGGTCCATACCTCACACACCAAGAAGGCCACTGGACCAAAAGACGACCAGCCACCAACAAAGTTGCAGACGGGAGTAATGCCACCTTCACCACAGCGGTACAACCTTCGTTCAACAAGCGCCACCAGCCAACACTGACGGAACTGCTCGTGCTACACTCCCACAGGAGTCGGAGAGTGTAAGCGGGTTCCCCAGTACACCAGAGCATTGTTCTTGGACTGCTCGTGCTGCAACCCCACAGGAGTCGGAGGGTGCAAGCAGGTCCTTCAAGACACCAGGATACTCTTTCAGAACTGCTCGTGCTACTCTCCACAGGAGTCAGAGAGTCAAGCAAGGCCACTTAAGTATTAAAGACATCAGGATATAAATGAACAGAATACTAAAAGTCCGCTAGAAAAATTTGCGCCAAGAGGTACAGATCCCAGTCCTACGGAAGCGGCTGGTCACTAGGATCAGTGCGGTTTGTAGCGTCATTGGGAGGTGCCTCTTCCAATTAGGAATACAGCAAAAATAGGAAAAAAGGGCCATCCCTCGGGTCAGTGGACTATCGCACCCAACTCCCTTAGAACTGGACACTGGGATTCATCCCTTTATACTCTGCATAACTACAAGTGTCAAATAGCATTCGGTGTCGCCCCGAAAATATACCGAAGGAATAGACTGCTAGTGTGGCACTCCTATGGGAATAAGGAGGTACCAAAGGTTACATACCAATAGAACTGGTTTTAAGTGCTAGCCACATCCGACCACACCCTATAAGGCGACATGGATTTCAGATTACAACATAAGAAAAAGGAGCAGAAGAAGTGGCCCGTGCTGGTCACAGCATTACTCACCCCCGGTAGCGGTTATAGTACTAACAACAATCCTGATAGTATATAAAGACGACATACATATTCCATGGCTCGACCAGGAACACTACATCCCCAAAAATGGCCAAGGTGAAAGAGCAACCGGTGGTGAGAACAACAATATCTCAAAACAACATGAGAGGGTGGAGGATAAAACAAAATGGGTGAAATACACAAAATGGAAAGAAGATGGAGAAGATTATAAGGACAATACATTTGTGCAAATGGTATCAATGTACAAAGAACTAGCAAATGTGTCTGATTGTTATATATGTACCCACCTACCGACCACTAGCCAGGAGAAAAGAAATTACACTCAGATGCCCCTCACAGAATTTGTGGCATGTAACATATTAGACAATATGTTAGGGGGAAATTTAAAAGAAATGAGAACAAGGAAAAGGGAAAAGGAGAAAATAAGTGAAAATATAAAGATAGGAGAAATGAGGAGAAAAAGGGATGACTATGGTTTGGAAGACGAACCTAATGTAGGAAATATGCAAGAAAAATTGGTAGAAAGAGTGTCAAATACATTGAAGGAAGAAGATAAAAGGAGAAGAAATAAGTGTAGGAGATTAGATCCGAAGAAAAGAAAAGGGAATTTATTAAATGCATTTACAACAGAAAGAGGGAAGGGTTACACTGAAAGGGATCATGGCTCAGAACAACAAATACCATGCCTGGCCCTAGATACAGAAATAAAGGCACCATGGTGTTTCAAATACTCAAGAGGTAACGCAGACACTAGCAACAACGGAATTGATGTGGGACATAGTATTTGCAATACAACATTGAGCCTGGACTACAAAAGAAATGACACAACAGGCTTGTCCATAGGCCTGACACCTCCCAAAGGAATATTTATTATATGTGGGACATCAGCATTTTTTAAATTGCCAGCAGGATGGGAAGGTACCTGCTACCTAGCATTCGTGCTACCAAAAATGGCGCATAGAACAGAATTACAGAAGGGGGAAAAAAGAACACTTGGCAGGGTGCGCAGGAAGAGGACACCAACATGGGTGGATAAGGTAATAGCAATAGAGGGGATCATAGTGACGCCATTAGGGATAGCACACTCACAATATGAAATTCACAGACTGGCTGAATTAGTGGAAGGGCTAACCAGCAACACCGCAGCCGCCTTAGGGAACATCACTGAGGAACTCACAGACATGAGGGCAGTTGTAAACCAGAATAGGCTTGCACTAGACACCATCCTGGCAAAAGAGGGAGGGGTCTGTGCAGTGATCCATCAGGAATGCTGCGTGTATATACCGGATAACAGTGGGAATATAAGAAAGGAAATAGAGGAAATAAAGGAGGTAGAAGAAGGAGCTGGGAAAGTGGCAGATGGGACAGACGTTGGAGGACTGCTGGATCGAATAGCAGCATGGTTCAGGGGTTGGGGTACCTGGTTGGTAGAGGTACTAGCGATAGGGATTGTGGCACTGATAACGATATGTGTGCTCATACCAGTTTGTCCATCCTTCCTGGCCATACTCTTGAAAAAAACTTGTCACCAGAAACCCACACATTACCAAAAAAAAAGATATAAGGATGACAACAGGGACGAACAAGAGTTAGAAATGAGAACAATATACCATGACCCTAAGATTTGTCATTGAGTATCAGAGGGCGGAATGTGGAATCGCATTTTACAGTTCTTAGGTATGCTATGCCTGGTGGCCCCTGTGATACACAATGACAATCTCTGCACAGGCCTATCATTAAATAAAGAGGCCTACAAATGTAATTCGCTACTGCTAGGAACGCATTATGTTGCAAGGCTTGCTCTCCGAACAGCCATTATGAAATATCATTGTCATTGCATGCTAGCTGAAGCAATCTCCCTTCTTGAAAGTACCAGTCTGAGTACGTAATGTTCTCAAGTTCTGTCACAAGATGGACCATGTGATATTAGGCACATAGGCCACGTAGGCCACCTTGTGTAAAATCCTTTTCTATGCTTTTTGTTACTATATATGGTATGATAGGAAAAACTACCTTCAGACATAATGGAGAAATAGCCATACGTCAATCATACGTCAATGCCAAAGAACCAATAATACGCTGAATTATGTTTGTGGTTTAATACTATAAAAGATCATGTATTACTTCCTTGTATTGGGCTGCTCCTGTACATTAGTACAGAGCATCCTCCATGTACATGTCTTTCTATTTCTATCTCTAATAAATCCTTTAAGTTTATCTAGAAGAGCTGGCTAACGGTCGTTTGTATCTGGATGGGTGTTGAATAATTAGGCTTCTACACTCTGGCCCCTAAAGTTTGTGGAGGGAAGCCCAAGACAGCCACCTCTATTTTGTGAGCCTCGGCATCGTACCTGTGTCCTGATACAGCCCAGTGTTCAAGGATTGCAAAGAGACCTAGGTAAGGAGCCCTGAGATTTTTCTGGGCAATAGTACTAATTGTTCAAAAGTGTTTATTTCAGCTACCTGTGTCTGTTTTACTGTAGACTCTGTGTGTTTCAGGCAGCCTGGCCTCTTTTAAAGTGGTGTTTTTTTTTTATTTGTTTTTTTGCCGTGACTGTGTGAATTGCCTTACTAGTTTGTGGCACATAACTCCCCCCCCTTTTTTTCTTCTAAGTAAAAGGCTACATACATCTTGTAGAGTGTGTTTTTAGGAGACTGTTTCAATCTGTTTCTATGATTTAAATTGTGTTTAAAAACTGTCTGCCCCCCTGCTCTTTGCCTTTAAAAATCCCCGATTTCAGAGTGTGCGCCCAGCAGTATTCCAGTGGTTGTTTTTGAAACAATCTCTCCCTTACTTGTAAAGTAGACTCTGCGAGCTTGGAAGTGTGGATTCAGTCTGTCTGTATTCAAGGAGATTCTGAATAGAGCAGCAGCTACCTTTCCCCCTGCCCCCAGGAACAGGACTTAGCTGATTGGCTCTCTGAGTCCCTGTTGCAACTGAGCCCCGTCCCCCCCCCCACACCTCCTCTGGCCCCATAAGTTTGTGGAGGGAAGCCCAAGGCAGCCACCTCCATTTTATGAGCCTCAGCATCTTCCCTGTGTCCTGATACAGTCCAGTGTTCAAGGATTGCAAAAAGACCTAGGTAAGGAGCCCTGAGAAATTTCTGGGTGAATAGTATTATTTGTTCAAAAGTGTTTATTTCAGCTACCTGTTTCTGTTTTACTGTGAACTCTCTGTGTTTCAGACAGCCTGGCCTCTTTTAAAGTGGTGTTTTTTTTTAATTTGTTTTTGCCGTGACTGTGTGAAATGCCTTGCTAGTTTGTGGCACATAACCCCTCCCCCTTTTCCTCTATGTAAAAAGGCTACATACATCTTGCAGAGTGTGTTTTTAGGAGACAGTTTTATTCTGTTTCTGTGATTTATATTGTGTTTAAAAACTGTCTACCCCCTGTGTTTTGCCTTTAAAAAAGCCTGATTTCAGAGTGTGCGTCCAGCAGTATTCCAGTATTTGTTTTTTTAAACAATCTCTCCCTTACCTGAAAAGTAGACTCTGCTAGCTTGGAAGTGTGGATTCAGCCTGTCTGTATCCAAGGAGATTCTGAATAGAGCAGCAGCTCTCTTTCCCCTGCCCACAGGGACCGGAATTAAATGATTGGCTCTCTGAGTCCCTGTTGCACCTGAGCCCCGCCCCCCACACCTGCTCTGGCCCCTTAAGTTTGTGGAGGTAAGCCCAAGACAGCCATCTCCATTTTGTGAGCCTCAGCATCTTCCCTGTGTCCTGATACAGCCCAGTGTTCAAGGATTGCAAAAAGACCTAGGTATGGAGTCCTGAGATTTGTCTGGGTGAATAGTATTATTTGTTCAAAAGTGTTTCCTTTCAGCTACCTGTGTCTGTTTTACTGTGGACTTTCTGTGTTTCTGGTAGACTAGCCTCTTTTAAAGTGGTGTTTTTTTCAAATTTGTTTTTGCCGTGACTATGTGAATTGCCTTGCTAGTTTGTGGCACATAACTCCCCCCCCCCTTTTTTCTTCTAAGTAAAAAGGCTACATACATCTTGTAGAGTGTGTTTTTAGGAGATTGTTTTAATCTGTTTCTATGATTTAAATTGTGTTTAAAAACTGTCTTCCCCCCTTTTTTCTGCATTTAACAAAGCCCAATTTCAGAGTGCGGGCCCAGCAGTATTCCAATGTTTGTTTTTGAAACAATCTCTCCCTTACCTGGAAAGTAGACTCTGCTAGTTTGGAAGTGTGTATTCACCCTGTTTGTATTCAAGGAGATTCTGAATAGAGCAGCAGCTGTCTTTCCCCCTGCCCACAAGGACTGGACTTAGCTGATTGGCTCTCTGAGTCCCTGTTGCACCTGAGGCCCGTCCCCCCGCCCCTGCTCTGGCCCCTTAAGTTTATGGAGGGAAGCCCAAGAGAGCCACCTCCATTTTGTGAGCCTCAGCATCTTCCCTGTGTCCTGATACAGCCCAGTGTTCAAGGATTGCAAAAAGACCTTGGTAAGGAGCCCTGAGATTTGTCTGGGTAAATAGTATTATTTGTTCAAAAGTGTTTATTTCAGCTACCTGTGTATGTTTTACTGTGGACTCTCTGAGTTTCAGACAGCCTGGTCTCTTTTAAAGTTGTGTTTTAAAAAAATGTGTTTTTGCCGTGACTGTGTGAATTGCCTTGCTAGTTTGTGGCACATACCCCCCCCTTTTTTTCTTCTCTGTAAAAAGGCTACATACATCTTGCAGAGTGTGTTTTTAGGAGACTGTTTTAGTCTGTTTTTGTGATTTAAATTGTGTTTATAAACTGTCTGCCCCCCTGTTTTCTGCATTTAACAAAGCCCAATTTCAGAGTGCGGGCCCAGCAGTATTCCAGTGTTTGTTTTTTAAACAATCTCTCCCTTACCTGGAAAGTAGACTCTGCTAGCTTGGAAGTGTGGATTCAGCCTGTCTGTATTCAAGGAGATTCTGAATAGGGCAGCAGCTGTCTTTCCCCCTGCCCGCAGGGACTGGACTTAGCTGATTGGCTCTCTGAGTCCCTGTTGGACCTGAGCCCCGCCCCCCCCACACCTGCTCTGGCCCCTTAACTTTCTGGATGGAAGCCCAAGACAGCCACCTCCATTTTGTGAGCCTCATCATATTCTGTGTGTCCTGATACAGCCCAGTGTTCAAGGATTGCAAAAAGACTTAGGTAAGGAGCCCTGAGATTTTTCTGGGTAAATAGTATTATTTGTTCAAATGTGTTTATTTAAGCTACCTGTGTCTGTTTTACTGTGGACTCTCTGTGTTTCAGGCAGCCTGGCCTCTTTTAAAGTGGTATTTTTTTTTTAATTCACTTTTGCCGTGACTGTGTGAATTGCCTTGCTAGTTTGTGGCACATAACCCCACTCCCCCTTTTATCTTCTAAGTAAAAAGGCTACATACATCTTACAGTGTGTGTTTTTAGGAGACTGTTTTAATCTCTTTCTGTGATTTAAATTGTGTTTAAAAACTGTCTGCCCCCTGTTTTTTGCCTTTAAAAAAGCCCGATTTCAGAGTGTGCGCCCAGCAGTATTCCAGTATTTGTTTTTTAAACAATCTCTCCCTTACCTGAAAAGTTGACTCTGCTAGCTTGGAAGTGTGGATTCAGCCTGTCTGTATCCAAGGAGATTCTGAATAGAGCAGCAGCTCTCTTTCCCCTGCCCACAGCGACTGGAAATAGATGATTGGCTCTCTGAGTCCCTGTTGCACCTGAGCCCCACCCCCCACACCTGCTCTGGCCCCTTAAGTTTGTGGAGGGAAGCCCAAGACAGCCATCTCCATTTTGTGAGCCTCGGCATCTTCCCTGTGTCCTGATACAGCCCAGTGTTCAAGGATTGCAAAAAGACCTAGGTAAAGAGCCCTGAGATTTGTCTGGGTAAATCGTATTATTTGTTCAAAAGTGTTTATTTCAGATACATGTGTCTGTTTTACTGTGGAGTCTCTGTGTTTCAGGCAGCCTGGTCTCTTTTAAAGTTGTGTTTTTTAAAAATGTGTTTTTGTCATGACTGTGTGAATTGCCTTGCTAGTTTGTGGCACATACCCCCCCCTTTTTTCTTCTCAGTAAAAAGGCTACATACATCTTGCAGAGTGTGTTTTTAGGCAACTGTTTTAATCTGTTTCTTTGATTTAAATTGTGTTTAAAAACTGTCTTCCCCCCTGTTTTCTGCATTTAACAAAGCCCAATTTCAGAGTGCGGGCCCAGCAGTATTCCAACGTTTGTTTTTGAAACAATCTCTCCCTTACCTGGAAAGTAGACTCTGCTAGCTTGGAAGTGTGTATTCAGCCTGTTTGTATTCAAGGAGATTCTGAATAGAGCAGCAGCTGCCTTTCCCCCTGACTACAGGGACTGAACTTAGCTGATTGGCTCTCTGAGTCCCTGTTGCACCTGAGCCCCGTCCCCCCACACCTGCTCTGGCCCCTTAAGTTTGTGGAGGGAAGCCCAAGACAGCCACCTCCATTTTGTGAGCCTCAGCATCTTCCCTGTGTCCTGATAGAGCCCAGTGTTCGAGGATTGCAAAAAGACCTAGGTAAGGAGCCCTGAGATTTTTCTGGGTGAATAGTATTATTTGTTCAAAAGTGTTTATTTCAGCTACCTGTGTCTGTTTTACTGTGGACTCTCTGTGTTTCAGGCAGCCTGGCCTCTTTTAAAGTGGTGTTTTTTTCAAATTTGTTTTTGCAGTGACTATGTGAATTGCCTTGCTAGGTTGTGACACATAACCCCCCCCCCCTTTTTTCTTCTAAGTAAAAAGGCTACATACATCTTGTAGAGTGTGTTTTTAGGAGACAGTTTTAATCTGTTTCTATGATTTAAATTGTGTTTAAAAACTGTCTGCCCCCCTTTTTTCAGCATTTAACAAAGCCCAATTTTAGAGTGCGCGCCCAGCAGTATTCCAGTGTTTGTTTTTTAAACAATCTCTCCCTTACCAGAAAAGTAGACTCTGCTAGCTTGGAAGTGTGGATTCAGCCTGTCTGTATCCAAGGAGATTCTGAATAGAACAGCAGTTGCCTTTCCCCCTGCCCACAGGGACTGGACGTAGCTGATTGTCTCTCTGCGTCCCTGTTGCACCCGAGCCCCGCCCCCCACACCTGCTCTGGCCCCTTAAGTTTGTGGAGGGAAGCCCAAGACAGCCATCTCCATTTTGTGAGCCTCGGCATCTTCCCTGTGTCCTGATACAGCCCAGTGTTCAAGGATTGCAAAAAGACCTAGGTAAGGAGCCCTGAGATTTGTCTGGGTAAATCGTATTATTTGTTGAAAAGTGTTTATTTCAGCTACATGTGTCTGTTTTACTGTGGAGTCTCTGTGTTTCAGGCAGCCTGGTCTCTTTTAAAGTTGTGTTTTTTAAAAATGTGTTTTTGTCGTGACTGTGTGAATTGCCTTGCTAGTTTGTGGCACATACCCCCCCTTTTTTTCTTCTCAGTAAAAAGGCTACATACATCTTGCAGAGTGTGTTTTTAGGAGACTGTTTTAATCTGTTTCTTTGATTTAAATTGTGTTTAAAAACTGTCTTCCCCCCTGTTTTCTGCATTTAACAAAGCCCAATTTCAGAGTGCAGGCCCAGCAGTATTCCACAGTTTGTTTTTGAAACAATAACTCCCTTACCTGGAAAGTAGACTCTGCTAGCTTGGAAGTGTGTATTCAGCCTGTTTGTATTCAAGGAGATTCTGAATAGAGCAGCAGCTGCCTTTCCCCCTGACTACAGGGACTGAACTTAGCTGATTGGCTCTCTGAGTCCCTGTTGCACCTGAGCCCCGTCCCCCCACACCTGCTCTGGCCCCTTAAGTTTGTGGAGGGAAGCCCAAGACAGCCACCTCTATTTTGTGAGCCTCAGCATCTTCCCTGTGTCCTGATAGAGCCCAGTGTTCGAGGATTGCAAAAAGACCTAGGTAAGGAGCCCTGAGATTTTTCTGGGTGAATAGTATTATTTGTTCAAAAGTGTTTATTTCAGCAACCTGTGTCTGTTTTACTGTGGACTCTCTGTGTTTCAGGCAGGCTGGCCTCTTTTAAAGTGGTGTTTTTTTCAAATTTGTTTTTGCAGTGACTATGTGAATTGCCTTGCTAGGTTGTGACACATAACTCCCCCCCCTTTTTTCTTCTAAGTAAAAAGGCTACATACATCTTGTAGAGTGTGTTTTTAGGAGACAGTTTTAATCTGTTTCTATGATTTAAATTGTGTTTAAAAACTGTCTGCCCCCCTGATCTTTGCCTTTAAAAATCCCTGATTTCAGAGTGCGCTCCCAGCAGTATTCCAGTGTTTGTTTATGAAACAATCTCTCCCTTACTTGGAAAGTAGACTCTGCTAGCTTGGAAGTGTGGATTCAGCCTGTCTGTATTCAAGGAGATTCTGAATAGAGCAGCAGCTGCCTTTCCCCCTGCCCACAGGGACTGGACTTAGCTGATTGGCTCTCTGAGTCCCTGTTGCACCTGAGGCCCGTCCCCCCACCCCTGCTCTGGCCCCTTAAGTTTATGGAGGGAAGCCCAAGAGAGCCACCTCCATTTTGTGAGCCTCAGCATCTTCCCTGTGTCCTGATACAGCCCAGTGTTCAAGGATTGCAAAAAGACCTTGGTAAGGAGCCCTGAGATTTGTCTGGGTAAATAGTATTATTTGTTCAAAAGTGTTTATTTCAGCTACCTGTGTATGTTTTACTGTGGACTCTCTGAGTTTCAGACAGCCTGGTCTCTTTTAAAGTTGTGTTTTAAAAAAATGTGTTTTTGCCGTGACTGTGTGAATTGCCTTGCTAGTTTGTGGCACATACCCCCCCCTTTTTTTCTTCTCTGTAAAAAGGCTACATACATCTTGCAGAGTGTGTTTTTAGGAGACTGTTTTAATCTGTTTTTGTGATTTAAATTGTGTTTATAAACTGTCTGCCCCCCTGTTTTCTGCATTTAACAAAGCCCAATTTCAGAGTGCGGGCCCAGCAGTATTCCAGTGTTTGTTTTTTAAACAATCTCTCCCTTACCTGGAAAGTAGACTCTGCTAGCTTGGAAGTGTGGATTCAGCCTGTCTGTATTCAAGGAGATTCTGAATAGGGCAGCAGCTGTCTTTCCCCCTGCCCGCAGGGACTGGACTTAGCTGATTGGCTCTCTGAGTCCCTGTTGGACCTGAGCCCCGCCCCCCCCACACCTGCTCTGGCCCCTTAACTTTCTGGATGGAAGCCCAAGACAGCCACCTCCATTTTGTGAGCCTCATCATCTTCTGTGTGTCCTGATACAGCCCAGTGTTCAAGGATTGCAAAAAGACTTAGGTAAGGAGCCCTGAGATTTTTCTGGGTAAATAGTATTATTTGTTCAAATGTGTTTATTTAAGCTACCTGTGTCTGTTTTACTGTGGACTCTCTGTGTTTCAGGCAGCCTGGCCTCTTTTAAAGTGGTATTTTTTTTTTAATTCACTTTTGCCGTGACTGTGTGAATTGCCTTGCTAGTTTGTGGCACATAACCCCACTCCCCCTTTTATCTTCTAAGTAAAAAGGCTACATACATCTTACAGTGTGTTTTTAGGAGACTGTTTTAATCTCTTTCTGTGATTTAAATTGTGTTTAAAAACTGTCTGCCCCCTGTTTTTTGCCTTTAAAAAAGCCCGATTTCAGAGTGTGCGCCCAGCAGTATTCCAGTATTTGTTTTTTAAACAATCTCTCCCTTACCTGAAAAGTTGACTCTGCTAGCTTGGAAGTGTGGATTCAGCCTGTCTGTATCCAAGGAGATTCTGAATAGAGCAGCAGCTCTCTTTCCCCTGCCCACAGCGACTGGAAATAGATGATTGGCTCTCTGAGTCCCTGTTGCACCTGAGCCCCACCCCCCACACCTGCTCTGGCCCCTTAAGTTTGTGGAGGGAAGCCCAAGACAGCCATCTCCATTTTGTGAGCCTCGGCATCTTCCCTGTGTCCTGATACAGCCCAGTGTTCAAGGATTGCAAAAAGACCTAGGTAAAGAGCCCTGAGATTTGTCTGGGTAAATCGTATTATTTGTTCAAAAGTGTTTATTTCAGATACATGTGTCTGTTTTACTGTGGAGTCTCTGTGTTTCAGGCAGCCTGGTCTCTTTTAAAGTTGTGTTTTTTAAAAATGTGTTTTTGTCATGACTGTGTGAATTGCCTTGCTAGTTTGTGGCACATACCCCCCCCTTTTTTCTTCTCAGTAAAAAGGCTACATACATCTTGCAGAGTGTGTTTTTAGGCAACTGTTTTAATCTGTTTCTTTGATTTAAATTGTGTTTAAAAACTGTCTTCCCCCCTGTTTTCTGCATTTAACAAAGCCCAATTTCAGAGTGCGGGCCCAGCAGTATTCCAACGTTTGTTTTTGAAACAATCTCTCCCTTACCTGGAAAGTAGACTCTGCTAGCTTGGAAGTGTGTATTCAGCCTGTTTGTATTCAAGGAGATTCTGAATAGAGCAGCAGCTGCCTTTCCCCCTGACTACAGGGACTGAACTTAGCTGATTGGCTCTCTGAGTCCCTGTTGCACCTGAGCCCCATCCCCCCACACCTGCTCTGGCCCCTTAAGTTTGTGGAGGGAAGCCCAAGACAGCCACCTCCATTTTGTGAGCCTCAGCATCTTCCCTGTGTCCTGATAGAGCCCAGTGTTCGAGGATTGCAAAAAGACCTAGGTAAGGAGCCCTGAGATTTTTCTGGGTGAATAGTATTATTTGTTCAAAAGTGTTTATTTCAGCTACCTGTGTCTGTTTTACTGTGGACTCTCTGTGTTTCAGGCAGCCTGGCCTCTTTTAAAGTGGTGTTTTTTTCAAATTTGTTTTTGCAGTGACTATGTGAATTGCCTTGCTAGGTTGTGACACATAACCCCCCCCCCCCTTTTTTCTTCTAAGTAAAAAGGCTACATACATCTTGTAGAGTGTGTTTTTAGGAGACAGTTTTAATCTGTTTCTATGATTTAAATTGTGTTTAAAAACTGTCTGCCCCCCTTTTTTCAGCATTTAACAAAGCCCAATTTTAGAGTGCGCGCCCAGCAGTATTCCAGTGTTTGTTTTTTAAACAATCTCTCCCTTACCAGAAAAGTAGACTCTGCTAGCTTGGAAGTGTGGATTCAGCCTGTCTGTATCCAAGGAGATTCTGAATAGAACAGCAGTTGCCTTTCCCCCTGCCCACAGGGACTGGACGTAGCTGATTGTCTCTCTGCGTCCCTGTTGCACCCGAGCCCCGCCCCCCACACCTGCTCTGGCCCCTTAAGTTTGTGGAGGGAAGCCCAAGACAGCCATCTCCATTTTGTGAGCCTCGGCATCTTCCCTGTGTCCTGATACAGCCCAGTGTTCAAGGATTGCAAAAAGACCTAGGTAAGGAGCCCTGAGATTTGTCTGGGTAAATCGTATTATTTGTTCAAAAGTGTTTATTTCAGATACATGTGTCTGTTTTACTGTGGAGTCTCTGTGTTTCAGGCAGCCTGGTCTCTTTTAAAGTTGTGTTTTTTAAAAATGTGTTTTTGTCGTGACTGTGTGAATTGCCTTGCTAGTTTGTGGCACATACCCCCCCTTTTTTTCTTCTCAGTAAAAAGGCTACATACATCTTGCAGAGTGTGTTTTTAGGAGACTGTTTTAATCTGTTTCTTTGATTTAAATTGTGTTTAAAAACTGTCTTCCCCCCTGTTTTCTGCATTTAACAAAGCCCAATTTCAGAGTGCAGGCCCAGCAGTATTCCACAGTTTGTTTTTGAAACAATAACTCCCTTACCTGGAAAGTAGACTCTGCTAGATTGGAAGTGTGTATTCAGCCTGTTTGTATTCAAGGAGATTCTGAATAGAGCAGCAGCTGCCTTTCCCCCTGACTACAGGGACTGAACTTAGCTGATTGGCTCTCTGAGTCCCTGTTGCACCTGAGCCCCGTCCCCCCACACCTGCTCTGGCCCCTTAAGTTTGTGGAGGGAAGCCCAAGACAGCCACCTCTATTTTGTGAGCCTCAGCATCTTCCCTGTGTCCTGATAGAGCCCAGTGTTCGAGGATTGCAAAAAGACCTAGGTAAGGAGCCCTGAGATTTTTCTGGGTGAATAGTATTATTTGTTCAAAAGTGTTTATTTCAGCAACCTGTGTCTGTTTTACTGTGGACTCTCTGTGTTTCAGGCAGGCTGGCCTCTTTTAAAGTGGTGTTTTTTTCAAATTTGTTTTTGCAGTGACTATGTGAATTGCCTTGCTAGGTTGTGACACATAACTCCCCCCCCCTTTTTTCTTCTAAGTAAAAAGGCTACATACATCTTGTAGAGTGTGTTTTTAGGAGACAGTTTTAATCTGTTTCTATGATTTAAATTGTGTTTAAAAACTGTCTGCCCCCCTGATCTTTGCCTTTAAAAATCCCTGATTTCAGAGTGCGCTCCCAGCAGTATTCCAGTGTTTGTTTATGAAACAATCTCTCCCTTACTTGGAAAGTAGACTCTGCTAGCTTGGAAGTGTGGATTCAGCCTGTCTGTATTCAAGGAGATTCTGAATAGAGCAGCAGCTGCCTTTCCCCCTGCCCACAGGGACTGGACTTAGCTGATTGGCTCTCTGAGTCCCTGTTGCACCTGAGGCCCGTCCCCCCACCCCTGCTCTGGCCCCTTAAGTTTATGGAGGGAAGCCCAAGAGAGCCACCTCCATTTTGTGAGCCTCAGAATCTTCCCTGTGTCCTGATACAGCCCAGTGGTCAAGGATTGCAAAAAGACCTTGGTAAGGAGCCCTGAGATTTGTCTGGGTAAATAGTATTATTTGTGCAAAAGTGTTTATTTCAGCTACCTGTGTCTGTTTTACTGTGGACTCTCTGTGTTTCAGGCATCCTGGCCTCTTTTAAAGTGGTGTTTTTTTTTAATTACTTTTTGCCGTGACTGTGTGAAGTGCCTTGCTAGTTTGTGGCACATACCCCCCCTTTTTTCTTCTAAGTAAAAAGGCTACATACATCTTGCAGAGTGTGTTTTTAGGAGACTGTTTTAATCTGTTTCTTTGATTTATATTGTGTTTAAAAACTGTCTGCCCCCTGTTTTTTGCCTTTGAAAAAGCCCAATTTCAGTGTGTTCGCCCAGCAGTATTACAGTCTTTGTTTTTTAAACAATCTTTCCCTTACCTGGAAAGTAGACTCTGCTAACTTGGAAGGATGGACTCAGCCTGTCTGTATCGAAGGAGATTCTGAACAGAGCAGTAGCTGCCTTTCCCCCTACCCACAGGGACTGGACTCAACTGATTGGCTCTCTGAGTCCCTGTTGCATTTTAGCCCCACCCCCCACACCTCCTCTGGCCCCTTAAGTACGTGGAGTGAAGCCCAAGGCAGCCACCTCAATTTTGTGAGCCTCAGCATCTTCCCTGTGTCCTGATACAGCCCAGTGTTCAAGGACTGCAAAGAGACCTAGGTAAGGAGCCCTGAGATTTTTCTGGGCAATAGTAATAATTGGTCAAAAGTGTTTATTTCAGCTACCTGTGTCTGTTTTACTGTGGAATCTCTGTGTTTCAGACCGCCTGGCCTCTTTTAGAGTGGTGTTTCTTTTTTATTTGTTTTTGCCGTGACTGTGTGAATTGCCTTGCTAGTTTGTGGCACATAACCCCACTCCCCCTTTTATCTTCTAAGTAAAAAGGCTACATACATCTTGCAGTGTGTGTTTTTAGGAGACTGTTTTAATCTGTTTCTGTGATTTAAATTGTGTTTAAAAACTGTCTGACCCCCTGTTTTTTGCCTTTAAAAAAGCCAGATTTCAGAGTGTGCGCCCAGCAGTATTCCAGTATTTGTTTTTTAAACAATATCTCCCTAACCTGAAAAGTAGACTCTGCTAGCTTGGAAGTGTGGATTCAGCCTGTCTGTATGCAAGGAGTTTCTGAATAGAGCAGCAGCTCTCTTTCCCCTGCCCACAGGGACTGGAATTAGATGATTGGCTCTCTGAGTCCCTGTTGCACCTGAGCCCCGCCCCCCACACCTGCTCTGGCCCCTTAAGTTTGTGGAGGGAAGCCCAAGACAGCCATCTCAATTTTGTGAGCCTCAGCATCTTCCCTGTGTCCTGATACAGCCCAGTGTTCAAGGATTGCAAAAAGACCTAGGTAAGGAGCCCTGAGATTTTTCTGGGTAAATAGTATAATAGGTTCAAAAGTGTTTATTTCAGCTACCTGTGTCTGTTTAACTGTGGAGTCCCTGTGTTTCAGGCAGCCTGGTCTCTTTTAAAGTGGTGTTTTTTTTTAATTCATTTTTGCCGTGACTGTGTGAAGTGCCTTACTAGTTTGTGGCACATACCCCCCCAACTTTTTTTTTCTAAGTAAAAAGTCTACATACATCTTGCAGAGTGTATTTTTAGGAGACTGTTTTAATCTGTTTCTGTGATTTAAATTGTGTTTAAAAACTGTTTGTCCTCCTGTTTTTTGCCTTAAAAAAAAGCCAGATTTCAGAGTGTGAGCCCAGCAGTATTCCAGTGTTTGTTTTTTAAACAATCTCTCCCTTCACTGGAAAGTAGACTCTGCTAGCTTGGAAGTGTGGATTCAGCCTGCCTGTATCCAAGGAGATTCTGAATAGAGCAGCAGCTGCCTTTCCCCTTGCCCACAGGGACTGGTCTTAGCTGATTGGCTCTCTGAGTCCCTGTTGCACCTGATGCCGCCCCCAACACCTGCTCTCGGCCCTTAATTTTGTGGAGGGAAGCCCAAGACAGCCACCTCCATTTTGTGAGCCTCAGCATTTTCCCTGTGTCCTGATACAGCCCAGTGTTCAAGGATTGCAAAAAGACCTAGGTAAGGAGCCCCGAGATTTTTCTGGGTAAATAGCATTATTTGTTCAAAAGTGTTTATTTCAGCTACCTGTGTCTGTTTTACTGTGGACTCTCTGTGTTTCTGGCAGACTGGCCTCTTTTAAAGTGATGTTTTTTACAAATGTGTTTTTGCCATGACTGTGTGAATTGCCTTGCTAGTTTGTGGCACATTCCCCCCCCCTTTTTTCTTCTAAGTAAAAAGGCTACATACATCTTGTAGAGTGTGTTTTTAGGAGACTGTTTTAATCTGTTTCTATGATTTAAATTGTGTTTAAAAACTGTCTGCCCACCTGATCTTTGCCTTTAGAAATCCCCGATTTCAGAGTGCGCGCCCAGCAGTATTCCAGTGTTTGTTTTTGAAACAATCTCTCCCTTACTTGGAAAGTAGACTCTGCTAGCTTGAAAGTGTGGATTCAGCCTGTCTGTATTCAAGGAGATTCTGAATAGAGCAGCAGCTGCCTTTCCCCCTGCCCACAGGGACTGGACTTAGCTGATTGGCTCTCTGAGTCCCTGTTGCACCTGAGGCCCGTCCCCCAACACCTGCTCTGGCCCCTTAAGTTTGTGGAGGGAAGCCAAAGAGAGCCACCTCCAATTTGTGAGCCTCATCATCTTCCCTGTGTCCTGATACAGCCCATTGTTACAGGATTGCAAAAAGACCTTGGTAAGGAGCCCTGAGATTTGTCTGGGTAAATAGTATTATTTGTTCAAAAGTGTTTATTTCAGCTACCTGTGTCTGTTTTACTGTGGACTCTCTGTGTTTCAGGCAGCCTGGTCTCTTTTAAAGTTGTGTTTTTTACAAATGTGTTTTTGCCATGACTGTGTGAATTGCCTTGCTAGTTTGTGGCACATTCCCCCCCCCCCCTTTTTTCTTCTCAGTAAAAAGGCTACATACATCTTGCAGAGTGTGTTTTTAGGAGACTGTTTAATCTGTATCTGGGATTTAAATTGTGTTTAAAAACTGTCTGCCCCCTGTTTTTTGCCTTTAAAAAAGCCCAATTTCAGAGTGCGCGCCCAGCAGTATTCCAGTGTTTGTTTTTTAAACAATCTCACCCTTACCTGGAAAGTAGACTCTGCTAGCTTGGAAGTGTGGATTCAGCCTGTCTGTATCCAAGGAGATTCTGAATAGAGCAGCAGCTGCCTTTCCCCTTGCCCTCAGGGACTGGACTTAGCTGATTGGCTGTCTGTGTCCCTGTTGCACCTGAGCCCCACCCCCAATACCTGCTCTCGGCCCTTAATTTTGTGGAGGGAAGCCCAATATAGCCACCTCCATTTAGTGAGCTTCGTCATCTTCCCTGTGTCCTGATACAGTCCAGTGTTCAAGGATTGCAAAACGACCTAGGTAAGGAGCCCTGAGATTTGTCTGGGTAAATAGTATTATTTGTTCAAAAGTGTTTATTTCAGCTACCTTTGTCTGTTTAACTGTGGACTCTCTGTGTTTCAGGCAGCCTTGTCTCTTTTAAAGTCGTGTTTTAAAAAAATGTGTTTTTGCCGTGACTGTGTGAATTGCCTTGCTAGTTTGTGGCACATACTCTCTCCCATTTTTTCTTCTCAGTAAAAAGGCTACATACATCTTGCAGAGTGTGTTTTTAGGAGACTGTTTAATCTGTTTCTGTGATTTAAATTGTGTTTAAAAACTGTCTGCCCCCCTGTTTTCTACATTTAACAAAGCCCAATTTCAGAGTGCGGGCCCAGCAGTATTCCAGTGTTTGTTTTTTAAACAATCTCTCCCTTACCTGGAAAGTAGACTCTGCTAGCTTGGAAGTATGGATTCAGCCTGACTGTATTCAAGGGGATTCTGAATATAGCAGCAGCTGTCTTTCCCCCTGCCCACAGGGACTGGACTTAGCTGATTGGCTCTCTGAGTCCCTGTTGCACCTGAGGCCCGTCCCCCACACCTGCTCTGGCCCCTTAAGTTTGTGGAGGGAAGCCCAAGAGACCCACCTCCATTTTGTTACCCTCATCATCTTCCCTGTGTCCTGATACAGCCCAGTGTTCAAGGATTGCAAAAAGACCTTGGTAAGGAGCCCTGAGATTTGTCTGGGTAAATAGTATTATTTGTTCAAAAGTGTTTATTTCAGCTACCTGTGTCTGTTTTACTGTGGACTCTCTGTGTTTCACGCAGCCTGGTCTCTTTTAAAGTTGTGTTTTTTAAAAATGTGTTTTTGCCATGACTGTGTGAATTGACTTGCTAGTTTATGGCACATCCCCCCCTTTTTTTCTTCTCAGTAAAAAGGCTACATATATCTTGCAGAGTGAGTTTTTAGGAGACTGTTTAATCTGTTTCTGTGATTTAAATTGTGTTTAAAAACTGTCTGCCCCCTGTTTTTTGCTTTCAAAAAGCCCAATTTCAGAGTTCTCGCCCAGCAGTATTCCAGTGTTTGTTTTTTAAACAATCTCTCCCTTACCTGGAAAGTAGACTCTGCTAGCTTGGAAGTGTGGATTCAGCCTGTCTGTATCCAAGGAGATTCTGAATAGAGCAGCAGCTGCGTTTCCCCTTGCCCACAGGGACTGGACTTAGCTGAATGGCTCTCTGAGTCCCTGTTGCACCTGAGCCCCGCCCCCGATACATGCTCTCGGCCCTTAATTTTGTGGAGGGAAGCCCAATACAGCCACCTCCATTTTGTGAGCCTCAGCATCTTCCCTGTGTCTTGATACAGCCCAGTATTCAAGGATTGCAAAAAGACCTAGGTAAGGATCCCTGAGAATTTTCGGTGTAAATAGTATTATTTGTTCAAAAGTGTTTATTTCAGCTACCTGTGTGTGTTTTACTGTGGACTCTCTGTGTTTCAGGCAGCCTCATCTCTTTTAAAGTGGTGTTTTTTAAAAATGTGTTTTTGCCGTGACTGTGTGAATTGCCTTTCTAGTTTGTGGCACATACTCCCCCTTTTTTCTTCTCAGTAAAAATGCTACATACATCTTGCAGAGTGTGTTTTAAGGAGACTGTTTAATCTGTTTCTTTGATTTAAGTTGTGTTTAAAAACTGTCTGCCTCCCTGTTTTCTGCATTTATCAAAGCCCAATTTCAGAGTGCGGGCCCAGCAGTATTCCAGTGTTTGTTTTTTAAACAATCTCTCCCTTACCTGGAAATTAGACTCTGCTAGCTTGGAAGTGTGGATTCAGCCTGTCTGTATTCAAGGAGATTCTGACTAGAGCAGCAGCTGCCTTTCCCCCTGCCCACAGGGACTAGACTTTGCTGATTGGCTCTCTGAGTCCCTGTTGCACCTAAGGCCCGCTCCCCCCACACCTGCTCTGGACCCTTAAGTTTTTGGAGGGAAGCCCAAGAGAGCCACCTCCATTTTGTGAGCCTCAGATTCTTCCCTGTGTCCTGATACAGCTTAGTGTTCAAGGATAGCAAAAAGACCTTGGTAAGGAGCCCTGAGATTTGTCTGGGTAAATAGCATTATTTGTTCAAATGTGTTTATTTCAGCAACCTGTGTCTTTTTTAGTGTGGACTCTCTGTGTTTCAGGCAGACTGGCCTCTTTTAAAGTGGTGTTTTTTTCAAATTTGTTTTAGCCGTGACTATGTGAATTGCCTTGCTAGTTTGTGGCACATAACTCCCCCCCCTCTTTTTTCTCCTAAGTAAAAAGGCTACATACATCTTGTAGAGTGTTTTTTTAGGAGACTGTTTTAATCTGTTTCTATGATTTAAATGGTGTTTAAAAACTGTCTGCCCACCTGATCTTTGCCTTTAAAAATACCCGATTTCAGAGTCCGTGCCCAGCAGTATTCCAGTGTTTGCTTTTGAAACAATCTCTCTCTTACTTGGAAAGTAGACTCTGCGAGCTTGGAAGTGTGGATTCAGCCTGTCTGTATTCAAAGAGATTCTGAATAGAGCAGCAGCTGCCTTTCCTCCTGCCCACAGGGACTGGACTTAGCTGATTGGCTCTCTGAGTCCCTGTTGCACCTGACGCCCATCTCCCCACACCTGCTCTGGCCCCTTAAGTTTGTGGAGGGAAGCCCAAGAGAGCCACCTCCTTTTTGTGAGCCTCAGCATCTTCCCTGTGTCCTGATACAGCCCAGTGTTCAAGGATTGCAAAAAGACCTTGGTAAGGAGCCCGGAGATTTGTCTGTGTAAATAGTATTATTTGTTCAAAAGTGTTTATTTCAGCTACCTGTGTCTGTTTTACTGTGGACTCTCTGTGTTTCAGGCAGCCTGGTCTCTTTTAAAGTTGTGTTTTAAAAAAATGTGTTTTTGCCGTGACTGTGTGAATTGCCTTGCTAGTTTGTGGCACATCCCCCCCCCCCCTTTTTTGTTCTCAGTAAAAAGGCTACATACATCTTGCAGAGTGTGTTTTTAGGAGATTGTTTAATCTGTTTCTGTGATTTAAATTGTGTTTAAAAACTGTCTGCCCCCCTGTTTTCTACATTTAACAAAGCCCAATTTCAGAGTTCCCGCCCAGCAGTATTCCAGTGTTTGTTTTTTAAACAATCTCTCCCTTACCTGGAAAGTAGACTCTGCTAGCTTGGAAGTGTGGATTCAGACTGTCTGTATCCAAGGAGATTCTGATTAGAGCAGCAGCTGCCTTTCCCCTTGCCCACAGGGACTGGACTTAGCTGATTGGCTCTCTGAGTCCTTGTTGCACCTGAGCCCTGCCCCCGATACCTGCTCTCGGCCCTTAATTTTGTGGAGGGAAGCCCAATACAGCCACCTCCATTTAGTGAGCTTTGTCATCTTCCCTGTGTTCTGATACAGCCCAGTGTTCAAGGATTGCAAAAAGACCTAGGTAAGGAGCCCTGAGATTTTTCTGTGTAAATAGTATTATTTCTTCAAAAGTGTTTATTTCAGCTACCTGTGTCTGTTTTACTGTGGACTCTCTGTGTTTCAGGCAGCCTGGTCTCTTTTAAAGTTGTGTTTTTTAAAAATGTGTTTTTGCCGTGACTGTGTGAATTACATTTCTAGTTTGTGGCACATACCCCCCATTTTTTCTTCTCAGTAAAAAGGCTACATACATCTTGCAGAGTGTGTTTTAAGGAGACTGTTTAATCTGTTTCTGTGATTTAAGTTGTGTTTAAAAACTGTCTGCCCCACTGTTTACTGCATTTATCAAAGCCCAATTTCAGAGTGCGGGCCCAGCAGTATTCCAGTGTTTGTTTTTTAAACAATCTCTCCCTTACCTGGAAAGTAGACTCTGCTAGCTTGGAAGTGTGGATTCAGCCTGTCTGTATTCAAGGAGATTCTGAATAGAGCAGCAGCTGCCTTTCCCCCTGCCCACAGGGACTAGACTTAGCTGATTGGCTCTCTGAGTCCCTGATGCACCTAAGGCCCACCCCCCCCCCCACACCTGCTCTGGAACCTTAAGTTTTTGGAGGGAAGCCCAAGAGAGCCACCTCCATTTTGTGAGCCTCAGCATCTTCCCTGTGTCCTGATACAGCTTAGTGTTCAAGGATTGCAAAAAGACCTTGGTAAGGAGCCCTGAGATTTGTCTGGGTAAATAGTATTATTTGTTCAAAAGTGTTTATTTCAGCTACCACTGTCTGTTTTACTGTGGACTCTCTGTGTTTCAGGCAGCCTGGTCTCTTTTAAAGTTGTGTTTTTTAAAAATGTGTTTTTGCAGTGACTGTGTGAATTGCCTTGCTAGTTTGTGGCACATAACCCCCCCCCCCCCTTTTTTCTTCTGTGTGAAAATGCTGCATACATCTTGCAGAGTGTGTTTTAAGGAGACTGTTTAATCTGTTTCTGTGATTTATATTGTGTTTAAAAACTGTCTGCCCCCTGTTTTTTGCCTTTAAAAAAGCCCAATTTCAGAGTGCACGCCCAGCAGTATTCCAATGTTTGTTTTTTAAACAATCTCTCCCTTACCTGGAAAGTAGACTCTGCTATCTTGTAAGTGTGGATTCAGCCTGTTTGTATCCAAGGAGATTCTGAATAGAGCAGCAGCTGCCTTTACCCCTGCCCACAGGGACTGGACTTAGCTGATTGGCTCTCTGAGTCCCTGTTGCACCTGAGCCCCGCCCCCAACAGCGGCTCTGGGCTCTTAATTTTGTGGAGGGAAGCCCAAGACAGCCATCTGCATTTTGTGATCCTCGGCATCTTCCCTGTGTCCTGATACAGCCCAGTGTTCAAGGATTGCAAAAAGACCTTCGTAAGGATCCCTGAGATTTTTCTGGGTCAATAGTATTATTTGTTCAAAAGTGTTTATTTCAGCTAACTGTGTCTGTTTTACTGTGGAGTCTCTGTGTTTCAGGCGGCCTGGCCTCTTTTGAAGTGGTGTTTTTTTTTAATTCACTTTTGCCGTGACTGTGTGAATTGCCTTGCTAGTTTGTGGCACATAACCCCACTCCCCATTTTATCTTGTAAGTAAAAAGGCTACATACATCTTGCAGAGTGTGTTTTTAGGAGACTGTTTTAATCTGTTTCTGTGATTTAAATTGTGTTTAAAAACTGTCTGCCCACCTGATCTTTACCTTTAAAAATCCCCGATTTCACAGTGCGCGCCCAGCAGTATTCCAGTGTTTGCTTTTGAAACAATCTCTCCCTTACTTGGAAAGTAGACTCTGCTATCTTGGAAGTGTGGATTCAGCCTGTCTGTATCCAAGGAGATTCTGAATAGAGCAGCAGCTGCTTTACCTCTGCCCACAGGGACTGGACTTAGCTGATTGGCTCTCTGAGTCCCTGTTGCACCTGAGCCCTGCCCCCCACACCTGCTCTGGCCCCTTAAGTTTGTGGAGGGAAGCCCAAGACAGCCATCTCCATTTTGTGAGCCCCAGCATCTTCCCTGTCTCCTGATACAGCCCAGTGTTCAAGGATTGCAATAAGACCTAGGTAAGGAACCCTGAGATTTGTCTGGGTGAATAGTATTATTTGTTGAAAAGTGTTTATTTCAGGAACCGGTGTCTTTTTTACTGTGGACTCTCTGTGTTTCAGGCAGACTGGCCTCTTTTAAAGTTGTGTTTTTTTCAAATTTGTTTTTCCCCTGACTATGTGAATTGCCTTGCTAGTTTGTGGCACATAACTCCCCCCCCCCTCTTTTTTCTGCTAAGTAAAAAGGCTACATACATCTTGTAGAGTGTGTTTTTAGGAGACCTTTTTAATCTGTTTCTATGATTTAAATTGTGTTTGAAAACTGTCTGCCCACCTGATCTTTGCCTTTAAAAATAGCCGATTTCAGAGATTGCGCCCAGCAGGATTCCAGTGTTTGCTTTTGAAACAATCTCTCTCTTACTTGGAAAGTAGACTCTGCTAGCTTGGAAGTGTGGATTCAGCCTGTCTGTATTCAAGGAGATTCTGAATAGAGCAGCAGCTGCCTTTCCCCCTGCCCACAGGGATTGGATTTAGCTGATTGGCTCTCTGAGTCCCTGTTGCACCTGAGGCCCATCCCCCCACACCTGCTCTGGCCCCTTAAGTTTGTGGAGGGAAGCCCAAGAGAGCCACCTCCATTTTGTGAGCCTCAGCATCTTCACTGTGTCCTGATACAGCCCAGTGTTCAAGGATTGCAAAAAGACCTTGGTAAGGAGCCCGGAGATTTGTCTGGGTTAATAGTATTATTTGTTCAAAAGTGTTTATTTCAGCTACCTGTGTCTATATTACTGTGGACTCTCTGTTTTTCAGGCAGACTGGCCTCTTTTAAAGTAGATTTTTTGTCAAATTTGTTTTTGCAGTGACTATGTAAATTGCGTTGCTAGTTTGTGGCATATAATCCCCCGTCCCTTTTTCTTCTATGTGAAAAGGCTGCATACATCTTGCAGAGTGTGTTTTAGGAGACTGTTTTAATCTGTTTCTGTGATTTAAATTGTGTTTAAAAACTGTCTGCCCCTCTGTTTTCTGCATTTAACAAAGCCCAATTTCAGAGAGCGGGCCCAGCAGTATTCCAGTGTTTGTTTTAAAAAAAATATCTCCCTTACCTGGAAAGTAGACTCTGCTAGCTTGATAGTGTGGATTCAGCCTGTTTGTATTCAAGGAGCTTCTGAATAGAGCAGCAGATGCTTTTCCCCTGCCCACAGGGACTGGCCTTAGCTGATTGGCTCTCTGAGTCCCTGTTCCACCTGAGGCCCGTCCCCCCACACCTTCTCTGGCCCCTTAAGTTTATGGAGGGAAGCCCAAGAGAGCCACCTCCATTTTGTGAGCCTCAGCATCTTCCCTGTGTCCTGATACAGCACAGTGTTCAAGGATTACAAAAAGACCTAGGTAAGGAGCCCTGAGATTTTTCTGGGTGAATAGTATTATTTGTTCAAAAGTGTTTATTTCAGCTACCTGTATCTGTTTTACTGTGGACTCTCTGTGTTTCAGGCAGCCTGGCCTCTTTTAAAGTGGTGTTTTTTTTATGTGTTTTTGCTGTGATTTTGTGAATTGCCTTGATAGTTTGTGCACATACCTCCCCCTTTTCTTCTAAGTAAAAATGCTACATACATCTTGCAGAGTGTGTTTTCAGGAGACTGTTTTAATCTGTTTCTGGGATTTAAATTGTGTTTAAATACTGACTGCCCCCCTGTTCTTTGCCTTTAAAAAAGCCAGATTTCAGAGTGCGCGCCCAGCAGTATTCCATTGTTTGTTTTAGAAACAATCTCTCCCTTACTTGGAAAGTACACTCTGCTAGCTTGGAAGTGTGGATTCAGCCTATTTGTTTTCAAGGAGATTCTGAATGGAGCAGCAGCTGTCTTTCCCCCTGCCCACAGGGACTGGACTTAGCTGATTGGCCCTCTGAGTCCCTGTTGCACCTGAGCCCCATCCCCCTACACCTGCTTTGGCCCCTTAAGTTTGTGGAGAGAAACCCTAGACAGCCACCTCCAGTTTGTGAGCCTCAGCATCTTCCCTGTGTCCTGATACAGCCCAGTGTTCAAGGATTGCAAAAAGACCTACGTAAGGAGCCCTGAGATTTTTCTGGGTAAATAGTATTATATGTTAAAGAGTGTTTATTTCAGCTACCTGTGTCTGTTTTACTGTGCAGTCTCTGTGTTTCAGGCACCCTGGCCTCTTTTGAAGTGGTGTTTTTTTTAATTCGTTTTTGCCGTGACTGTGTGAATTGCCTTGCTAGTTTGTGGCACATAACCCCCCCTTTTATCCTCTAAGTAAAAAGGCTACATACATCCTGCACAGTGTCTTTTTAAGAGACTGTTTTAATCTGTTTCTGTGATTTAAATTGTGTTTAGAAACTGACTGCCCCCCTGTTCTTTGCCTTTAACAAAGCCAGATTTCAGAGTGCGCGCCCAGCAGTATTCCATTGTTTGTTTTTGAAACAATCCCTCCCTTACTTGGAAAGTAGACTCTGCTAGCTTGGAAGTGTGGATTCATTCTGTCTGAATCCAAGGAGATTCTGAATAGAGCAGCAGTTTCCTTTCCCCCTGCCCACACGGAGTGGATGTAGCTGATTGCCTCTCTGAGTCCCTGTTGCACCTGAGCCCCGCCCCCCCACACCTGCTCTGGCCCCTTTACTTTGTGGAGGGAAGCCCAAGACAGCCACCTCCATTTTGTGAGCCTCAGCATCTTCCCTGTGTCCTGATACAGCTCACTGTTCAAGGATTGCAAAAAGACCTAGGTAAGGAGCCCTGAGATTTTTCTGGGTGAATAGTATTATTTGTTCAAAAGTGTTTATTTCAGCTACCTGTTTCTGTTTTACTATGGACTCTCTGTGTTTTAGGCAGCCTGGCCTCTTTTAAAGTGGTGTTTTTTTTTTAATTCGTTCTTGCTGTGACTGTGTGAATTGCCTTGCTAGCTTGTGGCACATAACCCCCCCCCCATTTTCTTCAAAGTAAATAGGCTACATACATCTTGCAGAGTGTGTTTTTAGGAGACTGTTTTAATCTGTTTCTGTGATTTAAATTGTATTTAAAAACTGTCTGCCCCCCTGATCTTTGCCTTTAAAAAAGCCCTATTTCAGAGTGCGCTCCCAGCAGTATTCGATTGTTTGTTTTTGAAACAATCTCTCCCTTACATGGAAAGTAGACTCTGCTAGCTTGGAAGTGTGGATTCAGCCTGTCTGTATTCAAGGACATTCTGAATAGAGCAGCAGCTGCCTTTCCCCCTGCCCACAGGGACTGGATGTAGCTGATTGTCTCTCTGAGTCCGTGTTGCACCAGAGCCCCGTCCCACCACACCTGGTCTGGCCCCTTAAGTTTGTGGAGGGAAGCCCAAGACAGCCACATCCATTTTGTGAGCCTCAGCATCTTCCCTGTGTCCTGATACAGCCCAGTGTTCAAGGATTGCAAAAAGACCTAGGTAAGGAGCCCTGAGATTTGCCTGGGTGAATAGTATTATTTGTTCAAAAGTGTTTATTTCAGCTACCTGTTTCTGTTTTACTGTGGACTCTCTGTGTTTCAGGCAGCCTGGCCTCTTTTAAATTGGTGTTCTTTTTAAATTTGTTTTTGCTGTGACTGTGTAAATTGCTTTGCTAGTTTGTGGCACATACCCCCCTTATCTTCTACGTAAAAAGGCTACATACATCTTGCAGAGTGGGTTTTTAGGAGACTGTTTTGACCTGTTCCTGTGATTTAAATTGTGTTTAAAAACTGTCTGCCCCCCTGTTTTTTGCCTTTAAAAAAGCCCAATTTCAGTGTGCGCACCCAGAGGTATTCCAGTGTTTATTTTTTAAACAATCTCTCCTTTACCTGGAAAGTAGACTCTGCTATCATAGAAGCGTGGATTCAGCCTGTCTGTATTCAAGGAGATTCTGAATAGAGCAGCAGCTGCCTTTCCCCCTGCCCACAGGGACTGGACTTAGCTGATTGGCTCTCTAAGTCCCTGTTGCACCTGAGACCCAGCCCCCCATACATGCTCTGGCCCCTTAAGTTTGTGGAGGGAAGCCCAAGACTGCCATTTCCATTTTGTGAGCCTCAGCATCTTCCCTGCGTCCTGATACAGCCCAGTTTTCAAGGATTGCAAAAAGACCTAGGTAAGGAGGCTTGAGATATTTCTGGGAAATAGTACTATTTTTGCAAAAGTGTTTATTTCAGCTACCTTTGTCTGTTTTACTGTGGACTCTCTGTGTTTCAGGGAGCCTGGCCTCTTTTAAAGTGGTCTTGTTTTAAAATGTGTGTTTGCTGTGACTGTGTGAATTGCCTTGCTAATTTTATGGCACATAACCCCCCCTTTTTTCTTCTAAGTAAAAAGGCTACATACATCTTGCACAGTGTTTTTAGGAGACTGTTTTGATCTGTGATTTAAATTGTGTTTAAAAACTGTCTGCCCCCCTGTTTTTTGCCGTTAAAAAAGCACGATTTAAGAGTGCACGCCCAGCAGTATTCTAGTGTTTGTTTTTTAAACAAGCTCTCCCTTACCTGGAAAGTAGACTCTGCTATCTTGGAAGTGTGGATTCAGCCTGTCTGTATTCAAGGAGACTCTGAATAGAGCAGCAGCTGCCTTTCCCCCTGCCCACAGGTACTGGACTTAGCTGATTGGCTCTCTAAGTCCCTGTTGCACCTGAGCCCCAACCCCCCATACCTGCTCTGGCCCCTTAAGTTTGTGGAGGGAAGCCCAAGAATGCCATTTCCATTTTGTGAGCCTCAGCATCTTCCCTGCGTCCTGATACAGCCCAGTTTTCAAGGATTGCAAAAAGACCTAGGTAAGGAGGCTTGAGATATTTCTGGGAAATAGTACTATTTTTGCAAAAGTGTTTATTTCAGCTACCTTTGTCTGTTTTACTGTGGACTCTCTGTGTTTCAGGGAGCCTGGCCTCTTTTAAACTGGTCTTTTTTTAAAATGTGTGTTTGCTGTGACTGTGTTAATTGCCTTGCTAGTTATATGGCACATAACCCCCCCCCCCTTTTTTCTTCTAAGTAAAAAGGCTACATACATCTTGCAGAGTGTTTTTAGGAGACTGTTTTGATCTGTTTCTGTGATTTAAATTGTGTTTAAAAACTGTCTGCCCCCCTGTTTTTTGCCTTTAAAAAAGCATGATTTAAGAGTGCACGCCCAGCAGTATTCCAGTGTTTGTTTTTTAAACAAGCTCTCCCTTACCTGGAAAGTAGACTCTGCTATCTTGGAAGTGTGGATTCAGCCTGTCTGTATTCAAGGAGACTCTGAATAGAGCAGCAGCTGCCTTTCCCCCTGCCCACAGGTACTGGACTTAGCTGATTGGCTCTCTAAGTCCCTGTTGCACCTGAGCCCCAACCCCCCATACCTGCTCTGGCCCCTTAAGTTTGTGGAGGGAAGCCCAAGACTGCCATTTCCATTTTGTGAGCCTCAGCATCTTCCCTGCGTCCTGATACAGCCCAGTTTTCAAGGATTGCAAAAAGACCTAGGTAAGGAGGCTTGAGATATTTCTGGGAAATAGTACTATTTTTGCAAAAGTGTTTATTTCAGCTACCTCTGTCTCTTTTACTGTGGACTCTCTGTGTTTCAGGCAGCCTGGCCTCTTTAAAGTTATGTTTTTTTTCAAGTTATTTTTTGCTGTGACTGTGAATTGCCTTGCTAGTTTGTGGCACATAACCCCCCCCCCCTTTTTTCTTCTAAGTAAAAAGGCTACATACATCTTGCAGAGTTTGTTTTTAGGAGACTGTTTTAATCTATTTCTGTGATTTAAATTGTGTTTAAAAACTGTTTGCCCCCCTGATCTTTGCATTTAAAAATCCCCGATTTCAGAGTGCGCGCCCAGCAGTATTCCATTGTTTGTTTTAGAAACAATCTCTCCCTTACCTGGAAAGTAGACTCTGCTAGCTTGGAAGTATGGATTCAGCCTGTCTGTCTTCAAGGACATTCTGAATAGAGCAGCAGCTGCCTTTCCCCCTGCCCACAGGGACTGAACTTAGCTGATTGGCTCTCTGAGTCCCTGTTGCACGTGAGCCCCATCCCCCCACACCTGCTTTGGCCCCTTAAGTTTATGGAGAGAAGCCCAAGACAGCCACCTCCAGTTTGTGAGCCTCAGCATCTTCCCTGTGTCCTGATACAGCCCAGTGTTCAAGGATTGCAAAAAGACCTACGTAAGGAGCCCTGAGATTTTTCTGGGTAAATAGTATTATATGTTAAAAAGTGTTTATTTTTCAGCTACCTGTGTCTGTTTTACTGTGCAGTCTCTGTGTTTCAGGCACCCTAGCCTCTTTTGAAGTGGTGTTTTTTTTTATTCGTTTTTGCCGTGACTGTGTGAATTAACCTTGCTAGTTTGTGGCACATAACACCCCCCCTTTTATCCTCTAAGTAAAAAGGCTACATACATCCTGCAGAGTGTCTTTTTAGGAGACTGTTTTAATCTGTTTCTGTGATTTAAATTGTGTTTAGAAACTGACTGCCCCCTGTTTTTTGCCTTTAAAAAAGCCAGATTTCAGAGTGCGCGCCCAGCAGTATTCCATTGTTTGTTTTTGAAACAATCTCTCCCTTACTTGGAAAGTAGACTCTGCTAGCTTGGAAGTGTGGATTCATTCTGTCTGAATACAAGGAGATTCTGAATAGAGCAGCAGTTTCCTTTCCCCCTGCCCACAGGGACTGGACGTAGCTGATTGCCTCTCTGAGTCCCTGTTGCACCTGAGCCCCCCCCCCCTCACACCTGCTCTGGCCCCTTTAGTTTGTGGAGGGAAGCCCAAGACAGCCACCTCCATTTTGTGAGCCTCAGCATCTTCCCTGTGTCCTGATACAGCTCACTGTTCAAGGATTGCAAAAAGACCTAGGTAAGGAGCCCTGAGATTTTTCTGGGTGAATAGTATTATTTGTTCAAAAGTGTTTATTTCAGCTACCTGTTTCTGTTTTACTATGGACTCTCTGTGTTTTAGGCAGCCTGGCCTCTTTTAAAGTGGTGTTTTTTTTTTAATTCGTTCTTGCTGTGAATGTGTGAATTGCCTTGCTAGCTTGTGGCACATAACCCCCCCTCCCCTTTTCTTCTAAGTAAATAGGCTACATACATCTTGCAGAGTGTGTTTTTAGGAGACTGTTTTAATCTGTTTCTGTGATTTAAATTGTGTTTAAAAACTGTCTGCCCCCCTGATCTTTGCCTTTAAAAAAGCCCGATTTCAGAGTGCGCTCCCAGCAGTATTCGATTGTTTGTTTTTGAAACAATCTCTCCCTTACTTGGAAAGTAGACTCTGCTAGCTTGGAAGTGTGGATTCAGCCTGTCTGTATTCAAGGACATTCTGAATAGAGCAGCAGCTGCCTTTCCCCCTGCCCACAGGGACTGGATGTAGCTGATTGTCTCTCTGAGTCCCTGTTTCACCAGAGCCCCGTCCCACCACACCTGGTCTGGCCCCTTAAGTTTGTGGAGGGAAGCCCAAGACAGCCACGTCCATTTTGTGAGCCTCAGCATCTTCCCTGTGTCCTGATACAGCCCAGTGTTCAAGGACTGCAAAAAGACCTAGGTAAGGAGCCCTGAGATTTGCCTGGGTGAATAGTATTATTTGTTCAAAAGTGTTTATTTCAGCTACCTGTTTCTGTTTTACTGTGGACTCTCTGTGTTTCAGGCAACCTGGCCTCTTTTAAATGGGTGTTCTTTTTAAATTTGTTTTTGCTGCGACTGTGTAAATTGCCTCGCTAGTTTGTGGCACACACCCCCCCTTATCTTGTACGTAAAAAGGCTACATACATCTTGCAGAGTGTGTTTTTAGGAGACTGTTTTGACCTGTTCCTGTGATTTAAATTGTGTTTAAAAACTGTTTGCCCCCCTGTTTTTTGCCATTAAAAAAGCCCAATTTCAGTGTGCGCACCCAGAAGTATTCCAGTGTTTGTTTTTTAGACAATCTCTCCCTTACCTGGAAAGTAGACTCTGCTATCTTGGAAGCGTGGATTCAGCCTGTCTGTATTCAAGGAGATTCTGAATAGAGCAGCAGCTGCCTTTCCCCCTGCCCACAGGGACTGGACTTAGCTGATTGGCTCTCTAAGTCCCTGTTGCACCTGAGCCCCACCCCCCCATACATGCTCTGGCCCCTTAAGTTTGTGGAGGGAAGCCCAAGACTGCCATTTCCATTTTGTGAGCCTCAGCATCTTCCCTGCGTACTGATACAGCCCAGTTTTCAAGGATTGCAAAAAGACCTAGGTAAGGAGGCTTGAGATATTTCTGGGAAATAGTACTATTTTTGCAAAAGTGTTTATTTCAGCTACCTTTGTCTGTTTTACTGTGGACTCTCTGTGTTTCAGGGAGCCTGGCCTCTTTTAAAGTGGTCTTGTTTTACAATGTGTGTTTGCTGTGACTGTGTGAATTGCCTTCCTAATTTTATGGCATATAACCCCCCCTTTTTTCTTCTAAGTAAAAAGGCTACATACATCTTGCAGTGTGTTTTTAGGAGACTGTTTTGATCTGTTTCTGTGATTTAAATTGTGTTTAAAAACTGTCTGCCCCCCCTGTTTTTTGCCTTTAAAAAAGCACGATTTAAGAGTGCACGCCCAGCAGTATTCTAGTGTTTGTTTTATAAACAAGCTCTCCCTTACCTGGAAAGTAGACTCTGCTATCTTGGAAGTGTGGATTCAGCCTGTCTGTATTCAAGGAGACTCTGAATAGAGCAGCAGCTGCCTTTCCCCCTGCCCACAGGTACTGGACTTAGCTGATTGGCTCTCTAAGTCCCTGTTGCACCTGAGCCCCAACCCCCCATACCTGCTCTGGCCCCTTAAGTTTGTGGAGGGAAGCCCAAGACTGCCATTTCCATTTTGTGACCCTCAGCATCTTCCCTGCGTTCTGATACAGCCCAGTTTTCAAGGATTGCAAAAAGACCTAGGTAAGGAGCCTTGAGATATTTCTGGGAAATAGTACTATTTTTGCAAAAGTGTTTATTTCAGCTACCCTTGTCTGTTTTACTGTGGACTCTCTGTGTTCCAGGGAGCCTGGCCTCTTTTAAAGTGGTCTTTTTTTAAAATGTGTGTTTGCTGTGACTGTGTGAATTGCCTTGCTGGTTTGTGGCACATAACTCCCCTCCCAGTTTTATCTTCTAAGTAAAAAGGCTGCATACATCTTGCAGAGTGTGTTTTTAGGAGACTGTTTTAATCTGTTTCTGTGATTTAAATTGTGTTTAGAAACTGTCTGCCCCCCTGTTTTTTGCCTTTATAAAAGCACGATTTCAGAGTGCGCGCCCAGCAGTATTCCAGTGTTTGTTTTTTAAACAATCTCTCCCTTACCTGGAAAGTAGACTCTGCTTGCTTGGAAATGTGGATTCAGCCTTTTTGTATCCAAGGAGATTCTGAACACAGCAGCAGCTGCCTTTCCCCCGCCCATAGGGACTGGACTTAGCTGATTGCCTCTCTGAGTTCCTGTTGCACCTGAGCCCCACCCCCAACACCTGCTCTGGCCCCTTAAGTTTGTGGAGGGAAACCCAAAACAGTCACCTCCATTTTTTGAGCCTCAGCATCTTCCCTGTGTCCTGATACAGCCCAGTGTTCAAGGACTGCAAAAAGACCTAGGTAAGGAGACCTGAGATTTGTCTGGGTAAATAGCATTATTTGTTCAAAAGTGTTTCTTTCAGGTACCTGTGTCTGTTTAACTGTGGACTCTCTGTATTTCAGGCAGCCTGGCCTCTTTTAAAGTGGTGTTTTTTTTTAATTAATTTTTGCTGTGACTGTGTGAATTGCCTTGCTAGTTTGTGGCACATAATCCCCCCCCTTTTTCTTCTAAGTAAAGAGGCTACATACATCTTGCAGAGTGTTTTTAGGAGACTGTTTTGATCTGTTTCTGTGATTTAAATTGTGTTTAAAAACTGTCTGCCCCCCTGTTTTTTGCCTTTATAAAAGCTCGATTTCAGAGTGCGCGCCCAGCAGTATTCCAGTGTTTGTTTTTTAAACAATCTCTCCCTTACCTGGAAAGTAGACTCTGCTTGCTTGGAAGTGTGGATTCAGCCTTTTTGTATCCAAGGAGATTCTGAACACAGCAGCAGCTGCCTTTCCCCCTGCCCATAGGGACTGGACTTAGCTGATTGCCTCTCTGAGTTCCTGTTGCACCTGAGCCCCACCCCCAACACCTGCTCTGGCCCCTTAAGTTTGTGGAGGGAAACCCAAGACAGTCACCTCCATTTTTTGAGCCTCAGCATCTTCCCTGTGTCCTGATACAGCCCAGTGTTCAAGGACTGCAAAAAGACCTAGGTAAGGAGCCCTGAGATTTGTCTGGATAAATAGCATTATTTGTTCAAAAGTGTTTCTTTCAGGTACCTGTGTCTGTTTAACTGTGGACTCTCTGTGTTTCAGGCAGCCTGGCCTGTTTTAAAGTAGTGTTTTTTATTTGTTTTTGCTGTGACTGTGTGAATTCCGTTGATAGTTTGTGGCACATAACTCCCCCTCCACCTTTTTTCTTCTAAGTAAAAACGCTACATACATCTTGCAGAGTGTGTTTTTAGGAGACTGTTTTAATCTGTTTCTGTGATTTAAATTGTGTTAAAAAACTGTCTGCTCCCCCTGATCTTTGCCTTTAAAAATGCACGATTTCAGAGTGCTCGCTCAGTAGTATTCCAGTGTTTGTTTTTGAAACAATCTCTCCCTTACTAGGAAAGTAGACTCTGCTAGCTTGGAAGTGTGGAATCAGGCTGTCTGTATCCAAGGAAATTCTGAATAGAGCAGCAGCTGCCCTTCCCCCTGCCCACAGGGACTGGACTTAGCTAATTGGCTCTCTGAGTCCCTGTTGCACCTGAGCCCTGCCCGCCCCCACACCTGCTCTGGCCCCTTAAGTTTGTTGAAGGAAGCCCAAGACTGCCACCTGCATTTTGTGAGCCTTAGCATCTTCGCTATGTCCTGATACAGCCCAGTGTTCAAGGATTGCAGAAGGACCTAGGTAAGGAGCCCTGAGATTTGTCTGGGTAAATAGAGTTATTTGTTCGAAAGTATTTATTTCAGCTACCTGTGTCTGTTTTACTGTGGACTCTCTGTGTTTCAGGCAGCCTGGCCTCTTTAAAAGTGGTGTATTTTTTTTATTTTATTTTTCTTTGACTGTGTGAATTGCTTTGGGAGTTTGTGGCACATAACCCCTCCCCCCCCATTTTTTCTTCTAAGTAAAAAGGCTACATACATCTTCTAGAGTGTGTTTTTAGAAACAGTTTTAATCTATTTCTTCGATTTAAATTGTGTTTAAAATCTGTCTGCCCCCCTGCTTTTTGCCTTTAAAAAAAGCCCAATTTCAGAGTGCGCACCCAGCAGTATTCCAGTGTTTTTTTTTTTTATAAACATATTTTTATTGTTTTTCAGACATATATAGAAAAGGAAGGAAAAAACAGGTTCAATTACAAGGCAAGGACGCATGGAATTTGTACATCTTATCATTGTTTTAGTATCGTTGTTAGCCATCAACAATAATGGGTTGTGGTGCTATCAGCAGATCTAGCCACCTTAGTGTCCCCTTGAAACATTAAGGGGGTTATTACAACTTTGGAGGAGGTGTTAATCCGTCCCAAAAGTGACGGTAAAGTGACGGATATACCACCAGCCGTATTACGAGTCCATTATATCCTATGGAACTCGTAATACGGCTGGTGGTATATCCGTCACTATACCGTCACTTTTGGGACGGATTAACACCTCCTCCAAAGTTGTAATAACCCCCTAAGTATCTTATTACGTATCTGGTTTATGTTATCAATTCTAGCCATCGTCCCCATATCTTTTCAAATTTGTGTGGGCACCCTCTAGACTCAAATACCAGTTTCTCCTGATTGGCACACCAATCCACCCCCTTCCTCAATTTCTGGATCAACGGGCCTTCTGGGGATGTCCACGCTGCAGCGATATCTCTATTAGCGACTAATAATGCCGTAGCTGTCAGTGTTTGTTTAGCATGTGTTCCTCCCATTTCTTCCTTTACCCCCAATAGGATTAGCTTAGCTGATTTTTGTAGTTCTTGACCCAGTGCCCTTCCTATATCTCGGATGACCCCTTCCCAGTACTTTTGTATTTTTTGACAGGTCCATACCATATGAAAGAAGTCTGCTGGTTCATTCAGGCATCTTGGGCATTTGGCAGAAGGGCGGGCTCCCAGTTTGTGTAGTTTGGATGGTGTCAGATAAGCCCCATATAAATAATAGAATTGTATCATGCGGAACCTTGCCGATATTGCCAATACCTTGGGCGCCATCAAGGCTTCCCTCCATTCCGTTTCTTCTAGGGGTCCGAGCCATGATTCCCACTTAATCCTATAAATGACTAAGTTATCAGAAGTGTTGTTGATTAGTGTTTTGTAAAGTTGAGAAATGCCTTTCCCCTCCATATTTCCCATGAGTATTTTGGCTTCCAGTGGGTTAAAGTCCGGTATAGGGCTTCTGGTGGGCAGATGGGTTCGCAGTGCATGTCTTAGTTGAAGGTATCTAAAGAACAGTGTGTGGTTTAATTGAAATTCTGCTTGTAGGTCTTGGAATGATTTCATGGTCCTCCCTTTCCATATGTCCCCAACCAGGGAAATGCCTATTAGGTCCCTTGTTGCGAATCCCTCCAGCGTGGCCAAGGCATACATCCATTTCCTTCTCCATAGCGGAGTCTGGAGGGTGATAACGGTATTCCAGTGAGTGTGGCGTAACGCGGCTCGCCATGCCAGGAAGACCACTTTGGTTGTTTCCTCCATGTCACGAGGAAGCAATGCTCCATACAGCATGTCAAGAACCTGTGGAAACCCCAGGAGTGTCAATTCTGTCTTATACGCCGGGTCTTCCCAGCCCCCATTAAACCAGTCATGGACCACTATCAATTGGGTAGCCAGGTAATATAGATAGGGATCTGAGGCACCCAAACCTCCATCATACATCCCTCTCTGGCAATGTTGTATCGCTACTCAATGTCTATTACCTCTCCATAGAAATCTTCCGGTGATGCTTTCGAGATTTTTGAACCAGGAGTGGGGGATGAGGATGGGAACATTTTGGAATATGTATAGGAGTCTTGGCAAGATCATCATTTTGTATAGGGCCACCCGCCCCATCACATTCAAGGTGAGGGTTTGCAATCTCTGAATGTCCGTTTTGATTCTTTTTAGCAGAGGAGATAGATTTTTGGCCCATGTTAATTCAGGCAAAAGGGTTACCCAGATCCCTAGGTATTTAAAACTTAAATTGCATATGGGTATGTTATTTTGCCAATCAAAGCAATCGTGTGTTTGCTAGCGGGATCAGGATTGATTTGGTGGAGTTCATCCTGAGACCTGAGATTAGTTTGTATTTCCTTAGAAGGCAAAGGCTCCTTGGACCCGTTATACTGGGTTCCTCCATATATAGCAGAATATCATCTGCATATAGAGCTATCCTGTCTTCATGAGATGGACCCCATTTCCATCCTCGGTATACTGAGCCCGCTCTGATCATCTGGGCTAGAGGCTCAATAGCCAGGGTAAACAAAAGAGGGGATAGGGGACATCCCTGTCGAGTACCTCTGTGGATGTCGAACCTGTGGGATATGGTCCCATTAACCTGTATACAGGCCGTAGGGTTAGTGTATAATGCTTTAATTAGGTGGCAAAATTGTTTTTCTATGTCTGTCCGTTGGAGCACCAGTAGAAGGAATCCCCAGTCAACCGAATCAAAAGCCTTTTCAAAATCTATGAGCAAGAGGGCCAGGCTTTGGGGCAACCGGCGTCTCTCCGCCAAGGCTACGTGTAGTCGGCGGATACAGTGTTATGTACTGCAGGTTTCCATAAACCCACATTGGTCAGGATGGATTAGCTGCGGCAGGACCCTTTTGATGCGAGTGGCAAGGATAGAGGCGAAAATTTTAATTTCTGTGTTAATCGATGACATTGGTCTGTAATCCGCGCAGTGAGGCGAAGGGGGCTGGGGTTTGGGGAGCACCACAATCATGGCTGTATCTAGTTCAGGAGGAAAGGATCCACCTTTTCCTATTTCTGCGAAATGGCGTTGGAGACGTGGGGTCAGGTCTTCTCTAAACACCTTATTATATTCTGGGGGGAACCCATCGGGACCAGGCATCTTGGCAGCGTTTAATGTCGAGATTTGTCGCCCCAATTTCTTCATCTCTAATGGGTTCCTCTAAAAGCTGTGCTTCTATCATAGGTAACTGTGGGAGGGGGATCTTGTCAAGTAGTTGACATGTTTGATGTGAATCTATTTGTGTAGATGCTTGGTACAGTGTAAGATAATAGTTGGCAAAAGCATTCGCAATTTCGGTATGACCCGTAACCAGGGCCCCATCCCCGTCATAAATTTCAGGGACGATCTTGGAGGCCTGATTGCAGGAGATCAACCAATACAGCGTCTTCCCGGTCTTGTCCCCCCAGCCATATATCCTTCCAGTGCTGGCCCTCCATAAATGTTTTGCGGCCTCCAGGGATTGACCCCATATCTCCTCTCAGATTAGGAGGAGTTGTCGCATCAGTTTGTCGCTTGGGTTTATTACGTTGTCTCTTTCGAGGTTTATTGCTCGGAGCTCTAGCTGTGTGATATGTAGCGTTTTGGCACGTTCCTGATTACGTATCAGATTTTTAGCCATACCTCTTAATACCGCCTTCCCTGCCGCCCGTAGAGTGCCCTCCGAGGTTACCGAGCCTTCGTTTAGGTGGAAGTATTCTGCTTGTGCCTGATGTAATTGTTCCTTAAAGTGTTCATCTTGGAGATACCATGCGTTTATTCGCCACATGGGGTGACGCCGGGGGCGGGCCGGGCCTAGTATGAGCTGGAGAGGGGCATGGTCAGAGATTCCTCTGGCTAGAATCTTGATGTGTGAGAGGGTTGTACAATCTGTGCTCAGAAGAAGCATCAGGTCTAACCTGGATTGGGAGCCATGTGTTGCTGAGGTGTGGGTGAATTGTCTCTGCCTCGGATGCCATATCCGCCAGGCGTCACATAGTCCCGTGGCAGATAACCACCCCTTAATTTCGGTTGCCAGTGTATGTCTATATGTGGTGAGTGGGCCGTGTACATCTAAGATCGGGTCCGGGGTTGCGTTGAAGTCGTCACCTAGTATAGTGTGCCCAGGGGGTAGGTCAGAGAGAAGTTTTGTGAGTTCCTGGAGGGTTGAGCTGACTAGGGAGGGAGGGGCGTAGATACTTATCATACTAAATGTAATCCCTTCTACCTTACCGGTAATGGCTACAAACCAACCCTGTTTGTCTCTCCGTACTTGGATGAGTGTCATAGGGAAGGTACAATGCAATAATATGGCTACTCCTTGCGACCCACGTGTGTATCCCGCATGGTACACTCTATCAAATCCTCGACGAGTCAGGAATGGGTATTTATCCCCCAAAAGGTGGGTTTCCTGCAACATGAGTATTTCTGGATGGTATCTATATGAAGGTGAATACTGCAGTACGTTTAGTTTTGTCTCGGAGCCCGTTGATGTTCCATGACATAATTTGTACTTGATTCATGGGGGTGTTTGATTGTAGGTGGAATTTTACAGTTGTTGAGCCAACCTTAAGCTACTAGTTTGTGCGACTCTGAAGGACTTATCTTTCTATCTTCCTGCTGCCGATTCTCAGACTCTATTATATCTGTTGAGTCATTAAGCATCCTGCCCTGTGCCTCAATTAAAAAAATATATGAATCTTGCCTTCGCATACAAATTCTAGCATTGGCCTTTAGAACAAGGCCGGATCCCCCTTGCCCCCCAACTCCCTCCCCACCCCATACTTCCACCCAGAAGCATCTGTCGACCCATATACATAGCCCCTCACTTCTAAAACTGGTGAGATGGCTTTTGAGTGGTAAGGCTGTGGTATTGGTGACGGTGGACACCTCCCTAGTATCGGATTATGAATAAATGTATAATACTCGATGTGTGATCAAGTTAGGCATAACGCTTCTATTTCTGTGTTCATTGTCTTAAGTCTTTCCCAGAATAAGTTCCACCTATGCAGTCACAGGATTGGACTATGGGACAAGTCAGAGTCTTCTTGTGTCTCTAGCTGAATCTTGGTTGTGTCCTGTGGTTTCAGGCTTGTCAGGGTGGCTCTGGAATTCTCTTTCGATTGTGGGTGTCTGGGTCGATGAGCCCCGGGAGGGGAGTCCGAGCTGGATCTATGTCTTCCTCTACATTTCCGAGAGGGTGTGCGCTGACTGCACATCGGTTGTTGCCCCCTTGGGTGAGCTGGCATTGTCTTAAGCGGTGGCCGTGATCCTGTTCTGTGCATATCTTGTGGGGTTTCTTCCGTTAGCCAGGCCCATACCGCGGTCGGCTGCTCAAAGAAGTAGGTTTTATTATTAACACCCGGAGTCTGGCTGGAAACAGGTGACGATACTGGGTGTCCATTGATCTAAGCTTTTGTTTCACTTCGATGAACGAGCGGTGTTGTTGCTGTATCTCTAATGTGTAATCCGGGAAAAAGAGTACTTTTGTTCCTTTGCAGAGGAGGTCTCCGCTGGAGTAAGTCTCCCGCAGGACCAGGTCTCTGTCTTTGAAGTTGAAGAGGCAGATTATTACTGGCATGGGTGGGGAACCGGGCGGAGGCCTTGCGTGCAGCGACCTATGGGCTCGTTCGATTGTGAACCATGGTGTGAGGTCGTCTGCCAGCAATCAGGACTGGAACCACTCCTCTAGGAACGTATCCAATGATGATTCTACAGTGGCCTCGGGAAGACCCACTAGGTGAAGATTGTTACGTCGAGATCTGTTTTCATCGTCTTCGGCCCTTCTGTGTAGATCTGAGGTGCGTTTGGTCAGCATTGAGATTTGGGTTTTTAGAGTTGTTATTTCATCTTCTGCCGTGGAGATTCTCGACTCGGCCTCTGTGATTCGGGATACTGCATTGCGGAGATCTTGCCGGATCAGGGCGACATCCACTCCGACCTCCCCTATTTTTGATTGAACTGCTATCTGGGAGGCCTGAATCATCTGAAGGATCACCGCCAGGTCGCTGGACGATGTTTGCGGGTTATTACCGCCATTTGTGGTTGGGCCTTCCGACCGTGGGCCTACTGTACCTGTGGTGAATTGGTCCATACGAGTTTGTGCCGTTGTTTGTTTGATCGCTTTGTCTTTGCCCATGATGTTGGGTGCGGTTCTAACCTCTCTAGGGTTGCAGTGATCGGTCAATTTCGTTCTGCCCTACTGTAGGGCCCGATGGGAGATCCCTGGGGATTTAATCTGATTTCCTTTGTGGTATATCCTAATTTATTAATCTATTAGATAGTTCCAGGGGTATTGGGGGAACACGGTGTTGCAGAGTTTATTTCATCTTAATGTTTTGTTTTCTTATTGTCCTATTCCCTTCTATGTCCTTTACCCGGCGGCGTTTTTATTTACTCGATATGGTCCCGGGACTCCTCCCCTGTCCAGCCGGTAAGGATGCCTGGCATCCGGAGGAGGGGCCATCAGTGAATAAGGAAAGGGTGAAAAGGAAGGCACTCCTTGTAATCCCCAACGTATCGCCTTCAGAATGCACCCCACTGTGGTCCGAAGGACGCAGATGGGGCCCCTCTATGCTCACGGGGCCCAAAGGTCCAGATTCACCTCTCGGTATCCCAGAGTTTGTCCCAGCTCACGTTTGGGGTTGCTGCTTGTTACTGCTACTTAATTTCTTCTTTCCCCTCTACCGTGGAGACCCTTGGGGAGCAAGTCACCGCAAAGCGGTCTGTAGTTGGCCGCCCTCGAGGCGATCTAATATCTAGGCCCCGGACTGCAGACAGCCCCTGGCTCCAAAACACCTCTCCCGGGCTCCAGCCGGGGGGGGCCCTCGCTGCCACGGAGTCTCTTATCTCGGTGGGGGACGGGGGCAACGAGCCCGCTGGTTCGGTCCTCCAGCTGCTCACACCCCTGGTAGGCCCTCCATCCCGGCCCGCGTCCCGGCCTATAGCAGCATCAGCAGGGGTCCCCCTTGCCCTGACGAGCACCCGTCCGCTCAGGCGGCCCTCCCAGCGGTCTGCAGGTCCTCCTCCTAATATCGGGCTCTGGGCCTGCCAGGCCCCGCACAATTTGCGGCCGAGTACCCAAGCCTCCGGCCCATGGAACGCCCCTGAGGCCCTTCCTTGCCCTCGGTCACCAAGGGAAGGGGGGAAAAATCAAGGGGACCAGAGAATCGCGGCGCTGCCGGCCCGGGGCCTATCTTGATTTCTTCCAGTCACAGCGTCCCCGGCCGTGATCCGCAACTTCTCTGGCTCGGTGTCCGCAGCCCTGCCTCAAGGCCGTCCAGACCGCTGCCGCCTTTCCACCGCAGCTGGCCGCGCCTCAGGTCTCTCCCTCAGCCACCATCTTGATTTTGGAAAGCCGCAGTCGAACGCTGGGCAGCCAAAACCTCTGTCTCACGGGGCCAGGAGGGCCGGAAACTCGCCACTCGAGACGGGCAGGATAAAGGAACCCCGATGAAGCTTTCACGGTGTTGATGTGTACGAATAGTGATTTTAAGAGAGGCGGATGACGGAGGGGTCCTGAGCACTACAAAAGTGCGACCGCCATCATGACGCCCTGGCCACGCCCCCTCCAGTGTTTGTTTTAAAAAAAATCCCTCCATTACCTTGAAAATAGACTCTGCTAGCTTGGAAGTGTGGATTCAGCCTGTCTGTATTCAAGGAGATTCTGACTAGAGCAGCAGCTGCCTTTCACCCTGTCCACAGGGACTGGACTTAGCTGATTGGCTCTCTGAGTCCTTGTTGCACCTGAGCCCCGTCCCCCCACACCTGCTCTGCCCCCTTAAGTTTGTGGAGGGAAGCCCAAGACAGCCACCTCCATTTTGTGAGCCTCAGCATCTTCCCTGTGTCCTGATACAGCCCAGTGTTCAAGGATTGCAGAAAGACTTAGGTAAGGAGCCCTGAGATTTTTCTGGGTTAATAGTATTATTTGTTCAAAAGTGTTTATTTCAGCTACCTGTGTCTGTTTTACTGTGGACTCTCTGTGTTTCAGGCAGCCTGGCCTCTTTTAAAGTGGTGTTTCTTTTTTTATTTGTTTTTGCTGTGACTGTGTGAATTGCCTTGCTATTTTGTGGCACATAACTCCCACCCTTTTTTCTTCTAACTAAAAAGGATACATATATCTTGCAGAGTGTGTTTTTAGGAGACTGTTTTAATCCGTTTCTGTGATTTAAATTGTGTTTAAAAACTTTCTGCCCCCCTGTTTTTTGCCTTTAAAAAAATCCAATTTAAGAGTGCATACCCAGCAGTATTCCAGTGTTTGTTTTTTAAACAATCCCTCCCTTACCTAGAAAGTAGACTCTGCTAGCTTGGAAGTGAGGATTCAGCCTGTCTGTATCCAAGGAGATTCTGAAAAGAGCAGCAGCTGCCATTCCCCTGCCCACAGGGAGTGGACGTAGCTGATTGGTTCTCTGAGTCCCTGTTGCACCAGAGCCCTGCCCCCCCACACCTGCTCTGGAACCTTAAGTTTGTGGAGGGAAGCCGAAGACAGCCACCTCCATTTTGTGAGCCTCAGCATTTTCCCTATGTCCTGATGCAGCTCAGTGTTCAAGGATTGCAAAATGACTTAGGTAAGGAGCCCTGAGATTTATTCTGGGTAAATAGTACTAATTGTTCAAATGTGTTCATTTCAGCTACCTGTGTCTGTTTTACTGTGGACTCTCTGTGTTTCAGGCAGCCTGGCCTCTTTAAAAGTGGTGTTTTTTTTAATTCATTTTTGCCGTGACTGTGTGAATTGCCTTGCTATTTTGTGGCACATAATTCCCCCCTTTTTTCTTCTAATGAAAAAGGCTACATACATCTTGCAGAGTGTATTTTTAGGAGACTTGTTTTAATCTGTTTCTGTGATTTAAATTTTGTTTAAAAATTGTCTGCCCCCCTGTTTTTTGCTTTTAAAAAAGCACGATTTAAGAGTGCACGCCCAGCAGTATTCCAGTGTTTGTTTTTTAAACAATCTCTCCCTTACCTGGAAGTAAACTCTGCTAGCTTGGAAGGGAGGTTTCAGCCTGTCTGCATCCAGGGAGATTCTGAATAGAGCAGCAGTTGCCTTTCCCCCTGCCCACAGGGCCTGGACTTAGCTGATTGGCTCTCTGAGTCCCTTTTGCAACTGAGCCCCGCCCCCCCACACCTGCTCTGGAACCTTAAGTTTGTGGAGGGAAGCCGAAGACAGCCACCTCCATTTTGTGAGCCTCAGCATTTTCCCTATGTCCTGATGCAGCTCAGTGTTCAAGGATTGCAAAAAGACCTAGGTAAGGAGCCCTGAAATTGTTCTGGGTAAATAGTATTATTTGTTCAAAAGTGTTTATTTCAGCTACCTGTGTCTGTTTAACTGTGGAGTCTCTGTGTTTCAGGCAGCCTGGTCTCTTTTAAAGTGGTGTTTTTTTAAAATGTGTTTTTGCCGTGACTGTGAATTGCCTTGCTACTTTGAAGCACCTAACCCCACCCCCTTTTTTCTTCTAAGTAAAAAGGATACATACATCTTGCAGAGTGTGTTTTCAGGAGATCGTTTTAATCTGTTTCTGTGATTTAAATTGTGTTTAAAAACTGTCTGCCCCCCTGATCTTTGCCTGTAAAAATCCCCGATTTCATAGTGCGTACCCAGCAGTATTCCAGTGTTTGTTTTTTAAACAATCTCTCCCTTACCTGGAAAGTAGACTCTGCTAGCTTGGAAGGGTGGATTCAGCCTGTCTGTATCCAAGGAGATTCTGAATAGAGCAGCAGCTGCCTTTCCCAGTGCCCACAGGGAATGGACTTAGTTGATTGGCTCTCTGAGTCCCTGTTGCACCTGAGCCCCGCCGTCCCACACCTGCTCTGGCCCCTTAAGTTTGTGGAGGGAAGCCCAAGACTGCCACATCCATTTTGTGAGCCTCAGCATCTTCCCTGTGTCTTGATACAGCCCAGTGTTCAAGGATTGCAAAAAGACCTAGGTAAGGAGCCCTGAGATTTTTCTGGGTACATAGTATTATTTGTTCAAAAGTGTTTCTTTCAGCTACATGTGTCTGTTTAACTGTGGACTCTCTGTGTTTCAGGCAGCCTGGTCTCTTTTAAAGTGCTGTTTTTTTAAAAAATTGGTTTTGTAGTGACAGTGTGAATTGCCTTGCTACTTTGTGGCACCTAACCCCCCCCTTTTTATTTCTAAGTAAAAATTCTACATACATCTTGCAGAGTATGTTTTTAGGAGACAGTTTTAATCTGTTTCTGTGATTTAAATTGTGTTTAAAAACTGTCTGCCCCCCTGTTTTCTATCTTTAAAAAATCCTGATTTCTGATTGCGCACCCATCAGTATTCCAGTGTTTGTTTTTAAAAAAATCTCTCCCTTACCTGGAAAGTAGACTCTGCTAACTTGGAAGTGTGGATTCAGCCTGTCTGTATCCAATGAGATTCTGAATAGAGCAGCAGCTGCCTTTCCCCCTGCCCACAGGGACTGTACTTAGCTGATTAGCTCTGAGTCCCTGTTGCACCTGAGCCCCGCCCGCCCCCACACCTGCTCTGGCCCCTTAATTTTGTGGAGGGAAGCCCAAGACTGCCACATCCATTGTGTGAGCCTCAGCATTTTCCCAGTGTCTTGATACGGCCCAGTGTTCAAGGATTGCAAAAAGACCTAGGTAAGGAGCCCTGAGATTTTTCTGGGTAAATAGTATAATTTGTTCAAAAGTGTTTCTTTCAGCTACCTGTGTCTGTTTAACTGTGGACTCTCTGTGTTTCAGGCAGCCTGGTCTCTTTTAAAGTGGTGTTTTTTTTCAAATTTGTTTTTGCCGTGACTGTGTGAATTGCCTTGCTAGTTTGTGGCACATAACCCCCCTTTTTTCTTCTAAGTAAAAAGGCTACATACATCTTGCAGAGTGTGTTTTTAGAAGACTGTTTAATCGGTTTCTGTGATTTAAATTGTGTTTAAAAACTGTCTGCGCCCCCTGTTTTCTGCCCTTAACAAAGCCTGATTTCAGAGTGCGCGCCCAGCAGTATTTCAGTGCTTGTTTTTTAAACAATGTCTCCCTTACCTGGAAAGTAGACTCTGCTAGCTTGGAAGTGTGGATTCAGCCAGTCTGTATCCAAGGAGATTCTGAATAGAGCAGCAGTTGCCTTTCCCCCTGCCCACAGGGACTGGACATAGCTGATTGGCTCTCTGAATCCCTGATGCACCTGAGCCCCGCCCCCCTACACCTGATCTGGCCCCTTAAGTTTTTAGAGGGAAGCCCAAGACAGCCACCTTCATTTTGTGAGCCTCAGCATCTTCCCTGTGTCCTGATACAGCCTAGTGTTCAAGGACTGTAAAAAGACCTAGGTGGGGAGGCCTGAGATTTTTCTGGGTAAATAGTATCATTTGTTCAAAAGTGTTTATTTCAGCTACCTGTGTCTGTTTTACTGTGGACTCTCTGTGTTTCAGGCAGACTGGTCTCTTTTAAAGTGGTGTTTTTTTAACATGTGTTTTTGCTGTGACTATGGGGGTCATTACAACATTGGCGGTAAAAGGCGCTTACCGCCGTGCAGAAGACCGCCAAAACACCGCGGCGGCGGCGGGAGCCCGCCACAGCTATTATGACACACATCACGGAATCCGCTGAAATTCAGACACCCACACAACACCGCCACACCAAAGGTCAGCGATAAACATGCGGAAACAAATCCTCCACCTCCACGCCAACAGAAACATGCCCATGCCATTACGACCCACGAATCCACGCAGTGGTCTTTCAACCGCGGTATTCCATTGGCGGTACACACCGCCGCGCTCAAAATACACACACATCTCCAAAACACTACCACATTGGACAATTCCAAATACACACACCTGATACACATACAAACAACACTCCCACACATCCAACACAATATAAAACACACACCCACATCACCCACAAACCCCTACGAACCAAAATTAGAGAGAACGCCATAGAGAGACAGCACAGAATAGAGAACCCCATCACACAGAGGCACACTACACCATCACCCAAACAACATCCACGCACAAAACACCACATACCACTACACTCACCACACTCATCAACACATACACCACCCCCCACCTCACCCACACCACCCCATGTCACGCCAAAGACACCCCCGCTTCTCTGAGGAGGAGCTCAGGGTCATGGTGGAGGAAATCCTCCGGGTAGAGCCACAGCTATTTGGCTCACAGGTACAGCACACATCCATAGCCAGGAAGATGGAGCTATGGCAAAGAATAGTGGACAGGGTCAACGCTGTGGGACAGCACCCAAGAAATAGGGAGGACATCAGGAAGAGGTGGAACGACCTACGGGGGAAGGTGCGTTCCACGGTATCCAGGCACCACATCGCGGTACAGCGGACTGGCGGCAGACCAGCACCTCCTCCCCCACAACTAACAACATGGGAGGAGCAAGTCTTGACCATCTTGCATCCTGAGGGCCTCGCAGGAGTCGTTGGAGGAACGGACACTGGTAAGTCAAATCTTAACTATCATATCCCCCACCTTACCTGCATGCTATCACACACCCCCACCCTCACACCCTCCCCTATCACCCTAACTCCTCACTAATCTACCCATAACACCAACCACCCATCCCAACCCCAAGACCTGCATGACACAACTAAGCATGGATAACCATCACTAAAGCATGCCCACTGCACATACCCAGAACACCCCTAACCATCAGCACACAAGCCCCCACACAGGAATGCCTGCACTGGGGTACACGCACACCCAACCATTGCACACCATGAAACACACACATGCAATAATCATGTACTTATACCCCCGCAGGAACCCGAAGGAACGTCACCACACCAGAAGGTCCAGACAACACCACTCCACCCCCAGAAGAGGCCCACAGTGACGACAGCAGCTCTGTCCTGCTGGATCTTGATGACCAGCCTGGACCATCGTGGGCCTCAGGACAGTCGGTTCCCCTTGCCCAGCCACAGCCCAACACCAAACTTCCACCCTCTGGTAACACCAGCACAGCACCCACCCAGCAGGACCAAACCTCCCTACCCAGGACAGGTCAATCAGCGGTGTGTCCACCACTACAGGGCACCCAGGCTAACCCACCACCCCAACAACAACAGGGACCTGGGGGCAGTGGTAGTGGGCACACGGTCCAGGGGACGGAAGCACTGGAACACAGGGGAACTGGGAGGGCTGCTGTGCGACAGAGGGAGGACAGGCCAAGGGAACCTACTCTCAACGAGGCCCTCTCCTCCATCATGGGAGCATACCACCACTCCCAGGAGACGATGGCAACAGTCCTGGACAAGTTGCAGGAGACACTGCGTCGGCAGGAGGAGCAGTATTTGGGGTTCAGGGAGGAGCTCAGGCCCATCGCCTCCGCCCTGGGCACCATTGTAGGGGTGCTGACGGACATTCAAAATACTTTGAGGGACACCATGGCACTCCAAGGGGCCCCTGACACTAGCCACGATGATGAAATGCCCACCACCTCCGCCGGCGCTAGTGGACAGGACGCCCTGCCACAGGACCACCACACCAGCACCCCACCCCCTGCAGACGGACAACCACCACGAAAGCGGTCCCTGAGATCCAGGAACAGGACAGAGCAAGATGGCAAGACCCCCGCCAGGAAATAAGACTACGCTGATTGTCCCCCCACTGTCCCACTTTGTTACCCTGTCCAGATTGGAACTGCCCCAGCTCCACTTCCAATGGCCAGATGTGCAATGTACCTGTGAGACTAATAGACTGGACTCTGCCATGGACATTCTTCCACCATAACCCATCCCCATTTCACAACCCCCCTTCATTTTTCTGCACTTAAATAAACACCCTTGAAACACTAATAAAACTGGAGTCACTCTATGATTTTGAACTTTGTATTGTCAATTACAGTGTCAAAAAGGGTTACCCATTGGAAGGCCAACATACCAATGTCACACATCACAAGCCTTTCAAGGGTGCAAGCTGTTGACACGTAGGTTACCACATTTGTGAAACTGAAATGGAAGGGGACAACTCAATTAACAAATACTGAGTGAAATGTAGGTACAGGATAGAGGTAGACGTGTGAAAGTTACTGTAATGTTAAACCTGAAAATGTACTCACCTGTGTCTCACTGGAAATATTGCTGTATCACCGACTCCTTGTTATCGTTTTCTTCTTCCCCAGCTTCATCCTCATCACTGTCCACAGGCTCCACAGCTGCTACAACACTGTCATCTGGATCATCCTTCTGCAGAAAAGGCACCTGGCGTCGCAATACCAAATTATGGAGCATGGAGAAGGCGATGATGATGTCACACACCTTCTTCGGTGAGTAGAATAGGGACCCACCTGTCATATGGAGGCACCTGAACCTGGCCTTCAGGAGGCCGAAGGTGCGTTCGATCACCCTCCTAGTCCGCCCATGGGCCTCATTGTAGCGTTCCTCTGCCCTGGCCCTGGGATTCCTCACTGGGGTCAATAGCCACGAAAGGTTGGGGTAACCAGACTCCCCCAATAGCCATACACGGTGCCTCTGGAGTTGACCCATCATATCAGGGATGCTGCTATTCCGCAGGATGTAGGCGTCATGCACAGAGCCAGGGAACATAGCATTTACCTGCGAGATGTACTGGTCTGCCAAACAAACCATCTGGACATTCATTGAATGATAACTCTTCCTGTACCTGTACACCTGGTCACTCCTGCGGGGGGGACCAGAGCTACATGGGTCCCATCAATAGCACCTATGACGTTGGGATATGTCCAAGGGCATAGAAGTCACCTTTAACTGTAGGCAAATCCTCCACCTCAGGGAAAATGATGTATGTCCTTACGTGTTTCAGCAGGGCAGACAACACTCTGGACAAAACGTTTGAAAACATAGGCTGGGACATCCCTGATGCCATGGCCACAGTAGTCTGAAATGACCCACTTGCAAGGAAATGGAGCACTGACAGCACCTGCACGTCAGGGGGGATTCCAGTCGGATGGCGGATTGGTGACATCAGGTCTGGCTCCAACTGGGTACATAGTTCCTGGATTGTGGCACGGTCAAACCGGTAGGTCACGATCAAATGTCTCTCTTCCATTGTCAACAGGTCCACCAGCGGTCAGTACACCGGAGGATTCCGCCATCTTCTCATATGTCCCAGCTGACGGTGCCTAAGAAGGACAACAGCGAAGAACCAGTCACTATTCCTCCAGGTATGTACCCACAGTTACACACAAGACTACACCACTCACAAAACCCCTTCCTGTATGTGTGTTGATTAGAGGCCTAGCTATGTGTGACGCAGTAGTAATTGAAGCCATGTGGGCCCCTGAAATGGCGGCTGCCTGACCTCTAAACTGGGACAATGGAATTGTGGGGTAACTGCGCTGGCGTTGGACACCGTCGTGGTAGGCGGTCGTAGAGCGCGGCACAATGCTGCATTGGTTAACATTGGACCCTATGGGTCCCAGGAGCCAATAAACAGTTGCGCCGGTGGGGATGATGCGCCCCGCCGCGAACGTCACCGCCATTTTCTATCCCTTCAATCACTAGATACCTGACCTTCGACAGGAGAGGACCTACACTGCTAGTGCTGCTGTGACCTCGGTCTGGAAGCGACGATGGCTGCTGCGTCTGGGGAAACGGCCCCTGCCTTCACTGCACAGGAGTTGGAGAAACTTGTGGATGGGGTCCTCCCCCAGTACATGCTACTCTACGGTCCTCCAGACCAACAGGTCAGTACACAGGGAGTACGTTGGATGGGCTATGCCTGGGTGGAGAGGGCTGGTTGGAAGAGAGAAGGGTGCAGAGTTCATAGAACAGAAATGCATGGGAAGGAATGGACCACATGGCCAGAGTAGGGAGGGGGCCACTCACATTGACGGTGCAGTAGCTAATGACTGTTCCTCTTTCCTTGTGCATGTCATGTAGGTCAGCGCCCACCAGAAGAGGGACATTTGGCGTGCCATCACCAAGGATGTCCGGACCCTGGGGGCCCACCAGAGACGGGGCACCCACTGCCGTAAGAGATGGGAGGACATTCGCCGCTGCAGCAAGAAGACGGCGGAGGCTCAGCTGGGGATGGCCTCCCAACGTGGGAGGGGTGCCCGTCGCACCATGACCCCCCTGATGTTCCGGATCCTGGCGGTGGCCTACCCGGAGTTGGATGGGCGCTTAAGGACATCACAGCAGACACAAGGGGGTGAGTACAACCTCATTCTGTGGACTTTGCGTGCAGTGGAGGTGTCTGGGTGGGGGAGGTGGGCTGTGGGTGTCCCTAGGCCATTGTGAGTTAGGTAGGCAAGGCCCCTCCGTAATGTAGGCCATGTGGCACTCTACCCCACCTCAGAACAGTGGAAAGTTGATGTATAGTTGCCCCTTTGCCATCCATGTGCGCAGATTTCTACCATTGCCATGTAGGCCATATCCCAGAAATTGCATGTGCAGAGGGCAGAGGCACGGCGTAATGCATGGGGCTGCTGCGTCTGTCTTGTCCGCCAACGGTAGCGGTATGCCATGCACTAAAACTCTCTTTCTTCTGTCTCCCCCCCTTTTTCTGCTCTCCCTGTCCTTTTGTACATCAGCATCATCAGGCGGAGGTAAAGTGGCACCGGAGCATGAGGGAGCTGCACCCCACATGGCCATGGAGGGCCACACCACGGACTCTGAATGCACCAGTGGGACGGAGAGCGAGGGGAGCTTCACGTCGGCCACAGGATCACCAACCAGCGACACTGACTGGTCCGCCGATGTGAGCTCCCCTGTGGTGGTGGCACCATCTGTGCTCCCCACTTCTACAGGTACAGCTGCCACCTTCCCTACCAGCACCACCCTCCCAGCAGCCCCTCAGCATTCGCCCCGTGCCCGCTCACCCAGGAGGGTGGGCATCACCTTCGCCCCAGGCACCTCAGGCTCTGCCCCAGTCACTCACTGTTGGGCAGTCTACCATTGTGAATGCCATCCAAGGTGTAGAACGAGAGTTGCAACACGGTAATGCATTCCTGGAGGGCATTCATTCTGGTCAGGCTGTCCTTCAGCGAACCCTGCAATCTCTGGCCTCAGCACTGATGGCAGCCATTGTCCCTGTGTCCAGCCTCCTCCCTCCAACTTCCTCCACCCAGACCCAATCCCCTGTACCCCAGCCCATCCCAAGCACACCTACAGACCAGCATGCACACAAGTCAACACCCAAAAGTAGCTCAAGCAAACATAGGCACCACACACACCACAGGCACTCACACAAGCATCACAACCATACAGACACAGCAACATCCACTGTCTCCACTGTGTCCCCCTCCTCCTCTTCTCCCTCCTCCCTCCCAGTCTCGTCTACACTCACACCTGCATGCACCACATCTACAGGCACTAGGACTCGCACCAGTACACCCAGCACCACAAGCCGCTCACCTGCACTCACCACCCCCACTGCCATTTACACGTCCCCTGTGTCCTCTCCCAGTGTGTCTGTGACGCCCCCTCCCAAAGTACCCAAACGCCGGCAATCACTCACCCAACATCCATCCACCTCACGACAGCCTCCAGTACCTGCACCTGCACCCAAAACACCTAAAGTGACACCTCCTACAACCACCTCCTCTTCCTCCACTCCCAGACCCCCTCCAACTACCCATCCCAGTGTCAGTCAGAAACTGTCCCTCTGTCAAATTGACCTTTTTGCCCCCACCCCGCCCCCTCCAATTCATCAGTCCTGTTGTAGCGCCTCAGCCAAAAAGCCTCCAGTACCAGTGGTGCATGTTCCAGGTTTTTGGAGTGCACCGTCCACCAGGGCAGGCAGTAGGACCCGGAGCCAAGGCACTGTCAGCCCATCCCCTGTAAAGGCTCTGAAATTGGAGAGTGGACGACTGGACCGTGTCAAGACTCCTGGTGGGACTACAACTGAAATGGGATCGAAGGCGATTGGTGAGTCAGCTGTAACTCCAAAAAAAGTGGGGAAGGTCCCGAGGAAGTCTCCCCAGCCTGTTGTGAGTGTCACGGCGGAGAAGTGCGCCATCATTGCCGGCGGTCCAGACACAACCGCCAGCACCGTCATTACTGGTCAGGAGACCACCGCCGGAGTCACAGCCCAGGAGGGCCCAAGTATTGTTACTGGTCAGGAGACCACCGCCAGAGTCACAGCCCAGGAGGGCCCAAGTATCGTTACTGGTCAGGAGACCACCGCCAGAGTCACAGCCCAGGAGGGCCAAGTATTGTTACTGGTCAGGAGACCAGCGCCGGAGTCTGTGCCCAGGGGGGCACAAGTATTGTCACTGGTCCAGAGACCACCGCCGGAGTCAGTGCCCAGGAGGGCCCAAGTATCGTCACTGGTCCAGAGACCACCGCCAGAGTCAGTGCCCAGGAGGGCCCAAGTATCGTCACTGGTCCAGAGACCACCGCCAGAGTCACAGCCCAGGAGGGCCCAAGTATCGTTACTGGTCCAGAGACCACCGCCAGAGTCACAGCCCAGGAAGGCCCAAGTATCGTTACTGGTCAGGAGACCACCGCCAGAGTCACAGCCTAGGAGGGCCCAAGTATCGTTACTGGTCAGGAGACCACCACTGGATTCAGTGCCCAGGAGGGCCCAAGTATCGTCACTGGTCCAGAGACCACCACCTGAGTCACAGCCCAGGAGGGGCCAGGATGCCACAGCCCACTGGCCAATGATGGAACGTCATGCCACACACCAATGTCCAGTGTGGAGATCGTCATGCCACACACTAATGTCCTGTATGGAGATCGTCATGCCACACACCAATGTCCAGTGTGGAGATCGTCATGCCACACACCAATGTCCAGTATGGAGATCGTCATGCCACACACCAATGTCCAGTGTGGAGATCGTCATGCCACACACCAATGTCAGTATCAGAACCGCCATGTCAAAGAACTGCTGAACAGTCCTGATCCGCCATGGCAAAGCACCGCTAAACAGGGCAAAGACTGCCACGTCAAAGCACCGCTGAACAGTCCTGAACCGCCATGGCAAAGTACCGCTGAACAGGGCAAAGACCGCCATGTCAAAGCACCGCTGAACAGTCCTGAACCGCCATGGCAAAGCACCGCTGAACAGGGCAAAGACCGCCATGTCAAAGCACCGCTGAACAGTCCTGAACCGCCATGGCAAAGCACCGCTGAACAGGGCAAAGACCGCCATGTCAAAGCACCGCTGAACAGTCCTGAACCGCCACGGCAAAGCACCGCTGAACAGGGCAAAGCATAGCAAAAGCTGTTTCCGCTGTGTTTTTATCCGTGGTGAATCCGCCCCAGAAAAGGTGGCGGATTGGTGTGTTCTGATACTATAGGCGGTACATTGTCTCCCGCCTGTCTGTTGGCGGTGACCGCCGCGCTGTTTGTCTGTACCACCGTGGCGGGCGGTGTGTTAAAGTGGCTGTCTTTGTTGGCGGTTTCCGCCAGGGTCATAATTCCCTTTTTTTGTCCGCCGGCCTGTTTGCGGTCTTACTGCCGCTTTAACACCATCCGCCAGGGTTATAATGACCACCTATGTGAATTGCTTTGCTAGTTTGTGGCACATAATTCCCCTCCCCCATTTTTCTTCTAAGTAAAAAGGCTACATACATCTTGCAGAGTGTGTTTTTAGGAGACTGTTTTAATCTGTTTCTGTGATTTCAATTGTGTCTAAAAACTGTCTGCCCCCCTGATCTTTGCCTTTAAAAAAGCGCGATTTCAGAGTGTGCGCCCAGTAGTATTCCAGTGTTTGTTTTTTAAACAATCTCTCCCTTACCTGGAAAGTTGACTCTGCTAGCTTGGAAGTGTGGATACAGCACATATACACATATCCTCCACAACTACAACAGTCACACACCTGCATTCTCACAGCAAACACTACTCTGTCCACTCCCACTAACACAACCTGCCATCACCCACACAACACAAAACCACAACATACATTTCTCTCAGTCTCAGCCTTCCAGATACACACTCTCTGCTCATACTAACCAACAACACTATCCGCTGTTTGCTCCACACAGACCTCCTGTCATCATAACAATGCCCAAACCCTGCCTTCAAACACACCATCTACAAATCCTTTTCCCCTCTCTTCACCAATTACACACAACCATACAATCCCCACATTTCACTCCACCATGCATATTACCTCTTCCAGTCATCACAACTAACACTAACTCCCCTGACACACATCCATCACCTCTTACAAACCTCATACATTCATCTCCAAAACACATCAACACCCCATCTGTCTTATCCAGGTGACTGATTAACACCTGATCTGTTCGATATAAGTCAATAAGGACGCTCAATGAATGACTGCACGCCAATTATGAACACAATTTAGCTTTACTAGAGCTTCAGGTAAATGTATACATTTGGCACACCAACGAAATAGAATGAGAATAGCAATGAAGAGCATCAATTTATATTTAAACACATGACAAACAGCATCTATATATATGTATATATATATATATATATATATACATATATATATATATATATATATATATATATATATATATATATATATATATATACATGAGCAAAGAGTTCATTGACAGATATAAGCTTTGATTAACGGTATACGAAATGCGTATTCCAATTACTGCAGCAAGCTCACACTACGATGTTCAGGAAGTAAGATATAAACAAGCTGAATACTTTAGATTATAAACACAGTGCAAGCATAATAATCAATCATAATAATAGAGCAGAGAAACAAAGGCCTTTCATCCCTGGGTGGAACTTAACTTAGTCCACGAAATGCTGGGAAGCCCTCTACCACCCGCTTGGACCTCTCTCCCCCTCGAGCGTCACGGTCTCTGAACAGCAAACAGGGAGGCAGCGCTGTGGGCCTGGAGATGGCAGCTTTCGCAACCCCATCTGCGAGCTTCAATCCCCTAACCCGCACTTCAGTGCTTAAATAACCTGAAGCTTGGATTCTATCCCTTTCAAGCATTTTCTAGCTATTTTATCACCTCGTGTCTCTTGGCTGCTCTTCCGATCCCTGGCCATTGTTTTCATTCCATCTTTTTCCTGTACTCTCGTTCTCAAGGTTGAGATGACCTCCGTCTTTCGCTCCTACACATCCTGTTTCTTACACATACAGCTGCGAATAAGTTTATCCATGGAATGTTGGAAAACAAGCTGAAAAACAAACATTGTGAACTTTTCCACGTTGTTTGGGTTTCAGCAGGCTATTCTACACTGTTCAAGCTAATTAACCCTTTGCGTCACAATGTCTTCCGCACCTTTCCCTATACTGATCACCATCTAACACTCAAATTCCACTCACCAGCACTAACTCACATACAAATCCCTTACCAAAAGCAACTGCACCAATATCCCCTCTCACTATTCCACAAAAACAATACAGACCACAAACATCAGCACATCAAATCAACACAAACTTACATTACACTTATCGTCAGATCCACTACCACCCTCAGGACTACACAAAGAATACAAATTTCATCCTATCTCCACCCCTACTTTCTCACTCTTCACAAACACCTACCACAAGCACCCCAACCCAGCAACTTTCATTCACTCGCCTCTCCTCCATTGCACAATTTAGAGCCTTACATCATGATCCACATGCTCCTCCACCACCCCTAACCCATACTCCATCCATGCTAAACAAACACAAACAAAATAAAAAAACATGCCACTCATAGCAACCTTGCATCCCCTTGTCTATTACATAATTAGACTTCCCTACAAAAAAAAGTACACTCTTCATGGCTCTCTCAACTGCCAAGTCCACCACCCACAAACACAGACCCAACAAAATGCCTCCTTAACCTGCTGGAAGAGGAACACTATATTGACAAAGCAAGACTATTGTGAGCCTCAAACAGTTATGACAACTAGCAACACTCCTGCTTCAAGCTCATATTATACTACTTACCCTTCTCCTAAACAAAACAACACAACCACTAACATACTTTTTCTAAACTGCCAGCTCATAAATGCTCGATCACTCTAAAAAAACAAGCACCACATCTACGACCTGCTCACAGACACACAACCTGACTTACTATTCATAACTGAATCCTGGTTGGGAGATGACATGGTCCCAGTGTTGCACGAAGCCGTTCCTCCAAGCCATCAAACCATTACACAAAACCATATAGGCAAAAGAGGAGGTGAACTAGCTATTATATTCAAACAGGCATTGAGCCTCAGTAAAACAGACAACATCTCCATACAAGGTTGTGAAGCCCTCCTTACCGGATGCCACCCTACTCCAACTTCCTCCTGTAACTTTCTCCTCCTTTACAGACCTCCACCTAACAACTCCACATTCCCAAATGCTTTCATAGACGCAGTCTCAAACCTTATTACACTATACTCCAACCTATGCATTCTTGGGGATCTAAACATTTGGTTTGACAAACCCAATATGCCCCATCCAAAAGCTATCACCACTGGCCTTGCATTGAACCTACATCATATTGTACACAATCCCACACACATATCGCCGGACACTTCCTAGATGTCATTTTTGCTAAGCCTGAACTAGTTACTATTCATAGCATCATGCCAATCACTTGGTCAGACCACCATTTGATAACTTTCCGACATACAACTCCACAAATCAACACACCCCACAACTACGTACATACATACACCTATCGACCATGGAGCAAACTCAATTGGATGACTTAGAAACACAACTAACTGCCAACACAGATATAGATACAATTAATTCTGTGCCAAAACGTTATGAGTGGCTACAGGAAGCTTTTGATATCCTAATACCACTCAGAAAAACTAAACAAGACAAAAGAAAACCAACACCTTGGAGAAACACAGAACTTAAAAAGATAACGCGACAAATCAGAAAGTTGCAGCGGACCTGGCTCAAAACAAACAACAGTCAAGACAAACTGCAGCTACACCAATTTAACAGAATATACAAATCATCAATCAAAAAAGCTAAAAAAAGGTACTACTCAGACAGAATTCGAAATGCTCAATCTACAACCAAGGAATTTTATAAAATTCTCAATGAATTTCAAAAACCTACATGTATGGAAGGAAGTCATCCACTACTCAAGATTTCACAAACAAATTGGCAATTCACTACACAACCAAGGCATACACATTGGACTCCTAATTAAAACAGAAGAAAAACATCAGCACCAACCCCTTTCCTAAAATACCCTCTAAGGTTAATCCAACCGAACCTCTACAGTCCTTCAAACAAATATCCCAAGGTGAATTTATGGATTTGGTCAAAGCAAGCAGACCTTCCGGTTGCCCTTCTGACCCTTGCCCACCACAAATCTTCAAGAACATTCTTCTATCTACTTCTGCTGCCACACCTGTAAGAAGAATCATCAACAACTCTTTAACTTCAGGAACTTTTCCTGTAGACCTGAAAAAGGCATACATACGACCGTTATTAAAGAAAACAAACCTAGACCCGCAAGACCCCAACAACTACAGACCAATCACAAATGGACCTTTCCTGAGCAAATTGATAGAAAGAGCAGCATTCGCCCAGATGTCACAATTCATTGAAGACAATTCTATACTTTCAGACTTCCAAACTGGATTCCGCCCAGGAAGAAGCACTGAATCGGCACTCATAGCAATCTGGGATGATCTTAAAAACAAAGTCGACCGCAATGGAGTTGCTGCACTACTTTTCTTGGACCTCTCAGCTGCCTTTGAAACGGTTGACCATGATACCCTAATTCAAAGACTCCACGAAGCCAGCATACAAAGGATTGCTCTCAACTAGATTACTTCCTATCTTCAAAAAAGATCTAATATTATCCACTAGCCCCCCTTCTTGTCTGAACGCTACCTCACAAAAGCAGGGGTCCCCCAAGGATCAATCATCTCACCTTTGCTTTTCAACATCTACATGATATCTTTACCAGAACTGATCAATGATTTCCATCTCACATGCTACAACTATGCCGATGACACACAAATACTACTTAAATAAGAATGCCCCAAAAAATTTGAAAACTCACAAATCTTCAGTTGCCTCAGACCCGTTGATCAGTGGATGACCTGGAGCCATCTCCAACTAAATACCTCCAAAATAGAAATACTCATATGTGGTGACTGGAACAATTATGACCCTCTGTGCGTCTTGTCTGACGATCTCGGACCACCTCTGCAATTATCCAAGGAAGTTAAAAACCTAGGAATCACCATGGATTCCAATTTAACTATGAATGTCCAAGTGGACAAATTAGCACGAACAAGCTTCATCACCTTAAAGACTTTACGGCGCATCTTCCCCCACCTCGGATTTCCACACAAGGTGCAATCTACTATCTTGCTTGTACTATCCAAACTGGATTATGCCAATGGCCTCTACCATGGATCATCTCTATCTATTATGAAAAAACTACAACGTATCCAGAATTCCGCATCCAGGCTACTATTACATGTAAAGCCACAAGCCCACATTTCCCCTGCCTTGAGAGCACTACACTGGTTACCCGTTGCCAGAAGATGCACTTTCAAGCTGCTTTGTATCACCCACAAAGCTATGCATGGAACAGGACCACTTTTTATCAGAAGGAAAATAACCACATACATCCAACAAAGAAACCTCCGCTCAAGATTGGCACCCCGCCTTAGAACACCACCATACAAGAAAAATACTATAGGTGGTATATCCTTCTCCGTTCAAGCAGCCAAACTATGGAATTCATTACCCCCAACTATAAGAGCCACAGATAACTTTCCTTGTCTTCAGAAATCTACTCAAGAGTGTGTATTCATGTGTGTTTGTATGTGTGTGTGTATGTATATATATATATATATATATATGTATGTATGTGTATATGTTGTTTTTGTGCTTGGCATGTTCGTGGGTCATTGCATGACTCCTGGGTGGGTTGTTATATACTAGATATCTATGAATTCCTGCTTTCATCTTATCACACTTATCTACCCATCATCATATGTCAGGTCTCTATCAAACTATCCTCCATTCCCACTCTGACTCATCCCAAATCCTTTCTACTACTTTCATCTCCTAAATAACTCTGCCTTAGCTCTTCCCTCCGCTTCCACATCTAACTCACCAAACCTCACTCTACTCCCGTGACTTCCCACACAACCCTACTAAATTCTCCTTCATTTATCTCACCCTGCTACTATGCTCTCCCTAACCCTTCCACATACTCTTCCCTCCTCCATCCCCCTTAACTCATCCCAAGCCTTTGGGTTGAGTAAATGAAGGCTATACTCCCACTTAACACTTCTGGATTTCTTTCCTCCTCCACCCCTCCATTACTCCAGTCAATCTAACTAACAAACTCTCATATCCGCGGCTCAAATGAACTCATAATAATACTAAAACTGTACTCATTATTTCCCATACTAATCCATCATTAATTCTTGTTGGGTTCCAGAGTAGCGTGCTACTCACCGAAAAGCGCTTTGACGCCTCGCCAGTGGTAGTAAGCGCTATATAAATACTATTACAATACAATTACATTAATTGGAACCGATGCAGCATGATGCATCTTGAAACAGGACCTTTCATTGCAGCCCCTCGGAGCTCCTGAATGGTGGCCTCATCGGAACCAACGCAGCATGATGCAGTGTGACGCATCTCAATACATGACCTTGCAGCTCTAATTAGTGGCCCCAGCAGAACTAACACAGCATGATGCAACTCGATTCAATCCCTTGCAGCTCCTTATCATTGGCCCCATCAGAACTGATGCAATTCGGCGCAGTGCGACGCAAGACCTCGCATCCCATTCAAGTCAACCAAGTACATTGATCAATGTTCATGTGAGTGGCTTGTGCTCCATCGCTATTGGCTTGAACTTTGTCCCAATCCAGCACAACCAGATATCCCCATTTGGCACTTTGCATTTCTTGGTGCTACTTTTACCTAAGACATTAACATTGCACATATCCAATTCCAGGGATTGGATTTTTGTTATTCTGGTATCATTTTATATATTCAAACATACTCTGTTTTTCTAGATTGGGGATTTGAATGGAAGATAAACACTAGTTTAAAAAATGTAACCACAGGCATGGAGAAGACAAACAAGCCCCAGTCATATAAAACACTATGGGGGTCATTACAACATTGGCGGTAAAAGCCGCTTACCGCAGTGCAGAAGACCGCCAATACACCGCCGCCGCCGCGGGCGACCGCCACAGCTATTATGTCACACATCACGGATTCCGCCGAAATTCAGACACCCACACAAGTCCGCCACACCAAAGGTCAGCGATAAATATGCGGAAACAAATCCTCCACCTCCACGCCAACAGAAACACGCCCATGCTATTACGGCCCACGAATCCATGCAGCGGTCTTTCAACCGCGGTATTCCATTGGCGGTACACACCGCTGCGCTCAAAATACACACACATCTCCAAAACACAGCCACATTGGACAATTACAAATACACACACCTGATACACATACACACACCGCTCCCACACACCCAACACAATATAAAACACACACCATCACCCACAAACCCCTACGACCACAAATTAGAGACGAAGGCCAGAGAGAGACACCACAGAATAGAGAACACCATCACACAGAGACACACTACACCATCACCCACACAACATCCACGCACAAAACACCACATACCACTACACTCACCACACTCATCAACACATGCACCACCCCACACATCACACACACCACCCCATGTCACGCCAAAGACAGCCCCGCTTCTCCGAGGAGGAGCTCAGGGTCACGGTCGAGGAAATCATCAGGGTAGAGCCACAGCTATTTGGCTCACAGGTACAGTACACATCCATAGCCAGGAAGATGGAGCTATGGCAAAGAATAGTCGACAGGGTCAACGCTGTGGGACAGCACCCAAGAAATAGGGAGGACATCAGGAAGAGGTGGAACGACCTACGGGGGAAGGTGCGTTCCACGGTATCCAGACACCACATCGCGGTACAGCGGACTGGCGGCGGACCACCACCTCCTCCCCCACAACTAACAACATGGGAGGAGCAAGTCTTGTCCATCCTGCATCCTGAGGGCCTCGCAGGAGTCGTTGGAGGAACGGACACTGGTAAGTCAAATTTCAACTATCATATCCCCCACCCTACCTGCATGCTATCACACACCCCCACCCTCACACCCTCCCCTATCACCCTAACTCCTCACTAATCTACCCATAACACCAACCACCCATCCCAACCCCAAGACCTGCATGACACAACTAAGCATGGACACCCATCACTAAAGCATGCCCACTGCACATACCCACAACACCCCCCAAACATCACCACACAAGCCCCCACACAGGAATGCCTGCACTGGGGTTCACGCACACCCAACCATTGCACACCATGAAACACACACACGGAATAATCATGCTCTTATGCCCCTGCAGGAACACGAAGGACCGTCACCACACCAGAGCGTCCAGACAACACCACTCCACCCCCAGAAGAGGCCCACAGTGACGATAGCAGCTCTGCCCTACTGGAGCCTGATGACCAGCCCGGACCATCGTGGGCCTCGCACAGGCACAGCCCAACACTGACCTTCCACCCTCTGGTAACACCAGCACAGCACCCACCCAGCGGGCCCAAACCTCCCTACCCCGGACAGGTCAATAAGCTGTGTGTCCAACACTACAGGGAACCCAGGCTAACCCACCACCCCAACAACAACAGGGACCTGGGGGCAGTGGTAGTGGGCACACGGTCCAGGGGACGGAGGCACAGGAACACAGGGGAACTGGGAGGGCTGCTGTGCGACAGGGGGCGGACATGCCAAGGGAACCCACTCTCCACGGGGCCCTCACCTCCATCATTGGAGCATACCACCACTCCCAGGAGATGATGGCCACGGTCCTGGTCAAGTTTCAGGAGACCCAGCGCCTTCAGGAGGACCAGTATTTGGGGTTCAGGGAGGAGCTCAGGACCATCAGCTCCGCCCTGGGCACATTCATAGGGGTGCTGAAAGACATACAGCAGACCCTGAGGGACACCGTAGCACTCCAAGGGGCCCCTGACACTAGCCAGGACGATGAACTGCCCACCACCTCCGCCGGCGCTAGTGGACAGGACGCCCCGCCACAGGACCACCACACCAGCACCCCACCCCCTGCAGACGGACAACCACCGTGCAAGCGGTCCCTGAGATCCAGTAACAGGACAGAGCAAGATGGCAAAACCCCGCCAGGAAATGAGACCACCCTGATTGTCGCCCCACTGCCCCACTTTGTTACCCTGTCCATACTTGAACTGCCTGGGCTCCTCTTCCTATGCCCAGATGGGCAGTGCACCTGTGAGACTAATAGACTGGACTCTGCCATGGACATTCCTCCGCCATCACCCATCACCATGTAACAACCCCCTCCCAATTCTGAGCACTGCAATAAACACCCTTGAAACACAAAACAATCTGGAGTCAGTCTATGATTTGTTAAAATGTAATATCAGTGACAGTGTGAAAATGCGTTGTGAGATGTAAAAGCAACATACCAATGTCACACATCAAAAGTCTTTGAAGGATGCAAGTAGTTGACACACGTTGGTAACCACACCTGTGAAACCGTAATGGAAAGAAACAACACAATTACCAAATAATCCCAAGTAATTACACACAGGATAGAGGAAGACGTGTGACAGTGAATGTAATGTAAAATCTGAAAATTTTCTCACCTGTGTGTCACTGGAAATATTGCTGTATGACTGACTCCCTTTTGTCGTTGTCTTCTTCCTCAGCTTCCTCCTCATCACTGTCCACAGGCTCCACAGCTGCCGCAACACCATCATCTGGACCATCCTCCTGCAGAAAAGGCACCTGGCGTCGTAAAGCCAAATTATGAAGCAACGAGCAGGCGATGATGATCTGGCACACCTTCTTCGGTGAGTAGAATAGGGAACCACCTATCATATGGAGGCACCTGAACCTGGCCTTAAGGAGGCCGAAGGTGCGTTCGATCACCCTCCTAGTCCGCCCATGGGCCTCATTGTAGCGTTCCTCTGCCCTGGTCCTGGGATTCCTCACTGGGGTCAGTAGCCAGGAAAGGTTGGGGTAACCAGAGTCCCCTAATAGCCATACATGGTGCCTCTGGAGTTGACCCATCATATCAGAGATGCTGCTATTCCGCAGGATGTAGGCGTCATGCACAGAGCCAGGGAACATAGCATTAACCTGGGAGATGTACTGGTCTGCCAAACATACTATCTGTACATTCATAGAATGATAACTCTTCCTTTTCCTGTACACCTGTTCACTCATGTGGGGGGGGGAACCAGAGCTACATGGGTCCCATCAATGGCACCTATGATGTTGGGGATATGTCCAAGGGCATAGAAGTCACCTTTCAATGTAGGCAAATCCTCCACCTCAGGGAAAATTATGTATCTCCTTACGTGTTTCAGCAGAGCAGACAACACTCTGGACAAGACGTTGGAAAACATAGGCTTGGATATCCCTGATGCCATGGCCACTGTTGTCTGAAATGAGCCACTTGCAAGGAAATGGAGCACTGACAGCACCTGCACGTCAGGGGGGATTCCAGTGGGATGGCGGATTGGTGACATCAGGTCTGGCTCCAACTGGGTACATAGTTCCTGGATTGTGGCACGGTCAAACCTGTAGGTGACGATGACATGTCCCTCTTCCATTGTCAACAGGTCCACCAGCGGTCGGTACACCGGAGGATTCCCCCATCTTCTCACATGTCCCAGCTGACGGCGCCTACGAAGAACAAGAGTGACGATAAAGTCAATTTTCATCCAGGTATGTACCCACAGTTACACAGAAGACGACACCACACACAAAACCCTTCCTGTATGTGTGTTGAGTGTAGGCCTAGCTATGTGTGACGCAGAATCAAATGAAGTCATGTGGGCCCCTGAAATGGCGGCTGCCTGACCTCTACACTGGGACAATGGGATTGTGGGGTAACTGCGCTGGCATTTCACACCGTCGCGGTAGGCGGTCGTAGACCGCGGTGCAATGCTGCATTGGTTCACATAGGACCCTATGGGTCCCAGGAGCCAATGAACAGGTGCGCCAGTGGTGATGATACGCACCGCCACGAATGTCACCGCCATTTTCTATCTGTTCAATCACTAGATACCTGACCTTCTACAGGAGAGGACCTACACTGCAAGTGCTGCTGTGACATCGGTCTGGAAGCGACAATGGCTGCTGCGTCTGGGGAAAGGGCCCCTGCCTTCACTGCTCAGGAGTTGGAGAAACTGGTAGATGGGGTCTTCCCCCAGTAAACGCTACTCTACGGTCCTCCAGACCAACAGGTTAGTACACAGGGAACAAGTTGTATGAGCTAGGCCTGGGTGGAGAGGGCTGGGTGGAAGAGGGAAGGGGGCAGAGTTCAGGGAACATTAATGCATGTCAATGAATGGGACATATGGCTAGAGTAGGGAGGGGGGCCACTCACATCGACCGTGCAGTTGGTAATGACTTCTCTTCTTCCCTTGTGCATGTCATGTAGGTCCGCGCCCACCAGAAAAGGGACATTTGGCGTGCCATCGCCAAGGACGTCCGGACCCAGGGGGCCCACCAGAGACGGGGCACCCACTGCCGTAAAAGATGGGAGGACATTCGCTGCTGCAGCAAGAAAACGGCGGAGGCTCAGCTGGGGATGGCCTCCCAACGTGGGAGGGGTGCCCGTCGCACTATGACCCCCCTGATGTTACGGATCCTGGCAGCGGCCTACCCGGAGTTGGATGGGCGCTTGAGGGCATCACAGCAGACACAAGGGGGTGAGTACAACCTCATTCTGCGGACTTTGCGTGCAGTAGATGGGTCTGGGTGGGGGAGGAGGGCTGTGGGTGTACCTAGGCCAGCCAGAAATGCGTAGACTAGGCCCCTCTGTAATGCAGCTCATGTGACACTCTACCCCATCTCAGTACAGTGCCAAGTACAGGTATAGTTGCCCCTGTGGCATCCATGTGTGCAGATGTCCACCATAGCGATGTAGGCCATATCCCAGGAATTGCATATGCAGAGGCCAGGAACACGGCGCAATGCAGGGGGTTGCTGTGTCTGTCTTGTCCGCCAACGGTAGCGGTATGCCATGCACTCAACCTGTTCTTCTTCTGTCTTTCCCCTCCCTTTTTGTGCTCTCTCTGTTCTTTTGTGCATCAGCATCATCAGGCGGAGGTACAGTGGCACCGGAGCACGAGGGAGCTGCATCCCACATGGCCATGGAGGGCCACACCACGGACTCAGAATGCACCAGTGGGACGGAGGGCGAGGGGAGCTTCACGTCGGCCACCGGATCACCAAGCAGCGACACAGACTCATCCGCCGATGGGGGCTCCCTTGTGGTGGCGGCACCATCTGTGCGCCCCACTTCTACAGGTACAGCCGCCACCTCCCCTACCAGCACTGCCCTTCCAGCAGCCCCTCATCGTTCACCCCGTGCCTGCTCACTCAGGAGGGTGGGCATCACTTTTGCCCCAGGCACCTCAGGCCCTGCCCCAGTCACCCCTGCTGCCCTCAGTGAGGAGGCCATTGACCTCCTCAGGTCACTCACTGTTGGGCAGTCTACCATTGTGAATGCCATCCAGGGTGTAGAACGAGAGTTGCAACATGGTAATGCATTCCTGGAGGGCATTATTTCTGGTCAGGCTGTCCTTCAGCGAACCCTGCAATCTCTGGCCTCAGCACTGATGGCAGCCATTGTCCCTGTGTCTAGCCTCCCCCCTCCAACCTCCTCCACCCAGACCCAATCGCCTGTACCCCAGCCCATCCCAAGCACACCTACAGATCAGCATGCACACAAGTCAGCACACACAAGTAGCTCAAGCAAACATAGGCACCACACAACCCACAGGCACTCACGCAAGCCTCAACCACATACAAAAACAGCAACATCCACTGCCTCCACTGTGTCCCCCTCCTCCTCTTCTCCCTCCTCCCTCAGTCTTGTCTACACACACACCTGCTTGCGCCACATCTACAGGCACCAGGAATCACACCAGGACACCCAGCACCACAAGCCGTTCACCTGCACTCCCCACCTCCACTGCCATTTACACGTCCCCTGTGTCCTCTCCCAGTGTGTCTGTGACGCCCCCTCCCAAAGTACACAAACACAGGCACCCACACACCCAACATCCATCCACCTCACGACAGCCTCCAGTACCTGCCACCTGCACCCAAAACACCTAAAGTGATACCTCCTCCAACTACCTCCTCTTCCTCCACTCCCAGACCCCCTCCAACTACCCATCCCAGTGTTCGTCAGAAACTGTCCCTGTGTAAAGTTGACCTTTTTGCCCCCACCCCCCTCCAATTCATCAGTCCTGTCGTAGCGCCTCAGCCAAAAAGCCTCCAATACCAGTGGTGCCTGTTCAAGGTATGTGGAGTGCACCGGCCACCAGGGCAGGCAGTATGACCCGGAGCCAAGGCACTGGCAGCCCACCCCCTGTAAAGGCTCTGAAATTGGAAAGTGGACAACTGGACCGTGTGAAGACTCCTGGTGGGAAAACAACTCACAGGGGTCCCAAGGGGATTGGAGAGTCAGCTGTGACTCCACCAAAGGTGGGGAAGGGCCAGAGGAAGTCTGCCCAGCCTGTTGTGAGTCTCACGGCGGAGAAGGGCGGCATCATTTCCGGCGGTCGAGACACCACCGCCAGCACCGTCGACACTGGTCAGGAGACCACCGCCGGAGTCAGTGCCCAGGAGGGCCCAAGTATCGTCACTGGTCAGGAGACCACCGCCCAATTAATTGCCCAGGAGGGCCCAAGTATAGTCACTGGTCAGGAGACAACCGCCCAAGTAATTGCCCAGGAGGGCCCAAGTATCATCACTGGTCAGGAGACCACGTCGGAGTCAGTGCCCAGGAGGGCCCAAGTATCGTCACTGGTCAGGAGACCACCGCCGTAGTCAGTGCCCAGGAGGGCCCAACTATCATCACTGGTCAGGAGACCATCGCCGGAGTCATTGCTCAGGAGGGCCCAAGTATCGTCACTGGTCAGGAGACCACCGTCGTAGTCAGTGCCCAGGAGGGCCCAACTATCGTCACTGGTCAGGAGACAACCGCCGGAGTCAGTGCCCAGGAGGGCCCAAGTATCGTCACTGGTCAGGAGACTACCGCCGTAGTCAGTGCCCAGGAGGGCCCAAGTATCGTCACTGGTCAGGAGAAAACCGCTGGAGTCAGTGCCCAGGAGGGACCCGGCTGCCACAGCCCCGGTGCGCTATGAGGGAACGTCATGCCACACACCAATGCCCAGTCTAGGGATCGTCATGCCCCACACCAATGCCCAGTCTAGGGATCGTCATGCCACACACCAATGCCCATTCCAGAGACCGCCATGGCAAAGCACCGCTGAACAGTCCAGAGACCGCCATGGCAAAGCATCGCTGAACAGTCCAGAGACCGCCATGGCAAAGCATCGCTGAACAGTCCAGAGACCGCCATGGGAAAGCACCGCTGAACAGTCCTGAACCGCCATGGCAAAGCACAGCTGAACAGGGCAAGCACCGCCATGGCACAGCACCGCTGAACAGGGCAAGCACCACCATGGCAAAGCACCGCCGAACAGGGCATGCACCGGGTAAGAATGTAAAGACCGCCACATCAAGCATCCTTATCCCATGTGCATCTGGGACAGTGACGGGACCCAAACTTTCACGGGGAGACTGATCCAGTCTGGCCACCGGTCCCCCTCCAGAGCCATTGGCGGATGTTATCTACTTGAGAGACTGTGGCTTTGCACTCCCCAGGATATGGCAGTGGGCAACCCACCCACTGTAGAGACTTGAGAGACTGTGGCTTTGCACTCCCCAGGATGTTACAGTGGGCAACCCACCCAGTGTAGAGACTTGAGAGACTGTGGCTTTGCACTCCCCAGGATACATCAATGGGCATGGAGCCCCGTCGTGGATCTGGCTTTGCAGTCATCCGGCTGATGTGCCCCCCCTTCCCTTCCCCCTGAGGTGCCTGTAGTATTTCTATCTGATGCCCCGGCAGTGTTCTCTCCGATTGAGGACAGGTATCTTTTGTGGGCTTCGCCCATGCTTTTTTGGTCTAGTGGTGCACGGACATTGCTATGTGCAGATCTGCGCTACTTCTCGTAATGTATATATTTCTGGCTGATTTTCTTATATATCTGTATATTTTTGACAGACATGTATATTGATACATTACAATGTTTGAACAGATTTCGCTTTGTCTTTGCATTCTTCTGGTGAGATTGTGGGTTGTTACTGTGATTTTTTTGGATGCATTGGTGTGTATTTTGTAATATGTGAGGGTGGGGGTGGGGGTGTGGGTGGGAGTGTTTCGTGGGTGTCCCCCTAACTTTTGCCTCCCCCCTACCCCATGTCGTAGGTGCTGTACTCACCGATGTCTTCAGCCGCGCCGCTGTTAGTCTTCGTAGATGAGTAGGAATACAAGGGCCGGAAGAATGTGTAATTCGGGCTCCATGGAGTCCTCATTCCTCGTGGGATGTGTTGAGGTGAGCGTTTTCCCATTGCAGTAACTGTTTCCGCTGTGTTTTTATCCACGGTGAATCCGCCCCGGAAAAGGTGGTGGATTGGCGGGTTGTGATACTATGGGCGGTACATTGTCTTCCGCCTGTCTGTTGGCGGTGACCGTCGCGCTGCTTGTCTGTACCGCCGTGGCGGGCGGTGTGTTAAAGTGGCTGTCTTTGTTGGCGGTTTCCGCCAGGGTCATAATTCCTTTTTTTGGTCTGCCGGCCTGTTTGCGGTATTGCCGCACATTTAACACCGTCCGCCAGGGTTGTAATGACCCCCTAAATGAAGAAACTCTTGTAATTAATAAAAACAAGACTAGTCCCTTCGCTGGACGATCATACTAAAGCAGACTCCCACCCTTACACCTCTTATTAGTGTGCTTACCCTAGTGCACTGAAGAGTAAGTAGAACTAACCTAGATTAATCACAGCAGCCTTTAGAAAACTTGTTAATTCAAAGAGATCCCCATTCAGTGTGAATGTGACACTTCACAACCCACTCCGCCACTTTGCAGACAAATTTAACAACAATGGGGGTGATTCTGACCCCGGCGGTCAAGGACCGCCGGGGCCGGGGTCGGCGGTAGCACCGCCAACAGGCTGGCGGTGCTCCGCCGGGCATTCTGACCGCGGCGGTACAGCCACGGCCAGAAGCGGAAAGCCGGCGGTGTACCGCCGACTTTCCGCTGCCCATGGGAATCCGCCATGGCGGCGCTGCTTGCTGCGCCGCCATGGGGATTCTGACACCCCATACCGCCATCCTGTTCCTGGCGGGTCGCCCGCAAGGAACAGGATGGCGGTATGGGGTGTCGTGGGGCCCCTGGGGGCCCCTGCAGTGCCCATGCCAATGGCATGGGCACTGCAGGGGCCCCCGTAAGAGGGCCCCACTTTGTATTTCAGTGTCTGCTTTGCAGACACTGAAATACGTGACGGGTGCCACTGCACCCGTCGCACATCCTCCACTCCGCCGGCTCCATTCGGAGCCGGCATCCTCATGGAGGGTTGTTTCCCACTGGGCTGGCGGGCGGCCTTTTGGCGGTCGCCCGCCAGCCCAGTGGGAAACCCAGAATCACCGCAGCGGTCTCCTGACCGCGGAGCGGTGTTCTGGAGGGGGGAACTCTGGCGGGCAGCCTCCGCCGCCCGCCAGAGTTAGAATCACCCCCAATATCTTGGATTATGACAAATCTTATTACTGCTCCAAGAGATTTGCCTCGGTCCCCGAACCTGCATCATAGGGGTTGCCGGTGTGCGGACTGACATTCCCATCATTCCACAGGGCACCCAGGAGGCGGGTCCTGTCTGACGAACTGTTGTTGCTGCTGCTGGGAAGGCGCTATATAGTGCGTGGACTTGCCCCCCAGCACGGGTAGCCAGAGCACGGACTACCACTTCCATCACTCCACAGGGCCCCCAGAAGGTCGGTCCTATCTGACCAACTGCTGTTGTTGGGAGGGCGCTATATAGAGCGTGAACTCGTCCCGCAGAACGGGCATGCTCAGGCCGCGTCCGGGCAAAACCCGGGCTAAGGGCAAACCTGTTTGTTCTAGTCAGAGCCAGGAAGAGGCATGTCAGGGTGGGGTTCGCCCCACCCCCCGGCAGCCAGATTTTAACTCATCACCAGCTATTTCCAAACACCTGTCTTGATGTCAGCACCAAGGTAGGAGTTTACTCGAGCAGCCGCGCCTCTGTCTGTTTTTCCCTCAGGGTTTCTGGGGATACGAGGAGGCTGTATATACTTTTATATGATTCAGGAGCCAAAATCCGTGCTCTGGTCAAATTGACAGGGTACCTTTTGATATTTGCATCATAAATTGTGGCTTCCTGCACTTCCAGGGCCCGCTTGAGACCCTGTCAATTTCCGCCTTTCTCGTTATCTCTGAGCGTTTTAACAATTTGAATTTCGGTGTACGTTTGCAAAGGGGGGTAGTACTCTGCTGTATGAGGATCATTTGCACTGGACTGTCTGCATTATGGGGAAAAGGAAAGCAAAAGGGGGACATACCCACCCTTAGCAGTAATCACCCACGTGGATCAACTTCGGATTCATTTTTAACTCGGGCAATTAGTGTAGTTTCTAAGGAGATCGAATTGGCAGAACGGTGACTTTCCTGGGACTTTGGCACGGCTTCGAATGGACTGCCACTTTCTCCTGCTGTTCAGCCCTCTGACTCAGCTTCCTTTTTTTTTTTTTTTGAGCGAATAGGCCTTGTCTGCCAATGGTGCTGGGGTGTCCGCTGAGGTCCAGCGCTGTCTGCACTCCTCAAACTCTAATTTTAAGCTCTCCTGCCTTACAAGCCCCTGTAAAAACCGCAAAATGAAAGCTAACAGCGGGGACAATGTTTGCAGCAGGAGTAGGTTACGCGGTGGTATGAACAAGGTGGCATTTCATCTGCACTACAGTCCAGTGTTTTAAACCTCATTGACTGGGACAGTGTTTTGAAGGGGTTTGAAACTTTGATGCAGAAATGCCTACTCCCTTTGACAGACAGGCTAAACTCCCTGGAACTTCTGATCAGACACAGGGGGGTATCTTGAATACCACATGGTCCCTTGAAACTTTCTGTTGATGGCCACCCGTCCTCTGTAGAAGCAAACACTGCTAACGGTGTGGCCTCTTTGGGGTGCAGTAGGGGTGGTGGGCAAAGTCAGCCAGACAAGGCCAGGTGGGTTGTGGGGGAAGTATTAGGGTTGGGGATTTGGGGGGCAGCGAGCAGGTTGATGGGCATTCTGCCTCAGGGCAGATCAAGCACTGTCAGAGTTGGAATTGTCAAACCCCGCACATGGATCTTCCTCCAGCTTGTTCTCTGTATGTAGCTGTTCTTCAGGGAGGTCCTCTGTCTAGATTTGCCACTCAAGAAACTACTTTTACTCTTAAGAACCATATCTGCCAATGGTTGTCCCATGATACTGATTTTCGCACCTCTCAGTATGAGGATGTGTTGCTGGTCTGGAGGGTGGGTTGGAATGGTCGTAGTCCCAAAACAACAAATGAAGATTGCATTGTCATCAATGGTAGGAGCCTGGGGCTAGTGAAGCGGCTACTTAAAAGTGTAAAGGGGTGTTCCTTGTGAACTCAAGCTTATCTCTAGTTCCACTGGGAGCTCTTTATAAGCCCCCACAATTGAGACTGTGGGATCCCCCTTGTATCTTCACCCCCCCCCCCATGGCCACTGGTCTGTGTTGACCACCATTACTTTCCACCAACAGGTTTTCGGTGTTATCAGATGTGGATTGCCAGGATTGAGGCTACGCACCCAATGTTGGTTCCAGTGGGCGTTTAGATATCCATTCGGTTGGGCCTGGGGCAGGGGGTGATCTGCGTATTGCCAACGTCCAGATCTTGGGGGCTAGTATTTCTCCAACGTTGTTGAGGACTGCTGGACCGTTGTAGGATTATTAACTTGCTCAGTGGGCACTTGGCTGACACACCTCCAGTAACTTTAAAATAGTTGTTGGTGACTTCAATTGCAAATTTGAACCATTACCAGATTTTAGGGATGAATCTAGTAACAATGAAGACACAGTTTTTTTGTGGTGGGAACCGGGGTTCCAGGAGTCTCAATACCCTGGGTGAAAAAATTTACCCGAGCAGTCCTGCAGTTGAATGGCTTTACCTTGAATAACGGACTTTGGGCTTGCAATGGGTGCTCCAAGTCTGACCAAGGGAGTCATCACACGTTTAACCGGCTACATAGCACCAGCTTAATAAACTATATTTTATTGGAAATTAGGCTATGGCCTTTAATGGTCGATATGGAGGTCATACCAAGCCAGGATAGCGACCACAATGCGCTGTCTCTAACCCTGTTGCCGCTAGGAGCTCATCTTAGGAAGGCCCCCAATGAGGCCCTCGATATGAGGTTAGTCCTTGTTAATAATAAGCGAGGGATGAAATTGAGCACTGTGGTTGAGTCTGAAGAAACACTCAAAGGTTTTAGATGCCATGACTGCAGGCCTAGGTAAGATAGGTGCAATGATAGAGCAAAGTAGTGACACAAACCCTGCGTGCACCATTTATTAGTGACATCCTTTCTGCCATGCTTGACTCCATAAGGTCCTTACTCACTAACGAATCCATAAGGGTTATGCCTAAGGGTAAGGTTGCTGCATGGTACACAAAGTCTTGCAGGGATGCTAGGTTCACGTTCTTAAGGGAAGTCAAAGCTGGGGAGAGAGTTGACATTCAAAGGGCCAGGAAATTGACCAAAGATACTATCTTTCTAGCCAAACGAATTGGGAAGCTAGTAAATGGGCCTCAATGTTGGTCGCTTTAAGACGCAAAGATTTTTGTACATTCTGGCGACTTGTAGCAGTAGGCCATGAGGAGAGCACAGGCTGTTCGTGATTGAAATATTGCGGGAGAGGCTTGTGTTGATCATCTTTGCCAGTTGTATGCTGAGGTAGACGCAGCAGCATTGTATATCCCAACTATGAGCCCGCCCACCCAAGATGTGGAGTGCAGGGCAGCAGTATTGATGAGGTGGTACCAACAACAATGATGTCCCCCGCCTCTGTTCTGCATCTGTCACAGGGTCAACCAGATGGTGATGTTATTTCTGCTCTGGGTACGATTGCCGATAATAAAGCCCCTGGGTTAGACAAAGTGCCTGGCGATCTGTTTAAATTGTTTAGGAAATATGGTGCCCATATTTTGTATTATTCTTTAAAGCCTTAATGGCTGGTGCTTCAATCCCGCCTACGTGGGTATTGGCTGACATAATGCCAATTTCTAAAAAGGGTAGTAGGTCCTCTCCAGCTAGACCAATAAGCCTTTGCGATTCTTTACAAAAGCTGTTCAGCTGAATCCTACTTAATAGGTTACGAGATTGGATGGCGAACTTAAAAATCCTCACCCCGTTGCAGACAGGGTTCCAAGATGGCACTGGGACTATCGACCAGGTCTTTTGACTTCAAATGCTGTTTTGGAAGTATGAAAAACTGAGGGGGAGTCAGCTTTTTGTAATTTTTGTTGTCTGTTAAGCCGCCTTTGACCTTGTAACCAGAGAGTCCTTATGGAAGGACTTGGCCGAGATGGGGCTCCTTGCTTGTTTATTAGACATGATCGTCCGAATACTTTCAAACGCTTATGCGTAGGTCAGGTATGGCCCTCAGGGCGGGCCAAGAGAGCCCATTTCTGTCAACCGAGGTGTGGGGCAGGGTTTTGGGTTGGCCCCTACCCTTTAATTACTTTATATTAATTACTTTGTTTCCCATCTGGTCAAATGTGAGGGTGATGTTTTATCCCTTGCAGGGGTTGCTAGTCCTGCACTTTTGTTTGAAGATGACACCCTGCAAGGTCTAGATCACCCATTGTCCTCCAGAAACTTGTAGATGGATTTGGGGTCTTTTGTAGATAGCGGGCCTTGAGATAAATCTTAACTAAACTAAATATATGTTTTTTTAATTCCTGTTTTACCTCATGCTCAAATCCTTTTTATGGGGTAAGACTTGAACAGATTTGAGTGTTATTCGGGTACTACACTGACGGGATACCTCAGTTGGACTACCCAAGTTCAGCAATGCAAACTTAGGCTAGAACAGTACTGTGGCGGTATTTCAAGAGTCCAGAGATCCTGTCTTTTGGCCCCTTTCACCAGCCCTCGAGATGTATGTGCCAGGCGTTGAGAGATTCTCTGTTTGGTGGGAAATTATGGGGCCTTCTAGATGTTAAGGCACTCAATCTAGTTGAAAATAGTTTTTGAAGAAGCTTAAATAATCTTCCAGCTAGTACACCTCTGCTTCCACTACAGCTTGACCATGCCCTGAGGAAAATCAGTGACATGGTGAGACTGAGAGCATTGCTTTTTTGGTGGAGACTATGGGCAGCCCCCGAGTTAATATCACTTTGAAGGGCTATTATTGAGGTGTTGGGGGTGGCTGGGGCCAATAAGATTACATGAATAAGGATTGTGAAAGGCTGCCTAAGCCAGCTAGGGCTAGGTAGTCTTTCATTTGTTCTGAAGATTCCACTCCTATCTTCAAGGCAGCCTTAAAAAGAGCTTACTGGTAATTTCTAGACACGCGTGATCTGACCCTCTCCAGTGTGGACTCTATCACAGCATCCTTTCTGGATTTCAAAAACGGCTATTGATTGGAACCCTTTTTGGACGAGGTTGAACCCCCTTCTGCTAGGATGCTGTATATTGTTTTGCCTTGAGATTTTCCCCCCTAGTTCCTTCACTACCGCCTGGAAGCACCCTATTGCTGTTTTATCTAGATCTTGCTCCTTCTGCCCAGATGAGGTGGAGGTGGCTGAGCATGTTATATTGCTCTGTCCAGAGTGTATCATGAGTACAGGAAGAAATGGCTTTTACCACTGTGTCACAATCTGGAGTTTAGGGAATCTAAAATTGCTTTTAGAATCCTCAGGAACGACACTAGGAGGTGTACTGGATTTGCTGTTTCCAGGTTTCTGCTGTGTATGTGAAGTTCCGGGGGGGGGGGAAGGTGGCTTCTGGATAATTTCCATTGTTTTTATGGCCTTTTTAACTTGTTTTTTACTGGTTTTGTTATTTCATATTTAAACATACATCTATTGTATTATCCATATCTGCAGTTTTTATTCGTGTTTTATGTTCTTTTATGGCCTAGGCCGAAAAAATTATTTTCTAATTCTGATTACCTTGAAAAGATTTTACTTTTGTTATTTGTTGTTTAACACAATTGACAAATATATCAAAATCACAACGATCAAACCACCAACTGAACCAAGAATCAACAATGCAAAACCAAAAAGCTCACATACAGTATAACAATTCAATATTGAAATAGTAATTCATAAAACAATATATGGGGGCATGCCAAAAATTTGTTGAAATAACAATGTGAGGATAAATAACCAGAAAAGTCAGCCAGTCATAGCTTTTTTCACTACTCTCCTAATACCTTTCCCACACTAAATTGGCCAACAGTTTTTTACACCCAGAGACATATTAAATTAAAGGTAAGAACAGTCCTCCTTATGGCTCTAGAAAGCACATGGTTCTTGTTAGAAATGGGGTCTTTGGATGGCAGTCAGATTACCCTCTGTCCAATCATGGACCCTCACTCTAGTCAGGGTAAAGGAGAATCACCCTGAGTTAACCCCCACTCAACCCCTTGGTAGCTTGGCACAAGCAGGCAGGCTTAACTTCAGAAGCAATGTATAAAGTATTTGTACCAACACACACAGTAACCCAGTGAAAACACAACAAAATGACACAACACAAGTTTAGAAAAATAGGCAATATTTATCTAAACAAAACACCAAAAATCCAACATGCACAAATCAAGTTATGGATTTAAAAAGCAAAAAGAGTCTTAAATCCTTGTGAAAACAGTGAGAACTTTGTTAGTGTTCAAAAGTACCTGGGTAGTGTCAAAATAACACTGCACGGACAAGTGTGCATCGGAAAAGGCCAGGATTCGTCGATGTCTCACTCACAAGCAAGACCGTGCATCGTTCCTCCTCGGGTCGGGTCTGCGTGAATCGTTTTTCCTCCCCTGCAAGAGAGTGATGTGTCGATCCGGACAGGCACCTTGGTTCCAGACAAGCTTTGCATTGGTTTTTCACGGCAAGTGGTGTTGCATTGAAAATCCGGTCGCAAGGTATCAGAAAACCGTGCTGCGTGGGGTTTGTGTCGTTATCAGCCTCCGATGTAGGTGGAGTGTAGATTTCAGCCACGAAGACGGCAGTACGTCGTTTCTCAGCCGCGTCTCGGAAGGTGCATCAAATTTCCCTGCAAGGTGGTCTGTGCGTGGATTTTCAATCTTGGACTGCCAGCTTCACCTTCCAAGGGCCCAGGAACTGGATAGGGCACTACCTGGCAGGGCAGGAGTCTCAGCAGAGTCCAGGTGCTGGCAGGGGAAGTCTTTGATGGCCCTGAGACTTCAACAACAGGAGGCAAGCTCAGTTCAAGCCCTTGGAGATTCTTCACAAGGAGGAATGCACAACAAAGTCCAGTCTTTGCCCCCTTCACAGGCAGGGCAGCACTTCTCAGCTCTTCACCTTGGCAGAGGTTCCTCTTGATTCCAGAAGTGATCTAATTTCCAAGGGTTTGGGTGCTCTTCTTATAACCATTTCTGCCTTTGAAGTAGGCCTATTTCAAAGAAGTGTCTCTTGTTTGTCTGGGGCCTGGCCTCGGCAAGGCAAGATCTCACACACACCAGGGGGTTGGAGACTGCATTGTTAGAGGGTGCCAGCCATTGACGTGTGGCAATATCCTGGGCTACCCTCACATCTGGTTCTGGAAAGTTCATCCCTCTCCTGCCAAGACTCCAAGAACTCTGGGGTGACAAAAGGTTGGTGGCTTTGTGTCTGCTGGAGACAAACCCTTTGAAGTGAGGGTAGGACAGGGAACTGCTCTGCCTGCAGCCATCCAGGCAGAATAGCCCTTCTGGCCTACACGCAGTTCCCTTAGTCTCATTCTCTGGCAGGAATATACAAACCCCATCAGCAGAGTCATTCACAGTCATGTGACCCAGGACACTGGTAAAGGCACAAAAATGGTTAGGGCAGGAAAATGCCAACTTTGTAAAAGTGCATTTTCAGAATTGTAACTTGAATGTCCATTAAAGAGGATTATAAATTACAACTCATTTGAGTCTAAACGTAGCATGTCTACCCGCTCCCAATCAAAAGCTAGCACTTTTTAAATGTGATTAAGTAACCCAATGTTATTCTATGCGAGAGCAAGGCCTTACAGTAGTGAAAATGAATGTAGGTGTTTTCCACTACCAGGACATATAAAACGTAAACCCACATGCCTTGCTTTCTAAATATAATGCACCCTGCCCTAAGGGCCTTTGGGGGCCTACCTTAAGAGTGCCATATGTATTAAAAGGAAGATTTATGCTTGACAAAAGGTTAATTTTGCCAGGTTGAACTGTTGGTTCAAAATATACTACAGTGACAGGCCTGAGACAAGTTTTAAAGTTCTACTTTAGTGGGTGGCACAATGGGTGCAGCAAGAAATTTACAGGCTACAGGTACTATGTAGTACCCTATACTAGGGACTTGCAAATAAATTAAATGTGCCAATCAGGGGCAGACCAATTGTACCCTGTTGTAGGGAGAGAGTGGAAGCATTTTAGCACGGTTTAGGAATGGTAAAGTGCACAAAGTCCTAATGCCAACAAAAACAAATTAAAAAAACAGGTTTGTTGAAGGCAAAAAGGTTTGGGAGAAGACCACACCAAGGATGTCAGGTCTAACACACTCCCAGGATGTAAACATCTTTCTGCAGGCAGTTGTAATCAGTTAGATTAGGTTGAACTGGTTGGTTGGTTGAGAAGCAGATGCAGGTGGACAGTGAGAAGAGCTATCACTGGTGGCAGGGGTGAACATTGTGCAGTGATGTACAGATGGGAAAACAGGCACTGGTAAGAGGTTTATAGAAGCAGTTTTAGTTAGTGCCACTAGTGTAAAAGGACTTAATACCTCAGTGTTGGCAATGTGATACTTTTCACAAGAAATACATCAATTTCACTGATATTACAAATTATATGTGAAAGTGCCTAGCCAGGCTAAAGAATACCAGAGAGCTTTGATTTGCTACCATTAAGCTAATAAATTCCATTCCTTATAACACCAAATCAACATGTTGGAAGTAAGACATCAAAAGCAAAATCCATATTTAGCCAAGGGGGAACTACAATTTTATTTTGTGTGTATTTTTTCATAATAAATCCAATGACGCAGTTTGTTTGTACTTTTTATATGTTTAAGGACAAAGATCTGAGTATGCGGTTTTAGGAAGCTGCAGATAGGGTGTTGCGCACACTTGTGTTGCTTGTTCTCTTTCTTTAGTCATTGTAATAGAAATGTTCAGGAAAGACATGTAACCAACAGGAAGCCAGTTCACTCGGCCATTGATTAAGGCTGGTTGAAGTGATGTGCTGCTGAAGCACTCATAAGGAATCTGGGTTTAACATACAAGTGTATCACCTGAAAAGCTCAATGAAGCAAATTTTAGGGAGGTGGCACACTTTGGTCTCTCTCTCATACATACACACACATACACATAATTTACTGAAAAGAAATGGTTAAAGTATTGTCATAGTTAGGTGAATATGTCTATGATAAGAAATTTGCCAGTTATAGTTAGGAGCGCTATTTATAACTAGCACCCCAGCCGTGCACTGCTTATGACCTCGCATATAACTCATGACGTTCTATGACATTTTTGACATCACTGATGACATTGACCAACCTTCTTTTTTACACATTGCTCTATAAACCGGTATATCATTAGAGCTCTGAAACTAAGTACAAATAAGCTCAGAAGAATATGAGGTATAATTAATGCCATCACGGAAACAACTCCCTTAGGTGTAGAAAGCAGTGGTTATCTGCTACATTGACTCTATACCATACACTTCACGGGTAACATAGTTCACATTAACAAACAGCCACAGATATATGGGAAACCCTCATTGCATATGGTGTTCATTCTGTATACAACTGTTCAGAGAAAGACAAAGGCGGTCATTCCAACCTCGGCGGTAAAAGGCGCTTACCGCCGTGCAGAAGACCGCCATAACACCGCGGCGGCCGCGGTAAACCGCCACGGTCATTCTGACCCACAACAGGCAAACCGCCAAAATACAGACATCCACAAAAGTCCGCCACACCAAAGGCCAGCGAGAAACTGGCGATGACCAAACCTCCACCGTCACACCAACAGAAATACGCCCATGCCATTACGACCCACGAATCCACGCGGCGGTCTTTCAACCGCGGTATTCCATTGGCAGTACACACCAAAATACACACACACTAACAAAACACAGCCACATTGGAAAATTCCAAATACACACACCTGATACACATACAAACAACACTCCCACACACCCAAGACAATATAAACCACATACCTACATCACCCACAAACCCCCACTCCTAGAGATTCGTGAACACGCACAGAGAAAAGAGATCCGAGCACCCAGACGCGCAATTCACTGTCACCCAGCAATATTACCACGCACTACAAAACACACACCAATACACATCACCACACTTAGCACCACACAATCCACCCCACACATCAACCATACCACCCCATGGCACCGCAAAGACACCCCAGGTTTTCGGAGGCTGAACTCAGGGTCATGGTGGAGGAAATTGTACGGGTAGAGCCATAGCTCTTTGGGACACAGGTGCAGCACACCACCATTGCCAGGAAGATGGAGCTATGGAGCAGAATAGTCGACAGGGTCAACGCTGTGGGACCGTACCCAAGAAATCGGGACGACATCAGGAAGCGGTGGAACGACCTACGGGGGAAGGTGCGTTCCATGGTATCCAGGCACAACATCGCGGTGCAGCGGACTGGCGGCGGACCCCCACCTCCTCCCCCAGAATTTACAACATGGGAGGAGCAGGTCTTCGCGATCCTGCATCCTGAGGGCCTCGCAGGAGTAGGCAGAGGAATGGACTCTGGTAAGTCAAATCTTAACTACTTCATCCCCTCCACCCCACCAGCATGCCAACTCATAACCCCACCCTCACCCCCACCCCCATCACACCTACTCCTTGCAAATGTCTCACCATCACAACCCACCCATCCCAACACCAAGCCCTGCATGCGACCACAAAGCATGGACACCCATCACCTAAGCATGCCCACTGCACATACCCATCCCCCCCCCCCCAAACCACCATCACAACAGCCCCCACAGGGAATGCCAGCACTGGGGTACACGGGCACCCACCCATTGCACGCTATGGCACACACAGAAGCAATAGCCATACTTTTATACCCCTGCAGGACCCGAACGCCACATCACCGCGCAGGAGGGTCCACAAATGTCCACTCCACCCCCAGAAGAGGCCCACAGTGATGACAGCAGCTCTGTCTCCCTGGATCTAGATGACCAGCCCAGCCCATCGGGGACCTCGGGACAGTCGGTTCCCCTCAGACAGCCACAGGCCACAGCAGACCTTCCCCCCTCTGGGAACACCAGCACAGCATCCACCCAGCGGGCCCATACCTCTGTCCCCAGGACACGTCAATCAGCGGTGTGTCCACCACTACAGGGCACCCAGGTTAACCCACCACCCCAACAACAACAGGGACCTGGGGGCAGTGGTAGTGGGCACACGGTCCAGGGGACAGAGGCCCAGGGAAACAGGGGAACTGGGAGGGCTGCTGTGCGACAGGGGGGGGACAGGCCCAGGGAACCCACTCTCCACGAGGCCCTCTCCTACATCATGGGAGCCTACCACCACTCCCAGGAGACGATGGCGACGGTCCTGGCCAGGTTTCAGGAGATCCAGCTTCTGCAGGAGGAACAGTATATGGGGTTCAGGGAGGAACTAAGAAACATCAGTTCCGCGATGGGTACCATCGTAGTGGCTCTGAATCAGGTAGTCACCACATTGCGGGACACTGTGGCACCACAAAGGGCCCCTGTCACTAGCATGGACCAAGAACTGCCTACCACCTCCGCCGGCGCTAGTGGACAGGAGGCCCCGACAAAAGACCAACAGGCCACCAGAACCCCCCCCCCCTGCAGAAGGAGAACCACCCCGCAAGCGGGCCCTGAGATCCAGGAAGAAGACAGAGTAAGATGCCAAGACCCCCGCCAGGAAAGGATACCTCCCTGATTGTCATCCCACTGTCCCACATTGACACCCTGTCCAACCTTAAACTGCCCCTGCTCCACTTTCCACAGGCATTTGGACAATGCACCTGTGATACTGATAGTCTGGACTCTGCCATGGACAATCCTCCACCATCACACCTCAACGATTTGCAACCACCCACCAATTTAGAGCACTGTAATAAACACACTTATTGCACAAAACAATCTGGAGTCTGGCTGTGATTTTGAACAAATGTATTAGACATGACCGTGCCAAAATGTTTATTTACATTGTGATGCCAACATACCACTGTCACACAGCTGTAGTCCATGGGGAAACAAAGCAGATGTCAAGCAGTGGGGCCCACATCTCTGAAATCGGAAGGGAAAATCACAACTCAGTTACCATACACTGGGGGAAAAGGTCAGACAGTAGAGAGGTAGTAGTCTTTAAGTAAATGTAATATGCCGGTGTGGATTCTTACCTGTGTGTCATTGGAAATACTGCTGTATTACTGTGTTCCTGTTGTCTATGTCGTCCTCTTCGCCTTCCTCCTCTTCACTCTCCACAGGCTCCACAGCTGCTACAACACCACCATCTGGACCATCCTCCTGCAGAAAAGGCACCTGGCGTCGCAAAGCCAGGTTGTGAAGCATACAGCAGGCCACGATGATCTGGCATTCTTTGGTGAGTACATTAGGGATCCACCTGTCATATGGAGGCACCTAAACCTGGCCTTCAGGAGGCCAAAGGTCCGCTCGATCACCCTCCTAGTACGCCCATGGGCCTCATTGTACCGTTCCTCTGCCCTTGTCCTGGGATTCCTCACTGGAGTCAGTAGCCATGACAGGTTGGGGTAACCAGAGTCACCAATTAGCCACACACGGTGCCTCTGGAGTTGACCCATCACATAAGGGATGCTGCTATTCCGCATGATGTACGCGTCATGCACTGAGCCAGGGAACTTGGCATTAACATGGGAGATGTACTGGTCAGTCAAACAGACCATCTGGACATTCATGGAATGATAACTCTTCCTGTACACCTGTTCACTCCTGCTGGGGGGGACCAAAGCAACATGTGTCCCATCAATGGCACCAATGATGTTGGGAATATGTCCAAGGGCATAGAAATCACCCTTCACTGTAGCCAAATCCCCCACCTCAGGGAAGACGATGTAGCTCCGCATGTGTTTGAGCAGGGCAGACAACACTCTGGACAACACCTTGGAAAACATGGGCTGGGACATCCCAGATGATATGGCCACTGTTGTTTGAAATGACCCACTTGCTAAGAAATGGAGTACTGACAGAACCTGCACTAGAGGGGGGATCCCTGTGGGTTGGCGGATTGGTGACATCAGGTCTGGCTCCAGCTGGGCACACAGTTCCTGTATAGTGGCTCGGTCAAGCCTGTATGTCAGTATGACATGTCTCTCCTCCATTGTCGACAGGTCCACCAGCGGTCTGTACACAAGAAGATTCCTCCATCTCCTCGCATGTCCCAGCGGACGGTGCCTATGAAGGACAACAGCGAGCACAGAGTCAATCAACCCACAGGTACGTTCCCACAGCTTGCACATAACACGATTCCCAATGCATTGTATGGCTTGTATGAGTGTCGATGCAAGGCCTAGGTATGTGTGACGCAGTAGAAATTAAGCCATGTGGGCCCTTGAAATGGCGGCTGCCTGACCTGTGAAGTGCGACAATGGGATGTGAGGTCAATGCGCTGGCGTGGCACACCGTGGCGGTAGGCGGTCGAAGACCGCGGCGCAAGGCAGCATTGGTGAACATAGAACCCTATGGGTTTCAGGAGCCAATGACGATGTGCGCCGGCGGTCGCGGTACGCACCGCCGCGGGCGTGACCGCCATTTTCTATCTGCTTAATCACTCGATACCTGATCTTCCACAGGAGAGGACCTACACTGCAAGTTCTGCTGTGACCTCGGTCTGGAAGAGACAATGGCTCATGCGACTGGGGAAAGGGCCCCTGCCTTCACTGCTCAGGAAGTGGAGAAACTTGTGGATGGGGTCCTCCCCCAGCATGCGCTACTCCACGGTCCTCCAGACCAACAGGTAAGTACACTGGGACCATGCTTTGTGGGCAATGCCTGTGTTGAGTGGGGTGGATGAAAGATGGTGGGGAGGGGAGCGATTGAGGCATGCATCAAACGACAGATGAGAGCATGTGCCACATGGCAAGGGTGGGGATGGGGGGCCACTCACATTGAGCATGCAGAAGGTGATGATTATTCTTCTCTCCCTGTACATGTCACATAGGTCAGCGCCCACCAGAAAATCGATATTTGGCGTGCCATCGCCAAGGACGTCCGGACCCTGGGGGTCCACCACAGACGGGGCACCCACTGCCGGAAGAGATGGGAGGACATCCGCCACTGGAGCAGTAAGATGGCGGAGGCTCAGCTGGGGATGGCCTCCCAACGTGGGAGGGGTGTCAGTCGGACTTTCCTGGCGGTGGCCTACCCCGATTTGGATGAGCGCGTGAGGACATCACAGCAGACATAAGGGGGTGAGTACACTCAAATCCTGGTGACTTTGCACGCAGTGGAGGTGTCTGGGTGGGGGAGGAGGGCTGTGGGTATCCTTAGGCCAGGGCGATATCTGTAGGCTAGGCCCCTCCGTAAGGCATGGCCCTGTGCCCCCGCCCCCCACCTCTGTAGGGTGCCAAGTACAGCTATTCATTGCCCTGTGTCATCTATGTGTGCAGATGTCACCCATAGGCTTGTAGGCCATGTCCCACGGATTGCGTAGTCGACCCCAAGTGCGCGGAGTAGTGCAGGGGGCTTCTGTGTCTGTCCTGTCCGCCAATGGTGTCGCCAATGCATGCACTCAACATTTCTTTATTTCCCCCCCCTTTTTTGTTGCCTTCCTGTTAATGTGTGCATTAGCATCATCAGGCGGAGGAGAAGTGGCATCGGAGCACGAGGGAGCTGCATCTCACATGGCCATGGCGGGCCATGCAACGGAATCGGAATTCACCAGTGAGACGGAGGGCGAGGGGAGCTCCACAGCGGGGACTCGTGCGGATGTCAGTGACAGCGACTCGTCCTCTGAAGGGAGCTCCCTTGTGGTGGCGGCAACATCTGTGCCCCCCGCAACAACAGGTACAGCCACCACCCAGCGCACCAGCACCGCCATCCCAGCAGCCCCTCAGCGTCTGCCCCGTGCCCGCTCTCCCAGGAAGGTGGGCATCTCCTTCGCCCCAGGCACCTCAGGCCCTGCCCCTGTCACCCCTGCTGCCCTCAGTGAGGAGGTCATTGACCTCCTGAGGAAGCTCACTGTTGGGCAGTCTACCATTTTGAATGCCATCCAGGGTGTAGAAAGGGAGGTGCACCAGAGTAATACATACCTGGAGGGCATTCATTCTGGTCAGGCTGCCCTTCAGCAATCGTTCAACACTCTGGCCTCAGCAATGACGGCAGCCATTGTCCCTGTCTCTAGCCTCCCCCCTCCAACTTCCTCCACCCATACCCAATCCCCTGTACCTCTGCCTATCCCAGACACACCATCAGACCAGCCTGCACACACCTCAACACCCAAGGGAAGCTCAGCCAGACATAAGCACCACACACCACACAGGCATTCACACAAGCAACATCCACATGCAGATATACCAACACCCACTGCCTCCACTGTGTCCCCCTCCTCCTCATCTCCCTCCTCCCTCCCTGTGACATCTCCACTCACACCTGCATGCACAACATCTTCAGCCACTACGTCCATCACCAGCACACCCACCAGAACCCCCCGCACACGTGCAGTCACCACCCCCACTACCATTCACACGTCCCCTGTGTCCTCTCCCAGTGTGTCTGTCACCCCCTCTTCCAAGCTACACAAACGCAGGCAGCCACCTACCCAACAGCCATCCACCTCACGACAGCCTCCAGCCCAAGCACATGCACCCAAAGACACCAGACTTCAAACTCCTACAACCACAACCTCTTCCTCCACTCCCATACCTACTACACCTACCCGTCCCTCTCTTCCTAAAATTATTTTCCTATCAAAACTTGACCTCTTTCCAAAAACTCCCCCACCCCGTCCATCTCATAGGACTCCAGTCAGCACCTCAGCCACCACAAAAGCGGGCCCTGTGAAGACAGTCTGCCATGGACTGTGGAGTCCCCCACCCTCAAGGGCAGCCAGTTCAGTAGGGAGCCAAGGCACGGCCAGCCCACCCCCGCAAAAACATGCGAAGATTGTCAGTGGCCGGCTCGAGAGGCCTAAAACACCAGGGACCAAAATCCCTACCATGGCTACGGCAGGAAGTGTGGTGCCAGCTGGCACACCGCCAAAGGTGGGGAAGGGCCACAGGCGAACAGGGAAGGCTGGGAAGGGCAGCACGCCCAACAAGACCGCCAGCAGCCCAGCTGTGCAGGAGGGCCCCGCAAGCCCCATCCCAGGTGGGCAGGAGGACACCAACAGGCCCGGTACTGCAGCCCAAGAGGGCCCCGCCAGCCCCATCCCAGGTGGGCAGGAAGGCGCAGCCAGCCACAGGTCAGGTGGCGAATGACCTCCACGCCATGGGAGGATCCGCTGAACTGGGCACTCATCCGAAGCACCGCTGAACTGGACACCGCCGTCTCAAGCACCGCTGAACTGGGCCCTTCATCTCAAGCACCGCTGAACAGGGCACCGCCGTCTCAAGCACCGCTGAACAGGGCACCGCCGTCTCAAGCACCGCTGAACTGGGCCCTTCATCTCAAGCACCGCTGAACAGGGCACCGCCGTCTCAAGCACCGCTGAACAGGGCACCGCCGTCTCAAGCACCGCTGAACTGGGCCCTTCATCTCAAGCACCGCTGAACTGGGTCCTTCATCTCAAGCACCGCTGAACATGGCACCGCCGTCTCAAGCACCGCTGAACAGGGCACCGCCGTCTCGAGCACCGCTGAACTGGGCCCTTCATCTCAAGCACCGCTGAACTGGGCACCGCCGTCTCAAGCACCGCTGAACAGGGCACCGCCGCCTCAAGCACCGCTGAACTGGGCCCTTCATCTCAAGCACCGCTGAACTGGGCCCTTCATCTCAAGCACCACTGAACTGGGCCCTTCATCTCAAGCACAGCTGAACAGGGCACAGCTGTCTCAAGCACTGCTGAACAGGGCACCGCCGTCTCAAGCACCGCTGAATTGGGCCCTTCATCTCAAGCACCGCTGAACTGGGCACCACCGTCTCAAGCACCGCTGAACGGGGCCCTTCATCTCAAGCCCCGCTGAACAGGGCACCGCCGTCTCAAGCACCGCTGAACAGGGCACCGCCGCCTGAAGCACAGCTGAACTGGGTCCTTCATCTCAAGCACCGCTGAACTGGGCCCTTCATCTCAAGCACCGCTGAACAGGGCACCGCCGTCTCAAGCACCGCTGAACTGGGCCCTTCATCTCAAGCACCGCTGAACTGGGCACCGCCGTCTCAAGCACCGCTGAACTGGGCCCTTCATCTCAAGCACCACTGAACAGGGCACCGCCGTCTCAAGCACCGCTGAACTGGGCCCTTCATCTCAAGCACCGCTGAACTGGGCCCTTCATCTCAAGCACCGCTGAACTGGGCCCTTCATCTCAAGCACCGCTGAACAGGGCACCGCCGTCTCAAGCACCGCTGAACTGGGCCCTTCATCTCAAGCACCGCTGAACTGGGCACCGCCGTCTCAGGCACCGCTGAACTGGGCACCGCCGTCTCAGGCACCGCTGAACGGGGCCCTTCATCTCGAGCACCGCTGAACAGGGCACCGTCGTCTCAAGCACCGCTGAACAGGGCACCGCCGTCTCAAGCACCACTGAACTGGGCCCTTCATCTCAAGCACCGCTGAACGGGGCACCGCCGTCTCAAGCACCGCTAAACTGGGCCCTTAATCTCAAGCACCGCTGAACTGGGCACCGCCGTCTCAAGCACCGCTGAACTGGGCACCGCCGTCTCAAGCACCGCCGTCTCAAGCACCGCTGAACAGGGCACCGCCGTCTCAAACACCGCTGAACAGGGCACCGCCATCTCAAGCATCGCTGAACTGGGCCCTTCATCTCAAGCATCGCTGAACTGGGCCCTTCATCTCAAGCATCGCTGAACTGGGCCCATCATCTCAAGCACCGCTGAACTGGGCCCTTCATCTCAAGCACCGCTGAACTGGGCCCTTCATCTCAAGCACCGCTGAACAGGGCACCGCCGTCTCAAGCACCGCTGAACTGGGCCCTTCATCTCAAGCACCGCTGAACAGGGCACCGCCGTCTCAAGCACCGCTGAACAGGGCACCGCCGTATCAAGCACCGCTGGCCCATTGGCGGAAGAGGCAGGCCCGCATCTGTGTCGGGCAGGGCTGCACAAAGCACTCTGGGCACCAGTCCTCCTCCAGTACCAATGGAGACTGTTATCCACTTGTGAGACTGTGGCTTTGCATTCCCCAGGATGGAACAGTGGGCAAGCCACCCACTGTATAGACTTGAGAGACTGTGGCTTTGCACTCCCCAGGATGGAACAGTGGGCAAGCCACCCACTGTATAGACTTGAGAGACTGTGGCTTTGCACTCCCCAGGATGGAACAGTGGGCAAGCCACCCACTGTATGGACTTGAGAGACTGTGGCTTTGCACGCCCCAGGATTGAACAGTGGGCAAGCCACCCACTGTAGAGACTTGAGAGACTGTGGCTTTGCACTCTCCAGGATTGAACAGTGGCAATGGAGGCCCCTCGTGGATCTGGCGTCGTGGACTCATCTGGCTGAGGTGCCCCCCTTTCCCTTCCCCCTGAGGTGCCTGTAGTTTTCCTATCTGATGCCCCTGCAGTGTTCTCTCCGTTGGAGTCAGGTATCCTGTGTGGGCTTTGCCCATGTGATTTGGGCCCAGCGGTCCACGAACAATGCCTGCTACAAATATCGGACTTGACAATTTATGTATATAAAAGTTTTAGATGCGTGATATATTTTTAAGCCAGTAATACAATATATTCCACTGTTTATTATCATTTCCTTTTGTCTTTGCATTCTTCCGGGGGGTTTGGGGGGGTAACTGTGATGTATTACTATGCATTGATGTGTGTGTTGTAGTGGGTGAGGGTGGGGGTGGGTGTGTTGCGTATGTGTTTCCCCCTAATTTTTTGCCTCCCCCCTCCCCTGTGTCATAGGTGCAGTACTCACCGTTGTCTTCTGCGCCGACGTTCGTGCTCCTGGTAGAGGAACAGGAAGACCATCACTGGGAGGATGTGTAGTTCGGGTTCCATGCTGTCCAGATTCCTCGTGGGGTGTATGGAGGTGAGCGTTTTCCGTTCGATATGGCTGTTTCCGCTGTGTTTTCATAGGCGGGGCTCCCGCCCTGGAAAAGGTGGCGGATTGGTGGGTTGTGATAGGGTGGGCGGTACATTGACTCCCGCCTGTCTGTTGGCGGTGACCGCCACGCTGTTTGTTTGTCCCGCCGTGGCAGGCGGTGTGTTGAAGTGGCGGTCTCTGTTGGCGGTTTCCGCCAGGGTCGGAATTCAATTTTTTTTACCGCCAGCCTGTTGGCGGTTTTGCCGCCGCTTTAACACTGACCGCCAGGGTTGGAATGACCCCCAAAGTTCCTAAAAATACTGAATGACCTACTACAGCTTTTATCTATATCGAACGCCTGACAATCACCGAACCTACAATGATGAATGAAGTTGCATTGAGTAGAAATGTTGATACTGTAAACAGTATTCACTGAGTGGAGAGAGTTTGGTCTGTACCAGACTGTTGGCAAACAGTAAAACTCTCCTAAGAAATACACTACAGGGTATTAAAACGATCTTCTCAGAACAGTATACACTATGCAACACTTGGTGAGAAAGACACTATTTGCTTAAGATAAGCAGCGTCTGAAGATCTTAAAGATTATACTAGCTGCAGCCTTCATTCTGTGGTGAAAACTTTATAGATACATCTTCAGAATGCTAAACATGCACATGGTTTAATACCTGGTACATGCAGTTTTCTAGGTTACGTAGAAATTGTCATGCTGAAACGATTCTATCTAATAACTCAAGTTTACTTACAACACTTAGCATGTTGTATGTAGAATCTTTGCCCCATTGCAAATGTTTTACACAGCCTAAAAACCTGTGTGGGACATGCTAAACACAAGTCATCTGCAAACATTTATATCATACTAAATACCTGTACACAGCTATGATGTATTAAAGCACACATGTTTTGTACACAGTTACACCCATTAGCTGGACACAGGCGCTACATAATAAGATAAAGAAGTACTTTGGTAGTTACGCACCACTGTAACTATAAATTAAACTAACACCCTTATTGGATGATGTCATCAGTGATGTCATCAGTTCTGTCATTTGAGATGTCACCATCAGTGATGCCATAAATGATGTAATATAATGGAGAATGTGTAGCCTTCCGGCATCTATGGGAGTATTGTTACTCCTTGGTATGTATACCCTTGGTTAAGCCAATGACTCCTGTTTGTTACTGAGTGACAGGGGGTTGACAGACCTGTGCACATTTATGTCAAATTGTTCCTGTGTGTTTACAGCATTGATTGTCCTCTGCCACTGTTCTAAATGCTAATATATATATATATATATATATATATATATATATATATATACTGGAAGATGCAGGATCACAAGAAAACAACAGCCAGCCAGGGCAAAAATCTGGATCCCAAAGGATACAAAGAGCCACAAGAAAATGTAATATCCAAGAAAGAAGTGACTCAAACAGATGATCTCATTAAAGAACAAAAATATATTTCTACTACAACGTTTCAGCTTCCGCCTTCCTCAGGTAGTACAAGATGGTTTGCTCAGTGGCTGCACAGCCACTGAGCAAACCATCTTGTACTACCTGAGGAAGGCGGAAGCTGAAACGTTGTAGTAGAAATATATTTTTGTTCTTTAATGAGATCATCTGTTTGAGTCACTTCTTTCTTGGATATATATATATATATATATATATATATATATATATATATATATATATATTTTAATTAAAGTAAAATAAAACAGGTCATAGAACATGTCATGAGTGTTGTAATATGTGAGGTCATAAGCAGTGCCTGGCAGGGGCACAAGGTATGGTTACTGCTTTTATCTATAAACGGTGAATACCTGTGGTTTATTTTAGTTCAAAATGTTAATGTTATCACTGACATATTTACGTAAGTATAATGTTATTTTAGCCTTTATTGTTTTTCTGTGAACTCCTAGTTTTTTTTTTTTTTTTTTACTAAAGGAATACCTAATTACCATATGTAAATGCAACCCCCCACCCAAGAGCGACTGGCATTAATGGTTGAGATAGATGTAGCCGCCCACCATATGGAAGAAAGAAGAAGAAGATGAAAAATAACACTGGGCAGCTAAAAAATAAAAAGCATTTGGGTTGAAAGCTGTTTTGTTCCTTGTTTTTCTTGGGTGTGAGAGGGATGAGAGTTTGAGTGAATATCCTGTGATGCTCCTACATTCTGTTGGCTGGGCGTTGCATTGCTCGCCCTACAGGTATAAGCTTGACGTGTGACGACAGTAGTGGTTGGAGTAGTGATTGTTAATTTCAGGGTGCAGAATTCTTTTTGGGCCATCTTTGCAATTGTCCAGGGCATGTCTGGAGCAGTGCCATTAGAGTAGATGGCCGGGGTCAGGGCAGGACTATGAAGATAATGAAAGATTGAGTGTGTCACTAATCTTTGCAACTGCTGCTGGTCATTATGATTGGGGGGCTGGGGGCCTACTGAAGGAGCAACTATGTCGGAGAGGGTAGTGTGATTCTACTTTTGTGTTTGAAATAGAAGGAAAAAAACCAACAGCAGGATTTTACAAATGACCCAGAACAGCAAGCACGTTGCCTCCACTTGAATTGAGCCTTTTGCCTTCATGCCCATGCCCACCACGCTCTCGGTCCTGCCAGCATCCAACTGAAATGCCAGTCTGAGCTGTACTGCCACTGCAACCACCACAGACAACAGAGTAACAGATTCTAAGAGTTCAACCAAGGCGAGCCAGTGCATCGACAACACATCTCTTACCAACCCAATCCTGCATCTGAAAGTAGGTTTTAATATTTTTTCTGAAATAATGAAGTGTGAAGCAACGACGGCCGCCACATAACTCAAGGGGAGGGGTGGGTGTGGGTTGGCGGTGGGACGGAGACGAGGTGATAATAAAAATAAAAAATAACTTACCCTACCTCTGTGTCTGCTGCCTCCTTTTACTCCTCTTCTTTTGGTGTCCCAGCATTCACTGCTGGGACACCAGCACATGCTCCCCATCAATCCTGGTGCTGCTTTCATGCAAAACCTTGCATGACAGCAGCACCAGATTTGGTCTGAGCAGCAGTGACTGCCGCTCAGACATTGCCTTGGGGTTTGTGCAGTTTCTCCAGCACTGCTGTTAAACACAGCCAGGCTGAACAAACCTAAGTGCACATGTGTGTTTGGCCAGCCTCAGACGGCTAGCCAAACACACATGCACACTTAGGTGCACACTCCCCTACTCCCCACTCCTGTGGCCCAGCCCCGTCCTGCACTGCTGGCTGTGTAAACTATCATTTTATTTTTCTGCTTCTGGCACAGCCAGTGGGGTGACGCTCCTTTGCCATAGCAGAGGAGCTGCCCCTGGTGTGCAGAGCTTAACTAAATTAATAGGAGTGGATGTGGTGTAATGGCCAGAGCTGCTGTCCTTGAAGCTGGGAACCAGGTTCTAGTCTCTGCTTTGGCTAAACTTCCTGTGATTCTGGCTGAATCACATAACTCCCCCGTACCTACCAAAAATGTCTTTGTTTAACGTAATTGGTGCTCATGTAAAGTGCTCCAATACTGTTGGGCTGAGTTTGCGCTTTATAAAACTGCAAAAAAATAAATCAAGATTTTGATTGTGTATGTTGTCTGCACAACTGTTGGAGCTCGACTATGAGAGTCACAGTTCTGAAAAGCTTTTCAATAGAAACTTAAAATACCAACACAAACAATGCCTGTTGCACACAGGTGGGCAGCCACTGTGATATTGCATAGTGACTGCAGTTGTCGTCCCGTCTGTGTAACATTGATCTACCAGGGTTGAATCCCGGCCTCAATTCAGCTTCCTGTTATTCCTGGAAACCCTCCGTTTGGTCTGTGTGTGTTGTTGTGCAGCACTCATGTTATTTGGAAAGGTATGTGCTATATCCAACTGCACAAAAAAGGGGATTTCAGGCGTCACCCATGCTACAAGCTCTTCCTCTAAGAATTAAGGGCAAAGCATTAATTAACTAGTGGCTGAAATGCACAGTGTGAAACCGGACAATCTGAGATTATTCCTGGCTTCCCTCTTTCAAAAAAATGCTGTGAGCCTGGGCAAATAATTATTTCACCAAGCCTCACTTTTGTTTTTGTTTTCATAAATTTGTTTATTAACATTTTATCATTACATTACTTCATGTTATGATGTTAGCTTTTTTTTCCAACATAGTGTGGTGTGTAGTGATTACAACATTGAGTAGTAGTTGGTAAATTGGTAATACAATAGTGCAGCATATTGTACAGCATATACTTGCAGGTGCTCAAAACTTTAGCTCGCTTGTTGTATTGTCTGTGGTTTTTGTCCATTGTTGTTTCCTTGATTAGTGTTTTTTACCATTGTCAGTCTGTTTTACGGGTGCAGTCTAAGAGGTTAATAGCATATTTAACATCCGTTGACTAGGGTGTCGCCTGGCAACGCTCGCTGGCTTAACATTGCTTCCATCAAAAGTGTACCATTGTCTTTGTTTAACAGGCAGGTATCATTAACTTTATATAAACTAACTTTTGGATAAGGAAAGAAAAACAACGGTAACATTTGCTGGTTACAGACAACTATACAATTATTTCGCAGGTGGTCGTTCCCCGATCGGGTTGTAGATTATAGTACAACAGTTTGGTTTGTTGGTGGAAGGGCTGGGCTGGGTGTCAAGTCTAATGGATACTGTCTTCTCGCCTCTCGGCGCCATAGCAGATCTCACCAATTCTCATATTCAGTTCCCCCACACAGTGCATTTTTTCTTCAACAGAAACTCGTTCGTTTTAGACTAAACCTTCTTTCACTGGGTCCCCTCCCATGTTCCGCAGCATCAGTTCCTCCCAGCAGGCAGATAGCGGGAACTGATGCAGTCCCAGGATCTCCTACCGCCTCAATGCCGTGCCCTCCGCTCCCGCCCACACCTCGAGAGAGTGCCTCCAAGCCTGCACCAGTGGAGGATCTGGAGATTTCCACCTACGGGTCACCAATCTCTTTGCCACTATGAGCCCTAAGTCCGTGAAGCGCACCTCCGCTCTGCGCTGCTTGCTTCTGGGAAATAGTCCCAGAATACATGCCCCCACCAAGCCTTACTTTTGTTATTTATCACATATGAGAAGAACTTTGAAATAGTTCAGCATGTGCAGTGTACAGAACCGTTGTGTTTAATTTACTAGTTGCTGGAACAGAAATCACTCTGCGTATTTATTCTCTGAATCCTAAGGTTACTATCACATGCAAAAGTCGCCAGGGTCCCGCCAGCCCACCAGAGGGCCCGTGGGTGCCGCCCGGGCCCACCACCAGCACTCGAAAAAAGGCCTGAGCGGACCGCACGTCCACCTCCTCTGCCTTGCAGCCGGTGGGGGCGCCGCCTCCCCCCTTCAGGTCGTGGCCGTCGGCAAGCGGGGGCGCCTCGGGGTCGCTCCAACCGCCTCCCCCACGGCCTAGCGCACGGGTCCGGCCCACACGGCCGCGGCTCCGCTCTGCCATCGGGAACCGCCAAGAGCGCGTCCATGGCTCCGGCGAGTCACGGAGTCCCTTGGGCCCCAACCTGGCTGGTCAGGGAGCGGACTGTCTCCCCGGTCCCCTCCAGTGGTGCTGGATGTACCGAATGCGGTGCGGAGCTCTAACAGCTCGTGTCCGCCATGCTTGGTGGCTTGGCTTCGCCCACACCAAGCCTCACTTTGGTTATTTATCCCATATGAGAAGAACTTTGAAATAGTTCAGCATGTGCAGTGTACAGAACCGTTTTGTTAAATTTACTGGTTGCTGGAACAGAAATCACTCTGCGTATTTATTCTCTGAATTCTAAGGTTACTATCACATGGAACAACTGTCAGGCAAATATACAGCAACACTCCTCCACCCCTCCTCTCCCCTCCCACCACCAACAGCTGCAAATTGAAAAATAAAAAGATAATAATGTTTATTATCTTTTTTTTTTCTCAGTGGGTGGGTCCATAGGGATGATGAGCACGGAGGGGGAGTGGTGTGCACTCCCCTCATTGCCCAAGTGTGTTTGGCAGGCCATTTCAGGATGGCCAAACACATATGCACATTAATCTCTCTCCAACCCATCAGTGTGTTGCCAGGTTGGAGATAGCAGACCCAGGCTCCCTGTCTGCCTGGGAGCACCAAGCCAGGGTGCTCAGGCCAGTCCTAACGCTACTATCATTCTGCCAGCAGCATGTGAGCAGTGTTAGGATTGGCCACAGGGCAGGCTGAGAACCTGTTCCTGCGGTGAATAAAGACAGAGGAGTGGCGCAGTGTGGCAGTCAGGTACGTTTTATTTTTTTATTACTTTTTGTATTTGTAATGTTGTTTGTTTTTTGCCCCCGTCCCACCGCTTTGCCTTGAAAGGAGCTGCCCCTGCAATTTTATATATAATTTTTGAATGAAGGTTGAGTATATACAAGACTCTGCAGTGCCTTACTGGAGCAGATCAGCACAGACCCAATGCTCCTTTCCTCCAGGTAGTCTGCCTGGACATGGAGTAGCCTTTCTGACCCTGAGGCATGACACTCAAATGGACAACCAGCGTTGGGCCATGAAACTTTCCAAACTTGCTGTGAGCCTTGTTCTGCCTAGTCCCTAGTGGCCTCCTCCTTCTTGACTTGACTAGTAGTGGACATCTGTCCCCAAAGTCGGGTCATCAGGATTTCTGTAAAATGCCCGATTTGGGTGCCGTTAAAAAAAATAAATAAAAAAAAATGTAGTAAACGTATTCGGTAAAATATAACATTGGAATCCCATATTTTCTTTACGTTTCTTGTAGGTGAGAACCCCAACCACAGACACTGTCCACACACTCACTTTTTTCAGTACAGGTTCACTTGCTCCATGCACTCACACATTAGATTCAGTCATTCAAAAGACACCCCACCACTTCTAAAATTCACCAGACGTTGCTAAACCTCCCACAAAGCAAAGCCTGTCGCCAGGCCCTACAGCCAACAACCCCCATATAGCCAACCCCAGGCTGCGCATGGCCTTCTGCTGCGCACAGTGGGGGGTTGGCCCCATGCTCATTGTGACACTGGATTCAAGATACCCTGGCTGATGAGGGGGTGTATCCCGAAACCAGTCCCTGGTTGCTTGTTTCTGGTCCAGGGAGGACTTGGTCTGGCAGTTCGGGCTTGACTGTTCCGATGGGGAGCGGGGTTAAGACTGATTTTCATGTATCTGAGTCCAAACTGGGGTGTTGTGGTGAGCAAAACAACAATGGATTTAACACAGATAAGTGGCTGGGAGTGAATGTTTGACAATGTTCAGCATTCCGTCCTGTCCATCATATGTGTGTTGCTATAGTTACCCTAAGTGGGAAGGATATGCCCAGATGTGGGTCTTGTGCTCACTGTGCCACTTGTTTCAAGCTACCCTGGCTGATCAAGGGTGATACCCTAAACTGGTTCCAGGATGCTTGTTTCTGATCCAGGAAGGACCTAGCCTGGTAGTTTCGGCTGGACTGTTCCCATGGGGAGCAGGGTCATGACTGATATGCATAAGGCTGGGTCCAAACTGGGGTGGTGGGGTGAGCACAAAAATGATGGATTTAACCCAGATCCGTGACTGGGGGTAAATGTTAGACAATGCTCAGCATTCGGTCCATCATCTTTTTGTGTTGCTAGGGTTGGCCATAGGGCGTGGCCCTGGGGACCCCATCCCCAGGTCAGTTTGTTTTTTAGTTAAAAGGGATGGGACCACAGACCCCCACATCCAGAGCCTTGTTAGGTCCCTATTTCTAAAATGTAGTGTACTAAAGTGTAGTTTCATTTTTTTTTTAATGTATATTTAATTCTTTACAAAAATGTCTATGCAGTGCAGCGGTAATCCCTTCAAATTACTGTGGTACTTTTTTTTTTTTTAACCAGTTTCTTGGTAAAGTGTTGTAGAAAAATAAATACATATTTCTACCTATTACCACTTTAATAAAGTAGTAATAGGTAGGGAACCACAATAAAACCTACTACTTACCATATTATAAGGCCCTAAGCCAGAACACAGCAAAAGTGTGCTGAAACTGCATGGCTGCCCTTTATGTTTTGTAATGACAGCCATTAGCTAATCAGACACTGCCTTTTCATTGGTATGTACTGCGGTATAGCATGAGGTTACAGCTGTATATCGCGGTACAATATGAAACTAAGTAGTTTCACCCTTAGAACTCTAACTTTACATACTATTTACACCTAGTATCAAAAATTACCATTTACACCTCATTATCTATTTTCCTACCACTTTACTTCTACATCCGTTCACATACTTTCATGCTGTGTTTGTTTCAATTACCACACTCCACTTTACACCACTCCAATTAGTACCACGCCACTGCATGCTATTCCAGTGTATGCAACTCCATTCTCTTACTCACCTATACACCACTACACACTATATTAATCCACTGCACACCACTCCATCCCACTCTACTCCACCCCACTGTACATAATTCCACTCTAGATAACTCCAATGTAGGCTACTTCACTGTATGCCACGCCACTCAAGAACACTCCACTGCATGCTATTACACTGTATACCACTCCATTTCGTGCCACTCTGCTGTCTGCCGTTCCACTCTCCCCTCTACACTACACCACTCTATATTATTCCACCATACGACACTCCACTATATGCCACCACACTCTACGCCCTTCCACTGTATGCCACTCAACTCTACATTACTCCACTCTGTGCCATTACACTCATCGCTGTTCGAGTCTACAGCACTCTATAGTATGCCACCCTACTTTTTTTTGCACTCCACTCTATGCCACTACACTCTCTGCTATTCCACTCTAAGCCACTTCACTGTATGCTGTTACACTATACACCAATACAGTCTACCCAGCTCTACTCTACAACTCAACTCTATGGTATTTCACTCTACATCACTCCAGTATACTTCACTCCACTTTATGCTATTCCACTCTTCGCCACTCCACACTGCCACTTCAGTCTATTCTATTCCACTGCATCCCACCTAACTCTACCTAATTTCTCTCTATGCCACTCCACTCTACCCTACTCGTGAATGCTATTCCACTGTACACCACTCCACTGTATGCCACTTCATGACACTCTTTTCTATGCCACTACACGGTACCTCACTCTCCTATATGCCACCACATCCACACCACTCCACTCTATGTTGCTCTACTGTGCACTATTCCATTGTATGCCGCTCCACTCTACCACACTCCACCTTATGCTTCTTCACTCAACCCCACTCCAGTGTACGTTGTTCCATTATATGCCGCTCCATTGTACACCACTCCACTCTATGCCATTATTCTATAGGCTACTCCACTTTACAGCCCTCCACACTACGCTACTCCACTGTACACTATTCCATTGTGCGCAACTCTACTCTTCCACACTCCAACCTGCACTACTCCACTCTATGGTATTCCACTCTACACCACCCCAAACTATGTGACTCCAAACCCTGCAACGTCGCTATACCCCAGTCCAGTGTATGCTATTTCACCGTATCCACTCCATTCTATGCTATTCCTCTGTATGCCACTATACTGTACCTCACTCCATGCAACTTTACTCTATGCAACTTTACTCTATACTACTCCACTCTGTGACTCTACTGAATGCTATTCCACTATACACCACTCCAGTGTACGCCACTCCACACTAAGCCACTCCATTCTATGCTATTACACTGTATGCAGCTCCAGTGTATGCCACTCCAATCTGTTTTCTACTCTGTGAAATTCCACTATATGCCACTCCTCTGTACACCACTCCACTATGTTATTCCACTGTATCCCACTCCACTCTACGCTATTCAACTCTACACCACTCTTGTCAAGGCCACTCTTCTGTGCGCTACTCCAGTGTACGCTGCTCCAATATATGTTATTCTGCTGAACACAACTCCACTCTACACTCTTGGGAGTGTCATTCCACCCAATGTCACTCCATTGGACACAACTCCACTATATGCTATTCCACTCTATGCCACTCCGCTCTGTGCCACTTCACTCTACACTATTCCACTGTATTCCAGTACACTCTACTTCACTCCAACGGATGCCACTCCACACCATTCCACTCTGATAAACCACTCTATCCTATTGCACTGTACCCTACTCTACTTTGCACCACTCCATTCTTCATTACTCCATAGAATGGTATTCCACTGTATGCCAATCCACTCTACAACATTCCACTGTAAACGATTCCACGCTAAGCCAGTCCACTGTACCCCGGTCTACTGTACCCCAGTCCACTCTACACCACTCCAATATACGCAATTCCACTGTATGCAACTGTAACACCACTCAACTCTACACTACTCAACTCTATGCCAGTCCAACTACCCCACGCCACTGTTTGCCATTCCACTGTATGCTGCTCCACTATACGCCACTCCATTGTACACCACTCTACTCTACGCCACTTGAGCGTGCACCATTATACTCTGCCACTCCAGTGTACACCAGTACACTCTATGCCACTCCATTCTATGCTACACTACTTTACCCTATTTCATATACGGTACTCTATTGTGCCGTATTCCACTGTATGCCACTTCCCTGTACCCCACTCCACTATATGCTATTCCAATGTGCACCACTCCACTGTACACCACTCCACTGTAGGCTAGTCCATTGTATGCCACTCCACTGTACACTACAGCACCCTGGTGTATGCTATTCCACTCTATACCACTTCCTTCTATGCTTCTCCGCTGTACATTATTCCATTGTATGCCACTCCACTGTACTACACTCAATCCTATGCAACTGCACTGTAAACCACTTCACTGCATGCTATGCCACTCCAGTATGTGCCACACCAGTGTATGTCACTCCACTCTACACTATTCCACTGTACACAACTCCATTGTATACCACTTCACTCAATGCTATTCCACTCTGTGCAACTCCACTTTACACCACTCCACTATTCACTATCTCCCTTTACGCCATTCCACTCTATGCCACTCCACACAACTTTACCCTATGCTATTCCACTGTATGCAACGAAAGTGTACCTCACTCCACTCTATGCCATCCCCCCATGCCACCCCACTCAAAGCTACTGTAGTCTAGGCCACTCTACTGTATGCTGCTCCACTCTCTGCTATTCCACTGTACGCAACTCCACTCCACTCTACTCTACACTGTCCAACTCAATGCCACTCTACTGGACATCACACCACTATATGCCATTCCACTCTAGACCACTCTACGCGACTTCACTCTACACTATTCCACTGTATGCCACTACACTCTACTTCACATCACTGCACGCCACTCCACCCTGCTCAACTGTACACTGTTGCACTCTACCCTATTCCACTGTATGCTATTTTACTGTACAATACTCAACCCTAAGTTGCTCCATTCTACTCCACTCTATGCTGCCGCAGTCTATTCCAGTACACTCTATGCCACTCCACTCTATGGTGTTTCAGTCTATGCATCTTATAAGGAAATGTCTTTTTTCGCATCTTCACCCTCTCATTTATGGACTGATGCTGCTGCTTTTTCGATGCTGAGAGTGCAATGAGGCCTGCTAACCAGACCTCAGCGCCAGTGTCTTGACTGCACACAAACTACGTGTTGAATTGAATACACCCAACTGGCAAGGTCTGACTTACCTATGAGTTCCTTGTTTATGGTATCCAGGAGACCCAGGGGATGGAAGACAGAATGTGTCCACTCAGGCCTGCAGCACTGTTTGTGCCACTCTTCGTGTGACAAACATACCAAATTGCTCCCAGCCTGCCACTGCGGAATGTTTGACTTTGCCATTAAAACTATGACAAATCCACTCTATTCTTTAACATTCTATGTAAGTCTCCCAAGGAAGGCCTATCTAGTGCTATGGCAGGGAGCAATATTTTGCTAAGTAAGGCATATTTTTTACGATATGCCTTAGCAGCAACACTTTCAAATTATCGCTTTGTGTGGGTAAACTTGGTAGCCCCATTGGCTGGTACAGGCTTACCGAGTGGCATCCCGACCCAGCTAACTCTTGACTGGGACTACCGAACTGTGGTCATGTGAGTTATCAAATTAACTTTGGAATTAAGTATGACCTGATGCCCAGGTCGAAATTAATGTCAAAGTTAATCGTGGGCAGCTCTTGGAGAGTTGCCCCTCTGTGTGCTGCTTGTCCAGCAGACCCCCAAAAGGCATACACATTCAGATAGGTTTCTGACGGATTAGAGAGACGTGTGAATGACTCCCAGGCTCAGCAACAAACGGCAGTGCCACAGCATCGAGATGTCACCTCCTCTGGCAAGGCACACACTGAGGGATTTAGCCCAGAGGCACTCTTCGAAGACATCATAGAGACGGGGCCAGAGAGGAGAAAGGTGCCCCCAAATGGTTTTACAGTGGGCAAGTTGCCCTCAGGTAACCACTCCTCCATGGTGTACTACCTTGCTCCTCATGACTGAGGAGGGTCAAGCCATCTTGAAAGGGGTAAGAATGTGGCATTCTGGGACAGGCAGATGCCACACATCAATTGAACTTCATGACTAGATAGGAGGGGATACTGTAGCCCATTGGCAAGTGACCACTCTGAAATAATTATGGCACCTCTGGCATGCTGACCCTCGTAACTCACTGGACTTGGAAGTAGAATGAGAATGAGAAGGAGACCACTTTGTACCTGTTGGAAGTGCAAAAGGAGAGGCTGCCACACCAGAGTGAGTGCACCTGCTGAACTTTAGGGCAGCAGAGTTTGGACCGTGTTCTGGATGCCTGGCTTGGGGGGGAAAAGTTGATTCCCAGTCCAAAGCACAGACTCCAAGGGTCAGTTGTCTGGCCCCATAGAATAGCACTGGGGACATTAAAGCTGGAAGAGCCCAAGCTGCATCTCTTGTAGCCACAGCAGTGGTTTTGCCACTATCGACATCAAGCACCCTAAAGAACAATTCAGAGGTAGCCAAAAGGTGCACCTGTGTCTTCGGGACTGATGAGGGTTGGTTGTGATCAGATTCTTCATCCAAGGTAGACACCAGCCTACACCAAAGATTTGCATCTTCACGACTGTGTTGCAAAAGTGCAAAGTTTGCATCGGCATCCCTAGGAACCCTGCAAAGAGGACTTTGAGGGACCCCGAGATCCATGGACAGTCGCCCCCACACACCTGTGGACCAAGGACTCGACAGGTCTCCACCCCCGTAGACAGCACAACATCAGGAGGACCCTTGAGCAACTTCAAGCCTGCATCCCTCAGCATCAGGAGCACTTCATTATCGTCTATGACAGTCCTCCTGTAAAGTGTGGATCTTGCTTTAAAAACACTCTAATGGCCGGGTAACTGTTCAGAGTGTCCATTCTGGCCCCCTAAACCTATGTCCTGCGAGACTTGGTCACCCAACTTAGTCTGGAGTTGTCCAACTAACGGTTTCAAACTTTTCAAAAGGTTCCAAACTTTTTGTTGGCCAATGCTTGTTTGCGGTTGATTCAAAAGTTATTTATTGCTTCTAAAATCTGTATCTCCAGAACCCTCTGGTTGATTTTAATGATTAAGGTCTCCAAAAATTCATAACAATAAGCTCTATCTTTATAAATTGGTGACTTGTTTCTTTTGTGTTGTGTGACTTTCTTATTTCATTGTTGGGTGCTAATAAATGCTTTACACATTGTTCCTTTGCCAAGCCTTACTGCTCGCAGCCACAGCTACCCAGGTTGAGCTTAACGTTGAGTAAATGAACCTGACTGGACGCAAGATGGTATTTGAGAATATAATGCACAATAGGACTATCCAGCCATTCCATATAGCATACCCAAATCCTCACTCCACTCCGGTCTGTGCCGCTCCACTGTACTCTACGCTATTTCAGTGTACGATACAGTACTGTACACTATTCCACTGTATCCCACTTTAATCTACTAACCTGTGTGCCACTCCACTATATGCTACTCTACTGTATGCCACTCAGCTCTACCCCACTCCACTGTATGCTACTCCACTCTACACTACTCCCCTGTACGCTAATCCTCTGTATGCCACTCCAGTCAATGCCACTCCACTCTACGCCACTAAACTTTATGCTATTCCACTGTACATAACTCCACTCTATGCCACTCCATTCTACGTTATTCCAGTGTACAGCACACCACTGTACCCAACTCAACTCCATTGTACTCTGCTCAAGAACACTATACTCGACTCGACAGCCTGTGCCCCTTCACTCTTCCACACTATACTCCACTCTTTAGCACTCCACTGTACAATAATGTACTCCTGTCAATTAGTCTACAGAACTCTGCTTTACTCTATACCACTGTACTCTACGACACTTTACCACAATGTATAGCACTGTACATCGACACTCCAATCTACACCGCTCCACTGTATGACATTCTACTGTATACATCTCCACATAACACCACTCTACTACACTGTGTTACTGTATGACACACCATTACACGTTATGCTTCTACACTGTACTGTACAACACACTAATCTACGGCACTGTACAACACTCTACTCCACTGTCTGCACTCTACAACACTCTACTCTTCTCTAGGACAAACTACCCACCTCCCTCTATGCCAATCCACTACACTCTACTCTGACACACTGTTCCACTTCACTCTTTTACAACTTTGTATTCCGATCCATCCCATTAGATTCAACTGTACAATACTCTATGACACTCTGAGGCTTTACAACACTTTATGACGAGCACTTCCCTGTACTGTATGAAACACCACTGCACTGTCTGACACTTTATTCCCGTATAGGCTATGCCACTCCGTTGTACTCCACTCCACTACATTCCACTTTACGACACTATACTCTATGACACTCCACTGTATGACACTCTGTTCCACTGCAGTGTATGATACTCCACATAAAAACACTAATCTTGACGATACTGGACTGTAAGATTTAAAATACTTTTTTATTAAAAAGTTTAAAAAAAAAAAATCAGTTTTTAAAAAACAAATGTTACAACCTAATTATAGGTAGGAACATGTATTAATGCTTTCTATTCAAACCAAACTTAAACTACACAAAACATTAGAAATTTTAAAGTTATCTTTATACCTTTCATTTATAATTTACACACCACCTTTAAATTACTATAACTTTATATCTTCATTATAAACAAACGTAAACTACACAACATTAGAACTTGTAAAGTTACAGTTATACATTAAATTTCAATTTAGGCACAACCTTCGCATTATTGCTAGTGCACCTCCATACACACTGTTTTCCACTCGTTTACCAAACAACCATATCTATAACTCACTGCTTCTCCATGCACAGCTTACACCTTTTTATATTACATCACTAGTACCATATGAAGTCATACCATTTATAACAACACTTATAACAACTCGAATCACATTATTTGTGTGAACACAGTACATGAACTTCTGAGTTCTAGTTCAAGTTGTGTCGATGATAGTCAACCACAGATGGGTTTCTGTCACTTTTGGTATTCCAAATAAGTGCTTCCCTCGATAACTACAAAGACTTGTTAATTTGTTGCTGTATGATATTCAAAGGATAGCACTGCATTAAAATAATCTAGTAAACTCCTTTAGATGTTCTTTATAAGTGTCTTCATTGTTGCAGATGGATCATATTATGAGTGCTTGGCTGCTGTTGATCCTGAGTTTAATGTGGTGTGGGTGACATGAAGTCCAGTTTAGATACAAATAACCATCTGTAGACTTGTGGTACAGACCAGTTATGATTTTCTGTTCATAAATGGTGAGTAGCCCATCCAGGAAAGGAAAATTCTGTTTTATATTGCTACAGTGTTGATATAAGCTGTAAACGCTTCCAGTTTTCTACTTCCTGCAGCTAATGCTCAAAGACAAAGCGCTTTTGTCCTGTCAATAAGTTTGGTACTGTTAGATGAATCTTCATAAAAGTTTAAAAACTTGGACGCTAATTACTTCAGCTGATGTCTTGAAAATTTCAATGTAATCCATCAAGCTGGGGCAGAGAAAAGGAGGGGTTTGAGATGCATTTTCCCCATGCAATTTCCCATAGGGAATTTTCAACCTGACTACAGCCTGAACCGCTGGACAGAATTACACCAGATTAGGCAGAAATCTAGTTTTTAGTTATATGGTGTAATTCCCTTCAGTGGTTTTGGAGTTATTATAGGGAAAATAAATTTGAATATTTAGAGACGTGGATCCATTGCAGATCCACCGCGGCTGATCCACGGATTCAACAATGCCATAATTGGGTGGCCGTAGCCTCACTGGAAAGCTGCGCCTGCCATTTTTGATATCAGGTAATGGCCCCGGAGTATGAAAATTCACATGAAATGTAGTAGAAGGGATCAGGGTAGAGGTACCCTGACCACCATGGGTGCAATATAGGGGTCTGTGAGGGACTGCTGATAGGCAAGAAAATTGCCCCAAAACTACATTTTTTCCCACATGCACGGCTTCTCAGATCCGCTGCAGCGTGACCCCGTGTGAACCTGTGATAGACCCGGGAATTCAGCAGTAATTTAAAAAAAAAAAATACACCTACTCACAGAGAGATACACACACTCTCAAAGACCTGCACAGACACTCCCACACCCACTCACAGACCAATGCTCACACCCACACAGACCCACAAATGCACACACTCACAGACCCTCACCCACGCACAGACCAATTCAGACACCCAAGCAGCTACTCAGATCCTCCCAGACACTCACACACCCACTCACAGATCAGTGCAGACACACCCGCCCACCCACAGACCCACATGGACACTCACAGACCCACACACCCATTCACTACCAACACAGACCTACACATGCACTCATATACACACACTCGCAGACCCTCTCATTCACATACCCACTCAGACACTCACATACCCACTCACAGACCAATTCAGACACCCAAACAGCCACTCACAGATCCTCCCAGACACACACACAGATCAGTGTAGACACACCCACATGGACACTTACAGATTCACACACATTCACTCAGAGATCAACGCAGACACTCGCACACCCACCCCCAGACCAACACAAACACACACACTTATACACCCACACAGAGACCAGCACAAAGACTCACACATCCACTTGTTGAAGTAAGCCTCAGCAAGGCCTACTAGTGCAAGGGGTTCACCCTTCTCTGCGCAAAGTCCTCAGACCATACAGGAAGAAGTTGGCACAGAACCTGAAATAAAAGACAAAGGGGCATATTTATACTCCGTTTGCGCTGAATTTGCGTCGTTTTTTTCGACGCAAATTCGACGCAAAACTAACTCCATATTTATACTTTGGCGTTAGACGCGTCTAGCGCCAAAGTTCATGGAGTTAGCGTCATTTTTTTGCGTGAACACCTTCCTTGCGTTAATGATATGCAAGGTAGGCGTTCCCGTCTTAAAAAATGACTCCGATGCATATGCGTCGTATTTATACTCCCGGGCAAAAATGACGCCCGGGAGTGGACGGGTCTAAAAAACCCGCATTAGCGCCGCATTTAACGCCTGGGTCAGGGCAGGCGTTAAGGGACCTGTGGGCTCAGAATGAGCCCAGAGGTGCCCTCCCCTGCCCCCAGGGACACCCCCTGCCACCCTTGCCCACCCCAGGAGGACACCCAAGGATGGAGGGACCCACCCCAGGGACATTAAGGTAGGTTCAGGTAAGTATTTTAAAAAAAAAAAAATTGTGGCATAGGGGGGCCTGATTTGTGCCCCCCTACATGCCACTATGCCCAATGACCATGCACAGGGGACAGAAGTCCCCTGGGCATGGCCATTGGGCAAGGGGGCATGACTCCTGTCTTTGCTAAGACAGGAGTCATTTCAATGGGGGTTGGGAGTCGTAAAAAAATGGCGCAAATCGGGTTGAGGCGATTTTTTTGCCTCAGCCTGATTAGCACCATTTGTGGACGCCCATACTCCATTTTCCCCCTACGCCGGCGCTGCCTGGTGTACGTCGTTTTTTTTAACGCACACCAGACAGCGCCGGCGGCTAACGCCGGCTAACGTCATTGAATAAATACGGCGTCTGCATGGCGCTTCAGAATGGCGTTAGCCGGCGCTAATTTTTTTGGCGCAAAACTGCGTTAGCGCAGTTTTGCGTCAAAAAGTATAAATATGCCCCAAAGTTTATTAAACCTCATGAGGTGGTACTACAGTTCAAACAGCACCCTTCGGTAATGTTTGAAGTAGCACACTGAACTGAGAGAGCATGGTCCTTTTATACCCACGCAGGGGCTAAAAGGAGATGGTACAGTTATAGAAGCAAGACTTCTATACATATAAGGTCATGTGGAAATGCACAGTCGACAGGTAGGAGGGGCTAACAGTTTTCAAGGACTAACAGCTGCAGACCTTACTGGGCTTGTGCGAAAGTGGGAGATGCTAAATATAACTTGTCACTAGGCAGATTTTCAAGAGTAGTTAACAGAAAGGTAGGACAGAGCACATGGTGAGCACATGGCAGCATGTGGCAGAGAAAATGGCTGCCATGAATACAAAATGGATTCCGCGAAATGTTCACAATAGTTGCTAAATACAAGATGTCTTCTGCTAATGCTTAATCTAATCGCTGCTAAACTACAACACACTCACAGATCCACACCCCCACTCACAGACCCACATAGACACTGACTCACACCCACTTGCAGACCCACACAGAGAATAAAACACCCACTCATAGACCCAACTAGGCACTCGTACATCACTCACAGCCCCACAAAAACACCCACACCCACTCAAGGACCCTTTCAGACACTCACATACCCACTCACAGACTAATGCATACATTCACATACCCACTCAAGAACCCACTCAAGCACTCACACACCCACTCACAGACCCACACAAAGACCCACACACCTACTTTCAGACACTCACAGACCGTCTCAGACACACACAAACCCTCTCAGACCTAATGACATGCCCATGTAGCCACTCAGAAACCCAGTCATACACTCATACTGCAGTCTCACACCCCCACACAACCACTTATAGAGCTATTCAAATACCCACTCACAAGCAAACTCCCAGAGCCGTACAGCAACTCAGTAACCCAGTCACACAGGTAGACAGCCACTCCCAGAATTTGTGATTTATGAATATAGGCAGTTATATGCAGAGCGTTTTAAATGTGTTGGTATTTTATATGAATGCTTTTGGTTAGGAACGGATCCGTGGATCCGTCGTAGAACAAAATGTGTTGGTATTTTGTGTTGAATGTGCGCTTTTCGTTTGGGATCCATAGCTATAAGTGACATAATAAAAAATAAGTTTAAAAGAAATTTAAATGGTGTTTTGAAAATAAGGTTGTCCCTGAAAGGAGAATTTGTGTCTGTGAAGTGTAGACATTATTACTCGTAGAGACAGATGCAGTCTTTCAAGTTGTTGAGGAACACCCTGTTGCCTTACTCTGAAATGAACTCCATTGCATCTAAATATTCTGTCCATATCAAAGCGCAAATTATTGTGGTATATAGAACCCATAAGTCTCTGAGGAATGCAGAAACAGTTTTATTGATGAGTCCTGGATTTGACTATCTGTGGACAGAATTTGTTTGACCACTTCCACTTCTACCTTTGACAAATGTTAGAGAACACCAAAGCACTGTGTAGGGAAAGTGGCATTAATTTACCAATGGTATCCTTCATTAGGATTTCCAGTCCTACCCTAGAAATTGTGCCTGGGTCATTTCCACCACAGTACAGAACCATGAGGTCTTGTTGTTGGCAATCTGCAATGCTTTCAACTAAATGCAGCAGTGGATGCCACTTTAATTCTCTCTGGCCAAACTAAGCACTTTCTGCATTAGGTAACCACAAGTCCCTGTCAATTCTACTCTTGCAAGCACTCTCTCTGGCCCAAAACACAAAACTATGACCACACTTTGAGCGTTTTAGAGGCAAGGAGTAGAAAACAGAAAAAGGCTACAGCTCAATGAGACAATTTTTAAAATGAAAGGCAGTAAAAATGGAAGACATCACCTAAAATAAAAAGGAACATATTTGATTGGATGGTATAAATGCACAGGTAGGTAAACTTAGGTAGTGATTTAGGGAAAAACATAACCACATTTGAGGTTGGCTTTGAAAAAAAAAAAAAATTATACTGTTATGCTGATAATTCCAGTCAACCTCACCTGCTACAGTTCAATTTGAATTTAATATGGTGCTCACAGAGAGTGTTTGGAATGTTTGGAACATTTGGAACATTCTCTGCTACCACTAGGTCAAACACAATCACCATGGAAACAGAGCTAAGAGTGCAGGGGGAGGCAACAAAAAAGACTAGACTGTTAATCTGAAAAGCAGAGTGATGTGGAATTATTGATTATTAGGGATTGTTTTGGTTTAAATTCTGTACTTTTTACAAACTATGCTTCAACTATAAATACCTTGCTTTAGGAGCAGATTGTTAAATGCTTTTACATGCTCCTATGTGGACTCACAGACCCACAGCGATTTTACACGGGCCGTGCTGAGTGCCTCGGTAGACCCACAAATCTGACAAAAACTACTGTCAAATTGGGCTTCTTTACAGGAGTTTTGCAAAGGGTTAAAAAAAAGAGTGACAATTCAGAAGTGGTATAACAAAAGTACATTTTAAAAGGAAGATTGTGATTTGCTTACTACATCAGTATTACTGAAGGCGGAGTGGGAAGGGTTGTTCTTATTGATTCCTTTGTACTGAGAGTGGTATACCATTCCTGTACTTCTGAGTTCAGATTTTCACTAACAAGAGATTCTAACTGATACTGAGATATAAATTGGAGAAGAACCAAGACATTACATAGGTATGTGAATTGGGGTGTACTTATACAGAACAGCAAAAAGGAAAATAAACGGGAGGGTGGATGATGTTAAGGAAAACCATAGAGAGCATAAAGGGATAAAAATGTCTAAAGAGAAAATAGTTATTTTACTAAGCTGTAATGAATAAACACATTTGGAAGTGGTTGTGGGTAATTGATTGCATTATATAATGTGATAGTATATAACCTGCACCCTCTCACACAGTCAGGCAGGCACTCAGATACAGTACCAAGAAGACCCCTATGTGCCCACCACCAATATAGCTAGCTAGAGAGGGACAGACGGAAAGGGACATCAATAAAACTATGTATACACCTATTAACTCACTTATACATGCACCCACATACTCATTCACAGAGACAATTACATATGACAATCCCTTAACGGGAGAAAACAAATTGTTTATATACCATAAAACAACCTAGGTAAAAACAAACAATTTATTCATACAAATATAATATTCATTTATTTACTTATACAGAGATATCAATTTAATATATTCATCCTATATGGACAGCCCATCTGATAAAACAACACACCAAAGGACAGGTAGTGTGAGAAAAAGTGCTCGTGATAGATAGATAGAAAGAAGAAGAATACATATTCCAATGGATCAAAAACCTATACAAGAAACATTAAAAACAGTTGGTTGGTTCTTTTCTGTTTGCTGCATTAAATCCATTCCAAATCCTCAGAGAGTCTAAATCAATTGTTTCAATCCTCCAAAGATACTATGCAGAAACCAATCCAGACTATGATATATCCGTTGACGTTTCGACCCCTCTATATCTTGGGCCAAATCCCAGCGCCACAATGGGTCTTCTTCAGGACTAGTACGATGGGAGTCCCTTAAATATATCCTCAGACTTCTTCACGTCTTTTACTTGTCTATTTATGAGGAGATCAAATCTAATTTAAAAATACCATTCCTCCTCATATACCAGGTCACCAATCAATTCAAATGCACTCTTCATTCACGTGTGAGCCTTCAGAAGACTGAGAACAAAAAAAAAGAAAAGTGAACGTTCAGTCTTCTGAAGGTTAGTTGAGTCAAGGCTAGACAAGTAAAATAAGTGAAGAAGTCTGAGGATATATTTAATGGACTCCCATCGTACTAGTCCGGAAGAAGACCCATTGTGGAGCTGGGATTTGGCCCAAGATATAGAGGGGTCGAAACGTTGACAGATATATCATAGTCTGGATTGGTTTCTGCATAGTATCTTTGGAGGATTGAAACAATTGATTTAGACTCTCTGAGGATTTAGAATGGATTTAACGCAGCAAACAGAAAAGAACCAACCAACTGTTTTTAATGTTTCTTGTATAGGTTTTTGATCCATTGGAATATGTTTTATTCTTCTTTCTATCTATCACGAGCACTTTTTCTCACACTTCCTGTCCTTTGGTGTGTTGTTTTATCAGACGGGCTGTCCATATAGGATGAATATATTAAATTGATATCTATGTATAAGTAAATAAATGAATATTATATTTGTATGAATAAATAGTTTGTTTTCACCTATGTTGCTTTATGGTATATAAACAATTTGTTTTCCCCCGTTAGGGCATTGTCGTATGTAATTATCTTCTACCCAGCCCGATCGGGTTTTTGGGTTACCCTCTGTGGTTTACTAGCATTCACAGAGACAAGCAGGCACTGTGAGATCCTCTCAGACATATATAACGTTTTTCATGTACCCAGCACTCAGTCAATTGCAGAGAGATATACACAGCTATACACCCAGTTATATATACAGTTGCCCACCCACACAGCCACTCACATATCTATTTACAAAACCATGCAGCCATTCAGTCAGAGAGTGACAGAAGCACTAAGACATCCATTCCACACCGAGACAGGATTTAGGTACTCATCTACTCATACGATTAACCCGCTTTACAACAACTCATATGACTCAACAAACTATCTGTATTTTTAAAGCACATGTTTAACCAGAAGGGTATGTTCACACTGAATAAAAAAATGTTCATTATTATCCAACTGAATGTTACTAAGTTTAAAGCTGTTGCTCGTTATATACCTTCATACATAACAAAATCTGAGAAGATGAAGGATATGTGGGAAGAGATGTCTGCTAAAACGTCTTTAATAAACATTCGTACAGCTTCACTGTGAAGATGCTTTCACACAGGGAAATTGGATCCTATGAGTACTGTGATCAGATGAGTTCAGCTAGTTTTTACTCTTAGTGAAGAGGAATTGTTTGGGTGAGTCTAGGCCTAGCATCCATGCAAAATAGAGTGCTGAAGTATTTTCCAGAAATTCGATACGTTGCCGAATTTGAACTAGAATGTACAGACATTGTAAAACAAAGCATGTTGTATACTTACTATCCAAAAAGGAGTCCACATCTTGAAAATGTATGTCTTTATGAAATACTTCAAAACTAACGATATAGGTACATTTGCAGTAGTTGGTTGTGATGGTTAATTTGTAAGGCAGTGCAATTAACCATTGAAAACTGAGTTGCCAGACTACTGGAAAAAGGTAGTATTTGCACTTTTGCAGCTATTTAAACCTTGGCATTCTGTATCAGAATTACTTGGAGAGTTTGACTGCTATGAAGACTCTTTCAATGCTGCAAAGGATAGTATTGCGTATTCAGTATTTCCTAACTACTTGAAAATTATACAAATTGAGCAGGAGGAAGCAATTGCTGTTGAGGTTGCTAAGGAGAGTTTGCAAAGCAGCCAAAGTTCAGGTCCTCAAAGTATTCACTTGGTCAGCTAATAATTGAAAGTGAAGCTGCTATTGCAGTGAATGAGGTGGAAACTGCAATGAAACACGCAAGAGAGGAAACAATTGATTTGGTAGACTTAGTTGGACAACTAAATGATGAGCAAAAGGAAATATACATGATAATAAAAAGGGTGTGCATGCACAATATTTAAGCCTAGACTTTTGTATGTCAGTTGACGAGCTGGTATTGGTAAACATTTCTTAATACAAGCTCTCACTGCTTTCCTACAGAAGACTCCAGACTGTAATCTGTTGTGTGTTGTAATTTCAGCACTCACTACAATAGGTGCACTCAATATCAAATTAATTATTTTACATTGACTTTTGATGCTGCCTGTGGAGCATGAAAACAAACTAGAATACCAAAAGTTATCCGGTGAAGCTTGCCATAAAGTGTCAAGTGCTGAAAAAGTTAAAGCTTGTAATCATCAATGAGGTACGCATGGTCTCATATTTAATGCTTGCCTTTGTACATTTGAGAATGCAACATATTCTATAACAGACTACGATGTCCTATTTGAAGGAAAACAATTGAATGTGTTCAGATATCTACAGCACCTTACAACCTGTCAAAGGACAGCCTGTGTTCAAAACACTGTTTCAAGGTGAAACTAGAAATTCTATGGGAAACATTGGAAATGTAAATTTTTAGTTAAACTTCCAAAACAAAGTATTACATAGGAATATGCGACAAGCATCTGACGTTGAATATGGGAATATTCTGAAGGATATTAGAGTAGGTGGTCTTTCAAAAGAGGGAAGGCATATGCCAGAGAGTTGTCTTCTTAAAAAACTGTTTCCAAATAACAGGAAAGCAGCAGAGCTAATGTTCACTTTCATTCAAGAAGGAAAATCAATTGTGTACCTAATGCCTACACTGGCAGAGTGTGCCTCATTCAACAAAGAATTGCTGGAATTGAAGAAAGAAGATATTTGAAACTGATGGCAATAGACAAAATGGAACACTAGGGCGTGACAGTATTCCCGAACGAAAAGTTACATGCAAAACTGTATTCATTGGAAAAATCTGTTTCCAGAAGTGCTGGAATGGAGAAATGTATAAGTGTTTGCAAGAACTGTAGAGCAATTTTGCACCGAAATGTAAATGTTGAGGAAGGATTAATTAATGGCAGTATGGGTAAAGTTATTGATTTCATTTTCTTTCCTTATAGAAATGAGGTGGCATACCTACCGATAATATTTGATCAGATTGATAGTGTAAAGCCGACTGGAAGGTACTCTGACCGTTTTTTGCTCGTGAGACTGTGTTCGACATAAACAGTTTCCATTTTTACTAGCATATTCTGTTACTATTCATAAAAGCTCAAGGTTTAAGTGTAGATACAACATTTACTAGTAGTACAGTGTTTAAGGAAGGTATGTCATATGTAGCTTTATTTCGAGTTAGAACATTGGCCAGCTTGTATCTCATTGTATTTGATGACAGCAAAATAAATGCAAATCCAAGTTGTGTGAAATAAAACAACCGATTAAGCATTTTTTTTTCTCATTTAGGACCCACCATCTATGTGAAAGTTGTGTGAAATAAAACAACCGATTAAGCATTTTGTCTTCTCATTTAGGACCCACCATCTGTCCAAAGTGAAAGCTTTCAAACGAGTGTAGTGATGTTGTTCAAAAGAAGAGAAAAAAGGGAAGAAGGATGTTGTTAAGAAAACAAAAAATGACAATAAGGGAGATATTGTTGGTCACCATTTGTCAAACCCCTCTTATGCCAACTGCTATGCTAATGTTGCTCTAAATGTACTCTTTACGTTACCTCATGTTGTTCATGCAATTGAACAGAAGCAACAGAAGATATTGAGTTCTGCACTGTGTGTTTTGTTGCAATGCCTGCATAGTGACAGGACTAAAACACTTTGCATCATACATTTGAGACCTTGTAGATGTATGCAGTGGATCTGTAGTTTACACAAAACACTCAAGAAGATGCACATGCGTTTTTATTGGTGATGTTTGCTATTTTAGAAGAAGAGGAAGTATTTATTGAGGAGTTATTTGGACTTACTTACTCATGGAACCATGAGTGTGAAGATTGCTCATTCACACATTCACACTGATTACAGAAATAGATTTGGAGCGATTTATTTATTTAACACTACCCGATTGCAAAACTGTGACTTTTGACAGAGTGTTTAAACAAGCAAAGCAAAGCAATACCTGCTCAAATTGTCGATCAGATCTTATGTCAACATTACTTATACAAAAAAATGGTAAGTACCTTATTTTAATGCTACAACTAAGCAGAGCACATGGCAGTAAATTGGAAACAGAGATTGCAAACCTTAAAGCAATACAAATATCTATTTCTGGAAAATCATATACTACTATGCCTATTAGATTTAATAAAGGAGAAAGTGTTACATCTGGTCACTAAATTGTCATTGTAAATAGTTAAAGTTGACAGACACAATATAATGATCGAAGCCTCAAATTCAAGCAAAGACTGCCTTTTTTTAAGCTACCAAATTCTTATCTTTTGTTTCTGGAACCAAAGTTCCACGGAGGTTTGCAGTTGCTAAAATGGAATAGTGTAGTTGTAGTATATGCATTATTAGTATTTATGACATCATACAGCCTACCCGGGTGATGTCTTGGTAATGTTTGCCATATGCTGGTGTGCCTTATATACCTCTAGTAGTTCTAAAAGATGACGCTCTCATTTTCAGCGTGAGTTGTTTAAATTAGTAGAGAAAATATATGTAAAACAACTGTTTGAAAAATTGTAGAGAATGCAATGCACAATGTTGCTTAATTGCAGTGACATAGTGTGCAGTTTTGGATTTTTTTCTAAAATCTACATGATTGTTTTTTCCCCCACTGTTCAAGGATGATTCTTTATATATTGCATCAATTATGGTGTATAAGTATAGGACCACCTGACAACAGTATAAAAGGGAAAATTAAATGCTTATTTTTATTGCAACAAAGAATTAATGTATAAGAAATGTGTAGTCATTTTGTTTGTATTACGAAGTTATGCACTGTTGACACTGTACATTTAATTTGCAATTTTATAAACTGTAATACTAATTCATATGTGTTTTTTGTTTTTTTTAAATACACACGCGTATTTGCCCATGCTAAAATACAGTTCACAAATATTTTATAGGGGGTACTATTTCCTGGTATACTTCTTGTGCATTAATAAAAGCCACTAATTCAGAGACCTATACCATGGGTTCACTTTTGTGACCTTCTTTAAGAATTGGGTCCCTAATTAGGTCTGGTGTTAACAAAGATAGTTTGTTTTTACTAAACTTCTATTTCTCTCACTATCGTCTGGCTTTATGGTGAGTGATTGCATTCTGCTCTTCCACAAGGAAGTTTTGTTCAGTGTTGGGAACTCCAGGGGTGTAATGAAACTGGAGGGGGCCTCTTTGCAAAGACCATGGAGGGGACCCCTCTCCAGACTCACTCAGGGTAGGTGCTTTGCTGGCAGGGCCCCCTAGACGGGGGCTCCGGCCTTTGTACGCCACTGGTGGCAATGTGTGCTTTTAGAGATCAAAAAAGTTTTTTGTTTTTGCCAGTGTTTGTTATAATAGTGAGGGCCTAGCAGCTCCAACAACAATAAAGTGTTACAAAAGCAATGCCAAAACAAGATACGCATTGATGAAACTAAAAGACTCGCAAAACAAATGTTGTTTCGGCTGGCTTTGTCAGTGCTTGTTTATTTTCATGCTTACCATAATCATGTTCAAAATGGTTATATTGATTTTCAATTAGAATATTTTTGGGAAATACTAGCATGCATCAACACATTTTACTAAATGGCGCTTCAAAGAAATAGCACCTAAAATTTCATAGTAGCAAAACTTTTTTTCCCTAGTTTCATTTTTCTTTTCTGAATATTTTATTTTAAAAGCAAAGAACAAAGAATCCTCGCTCTTGCTTACAAACTTCTGCAAACATTTGAACCTAATCAGAGAGCATTCTGGGTGCATTATACTTAGCCTCATATTGTTAAACTTTTAAAACATGTATGTACACTTTTTTTTCTATACTGGAACCTCTGTCAGTAGTGCAGTGTGACCTTTAAAACATATTCACAGTGCTCACCCTAATATTGAAGGCTTTCAATTAATGAACAATAAATACAAGTTCGAACAGCATTAGCATTTGGACACACATTACCTCATCTGCAGACAGTTCCCCTCTCTGTAAACTGGCAGCCAAATGGTTTGTGCTGCAAAGGGTTGGGCCTACTTGTCCCAAAGTTGAAATAAACATGAAAAGTGTTGCCCTTGACCCCAAACAGGATGTCCTGGGTGATAGGAATTCCACATCTCCACTATCTGAATGTATATATGTGTATATATATATATATATATCAGGGCTCAAGAGATATACACACCCCAATCTGGTTTTATTTTATGGGGTCGAGCTATTTTTAGATTCCACTCAGACCCTGAGTGGACAAAGAACAGGTGTTCTTTTCAGTCAGAAATTGAATTAGCAATTAAGCTCCCTTTAAATCTTATTACTGTCACATTTGCTATGTGTTCAGAGACAGAAGTCAAAAGTTAGTTTATCTTCCTGCAATGCAAATACTTTTCCGTGTGACTGCAGAGTTCCAGGATTTTGTAAGGTGAACTGTCTAACCTAAATGAAATGAAAGGCTTTTGGTATCAGCTTTTTCCTAACACACAACATTAATATAACTAAGTCAACTTTACAAACATTTCAAAATATATTACGGTAACAGTGAACCATTTTTTGTACTTCTATGTGATGAAAAAAAATATTTTAATAGGATGAAAAAAAGTCAGAACACTTTACTTGGTCCTGTGCAAATGATAAATATTTTCCAAAACCCAATTTTCACAGATTATTGTTAATATACTGTAGGAAGTTGGCTCTGTATGTGCTATTTCAAAGTAAGGAATAGCATGCACAGAGTCCAAGGGTTCCCCTTAGAGGTAAGATAGTGGCAAAAAGAGATAATACTAATGCTCTATTTTGTGGTAGTGTGGTCGAGCAGTAGGCTTATCAAAGGAGTAGTGTTAAGCATTTGTTGTACATACGCACAGGCAATAAATGAGGAACACACACTCAGAGACAAATCCAGCCAATAGGTTTTGTTATAGAAAAATATATTTTCTTAGTTTATTTTAAGAACCACAGGTTCAAATTCTACATGTAATATCTCATTTGAAAGGTATTGCAGGTAAGTATTTTAGGAACTTTGAATATTCACAGTAGCATATATACTTTTTACATAAAACACAATAAGCTGTTTTAAAAGTGGACACAGTGCAATTTTCACAGTTCCTGGGGGAGGTAAAGTATTGTTAGTTTTCACAGGTAAGTAAGTCACTTACAGGTTTCAGTTTTGGGTCCAAGGTAGCCCACCGTTGGGGGTTCAGAGCAACCCCAAAGTTATCACACCAGCAGATCAGGGCCGGTCAGGTGCAAAGGTCAAATAGGTGCCCAAAACACATAGGCTTCAATGGAGAGAAGGGGGTGCCCCGGTTCCAGTCTTCCAGCAGGTAAGTACCCGCGTCTTCGGAGGGCAGACCAGGGGGGTTTTGTAGGGCACCGGGGGGGACACAAGTCAGCACAAAAAGTACACACACAGCAGTGCGGGGGCGGCCGGGTGCAGTGTGCAAACACGCGTCGGGTTTTCAATGGTTTTCAATGAGAGACCAGGGGATCTCTTCAGCGGTGCAGGCAGGCAAGGGGGGGGCTCCTCGGGGTAGCCACCACCTGGGCAAGGGAGAGGGCCTCCTGGGGGTCACTCCTGCACAGAAGTTCCGTTCCTTCAGGTGCTGGGGGCTGCGGGTTGCGGGTGCAGGGTCTTTTCCAGCCGTCGGGAAATAGAGTTCAGACAGTCGCGGTCAGGGGGAGCCTCGGGATTCCCTCTGCAGGCGTCGCTGTGGGGGCTCAGGGGGGACAACTTTGGTTACTCACAGTCTCGGAGTCGCCGGAGGGTCCTCCCTGAGGTGTTGGTTCTCCACCAGTCGAGTCGGGGTCGCCGGGTGCAGTGTTGCAAGTCTCACGCTTCTTGTGGGGAGTTGCAGGGATCTTTAAATCTGCTCCTTGAAACAAAGTTGCAGTTCTTTTGGAGCAGTGCCGCTGTCCTCGGGAGTTTCTTGTCTTTCTTGAAGCAGGGCAGTCCTCAGAGGATTCAGAGGTCGCTGGTCCCTTGGAAAGCGTCGCTGGAGCAGGTTTCTTTGGAAGGCAGGAGACAGGCCGGTGAGTCTGGGGCCAAAGCAGTTGGTGTCTTCTGTTCTTCCTCTGCAGGGGTTTTTCAGCTCAGCAGTCCTCTTCTTCTTGTAGTTTCAGGAATCTAAATTCTTAGGTTCAGGGAAGCCCTTAAATACTAAATTTAAGGGCGTGTTTAGGTCTGGGGGGTTAGTAGCCAATGGCTACTAGCCCTGAGGGTGAGTACACCCTCTTTGTGCCTCCTCCCAAGGGGAGGGGGGCACATCCCTAATCCTATTGGGGGAATCCTCCATCTGCAAGATGGAGGATTTCTAAAAGTTAGAGTCACTTCAGCTCAGGACACCTTAGGGGCTGTCCTGACTGGCCAGTGACTCCTCCTTGTTATTCTCATTATTTTCTCCGGCCTTGCCGCCAAAAGTGGGGGCCGTGGCCGGAGGGGGCGGGCAACTCCACTAGCTGGAGTGTCCTGCGGTGCTGGCACAAAGGGGTGAGCCTTTGAGGCTCACCGCCAGGTGTGACAGCTCCTGCCTGGGGGAGGTGTTAGCATCTCCACCCAGTGCAGGCTTTGTTACTGGCCTCAGAGTGACAAAGGCACTCTCCCCATGGGGCCAGCAGCATGTCTCGGTTGTGGCAGGCTGCTGGAACCAGTCAGCCTACACAGATAGTCGGTTAAGGTTTCAGGGGGCACCTCTAAGGTGCCCTCTGGGGTGTATTTCACAATAAAATATACACTGGCATCAGTGTGCATTTATTGTGCTGAGAAGTTTGATACCAAACTTCCCAGTTTTCAGTGTAGCCATTATGGTGCTGTGGAGTTCGTGTAAATCAGACTCCCAGACCATATACTCTTATGGCTACCCTGCACTTACAATGTCTAAGGTATTGCTTAGACACTGTAGGGGCACAGTGCTCATGCAATGGTGCCCTCACCTATGGTATAGTGCACCCTGCCTTAGGGCTGTAAGGCCTACTAGAGGGGTGACTTATCTACACCTGCATAGGCAGTGAGAGGCTGACATGGCACCCTGAGGGGAGTGCCATGTCGACTTACTCGTTTTGTTCTCACTAGCACACACAAGCTGGTAAGCAGTGTGTCTGTGCTGAGTGAGGGGTCTCCAGGGTGGCATAAGACATGCTGCAGCCCTTAGAGACCTTCCCTGGCATCAGGGCCCTTGGTACCAGAGGTACCAGTTACAAGGGACTTACCTGGATGCCAGGGTGTGCCAATTGTGGATACAAAAGTACAGGTTAGGGAAAGAACACTGGTGCTGGGGCCTGGTTAGCAGGCCTCAGCACACTTTCAATTCAAAACATAGCATCAGCAAAGGCAAAAAGTCAGGGGGTAACCATGCCAAGGAGGCATTTCCTTACACAACCCCCCACCCCAAACGAAAGAGGATGAGACTAACCTTTCCCAAGAGAGTCTTCATTTTCTAAGTGGAAGAACCTGGAAAGGCCATCTGCATTGGCATGGGCAGTCCCAGGTCTGTGTTCCACTATAAAGTCCATTCCCTGTAGGGAGATGGACCACCTCAACAGTTTTGGATTTTCACCTTTCATTTGCATCAGCCATCTGAGAGGTCTGTGGTCAGTTTGAACTAGGAAGTGAGTACCAAAGAGGTATGGTCTCAACCTCTTCAGGGACCAAACCACAGCAAAGGCCTCCCTCTCAATGGCACTCCAACGCTGCTCCCTGGGGAGTAACCTCCTGCTAATGAAAGCAACAGGCTGGTCAAGGCCATCATCATTTGTTTGGGACAAAACTGCCCCTATCCCATGTTCAGAGGCGTCTGTTTGCACAATGAATTGCTTGGAGTAATCTGGAGTTTTTAGAACTGGTGCTGTGCACATAGCTTGTTTCAGGGTGTCAAAGGCCTGTTGGCATTCTACAGTCCAGTTTACTTTCTTGGGCATTTTCTTGGAGGTGAGTTCTGTGAGGGCTGTCACAATGGATCCATATCCCTTCACAAACCTCCTATAGTACCCAGTCAAGCCAAGGAATGCCCTGACTTGAGTCTGGGTTTTTGGAGCTGCCCAGTCCAGAATAGTCTGGATCTTAGGCTGGAGTGGCTGAACTTGGCCTCCACCTACAAGGTGTCCCAAGTAAACCACAGTTCCCTGCCCTATCTGGCATTTGGATGCCTTGATAGAGAGGCCTGCTGATTGCAGAGCCTTCAAAACCTTCTTCAGGTGGACCAGGTGATGCTGCCAGTTGGAGCTAAAGACAGCAATATCATCAAGATAAGCTGCACTAAAGGACTCCAACCCAGCAAGGACTTGATTCACCAACCTTTGGAAGGTGGCAGGGGCATTCTTTAAACCAAAGGGCATAACAGTAAACTGATAATGCCCATCAGGTGTGGAGAATGCTGTTTTCTCTTTTGCTCCAGGTGCCATTTTGATTTGCCAGTACCCTGCTGTTAAGTCAAAGGTACTTAAGAATTTGGCAGCACCTAATTTGTCAATCAGCTCGTCAGCTCTAGGAATGGGATGGGCATCTGTCTTGGTGACAGAATTAAGACCTCTGTAGTCCACACAAAACCTCATCTCTCTCTTTCCTTCTTTGGTGTGAGGTTTGGGGACTAAGACCACTGGGCTAGCCCAGGGGCTGTCAGAGTGCTCAATTACTCCCAATTCCAGCATCTTGTGGACTTCCACCTTAATGCTTTCCTTAACTTGATCAGACTGTCTGAAGATTTTGTTTTTGACAGGCATGCTGTCTCCTGTGTCCACATCATGGGTACACAGGTGTGTCTGACCAGGGGTTAAGGAGAAGAGCTCAGCAAACTGTTGCAGGACCTTCCTACAATCAGATTGCTGTTGGTCAGAGAGGGTGTCTGAATAGATCACTCCATCCACTGAGCCATCTTTAGGGTTTGATGAGAGGAGATCAGGGAGAGGTTCACTCTCAGCTTCCTGGTCCTAATCTGTTACCATCAACAGATTTACATCAGCCCTATCATGGAAGAGTTTTAGGCGGTTTACATGGATCACCCTCTTGGGGCTCCTGCTTGTGCCTAGGTCCACCAGGTAGGTGACCTGACTCTTCTTTTCCAGGATTGGGTAAGGGCCACTCCATCTGTCCTGAAGTGCCCTGGGAGCCACAGGCTCCAAAACCCAGACTTTCTGCCCTGGTTGAAATTCAACCATTGCAGCCTTTTGGTCATACCAAAACTTCTGGAGCTGTTGGCTGGCCTCAAGATTTTTGCTTGCCTTTTCCATGTACTCTGCCATTCTTGAGCGAAGGCCAAGTACATAGTCCACTATGTCTTGTTTAGGCTCATGAAGAGGTCTCTCCCAGCCTTCTTTAACAAGAGCAAGTGGTCCCCTTACAGGGTGGCCAAACAGAAGTTCAAAGGGTGAGAACCCTACTCCCTTCTGAGGCACCTCTCTGTAAGCGAAAAGCAGACATGGCAGGAGGACATCCCATCTCCTTTTGAGTTTTTCTGGGAGCCCCATGATCATGCCCTTTAATGTCTTGTTGAATCTCTCAACAATGCCATTAGTTTGTGGATGATATGGTGTAGTGAACTTGTAAGTCACTCCACACTCATTCCACATGTGTTTTAGGTATGCTGACATGAAGTTGGTACCTCTGTCAGACACCACCTTCTTAGGGAAGCCCACTCTGGTAAAGATACCAATGAGGGCCTTGGCTACTGCAGGGGCAGTAGTCGACCTAAGGGGAATAGCTTCAGGATACCTAGTAGCATGATCCACTACTACTAGGATGTACATATTTCCTGAGGCTGTGGGAGGTTCAAGTGGACCCACTATGTCCACACCCACTCTTTCAAAGGGGACCCCCACCACTGGAAGTGGAATGAGGGGGCCCTTTGGATGCCCACCTGTCTTACCACTGGCTTGACAGGTGGGGCAGGAGAGGCAAAACTCCTTAACCTTCTGGGACATATTGGGCCAGTAGAAGTGGTTGACTAACCTCTCCCACGTCTTGGTTTGTCCCAAATGCCCAGCAAGGGGAATATCATGGGCTAAGGTCAGAATAAACTCTCTGAAACTCTGAGGCACTACCACTCTCCTAGTGGCACCAGGTTTGGGATCTCTTGCCTCAGTGTACAGGAGTCCATCTTCCCCATAGACCCTATGTGTTCCATTTTTCTTGCCTTTGGACTCTTCAGCAGCTTGCTGCCTAAGGCCTTCAAGAGAGGGACAGGTTTCTTGTCCCTTACACAACTCTTCCCTTGAGGGTCCCCCTGGGCCCAAGAGCTCAACCTGATAAGGTTCCAGCTCCAAAGGCTCAGTTCCCTCAGAGGGCAGAACTTCTTCCTGAGAAGAGAGGTTCTCTTTTTCTTGTTGTGTTGTAGCTGGTTTCCCAGCTGACTTTCCTTTTCTCTTGGTAGGCTGTGCCTTTCTTCCAGACTCCAGCTCTACTTTTTCACCCTGTGCCTTGCACTGTGCCCTTGTCTTGACACACACCAGTTCAGGGATACCTAGCATGGCTGCATGGGTTTTCAGTTCTACCTCAGCCCATGCTGAGGACTCCAGGTCATTTCCAAGCAAACAGTCTACTGGGATATTGGAGGAGACCACCACCTGTTTCAGGCCATTGACCCCTCCCCATTCTAAAGTTACCATAGCCATGGGATGTACTCTAGCTTGATTGTCAGCATTGGTGACTGGATAGGTTTGTCCAGTCAGGTATTGGCCAGGGGAAACCAGTTTCTCTGTCACCATAGTGACACTGGCACCTGTATCCCTCAGGCCCTCTACACTTGTCCCATTAATTAAGAGCTGCTGCCTGTATTTTTGCATGTTAGGGGGCCAGGCAGCCAGTGTGGCTAAATCCACCCCACCCTCAGAGACTAATGTAGCTTCAGTGTGACACCTGATTTGCTCTGGGCACACTGTTGATCCCACTTGTAGACTGGCCATTCCAGTTTTAGCTGGATTGGAGTTAGAAGTGGTATCTTTCTTGGGACAGGCCTTGTCTCCAGTTTGGTGTCCAGACTGACTACAGCTACGACACCAGGCCTTTTTGGGATCAACGTTTTTACCCTTGTACCCAGAATTGTTTTGTGAAGAGGCTCTGGGCCCACCCTCCTGTGCAGGTTTTTGGGGGCCTGTAGAAGACTCTTTACTATTTTTGTTTTTGGCTTTCTCACCACCCTTCCCCTGGGGAGGTTTTGTGACCCCTTTCTTTTGGTCACCCCCTGTGGAAGTTTTGGACACCCTAGTCTTGACCAAATGGTCCGCCTTCTTTCCCAATTCTTGGGGAGAAATTGGTCCTAGGTCTACCAGATGCTGATGCAGTTTGTCATTGAAACAATTACTTAACAGGTGTTCTTTCACAAATAAATTGTACAGCCCATCATAATTACTTACACCACTGCCTTGAATCCAACCATCTAGTGTTTTTACTGAGTAGTCTACAAAGTCAACCCAGGTCTGGCTCGAGGATTTTTGAGCCCCCCTGAATCTAATCCTATACTCCTCAGTGGAGAATCCAAAGCCCTCAATCAGGGTACCCTTCATGAGGTCATAAGATTCTGCATCTTTTCCAGAGAGTGTGAGGAGTCTATCCCTACACTTTCCTGTGAACATTTCCCAAAGGAGAGCACCCCAGTGAGATTTGTTCACTTTTCTGGTTACACAAGCCCTCTCAAAAGCTGTGAACCATTTGGTGATGTCATCACCATCTTCATATTTAGTTACAATCCCTTTAGGGATTTTCAACATGTCAGGAGAATCTCTGACCCTATTTATGTTGCTGCCACCATTGATGGGTCCTTGGCCCATCTCTTGTCTTTCCCTTTCTATGGCTAGGATCTGTCTTTCCAAAGCCAATCTTTTGGCCATCCTGGCTAACTGGATGTCCTCTTCACTGGAGTTATCCTCAGTGATTTCAGAGAGGTTGGTCCCTCCTGTGAGGGAACCAGCATCTCTGACTATGATTTGTGGAGTCAGGGCTTGAGAGGCCCTGTCCTCCCTAGATAGGACTGGTGGGGGGGAATCACTCTCCAAGTCACTATACTCATCCTCTGTGTTGCCATCCTCAGAGGGGTTGGCTCTTTCAAACTCTGCCAACAGCTCCTGGAGCTGTAGTTTGGAAGGTCTGGAGCCCATTGCTATTTTCTTTAGTTTACAGAGTGACCTTAGCTCTCTCATCTGTAGATGGAGGTAAGGTGTGGTGTCGAGTTCCACCACATTCACATCTGTATTAGACATTATGCTTCTAAATGTTGGAATACTTTTTAAGAAACTAAAACTGGTTCTAGAATCTAATTCAAACTTTTCACAAACTTTTAAACTCTAAAAGAAATGCTAACAGGGACTAACACAAGGCCCTAGCAGGACTTTAAAGAATTTAGAAAAATTTCAACTTGCAAAAATCAATTTCTAATGACAATTTTTGGAATTTGTCGTGTGATCAGGTATTGGCTGAGTAGTCCAGCAAATGCAAAGTCTTGTACCCCACCGCTGATCCACCAATGTAGGAAGTTGGCTCTGTATGTGCTATTTCAAAGTAAGGAATAGCATGCACAGAGTCCAAGGGTTCCCCTTAGAGGTAAGATAGTGGCAAAAAGAGATAATACTAATGCTCTATTTTGTGGTAGTGTGGTCGAGCAGTAGGCTTATCAAAGGAGTAGTGTTAAGCATTTGTTGTACATACACACAGGCAATAAATGAGGAACACACACTCAGAGACAAATCCAGCCAATAGGTTTTGTTATAGAAAAATATCTTTTCTTAGTTTATTTTAAGAACCACAGGTTCAAATTCTACATGTAATATCTCATTTGAAAGGTATTGCAGGTAAGTATTTTAGGAACTTTGAATAATCACAGTAGCATATATACTTTTTACATAAAACACAATAAGCTGTTTTAAAAGTGGACACAGTGCAATTTTCACAGTTCCTGGGGGAGGTAAAGTATTGTTAGTTTTCACAGGTAAGTAAGTCACTTACAGGTTTCAGTTTTAGGTCCAAGGTAGCCCACCGTTGGGTGTTCAGAGCAACCCCAAAGTTATCACACCAGCAGCTCAGGGCCGGTCAGGTGCAAAGGTCAAAGAGGTGCCCAAAACACATAGGCTTCAATGGAGAGAAGGGGGTGCCCCGGTTCCAGTCTGCCAGCAGGTAAGTACCCGCGTCTTCGGAGGGCAGACCAGGGGGGTTTTGTAGGGCACTGGGGGGGACACAAGTCAGCACAAAAAGTACACCCTCAGCAGCGCGGGGGCGGCCGGGTGCAGTGTGCAAACATGCGTCGGGTTTTCAATGGTTTTCAATGAGACCAAGGGATCTCTTCAGCGGTGCAGGCAGGCAAGGGGGGGGCTCCTCGGGGTAGCCACCACCTGGGCAAGGGAGAGGGCCTCCTGGGGGTCACTCCTGCACAGAAGTTCCGTTCCTTCAGGTGCTGGGGGCTGCGGGTGCAGGGTCTTTTCCAGCCGTCGGGAAATAGAGTTCAGACAGTCGCGGTCAGGGGAAGCCTCGGGATTCCCTCTGCAGGCGTCGCTGTGGGGGCTCAGGGGGGACAACTTTGGTTACTCACAGTCTCTGAGTCACCGGAGGGTCCTCCCTGAGGTGTTGGTTCTCCACCAGTCGAGTCGGGGTCGCCGGGTGCAGTGTTGCAAGTCTCACGCTTCTTGCGGGGAGTTGCAGGGGTCTTTAAATCTACTCCTTGAAACAAAGTTGCAGTTCTTTTGGAGCAGTGCCGCTGTCCTCGGGAGTTTCTTGTCTTTCTTGAAGCAGGGCAGTCCTCAGAGGATTCAGAGGTCGCTGGTCCCTTGGAAAGCGTCGCTGGAGCAGGTTTCTTTGGAAGGCAGGAGACAGGCCGGTGAGTCTGGGGCCAAAGCAGTTGGTGTCTTCTGTTCTTCCTCTGCAGGGGTTTTTTAGCTCAGCAGTCCTCTTCTTCTTGTAGTTTCAGGAATCTAAATTCTTAGGTTCAGGGAAGCCCTTAAATACTAAATTTAAGGGCGTGTTTAGGTCTGGGGGGTTAGTAGCCAATGGCTACTAGCCCTGAGGGTGAGTACACCCTCTTTGTGCCTCCTCCCAAGGGGAGGGGGGCACATCCCTAATCCTATTGGGGGAATCCTCCATCTGCAAGATGGAGGATTTCTAGAAGTTAGTCACTTCAGCTCAGGACACCTTAGGGGCTGTCCTGACTGGCCAGTGACTCCTCCTTGTTATTCTCATTATTTTCTCCGGCCTTGCCGCCAAAAGTGGGGGCCATGGCCGGAGGGGGCGGGCAACTCCACTAGCTGGAGTGTCCTGCGGTGCTGGCACAAAGGGGTGAGCCTTTGAGGCTCACCGCCAGGTGTGACAGCTCCTGCCTGGGGGACGTGTTAGCATCTCCACCCAGTGCAGGCTTTGTTACTGGCCACAGAGTGACAAAGGCACTCTCCCCATCGGGCCAGCAGCATGTCTCGGTTGTGGCAGGCTGCTGGAACCAGTCAGCCTACACAGATAGTCGGTTAAGGTTTCAGGGGGCACCTCTAAGGTGCCCTCTGGGGTGTATTTCACAATAAAATGTACACTGGCATCAGTGTGCATTTATTGTGCTGAGAAGTTTGATACCAAACTTCCCAGTTTTCAGTGTAGCCATTATGGTGCTGTGGAGTTCATGTAAAACAGACTCCCAGACCATATACTCTTATGGCTACCCTGCACTTACAATGTCTAAGGTATTGCTTAGACACTGTAGGGGCACAGTGCTCATGCACTGGTGCCCTCACCTATGGTATAGTGCACCCTGCCTTAGGGCTGTAAGGCCTACTAGAGGGGTGACTTATCTACACCTGCATAGGCAGTGAGAGGCTGGCATGGCACCCTGAGGGGAGTGCCATGTCGACTTACTCGTTTTGTTCTCACTAGCACACACAAGCTGGTAAGCAGTGTGTCTGTGCTGAGTGAGGGGTCTCCAGGGTGGCATAAGACATGCTGCAGCCCTTAGAGACCTTCCCTGGCATCAGGGCCCTTGGTACCAGAGGTACCAGTTACAAGGGACTTACCTGGATGCCAGGTTGTGCCAATTGTGGATACAAAAGTACAGGTTAGGGAAAGAACACTGGTGCTGGGGCCTGGTTAGCAGGCCTCAGCACACTTTCAATTCAAAACATAGCATCAGCAAAGGCAAAAAGTCAGGGGGTAACCATGCCAAGGAGGCATTTCCTTACATATACTATATTGTTTTATCAGTAAAGCTGCAAGTTAGTGGGAAGGTTTTTGTACATTTCTTGGAAATTTACTGTCTGTAAACAACAGTGCGCTACCACATCATGCTTTAGTAATATATTTATTAAAAGTGAGTGTTTAAACATAAACTGAGAAACACTCTTGCCCTGATGGCAAAGCTATTAGTAAACTAAAAGGCAAGTCATGCATGAACCATGTGTACCCTATGTGTGGGCCAGATTTATTAAACATGAGCAAAGGTTTAGTGTATTTAACCAAACTACGGATTTGTTTTTTTTTGTTACAGCCGAAATACTGAACTCACGTATTTGAAGGTGCACTCGTGTGAGAATGAAGAAAAATGCAACTATGAAATACAATATTTGCCTAGGATCACACAATTTGAGACCAGTTTCCGGGTCAAGTACATTACAGTTGGGTCGAGTAGATTATTCAAGCTACTCGACCTACAGGTCTAGTAACATTTTTATGATTTTTCAAGGCTTGTATATATGCTCTGGTGGCACTCGCCACTAGGTAGTTATACTTAGGACCATTTTTCCATTAAAAAAGTTTTTTTTTTTTTACTTGCCTATATCTTTGGCACCGTTTGACAAACCTCCAGTGGTTCTTGTTGCACATGGAAAGTTTCAGGGTGATCCGTCAAGCAGGGGCTGAGAAAAGGGGGCAGTCAAAAAACATGCATTTCCCATGTTAATACCCAAATGAGTTTTGAACATGACTACAGCCGGAACGCCTGATGGAATTACACCAATTTTGGCAGAAAGTTAGCTTTTGGTACGCCGATTACACTTTTTGTTATTTGGTGTAAATCCGTTCACCAAAACTAACTTGTGCCCTAAGGTAACTATAATTCGCGCCCCTGCCACACACAGGTATGTGATCAATAATTTTACTGCAAATGTTACAGTGACTTTATCAATTATGTTATTGAAGATGTCATGAGTGCTGCAATTTCTGGGGTAATTAGCAGTGCATGACGGGGGGGCGAAACATGCATTTCCCATGTTAATTCCCATAGGAGCTTTGAACCAACTACAGCCTAAACCAGTAGATGGGATTACACCAAATTTGGCAGAACGTTAGCTTTAGGTACGCAGATTACTCTTTTTTGTTATTTGGTGTAAATCTGTTCAGTAGTTGTTGAGATAATAAAGGGAAAATAACTTTGTATATCTAGGGTTGCAGATCCTCCCTGATGACTTTGCAAATAATAAGAGCTTGTGCAGAGAGCTGCGGAGTTCTAATTGGCGGCCAACACTTCAAACCAGGAAGTGTTAGCAGTCATCTTGGGATTCAGCGTCAGCCGAGTGCCAGAAAAAATGTTTTTAAAAAAGGAAAGGGGCCTGGGTAGGGACACCCTGACCCTTTAAGTCTGGTGATGGGGTCCCAGAGGAAATCCGCCAGGGCAAAAAAGCACTTTTAAAACAAACATTTTGCTGCAAATATATGATGTTGTTGCAAATTCATGGTAAAATGTAAAAAAAAAAAAAAAAGTAAAAAAAAAAGTGCGCACCTGTTCTTAATGAAGACCCTGGGGGGGCCAGGTCCCTGGAACATGACAAAAATAAGGAGGGGGAGCATGGGGCCCTCCTCTTGGGCTTGTGGAAGCCCTGGGGACCACCACTTCCTTGGGGCGATTATTACATTGATTACCGGTGGCCATGCAGCACCCCTCCCCCCCCTCAACCCCGAGGACTGCCACTTTCTCTAGGCTTTAAACAAAATGGAAGTGGGTGGGTATGTGTGGACCCCCCAAGCCCTAGGAACCGCCACATTTCTGGGGCTTTAATTAAGGGGGTGCACGTATACCTCTGACCCCAGGGACTACTACCTCCCCGGGTTGAATTTAAAATAGAAAGGGGGTCTGTCATGGAGCACCGGCCCCAGAGACCACCACCTCCCTGGGGCCAATTAATGTCAGAGGGGAGCCTTGTGGACCCCCTCGAGGAGCCAATGATGGCCCTGGGGACTGGGGTACTGCTAGCCCCCAGGTTCGGCTCCTGCTATGTCCCAAGGTGGCCACTCCTGTGACATAGCTGTTTGCTTTTGCTTGGTGAGAGCTGACAGTCCCCACCAAGCACAAGCAAACAAACTCCACTTTCTGTAAGCGGGAGCTGTCAAACAGCTCCGGATTGCAGAAAGCAGTTGTCATCTGTTTCCCTGCATGTGCACGCAAATATAGAAACAGATGAAAACATTGCTCACACAAGCAGGGAGCTGCTATTTAAAGCAGCTCCCTGCTTGTGGGAGCAATGCCATCTCCCGCAGGATGTGGGGATCCATCTAGGACCACAGGATCTTTGAGGATCCCCCAGCCATCCTGTCACTGTCTCTGTCTCTCTTCCATCCCATAATGGGATGGAAGAGAGAGAGAGACAAAGATTGTTATTGCAATGGTCACTCCATGCAATGAGTTCAAAGCATCAAACTAGCAAGATGTTTGGCACAAATGCTATAGTTTCATTTTGATGGACAGCAGACCAGGGTCACTTCTGGCCTAATGGTAAAGCTTTTGGACTGCCAGTAGACTAACAGTCAACACACTAGAAAAGAAAAAGACACACTGTCATACTAGAATTTGAACTTTCAAAGTTTCCTAGTGATGGAACATTGAAGTATTTTTGCCCTCAGAATCTGTGGGTTGAACATTATAGCTAGGTTTCAACACTGCACAGTAGGGAGTCACCTCTGGCCTAGTAATTAGGCCTCAGACATGCAGAATGAAGGTTAAGGGTTCTAGACTAAGTGAGTCTGTGGTCATTTCCTGCTTTAGGGCCTGACTATGAGTCTGGCCGTCACAAAGCTGCAGTTGGACAGCTGCGGATATGGCGGTCCAGTCGCCACATTACAAGTTTGGTGAGTAGACCTCCAACTGACCACGGTCTGTGCCAGGATCTTGCCGGGGGTGATGGCAGTCTTGGTTGTAATCAGCCAGGGCTGTGCTGAACTGGGCACCTCACTGCTGATTACAACCTTGTTCTCCGCCAGCCTTATAACTGCGGTTTCCCCACCATGAAAAGGCTGATGGAGAACAAGTGCAGGGTCTCCCCTACCCAGCACATTTGGAATGCGTAAGACATAGCACAGAGGGGGCCAACCAGCACTCTCGGAATGTGCACTGAGATAGCTCTCGGCTCCTTTAAGTGGGCTGAGTGCTATCTCGTAGCACTGTTCCTGCCGGTCAGACTACTGGAATGGTCTATTTTAAGGTTTCTGCCAGTCAGCCACGTCAGACTGTCAGAAAACTTGTAATAGGGCGGGGGGAACCACCACCATGGCGATGGCGCCTCCCTGCTAGTTTGGCGGTCCTGTGTTGGGACTGCCAAACTCGTAATCAGGACCTAAGTTTCTTTTCAACTATAAATATTTAAGTTACATACTGAAAGGTGATTTCACTCGTATTAATTGACAAAAACATTTTTCTTTTCAGTTTGTCCAGAAATATCACTTTCTAAGTATATCATTCATCAAAGTCTAAACTTAAAAAAAACTCTCTCTCTCTCTTTCTCTCAGGGTTGGGTGGTTAGGGGGGGTTGGCTGCTGGCCCTGCAGGCAACAGCCACTGCACCTTGCCACCGGCTGTGCATGGCAGTGGTTGGATTAACGTATAGTAATGAAAATTACTTTATGTTAAAAAAATAGAAATTCACTGAAAAAAAACAAAGGTTACAGGGACTTTATAGTTAGGAAACAGAATTTAAAAAAAATAGACGTTCACTTAAAAAAACAAGAATTACAGGGACATTATAGTTAGGCTCACGTTTTAAACATACAAAACCAAAGAAACTGCTAGTTACCCCACAAATTACCATACTCGTGACATCTTTGATAACATCATTGATAATATCAATGTGATATTTGCAGTAACATTTTTGATTAAAAAAACTGTGCATGGTGGGGGCGTGAGTTATAGTTATCTATAGGCAGGAGGTAGAGTTATTTGAATTAACTCTAACTACAATAGCTGAATTTCTATGGTTTCATACGTTTAAAATGTGAGCTTAACTATAACGTCCCTCTAACCTTATTTTTTTTAAAAGTGGTATTTAATATATATATATATATATATATATATATATATATATATATATATTTATATATATATATATATTTATTACCTGCTGGCGCTCGCCAGTAGGTAGTTATAAATAGGATCTAGATTCTATAGAAAAAAAGCGTTTTTTTACCTGCATATATCGTTGGCATTGTTTGATGAATCTTTACAAAGTTCCCCCCCCCCCAAAAAAAAATAGTGCCCTCTAGGGTCATGTTGTGCATGCAAAGTTTTGGGATGACATGTCAAGCGGGGGCCGAGAAAAAGAGGGAGGTGGATTTAAAAAAAAGTATGTGTACCATGTTAATTCCGATAGACCCTTTAGTCATGCCTGTAAGCAGAACTGTTGGAGGGAATAACACCCAATTTCGCAAAACAGTACCTTTTGGTCCGCAAATCACCCCCTTTTTTTTTTGGGTGTAAATACGTTCAGTAGTTTTTGAGATATTAAAGGGAAAACAAATTTGTATATCTAAGATCTAAGGCCGCGGATAGTGGTAGATCTCCTGCTGAGATCTGATTGGCTGCCAACACTTCAAACAAGAAGTGTTGGCAGCCATTTTGGGATTTGATTTCAGCTGAGTCCCAAAAAAAAGATTGAAAAAACTAAAAGGAAATGGGGGCAGGGGATGCTTACCTTATCCTCCTAGCCTTAGTCCAGACCTCCATCCCCTGCCAAAAAGTATTTTTCTAAAAAAAAAAAAACCTAAAAAAAAACGAAGGAATCCAAAGCTGGAGCCGTGGATTTCTCTGTGATTTAAAAAAAATAAATACAAAATAATAATTGGTGCACAGGGTCCCCCTTCCATTGGCTTTTAGTAGTCCTGAGGACCACCACCTCCCCGGGGCAATGATACACAGATATGTGGGGGGCCTGCACACCCACCCACTCCCAGAGAACTTCCACCTCCCCGGGGCAGTGCAATAAGAAAGTATGTGGGGGGCTGCCACGTCATCAGGGTAGTGCAATAACAAAGAATGGAGGTCAGCTACACAGCAGCCCCACACCTTGGGGACCACCCATCCCCTGGGCAGTGCAGTAAGAAAGTAAGTGGGGGCTATGCAGCATCCTCTGTGCCCCCAGGACTGCCACCTCCCCACAGCAGTGAAATAAGAAAGTATGTGGGGGCTCTGCTGCTCCCCCGTGCCCTGGGGACCACCACCTTCGAGGGGCAGCACAATAAGAAAGTATGTGGAGGGATGCGCAGCACCTCCTGCTCCCTGGGGACCACCACCTCACTGGTACAAAATACATTTAAAATTATAGGAGTGGCCCTGCAGACCTCTCCCCTGGACCCCAGGGACCACCACCTCCCCTGGCTCAAATAACATTAAAGCACGGGGTCTGTCGCAGACCCCCGGAGACCACCACCTCCCCGGAGGGAAAATCGAAAGATGGAAGGGGGCCCATGTCCCACCTCGTTGGAGCCATGCATGGCCCTTGGGACCACCAACCCTGAGGGAAGGCTCCTGCTACTCCTCTAGGTGGTGACCTTCGGGAGGTAGCGGTTTGCTTTTGCTTGGCAGAAGCTGACAGCCCCGGCCAAGCAAAAGCAAACATAACTTCGCTTAAAGCAAGCGGGAGCTGTCAAACAGCTCCCGTTTGCTGAAAGTAGAGTTTTCATCTCTATCCCTGCATATTAAAATGCATGCAGGAAAAGTGATGAACACATTGCTTCCGCACCCAGGGATCTGCTATTTAAAACAGCTTCCTGTGTGTGGGACTAATGCGGGCTCCTGCAGGAGACAGGAGACAGCGGGACCATTGGGGACCTTGAGGCTCCTCCTGCAGTCCTGTCACCATCTCTCTCTTCCATCCCAAAATGGGATGGAAGAGAGAGATTATTATTGCAACGGTCTCTAAATACAATGAATTTAAAGCTTCATGCTAGCAAGATGTTTGCTATGAATATTATTATAGTTACATTTTGATGCACAGCAAAACAGAGTCACATCTGGCCAATTGAAAAAAGCTCTTCGACTGTCACTCAGTAGGTTGAAGGTTCAAATTCTGATATCTCATGGCAGTGTGTCAGTTTGTTAACTCGTATTTCAAATGTTAAACATTCTTGTTGATGAAACATTTACATCTGTAATAGTCTTTCACTACAATGCCTTCAAGGTGTCACACTAGCAGGATGTTTGCTAAGAATGTTATAGTTACGTTTTGATGCACAGCAGAACAGACTCATCTCTGGCCTACTGGTAAAGCTTCTGGACTGCGACTCAGTAGGTTGAAGGTTCAGATCCTGGTATCTCATGGCAAAATGTCTGTTTATTTACAAATTTTTTTAATGTTAAACATTCCTAGTGATGGAACATTTATGTATTTTTCCCCATCTCCATCAACCATAATTTGTTAGAACAAGGGGGGTGGGGAACTACCTAGACCTCCCTGGATAAGGCTCAACACGTTTTGCGTCTATTATGGTCCAGCCGGATTTTGTGACGCTTCTTCAGGACCTATGAATAGGACTTCTCCTATAGCTAAACTGTAAAGACTCCTATGACCTGCAACTGTCAGTCATACTATCTCCAGTCACTTACACTCGTTCGGTGTCTTTCGAACGTACTGATCCTAAAAGTCACCCTGTAATCAAATAAACACAGGTTACTTAATGGTACTATAGTCTCAAAATAGTCACATTGAAGTCTTAAGACAGACTGGTGTCATTCTGTGAAAAACACGGTGATGGTGCAAAATGTGGCACGTTAGCGCATGCAAGGCAAGTGTCTGCATACCCTCCTTATTTGAGAAACATGCTACATGGGATGGCACAGGCCTATGTCCGGGCGCACATTCTCTAAAGGTCAAGTTAATAAAGACAACAAATAATCACAGTGCCCATTATTATTCAGGTAGCACCCTTCAAAAACAACCGTTATTACAGTTAATTAGAGTAGCAATTAAACGGTCATAAATTAACAATCATAGGGAGACACTAAGATCCCTTCAAACAAACAGCAGAGCAATATTAAGCCCACACCAAGATACATATATGTTTTATACTGGGGAGTTCCTACACCCCTTCTGCCAGCAGGGTGATATAATCAAAAAGGCACTATAATCTGAATGCATTCACTAGGTAGTACAATAATTAAGAATTAAATATTAGGTACGACGTCTTCAGGCCTTCTTAGTCATGCAGAAAGTTAAATGTAGTGCAAAAGTGGTTGCTAGCCCATGAAGAACCAAGCTTTGCGTCTATTGTTTGGTTGGTCAAATAGAAACTGAAAAACATGATTCAGATTCGGGGAGAAAAGGGTTCCCACAACAGACCAGACGGACGCTCCTGTATTCAGGTTAATAAACAGGACCCGTCGGAAAGTTTGAACGTGGTCATGAGCAAGTAGGAAAAGAATAAGTATCGTAAGAGTCCCAAATAACTTACTTGGCTCGCTCCAGAAACTTGAAGGGTCACCTACCCCTGGCCACGCTCCCGCATCAGTGAGGGTGACGCGGCACACCGCTCTAAAGAACTCGCTAACTGGAAGCGAGTACGTTGGAGAAACGCTAGCGTTGCCTAGTAACGACGTGCAGCGCGGAAAGCGGCTCCGATCCAAAAGGGAAAAAGTCAACACAGAAAGCGGACTATAGGTCCGTGTTTACAAATAACAATCGGGCAGTTTGAAAAAAGGTATGATAAAAGGTAAGCCCTCTCGGAGCAACGGCGCGAATGCATGTGCTCTCATACCCTCGTTATAGGGTTCCTCAAGTATAAGATGAAAAAAGGGGGGTAGGGGGCTCTAGAAGAGTTGTCAATAAATCATCACAAGGAATAATGGAAGAACATGGAAACTCCGTTGGCAAGTTGCTGCCAGACAGCTTATATCGGACATACGGCATGTTAATGATGTCTAGTAATAAACCCATATTGTCATGGTGAAATACTCAAAGGAAAACAGCACCTAAAATATGAACTGAAAACTGAAGGGAAGCACTGAGTGCCACAGTCCAAATTGAAACTAACAAATGCATGGGTATTTAATTCAAAAATGTTAATGCGATATCATGGTGTAGCTTCAAAGTATACATATGGTTATCTATGCGATAGGCTAATCCACGGGATGTCATCATTCAGTCCCTCAACATGTGTGTTTAATCTATACACCCAGCGTTGTTCTAGTTAAAAAATAGATCTCATGTCCTTCTGAGAGGTGGTCTGTAAGACAACCCACCACATATCATCTGGGCTGTGATTGACTTCCATGTAATGGATGCTCAGTTTGGTCGTGGTTCGACCACATCTGATGTTGCTACGATGCTCGTTCATTCTTAGTTTTACTGCTCTTGGTGTATCAGTTGTCATTCTTCAACTTTAAATTCTTTTCAACTTCAAATATTTAAGGTACATACATAAAGGTGATCTCACTATTTGTACTTCTCAAATACATTTTTTTTTAAAGTTTGTCAGAACATTTATCAGTCTAAGTGGTGGGGGTTGGTTGGTTATTGGTGGCTGGATGCAGGCCCTGCAGCCAACCTCCGCAATGCACGGCTGATTGCCGTGCATGGTGCGGGATTGGGTGGTCATAGGGGTTGTCCACAGAGCTTGCCCGCAGTCAAGGCCATGCTGCCAACCTCCACTGCACACAGCTTAAGGCTGTGGATGGCAAAGGGTTGGGTGGTTATAGGGAATTGAACACAGGCCCTGCAGACAATATCTGCAGCGCATGGCCTTTGGCTGTGTATGATGTGTGATTTGGTTGTTATAGGGGGTTGGCCAGAGGGTCTGGCAGCAGGCCAGGCCCTGCGGAAAACCTCTGCTGCAGTAGGCTGAAGGCCATGCATGGCATGGGGGGGGGGTTTGGATAGTAATAGGGGGTTGACAGCAGGCCCTGCAGCCAAAGCTGTGGGTGGATTAACTTATTGTAATTAAAATTACTCTACTTTAAAAAAATAGAAATTTACTGGAAAAAAAACATGTTACAGGGACGTTATAGTTAGGTTCTGAATTTACTCGCACAAAACCAGAGAAATTCAGCAGTTATAGTTAGTTATTTCAAGTAACTATAACTTACGTCCCCCCCAGCATAGTTATCTTCACTATCATATGGCTGACAAAAAATAGTGTGAATTTACAGAAAATATGCTCTCATTTTAGTTTGTGGCGCACCTTCCATAACCCCTATGAAAAAATCATGAGAAAACAGTTTTCTCTCAAACATGATTCATGAAATCCCAGCAGAAGGCTTTTCCACAGGGTACATTCACCTTAGAATACACCACAATTTCTAACACTAGTATGGTAGTGTCAACAAATGATTTATATTGTTACTAAGATCTTTTATCACCCTTTATACGTTCTCCTTTTTATGACCCTCAAAACCTGCTGTTCACTACAATGCATTTCAGTGGGGTACTATCATGTATGTTGTTCCCAAGATGGCTGCCAGCACTTCCTGGTTGAAGTGCTAACAGCCAATCAGATCCCACCATGAGATCTGTACTCGGGCTCTGCCCAGGTATACAAATCTCTTTTTCCTTTAATATCTCAAAAACTACTGAATGGATTACACCAAATAACAAAAAGCACACTTTTTGGATGAAAGTCTTTCCTTCGGCCAAAAATGGTGTAATTCCATCCAGCCGTTCAGGCTGTAGTTGGGTCTAAATATCCCTATGATAACTGCATGGGGAAAAAGTGTTTTGGGACCGCTCCCCCTTTTTCTTGGCCCACACTTGAGGAATTACCCCCAAAACTTACAAGACAGCAGCTGAAGTGAGTGGCAAACTCATTTTGAAAATTTCATAAAGATTTGCCACACCGAGCCAAAGTTATAGGCAAAACAAAATAGGTTTTTCCTAAACTAGGTTCTAACTATAACTACCTATTGGCAACCGCCAGTAGGTAAATATATCAAGGCATCTTACCACACAATTTTTCAATTCTTTTGGCAAAGCTGGTTTCTCTGCTGGGGACGCAGAATTAAATCAACCAGAATTCATCGCCTTTTCGTTATTTTCCCAAAAATAAATGAACCGCATTCTGCTGGCATATATGCATTTAGGAAAATGCTCGTTGTAGCAGTGAAAAAAACACCTTTTCTTTCACTGCCAGAATGATCATTTATTTCTTTTTCAGATAATAAAGAAAAGGAAATAATTTCATGTTGAGCTATATATACCCATGGCCTGTAAGTTAAATGCTGCCAGTGGGCCTGCAGCACTTATTGTGCCACCCACTTAAGTAGCACCTTAAAACTTGTCCCAGCTTGCCAATGCAGCATAAAGGCAGTGTCCCACTGCCATGTCAATTTTGCGTTTAAAACCTTCTGCCAAGCCTTAAACTCCCCTTTTATTACATATTTCACCCCTAAGGTAGGCTGTAGGTAGCCCATAGGGTGGGGTACTGTATGATAGGAAATGTACTTTTTAGTTTTACATGTCCTAGTAGTGAAAAACTCCCAAACACGTTTTGTTTCACTACTTTGAGGCCTAACCCTCCCACAGAATAACATTGGGGATTTCTTATTATGTTTAATAAGCTGTAGTTCCTAAACCAGAGGTGATAATTATATCATGTTTGGTATATATGAACTTATAATGATAAACCATCTTTAAGAGTAAAGGTGGATTTATCATTACAAGTTTGAAAATGCCATTTTTAAAAAGTTTAAAAAGTTGGCATTTTCCTACCCTTAGCCCTTTGTGCCTGTAGCCAGCCTTAGGCCACATGACTGGGTGTAACTAACAGTTGAGAGTTTGTGAATTCACCTCAGACAATCAAACAATAGTGGGATGAGCAGAGCCTGAATGGACCATTAAATGACTTGATTGGGGTGGGGGGTGGAGAGAGATAAGCACAGCCCCATTTGCTGCTGAAGAGGCTGGGTTCTGCCACCACACAAAAGGCTCAACAACCCTGTATTTTCAGTGCAGCCAGCTAGGAACCAGGGCAGGGGAGGCAGGAAACCTCTCGAACTTCAGAGAACCCTTCTGGAAACTTTTCCCATCTTCTAGTTGCAGGGCACCAGGGTATAAAAATAGGGCTCTCAGACCAATTCCTCGGTTCGCTACTGGACCTGTGGAAGGACTCTCAGAGGACTGCCTGCTGCTGTGAACTGCTGTGCACTCTGCCAGACTACTGTTGTATCTGAGAGGACTGCTTTGCTGCATAGAGCCTGCATGGCACTTTGAGAGGCAAGCCCTGCTGTACAGCCCCACATCACCACCTGCACCCAGGGCTTCCTAAGTGACTCCAAGGGCTAGTTTAACTGGTTTCCTGTTCTGAGCTACCAGGACATAACAGGATCCCACCATCTTAAACCTGCACCTAGACCCAGCCTGAGTGAGCCTTGAACCCCCCCCCCCCCCTCCAGGAGGTCTACATCATTCCAGGATCCTTCCTTGGTTATGGCGCTACACCTGCCCAGGTAGCCATTTTCCAAAACTGATGGCTTGCTATTTTGAACTTTAAACATTAACAATTCAGAATTCATTGGATGTTCATGGTTTTGGTGTCATATACTTTTCTAAATTGGTTTTGGATGTTTATTGTGATGTGTGTTCACTGTATTGATGTTTGTGTACTACATAAATACTTAACACATAGCCTGACGGGTTTTTGTGCGAGCTGCCCACGGTTAAGAAGTTCACCACATGTTAATTTAGTGACTTTTTGTGGTTCACCCTGCAGGGGACTGTGGTTGATGCTTGACCAGGGCTCACACCCCAGTCAACCAACAACTGAATTTCTCACAAGACCTTGAGGCAGTGGAAAATAAGGAGGGGAAGCCAGGGAAGGAAAAGAACAACAAGGAGAATCCTCCGGAAGGTCAACTCGATTGAACCGCAAGTAAGGAGTAAAGAAGGAAAAAAAGACTATTTTAAATCTGAGTAATATCGCACTCAGAAAAAAGACACACATACTTTAGAACTAGAACTCTCCTATTGCCATAAGAGTGAATTTAACTATCCCCAAAGTAGAACAGACCTGTAAAAATTTATATGCAAACTGAGACTGACTATAATCTATAGAATTAAGAAAATGAACCAGCGTGAAAATAATTTAAATAAAAAAACATCAGAGAACCAAATCTTATCCAACCTTTTGGCACCAGACATCAAACGTATGGAAAACCTGATTTAGAAGGAGAAGAGAATTTTGCGATATCTCAAGAACTGGTGGTCATAGGATTGTTCAAAGAATTGGCCATGGTGAACACTCATGCTGGAGGGGCCACACCCTTCAGCCCAAAATCCAGATACATACCACAGACTTCAAAAGATAACATTGACATATTTTCGGAGAACCTAAAAAGAGACTTTTGAGATTAAAATTTTACATCTGGTAGAAAGAGGAAATTAAGAAATAACAAAGAACAAACGGTATTTGCATCATTGGATAAACACAAAACAACAGACTGTGCTATTGTGATACCCTCATACAAAGGGAGCAATATTGTTTTATTAGGACAAAGAAATGTACATCAGAGAAGCATATTCACATTTAATTGACACAAACTGCTATAATCGTATTAGTATAGAAGAATATCTACAAATATAGAAAACATTTATGGAGAGATTGAATCATTAGAAAGATCCGGAACGTTTGAGCTGGGATGAATACAGCTTCTTGAAATAAGTACATCCCAAGCTACCAGTATTTTATTTAATACCAAAAATGCACAAAGATGTGATAACACCACCAGGAAGGCCTATTATTGCTGCGCAGAACAGTGTCTTTGAAAATGTATGTAAATGCATAGATTTCTTTCTGAACCCTATTGTAGCCATGCTCCCGTCATATATTAGTGACACCACAGATTTTCTGTGGTGCATATTTGATATCAAATGGTAGAAGGATTTGCTTTAAATGACTCATCGTATCCACTGTAGGGAAATGCCTCCTTGGCATGGTTACCCCCTGACTTTTTGCCTTTGCTGATGCCAAGTTATGATTTGAAAGTGTGCTGAGGCCTGCTAACCAGGCCCCAGCACCAGTGTTCTTTCCCTAACCTGTACCTTTGTTTCCACAATTGGCACACCCTGGCATCCAGGTAAGTCCCTTGTGACTGGTACTCCTGATACCAAGGGCCCTGATGCCAGGGAAGGTCTCTAAGGGCTGCAGCATGTCTTATGCAACCCTGTGGACCCCTCAATCAGCACAGACACACTGCTTGCCAGCTTGTGTGTGCTAGTGGGGATAAAATGACTAAGTCAACATGGCACTCCCCTCAGGGTGCCATGCCAACCTCACACTGCCTATAGGTATAGATAAGTCACCCCTCTAGCAGGCCTTACAGCCCTAAGGCAGGGTGCACTATACCATAGGTGAGGGCATAAGTGCATGAGCACTGTGCCCCTACAGTGTCTAAGCAAAACCTTAGACATTGTAAGTGCAGGGTAGCCATAAGAGTATATGGTCCGGGAGTCTGTCATGCACGAACTCCACAGCACCATAATGGATACACTGAAAACTGTGAAGTTTGGTATCAAACTTCTCAGCACAATAAATGCACACAGATGCCAGTGTACATTTTATTGTAACATACACCCCAGAGGGCATCTTAGAGATGCCCCCTGAAACCTTAACCGACTACCAGTGTGGGCTGACTAGTTTTAGCCATCTGCCACGCACCAGACATGTTTCTGGCCATATGGGGAGAGTGCCTTTGTCACTCTGTGGCTAGTAACAAAGCCTGTACTGGGTGGAGGTGCTTCTCACCCCCCCCCCCGCAGGAACTGTAACACCTGGCGGTGAGTCTCAAATGCTCACCCCCTTTGTTACAGCACTCCAGGGCACTCCAGCTAGAGGAGTTGCCCACCCCCTCCGGCCACGGCCCCACTTTTGGCGGAAAGGCCAGAGGAGATAATGAAAAAAACAAGGAGTAGTTACTGGCCAGTCAGGACAGCCCCTAGGGTGTCCTGAGCTGAGGTGACTCTGACTTTTAGAAATCCTCCATCTTGCAGATGGAGGATTCCCCCAATAGGGATAGGGATGTGCCCCCCTCCCATCAGGGAGGAGGCACAAAGAGGGTGTAGCCACCCTCAGGGCTAGTAGCCATTGGCTACTAACCCCCCAGACCTAAACACACCTTTAGGGGCTCCCAGAACACAGCAAGATAGATTCCTGCAACCTAAGACGAAGAAGGACTGCTGAGCTGAAAAACCTGCAGAGAATACGGAGACACCAACTGCTTTGACCCCAGCTCTAACGGCCTGTATCCCCACTTCTAAAGAACTGCTCCAGCGACGCGTTCCACAGGGTCGAGCGACGTCTGAAGCCTCAGAGGACTACCCTGCATCTAAAAGGACCAAGAACTCCCGAGGACAGCGGCTCTGCTCCACAAAGACTGCAACTTTGCAACAAAGAAGCAACTTTGAAAGAACACACGTTTCCCGCCGGAAGCGTGAGACTTTGCACTCTGCACCTGACGCCCCCGGCTCGACTTGTGGAGAACAAACACTACAGGGAGGACTCCCCGGCATCTGCGAGACCGTGAGTAGCCAGAGTTGACCCCCCTGAGCCCCCACAGCGACGCCTGCAGAGGGAATCCCGAGGCTCCCCCTGACTGCGACTGCCTGCTTCAAAGACCCGACGCCTGGTAAGGACACTGCACCCGCAGCCCCCAGGACCTGAAGGATCCGACCTCCAGTGCAGGAGCGACCCCCAGGTGGCCCTCTCCCTTGCCCAGGTGGTGGCTACCCCAAGGAGCCCCCACTTGTCTGCCTGCATCACTGAAGAGACCCCTTGGTCTCCCATTGAAACCTATTGCAAACCCGACGCCTGTTTGCACACTGCACCCGGCCGTCCCCATGCCGCTGAGGGTGTACTTTTTGTGCTGACTTGTGTCCCCCCCGGTGCCATACAAAACCCCCCTGGTCTGCCCTCCGAAGACGCGGGTACTTACCTGTTGGCAGACTGGAACCGGGGCACCCCCTTCTCCATTGAAGCCTATGCGTTTTTGGCACCACTTTGACCTCTGCACCTGACCGGCCCTGAGCTGCTGGTGTGGTAACTTTGGGGTTGCCCTGAACCCCCAACGGTGGGCTACCTTGGACCCAACTTTGAACCCTGTAGGTGGTTTACTTACCTGCAAAACTAACAATAACTTACCTCCCCCAGGAACTGTTGAAAATTGCACTATGTCTAGTTTTAAAATAGCTATTTGCCATTTGTGTGAAAACTGTATATGCTATTTTGCTAATTTAAAGTTCCTAAAGTTCCTAAGTGAAATACCTTTAATTTAAAGTATTGTTTGTAAATCTTGAACCTGTGGTTCTTAAAATAAACTAAGAAAATATATTTTTCTAAATAAAAACCTTTTGGCCTGGAATTGTCTTTGAGTGTGAGTTCCTCATTTATTGCCTGTGTGTGTACAACCAATGCTTAACACTACCCTCTGATAAGCCTACTGCTCGACCACACTACCACAAAATAGAGCATTAGAATTATCTCTTTTTGCCACTATCTTACCTCTAAGGGGAACCCTTGGACTCTGTGCATGCTATTTCTCACTTTGAAATAGTACATACAAACCCAACTTCCTACATTGGTGGATCAGCGGTGGGGTACAAGACTTTGCATTTGCTGGACTACTCAGCCAATACCTGATCACACGACTAAATTCCAAAGATTGTCATTAGAACCTGATTTTTGAAATTTGAGCTATTTTTCTAACATTTTTAAAGTCCTGCTGGGGCCTTGTGTGAGTCCCTGTTAGCATTTCTTTTAGAGTTTAAAAGTTATGTAAAAGTTTGAATTAAGGTCTAGAGATAGGTTTAGATTCTTAAAAAGTATTCCAACTTTTAGAAACATAGCGGGTCATTACAACCCTGGCGGACGGTGTTAAAGCGGCGGTAAGACCGCCAACAGGCCGGCGGTAAAAACATGGGAATTATGACCGTGGCGGAAACCGCCAACAAAGACAGACACTTTAACACTCTGACCGCCACGGCGGTACAGACAAACAGCGCGGCGGTCACCGCCAACAGACTGGCGGGAGACAAAGTACCGCCCACAGTATCACAACCTACCAATCCGCCACCTTTTCCAGGGCGGATTCACCGCGGATAAAAAAACGGCAGAAACAGCCATTTCAAAGGGAAAACGCACACCTCTACACACTCCACGAGGAAGGAGGGCACCATGGAGCCTGAACTCCATATTCTTCCTGCACTAGTCTTCCTGCTCCCATACGACGATCATCAACACCGGCGGCGAAGACAACGGTGAGTACTGCACCTACAACATAGGGGAGGGGGAGGCAAAAGACAGGGACACACACACGCAACACCCCCACCCCCACCCCGACCCTCACCCACTACAACACCCACACCAATGCATATCCAAACATTACAGTAACAACCCCCCGGAAGAATGCAAAGCCAAAGGAAATGCGTGGAACCATTGTAATATATCAAAATACAGTAACCAAATATCTACATATATATATATATATATATATATATATATATATATATATATATATATATATATATACATTAAACAAAATATACACCACGATTAGTAGTGCAGGTAATGCACAAGTCATTGTCCGTGGACCACTGGGCCCAAAATGCGTGGGCGAGGCCCACACTAGATACCTGATCAAAACGGAGAGAACACTGCTGGGGCATCAGATACAAATACAACAGGCACCTCAGGGGCAAGCGAAGGGGGGGGCACCTCAGCCGGATGAGTGCACCACGCCAGATCCACGAGGGGGCTCCATGCCCATTGATGTATCCTGGGGAGTGCAAAGCCACAGTCTCTCAAGTCTCACAAGTGGGTGGGTTGCCCACTGTACCATCCTGGGGAGTGCAAAGCCACAGTCTCTCAAGTCTCTACAGTGGATGGGTTGCCCGCTGTACCATCCTGGGGAGTGCAAAGCCACAGTCTCTCAAGTCTCTACAGTGGGTGTGTTGCCCACTGTACCATCCTGGGGAGTGCAAAGCCACAGTCTCTCAAGTCTCTACAGTGGGTGGTGTGCCAACTGTACCATCCTGGGTAGTGCAAAGCCACAGTCTCTCAAGTCTCTACAGTGGGTGGTTTGCCCACAGTACCATCCTGGGGAGTGCAAAGCCACAGTCTCTCAAGTGGATAACAGTCTCCACTGGTTCTGGAGGGGGACTGGTGCCCAGAGTGCTTCATCCTGTGCAGGACAGAGGTAGTGGATGCATGTCTCCACTGGTTCTGGAGGAGGACTGGTGCCTAGAGTGCATCACTCACCCCGTGACGGTCCCAGTTGCGTCACTGCCCCAGCCGCTTATGGGCTAGCGGTGCTTGAGTTGGCGGTCCTTGCCCTGTTCGGCGGTGCTTGCCCTGTTCAGCAGTGCTTGACTTGGCGGTGCTTGCCCTGTTCAGCGGTGCTTGCCCTGTTCAGCAGAGCTTGCCATGGCAGTCTTTGCCCTGTTCAGCAGTGCTTGAGTTTGCAGTTTCTGACCTGTTCAGCGGTGCTTGCCCTGTTCAGCGGAGCTTGTCATGGAGGTCTTTGCCCTGTTCAGTGGTGCTTGAGTTTGCAGTTTCTGACCTGTTCAGCGGTGCTTGCCCTGTTCAGCGGAGCTTGCCGTGGCGGACTTTGCCCTGTTCAGCGATGCTTGAGTTTGCAGTTTCTGACCTGCTCAGCGGTGCTTGCCATGGCGGTCCTTCATTGCCCAGCTGGGCTGGGGTTGGCGCTCCTTCATTGGGCAGCTGGGCTGTGGCTGCCGGGGCCCCCCTGGGCAGCTGGGCTGTGGCTGGCGGTGGCCTCCTGGGCACTGACTCTGGCGGTGGCCTCCTGGCCACTGATGATCGGGCTGCCCTCCTGGGCACTGACTCTGGCGGTGGCCTCCTGGCCACTGATGATAGGGCTGCCCTCCTGGGCACTGACTCTGGCGGTGGCCTCCTGGCCACTGACGACTGGGCTGGCGGTGGCCTCCTGGGCCACGGGGATGATGGCGGTCTTCTCCGCCGTGCTGCTCCTCCCAGACTTTGGCAATTTCTTCTGCCCATTCCCCACCTTGGGAGGAGTCACAGCTCAGTTGACATTCCCACCGGGACCCTTGTGAGCGGCTTTGCTGGCTGGAGTCTTCCCCCTCTCCCGCCGGGCACTGTCCAACTTCTGGTGCTTCACAGGGGGGGGACTGGCTGTGCTGTGGCTCCGTGTCACACTGGCTGCCCTGGTGCCCGGTGCACTCCACATACCTGTAACAGCAGGCACCACTGGTCCCAGAGATTTTTTGGCTGAGGTGCTAGTACGGGACCTATGAATAGGGGGGTGGGGGGTGGGAAAGAGGTCAAGCTTGTCAGGAAAAGTTTCTTAGGAATATTGGGACGGGTACCTGGACGGGGTCTGGGAGTGGAGGAAGAGGTGGTTGTAGGAGGTGTAACTTTTGTGGCTTTGGGTGCAGGTGCATCCTGCTGCGGGACCTAATGGCTGTAGGGGTAGTGCATGCAGGTGAGAGTGTAGATGAGACTGGGAGGGAGGAGGGAGATGATGAGGAGGGGGACACAGTGGAGGCAGTGGATGTTGGTGTGTCTGTATGTGTGTGATGCTTGCGTTAATGCCTGTGGGATGTGTGGTGCTTATGTTTGCCTGAGCTTCCCTTGTGTGGTGAGGTGTGTGCATGCTGGTCTGATGGTGTGCTTGGGATAGGCTGGGGTACAGGGGATTGGGTCTGGGTGGAGGAAGTTGGAGGGGGGAGGCTAGACACAGGGACAATGGCTGCCATCAGTGCTGAGGCCAGAGTTTGCAGGGTTTAATGAAGGGCAGCCTGACCAGAATGAATGCCCTCCAGGAATGCATTTGTGTGTTGCAATTCCCTTTCCACACCCTGGATGGCATTCAAAATGGTAGACTGCAAAACAGTGAGGGACCTGAGGAGGTCAATGGCCTCCTCACTGAGGGCAGCAGAGGTGAAGGGGGCAGGGGCTGAGGGGCCTGGGGCGAAGGTGATGCCCACCCTCCTGGGTGAGCGGGCACAGGGCGAAGGCTGAGGGACTGCTGGGAGGGCGGTGCTGGTAGGGGGGGTGGCGGCTGTACCTGGAGAAGTGGAGGGCACAGATTTTGCCGCCACCACAAGGGAGCTCCCATCGGAGGACGAGTCCGTGTCGCTGGTTGCAGATCCTGTGACCGCCGTGAAGCTCCCCTCACCCTCCGTCCCACTGGTGTATTCAGAGTCCGTGGTGTGGCCCTCCATGGCCATGTGGGATGCAGCTCCCTCGTGCTCCGGTGCCACTGTACCTCCGCCTGATGATGCTGATGCACACAAGAACACGGAGACCACAAAAAGGGGGACGACGACAGAAGAAAGACAGGTTGAGTGCATGGCTTACCGCTACCATTGGCGGACAATACAAACACAGCAGCCCCCTGCACTACGCCGCGCTGTTGGGCTCTACAGATGCAGTTCCTGGGATATGGCCTACATGGCTATGGTCGACATCTGCACACATAGATGACACAGGGGCATGTACACCTGTACTTGGCACTCTACAGAGGTGGGGGTGGAGTGCCACATGGCCTGCATTACGGAGGGGCCTAGCCTACGGAACTCGCCCTGGCCTAGGAAAACCCACAGCCCTCCTCCCCCACCCAGACACCTTCACTGCACGCAAAGTCCACAGAATTATGTTGTACTCACCCCCTTGGGTCTGCTGTGATGCCCTCAAGCGCCCATCCAACTCACGGTAGGCCACCGCCAGGATTCGGAACATCAGGGGAGTCATGGTGCGACGGGCACCCCTCCCACGTTGGGAGGCCATCCCCAGCTGAGCCTCCGCCGTCTTCTTGCTCCAGCGGCGAATGTCCTCCCATCTTTTACGGCAGTGGGTGCTCCGTCTGTGGTGGACCCCCTGGGTCCGGGCGTCCTTGGCGATGGCACGCCAAATATCCTTCATCTGGTGGGCGCTGACCTAAATGAAATGTACAGGGGAAGAAGAGAAGTCATTAGCAACTGCACCGTCGAAGTGAGTGGCCCACATCCCTACCCTTGCCATGTGGCACATGCATTCACAGTCCATCATGCACGCAGAACTGTGCCCCCTTCATTCTTACAACCAGCCCTCTCCACTCAGGCATAGCCCATACAACGTGCTCCCTGTGTACTTACCTGTTGGTCTGGGGGAACCGTAGAGTAGCGTGTACTGGGGGAGGACCCCGTCCATGAGCTTCTCCAACTCCTCTGCAGTGAAGGCAGGGTCCCTTTCCCCAGACGCATGAGCCATTGTCTCTTCCAGACCGAGGTCACAGCAGCACTTGCAGTGTAGGTCCTCTCCTGTCGAAGATCAGGTATCGAGTGATTGAACAGATAGAAAATGGCGGTGATGTCCGCGGCGGTGACGTCCGCGGCAGTGCGTACCATCACCGCCGGCGCACTTTGTCATTGGCTCCTGGGACCCATAGGGTTCAATGTTAACCAATGCAGCATTGCGCCGCTGTCTTCGACCGCCTACCGCGACGGTGTACAACGCCAGCGCAGTTACCTCACATCCCATAGTCCCAGTTTATAGGTCAGGCAGCCGCCATTTCAGGGGCCCACATGGGTTCATTTTTAGGTGCGTCACACATACCTAGGCCTAGACTCAACACACACACAGGCAACTTTTTGGATTATGATTCGCGTTCTGTGTAGACTGTGGGTACATACCTCTGAGTTGTTTGACTCTGTGGTCGCTGTTGTCCTTCCTAGGCACCGTCCGCTGGGACATGTGAGGAGATTGCGGAATCCTCCGGTGTACCGACCGCTGGTGGACCTGTTGACAATGGAGGAGCGACATTTAATCATCACCTACAGATTTGACCGTGCCACAATCCAGGAACTGTGTGCCCAGTTGGAGCCTGACCTGATGTCAGCAATCCGCCATCCCACAGGAATCCCCCCTCAAGTGCAGGTGCTATCAGTGCTCCATTTCCTTGCAAGTGGGTCATTTCAAACAACAGTGGCCATGGCATCAGGGATGTCCCAGCCTATGTTTTCCAACATGTTGTCCAGAGTGTTGTCTGCCCTGCTGAAACACATGCAGAGCTACATCGTTTTCCCTCAGGTGGAGGATTTGCCTACAGTGAAAGGTGACTTCTATGCCCTTGAAAATATCCCCAACATCATAGGTGCCATTGATGGGACCCATGTAGCTCTGGTCCCCCGCCCCCCCCCCACAGGAGTGAACAGGTGTACAGGAACCGGAAGAGTTATCATTCCATGAATGTACAGATGGCATGTTTGGCAGACCAGTACATCTCCCAGGTAAATGCTAAGTTCCCTGGCTCTGTGCATGACGCCTACATCCTGCAGAATAGCAGCATCCCTTATGTGATGGGTCAACTCCAGAGGCACCGGGTGTGGCCACTAGGGTACTCTGGTTACCCCAACCTGTCATGGCTACTGACCCCAGTGAGGAATCCCAGGGCAGAGGAATGCTTCAATGAGGTCCATGGGCAGACTAGGAGGGTGATCGAATGCACCTTCGGCCTCCTGAAGGCCAGGTTCAGGTGCCTCCATATGACAGGTGGTTCCCTATTCTACTCACCAAGGAAGGTATGCCAGATCATCGTGGCCTGCTGTATGCTTCACAATTTGGCTTTGCGATGACAGGTGCCTTTTCTGCAGGAGGATGGTCAAGATGATGGTGTTGTGGCAGCTGTGGAGCCTGTGGACAGTGATGAGGAGGAAGCAGAGGAAGAAGACATTGACAACAGGGACTCAGTTATCCAGCAATATTTCCAGTGACACACAGGTGAGAATACATTCCTGCCTACTACAAGTACTTTCACACTTCTACCTCTATCCTGTCTGTCGATTTCACCCATGATCAGTGTAGTAGTAGGGAAAGATGCGGAAGACATTGTAACGCAAAGGGTTAATTAGCTTGAACAGTGTAGACGAACGTGATGCCTGCCGAAGCCAGAACAACGTGAAAGAAATTCACGATGTTCGCTTTCAAGCTTGTTTTCTTTTGACATTCCGTAGATAAACTTATTCGCAGCTGCATGTGTGAGAAACAGGCTGTAAAGGAGAGTCAGTCTCAACCTTGAGAACGAGACCACAGTAAAAGATGGAATGAAAACAATGACCAGGGAATGGCAAGGCAGCCAAGAGACATGTACTGATAACATAGCTAGAAAATACTGGAAGGGGGTAGAATTCAAGCTTCAGGTTATTTAAACACTGAAAGGTGGGTGAGGGAATTTTGAAGCTCACAAATGGAGTTATGAAACTGTCATCTTCAGACCCAGAGCTGCCTCCCTGTTTTGCTGTTCCAAGACCGTGACGCTCGAGGGGGAGAGAGGTCCAAGCGGGCGGTAGAGGGCTTCCCAGCACTCGTGGACTAAGTGACTAAGTTAAGTTCCACCCAGGGATGAAAGGCTTTTCGTTTCTCTGCTCTATTATTATGATTGATTATTATATTTGCACTGTGTTTATAATCTGAGAAATTCAGCTCATTTATAGTTTTTTCCCGCTTTACTGAACATCGTAGTGTAAGTCTGCCACAGTAATTGAAATGTGCATTTTAGTGTGCAGTAAATCAAAGCTTATCTGAAGTATTCAACTCGTTAATATTCTGCTCTCTGAACATCATAGTGTATCGCATGTTGGTATACGTTATTCCAAGTTTATATCTGTCAATGAACTCTTTACTCAGATGTATGCATAGATACGCTTTGTAGTGTACTTATATATAAACATTTATATAGATATTTGTTTTTACTATTCTTACTCTGTCAATTAACTCTTTGCTCATTCGTATACATAGATACTATCTGTAGAGTACATATATATGAATAGATGCTTTTCATTGCCATTCTTATTTCACTATTGTTAATGTGCTAAATGCCTGCATTTATCTGAAATTATAGTAAAGCTAAATGTATTCATATTTGGCGTGTGGTCCTTCATTGAGCGTCCTTATTGACTTATACCGAACAGGTGTCAACCAGCCACCTGGATAGAACAACCCAGTATATGGTAACTGAGTTGTACATTTCCATTACGGTTTCACAGGTGTGGTTTCCAACGTGTGTCATCTGCTTAGATTCCTCATGGACTTGAGATGTGTGACATAGGTATGTTGACATTACATTTGAGAACGCATTTTGTCACTGTCATTGCTAATACACATTTTCAAAATCACAGACTGACTCCAGGTTGTTTTGTGCTTCAAGGGTTTTTATTGCAGTGCTAAATATTGTAGGGGGGATGTAAAATGGTGAGGGGTGATGGTGGAGGAATGTCCATGGCAGAGTCCAGTCTATTAGTCTCACAGGTGCATTGCCCATATGGGCATAGGAAGTGGAGCTGGGGCAATTCCAATATGGACAGGTTTACAAAGTGGGACAGTAGGATGACAATCAGGGTGGTCTTATTTCTTGGCGGGGGTCTTGGCATCGTGCTCTGTCTTGTTCTTGGTTCTCAGGGACCGCTTGTGGGGTCGTTCTTCGTCTGCAGGGGGTGGGATGCTGGTGTGGTGGTCCTGTGGTGGTGCCTCCTGTCCACTAGCGCCGGCGGAGGTGGTGGGCAGTTCATCGTCCATGCTAGTGTCAGGGGCCCTTTAGAGTGGCCCGGTGTTGAGTATCTCCTTCAGCACCCCTACGATGGTGCCCAGGGCGGTGCTGATGGTTCTGAGTTCCTCCCTGAACCCTAAATACTGTTCCTCCTGCAGGCGCTGTGTCTCCTGAAACTTGGCCAGTACCGTTGCCATAGTCTCCTGGGAGTGGTGGTATGCTCCCATGATGGAGGAGAGGGCCTCGTGGAGAGTGGGTTCCCTAGGCCTGTCCGCCCCCTGTCGCACAGCAGCCCTCCCAGTTCCCCTGTGTTCCTGTGCCTCCATCCCCTGGACCGTGTGCCCACTACCACTGCCCCCAGGTCCCAATTGTTGTTGGGGTGGTGGGTTATCCTGGGTTCCCTGTAGTGGTGGATACACAGCTGATTGACGTGTCCTGGGGACGGAGGTATGGGCCCGCTGGGTGGGTGCTGTGCTGGTGTTACCAGAGGGTGGAAGGTCTGTGGTGGGCTGTGCCTGTGTGAGGGGAACCGACTGTCCCGAGGCCCATGATGGTCCGGGCGGATCATCTAGATCCAGGTGGACAGAGCTGCTGTCATCACTGTGGGCCTCTTCTGTGGGTGGGGTGGAGATGTCTGGACCCTCCTGTCTGGTGACGTTGGGTAGTGGTCCTGCAGGGGTGCAAAAGCATGATTACTGCATCTGTGTGTGTCATGGTGTGTCATGGTGTGCAATGGGTGGGTGACCGTGTACCCCAGTGCTAGCATTCCTGTGTGGGGGCTTGTGTGATGATGGTTGAGGGGGGTGTTATGGGTATGTGCAGTGGGCATGCTTTAGTGATGGGTGTCCATGCTTTGTTTTTGCATGCAGGGCTTGGTGTTGGGATGGGTGGTTTGTGATATTGGTACATTTGTGAGGAGTTGGAGTGATAGTGGTGGGGGCGAGGGTGGGGGTATGTGATAGCATGCAGGTAGGGTGGGGGATATGATAGTTAAGATTTGACTTATCAGAGTCCATTCCTCCACCGACTCCTGCGAGGCCCTCAGGATGCAGAATAGTCAAGACCTGCTCCTCCCATGTTGTTAGTTGTGGGGGAGGAGGTGGGGGTCCGCCGCCAGTCCGCTGTACCACAATGTTGTGTCTAGAGACCACGGAACGCACCTTCCTCCGTAGGTCGTTCCACCTCTTCCTGATGTCATCCCGATTTCTTGGGTGCTGTCCCACTGTGTTGACCCTTTGGACTATTCTTCGCCATAGCTCCATCTTCCTAGCTATGGAGGTGTGCTGCACCTGTGAGCCAAATAGCTGTGGCTCTACCCGTACGATTTCCTCCACCATGACCCTGAGCTCCTCCTCAGAGAACCTGGGGTGTCTTTGCCGTGCCTTGGGGTGGTGTAGGTGATGTGTGGGGTGGTGTATGTGGTGATAAGTGTGGTGATATGTAGTGGTGTGTGGTGTTTTGTGTGTGGAAGTTGTGTGGGTGATGGTGTTGAGTGTCTGTGGCTGCTAGTTTGTGGATGGTGGTGTCTCTCTCTGTGCTTCATTCTCAATTGTTGTGGTAGGGGTTTGTGGGTGATGTGGGTGTGTGTTTTATATAGTATTGAGTGTGTGGGAGTGGTGTGTGTATGTGTCTCAGGTGTGTGTCTTTCGAATTGTCCAATGTTGTGGTGTTTTGGAGATGTGTGTGTATTTTGAGCGCGGCGGTGTGTACCGCCAATGGAATACTGCGGTTGAAAGACCGACGCGTGGATTTGTCGGTCGTGATAGCATGGGCGTATTTCTGTTGGCGTGACGGTGGAGGTTTTGTTTTCGCCAGTTTATCACTGACCTTTGGTGTGGCGGACTTGTGTGGGTGTCTGAATTTTGTCGGATTTCGGTGTGTGGGTCATAATAGCTGTGGCGGATTTCCGCGGCCACGGCGGTGTGTTGGCGGTCTTCTGCACGGCGGTAAGCACCTTTTACCGCCAATGTTGTAATGACCCCCATAATGTCTAATGGAGAAGAGATTGTGATGGAACTCAACGTCACCCCTTACCTGCATCTTAGGATGTCAGAGTGAAGGTCTCTCTGCAAAACCAAAAAGATTAAAACTGGTTCAAACCCTACCAAAGTACAGCTCCAGGAGCTTTTGGCAGAGTTTGCCAAGAAAAACTCCTCTGAGGATACCTTCCCAGAGTAGGAAGCTAGTGAAGTGGAGGATTTCCCACCCCCACTCCTAGTTAGGGAGAACAGGGTCCCTCAAACCCTGTCTCCACAAGTGATAGTCAGAGATGCTGCTTCTCTCGCAGGAGAGTCCAGCAACTCTGGAAACATTGAGGACAGCCTCAATGAAGAGGACCTCCTGCTAGCCAGGATGGCCAAAAGATTGACTTTGGAGAGACAGCTCCTAGCCATAGAAACGGAAAGACAAGATATGGGTTTTGGTGCCATCAATGGTGGCAGCATCATAAATCCCAAAAGGGATTGTAACTAAATATGAAGATGGTGATGACATCACCAAATGGTTCACAGCTTTTGAGAGGGCTTGAGCAACCAGAAAAGTAAACAGATCTCACTTGGGTGCTCTCCTTTGGAAAATGTTCACTGGAAAGTGTAGAGATAGACTCCTCACACTCTCTGGAAAAGATGCAGAATCCTTTGACCTCATGAAGGCTACCCTGATTGAGGGCTTTGGATTCTCCACTGAGGAGTATAGAATTAGGTTCAGGGGGGCTCAAAAATCCTCGAGCCAGACCTGGATTGATTTTGTTGACTACTCAGTAAAAACACTGGATGGTTGGATTCAAGGCTGTGGTGTAAATGATTATGATGGGCTGTACAATTTATTTGTGAAAGAACACCTGTTAAGTAATTGTTTCAATGATAAACTGCATCAGCATCGGGTAGACCTAAGACCAATTTCTCCCCAAGAATTGGGAAAGAAGGCGGACCATTGGGTCAAGACCAGGGTGACCAAGACTTCCACAGGGGGTGACCAAAAGAAAGGGGTCACAAAGACTCCCCAGGGGAAGAGTGTTGAGATATCCAAAGGGAAAAGTAAAGAGTCTTCTATAGGGCCCCAAAAACCTGCTCAGGAGGGAGGGTCCAGAGCCTCTTCACAATCCAATTTTAGGTACAAGGGTAAAAACATTTATCCCAAAAAGGCCTGGTGTCATAGCTGTAATCAGCAAGGACACCAAACTGGAGACGAGGCCTGTCCCAAGAAAGGTTCCACTTCTAACTCTACTCCAGCTAACACTGGAATGGCCAGTCTCCAGGTGGGATCAACAGTGTGCCCAGAGCAAATCAGGGTTCACACTGAAACTACACTAGTCTCTGAGGGTGGGGTAGATTCAGCCACACTGGATGTCTGGCCCCCTAATATGCAAAAATACAGGCAGCAACTCTTAATTAATGGGCAAAGTGTAGAAGGCCTGAGGGATACAGGTGCCAGTGTCACCATGGTGACAGAGAAACTGGTTTCCCCTGGTCAATACCTGTCTGGACAAACTTATCAAGTCACCAACGCTGACAATCAGACTAAAGCACATCCCATGGCTATGGTAACTTTAGAGTGGGGAGGGGTCAATGGCCTCAAACAGGTGGTGGTCTCCTCAAATATCCTTGTGGACTGTTTGCTTGGAAACGACCTGGAGTCCTCAGCATGGGCTGAGGTAAAACTCAAAAATCCATGTAGCCATGCTGGGTATCCCTGAACTGGTGTGTGTCAAGACAAGGGAACAGTGCAAGGTTCAGGGTGAAAAAGTGGTGTTGGAGCCTGGAAAAAGGGCCCAACCCTCCAAGAGAAAAGGAAAGAAAACTGGGGAACCAGTTTCAACACAACAAGAAAAAGAGAACCTCTCTTCCCAGGAAGAAGTTCTGCCCTCTGAGGGAACTGAGCCCATGGAGTTAGAACCTTATCAGGTTGTGCTCCTAGGCCCAGTTGGACCCTCAAGGGAACAGTTGTGTAGGGCAAGAAACCTGTCCCTCTCTTGAAGGCCTTAGGCAGCAAGCTGCTGAAGAGTCCAAATGAAAAATAACAGGAACACATAGAGTCTATTGGGAAGATGGACACCTTTACACTGAGGCAAGAGATCCCAAACCTGGTGCCACTAGGAGAGTGCTAGTGCCTCAGGAGTTTAGGGAGTTCATTCTGACCTTAGCTCATGATATTCCTCTTGCTGGGCATTTGGGACAGACCAAGACGTGGGAGAGATTAGTCAACCACTTCTATTGGCCCAACATGTCCCAGAAGGTCAAGGAGTTTTGTGTCTCCTGTACCACCTGTCAAGCCAGTGGTAAGACAGGTGGACACCCAAAGGCCCCCCTCATTCCACTTCCAGTGGTGGGGGTCCCCTTTGAAAGAGTGGGTGTGGACATAGTGGGTCCACTTGAACCTCCCACAGCCTCAGGGAACCAATACATACTAGAAGTAGTGGATCATGCTACTAGATACCCTGAAGCAATTCCCCTTAGGTCGACTACTGCCCCTGCAGTAGCCAAAGCACTCATTGGTATTTTTACCAGAGTGGGATTTCCTAAGGAGGTGGGGTCTGACAGAGGTACCAACTTTATGTCAGCATACCTGAAACACATGTGGAATGAGTGTGGGGTGACTTATAAATTCACCACACCATACCATCCACAAACCAATGGTCTTGTTGAAAGATTTAACAAGACATTGAAAGGCATGATCATGGGGCTCCCTGAAAAACTCAAAAGGAGATGGGATCTCCTCCTGCCATGTCTGCTTTTCACCTACAGAGAGGTGCCTCAGAAGGGAGTAGGGTTTTCCCCCTTTGAACTTCTGTTTGGCCATTCTGTAAGGGGACCGCTAGCTCTTGTGAAAGAAGGTTGGGAGAGACCTCTTCATGAGCCTAAACAAGATATAGTGGACTATGTACTAGGCCTACGTTCAAGGATGGCAGAGTATATGGAAAAGGCAAGCAAAAACCTTGAGGCCAGCCAACAACTCCAGAAGATGTGGTATGACCAAAAGGCTGCTATGGTTGAGTTTCAGCCAGGGCAGAAAGTCTGGGTTCTGGATCCTGTGGCTCCCAGGGCACTTCAGGACAGATGGAGTGGCCCTTACCCAGTGCTAGAAAGGAAGAGACAGGTCACCTACCTGGTAGCCCTAGGCACTAGCAGGACCCCCAAAAGGGTGATCCATGTGAACCGCCTCAAACTCTTCCATGACAAGGCAGATGTGAAACTGTTGATGGTAACAGATGAGGACCAGGAAGCTGAAAGTGAACCTCTCCCTGATCTCCTCTCCACAGACACAAAAGATGGCTCAGTTGATGGAGTGATCTATTCAGACACTCTGACCAACAGCAATCTGACTGTAAGAAGGTCCTGCAACAGTTTGCTGAGCTCTTTTCCCTAACCCCTGGTCAGACACACCTATGTACCCATGATGTGGACACAGAAGACAGCATGCCTGTCAAAAACAACATTTTAAGACAGTCTGACAAAGTTAAGGAAAGCATCAGGGTGGAAGTCCACAAGATGCTGGAATTGGGAGTCATTGAGCACTCTGACAGTCCCTGGGCTAGCCCAGTGGTCTTAGTCCCCAAACCTCACACCAAAGATGGAAAGAGAGAGATTAGGTTTTGTGTGGACTAAAGAGGACTTAATTCTGTCACCAAGACAGATGCCCATCCCATTCCAAGGGCAGATGAATTGATAGACAAACTAGGTGCTGCCAAATACTTAAGTACCTTTGACTTGACAGCAGGGTACTGGCAAATCAAAATGGCACCAGGAGTAAAAGAAAAGACAGCATTCTCCACACCTGATGGGAATTACCAGTTTACTGCTATGCCCTTTGGTTTAAAGAATGCCCCTGCCACCTTCCAAAGGTTGGTGAATCAAGTCCTTGCTGGCTCGGAGTCCTTTAGTGCAGCATATCTTGACGATATTGCTGTCTTTAGCTCCAGCTGGCAGGATCACCTTGGTCCACCTGAAGAAGGTTTTGAAGGCCCTGCAAGCAGCAGGCCTCTCTATCAAGGCATCCAAATGCCAGATAGGACAGGGAACTGTGGTTTACTTGGGACATCTTGTAGGTGGAGGCCAAGTTCAGCCACTCCAGCCTAAGATCAAGACTATTCTGGACTGGGCAGCTCCAAAAACCCAGACTCACGTCAGGGCATTCCTTGGGTACTTACCTCTAAGAAAATGCCCAAGAAGGTAAACTGGACTGTAGAATTCCAGCAGGCCTTTGACACCCTGAAACAAGCAATGAGCACAGCACCAGTTCTCAAAGCTCCAGATTACTCCAAGCAGTTCATTTTGCAGACTGATGCCTCTGAACATGGGATAGGGGCAGTTTTGTCCCAAACAAATGATGATGGCTTTGACCAGCCTGTTGCTTTCATTAGCAGGAGGTTACTCCTCAGGGAGCAGCGTTGGAGTGCCATTGAGAGGGAGGCCTTTGCTGTGGTTTGGTCCCTGAAGAAGCTGAGACCATACCTCTTTGGTACTCACTTTGTAGTTCATACTGACCACAGACCTCTCAGATGGCTAATGCAAGTGAAAGGTGAAAATCCCAAACTGTTGAGGCGATCCATCTCCCTACAGGGAATTGCCTTTATAGTGGAACACAGACCTGGGACTGCCCATGCCAATGCAGATGGCCTTTCCAGGTTCTTCCACTTAGAACATGAAGACTCTCTTGGGAAAGGTTAGTCTTACCCTCTTTCGTTTGGGGGGGGGGGGGTTGTGTAAGGAAATGCCTCCTTGGCATGGTTACCCCCTGACTTTTTGCCTTTGAAAGTTATGATTTGAAAGTGTGCTGAGGCCTGCTAACCAGGCCCCAGCACCAGTGTTCTTTCTCTAACCTGTACCACAATTGGCACACCCTGGCATCCAGGTAAGTCCCTTGTAAATGGTACTCCTGGTACCAAGGGCCCTGATGCCAGGGAAGGTCTCTAAGGGCTGCAGCATGTCTTATGCCACCCTGGGGACCCCTCACTCAGCACAGACACACTGCTTGCAAGCTTGTGTGTGCTAGTGGGGATAAAATGACTAAGTCGACATGGAACTCCCCTCAGGGTGCCATGCCAACCTCACACTGCCTATAGGTATAGATAAGTCACCCCTCTAGCAGGCCTTACAGCCCTAAGGCAGGGTGCACTAAACCATAGGTGAGGGCATAAGTGCATGAGCACTGTGCCCCTACAGTGTCTAAGCAAAACCTTAGACATTGTAAGTGCAGGGTAGCCATAAGAGTATATGGTCTGGGAGTCTGTCATGCACAAACTCCACAGCACCATAATGGCTACACTGAAAACTGTGAAGTTTGGTTTCAAACTTCTCAGCACAATAAATGCACACTGATGCCAGTGTACATTTTATTGTAACAAACACCCCAGAGGGCATCTTAGAGATGCCCCGTGAAACCTTAACCGACTACCAGTGTGGGCTGACTAGTTTTAGCAGCCTGCCACACACCAGACATGTTACTGGCCACATGGGGAGAGTGCCTTTGTCACTCTGTGGCTAGTAACAAAGCCTGTACTGGTTGGAGGTGCTTCTCACCTACCCCTGCAGGAACTGTAACACCTGGCAGTGAGCCTCAAAGGCTCACCCCCTTTGTTACAGCACCCCAGGGCACTCCAGCTAGTGGAGTTGACTGCCCCCTCCGGCCACGGCCCCACTTTTGGCGGCAAGGTCTGAGGAGATAATGAGAAAAACAAGGAGGAGTCACTGGCTAGTCAGGACAGCCCCTAAGGTGTCCTGAGATGAGGTGACTCTGACTTTTAGAAATCCTCCATCTTGCAGATGGAGGATTCCCCCAATAGGGATAGGGATGTGCCCCCCTCCCCCCCTCAGGGAGGAGGCACAAAGAGGGTGTATCCACCCTCAGGGCTAGTAGCCATTGGCTACTAACCCCCCAGACCTAAAGACACCCCTAAGTCGAGTATTTAGGGGGTCCCAGAACACAGCAAGATAGATTCCTGCAACCTAAGATGAAGAAGGACTGCTGAGCTGAAAAACCTGCAGAGAAGACGGAGACACCAATGCTTTGGCCCCAGCTCTACCGGCCTGTCTTCCCACTTCTAAGGAACTGCTCCAGCGACGCGTTCCGCAGGGTCCAGCGACGTCTGAAGCCTCAGAGGACTACCCTGCATCTAAAAGGACCAAGAACTCCTGAGGACAGCGGCTCTGCTCCACAAAGACTGCAACTTTACAACAAAGAAGCAACTTTGAAAGAACACACGTTTCCCGCCGGAAGCGTGAGACTTTGCACTCTGAACCTGACACCCCCCGGCTCGACTTGTGGAGAACAAACACTACAGGGAGGACTCCCCGGTGACTGCAAGCCCGTGAGTAGCCATAGTTGACCCCCCTGAGCCCCTACACCTGACCGCGACTGCCTGCTTCAAAGACCCGATGCCTGGTAAGGACACTGCACCTGCAGCCCCCAGGACCTGAAGGATCCGACCTCCAGTGCAGGACTGACCCCCAGGTGGCCCTCTCACTTGCCCAGGTGGTGGCTACCCCGAGGAGCCCCCCCCCTTGCCTGCCTGCTTCGCTAAAGAGACCTCTTGGTCTCCCATTGAAACCTATTGCAAACCCCACACCTGTTTGCACACTGCACCCGACCGCCCCCGTGCCGCTGAGGGTGTACTTTTTGTGCTGACTTGTGTCCTCCCCGGTGCCCTACAAAACCCCCCTGGTCTGCCCTCCGAAGACGCAGGTACTTACCTGCTGGCAGACTGGAACCGGGGCACCCCCTTCTCCATTGAAGCCTATGCGTTTTGGGGACCACTTTGACCTCTGCACCTGACCGGCCCTGAGCTGCTGGTGTGGTAACTTTGGGGTTGCCCTGAACCCCCAACGGTGGGCTACCTTGGACCCAACTTTGAACCCTGTACGTGGTTTACTTACCTGCAAAACTAACAAACACTTACCTCCCCCAGGAACTGTTGAAAATTGCACTGTGTCTAGTTTTAAAATAGCTATTTGCCATTCGTTTGAAAACTGTATATGCTATTTTGCTAATTCAAAGTTCCTAAAGTTCCTAAGTGAAATACCTTTCATTTAAAGTATTGTTTGTAAATCTTGAACCTGTGGTTCTTAAAATAAACTAAGAAAATATATTTTTCTATATAAAAACCTATTGGCCTGGCATTGTCTTTGAGTGTGTGTTCCTCATTTATTGCGTGTGTGTACAACAAATGCTTAACACTATCCTCTGATAAGCCTACTGCTTGACCACACTACCACAAATAGAGCATTAGAATCATCTCTTTTTGCCACTATCTTACCTCTAAGGGGAACCCTTGGACTCTGTGCATGCTATTTCTCACTTTGAAATAGTACATACAGAGCCAACTTCCTACATCCACTCTATACAGTAGTACAAGACACCAAGACGGGTTGAGAGATACACAGCATTATCTGAGAATGAGACCCATAAAATGTATAGCACTTAACAGAATGTTGTTAGAGATGATGGAGTGGTGCATTAATAAGAATATTTTTCTTTTTTTCAACTAGCTGTTTCAGCAATTAAGAGGCACAGTCATGGGCACCTAATTTTCCCCCAGCTCTGCTAATTTGCATGGGGCTGGTGGGAGGAGCAGGTGCATGAGGGCCCCACCATGGATCATTGGTCCGCAAATATTGCATTGTGGTTAAGGTTTATTGATTACCTCTTCATGCTATGGAAAGGCATGGAGGGGAAAGCCAATCAATTTATATCTGAAATTAACAACAATTACCTCAATTTGAAGTTCACAGGCAAAATAAGTAACACAGCCATAGAGTTTTTGGATGTACCGGCGTGGGTGGGGAGGGACTACCATATGTAGAAAACCCAGGGAAGGGAACAACATTCTCTATGCCAGCAGCTTTCACCCAGCCCCCTAATTAAGGGCAACCAATTTGGGGAACTGTACAGAGCTAGAAGGATTTATAGCATTGAACATGATTACAATCTGGTTGAAGCACAAATGATAGATCATTTTAAATATAGGGAATACTCAGATAAAATTCTTAAGACAGTCTCACATAGAGTAAAAACACAGAAAAGAGAGACAGACCTTTTTGACCTTACAAAAACTAAGAAAAAAAAGAAGAGGATCAACTCCATAGATTTATTACCACCTATAATCTTGAGCACCAGAAGGTGTGTTCTATCTTACAAAACCATTGGCACCTGGTTAAGGATGATCCCATCTTAGGTCCCACTGTACCAAATTGTCCACAGATTACGTATTCAAATTAAAATCACTAAAAGATCATTTAATGAGAAGTGACAGATGTACAAATAAACAAAATGCGGCTTGGTTCTAAGGAGGGCTTTCTTAAATGTATGAAATGTAAAGTTTTAAAAAATGAAAACATGTCTAAAATTTAGACTCCCTTTAAGAAAACTACCAAAATCAAGGGGAACCTCACGTCTGGGGATTAGCTTTGTTGTATATGCTCTTAGATGCTTATGTGCCAAACTATCTGTGGGTAGTACTACCTTACCAGTACACAAACGCATATTGCAGCACGTCAGAGCAGGGCTCGGAAACTCATGAAAATGTTACTAGGCTTGCAGGTCGAGTAACTTAAATAATCTACTTGATCTAACTATAATGTACTTGACCTGTAAATGGGTCTCAAATTGTGTGATCCTAGGTAAATAGTTTACAGAATCTCCTTTTTCTTCATTCTCACATATGATTGCACCTTCAAATATGTGAGCTCAGCATTTCTGCTTTCCAACAAAAACCTATTTTGTTTGATTAAGTAGACTAAGGTTTGCTGCATGCATCACAAGAATCTAGCCCACATACCCATGATGTCTAGCCCACATAACCCAGGACTTCTTTTAGTTTACTAACAACTTTGCCACTAGGGCAGAAGTATTTCTCGGTTGGTTTAAACACTCAATTTTAATAAATACATTACTAAATCATGATGTGGTAAAACATTATCATCAACACACAGTAACATTCCAAGAAATATCTAAAAACCTCTCCACTAAATTGTAGCTTTACTGATAAAACTAAGTAGTGTATTAACAATCTTTGAAAATTGGGTTTCAGAAAACATATCCTCTGCACCTCAACACGTAAAGTATTCTGATTTGTTTTCATCCTATTAAAATATTTCTTTCACCACACAGAAATATAAAAAAGGGCTTTCACAACTACTGAAATATATTTTGAAATGTTTGCACATTTGACTTAGGGGCTCATTCTTACTTTGGCGGGCGGCGGAGGCCGCCCGCCAAAGTAACCCCGTCAGAACACCGCACCGCGGTCGAAAGACCGCTGCGGTGATTCTGAGATTTGCCCTGGGCTGGCGGGCGGCCGCCAAAAGGCCGCCCGCCAGCCCAGGGCAAATCAACCTTCCCACGAGGACGCCGGCTCAGAATTGAGCCGGCGTAGTGGGAAGGTGCGACGGGTGCAGTGGCACCGTTCGCGTATTTCAGTGTCTGCATAGCAGACACTGAAATACTTTGCGGGGCCCTCTTACGGGGGCCCCCGCAGTGCCCATGCCATTGATATGGGCACTGCAGGGGCCCCCAGGGGCCCCGCGGCACCCCCTACCGCCATCCTGTTCATGGCGGGAGACCCGCCATGAACAGGATGGCGGTAGGGGGTGTCTGAATCCCCATGGCGGCGGAGCGCGCTCCGCCGCCATGGAGGATTCCCCCGAGCTGCGGAAAGTCGGTGGGAGACCGACGACTTTCCGCTTCTGACCGCGGCTGAACCGCCGCGGTCAGAATGCTCGAGGGAGCACCGCCAGCCTGTCGGCGGTGCTCCCGTGGTCGGTGACCCTGGCGGTCACCGGCCGCCAGGGTCAGAATGACCCCCTTAGTCACTTAAATGTTGTGTGTTAGGAAAAACCTGACACCCTATATCCTTTTATTTTACATTCTAAACAGCAGGTCACACAGTTCATTTTATAAAGTCCTGGAACTCTGCAGTCAGAAGGAAAATTAATTGTAAGAAAAATTGACTTGACACCTGTCTGTGAACACAGAGCAAATGTGACATAAGAACAAGATTTAAAGACATCTTTTATTGCCCCTCCACATTTCAACTGAACAGAACACCTGTTCAGTGTTAACTCCAACTCCCAGAAGGGACAAGTAAGTTTTAAAAATAGCTCGACCTACTCAGATAACACTGGCCTTTCGAGCCCTGCAGAGCATTTACAAATCATGACCCTAGTTACCCTGTTGCTTGCCATTTTGAGAAAGTTCACCATAGGAACCCCACTAATTGGGGATACAGCTGCCTGGCACATGTCCTGAAGAGATAAAGAGGGGAGATAGGGAAAAAGAACTCCATTGATTAGAAACACATTTCATATTGGAGGTAGACACCAAGAAGCCACATGGCTTCAACGTGTATGAAGGAGCCACATGGCTTCAACATGTATGAATAAATGTATACATGTCTAGGATGATGTCTGATTCTCCCATGCACATTTCCAGAGTGCCATATTGTTCTGCACTAATTGTTTTTTCAATATGACATTGAAGGAAACAATATGTATTTTAAAATTCTTTTTTTCTTTTTAGCACTGTGGAACACATATTATTTAGTAAGGTCACACATGTTATTTAGTATTTTGTGGAGGATCTGGTGGGGTTGCTATTTATTTTTTTTATAGAGAATTCTCATCCGTTTTCCTTCTTATATACTCACTTGGGCTATGTAAACAGTGGGTTTTTTACCTTATAAGTGCTGGTTAGGGTTAGGCACAGAAGGATAATATATATCTGAAACTGCCTGGCGCCTCATTAGGGTTTCTTGAGTACTTATTGTCAATTCCTAGTTTTGTATGGGACATTTTAAAAGTCTGATGAATTTGCAGGCTTGTTGTAATGGTCCCACTTGGGAATCACGGATTGCCATACTAAAGGCATCTACGACTCCATACTTTAGCTGCAGCCTGCCATTGATGGTTGCTCTCATACTTAGGGAACTGTTATTGTCCGCAGACATAACAGCACATGCTATTTATTATTAATTTTTTCTTATAACGGACCTATACATTGAACAGTTTCACCGTGCACATAGAAATTGGGATGGCTGTTGTGAGCACGGACTGTATATATTGAACACAGTGATATGTCGCTGATTAATAATGAATGTGGCAAAGTTTGGCATGATTGGCCAGTTTCGCAATAATTATTATTTTATGTTTAATGAATGTATTGCTATACAGAATGTACTGTTCGCATGAGAAAAATAATGGAGTTGAATGATCCGACAGGTTACAGGATGGCGATTGTAATTAACTATTTTCAATGCCGCTACTCCTTTGTTTGTTTTCACAGTTTATGCTATGTGACACAATATGAGTGGTAAGATCAATGGTGCTCACTGTCGTGAACAAGGTTGTAACTAAACAACCGAAACACATAGACTTTTTGCTCTATCCTACAATAAACCACTTTTGGAATCCACGTTTGGAGTGCCCCCTGTGTTTCTCTATATGAAGAAAAGACTTGAGTATATGTGAAGTCCTTGCGGACGCTTCGTATCGGCAGCACCACCGGTGCTTTGGTGGCATGCCAGCATCCGGTTTGAGTAATGGTAAATATATATATATATATATATTCACTGAAAAAACAAAGGTTAAAGGGACATTATAGTTAGTTTCTGAATGTACACGAACAAAACCATAGCAATTATCCTGTTGTAGTTAGTTATCAAAAATAACTATAACTCAGGCCCTTAGGTAACTATAACTTGCGCTCCGACATGCACTGCTAATTACCCACAAATTATAACACAAAATGTTTTAAAAACATAGAAATTCACTTGAAAAAACAAATGTTACAGAGACGTTATAGCTAGGCTCACATTATAAACGTACAAAACCATGGAAATTCACCTGTTATAGTTAGAAGTATCTCAAGTAACTATAAATCGTGTCCTAAGGTAACTATAGCCCGTGCACCCACCATCCACAGTTTTTCCATCAAAAATGTTACTGCAAATATTATTGATGAGGTTATCAAACAAGTCATGAGTGCCGTAATTTGTGGGGTAATTAGCAGTGCATGGCGAGGGCATAAGTTATAGTTACATTAGGGCATGAGTGCTGAGATTGGACACTTCAACAAGGAATTGTTGGTTGCCATGTTGGGACTCGGCTTCACTAGAGTCCCAGAAAAAAGATTACAAAATACAAAAGGGGCCAGGGTATGGACACCCTGACCCCTTAGCTCTGATGCTGGGGTCCCAATAGGACCCCCCAGGTCTAAAAAGCATTTTTTTTCAATGTGTGCCACGGAATCGCAACAGGGTCGCAAATCTGCAGCAAAACAATTTAAAAAAACAAAGCGCAAACTGCAGCGATTCGTCATTTTGAAGCCCCCGGGTGGGCCAAGTCCTGGGGGTATTATTGAAGTGCCCCAGGCCTACTGCCACCACGCACTGCCAAAAGCCATGCATGGCCATGGTTGGATTAACATATATTATACATTTAAATAAAACACAGTAATTCACTGAAAAAAAACTAAGATTGAGTGGTCATAGGGGTTGGCTGCAGGGCCGAAGTGTGTGCGCAGCGGTTGTTGGATTAACATATAGGGGTGATTCCTACCCTGGCGGTCGGTGATAAAGCGGCGGCCAACCCGCCAACAGGCAGGCGGTCAAAAAAATGGTATTCTGACCCTGGCGGGAACCGCCAACACAGCCCGCCACTTTAACACTCCGACCACCACGGCGGGACAGACAAACAGCGCGGCGGTCACCGCCAACAGGCAGGCGGCAGACAATGTACCGCCCACCCTATCACAACTCACCAATCCGCCACCTTTTCCGGGGCGGGAGCCCCGCCTATAAAAACACGGCGGAAACAGACTACGAACAGGAAAACGCTCACCTCTATACACTCCACGAGAAAGGAGGAAAGCATGGAACCCGAATTAAACATCCTACCAGCTATTGTCTACCTGCTCATCTACCACGAGTACGAACGCCGGCGCAGGCGACAACGGTGAGTACTGCACCTACGACACAGGGGAGGGGGGAGGAGGAAAGGTTACGGGCACACACATATGCGATACACCCCCCCCAACCCCCCCAACTATCTACACACCAATGCAGAGCAACAAGTCACAGTGACACCCCCCAAACCCCCCGGAAAAATGCAAAGACATAATTAAATTGAGATTAAAAATGTATGTATAAAATAGGTTCATTGAAGTCATGGTAAATTAGCAATATGAAATATAAAAAATAAAGAAAGAACATTGCGAAATCTATAAACATAGGCAATAAGTCCTGCACAGTCAGTTAAATTTCCATTGTCCGTGGGCCAATGTGTACTAACACATGGGCAAAGCCCACACAGGAGACCGGATACCATCGGAGAGAACACTGCAGGGGCATCAGATGATAAAACTACAGGCACCTCATGGGGAAGGAAAGGGGGGGCACCTCAGCCACAGGAGTCCACGACGCCAGATCCACGAGGGGCCTCCATGCCCACCTGTGCCATCCTGGGGAGTGCAAAGCCACAGTCTCTCAAGTCTCTACAGTGGGAGGGTTGCCCACTGTGCCATCCTGGGGAGTGCAAAGTCACAGTCCATCAGATGGATAACCGACTCCACTGGTATTGGAGGAGGCATGGTGCCCAGAGTGCTGCGTGAACACCAGCTCGACACAGAACCGGCACTGTCAATGGGCCAGCGGTGCTTGAGACGGCTGGGCCCAGCGGAGCGGTGCTTGACAGGAAGGGCCCAGCGGAGCGGTGCTTGACAGGAAGGGCCCAGCGGAGCGGTGCTTGAGACGGCGGGGCCCAGCGGAGTGGTGCTTGACAGGAAGGGCCCAGCGGAGCGTTGCTTGACAGGAAGGGCCCAGCAGAGCGGTGCTTGACAGGAAGGGCCCAGCGGAGCGGTGCTTGAGACGGCGGGGCCCAGCGGAGCGGTGCTTGACAGGAAGGGCCCAGCGGAGCGGTGCTTGACAGGAAGGGCCCAGCAGAGCGGTGCTTGACAGGAAGGGCCCAGCGGAGTGGTGCTTGAGACGGCGGGGCCCAGCGGAGCGGTGCTTGACAGGAAGGGCCCAGTGGAGCGGTGCTTGAGACGGCGGGGCCCAGCAGAGCGATGCTTGAGACGGCTGGGCCCAGCGGAGCGGTGCTTGACAGGAAGGGCCCAGCGGAGCGGTGCTTGACAGGAAGGGCCCAGCGGAGCGGTGCTTGACAGGAAGGGCCCAGCGGAGCGGTGCTTGACAGGAAGGGCCCAGCGGAGCGGTGCTTGACAGGAAGGGCCCAGCGGAGCGGTGCTTGAGACGGCGGGGCCCAGCGGAGCGGTGCTTGAGACGGCGGGGCTCAGCGGAGCGGTGCTTGAGACGGCTGGGCCCAGCGGAGCGGTGCTTGACAGGAAGGGCCCAGCGGAGCGGTGCTTGAGACGGCGGGGCCCAGCGGAGCGGTGCTTGACAGGAAGGGCCCAGCGGAGCGGTGCTTGAGACGGTTGGGCCCAGCGGAGCGGTGCTTGAGACGGCTGGGCCCAGCGGAGCGGTGCTTGACAGGAAGGGCCCAGCGGAGCGGTGCTTGAGACGGCGGGGCCCAGCGGAGCGGTGCTTGACAGGAAGGGCCCAGCGGAACGGTGCTTGAGACGGCGGGGCCCAGCGGAGCGGTGCTTGAGACGGCGGGGCCCAGCGGAGCGGTGCTTGAGACGGCTGGGCCCAGCGGAGCGGTGCTTGACAGGAAGGGCACAGCAGAGCGGTGCTTGACAGGAAGGGCCCAGCGGAGCGGTGCTTGAGACGGCGGGGCCCAGCGGAGCGGTGCTTGAGACGGCTGGGCCCAGCGGAGCGGTGCTTGACAGGAAGGGCCCAGCAGAGCGGTGCTTGACAGGAAGGGCCCAGCGGAGCGGTGCTTGAGACGGCGGGGCCCAGCGGAGCGGTGCTTGAGACGGCTCGGCCCAGCGGAGCGGTGCTTGACAGGAAGGGCCCAGCGGAGCGGTGCTTGACAGGAAGGGCCCAGCGGAGCGGTGCTTGAGACGGCGGGGCCCAGCGGAGCGGTGCTTAAGACGGCTGGGCCCAGCGGAGCGGTGCTTGACAGGAAGGGCCCAGCGGAGCGGTGCTTGACAGGAAGGGCCCAGCGGAGCGGTGCTTGACAGGAAGGGCCCAGCGGAGCGGTGCCTTTTCACGGCGGTGCCTTTTCACGGCGGGGCCCTGTTCAGCAGTGCCTTTTCACGGCGGGGCCCTGTTCAGCGGTTCCTTTTCACGGCGGGCCCTGTTCAGCGGTGCCTTTTCACGGCGGGGCCCTGTTCAGCGGTGCCTTTTCACGGCGGGGCCCTGTTCAGCGGTGCCTTTTCACGGCGGGGCCCTGTTCAGCGGTGCCTTTTCACGGCAGGGCCCTGTTCAGCGGTGCCTTTTCACGGCGGGGCCCTGTTCAGCGGTGCCTTTTCACGGCGGGCCCTGTTCAGCGGTGCCTGTCCTGTCTTTCTAGGGAGCCAGACCTGGCCAAGACTCTCCGTTTAGTCGCCCTCCGACCTTGCGGTTGCTGGCCCCTCCTGTGATGGAGTCTTGGGCCCGTGGCTGTCGTCCGTCACACCCGGTATGGGGCTGGTGGGGCCCTCCTGGTCCGCTCGCCTGCTGGCTGACTTCTCCGCCCTGCTGCCCTTGCCCTTGCCCTCCTTTGATGAAGCTCTCTGGCCCTTGCTTCCCTTTGATGTTGTGGCAGGTGACGGGCCAAGGCTACGGTCCTTGGTGGCAGCCGTCTCAGCCTTCTCGCGCCGGCCCTTAGTTTTTCTGGTTCTCTTCCCAGGGGGTGGGCTGGCTGTCCCCTTGCTGCTGGCCGATGTTCCTGCCCTAGTAAAAGGTGGACTCCAATACCCGTGCACTATGGTCATACTTGATGCAGGGCTGGTGGTGGCTGAGGTGCTTTTAGGACTCTTACCAGATGGAGGGGGTGGGTCAGGTGAATCAAAGAGGTTAAGTTTTGAGAGGAAAAGTTTTTTAGGAGCTATGGGAAGGGTAGGTGCAATGGGAGTGGAGGAAGAGGATGTGATTGTAGGAGAGTCAAGTGTGCTGTCTTTGGGTGCAGGTGCATGTGACGGAGGCTATCGTGAGGTGGATGGCTGTTGGGTGGGTGGCTGCCTGCGTTTGTGTGGTTTGGAAGAGGGGGTGACAGACACACTGGGAGAGGACACAGGGGACGTGTAAATGGCAGTGGGGGTGGTGACTGCACGTGTGCGGACTGTACTGGAGGTTGTGCTGGTGATGGAAGTACTGGCTGATGGTGGTGTGCATGCAGGTGTGAGTGGAGACGTCACAGGGAGGGAGGAGGGAGACGAGGAGGAGGGGGACACAGAGGTGGTAGTGACTGTTGCCATGTCTGCATCTGGATGTTGTTTGAGTGAATGCTTGTGGGATCTGTGGTGCTTATGTCTGGATGAGCTGCCCTTGGGTGTTGAGGTGTGTGCAGGCTGGTCTGATGGTGTGGATGGGATAGGCAGAGGAACAGGAGACGGGGACTGGGTGGAGGCAGTTAGAAGAGGGAGGCTGGAAACAGGGACAATGGCTGCCGTCAGTGCTGAGGCCAGAGCGTTGAACGATCGCTGATGGGCAGCCTGACCCGAATGAATGCCCTCCAGGTATGCATTGCTCCGATGCACCTCCCTTTCTACACCCTGGATGGCATTCAAAAGGGTAGACTGCCCAACAATGATGGTCTGGAGGAGGTCAATGACCTCCTCACTGAGGGCAGCAGGGGTAACTGGGGCAGGGCCTATGGTGCCTGGGGCGAAGGAGATGCCCGCCTTCCTGGGCGAGCGGGCACGGAGCGTAGGCTGAGGGGCTGCTGGGAGGGCGGGGCTGGTGCGCTGGGTGGCGGCTGTACCTGTTGTGGCAGTGGGCACGGATGTTGCCGCCACCGCAAGGGAGCTCCCTTCCGAGGACGTGTCGGTGTCGCTGACGTCTCCACGGGTCCCCGTGGTGGAGCTCCCCTCGCCCTCCGTCTCACTGGTGTACTCAGAGTCTGTTGCATGGCCCTCCGGGGCCATGTGAGTTGCAGCTCCCTCGTGCTCCGATGCCAATTCACTGCATTGCGATTCATTTACTGTGCAAGCTGTGTGAACGAACCTGTGGGTTGCTTGACTCTGTACTCCATGTTGTCCTTCCTAGGCACCGTCCGCTGGGACTTGCGAGGAGAAGGATGAACCCTCCCGTGTACCGACCGCTGGTGGACCTATCGACAATGGAAGAACGACATATTATACTTCGATACAGACTTGACAGAGCCACTATACATGAACTGTGTGCCCAGCTGGAGCCAGACCTGATGTCCCCCATCCGCCAACCCACAGGGATTCCCCCTCTGGTGCAGGTTCTGTCAGTACTCCATTTTTTAGCAAGTGGGTCTTTTCAGACAACAGTGGCCATTTCATCAGGGATGTCTCAGCCTATGTTTTCTAAGGTTTTGTCCAGAGTGTTGTCTGCCCTGATGAAATACATGCGGAGCTACATTGTTTTCCCTGAGGAGGATGATTTGGCTACAGTGAAGGGTGATTTCTATGCCCTTGGACATATCCCAAACATCATTGGTGCCATTGATGGGACCCATGTGGCTTTGGTTCCCCCCAAAGACAGTGAGCAGGTGCACAGGAACAGAAAAAGTTATCATTCGATGAATGTCCAGGTGGTCTGTTTGGCTGACCAGTACATCTCCCATGTAAATGCCAAGTTCCCTGGGTCAGTGCATGACGCGTATGTTATGCGAAATAGCAGCATCCCTTATGTGATGGAACAGCTACAGAGACACCGTGTGTGGTTATTAGGTGACTCTGGGTACCCCAACCTGTCATGGCTACTGACCCCAGTGAGGAATCCCCGGACCAGGGCAGAGGAACGGTACAATGAGGCCCATGGGTGAACTAGGAGGATCATAGAAAGGACCTTCGGGCTCCTGAAGGCCAGGTTTAGGTGCCTGCATATGACAGGTGGATCCCTAATGTACTCACCAAAGAAGGAGTGCCATATCATCGTGGCCTGCTGTATGCTTCACAATCTTGCTTTGCGACGCCAGGTGCCTTTTGTGCAGGAGGATGGTCCAGATGGTGGTGTTGTAGCAGCTGTGGAGCCTGTGGAGAGTGAAGAGGAGGAAGACGACGGGGACGACACGGACAACAGGGATACAGTCATACAACAATATTTTCAGTAGCACACAGGTAAGAATCACCCACGCCATTTCACATTTACTTCAGGCCTCCTGCGTCTCTACTTTCTGTGTTTCCCCCCATTTCCTTCTGCTTTGTTTGCCCATGGACTACAGCTTATTGTCCTTGGTATGTTGTCATCACAATGTAACAGAACATAATTGCACCGTTATGTGTAATACATATTTGAAAAATACAAGCAGACTCCTGTTATTGTAAGTCCAATAAGTGATTTATTTCAAGTGCTACATATAGGTACATGATAGTAAAACGGTGATGGGTGGGGGTGGAGTAATGTCCATGGCAGAGTCCAGTTCTCAGTTTCACAGGTGCACTGTCCATATGCCTGTGGAAGGATGGAGCAGGGGAAGTTTAAGGTTGGACAGGGTGACAATGTGGGCCAGTGGGATGACATCAGGGGGTATCTTATGCTGGCGGGGGTCTTGCAATCCTACTCTGTCTTCTTGTGTGATCTCAGGTTCCGCTTGCGGGGTGGTTGTTCTTCTGCAGGAGGTGGGGTTCTGGTGGCCTGTCGTTGTGTGGGGCCTCCTGTCCACTAGCGCCGGCGGACGTGGTAGGCTGTTCGTGGTCCAGGCTAGTGACAGGGGCCCTTTGGGGTGCCACATGGTCCCGCAATGTGGTGACTATCTGGTTAAGGGCCAGGACTATGGTCCCCATTGCGGAACCAATGTTCCTCAGTTCCTCTCTGAACCCCATGTACCGTTCCTCCTGCTGTGCCTGGATCTCCTGGAACCTGGCCAGTACCATCGCCATTGTCTCCTGGGAGTGGTGGTATGCTCCCATGATGGTGGTGAGGGCCTCTTGGAGAGTGGGTTCCCTGGGCCTGTCCCCCCCATGTCGCACAGCAGCCCTCCCAGTTCCCCTGTTTCCCTGGGCCTCTGTCCCCTGGACGGTGTGCCCACTACCACTGCCCCCAGGTCCCTGTTGTTGTTGGGGTTGTGGGTCAACCTGGGTGCCCTGTAGTGGCGGACACACCGCTGATTGACGTGTCCTGGAGACAGAGGCATGGGCCCGCTGGGTGGGAGCTGTGCTGGTATTCCCAGAGGGGGTTAGGTCTGCTGTAGCCTGTGGCTGTGTGTGGGGAACCGACTGTCCAGAGGTCCCCGATGGTCCGGGCTGGTCATCTGGGTCCAGGGAGACAGAGCTGCTGTCATCGCTGGGGGCATCTTCTGGGGGTGGGATGGACATCTCTGGACCCTCCGTGGCGGTGTGGTGGCGTTCGTGTCCTGCAGGGGTATAAGGGTATGGTTATTGCTTCTGTGTGTGGCATTTCGTGTGATGGGTGGGTGTCCGTGTACCCAAGTGCAGGCATTCCGTTGTGGGGGCTTTTGTGAGGGTGGCTTGTGGGGGTGATGTGTGTGTGCGGTGGGCATGCTTTGGTGATGGGTGTCCATGCTTTGTGGTCGCATGCAGGTCTAGGTGTTGGGATGGGTGGGTTGTGATGGTGGGACATTTGCAAGGAGTTGGTGTGATGGGGGTGGGGGTATGTGCTGGCATGCAGGTGGGGTGAGGGTGGGAAGTAGTAGTTGGAATTGACTTACCAGAGTCCATTCCGCCAGATACTCCTGCGAGGCCCTCAGGATGCAGGATGTGCAAGACTTCCTCCTCCCATGCTGTGAATTCTGGGGGAGTAGGTGGGGGTCCGCCGCCAGTCTTCTGCACCGCAATTTTGTGCCTTGATACCATGGAACGCACCTTCCCCCGTAGGTCGTTCCAGCGCTTCCTGATGTCCTCCCGATTGCGTGGATGCTGTCCCACCGCGTTGACCCTGTCGACTATCCTTTGCCATAACTCCATCTTCCTAGCAATTGTGGTGTGCTGCACCTGTGCCCCGAATAGCTGGGGCTCTACACGTACTATTTCCTCCACCATGACCCTGAGTTCTGCGTCAGAGAACCTGGGGTGTCTTTGGGGTGCCATGGGGTGGTGTGGATGAGGTGAGGGAAGTTGTATGTGTTGTGGAGTGTAATGTGTGTGGTGGTGTATGTTGTTTTGTGCATGGTAATTGTGTGGGTGATGTTGTGATTTGTCTCTGTGTGATGGTCTACTCTAAGCAGTGCTGTCTCTCTCTGTCCTTCAGTCGCAATTGTGGTCGTAGGGGTTTGTGGGTGATGTGGGTGTGTGTTTTATATTGTATTGGGTGTGTGGGAGTGGTGTGTGTATGTGTCTCAGGTGTGTGTATTTCAAATTGTCCAATGTGGTTGAGTTTTGTACGGGTGTGTGTATTTTGACCGCGGCGGTGTGTACCGCCAATGGAATACTGCGGTTGTAAGACCGCCACGTGCATTCGTGGGTCGTAATGGTATGGGCGTATTTCTGTTGGCGTGGCGGTGGAGGTTTGGTCATCGCCATTTTTTCGCTGACCTTTGCTGTGGCGGACTTTTGTGGTTGTCGGGTTTTTGGAGGTTTTCAGGTAGCGGGTCAGAATGACCGTGGCGGTTTACCGCGGCCGCGGCGGTGTTATGGCGGTCTTCTGACCGGCGGTAAGCGCCTTTTACCGCCGAGGTCAGAATGACCCCCATAGTAACGAAAATTACTTTACGTTAAAAAAAAAACATGTTAATTAACTGAGAATACCAAATGTTACAGGGATGCTATAGTTAGGAAATATTTTATTTTTTTAAACAGAAATTCACTTAAAAAAACAAAGGTTACAGGGACGTTATAAGTAGGCTCACATTTTAAATGTACAAAACCATAGAAATTCACCAGTTCACCCTCGCAATGCACTATTTTTATGTACATTTTGTTTTACTGCAAATATTACAATACTAAGTGAATATATGTATGTATACAGTGCTTATTTTGTAAATAGAAATGTGCAGGTGCCGAAACACACGTCTGCTGCAGTTAAATGTGTAGGCACAGAATATTGAGGCAGTGTAAACCTGAAGCCATCTCGGGCATCTTTAATCCATTTACAACCACTCCCTGCCCCTTCAGCTCACTCTTGCAGCTTTCTGTTTTCTCCCTTTGTGAAGATTTTTCATTTTTTAATTCCTCCATCTTTTTCATATGAGGCTTTTGCTCACAGTAAATGCTAGAGGCAGCAAAATAAGTGCCGGCCTCATAAATAAGTGCTGGTGCCCGCACTGGAAACCACTCGCTCAAATTAAGCAATATATATATATATAATGCTTACGTTTAAGTCCAACTTTGTATGTGTATATGCATATATCAATATATATACATATATTTAGATATAGATATATGCAAACCCACCTATAAAGCCTGATGTAAACATCTAAAACAAACAACACTGTATTGCAAAGACAGATGCTTGAACAAATAATGGGGCAGTGCCTGTTTCTTTATTTTTCTGTGTTGCTCCTGCCACATCAGGTTGCTGTTGTGATGGCACATAGTGTGTGTGTGTGCTGGGTGGGGTATACACATGGAGCTGGTGCACAGGACTGATCAGGCCCCTTTCTCGAGACACCACTGGCTTCAAACTCGTGAAGCACATGCATCTAATTTTGCAACTGAGCATACAGTAAATGCTTCCCAACTAACTGAGCTCTTCGGGACATGCCGTTAACACAGATGGTTTGCACTGGGAACTTAATGAAACTGATATTGCAGTGCCCGTTCGGCAGGCTGGTAATGGAAATGTATTTGCCAGCCGCTTCCAAAGAAAGGGCTGTCATGAGCTTCATTCACAGTTAATGTTTTTTTTGTGTGTAAACTGTTGTTGGAATAAAACAATACTACTCCCTAAGTCAATATAAAAATGATACAAAAGAAAAATGCCTACATTCCACTTTTGTTAATAGTTTTGATTTTTTGCATCACTCTTATCACCTGTCTGTCACTTCAGAGTGCCTTCTATCGGATGTGAGGCGTCTTAGAAGATATTGAGGGAGGACATGATCATTTGAATGTTGGTGCTGGGTAGCAGTTCAAAAGAATAAATTATTCATCAAAATCCTGGTGCCAGAAAATAAAATACCATCATAATTCTTGATGTTAGACCTATTGGGATCTGGGGGGGAGCAAGGGCTTGCCCGGTCTCCCCCTGGGCTAATCGGTTGTCAGTGGCAGAATCCACTACAGGGTTGGCAGGGATTGGTTAAGTCAGAGGAAGGGCAGGTGTAAGGGGGGGTTTATATATAAGGGACAAGGTGTGGGCTGCCTCTTTGGTCATTTTGTCACACCCAGTTTAGGTGTCCTGTTTGAATTTGGGAGGTAGGCCTTAGAACTTTGGTTAGTGTGTAGGTAGTCGGTTTTATAGCGTAGTTGACGGTATTATGGAGAAGGTTACTAAGGTGGTACAGGCATTGAAGGTATTACAGGATGAAGGGAGGGAGGATTTATTACAGGACGGGGTGTTGGAGCATGCTTGGGTGGATCTGCGTAGGCTAAAGAGAATGTCTTCTGAGGGTGTGGCAGTGGCAGTAATGGCCTGTGCATCACCGACACATACCCCAAAAATATTTAGGCAAAAAAGCATTTCTGGGCGAAAAGTCAAGTTATCGCCCGAGCGCCTAGCGTTTCTGGCGTGGTGGGGTCAGTTGGTTTACCGGCTCATGCAGGTTAAAAGAGGTGGGGTGAGGTGAGGTTTGTGCAGCGCTCGGGGTCTTCCTTCTGTCAGCGTGTGGTGTCCCGAGGCAGGGGAGCTGTTTCGGAGAGTGCGGTGATGGGGGATGGCCGCTTGGGGGAGTGGGCCGGTGATGCTCATGCGCGTTCTCTTACGCGTGTGTCACGAAAAAGTAGAAAACTAGCTCTACTCCCCTCGGAAACAAAGGGCAAGGGGAGAGAGCATTAGAGGAAAGATCATTAAGAGTAGAGAAAAAGATGGCAGCGCCCACTGCAGGAACTCAGGAGACAGTGATAATTATTTTGGATGACGAGGGTGAAGTGCAGAAAGAACAAGGAAGTGTTGATGCTGGCATTGGTTTGCTTGATATGCCTTTAGTCATGAAAAGGGTAGGTTGATACAGCTTAGTCCCAGATTGGTGAGTCCCATGCTGCATAAAGTGCAGAAATGGGATGTTAAGAATCCAGCTACAAATAAGGCAGGGCAACATGTTGATTTTGTAGACAACAGTGGAGTAGGTATGAGTGGTACGCTCTATGGCGAGATGGTTGGGAATGGGAAGGCAGGCATGCCACAAGTTAGGTTGTATTTTTGGCAGCCAGGGCCAGTGGCTTCACAGTCTGGGTGTGATGGCACTCATGCCTTGGACGGGCATGAGGAACAGTTACCATCAAGGCAGCTGGGGTGGCCAGCATGTAATCAAAGGATGTCAGTGGGGGTTGGGGCACCCTCAGGACACCGGCCAGAAGAGAGGGCGAGACCCGGAGCGGCTCGTCTGACATCGGGGATGCATTTGGTCTTGGTTTCCAAGAGGTTCATCAAGTGGTGCAAAGACAGCCATCTACCAGCCAGGGCGCTGGATTTGTTGAGCAAGAGTACGAGCTTGAGGAGGAAGTTTTAGACTATGATGATGAGGACGAGGCACAGGATGGTGAAAGTGTACAACAGAGGGCAGTGCAGAAAGGCGTCAGCGACGACTTGAAAGCTAATGGAAGAAAGAGGCTTGGTATTTTACAGGAAACTACAAAGAAGGCGGTCCGGAGCGATCGTTAGGTTGGAGGAGATCGTCATACGTTCACTGCTGGAAACTTACTTAGAGGTGAGGAGCATAGGGCACAGTTAGAAAGGGGTGAAGTGTCCAAAGTGGGGGGGGAGTTGAGGTTGGGACAAAAGTTTTGGGTAAAGATATGGGGCTTTCAAACTGTTGTTCGTGATAAAAGTGAGGGTGTCATCGATGTTTCAACGCAGGTGGGTAGTGGTTCAGAGATGGCTTCAGGTAAGTCAGATTTGAGTCGAGTAGGGAATGGTCATGTCTCTGACAGCATTGCAGTAAATGAGGGTTCTGAGGGAAGTGTAAAAAACAAAAAAATGCCATACTTGGGAGTGTTGATGCCTTTGGGGGTGCATCTCACTCAGAATAAGAAGAATAAGATATGGAAAGGTGAATTTATTGATGTTTTTAAGTTCCTTCACAGGGAAGTTCAGGCTAAAGAAGGTTCCAAGGAAGAGGAGTGGGAATTTGCGCGTAGGCCTAAGGTACCTACTACTATTGAGAACTAGACTTCAGCCTTTTTGATGTATGTTTATTGTGAGCGTTATCCAGAAAGGTGTGTGGCGTTATTCAAGTATATGGATATTGTAAGCAGGGCTTAAATGGATTATGGCGGTTTTGGATGGTTCAGATATGATGAGGAGTTTAGGGTTAGGAAGGCAATTTATCCAGACAAGGAATGGGGGGAGATTGATAATGAGTTATGGATGCAGTGGCTTAGAACTGCGAGGAACGCCCCGATAACACACACAGCGAGTGGGTTATCTTTACAATATAAGCCCTTTCAAGGGCGTCCCACCCAATATGGGGTGGGGTATGCAACGAGAGGACAGCTGCCTCTGAATGGGGAATGCTGGTCATTCAATAGCGGTGTGTGTTCACGACAACAATGTAAGTTTCGACATGACTGCTCCAGTTGTGGAGGCAGACATCCTGCTTTCCAATGCTTCAGTGGGTTACATTGGGGATGGCAGGGTGCGCATGGTAGAGGAGGTGATAGGAGAAAGAGCCAAATGCAGCAAGTGGCAGGAAAGGGGCCCTACTCCTACTAAATTGGAAATCCTGCAGTATTGGTTGCAATTTTATCCTAAAGTGTCTGAAGCCAAAGTTTTGTTTTGGGTTTCACAGAAGGTTTTAGATTGTGTTATCAAGGATCAAGAATACGAAGGTGGGACAATAATTTGAAGTCTGCAAGGGAGCACCAGAGGTAGTGAGGGCTAAGTTGCGGTAGGAGCTAGAGTTGGGGGAATTGTGGGCCCCTTTGACTGTTGGCCATTGCCAAATTTGACAATTTCTCCGATGGGCATTGTGCCTAAGAAACAACAAGGTGAGTTTTGGTTGATTCATCACTTGTCGTGGCTGGTGGGGGCTTCTATTACCGATTTCATTGCTCAAGAGGAATCTATGGTGCATTATGCGTCAGTTGATGAAGCGATCTCTCTGGTAAAAACATGCGGTATTGGGGCTGATGTGGCAAAATCCGACATTCAGTCGGCTTTTAGACTTCTTCCAGTGCATCCAGAGGATTTTTCTTTGTTGGGCATTCAGTTGGATAATGTGATTTACGTGGACAGGATGTTGCCTATGGGTTTCTCTGTTTCCTGTTCGCTGTTTGAAATGTCCACCACTTTTTTACAGTGTTTTTTTCAGTTTAAGTGTGGTCATAAATATGTGATGCATTACTTGGATGATTTCTTTTTGGTTGGTAAAGCTGATTCAGGTGAATGTACGATAGCTTTGTATGAATTTGAAAAGGCTATGCTTCACATGGGGGTTCCATTGGCCCCGGAGAAAACTGAAGGGCCCTCGACTTGTTTGAATTTTTTAGGCATTGAGTTATATTCGAATAAAATGGAAGTGCGTTTACTCAAAGAGAAAGTGCAGAAGCTAGTTACAGTGTTGTAGGAGGCAGTGCAAAGACCTACGTTGGAGCTGAGACAGGTGCAAAGTTTGCTTGGTCATTAAATTTTGCTTGTAAGGTGTGAGAGTAGGCAGGGCTTTTTGTAGGAGGCTTGGTTTTGTGCTGTGCAGTGCAGTTTTGCCTCATCATCATGTCCGGCTTTGAGCAAGTGTCAAGGCGGATTTGAGGATGTGGATTACTTTTTTACAAGATTTTAATGGAGTTACTATGGTGGTTAATGATGTGGATTGGGTTTGACAAATCCAATTTTTTTCTGATGCTTCTGGAGCTCATTTTTTTTGGTCTTTTCTAGGATGGGCATTGGGCTGCTGAGAGTTTGCCAGTGGCTTGGAGAGTAGTTTCTACACCACCCCCCCCTTCTTTTTCAGGTTGTGTGGCTGGCCCGAACAGAGCTTGTTCAGTTTAGATAGTGGGGCTGAGAAGCAGGCTTCTTCACTACATTTTGGGAGGTAATTGGGTCTGGATGGGGCCAAGATTAAGATCATTTGGGTGGGTAAAAGCGGGGTGAGGTGGGGGAGCTGTTATATGTTCTTTCTAAAAGATTATCTCAAGGGGTTTGTCCTGATTTATTGGTAGTTCATTTGGGTGAGAATGATTTAGTGGCTTTATCAGGTATTGGACTTTTGAAGGCCATGAAGATGGATTTATTGAGGATCAAACAAAAATGGTCAGGGACACACATTGCTTGGACCGGGTTGGTACCAAGGCGCGTTTGGAAAGGAGCAAATTCATTCATAGGTATAGAAAAACAACGTAAAAAAGTGAACAGGGAGATGATTTTTTTGTCATTTACAGGGGTTTTCAATTTTGCAGCATGAGGAGATTGTGTATACAGATGCTGATCTTTTTAGGCAGGTTGGGGTGCATTTGTCTTTTTTGGGTAACAAACATTATTTATTGGATCTTAGGATGATTATTTCAGACCTTTTAGGAGAGAAGGTATGGGATCGTTAATGGATAAATAGCTGCTCCGGGTGGGGCAGGAAAACGCCTGGTGGGTTTTCCTGTGTGGCAGGTTTTTCACAAACAAGCTTTGCGGGGGAAGGGTACGGATGCCCAAAGATGAGAGGTCTGGGAGTTTTGACAAGGAACAAAAGGGAGGAAAGGCAAGGGTAACTACAGAAGGTGGACAGCAGGGCAGATGGGTACTGGATTGGCCGGGTCAAGGTGGGGATGGGAAAGGGGTATTCATGAGGGGTACGTTTTTTAGAAGGTGGGGCGGGGTCTAGGAATATATATGTATTAGTGAGGACTTTTAGTTTTGTAAGGCTTGAATGCCAAGGTTAATGTTTTATACCAGGCCTGTGCTATTAAAACGGCCTTTTACCCCTAAATGGTGAGTTGTGGTTGGTACGATATTTCGCCCAATAGGGGTTTGGGGGAGCAAGGGCTTACCCGGTCTCCCTCTGGGCTAATCGGGTGTCGGTGGTAGAATCCACAACAGGGTTAGCAGGGATTGGTTAAGTCAGCGGAGGGCGGGTGTAAGGGGGGGAATACATATAAAAGGTGCAAGGTGTGGGCGGCCTCTTTGGCTGTTTTGTCTCACCCAGTTTAGTCTTGTTTGAATTTGGGCCCATCCACCCTCCCATTTGTTTGGGTTAAGTTTCTTTGTTTTTTTAATCTTTTAGGCTAATTATTAGTTAGCTAAAGTTTTATTAGTTTATTTATTTAGTATTACTTATAACATATACTGTTTTTTTAAGTCTCTGGGCCTCTAGTTTTCGTTAGGTGGCTGCATTTATAAGTTGTTTATTAAAGTTTTAATAGGACAGGTTTTAGAGTCGTTGCATAATGTTTGCTGCTCTCATGCTGCTGGTAGGCATGTCTGGTTTAGGCGGGTTTTTCACAGACAGGCTTTGGGGGGAAGGGTACGGTGCACAAAAATGAGAGGTCAGGGAGTTTTGACAAGGAACAAAAGGGAGGAAAGGTAAGGGTAACTACAGAAGGTGGACAGCAGGACAGATGGGTACTGGATTGGTCGGGTCAAGGTATGGATGGGAAGCGGGTATTGATGAGGGGTAAGATTTTTAGAGGGTGGGGGCGGGGTCTTGGAAGATATATGTATTAGTGCCGATTTTTAGTTCTGTAAGGCTTGAATGCCAAGGTTAATGTTTTATACCAGACCTGTGCTATTAAAGCGGCCTTTTACACCTAAATGGTGAGTTGTGGTTTGTACGCCGTTTCGCCCAATTGTTGCATTTATTTTAAACCAGGGTGTTTCCTAGTACTGCCCAGATATTCAACAACAATTTGAGTGCAAAGGACAATAAAATATTGTAGTTGCAAATTTGAATTAAAAGAGGAATAATTGTGAGGTGGGGCCATCCGTGAATCCTGGTGAAAGTAGACAAGCTTTTGCACTTACATACATATTTTCCTAAACAGTCTTCTTAGTTAAAGTGAACTTATGGTTACACGACAAAACCTTAAAAACATGTAAATTCTCTAGTTACGATAAACAACCCAACCATAAATCTTTGATTGTACAAATTATGCCCTCATACCTGATGTCACAAATTAAATCACAACTAAAGTAATTAGCGTCATTGCGTTTCATGTACCACTATTAACATCTTTATTGACGTCGCTAAAGGTGATCAATATCCTTGGTGGGCACGCAGTCACTTAGACAATCTGTATGACAGTGGTATGCCAAGTTTTGCGCGGGGGAGGGAGGGACAGTGTCAACCTCAAGTTTATGAGGTAATGTGTCACTAGAAACAAGATCTAAAACAAAATATAGGATATTCTAAAAATGGGAGTTCAAGAAAAACTATTTAGGGAAAACCATGAAGGCTTATTTCAATTTTAAGTGCAATACAGAAATTAGAAAAATTATAATGCAGCAGTAGTCTCATTAAGATACACAGCAGTCATTTGCCATTAAGGGTTTCAATTATAGGAATAATGAAATAATAAGAAAAAATGATAGGGGGAGTGGTTAGCCACCTAAGATGGCAGGCAGACTTTTGTGAGGCTGCTGAAGGGCGCCTGTGAGATTTCTGAATCCTCCACTATCCAGCATAGATTGCTTTGCTTGTGGCTGCGCAAGTGGTCGCAATTTCTTCTACACCCACCTAGCCACTGGAGAAGTGCCCCGATGAGCGGAATGGGTGAGATGGGCTCCATGTGGGCCTAGGGCCCTCCATTTGCAACCGCCTCCCCCTACCTTAGGACATCGGTGGCTGGACAGGTGAGCTTGAGAAGCCCTTTGCCATTCCCCATTCCCCGAAGGTGGGGAGCCTGTGCTGCTGCGCCAAAGGCCTGAGTGTGGAGCGCTGGCTGCACCAACGGCTTTTGCACGTTTCATGTCGGACGGACTGTAACAGCGGAGGGAGGCCTTGCAGCCTGAACAGCTTTGCCCTGTCCTGCTTGACCATCGTCTTACTCGGTGCGACAGCGCAGTGCTCTGCACTGCATGTATAGTTCTGCCCTGTCCTTGCGCTCGCTGAGGCCTTTCAGCACTGCCAGGCACTTGGTTTGCCCACTGGCTCTCCCTGGGGAGCCTGGTTGAGTATGCCTGGATGCCTTTACAGGCTGACTCTGGCAGTCTGTTCATTACATAGGAGGCACCTGAATCCTGCCTGACCAGGGCATAGAGTTGGGTGCAGCACCCTGCACAGACTGCTGCTATTTTACTGATACTGCTGCAACCCTGTTGATAGTCTTTGAATTATGCTATGTGACACTCCTCCTATTGTTTGAGCAGCAGAGACTGTCCCTTAGGAGACTCTCTCTTTTTGTTTAGTCAGTTGCATCCTGTGACATTCCATTAAAAAAAAGCCATGAACACATTACTTCATAGCCATTCTATGGCTATGAAGTAATGTGATCATCCCACTTTTAGTTCTTGATTTCACATCAGGCCCATCACCTCTCCTATTGAAAGTGATGTTTTCTGTTTGGTATTATAACTGCTATGCTCCTGTTAACCCCCACTACTCTATTATCTTCTGCTACACAGACGACCCAATAGGAACTGGCAGTGTTTGACCACTCCTGGTGTTCTCCTCCTATATATCAGGCATCTCTGCCATGTCTACCTTAAGGAACATAGACTCATGTTGACTGCATTATATGTTGTCGTGTATATCTGGCTGGGGCTGCACCTGCGGCGCCCTAGTTGAGAATTTATTTTGTGATTTATCAATTATAAGTAGCAGCTGCATCAGATTTTGCTTAATTGCTGGATTGTTTGATTGTTCCTTACTTGCGTCGCCTCAAGTCACTCTACATGCCTGGTCTTCAATCCTATCCTGATGGTATGGTCTGATTCCTCATCTGATTTTGTGACCCTTGTGCAAATAACTGTCCATGATACTCCTCCTTTTTTCGCATAACAAACAACTCACCCTCAGACGGCCTGAACACAGTCTTCTGCATTGACAGTGGTCCACATTGTCTCATTCACTAACTGAGACAAGGCACATGTTCGAATCCTGTTACACTATCTCACGATCTGATATATAGGTTGACATGGATCGTACCAAGGGCACAAAACAGGCCCCTCCTTCAAACCAAGACAGTTCTTAATCAGGCTGTACATGCTCTGATGGCTCACCAGATCGTACGGGAATAGACTTTATCCCCTTCATGGCGCCCAACCAAGCCCCAGACAAGTTGGACCTTATCATACAGGAAATCCAGACCTCCTGGGCCGCTATCGAACATTGCATCACTGCCTTGGCATTGGACCTGGGCTTGCTCCATGATGACCACTGCAAGCTGGTGGATAGGGTCAAAACAACAGAGATAGACCTAGTCACCCTGTCCCACAACAGGCAGAAATAGTGGACCTATGCTCCCAAGTTCGCCTCCTACAGGCACAGAGGAGAATGCGGAGGGCAGGGCAAGGTGCAACAACATGTACATCATCAGAATGCCTGAGGGTACGGAGGGACCCGACCCAACCAAGTTAATCAAAGACTGGCAGAGGGCCAAGGTGTTGCCCCAGGGTCTATCAGAGTTGTTCACGTTGGAGAGGATTCATAGAGTGCCTGCATGTATACCGGGAAGAGGGCCCGCCGGGGTCTATAGTAGCGTGTATCCTGAATTTTAAAGATTGGGACGTAGTTCTACAGAAGGCTAGAGAAAATGTGGCAATTGTTGTTGAAAACACAATGGTCTTTCTTTTTCCAGATTATACGTTGGCAGTCCAATGCAAAAAATTGTCCTTTTTATCAGTGAAACAGCAACTCTGTGCAGAAGGATTGAACTATACATTGATGTTCACAGCACGCCTGGGGGTGATACTTGACCAGAGTACTTTATTTTTCAACACCCCGGAGTCAGTATGGGACTGGCTGGAAATGCATTACCCTAATGCCCGTTGACCCCCTGCTTTGAAGGCTGCACACCCATCCCTCTAAAGCGGCGCACTCCAAGCCGCCATAGACAGGAAAATACTCAGAGATTCTCGTCCAAGTCTGCCCCATCCCCTCAACAAGCACTGGAGGAATGATGTGCAATGTTGGCTACTGTGACTTCTTCCGGGCACCAACATTCTCCACAACCTTCATCCAGCTCCTCCAGCAACATGCCATTGGATTCTGACTCAAATGTGTTGATCCCTAAGGTGACACCTCAAACCTCAGATACTCTCATCTAAATATTTATACATTACCTGCCACACCTATGTGACTCAGTATCCCTTTGTTGCATATTTGATAGACACAATGACCTTTTGAGCTACTCATTATGCCTGTATTATAATTGTCTCCTTTACCTTAGAAGTGAAAATGCTGCAAAACAAAGCACAGCTTTAATTCAATGTGTTGCTTTCCTGAGGCACACTGAGGGACTACCCGCTCTGCAAGCCTCCTCCCTGCCCACTGTATTGTGCACCACATTCATGGAGCTTCTGGCTAGGCAAGCCTACCCCCATAGCAGTTGCTACAGATTATGTTTTGTGTTGATAAGTTTGTTTCCCTGGTCGAACAAACATTTCTCATTGGACCAAGTATTCAAGATTTTTTTTTTCTTCTGTCCCACTATGAGTACATACGTCCAGAAAGGGTTGAGGGCACACGGATAGGCTACTTGTTGCAGATCTTATACATGTCATAATCATGTCGACCTTCACAACTTCTTATAATATAATGACGTGGAATGTCAGGGGGTTGGGCACAGCGCACAAAAGACACCGTATTCATGCCCAGTTGAGACATCGTAGGGCCCAAATAGTTTATCAACAGGAGACTCATCTGTCCTCTGCTGAGGCTTCAAAACTACCTTTAAGATGGAGATTATACTTAGCCACAGACCAAGATTAAAATATCATGATATTCTGGTTTTGAAATTGTCTTTTAATTTTAAAAATGAAACTGTATCTAATGTCTGAAGAATTTCCTTGTTGAAGTGGTTCTAAAATAAAATAGCGGCCATGGAAGTCAAGGGCTACGCTTCCCCCATCAGGGCCATTTGCATCGGATATTGTTTATACCCGATTTATGGGTTATTACCCCATATTTTAGACTTGGAGAGGGCAGTTGTTTGCTACAACCTTCTTGGCCTATACATAGGGAGTGGCCAACTGGACATGGGCTGGAATGCCGTTCGAGGCGATCACCTCTAAGATAGATACATATGTTTGCTATGTATTTTTGCAAGGGGACTTAGATGGCAGTCCACTAGTACTGGGAATTGTACATGACCCCAAACCCAGAACAGGATCTGTTTTTCTTGCACCTCACCACTGTGCTAGCTGATTGGTCCCATCTACCCTGGTTGATTGGTAGGGATTTTAATGCACTCCTGGATACCCATCTTGACCAATCACTCCATCCCCTCCTTGCACCCCATCGATCAGACAGACCAAAGTGCTAAGAGATTTGGCAACAAGATGGCCACTGTGAATGCATGGCGGGAATTAAATGCAGGAATGAGGGAATACTTGTTTTCTTCTGCCCTACATAAATTGCACTCCCGACTGGACTGCATTTTTTTGCCCCTCATGACTCATTGGGAATGTCTGACATTCCACATACCTAGGCAAAACCCTGGCCGACCATAACCCACTCGAACTTACCATGTAATGGGGGCAAATTCCTATCCCGGTGCCCACTTGGCACTTACAACCACGTCAGCTAGAAGACATAGGGCCTGATTTAGATCTTGGCAGATGGAATACTCCGTCACAAACGTGATGGATATCCCATCTGCCATATTATGATCTCCATAAGATATGAGATCGTAACAAGGCAGCCGGAGTATCTGTCACATTTGTGATGAAGTGTCCCCCTCCCCCAAGATCTAAATCAGGCCAATAGTCTTTAATGACACATTGGTCACCTCTGTTGCTGCTTATTTTGCTGAAAACTCGGGCACGGCCTCATCACCTCTAACAGAATGGGAAGGGTTTACGGTGATAATATGTGGAACATCTATATCCACTTCCTCTAGGGCACGACATGTTGTTGTTCCTGATGTAAAGCAGGTGGAGACACAGCTGAGAACATTAAAAAATATGGCAGCACATAATGATACCCATTCTGATAATATACATCAATTGCTCACCCAGTACGTAGAACTTCTTGAACGCTTATGTTAGACTACAATGCTTACACACACATGGAAGATGATAAATCAAGAGCTTTATTAGCCCGCATGATATGCCCACAACTATCTCCAACCCCCATTCTTTCAATATGCCCATATAAGGGTATAACATATCGGACACAGGAATCCATCAACAATGCATTTAGGGATTATTTCGCTCACCTATATGGCCTTTTTCGGTCCCTGTACTCAGCTGCTCTGGATGCCTTCCTTGATGGCCTTCATTTGCCAATAGGAATTGAGGTACCGCTGTACAGAACTAGAAGCCATCCTGTCACAAGAAGAAATCCATCAAGCCATAACTGAGCTGTCCGGTAACAAGACACATGGGCTAGACAGTTTGCCAATCAAATTCTATGCTACCTACATTAATTGTTTTCTACCACATCTAGAAACATTATATAACTCCTCACTTAACACTGATTCCCTTCCACCCACTCCCTCCTAGGCACTAGTTACGTCTCTGTTCAAAGCCGGCCATGACCCAACCGACATGTCTTCATACAGGCTGTTGCCCCTGCTCTCAACCGAATATAAGATATTGAGTAAGGTCCTTGTGAACAGGTTACTTCCGCTCTTGCCGGACCTATTTCACACTGACCAGAATGGGTTCTCGCCACGACACAGCTCTTCATTAAATATTAGGCGGCTATATCAGGTGATGGAAGTTGCTATAACAACATACCCAGCTGCTGGTTGCTTATCTCTTGATCTTCAGCAGGCAAATGATACCCAAGGTTAGGACTATATGTTTGCAACACTCGCTAAATTTGGTCTCCCCTCTACTTATATCAAATGGATAAAACTCTTATATACTAACCCTACAGCTCGGGCACGAATGGGCCAACATATATGCTACACCTACCCAATTTTCTGTGACACAAGGAAAAGATTACCTTTACGGCCACTCCACTTTGTGCTGGCAACAGAACCGATAGCACAGAGTATTAGACGACCTCATAAAATGCATGGGTGACCTTACTATGATTATGACACCGCTTGATACTCTGGTTACCAAGTTTGCCGACCTTTAAGGCTTGCCAGTTAATCACAATAAATTATGTGCATTTACTTTTCAAAAACATAAGCCTGGAGTTAATATACAGATGGGGGCACATGCTATCCCATTGGCCCGCACACTTTCTGTCTTCTTGGTATACAAATCTAAAGGTCTACTTCAGATCTGTTGGAGGGTAATCTGAACAAAGCCATTGCTTCGCTCCATTCAAAGGTCCGGTTTTGGATCACCTTACCTCTTTCCGTGGCTGGACAACTGGCCCCTTCAAAAATGGTGATGCTCCCCCGTTTGTTACACTTTTTCTGTTAATCTACCAGTGATTGTTCCTATAGCATGCTATCAAAAGCTTTACTTCTTGACCTCGTTTGGGGCACTGGTAGATGTAGAACAAGCCTCACTAAAGTACAACTCCTGGCGGATGAAAGCAGAATGGGCACCCCAAATTTTACAGCATACTGCTGCGCAGGACAACTGCAATGGCTTTCATATTGGTTGGTGGGCTTCCACCTAACAGAAATAAGTTATAACCAGCGGGCTTTGTGGTAAGGCGCACTACACACATTGCTGTTGCTTGGAAAGCCTCGCCCTACCGGACTACCATTACTCTTAAACAATGCACGTATCTCCTGGAGACAGGCAATAAAATACACTAAAATTCCTTTATGCCATGTTCCAAATATACCCCTGAAAGGGATACAGACGCGTCAGGCCCGCTCTCGTCCCTTACTATGAGAATCTGGAAGGATGCAGGTTTAAATACATTGGGGGATCTGTTTGCGGATGGCGAGTTTATGTCCCACCAGGACTTCATTCAAGCCTGTGGGGTGTCGGGATCCCTCTTTCTTATACATGTTAATGTCTCTATCCACGTCTGAAAACAGTGGGCACCTGCTGAGATTGATTCGGAAACATACACACTTGTAAAGACGGTGCATGAAATGGGGAAGGCAGACACCCGATCAAGTGGCTATATAAGGGACTGTGGCTACATTTACATGTTTCCTTGCCACCACTCAGGACTCGATGGGAAGTAGGTATAGGCTGCACACTGCATGATAAAGAATGGTGCTTCTTACTTGAATACCCCAACAAGATATCCCGTAAACTCTTGATTTAAGTTTGTTCAGTTCTCCTTACATCAAAGAGCTTATTTTATACCACAATCACCACATAATATATTACCTGCAGTGTCCCCGACTGTCCCAGATGTCATACTGGCCCTGCAGATCTCCACCATATGCTTTGGTCATTCCCCTCGTTATTAAATTACTGAGCCAAAAGTCACTCAGCAATGTCGGACCTGGCGGATGCCTCCCATTGGAACACAATGTAGCTTTGTTTACTGGGTCTAAATTCTCACCCTAAGAACTTGAAAACCCTATCTCGCTTTATAGACCTGGCCTTCCTGCTGGCTACGAGACAGATAACGAAACGCCGGAAATCCCCTATGGCTCCTATTTTTTTAAAGCTGGTAGAGGGAGGTTATACACTGGGGAACTGCTGAGGGCCTTCCACTACATAGGGAGGAATACATTGGTCTTCTGAAGCGACCCATTTCCATGATTTGGTATACTTTTCAGGAATCCTTTAAATCTCAAACCGCTGACGAGGTGGACCAGAATGTACCTCAAGTTAAATTTAATAGTATGACTCGCCCGCTATCCCTTTTCCCTTCTCAATATTCTCATACATCGCGGCTGCCATCATATTACATGGGACAGAAGACAAGTTGGATTGGGGAAGAGTTACATAGTTAATTGTTCATATTTTTTTTCTTTTTTTGTTGTTTTCTCTTTTCTTTTCCTCTGATTGTTGTTTGTCAATGAGCCTCTTGAAGTATATAACCTTATAATGTGGCAAATCATACAATGATGTACACTTTAATTGAACCATAGAAATCCATTGCCTTATTGTTACTTTTTGTAGGATATATTGTCCCACTATTGATTATACTTGCAGTTTTTTTTTAACTTGAAAGAAATTTCAGTAAACTTTGTTTAAAAAAAATAAGCAAAATTCAAGAAAATAGTCTAAGGGTCTGATTTAGAGCTTGGCGGATGGGTTACTTCATCACAAACCTGACAGATATTCTGTCTGTCATATTACGATTCCTGTAGGATATAATTGGATCGTAATACGGCGAACGGGATATCCGTCACATTGTTGATGGAGTAACCCCATCTGCCAAACTCTAAATCAGACCCCAAGTCTCAAATGTGTGCAAATTAATAAGAAATAGGACGGTAGTAGCAGTAGTAGAGATTCAAAAGATCTGGCTCATCCTCAGATTCAAGGGTTTATATAGCCACTTTCACGTAGGAAATAATAAAAATTGCAAAGTAATCATGGTGAGAACATTATTACAGCAAATCCCATTTCATATTTCTAAAACGTCACATAACGCTACCTTCTTAGCACTAAACCACTACATGAATATTGATTTGCCCCTTCTAACCTAATGTGACGCAGAGTTTCAGAACAAACCAGTTATATAAACAGCAGAAAACGACTGTGAATGAATGCAATACGGTCTACCACCAGGAAAAGCCTTGGAAAGTACTAAAGGCTTCCTCCGGTGAGTGATTCAAGCACAACATGACAACAAAATACAGCGCACCTCTTGCTGAGCGTGGTGTCAAGCGAGAAATATAAACACAGAACATCATAGTATGGTAGCTATTTTAACAAAAATGGAGTCGAGGCCTGACTGAGGCCTAGTTTTGTCTAAGCCAGAAAAAAACATTAGAACACATCATAATGATTCCATTTCAATTGCAATAGTTCCATGTTTATAGATATGTATGAATTCAAATGAAGAACAACTAATATTAATGCAAATATAAATTTCAAATGTAGAATAAAGCCCGCACCTCACGCCCCAGAATCCACTGGGCCCAGGGTTTGGTTTCATCCAGCAACTCTGGAAGCAGGGACTGGCTTTGCACAAATCCAGTATTGCGTTTGAAAGGGTGTTAAAGCCAGAACCCACTACAGTGGCGCCCAGTGGGTGCTGGTTATGGGGCCTGCACCAGGTACGCCTAATTTCATGAACCACTGGACACGCATCCAGACATGTTTATTGAACTCTAGCTGCAAGGCCTTTCAAACTTTCAACTGCGGTCCCTCCTTAAAGAACCCTCTGAGCACATCCTTCAGCCATGCCAAGTGAGCTCTTGGTACAAGTGATACACTCTGTCCCATTGACATCTTGAGTGAATTCATCAGCAGAACATTGTGGGAAAGGATGTTTGCACTGTGGTGACTTTCAGGGTGTTTAAGTTTTGCATTACAGTCATAACGTGCTTTTCAATTAATTTTTTAGGGCAATTACTATTTTTGTTTAACAAAATGTATTTTCCCTTCTGATTAAAAAGCATCACCTCTCTTTAACAAGGGTGTTTCTGTGAATTGTTGTCCTTTCTTTGTACATTGTTATTGGCGGTGTTCTGTGAGATTCGGTGCACACCCTGCAAACGGCTCTTTCCCCAAAAAACTTACAGTGCAGAAATGATTCCTAGGAGCAGTGTAATTGGGACCCCCTGGCTTTAGTCCTATACCGAGAACCTGTGACTCCAAATCCCAAATTGTATAGCCTTCAGCTGATTAAGAATGGGACATGGTCTGCGACCATGAAGACCATGCATGCTAGGTGGTCCCAGAACGCACTGCCTGTGCTTGTGTTATGTGCTGGAAGGCCTAGCCACAATGTACATCCCTTAGCTAGACTCTGCGCTCAGTACATGAGCCCTCAGATTCTTCAACCATGACCTTCAGTCTGCTCAAGTGGTCCCAGAGCCTGCAGCACGAGCTTTTGTGGCCATACGCAGGGTGCCTTGGATTCAAACGTGCACACTCTGTGCTCAGTCACCGTTGCTCATTATCTTAGCTTAAGTGAACTTCTGCAAAACAGTAATTTCTAGCCACTGTGTTTATGAACTAAGAAGAGACCTTTCGGATAGTTAAGTTTAAACATGTTTGTTCCCTTTTTATTTGTTGAGGCTTTTTCACGTCAAGAATGGTCGTTGACTGGGTGCCAATTTCATTTTCTATTGGGAATAAACAACAATGTCGATTTTCAGGAATGGCCCTGATCAAAACCCCAGGTTAGGGTGCGTACCCTTTTCCCATCCCTAGCCACAGGATGTTTACTTTGATACATGATCGAGAGCTGCTTGCATCATATAATGCTACCAGAGCTAAATTTTTAAACTGTGATGGCCGCTGTTCAAGAGCCATACAATGCATGACAGGAAAACATCAACCAAGTGTCTGACCAACAGTCCTTCAAATCAAGCCGGACTATGCTTCCTGGCAGAGAGAGAAAGAATTTTAAGACAGTGAAGAGTGGTGGGTTCATGGTGTGGGAGATTGAAATCTATTCAGATTGAAAAAGGACAACTTTCCTGGTAGTCATGGGACTACCCAAAATGCTCTCTCTCCTAAGATGCTATGCTAACCCAGCTTGCTCATGACAAGTGTATGATAGAGATTGGGGTGGGAGTGAATTATCCTTCGGTTGGCGAGCTGATACATTGTTGCTGTGATTGTAGAAGAAATAAGAAATAAAGACTCAGTTAAAAATCAGAGGTTAAACATAGGATTCTGGTAGAGAACAATGGAGCCCAAATGTAAGGGAAAAGGACGAGAGGGGCTATGCAAGGGAGCTTGGTGAATGCAGGGAAACACTGAATTTCAGTGTTGGTGGAGCTTATGGATCACAATTTAACTGACCCTCAAGGGAAAGCATGAAATAAGAGAAAGAAGCGAACCATTTGGTGTGAGGATAATTACTATTTTAGTATCCCTCCGTCTTCTTCATTCCATGACCACATCCATTAGTGTCTGAAGGCATTAAAGGAGATAACATTTCTAAGCCTGAAGTAATGCTTTCAGGTTAACATTTTGAGAGATTCCCCATCTGCCCAGTTAACAGACACTCACTCTGGGCACCTGCGATAGTCCCGGAGGTAATGTTCTCAGCACTTTTAGGTTTTTAGGCCTCATGAAGTCTCTAAATTCAGAAGTCAAGAATGACAGAAGAGGTATCCAATTTGTTTCAAAGTCTTTCTGTTCAATTGCCATGGATATGTTTTGCTTTCCAGGAAGCTCCCAGAGATGATAATACCTATCCCTCGAGTCAGGGGCTCCCTGTTTACCCCAGAGTGTGGTTATAACAAATGTACAAAAAGGTAAGTTCTGTAGAAGTGTCTGTCTGTTTGAAAGACCAAAGAGAGTATATCTAAAAAATCTTGCAATGTTATTTTAAACATTGTGTCAACAGCATTAAGGAGATCTGGCCTGAATGTTCAGAACTTGGGACACTCTCATAAAAGTTCTATTAGAGTGCCCTTCTGTTTGCTGTCTCCCTCCTCAGACTTCTTCAGCGAGTAGCGCCTGAGCTATCTATTGGCAGCTCACCAGCTACCTATAAGTAGCTCTCTTGTGTGCAGTCCAGCCTACTAAATTAGGATCTTTTGCATGGTGAATTAAAGTATACAAAAATTGGAAAGAGTGTAGTTGAGACAAAAATGTGTGTATTTTCGGAACTCATAAACACATGTTTAGAGAAAAACTGTTGAATTTCTGAAATATATTCAAAGTCAATATTTGAGTGCTAATTCATGCAGCCATGAGAAGACTTATTACTGATATTAGGGTGCCACGGCCATTGCAAGTATAGCTGCTGTGTATTACCCACATAGACACATTCTACATTGACAACACTCTTTGTTACCGGTGACAACCCAACATGATAAACTGAGGTGATCACTACTGGTAATTTTGCATGTGGAGGCCGCTAATGTAATCTTATCTGATGTAGTCACTATTAAGGCACTGATATTATTAGTCACTCAGGAGGATGTTCATTATCTATAAGTAGTTCTTATTACAGAAAAGGTTGGAGACCCCTGATCTATACAATGCATTTAGTACAAGTAAAGCATCAATTTTGTATTTTTCCCTCAGTGTTGGGATTTTGGCCATTAAGGTGGTCATTACAACCCTGGCGGACAGTGTTAAAGCGGCAGTAAGACCGCCAACAGGCTGGCGGTGAAAAAATTGGAATTACGACCGTGGCGGAAACCGCCAACAAAGATAGCGACTTTAACACTCCGACCGCCACGGCGGTACAAACAAACAGCTTGGCTGTCACCGCCAGCAGACAGGCGGAGGACAAAGTACCGCCCACAGTATCACAACCTACCAATCTGCCACCATTTCCGGGGCGGATTCACCGTGGACAAAAACACGGCAGAAACAGGACTTTGAAGGGAAAACGCTCACCTCTACACACCCCACGAGGAACCAGGACGCCATGGGACCAGAGCTGCAGATCCTGCCAGCCCTTATCTTCTTGCTTCTCTACCAGGAGCACGAACGCTGGAGGCGAAGACCATGGTGAGTACTGCACCTACGACACAGGGGAGGGGGGAGGGAGAAAACAGGGACACACACACGCAATATGCAACACCCCCACACCCACACTCACCCACGACAACACACACACTAAGACATATTGATACATTACAGTTACACCCGCAACCCCCCCGGAAGAATGCAAAGGCCAAAGAAAATGAGTGTAACCATTGTAATATATTAAAATCCTGTATGCAAAAATATACATATATACACTATAAACAAAATATACACCAAGAATAGTAGTCCAGGTAGTGCTCCATTGAAGTCCATGGAACTCTGGGCCCACACGGTATGGGCGAGGCCCACACTCAATCCCCCCCATGACGGAGAGAACACTGCAGGAGCATCAGATAGCAATAAAACAGGCACCTCAGGGGGAGGGAAAGGGGGGGGCACCTCAGCCGGTTGAGTGCACAACGCCAAATCCACGAGGAGGGCCACATGCCCACTGTTCAATCCTGGGGAATGCAAAGCCACAGTCTCTCAAGTCTCTACAGTGGGTGGTTTGCCCACTGTTCCAACCTGGGGAGTGCAAAGCCACAGTCTCTCAAGTCTCTACAGTGGGTGGGTTGCCCACTGCTTTATCCTGGGAAGTGCAAAGCCACAGTCTCTCAAGTCTCTACAGTGGGTGGTTTGCCCACTGTTCCATCCTGGGGAGTGCAAAGCCACAGTCTCTCAAGTCTCTACAGTGGGTGGGTTGTCCACTGTTCCATCTTGGGGAGTGCAAAGCCACAGTCTCTCAAGTCTCTACAGTGGGTGGTTTGCCCACTGTTCCATCCTGGGGAGTGCAAAGCCACAGTCTCTCAAGTGGATGCCTTTCTCCACTTGTTCTGGAGGGGGCTTTGTGCCCAGAGTGCTTCATCCTGCCAAGGACTCAGGTAGTGGACGTGATACTCCACTGGTTCTGGAGGGGGCTTTGTGCCCAGAGTGCTTCATCCTGCCAAGGACAGAGGTAGTGGATGCCTTTCTCCATTGGTTCTGGAGGGGGCTTTGTGCCCAGAGTGCTTCATCCTGCCAAGGACTCAGGTAGTGGACGTGATACTCCACTGGTTCTGGAGGGGGCTTTGTGCCCAGAGTGCTTCATCCTGCCAAGGACAGAGGTAGTGGATGCCTTTCTCCATTGGTTCTGGAGGGGGCTTTGTGCCCAGAGTGCTTCATCCTGCCAAGGACTCAGGTAGTGGACGTGATACTCCACTGGTTCTGGAGGGGGCTTTGTGCCCAGAGTGCTTCATCCTGCCAAGGACAGAGGTAGTGGATGCCTTTCTCCATTGGTTCTGGAGGGGGCTTTGTGCCCAGAGTGCTTCATCCTGCTCGTGACGGACTCAGTAGGGTCAGTGCCTTTGGCGCTCATGGGCCAGCGATGCTAGTGGCGGCGGTGCCCTGTTCAGCGGTGCTAGTGGCGGCGGTGCCCTGTTCAGCGGTGCTTGTTGCGGTGGTGCCCTGTTCAGTGGTGCTTGTTGCGGCGGTGCCCTGTTCAGCGGTGCTAGTGGTGACGGTGCCCTGTTCAGTGGTGCTAGTGGCGGTGGTGCCCTGTTCAGCGGTGCTAGTGGCAACGGTGCCCTGTTCAGCGGTGCTAGTGGCGGCGGTGCCCTGTTCAGTGGTGCTTGTTGTGGCGGTGCCCTGTTCAGCGGTGCTTGTTGTGGCGGGGTCCTTTGCAGTGACTCAGCTGCTGGCGGTCCTGTCTGGCCCAGCGGGGCTGGTGCTGGTTGTCCTGTCTGGCCCAGCGGGGATGGTGCTGTCAGTCCTGTCTGGCCCAGCGGGGCTGGTGCTGGCGGTCCTTCATGGCCCAGCGGGGCTGTTGCTGGCGGTGGCCTCCTGGGCAGCGGGGATGATGGCGGTGGCCTCCTGGGCAGTGGGGATGATGGTGGTGGCTTCCTGCGCAGCGGGGATGATGGTGGTCGCCTCCTGGGCAGCAGAGCTGGTGCTGGCCTCCTGGGCAGCGGGGATGATGGCGGTGGCCTCCTGAGCAGCAGGGCTGGTGGCGGTGGCCTCCTGGGAAGCAGGGCTGGTGGTGGTGCCCTGTTCAGCGGAGCTTGTTGCGGCGGGGTCCTTTGCAGTGACTCAGCTGCTGGCGGTCCTGTCTGGCCCAGTGGGGCTGGTGCTGGCGGTCCTTCATGGCCCAGCGGGGCGGTTGCTGGCAGTGGCCTCCTGGGCAGTGGGGATGATGGTGGTGGCCTCCTGGCCAGCAGGGCTGGTGCTGGCGGTGGCCTCCTGAGCAGCGGGGATGATGGCGGTGGCCTCCTGGGCAGCAGGGCTGGTGGCGGTGGCCTCCTGGGAAGCAGGGCTGGTGGCGGTGGCCTCCTGGGCAGCAGGGCTGGTGCTGGCCTCCTAGGCAGCGGGGATGATGGCGGTGGCCTCCTGTGCAGCAGTGCTGGTGCTGGTGGTGGCCTCCTGGGCAGCGGGGATGATGGTGGTGGCCTCCTGGGCAGCAGGGCTGGTGGCGGTGACCTTCTGGGCAGCAGGGCTGGTGCTGGCGGTGGCCTCCTGGGCAGCGGGGATGATGGCGGTGGCCTCCTGGGCAGCAGGGCTGGTGGCGGTCGCCTCCTGGGCAGCAGGGCTGGTGCTGGCGATGGCCTCCTGGGCAGCGGGGATGATGGCGGTCTTCTCCGATGTGCTGCTCTTCCCACTTGCTGACTTTCTTGTGGCCCTTCCCCACCTTGGAAGTGTTGCAGCTGACTCCACAATCCCACCTGTACCCCTGGGAGCGGGTTTGGTGGCTGGAGTCTTCCCCCTCTCCCGCCGGGCACTGGCCAACTTTTGATGCTTGACAGGTGGGGGACTGTCCATGCTGTGGCTCCGTGCCACACTGGCTGCCCTGGTGGCCGGTACACTCCAGATTCCGGTGACTACAGGCACCACTGGTCCCGGAGATGTTGTGGCTGAGGTGCTAGGTTGGGACCTGGAGAGTCGGGCCATAGGAGATGGACGGGGTAGGGGAGGTGTGGGAAAGAGGTCAAGGTTGGACAGGAAAAGTTTTTGGGGAACACTGGGACGGGTAGCTGGAGGGGGTTTGGGAGTGGAGGAAGAGGTTGTGGTTGTAGGAGGTGTTCGTTTGGTGACTTTGGGTGAAGGTGTATGCGCTGGAGGCTGTCAAGAGGTGGATGGTTGTTGGGTGGGTGGGTGCATGTGTTTGTGTATCTTGGGAGGTGGCGTCACAGACACACTGGGAGAGGACATAGGGGACATGTGAATGGCAGTGGGGGTGGTGAGTGCACGTGAGCGGCGTGTGGTGGTGGGTGTGCTGGTGATGGAAATAGTGGCTTTAGATGTAGTGCATGCAGGTGTGAGTGGAGACGAGACTGGGAGGGAGGAGGGAGACAAGGAGGAGGGGGACACAGTGGAGGCAGTGGATGTTGGTGTGTCTGCATGTGTGTGATGCTTGTGTGAGTGCCTGTGGGATGTGTGGTGCTTATGTTTGACTGAGCTTCCCTTGTGTGTTGACGTGTGTGCATGCTGGTCTGAAGGTGTGTTTGGGATAGGCTGTGGTAGAGTGGATTGCTTCTGGGTGGAGGAAGTTGGAGGGGGGAGTCTAGAGACAGGGACAATGGCTGCCATCAGTGCTGAGGCCACAGTCTGAAAAGCTTGCTGAAGGGCCGCCTGACCAGAATGAATGCCCTCCAGGAATGCATTTGTTTGTTGCAACTGCCTTTCTACACCCTGGATGGCATTTAAAATGGTAGACTGCCCAACAGTGAGGGACCTGAGGAGGTCAATGGCCTTCTCACTGAGGGCAGCAGGGGTGACTGGGGCAGGGCCTGAGGTGCCTGGGGCGAAGGTGATGCCCACCCTCCTGGGTAAGCGGGCACGGGGCAAAGGCTGAGGGGCTGCTGGGAGGGCAGTGCTGGTACGGGAGGTGGCGGCTGTACCTGTAGATGCGGGGGAACAGATGTTGCTGCCACCACAAGGGAGCTCCCATCAGAGGACGAGTCCGTGTCACTGGTGTCAGCTCCTGTCCCTGCCATGGAGCTCCCCTCACCCTCTGTCCCAATGGTGAACTCCGAGTCCGTAGTCTCGCCCTCCAGGGCCATGTGGGATGCAGCTCCCTCCTGCTCCGGTGCCACTGCTCCTCCGCCTGACGATGCTTATGCACACAAGAACAGGTAGACCACAAAAAGGGGGGGCAACAGAAGAAAGACATGTTGAGTGCATGCATTACCGCTACTGTTGGCAGACACGACAGACACAGAAGCCCCCTGCACTACACCGCGCACTTGGGCTCCACTGCTCAATCCCTGGGACATGGCCTACAAGGCTATGGATGACATCTGCACACATGGATGACACAGGAGCCTGACTAGGTGTACTTGGCACTGTACACAGGTGGGGTGGGGGCCACAGGGTCTGCCAGAACAAGGGGACCTAACTAGCACACTCGCCCTGGCCTAGGGAAACCCACAGCCCACCTCCCACACCCAGACACCGCCACTGCGTGCAAAATCAGCAGAATGAGAGTGTACTCACCCCCTTGTGGCTGCTGTAATGCCGCCAAGTGCCTATCCAACTCCTGGTACTCCACCGCCAGGATCCTGAACATCAGGGGGGTTATGGTGCGACGGGCACCCCTCCCACGTTGGGAGGCCATCCCCAGCTGGGCCTCCGCCGTCTTCTTGCTCCAGCGGCTAATGTTCTCCCATCTCTTACGGCAGTGGGCGCTCCGTCTGTGGTAGACCCCCAGGGTCCGGACGTCCTTGGCGATGGCATGCCAAATATCTTTTTTCTGGTGGGCACTGACCTACATGAATTGTAAGGGGGGAAAGAAAAGTTATTACCAAATGCACCATCACAGTCATTGGCCCCCATCCCTACCCTTGCCATGATGCACATGCACTCATCGTCGTTTCATGCACGCCTCAATCTCCCCCCCCCATCTTTCATCCATCCCACTCCACACAGGCATAGCCCACACAGCATGCTCCCAGTGCATTTACCTGTTTGTCTGGAGGACCGTAGAGTAGCGTGTACTGGGGGAGGACCCCATCCACGAGTTTCTCCAACTCCTCCGATGTGAAGGCAGGGGCCCTTTCCCCAGACGCATGAGCCATTGTCTCTTCCAGGCCGAGGTCACAGCAGCTTTTGCAGTGTAGGTCCTCTCCTGTCGAAGATCAGGTATCAAGTGATTAAACAGAGAGAAAATGGCGGTCACGTCCGCGGTGGTGCGTACCATCACCGCCGGCGTACGTCGTCATTGGCTTCTGGGACCCATAGGGTCAAATGTTAACCAATGCAGCATTGCACCGTGGCCTTCGACCGCCTACTGCGACGGTGTACAACGCCAGCGCAGTTACCTCACATCCCATTGTCCCACTTTACTGGTCAGGCAGCCGCCATTTCAGGGGCCCACATGGCTTAATTTTTAACTGCGTCACACAAACCTAGGACTTGCCTCAACACTCATACAGGCCAATTTTCGGATTATAATTAGTGTTCTGTGTAAGCTGTGGGTAGGTACCTCTGAGTTGGTTGACTCTGTGCTCGCTGTTGTCCTTCATAGGCAACGTCCGCTGGGATATGTGAGGAGATGGCGGCATCCTCCGGTGTACAGACCGCTGGTGGACCTGTCAACAATGGAAGAAAGACATGTGATCATCACCTACAGGCTTGACGGTGCCACAATCCAGGAACTGTATGCCCTGCTGGAGCCAGACCTGATGTCAGCTATCCGCCATCCCAAAGGAATCCCCCCTGAAGTGCAGGTGCTGTCAGTACTCCATTACCTTGCAAGTGGGTCATTTCAAACAACAGTGGCCATAGCATCAGGGATGTCCCAGCCTATGTTTTCCAACGTGTTGTCCAGAGTGTTGTCTGCCCTGCTGAAACACATGCGGAGCTACATCATTTTCCCCTCAGGTGGAGGATTTGCCTACAGTGAAATGAGACTTCTATGCCCTGGGACATATCCCCAACATCATAGGTGCCATTGATGGGACCCATGTGGCTTTGGTACCCCCCGCAGGAGTGAACAAGTGTACAGAAACCGGAAGAGTTATCATTCCATGAATGTGAAGATGGTGTGTTTGGCAGACCAGTACATCTCCCATGTTAATGCCAAGTTCCCTGGCTCAGTGCATGACGCTTACATCCTGCGGAATAGCAGCATCCCTTATGTGATGGGTCAACTCCAGAGGCACTGTGTGTGGCTATTAGGTGAGCACCTGGAAGCAAGTCAGTGGGAATGGTTGTCTGGGTCTGGGGATATCCCTACAGGTTAGTGTGTGTCTAACAGTTGTCCCTCACCATTTGCAGGTGTCTCTGGTTACCCCAACCTGTCATGGCTATTGACCCCAGTGAGGAATCCCAGGACAAGGGCAGAGGAACGCTACAATGAGGCACATGGGCAAACTCGGCAGGTAATAGAGCGGACCTTCGGCCTCCTGAAGGCCAGGTTCAGGTGCCTCCATATGACAGGTGGATCCCTATTCTACTCACCAAAGAAGGTGTGCCACATCATTGTGGCCTGCAGTATGCTTCACAACTTAGCTTTGCGGCGACAGGTGCCTTTTCTGCAGGAGGATGGTCCAGATGGCGGTGTTGTTGCAGCTGTGGAGCCTGTGGACAGTGAAAACGAGGAAGCAGAAGAAGAGGACATGGACAGCAGGAACTCGGTGATCATGCAATATTTCCAGTGAGACACAGGTGAGAATGCAAACCTGCCTACTACATGTACTTTAACACTACTACCTCTCTACTGTCTGTCGTTTTCACCCAGTGTATGGTCACTGAGTTGTCACTTTCCCTTACGATTTCACAGATGTGTGTCCCACAGTGTGACATCTGCTTTGTTTCCTCATGGACTAGAGCTGTGTGACATAGGTATGTTGACATTACAATTGAAAGAGCATTTTGCCACTGTAATTGCTAATACACTATTTCGAAATCACAGACTGACTCCAGATTGTTTTGTGCTTCAAGGGTGTTTATTTAAGTGCTTAATATTGGAGGGTGTTGTAAAATGGTGAGGGGTGATGGTGGAGGAATGTCCATGGCAGGGTCCAGTCTATTAGTCTCACAGGTGCATTGCCCAAATTGGCATAGGAAGTGGAGCTGGGGCAGTTTGAGGATGAACAGGGTGACAAAGTGGGACAGAAAGATGACATTCAGGGTGGTCTCATTTCTTGGCGGGGTCATGGCATCGTTCTCTGTCTTTGTCCTGGATCTCAGGGACTGTTTGCGGGGTGCTTCTCCCTCTGCAGGGGGTGGGGTGGTGGTCCTGTGGTGGTGCCTCCTGTCCACTAGCGCCGGCGGAGGTGGTGGGCAGTTCATCGTCCAGGATAGTGTCAGGGGCCCGTTGTTGTGCCACAGTGTCCCTCCTGGTGTTGAGTACTTCCTTCAGCACCCCTACGATGGTGCCCAGGGTGGAATTTATGGCTCTGAGTTCCTCCCTGAAGCCCAAATGCAGTTTCACCTGCAGGCGCTGGGTCTCCTGAAACTTGGCCAGTACCATTGCCATTGTCTCCTGGGAGTGGTGGTAGGCTCCCATGATGGAGGAGAAGGCCTCGTGGAGAGTGGGTTCCCTTGGCCTGTCCTCCCCTGTCGCACAGCAGCCCTCCCAGTTCCCCTGTGTTCCTGGGCCTCCGTCCCCTGGACTGTGTGCCCACTACCACTGCCCCCAGGTCCCTGTTGTTGTTGGGGTGGTGGGTTAGCCTGGGTTCCCTGTAGTGGTGGACACACTGCTGATTGACATGTCCTGGGGACAGAGGTATGGGCCCGCTGGGTGGATGCTGCGCTGGTGTTTCCAGAGGGGGGAAGTTCTGTAGTGGCCTGTGACTGTGTCAGGGGAACCGACTGTCCCGAGGTCCTCGATGGGCCGGGCTGGTCATCTAGATCCAGTTGGACAGATCTGCTGTCATCACTGTGGGCCTCTTCTGTTGGTGGTGTGGACATGTGTGGACCCTCCTGTCCGGTGACGTTGGGTAGGGGTCCTGCAGGGGTATAAAAGGATGTTTATTACATCTGTGTGTGCCATGGTGTGCAATAGGTGGGTGACCGTGTACTCCAGTGCTTGCATTCCTGTGTGGGACCTTGTGTGATTGTGGTTTAGGGGGGTGTATGGGTATGTGCAGTGTCCATGCTTTGGTGATGGGTGTCCATGCTTTGTTTTTCCATGCAGGGCTTGGTGTTGGGATGGGTGGGTTGTGATAGTGGGACATTTGTGAGGAGTAGGAGTGATGGGGTGAGGGTGGGGGTATGTGATGGCACGCAGGTAGAGTGGGGGATGTAATAGTAAAACTTTGACTCATCAGAGTCCATTCCTCCATCTACTCCTGCGAGGCCCTCAATCAATAAATCAATCAATCAATCACATACATTTATAGAGCGCGCTACTTACCCGTTAGGGTTCCAAGGCGCTAAGGGGGGGGGGGGGGGTGACTGCTACTGCTCGAAGAGCCAGGTCTTGAGGAGTCTTCTGAAGGCGAGTAGGTCTTGGGTCTGTCGTAGGTAGGTAGGGAGCGTGTTCCAGGTCTTGGCGGCGAGGTAGGAGAAGGATTGGCCACCGGAGGTGGTTCGTTGGATGTAGGGGACGGTGGCGAGGCTTGCGGAGCGTAGCTGGCGGGTCAGAGTGTAGAAGTTGAGTCTGCTGTTCAGGTAGGTAGGGCTGGCGTTGTGGAGTGCCTTGTGTGCGTGGGTGAGGAGCTTGATGGTGACCCTCTTGTCGACGGGAAGCCAGTGGAGCTCTTTGAGGAGTGGGTGATGTGGCTGTGGCGGGGGGCGCTGGTGATAAGGCGGGCGGAGGCGTTTTGAATGCGTTGTAGTCGTCGGAGGTGCTTTGCTGGGATTCCTGCATAGAGTGCGTTGCCGTAGTCCAATCTGCTGCTGACGAGGGCGTGGGTCAGTCTTCCTGGTGTCGGTCGGGATCCACTTGTAGATCCTGCGGAGGGTGCAGAGGGTGTTGTAGCATGAGGAGGTGACGTGGTTGACTTGTCTGTCCATGGAGAGAGAGGAGTCGAGGATGAATCCCAGGTTGCGAGAGTGATCGGTGGGTGTCGGTGCCGTTCCAAGGGTGGTGGGCCACCATGAGTCGACCCAGGCGGAGGGGGATGTTCAGAGGATGAGGATTTCCATCTTATCGGTGTTCAGTTTCAGGCAGCTGTTCCTCATCCAGTCGGCGACTACTTTCATACCTTCATGGAGGTTGGCTTTGGCGGTGGCGGGGTCGTTGGTGAGGGAGAGGATGAGCTGGGTGTCGTCGGCGTAGGAGATGATGTTGAGGTCATGACGGCGGGCCACTTGTGCGAGGGGGGCCATGTAGATGTTGAACAGCGTCAGGCTCAGGGAGGAGCCCTGGGGGACGCAGCAGATGACGTTGTTGGCTTCTGAGCGAAAAGGCGGGAGGTCTGGGTTCTACCGGAGAGGAAAGATGCGGTCCAGGCTAGGGCTTTATCCTGGATACCGGCTTCTTGGAGGCGTGTCAGTAGGGTGCGGTGGCAGACCGTGTCAAAGGCCGCTTAGAGGTCCAGGAGGATGAGGGCCGAGGTTTCGCCATGGTCGAGTTGGCGTCTGATGTCTTCCGTGGCGGCGATGAGGGTGGTCTCGGTGCTGTGGTTGCGTCTGAATCCGGTTTGCGATGGGTCGAGGATGTTGTTGTCTTCGATGTGGCGTGTCAGTTGAAGGTTGGCGATCTTTTCTGCGACTTTCGCTGGGTGGGGGAGGAGGGAGATGGGGCGAAAGTTCTTAAGGTCCTTGGGGTCGGCTTTGGGTTTTTTGAGGAGGGCGTTGATCTCTGCGTGCTTCCAGCTTTCCGGGAAAGTGCCCGTTTCGAAGGAGATGTTGATGATCTTGCGGAGCTGGGGCGCGATGATGGAGTCGGCTTTGTTGAAGATGTGGTGGGAGCAGGGGTCGGTCGGTGATCCGGAGTGGATGGAGTTCATGGTCTTGCGTGTTTCGTCGTCGTTGACGTTGGCCCAGGCGGCGATGAGGTTGGTGGTGCTTGGGTTCGGTGTGGTGATGGTGGTGGGCGTGGTCGGGGTGTTGAAACTGCTGTGGATGTCGGCGATCTTGCTGTGGAAGAATGCGGTGAGGGAGTCGCAGAGTTCCTGTGAGGGCGGGATGTCGTTGACGTTGGCGCTGGGGGCGGACAGTTCCTTAACGATGCAGAAGAGCTCTTTGCTGTTGTGTAGGCGGTCTTTGAAGGAGGTTTTCTTGGCAGTCCTGATGAGGTGGTGGTGTTGGCGGGTGGCGTCCTTGAGGGTTGCGTGGTTGTCCGTTGTGCGTTCTTGGAGCCATTTATTTTCCAGTTTCCTGCAGGTGCGTTTGGAGGCCAGGAGTTCGTCGGTGAACCAGGAGGCTTTCTTGCTGGTGTGGTTGCTGGGGGGTTTCTTCAGCGGGCGAGGATGTTGGCGCAGTTGTTGATCCACTGTCTGAGGTTGTAGGCTGCGGCGTCGGGATCGGTGGGCTCGCTCGGGGTGTCCTGGGAGAGGGTGGTGTGAAGCTGTTCTCCGGTGACTTTGCCCCAACTGCGGCGGGGGAGCTGGTGGTTGTGGCAGTGTGTGGTGTTTTTTTTGTAGGTGAAGTGGATGCAGCGGTGGTCGGTCCAGTAGGGTTCGGTGGTGTGGTCGAAGGTGACGTGGTCGCTGGTGGAGAAGATGGCGTCTAATGTGTGGCCGGCGGCGTGGGTTGGTGAGGTGACGAGTTGTCTGAGGCCGAGGTTCGCGAGGTTGCTGATCAGCGTGGTAGAGTTGGTGTCGTTGTTGTTCTCGAGGTGGAGGTTGAGGTCCCCGAGGATGATGTAGTCCGTTGAGCTGAGTGCGTGGGTGCTTGCGAGGTCGGCGATTGTGTCGCAGAACTGGGCCCGTGGTCCGGGGGTCTGTAGACGAGCATTCCTCTGAGGGTGGTGTTGGGGTCGATGTGGATCCGGAAGTGGAGGAGCTCGGCGGCGTTGAAGTGGTCGTCTGTATGGGTGGTGATCTTGAGAGTGGACTTGTGGATGATGGCGAGTCCTCCTCCGTAGCCGTTGGTGCGGTCCCTGCGGGTGATCTTGTATCCGTCTGGGATGGCGATGTCTGGCGCGGATGAGTCGTTCCACCATGTCTCGGTCAAGAAGGCTACGTCGGGGCGGTGCTGTCGAGCAGGTCCAGAGTTCGACGGCGTGTTTGCGTGCGGAGCTTGTGTTGAGGTGTTTGCAGTGGAGCTGGTTGGGTCTGGCGGTAGTTGGTTTGGAGGTTCGGTCGCAGGTGAAGTGGCAGTTGTGGCAGGCGAAGGGTCCGTGGTTGTGCTTCGGTCGGCTAGATTGCAGTGCTGATCTCGGCCGCTGTTGAGTGCGTGGAGGGAGTTGGCGTCGTAGCTGAGGCTGGGTGTGGTGCGGTGGGGTGCTCGGGGACCAGGGGTTCTGGTGCTGGGCGCGGTCCAGGCGCGGCGGGTGCAGACGGGCTAGCCTCTGGCGCGACATCACGCACCCGCTGTGCAGTCGCGCAGCGACCGGCATTAAGAAGGGGTGGAGGGAGGGAGGAGCAGCTGGGAGGCGGGTGGGAGAGCGCGAATGGGGGGGAGGGGGGCAGGGCCGCGGGAAGCGGGGGAGAAGCGGCGATCGGGGTCAGGAACGGCAGCACAAAACGGAGCCTAGGAGAGAGGGAACAGAAAAGTAAAAAACCTGGCGAAAAATCAGACTGAAATAACAGAGCCTAGGAGGGCCTAAGAGAGAGGGAGCAGAACAGTTGAAAACACGGGGAAAAATCAGACTGAGATGACGGAGTGCAAGAGAGCCTAAGAGAGAGGAAGCGGAAGAGTTGAAAGCACGGGGAAAAAGCAGACTGAGATAACACAGAGGGGTGAGAGGAGAGGAGAGATACGGAAAGAAAGGTGGCACAGAGAGAGAAGTGTCAAAGTACACAGAGCACACAACAGTAAGGAAAATACAGAACAGAACAGGGCAACAGCAGACAGAACGATACTTACTGCCCACCACTGGGCCACCAGGGATGAGGCGCAGGCGGGAGCCTGCGGGTGGAGGAGGGCCTCGAACTCACGGGCAGCGGCAGTCAGGGCACCAGCAGGGTGCACTGGGGCGGCGGGGGAGCGTCTTGGCCTGTGAAGCCTTGGCCTCAGGATGCAGAATCACCAAGACCTGCTCCTCCAATGTTGTTAGTTGTGGGGGAGGAGGTGGGGGTCCGCCGCCAGTCCACTGAACCGCAAGTTGGTGTCCTGAGATCACGGAACGCACCTTCCCCGTAGGTGGTTCCACCTCTTCCTGATGTCTTCCCGATTTCTTGGGTGCTGTCCCACTGCGTTAACCCTGTCCACTATTCTTCGCCATAGATCCATCTTCCCAGCTATAGAGGTGTGCTGCACCTGTGATCCGAATAGCTGTGGCTCTACCTGGACGATTTCCTCCACCATGACCCTGAGCTCCTCCTCAGAGAACCTGGGGTGTCTTTGCCGTGCCATGGGGGTGGTGTGGGTGATGTGTGGGGCAGTGTGTGTAGTGATAAGTGGGGTAATATTTAGTGGTGTGCTGTGTGAGGTGCGTGGAAGTTATGTGGGTGATGGTATTGTGTGCCTGTGGATTCTTGGTAGTTGTTTGTGGTGTCTCTCTATGCCCTTCTCTCGGTAATTGTGGTCGTAGGGGTTTGTGTGTGATGTGGGTGTGTGTTTCATATTGTAATGGGTGTGTGGGAGTGGTGTGTGTATGTGTATCAGGTGTGTGTGTTTCAAATTGTCCAATGTGGCAGTGTTTTGTCAATGTGTGTGTATTTTGAGCCCAGCGGTGTGTACCACCAATGGAATACCACGGTTGAAAGACCGCCGCGTGGATTCGTGGGTCATGATAGTGTGGGCATATTTCTGTTGGCGTGATGGTGGAGGTTTTGTTTTCGCCAGTTTATCACTGACCTTTGGTGTGGCGGACTTGTGTGGGTGGCTGAATTTTGGCAGATTCCGAGCTGTGGGTCATAATAGCTGTGGCGGAATTCTGCGGCCATGGCGGTGTGTTGGTGGTCGTCTGCACAGCAGTAAGCGGCTTTTACCGCCAATGTTGTAATGAGGGCCTAAGTGTGGTCTTATATAAATATCCACCTACTCTTTTCCAGTGAATATGCACTCCAGTTCAACCTCCTATCAAATCTGTCTCATGGATTTACATATCTGGGAGCCATACTTAATTTGAGCCTGGGGTTGGGAGGGGGGCATGTGCACTAATATTTGTGGTCCTGCAATTATTTCTCCTTATCAGACATTTCCTGAGAGCATGAGAAGGGAAAACATGCAAAGAGAAAAGACAGAGGAACAGAAAGACGGAAAATGTCCAAAGGTGAGAAAGCAGGAACATGCAAGAGTGAGATAAAAGATAAGGGAGTGTCTGTTAGTGCATTAAAGAGGCATGAGGTGGATCTGTGACTGCACAGCCTTGGTATCTGGTGCACTGATATTTAAAAGCACTGGCAGTGGGCTTCTGAGCACTGGCACTCATTCTGTTACAAATTAAGCACTTTTGTGAGCAACAATCCCTCAGACCGAGTCATATGCCTGGCTGTGTAGGGCTTAGCAAATGTGTATAGAATGCAGTAACAGGTTTGGTAATATATATCCCACCCTGTTTCTGGTAGAGCATACTTCCTTTTCATTGTGTTGAAGGATTTGATACATCATCAAATAAGTCTTCTACTGTGATGCAGTTCCTTACCCTCCACCCACTAACAGAGTTTTTGTCTGTAGTCCAAGTAAAGTGAGGATTAGCCATTAATCGTGTGAATGACAATGGGTCAGTTTGTCCCACTCTGCCAGATTGATCCTATTCATAGGAGAAGATTAAAGGCTTTAACTCTGATACTTCTGTCCAGTAATGGCACTATCCATACAAGAGTCCCCATTAAGTGCTCTATGAAGCACCATTGCTTTTCAGAGTCTGATGTTTCACATTCCACAACGTATCACATGTGGGATGCTTGGGAGCATTTGACTATTACAGGGGGACCCAAGCCTGCACACTTCAGCACCTGGGACATGAGACGTCTAGCTAGCCTTAACTTTTTCATCACCCCTATAAAGCTGTCGATTGCCCTTCGAAATTTGAAAAGCAGACTAGGAGGGGACTGGAAATGGTACAATATAGAGTTCTTCTGTCACATTTCCCATACACAGAGGTACCAGGCAAGGCTATCCCCTTTCCATCCTGTCATTCGCTCTTACTATGGAGTCCCTGATAAACACATATGCAACGAGAATTACAGTGCGCAAGATGTCCAAATATGCGATAATGTCTTAATCTCAAACATAAATCCCCTTACTTCCCCTTTATTAGAAGAGCTAAAAATATATATTAAAATATTTGATTAGGTTATTTTTGCTAAACTAACCAGCAAGGCAGTCACATTTTTATAACTAGATGACCAACACTCTGTGCTACTGCCCTTGACATTTAAAACACGTCATCAATAAAATGAAAGATTTATCTTTTTTCCGAGTAGACAAAAGCAATGCAACTAGCCACTGCTGAGAGAGTTTAAAAGAAACCTATGATAAAAAGCATACAACATCCCCTCGCTACAATTGCACAGCTCAAAAAGGGAGTTCATGTATCCTCTGTTCTCCCAGCTACATTCTCAGCAGAGCAGCCGACCTCCTCGCTGGCTGGCAAGTGCTGCGTGATTTGTTATTTCGCCAAAGGATGAGAACTGATTTAATCTTGTGAGAGGCCTTACTTAGTCTCTGATAAGTGTTGTAATGTCTCTAAATACGTTACCCTCCCCTATTCTTATCTGTCCACGTGGCTGAATGTAATGTCAACATGCCCAGGTTAAGCGCAGTTCAGAGAAAACTGTGAACTAACCACAGCGTGTTCCCAGACAGCTACAATGCCCCCTCTGCACCAGCCCACTAATTCGATTTGCTCACCTAATAATTGACGTTGATAAGGAATTAGTCTTGCTGCTTGGTCTTTTAAGGCCACATACTGGCTAACCGACCTGTTGTCATGGGCCAGGCGAGCTTGTGCACGTGTGAGGAAGAGGTGGGGGCTGCGCCAGGAAAGCAACAAGATACTGGTGCAGGTGTATATTTTTTTAATATATATCATCTATTCACTGAAATTAGCAAAGAAAATTATGGTATGGTTGAGTGGCTTTAACACCATAACACACGTTATTCTTTAAAAAAAAAAAAAAAAACTCAGAAATTCACTTAATACACTCTTAATTACAGTTATGGTTCCGGGTGAAACCGAAAAACCACCGAAATTCGCAATTTATGGTTAGGACCACAGTCCATAACTTTCACAATGCCTTGCAAACTGTAACTCACACACAAATGGTATGCCCTTCATTCCATCCTACTGAGGCAGATGCAATTACAATTTTATAAATAAGCTTACACGTGAATTTACATATCACGTGACCCTTGCCTCTTTGCAAGAGATGCCTATGAATGTAATATTATTTATTGGTTTGTGTACATGCTGTTACTTATTTATAATTTGCTGTCAGGTGTTGTTATTTAGTGGTATAAGTATTGTGAAGTCCTAAGCACTGCATTTGGAGTGTGAGTTATGGTATACACGGCAGGGGTTGGCCGCAGGCCTGGCCTCTCATCAGGCTGTGTGCACATTCCTACATAGGAGGCCATCTCCTGTTGTGCACAATCGTTGGCTGCATGAAACTCGTCTTAAAGGATCCAAAGTGGGTGCCATTATCTGGAAAGGTTTCGTTGAATTGTGTCAAAGTTATTAAGAAAAATGCCTTTTCCATGGAAACTCTGATTGAACCATAACTGCTGCATCTGTAATACTTCAACCCTACATTTGACTGTATCTGACGCAGTGGTGTCCACAGTGGTGAGCTTCACAAGTAGGAACAATAGGGTGCTCTGTGATGCTGATAGTGCAAGGCTTCACTGATCGCTGCTTAGAAGCCACAGAGAGCCAGTGCATAAACTGTGATGGGGAATCCTATATAAATAATAAAATAAATAGTATGACACTGTTGGGAAGCATGAAAGGCCACGGAGAATCAAAACAAACTTCATCAACCCAAATGTAATCACAGAGCAATTTCTTTCCCACCCGTGATAGCCGGATGAACAGCTAATCACAGCTTTGGAAACTGTAATACAATTCCTGTTTTATGATACTAAAACACAGTACTTGTAGGTATAAATAACCTCTATCAATATTGTGTTGAGAAATCACACAGTATAATGCAATAGCTACTTTGCCTCACAAGAGGTAGAAAAGCATTAGAGAAACGCTACAATACAATACAGAGCCACCAAGTGCAACCCACAAATCCTCCATTGAGGCTTGAAGCTCGGGGAACCCTTTCCCCAAGTTCTTTTTTAAATGATGCCTAAAGAAATATTTGACAAACACTTGTCTACATACAATAATACACTGTGTACCCTAGGACCCAGGGGGAAGATCTCTCTGCATTAGTAAGCCATGATTTTACCTATTGAAAGTGTTTGCGTCTTCCTTAGGGCTGTATTTAGGATTCCTGTAGTGAAAACAGCCCCTCAGTCCATAAGAGGGTTTCTACAAGCCTCATATAGTCTGTCTGGCTCAGCAGCTCATTGTTTGACACAGATTTAAGTGCATTTCCACTACAGGCACCGCACATGCAGGACATTATTTCCCTTCTTCAACATGCCATACATTTCCAGAAATGAATGAGAAGTGTGCCTGTAATATCATACACATCCCATTAATTTCAGAAAAAAATACGTTCTCTGACAGCCTTTGGCTGCAGGCAGAGTTTTGCATTATTAAACAACATAAACAAAACTTCCGCTATTTACTCGGCAAAACTCTAGGACGGGTTTGTTATAATGCAAAGATGGTGGCCAAACGTGTTAGTACTGGCCACAATATTTGCACAATGTTTTCAGAGTTTTGCGTCTGGGTCTTGGCCTCTTGTGTTGCTGCTGTTTATAAGGTGATTTATTTGCCACACAACCATCATATATAATTCCTCAAAAATATATCAAAATAGGGTGATTTAATGCTAACACTAACGGGACCCCATTTCTGGCATATTTTGAACTTCTTCTGTAGTTTTGGGGGGAATAAGCAGCCGAACCATTGTTGCAGACACCCATTGCAACATTCTGCAGGCAAGCTGCGCATAATATATGATGCCACCCCCCATAAAAAAAGATGTGCTTGAGTTCTCCAAACCTCAGTCAGTCATCTTTTAGGGATTTCAGTCTTGGGCTACTTCTTGATCTACCCGCTTTGGCATCTGCCAGCCCCCCTCCTTTCCCATTGACACGCATAAGGGTCATTGCAGAAGCAGAAAGTTTCATTCCACATCTCCTTCTCCATAGTGGGCTAGGGTTCCCTATTCGCCAGTTTGGCAAGCCATGGGGACGATGGTCACCAGGACCGCGATGGACATTGGTTGCTCCGTGCTGTCTCTGCCATGTTCATGGTTAGAAGTCTGCCTGATTCAGAATGACAACCACCCTTTTATGACTTCTATTTCCTTAATGGCTGGTTTCTCAACCCAAGACCATGATGATTGACATCTGGGTTGCTGTTCCTTCACTTCCCGATCAAAAGAGGTTTGGACAGCACATAAACCAGCACTGCATTTTGCAATGTCCGTAGTTAGTGGGTTCTTCCACTGGTGACTAGTTTGCTCACTCATCCCAGTTTATTCATGTACACTTTGTGTGTGTATTTGTGTCCCCCTGGGCTCCTTGTGTAACTGCTTGCTGGTAACTCTCTCCACTTATTTTTGCGCCCAGCCTCCAGCTTTTACCTGATCAAGATTGCTCTTAGAACTAATGGTAATAAGTGTATACGGTTTTGAGTTACCTTGAATACTGCTAAGTATTTATTGTGGTGTTAATATACTCCTTGCTTTGGTGTGGTGTGCTCCCGACATACTTAAACAAGCTTGTAGGCCAGTGTTGTTCTCTCTGCTCTTCTAACCCTATTTTCCCTGTCCTCCTTTACCCTCCATCCCCAATTACTGCAATACAAACCGTGTCTAGGGCATTTGGAAATAGGGGTGGGGTAGGGTATTTGGGATCTGTGCAGTTTTCACCTCTGGCCATGGCAACCACAGCCTGGCCGACACATGGGGAAATTTTAAGTGAATGATTAACAATCATTTGCAATATGAATCTTCAATGTATGAATGACAGAATAGTAACAGCCCGCAGTACCACCCTGATTCTTCTGTACTATCATCCTACATAGTCAAAGAAAGATTTCTTATGATGCGTCTTGCTGCCGAAACAGCATCTTTGTGTGGCTCACCGTTTAACTCAGTCTGACCATGCTTGGCCTAGTGGTGTGTGTGGGAGGTTTAGTGGCAAGGTGTAGGAAGCTGGCTCTGTATATACTAAATCAAAATGAGATATAGTGGGCACAAAGTCTAGGGGTTCCCCAAGAGGCTTGACAGAGGCAATAATAGATAGTACTAATGCTCCATTTGTGGTAGTTTGGTTGAGTAGTTAGGCTTATCAGAGGGTAGTGTTAAGCTTTTGATGTACACACACAAGCAATAAGTGAAAACACACACTCAATGACAACTCCAGGCCAGTAGGTTTTTATATAGAAAAATAGTCTTTTGTTAATTTAATTCTAGAACCACAAGATTCATTTAGCAGGTAAGTACATCAAATGAAAGGTACTTTGCATAGTAATACATAGGAATTTGAATAGAATCAATACTGTACACACTTTTCTTTAAAATGGCAAAAAGCTATTTTTAAAAGTGGACACTGCAATTTTCAACAGTTCCTGGGGGAGGTAAGTAAAGTACAGTGTCTGAGGTAAGTACCACACGGGTTCAGTCTCCGGGGCATAGGTAGCCCACCGTTGGGGGTTCAAGGCAACCCCAAACACCCAGCACCAGCAACACGGCTGGTCAGGTGCAGAGGTCAAACAGTAACCAAAATAACGTGGGCACCTATGGAGACAGGGGGTACTCCAGTTCCAGTCTGCTTGATGTAAGTACCCGTGTTGTCAGAGGGCAGACCAGCGGGGTTTGGAGGAGTACTGGAGGGGCCCCAAGTAGGAACAAAAGCCACACCCTCAGCGGCACGGGGGCAGCCGGGTGCAGTGTGCCAACAGGGAGTCGGGTTCTCAATAGAACTCTATGGAGTGGCCCAGGGGTCACTGCAGGCAGGGCACAGGGGGGCCTCTTGGGCAAGCCATTGACTGGGCAAGGATGAGGGCCGCCTGCTGGTCGTTGCTGCACGAGTGGTCTGTTTCTCACGGGCCTGGGGGCTGCGGGTGCAGTGCTTCTCCAGGCATTGGATATCTTCATCCCGGGCAGTCGCGGTCAGGGGGGTCTTCGGGATTCCCTCTGCAGGCATCGTGGTAGGGTTGCAGGGAGGTCAGCCCAGGGTGGACACGTCGTTGGATTCATCTGGGGGTCCTCTCTAGATAGTTGGTTTCTCTGGACATGGGCCACGTGGATTCACGCTTCTTGAATGAGGTGAGAGTCCCTTTAAAGTTGGTTTCTTGGTCTTTTGTTTGGGCAATTCCGCTGTCCACTGGAGTTTCTTAGTCCTCGATGATGCAGGCAGTCCCCTGTAGGCTTTTCAGGGGTCACTGATCCCGCAGAACGCGTTGCTTTTTTTCTTGCAACTTTTCGAAGCAGGAGATGGGCCAGTAAGGCTGGGGCTGAGTCAGTTGGTGTCTCCTTCTCTTCTCTGCGGGGTTTTCAGCTCAGCAGTCCTTCTTCCTTGAGGCTGTCAGGAAATCTGATGATCTGGGTTCAGGGTCACCCCTAAATACTAAATTTAGGGATGTGTTAGGGTCAGGGGGCAGTAGCCGATGGCTACTGTCCCTGAGGGTGGCTACACCCTTCTTGTGCCCACTCCCTCTGGGGAGGGGGGTCCATCCCTCTCCCTATTGGTCCTACTCCTCCAAAGCAAGATAGAGGATTTCTGAAGGAGGGGGTTACTTCAGCTCTGGTCACCTTAGGGGTGGGCCTGGCTGGAGGGGTGACTACTTCTTGTTTTTCTCATTATACCTCTGGACTTGCTGCCAAAAGTGGGGCTGTGTCCGGGGGGCTGGCATCTCCACTGGCTGGAGTGCCCTGGGGGCACTGTAACACCAGGCGTGAGCCTTTGAGGCAGTTCCTGCAGGGGGGAGGTGTGATGCACCTCCACCCAGTACAGGCTTTGTTCCTGGCCACAGAGAGCACAAAGGCTCTCCCCCCAGGTAGTCAGAAACTCGTCTCTCAGTGGCAGGCTGGCACAGACCAGTCAGTCCTGCACTGAAGGATTGGGTAAAATACAGGGGGAATCTCTAAGATGCCCTCTGTATGCATTTTTTAATAAAGCCAACACTGGCATCAGTGTGGGTTTATTATTCTGAGAAGTTTGACAAACTCCCAGACCATATACTTAATAAGGTCACACTGTACTTAAAATGTCTAAGAATGGACTTAGACAATGTAGGGGCATATTGCTCCTGCAGCTATGCCCTCACCTGTGTGGTGTAGGGCACCCTGCCTTAGGGCTTTAAGGCCTGCTTGAGGGCCGACTTACCTATGCCACAGGCAGTGTTTTGTGTGCATGGTACCCTGAGGGGGATGCCATGTCGACTTTACCTTTTTCTCCCCACTAACACACACAATCTTCCATGGCAGTGTGCATGTGTTAGGTGAGGCGTCCCTTAGGGTGGCACAACACATGCTGCAGCCCTTAGGGACCTTCTCTGGTCACAGGGCCCTTGGTACCACTGGTACCTTTTACAAGGGACTTATCTGTGTGCCAATTGTGGAAACAATGGTACATTTTTAGTGAAAGAACACTGGTGCAGGGGCCTGGTTAGCAGGGTCCCAGCACACTCTCAGTCAAGTCAGCATCAATATCAGGCAAAAAGTGTGGGGTAACTGCAACAATGAGACATTTTCATTTTCCTACACAAGGCAAGCCAGATGCTTGCTGCATCTAGATGGCTAAAGATAATCACTGTGAGTGTCTGTTGTGATGATGGATGTAGTGTAATGGTGGCTGTCAGAAGACTTATACACCCTGGTTGCGAGGATCAAAATCCCGAGGCAATAAATGAAAAGCTCACACAAGGGCAAAGACTCTTGCCATCCTCAATGTGAGGAACTGAAGCCAGCATGAAGTGTGACCCACATAAAGGAAAAACCAGGAGTAAGGAAAATCATCTGACATGGAAATCTTTGGGATGGGTGGAACAAGAGAAACAAAGGGTGTTCGAAGGGTGGACGGCATAGAGAGGTGAGTAAAAAGGTGTTGCCTAATCCCCAGTGCCCTAGGAAGGTATTTTTCTCCCTTCCCCTAGAAATGTGCTGTCTCTTGCCATCTGCTCCATGAATGAAGAAGCTAGGGTCTTCCAGCTACTTCTATCCTTAATGCAGGCTCATTTAGAGGGAAGACAAGTCACCTAGAAATGAGTAAGGATGCCAAACAACAGACAGAAGGTGAACAAGGCCACTCTCCAGATACCACAGCCTTTTACCAGCTGGCAAGCATTTCCCCAGCCAATGCTAAATCATACACCAATGTCTGAAGCCCACCATGAAAGAATCAACAGGAACTAGTTCAATCAATCGATTGTCAAGATGTACCCCATTCAATCAAACGCAGCTCATAGGTTTTGTCCCTTTTATGAAAGAGGGAAAGCTGTGATGATGGTCTTTGTAGTGATGGACAATTATTGTGGATTGTGTGTGAGGTCACTGGCTCAAGCCTGAACGTTAGACTAATCTCTCTCTTCTTTGTATTGACCACACTGGATTTCAATTACTTCTTACTGAATGGCGTTTGGAGCCCTGTGTTGTTTCATCTTCTATCATAAAATCCTCATTTTGCTTGGAATTCAAGAGACTTACACCAAAGTATTGCAGCTCTAGCTACAGTACAAAGTGTTCATCACCAATTAATGTATTATCAGCTGCTTTACCTGCAGGCCTTTAAGACTGGATTGCAACATGTGAAGATTGTGGTGTATTATACGCTGTTGTGCGACCTCACCATGTAAATACCCTCACAAAACCATCTTGAATCCAGTCAGCCTCATTTGTAAATCCTCTTGCTCAACCCTGGCTAGCTGTGGCTTTGAGCAGCAAGCTTAAACAAAAGAACCAGCATAAAGCATTTAGATGCACCAAACAACAGACTAAGAAACCTATGCAACATGAAAGAAATCTGACACCAGTTTCTAAAAATTGCTTATATTTACATGAATTTGTAGACACCAAGATAAGCACAATCCACATGATTGTTCTGGGGATACAGATTTTTAAGTTAATTGGGAATCTCAGCTTTTTAGTCTGAATCACAAATAAGTATTGGTAACTGCAAAGTTTGGAAACTTTTGAGAAGTTTTAAAGAATTGTGTTTGACTACTTTGGCCCGGATTGGGCATCCAGTACTGACAAGGAGAATGTCAGGGGGCCAATAAGGAGTATCTGAATTGTTACCTAGTTACAAAAGCAGTCTCAATTTGAGATCCGCATTTTACACAAAGACCGCAACAGACTTCAGTAGATTGGTTTTGATGCTGAGGATGCTGAAAAGATGCCCTGGGTACTGTGCGATACATGGAGTCTTCCTGTGGTTACTCCTTGGTCAATGCGTAAGGTGGTGACTTTGACCACAGGGGTTGGCCTCTATAGAAGTCCTCTTTAAGCCAGCAGAAGTCCAGTCACACCTGGTCTGCTGGTTTCCGGTCACAGTGGGCATCAATGGTATCCTTTGACAAAGGGTAGTGTCCATCTTGGGTAACCAGTATGTACTCTCATGACTCTCCCTGGTCCGCCATACTCAGACGCAACTTATGAGCATCAAGAAGTGGTCATGATGGCTGTACATTTTGGTTTGCAGCAATGTGGTCGAAGTGGCTTCAACCAGACAAAATGAGCTACTTTAGCATTTATGTCCCTGGTGCTCGAACAGAGAGTTAGACGATTGACTTGGAGTGCAACTTTTTTGTTTGGGGCTCTGGGGTGACTTTTTCCATGAGCCAGACACAGCAAGCAAAGTCCTTTCTTTACTAACTCGAGTAACAGTAGGTGCAGTCCAGCGATCAGTGCAGTCTCTCTCGTTAGATATAGAGGTCAGCAGGGCAGTCCTTCTCCTGTCCTTTCTCCAGTCCAGCTATGACCAGAGGTTCATTGTGCCAGGAGTGCCATATTCATGCCCAGAAATAGCCCTGGGGATGATGCGACCATTAGCCAATGGACTACCAGAATACCCTGCCTTATGACCACTTTTGGTTATGTTTAGCATTGAGCTACCCCAGAGGGCACCTTTCTACCCACTACTAAGATATCTGAATCCTTCTCTTGATGTGCAGAGTTAGTAGCTCATTCTAGAGGTGTGGCTACCTGTAGGCTACAAGCTCATGGAAAAACAGGTTTGGCACTGGTTTCTGTCCCTTCCCCCAGCCCCTCTACCTGAACAAAAGGGCAGCCCCTCTCAAGTGTGATTGCCATTTGCCCATTAAAGGTGCCATCTACTTTGAAGCTCACATTTTGAGCCATAACTCTGTGACGTTTCCTATGAGGGGAGCTGACACCTCCCCCTGTGGAAGGCGTCTATTGTTTAAGGCTGGGGAGTCATTCACACTATTTCCCAAAATGGCAGAAGACTGTTTGGTGACCAGAAACTGCAAATTATTGGGAGCAATATAGTGAGGTCTCTAAACACTACCACAAAACCCTTTTTTGTGTGCAGGCTGTTAATTTGATTTGTCAAAGTACTATTTGAAGTAGTCCCATTCAGAAGTTAGCAGGGCTGGGATATCAGTCTGCAACTCGATATTGGCAATGGGAGCTCCATAGGCCTTCTTTAGCGGAGACTTCTATATTGTTAAAAAAAAGTATAGGCTTTTCCATTGGTTTAAATGGCATGTCGAACTGGCAGTTTAAAACTGCTTTTCTGGCTGCAGTGGCAGGCTGGGATCCATTTAGAATTTGTTACACTCAGGGACGCACAAGCAGTGCTGCAGCAGTGAGTGGACACTTTACTTAGACGCCCTGGGTACTTTGGTACCATGTACTAGAGACTTATCAGTAAGTTAACTTACGCCAATTGTAAAGAGCAGAACACTGGTACTGACGTCTGGTTAGCAGTCCTTAGTGCACCCTAAGAATTGAAAAAATTAGCAACATCGGTCCAAAAGTTTGGGGTGATCATGATAAAGAGGCATTTCCTTACAGAACAGCAATACTAAAGGAAGTGAAGTTAATTGTCAGCTAAGATGAAAATCCTAATAAAAATATCCAGTTGGAATTCACTTCAGTGTGGAGGGGTACCTTAATGAGAGCTCAGGAACACAACCCAGAAATGCATACAAAAGAATAAAAAACAAGCACCCAACGAACAAGAAGCCCTGTGAAACCTACCATTTGAACACCTGAATTTTAGACCTGAATAAGGCAATGAGAAAACCCCTAGTGTTAGTTCACATTGGCAAGATAGCCAATTATGGCCCCCAGGACTTAAAATGTTTGCCAGAACTCCATACTAAAAATATTCAATCGGAGCATAAGGAGGAAATGGATTGTGGACTCAGAGAGCAAAATAGTGGTTGAGTCACCCTGAAGATTCATTGAAATAAGCGTACTGCGAGCCTAACTTCCTGCGTCCGTGACAAGTGCCAGGGACATAATCAGAGGAGGATCTTCTTAAACCATTAGGCAAGTGGAAAGCACTATTCTTGATAGGGACTGGGAGCTATACAGGCAGTGATTTCCCAAGGAGATCAAGCAGTGAACTCCAAATCATCCCTGTTATACTCTTTGAGGGACTGCGATTCCTGCAGTGTCTGCTCTATCCAGGCACACTGTACAGACACTAGGGCATCAAAGTCACCCTGAAGAGATCGGTAAGCATGTGCTAGTAACACATAAAGCTCCAGAAGGAATTATTATGGAAGATTCTGGTTTCTATATTTTTCAAATGAACGAAAGCATGCTCTGTGCTAGTACTTGAAAAAAAGCATTTAATGAACAGAAACAAAATCAATACCAATATCAAAAATATATATCAATAATTGATTTTTAAATGCTAACATTTCAACAAATATTGAATTATGTACAAGTAAAGTGGGTTCCATACTACTATGTTTGCCAACAAGGACACCTGTGCACACAATATAGATGTTTTTCAAATTGCCTTGAATGGTGTAACAACCACTCAACCTAAGTAAACAGTCGCAATGTAGAGAGTCCAGATTCACAAGTATGTATAGAATTCACAGGCTGATGTGGAGAGGCCATGAATGTCTCATTCAGAAGTAAATCTGTGACACCATTAGAAAGAAAGCAAAAGGCATCAGGCATACCAAAAAGGGGGAAATCTTGTTGTATTGTGTACAGACGTACACCCAACTGAAGTGTGTAAAACAACCTATTAAACACATAACATTACTAAGTGAACCAATGGATGTGTCAAGTGTACTAAGTGATATAGTTAAGAAACGTAAGAAGTCAACACACATGAAAAATAGTGTGTACGTACAATCATGTGGCTCATGCCATGTGTATGATAATGCAATTCAATTCACATCACAAAGTACCTTAGGATTAAAACCTGTTACGTATGATGTATACAGCCAATTTTACCAACTTATCCAACTCCATATCAGCATGTGAATACTATGAATATGTGATAATTTGGACTCTTATCATGGGGACTGTTTTCGTAGGTGGAGTGGTGGTCACACTATTCAAGGCCATTGAGGAAATCTATAATGCATTTACAAATGTCTTGGTTGGTGTGTGTATCAATATGTGACCCACTTTACTGGTACATTACTGGATCTTTTCAGTTTTGAAATGTCATATATTGATACATAGCCCAAGGTTCACAAAGCTTTTGCGTTGGGTGTGTGTTACTTTTATAACGCAAACCAGGCTCAAAACCTTTATTCGGATTTACAGACCAACGCAAATTGGTATTTGCTTTGGATTTGTAAAAAAAAAGTAACACAAACAAGCGTGAATAGCTGCTTTGTGTTTCTTAGCATCAAAGGGGTAGTGCGTGGGTGGTACATGGGCGTTCCCGAAAACCCTATCTACTAACATTAGTACACAGGGTTTTGTGCTAAAAAATAAAACTGCTGTCCTGTACAGCACACATACAAAGTAGTAAAAGTTTTAAATTAAGTCTAGGCATAGTATTTTGCCCTGGAAGAGAAGCCTTCCAGTACAAAACCTATGCTAGACTCACACACACTCTTACACTATTGCACGAAGGTGTATGTGTGGTGCTAGGCAGCAAAATTCTGTGCCGGCGCTAGGGGAAGGGATGGAAAGTGCCATATCTCTGTAGACATGGCACAATCCTGCTTTCTCACTGTCACGCAACACCACACAACATTTTTGGTTGCTGCACTACGTTACCTGACAGTTTTGTGAATCTGAGCCTCAGTGTTGATAACGGTATTGAAAAGTTTTTATTGTTAATTTCGTTTACTCAGTTTTTCTTTCAAGTACTTTCATTAATTTAAAGCTTTATTGACAATGTATTTTTCTTAAAAAAGAATTAGCAAGATTCATTCTATCAATTGAATTTATTGACCAATCATATAGTAATCAAAATCATTCGTAATAAGTCAGTCATAAGTATTTTCTATTAAAATAATTTTCTTCTAACAGCCTATCCAGCGGAAAACAATGAGTGTTAGGGTGGTGGAGTTGGGGAGAAGGGACATGGTCAGTAAAGAGTAGTCTGGTAAGGGTGTATGGCCAAGAGTCAGATCAAACAAGTAACAGAGAAAGTATATTTCTGCAGTAATATAGAAGTAGTATTGTGGGTAAAAAGAAAGAGGTATAGGAATGGGAGAAGGCTTGCTGTTCGAAGCATATCCAGATGACTGTAACCATAGTGCTGGGGCAGATAGGAAAACAGTCCTTTGATAAACTAGGTTCAACAGGAACCCTACAGTGTCCTGTTTACCACCACAGAAATAAAGTACAATTGAAGCATATTTATCACAGACACTCCAACTGTAGGTGACTAGTGGAAATGCGCAATTATGGAGTGGCCCACAAAAAAAAAACATATTTGGATGGTAAATGAAAGTTCAAGTTTGCCAAGCCCCAGAATGTGAATTCAAATTTAAGGAAGAATTAAAATTACCATTGTAAATATTACAAATTTATCAGTGGGCACACCAAGAGTGCAAAGGACAAAGTGGTTCTGCCCTAACATGTGTCTTTAGTAGTTTCCCTGACCTTGGACTGTCATCTTCTCTTGATTGCTGCTTCTGGTTCATGATATGGTCTCAGGAGTTAGAGAATGTCACTTGTTGTGTGCTTCCCGTGATGAAACCCACAGGGCTGTTGTAGTGTGCAGTCATATATTCTATTTCTGTTTTGTGTTCTCTGTATTTCTTAAAACCAGCTTTTAGACCATTGCCAGGGTACATGGATTGCTACCATCCACTTATTCTAATCTAATTTTGCCATTTTAAAGTTCCATAATAGTGCAACAATCATTTCCAAATGAAGATTAGAAAACAAACACAAAAGCAGTGTAGTCAAAAAACGTTATGTATCTTATTAGGAGAAAGCTCAGAATATTATGAAATGTAACTGTCTTTGAATTAAAATAATTAAAAACACTGAAAAGGACAATGTGTCCTATGCAAGTGTCACTAAAATAACTGAACATACTACAGTTCATCGACAAGAGGTGTGTGAAGTAAGTGACAAATGTTGAAGTGGAAGATCTTTGTGGCAGTTACAGCTGCTTTTCCAGCTGTGGGCTATATCCTTTGTGTGGCCACGAGTTCCGTATTCAGCTGAATCATCTGAATAAGGTCCGCAGATGAAGCGATGGAAGACCTGAAGATTAATACAAACGGAATTACAAACTTCTCTGGAACTGATAGGAAACAAATGAAAAACAGCAAATATATTTTACAGAGACCGAACAATTTAACCTATTTCAGAACACTATTTAAGCCTCAAGGTTTTCATGTAACAGAACGAAAATATTTTTTATGACTCATGTCTCTTTTACAAAACTCAGTGGCAGTGTAAACAGCCTTTACAACACTGCCTTTACCATGCATGCCTTTACCACGTATAGTAGGGATATATGTATTTATAAACCTAGTGGCGGTTGCCACCAGGTAGATATAGTCAGAAGTGTTTTTTTTTTTTTTTACTAATAAACTTTGGCGTCCTTTGACGAATCTTCATAAAAGTTTCCAAAAAATACGACGACCACTTCAGCATCTGTCTGGAAAGTTTTGGGGTGATCTGTCAAGGGGGGCCGAGAAAAAGGGGTGTTCCCAAAATGTTTTCTCCCCATGCATTTTTCCATAGGTATTTTGAACCAGAAAGCGCCCCTTTTGTTATTTGATGTAAATCCATTCAGTAGTTTTTGAGAAGAGAAAAAAAGCATTTAAAAAAAAACTTTTCAGTGGTAAACACAGCGGATCTGCAGAAAATGCAGACAAAAAAACAACTGGGGGCTCGTCTGTTTGTTTAATTAAAACCTCTGGGTGGGCAAGGTCCTAGGGGTATTGAAATTTTGAATGCGGGTGGGGCCGCCGAGCCCTCCTGTAGCATCGTGGACCATCACCTCCCCGGGGCTAATGTATAATGAAATGCACAGGGTGTGGGGGGGGGGCATCTGGTACCCCAGAGACTACCACCTCCCAGGGATGGAATTTATAATGAAATCCAGGTGGGCCATCTGGCCCCCCACTGCCCCAAGGACTGCCCCCCGGGGCACAATATGTAATGAAATACGGGGGGGGCGGCCTGGCCTCCCTGCAGCCCCGGGGACTGTCACCTCCCTGGGGCAGATACGGGGCTCAATCTCCCAGCAGTCCTGAAGAATTTATAATGAAATGTGGCGGGCCGTCTGCCCACCCTGCAGCCTTTGGGACTACCACCTCCTCAGGGCAGAATCTGAAATGAAATGCAGAGGGCCACCCAGCCTCCCTCCCCTGCAGCCCTAGGGACCACCACCTCCCTGGGGCAGAATTTGTAATGAAATGTGTGTTTGTGGGGCGATGCCTGGCCCACCCCTGCAGCTCCAGGGACTGCCACCTCCCGGGGGCAGAATATGAAATGAAATTTGGGGAGAGGCTCGACACCCCCGCAGTCCCAGGGATCGCCACTTCCCTGGAGCACAACTTGTAATGAAATGCGGGGGTGCCCAGCCCCACCCGCAGTCCCCGGGACCACCATCACCCTGGGGCAGAATTTGAAATGCAATGCGGGGGGACAGCCTGGCCCCACTGCAGCCCCGGGGACCTCCACCTCCCCGGGGCTAAATTTACATAAGATATGGGGTCCGTTTCGGTCCCCTGGCTCTGTACCACCACCTGTGTAACCTGAGGTGTATAATTGGGAGAGTGGCCTCGAGGAGCCAGTGATGGCCCTGAGAGCAGCCATGCCCCAGGGCCGGCTCCTGCAGTGTCCTGGAGTACCCACCCCATGGGACATTGCTTTCTGCCCTGGCAGCTCTCGCCAAGTCAGAGCAAACACTCGAGATCCAGCAAGTGAGAGCTATCAAACAGCTCTTACTTGGTGGAAGTGGAGGTTTCTTCTGTTTCCCTGCCTTTTAGAAGGCTAGTCCTGGGGGATGGGGTCCCTGAGGCCAAGATAGGGCCGGGAGGGAAGGCACGCGTCCAACTGACCCCCCCAAAAAAAATTAATATATTAATGCTGGACCCCACCTCCCACCAAAAAATACTAAATTTAGAAGGCCAGGACCTGGGGGATGGGGTACCTGGGGCTGAAATCAGCTAGGGGAGGGGGGGTCACTCGGCCCTGCGGTGCCGAAGGCTGTGTTTGGCGCAAGATTGTGTGGTTATAGGGAATTGGGCACATGCCCTGCGGCCATCCGCCGCCATGCATGGCCTTTGGCTATGTGCAGTGGAGGTTGGATTAACGTATAGAAATGAAAATTACTTTACATTAAAAAAAACATAGAAATTCACTGAAAAACCCAAAGATTACAGGGACATCATAGTTAGGCTCACATTTTAAATGTACAAAACCTAATTCACTTGTTATAGTTAGAGCTATCTCAGGTAACTATGACTTGTGCCCTCAAGTAACTATAACACGTGCCCTTGCCTTGCAGTGCTAATTACGGCACTCATGACATCTTTGATAACATTATTAATAGGATCAGTGTAAGATTTGCAGTAAAATTGTTGATAAAAAGCTCTGCATGGCAGGGCTACATGGACCCCTCTCTAATGCCCCTTTAGGGTCCCGGGGACCACCACCTCCCCAGGGTCACAGTAATTTTAAAAGGGGGAGGGAGGCAGTGCCGCTTTCAGTCCCAGAGACCACCACTTCCCGGGGCTGGCTCTACAGAAATAAAGGAAGGGGCTGCACAGTCCCCCTTCTGGAGCCATTAATGGCCTTGGGGGTCGCCACCGCACGGGGCTAGCTCCCTATTTTCCGAGGTACCTACCCTTGAGACATAGTAGCTTGCTGTCACTTGGAAAAGGTAGGACAGCTCCCACCAAGCGAGAGCGAACTGTAAGTCCACTCCCAGCAGGTAGGAGCCGGAAAGGTGCTCCCCCGACTGGGAGCGGACTTTTCATTTGTTTTCATGCCCGCTGTAAAGCAGGCAGGAAAAAAGATGAAAAAATTGCTGCCAAGCACAGGAAGCATCATTTCTTGCTGGTCCATTGGTGTTGGAGCAATGGGACCTGGGTGCTGTGGGTGGTACCAGGAAACCCAGTAAGAAGTGGCTCGGCCCCAGGGCCAAAGTCGGTCTTGGGAAGCCCCTCTTCTTTGTTTTTTAAATAGGCCAGGCTCAGGGGAATGGGGTCCGCAGGGCCCAATTTACCCCAGGAGGGGGGGCTCCACAGCCCCCCTACCCTTTCATGAATTGGCCAGGCCCTGGAGGATGGCGTCCCTGGGGCCAAATCCATGCCAGGGAGGGGGTCATGCAGCCCCACTCCCCTTTTAATACTTGGCTGGGCCCTGGGGATGGGGTTCCTGGGGGCACAATTGGCCCAGTATGGGCTCTCATGGCCCCTCTCCTCTTTTTCAGTTTTGGATTGGCCGGACCAAGGGAGGGGCGCATGCGGCCCACCTCCCTTTTTAGTAATGCAGGGATGAGTGCATACGGGGTTGGCCGTAGGGCCTGGCCACATGCCAGGACCTGCAACCAGCCCAGTCATGCACAGCCAAAGGCCTTGAGTGGCATGGAGTTGGGTACCTATGGAAGGTTGGGTGCAGGGCCTGGCTGCAGATCAGGTCCTGCGGCCAAACCTGCCATGCATGGCCAATGGCCCTGGATTAACGTAAGGAAATGTAACATTATTTAATATTAAAATAGAACCTTCGAAATTCACTGAAAAAGCAATGTTTATAGGGAATTTATAGTTAGGAAGCAGAATTTAAAAAACCTTAGAAATTCACTCAACAACCAAAGGTTAGAGGGATGTTGTAGTTAGTATCAGATCTTAAACACACAAAACCATAGGATTTCAACTGTTTAGTTATACTTATCTCAAGACACTATAACTCGTGCACTAAGTTAATTATAACTCACACCCTCGCCATGAACTGCTACTTACCCCAAACATTACATCAGTGATGACATCTTCTATGACACCACATAGAATATAACCCCAACATTTATAATAAAATTATTCATGAGAAGACTGTGCATTGCGGTGGCGGGAGTCCATGTGTCCTAAAAGGTCAGGGTACCTGTATCCTGACCCCTTACGTGTTTTTACAGATTATTTTTCCCTACTCCAGGCCAAGTGACTAAGAAAATGGTGGCCTCAACTTTCCTTTCAAGCCAATCAGGGCCTTTCTTTTTGCCCAGATCTCTGGGTACCCATGGATCCTTGAGGATCCACGAAGGACCTGCGTCCCTATATATCTATATTTTCATTTCTTCAATAACTCCCAAAGTACTGAACAGATTTACACAAAATTGAAAAAGGTCTAGCTTTCTGCCAGACCATTCAGCGGTTCAGGCTGTAGTTGTGTTAAAAAATTGCAAAGCATTTTGGGACCCGCCTTTTTCTCGTCCCCCGAATCTCCCAAAAACTTTCCATGCCAAACTAGGCAAAGAAGGGCACTTTGGCACCAAGGTTATTGGCAAAAAAAATGCTTTCTTTATGGGAAAAATGTGATCCTAACTATAACTACCTATTAACTACATATAACAACCTGGGATATATACGGGCTTCCATGCTTGTTTTATTTAAAGTCCCCAGGTGGCTCATGCAAGGGCATGTGATTAATAAGGAGGGAGGAGCAGGGAGCCCCCTCCTGGACTTTGTACTGCCCAGGGACCGCCACCTCCCTAGGGCATTTCTGTAATTGTATGCAGTGGCGGGTCATGGCCCACACGCAGCTCCAGGGACCGCCACCTCCCTGGGGCAAACATGTAATTGTATGCGGGGGCCACGCCACTCACCCTGTAGCCCTGAGGACCACCACCTCCCCAGGGCAAACATTAAAAATGTAGAAAGGGCATCCATTTTGGACCCCTGCATCCCCGGGGACCACCACCTCTTAGGGGCTATTTACGTAGGAGGTGGGGCTGGGTGGCCCCCCCTTAAGTAGCCACCAATGGCCTTGGGGACAGCCACCACCCAGGGCCGGACCTGCTATGTCCCAGGGTGCCCATCCCGGGGACATAGCGGTTTGATGTGGCTTGGCAACGGCATAGACAGCTGCAGCCAAGTCACAGCAAACACTCTGCTCGCAGCAAGGCAGTGCTGTCAAACAACTCTCCCTCGCTGCGAGAATAGGTTTCCTCTGTCTCCCTGCGTGCTGAGAAGTAGGCAGGGAGACAAAGAAAACTATTGATCTCACAGGGAGGGAGGTACTTTAGCAGCTCCCTCTCTGTAACAACAATGCTGACTCCCAAAGGAGGCGTGGAGCCAGCTGGGACTGTGGGGGCCTTCAGGCTCCCCCCATGGTCCCCAACATTGTGACTTGGTGTTCTGTGGGGCACCCAGGTCACATAGGTGGGCGCTAGGGGATGGGGTCCCTGGGGCCGATATAGGCCCTGAGAAGGGGGGGGGCCATGCGGCCCCTCCTTGCCCAAAAAAATAATATATAATTATGCTGCTTTGCAGGGGATGGGGTCCCCGTGGCCGAGATCAGCCTGGGGAGGGAGGGCCTTGCGGGGTTGGGTTGTTATAGGGGTTGGTTGCAGGGCTGGACACAGGCCAAGCGCTGATGCCATGGCTGAAGGCCTTGCGGGGTGGTGGTTGGTTTAAATATAGTAATGAAAATTACTTTACATAAAAAACGCTGAAATTCACTGAAAAAAACAAAGGTTACAGGGACGTTATAGTTAGGGTCTGAATTTACTCGTACAAAACCATATAAATTCAGCAGTTATAGTTAAAATTCTTTCAAATAACTATAACTCAAACCCTAAGGTAATAACTCAGGCCCTTGCCATGCACTGGTACTTCCCTCAGATATTACAGCAGACATGACAACTTCTATAAAGTCCTTAAAAGTATAAATGAAACATTAGCAGTGAAGTTTTTGAAGAAAAAGCTGTGCAGGGCGAGAGTTAAAGTTACCATAGGCATAGGGCGCGAGTTATTTGAAAGAACTCTAGCTATAACTGCTGAATTTCTATGGTTTTGTACAAGTAAATTCAGAACCTAACTATAACGTCCTTTGTTATTTCAGTGAATATATATATATATATATATAACTTTTTTTTATATGTGTTGTTTCCCTGGGGTCTGATGGCGGCCCCCAGGGAAATCACACATACATACAAAAGTGATCTCTCTCTCTATAAATATATGTATAGAGACAGAGACTTTCTCTGTTTATTTATATATATTATTATATATATATATATATATATATATATACACACACACACACACACACACACACACACACACACACACACACATACATATATAAAAAGAGAGGGATATGTCTAGTGGCAGTTTTAACATGCCATAAAGTAGCACAGAGGGTTAATAGGCCTGCTGCAAAGGACATATCGGTATTTTAAATGGATAGCTGAGTGAATTAGAAAAGCCAGCCGTTACCAGCGCTTTAAAACAAATGAAATGTATGTGAGAGAGGGGCTATGTAGAGATGAGGGGCACTTTTGCTGGGTGGTGGTGAGGGAATCCATGGGAGAGGTCATGGGTGGGGGCGCCAAAAATTATTGTTGCACTGGGTACTACCAGTGTTAAAGTCTGTGATGATGGGTATGTGGCGAGGTGAAGTAACAATGTGTCTTTTCAGTCTTTTTTTAGTGTTCTTGGAGTCCTGCATATTTAGCAAAGAAGGCAAAGTAAGGCGACTTCATCATTATTTACTGTTGCACACGTCACTCACGCACACACCCTACAACTGTTTCAGAACAACATATCCACCTTGTACAAAGGATAGTGTTTTAGAAGGATGATTTTAGCCAGTAGCAGAGATGGCATCCCAGTGGATGACTGCTGAGCAAGCCCTAACACAGGTTGTGGAGGACAGCTATGAGCCCAGATCAGGGACTGAGGCAGCAGATACTGAGAAAGCATTTGAGGGAGAGGACAATGGCGCAGAATCTGAAAATTATTTTTCAGTCTGTGGAGTGCCAGCCAACAACTCATTTTTGATTCTGAGGGACATGATGGTGACAGTCATGCTGTCCCTTCGCAAGCACATACTGTGCAGCAAGACAAAAGTAGCAGGTTAGACCAACCCAGCTAGCAGGTACGTTCTGTGGCAAGAACAGATAGAGTGCCCCCATTTTAGTACAGCCCCAAATTTTGCCTTTCACTTGCGACGCTGGATTTAAAGTTGATACAGCCAACTTTTTGCCAATTGCCTACGTCCATCTCTTTTTGGATGTTGACTTCCCTGAGCAAATCGTACAGCAAACAAATTTGCATGTCAAATTTCTGAGAGAGCGTGTAGGCATACTAAGGCCTTGTTCTAGGGCACGCCGATGGACTCCTACTTTGCTTGAGGAGCTAAAGATATTTTTGGGCCTCATGATCGAAATGGGGTTAGTGCAGAAACCAGTCTTGCAGTCCTACTTGCACATGCTTCATTTCAGTGACAGTTCTGCTGCATTGCCCCGGGACTATCCAGACTATGACAGGTTGGTCAAAATTCGGCCTGTTGTGCAACATTTGTCTGTCAAGTTTCCAGAGATATATACTCCTGGAAAGAATATATCCATTGATGACTCTTTGATCCTGTACAAAGAGCGGCTGCTGTTCATGGCAGTGCATTGTGAGCAAAAGAGGTCACTATGGCTTCAAGCTGCACATGCTGTGTGAGAGCTCTATTAGCTATTTGTACAGCCTGAAAGTGTATACAGGGAAGGACTCCACTCTAAACCCTGTGGGTTGCCCCCCCCACACTAGGAGTCACAGGAATGTTTGTATGGGAGCTTGTCTAGCCCTTCCTTCAGAAAGGTTATAACCTTTATGTGGACAATTTCTATACAGGAGTAGAGCTGTTCAGTGATCTGTACAAAGCTGTCACTGTGCTCTATGGTACAGTTTTTTACCACCGCAAAGGGTTCCCACAGGAGTTTGTTTGTAAGAAGCTCCAAAAATCCCAGAGCACTGCATTGCATTGCAACCAACTGCTCGCAGTCACGTTCTTGGATAAGTAGTGGTAATGTGTACATGCTCACTACAATTCATGATGAGAGCACTTCCCCAAGAGGCTTTTTGGGTTAGATGGCCGAACTTCACAAGCCCACCTCTATACTTGATTACAACAAGTACATGAGCGGAGTGAATAAGCACAACCAGGTTCTTCAGCCATACAATGAGAGTCGTAAAGCCCACACTTGGTACAAGAAACTGATCCAGATGGCAACATACAATGTATATGTTGTTTATCGTTAGACAACAACAGGAAGATTCATGTCTTTCATTGACTATCAGTTGTCTGCTATTGAAAGTCTTACTGCTAAAGAAGCAGCAGCCTCCACTTTATATGTTCTGTAAGACGTGGGAAGGCTGCAGGAGCAACACTTTGCTGATCGCATTCCTGAACCACCTAAAAAGGCTAGACCATGTTGTCATTGTAATGTCAGCTCTAAGCAGCAATTGAGGCAGGAGAGTCATGTTTACTCTCTCTGGTGCCCACCTCAGCCAGCCTTGCATTTGTCTGTTTGCTTTATGTTGTATCATACTAAAGTGAAGTATTTGAAAGTTGACTGAGGTGGAGTTCAATGGCCGTGCATAGATCTCTACTTTCTATGGACCACTACTTTGCTATGAAAGCAGACACAGAATTTTAGCTCTTCTACATCGGGAAATCATGGACTTCCTTATGGCCTGCCCCACACCTTTTCTAATCGAAAAACTTTGTACTTGAGTGGAATGCAGTGTTCATTCCTGTTGTTTGGCATGTAAAAGCAATAGAGTTGAGTAGCTCCAACCCTTCAATACAGTACCAGAACCAATCATTGCTTACATGTTGTATTATCTCACAAAATAATAGTGAGGGATAATTAGCCCATCAGTCCATGGTAACCCCTCCATTTTTCCCAGAGTTTTTTGAAATTTCTTAGGACATCCTCTCACTTTGTTAATATTTTCTTCAAGTTTTCCACACCAGTCCATGCTCCTCTTCCAAGCCTCCAAGGGAGACTCTGTGGCGGATGTCCAATGGTGGGTTATATCTTGTTTCATGAGTAAGGTGCCAAACACAGCCAGAGACCTATCTCCACGGGGTACACCCATGTATTCCATAATGACCATGAGAGCAATTTGGGGCTGCAAATTGACAATGGTCCCTGTAACTGTTATTGTGGGGAGAGTCCCTAGAAGACCTGGCCAATAGGTTTGTATGATGGGACAGCTCCAAGAAATCACCAAGTGGGGCATGGCACCTGTGGCATACAGGGAAGTCATGAAGGCCCGCCTGCCACAAGTGCATGGGTGTTAGGTAAGCCGGATGGATGAACTTAAATTGTACCAGGCGAAGTCTGACAGATATTGCCAAGGTGTGGGGTGCCATACATGCATCCCTCCAGTCAGCCTCATCCGGCTCTCTCCCCCAGCTCTCTCAAATCTGTCTCAGGGCGTCCAGTGTCATAGGGGAGTGTATCATCAGTGAGCAAAAAATCAGGGACACCCAGATGACCCATTAGGAGCTTACATTTGGGGGCTATATTCTGTAGTGCAGCGTGCTAGGTGGAGATGGTGTGTTGAAGCTGAAGGCATTGAAAGAGCTGTGAGGATGGCATGCTGAAGTCTGTTCTAAGGTCCTCAAAGGGCCTCATGTGGTCCCCCCTCCAAACATCCCCATGCCTTGCGATCCTTATACTGGCCCACCCACTGAAATCCTCCAGCGGGGCCACTTGTGCCAACCACGTGCCCTCCCACAGTGGGGTCTCCATGGTAAGCCTATAATGTCACCCAATCCAATGTAGCGCAGGTCACCATGAACAGAACACCACCTGGGTAACCTTTGTAAATGTGGTGGGGATAGGAGCACCATAAAGGATGCCTATCACTTTGTCATGCCCCAACAGGGCAAGTTCTCCCATGTAAGTGGGGTCGTCCCACCCCTGTGCAACCAGTCATTGAAAGGGAAAAGCTGTGTTGCCCAGTAAAAAAGCCTAATGTCAGCCATGGCCAGCCCTCCATTGTATGTCACATGTGTACACTTCCCCATAGTCACCCTGGGAGGACCACCCGCCCAGATAAACCTGCTTCCCATGGACTGTATGGCGTCGAACCATGCCTGAGCGATAAATATAATTTTATAAAGGGGGAATTTTGCAAAACATGTATGAGTTTTGAGAGAACCATCACCTTAAAAAAAGCAAAACTCTCCACATCACATTTGGAGGGAGAGAAGGTCAACGTCTCATATCCTCCAGAGTCTTGTGCATTACAGGCTGAAATTCAAGGTCCATGTTCAGCCTGGGCAGCACAAGCAATTGGCACGTTCATGGGTCGCACTGTAGCACTAAGAAGCGCAGTTCAGGAGGATGTAGGTGGGTGTTGTAGAACCAGGGCCCCCTGTAAGGACCCCGGACATCAAATGCAGGGCACCTGCTTCAAGAAGTTGGGGGGCCCAGTCGAACCAGACCAACAGTGGTGCACCACCCCACCTGGCGCAGTGCAGGCCCCCATTGATATCCAGCACCCAGAACTCATCAAAGTAGGGAAGGGGTCCAGCAGGCAGGCAACTCTAAGGGGAAGGCCTGTGGGGGTAGGCTCAGTGGGTCCCTGCGTCCTCCCTCACCTCACAGGCACCAACATTACTGTTCTGCAGGGGCGCAGTCTACAGGGCTGCGGACTGGCGCTTCTCACCTAATCATACACCCCTCAGGCTCGGCCCAGCCCTGATGCGCAGATCGTCCCTTAGAGCCTCAGGCTACATTCAGACAACCTCAGTGCAGGTGATCAGGGTCCCACCACGCCACCCAGGTCACCAGAGCAGGACAACAACTCTCCCTGACAGGTACTCATTGGTTCGAGTCCTCATCCCCGCTCGCTGCAACTCCAGCAGCACCGAGAACAGCGCACACCGCTTGTACCGCTCTAGAGCCGGACCCAGCTCCTGAAATGTAGCTTGCTCCTTAGGGCCACAGGCTGCACCCAACAGAGCCAGAAGGTGGGTGACCCAGCTCCACCATGCCACCTGGGTCCATGGGGCATGATGGAGTCACTCTTGTGGCGGGGGATCAGTGGCTCCAATCTTCACTACTGCCTGTCAGCCGTGGCTCCACATGCCAAAGCAGGTGGCATCCCAGATCAGAGGTCCCAACCAGCAGGGGAGTGTGGGCCGGGGAAGGTTCGATCAGCCACAGCCTGCCATTTTGTATGCTGTGCACCTTGGGCAACCCTTGGAGCACCATCCGTCCGGGCCCCCGCAGCCACTGCAGAGCGACACAAAGGGTCGCCCACCATCATGCAAGGATGCAGTGGCCATCTCCGCGAGTTAGGGGCACGCCAGCACTCTTAAACAGCGGTCCAGATACTGTTGGGACAGGAGCTCAGAAACGTGAAGCCGCTATCTTGGCCTTCCATGCCACCCCAACCCCCGCCTGCTCAGCACCTTTTTTCGCCGTCAGAACTTGGTAGGTGTTCTGTTCACCGATTGACAAGTGCATTATAATCCCCACACTGTGCATGCTGGTGGACAGAACATATGCCACATTGTCACGGAGTACCCTGTGTAGCAAAATGTTAAAGGGTTTAAAAGCTATTGAAGGGCTTATGTATACTAGACAAGGAGCACCCTGATTACCCAGGAGACCCAGAGCAAGTGTAATAAGTCAAATTCATGATTGACACCTCAGATGTGAATACAAATGATGATAGGCCTCCTACATTTACAGGGCATGGCAGAGGTAGTACAATTGATGTTGTGTTGATATCTATTGATATGGTGTATAAAATGAGGTATTTTAAAGTGCACCGTCTACCATTTAGTGATCCCAACCAAATTAATATCAATTTGAAACTTTGTATTCCTACCTATCCCTCTATTAGCTATACAGAAAATAATGGCGTCCGTTTAAAATGGAATAATGTAAATCCGGACAATTTTCTTAATGATTTAATTATCAATTTGGAGTCTGATTTTTATTGTTGCCGAAAGGTCCCCGGAAGATAGTCTTATGAGTTTTAATAATATTGGTGGCACAATAGCTAGTCAATTGCACTCCAAAAAAAAGTTAAATGAGCACCCATCGAAATCCTGGTTCAATCATGAGTGCTCTAATGCACTCAAAGTAATTAAAAAGGCAACTGCCAATATCCCACATAATCAAAAGATTATAACCAGTTCTAGAAGGGCTTATAAGCAGGCACTACTAAAAAGGAAGCAGGAGTTGAGGACCAAGCATAGAAAGACCTGGATAAAGCGGCCAAAATAAAAGATGGCACATTTTTGGGGGAGATTGTTAATTATCAGTTTTTTAATAATGATCTGACCCAAGGAATTGAGTGTCATATCAGTAGTCAGGATTGGAGTGATCATTTTTCTAATATTTTTAAATCTGAGGAGGCTACTTTAGTCCAGCAGGAACCCCTACCCCAGCCATGTAATTTAGCAGAGGAAGAATGATTAGCTGATCTTATTAATTTACCCTCTGTAATTAATGCAATTCAAAGTGCAGCAAACAACAAGGCTCCTGGCCCAGATGGGATTCCAATTGACTTGTATAAACACAATATTATTATATGGGCCTCTCTAGTGACTAACGTCCTCAGAGCCGCTGTTAAAGGCAATTTTAGAGACTCATGGAAAGAGGCAATTATCATTCAGATTTTTTTAAAAAGGAGATCGAAGTCTCCCCACATGCTATCGTCCCATCTCCTTGCTAGATTCTACAGTAAAGATTCTTGGACGGGTAATTCTAGATAAACTAGAAACATGGGCAGAGGACTCAGCCTTTTTTCACCTGTGCAGTATGGCTTTAGACCCAGTGTAGGAACAGTAGAGCAGGCCCTAAATCTAACCCTTATATGGGGGAAGTATGTCAAAGCTAAGAGAGGCGTACTTCATATGACTTGTATGGACCTCTTCTGTGACTTTGACCTAGTGGATCGGTCAATGCTCTGGGATCTAATGGATCAAGCTGGCACTGACCACGCTCTGGTAGACTTAGTGCAAAGATTACACACAGTTACAACCATAAAGGTGCGTTACACATTACTAGGGGATTGCACAAGTCCTACTAGGGTGACCAGAGGTGTGAGACAAGGGTGTGTCGTTGCGCCTTTTTTATTCCTATTGTATATTAACTCACATGGTACCTTTTTAGAATCCTATAGTTTGGATATTCCACGACTAGGCTCTCGAGCTGTCCTGGTCCTTCTCTGTGCAGATGACACAGTCCTACTGGCACTAACGGAAAATGGCCTCCAACATTTGCTGGATGGATTCTACAACTTTATATCTATATGTAAGCTTAAGGTAAACCTTCAAAAATCATTTGTAATGACCTCTGGCCCCAAAACCATCAAAACCAAGATTTTTTATTTAGGGGGGACCCAGTTGACAAAAGTGCCTTTTCTTAGCTACTTGGGTATTTTGTTTGATACATGTGGGACTTGGGAGAGATTGATTGCACAGAAAGCACTGAAATTAGGAGCAGCATCGGACGCGTTATTTAGATTTGCAAAGCATTAACCCATCAAGGAATTGATACAATTATATAGAAGAAAATGCATTTTAATTGGGGTTTACAGTGCTGGTGTATGGGTTAGCTCCCCACCGGGGCAACTACAAGTCGCAGAGAATAGATTTTTAACTCACCTATTGGCCTCAACATACAGCGTGTCTGATCCTTCATCTCGAACTAGGGGTAGATTATATTGAGGAACCCTTAGGATTTGCTCCTCTGTTACTATGGATTAATATTTGGGATACACCGAATGCAGTATTTTTCTCAGTTAGTGATAGCAGATTGCTTAAAATTGGCCAAATGGCAAGCAATCCCTTGGCTGGCATATGTCAAAATAATTTTTTGTGACCTTGGCCTACAGGCCCTTCTTGATCATCCTGAGGATATTTGCGTACACACTAAAGACGGGGTTAAAAAACAGTACCTGGCGTACAGGGAAGAAGGGCGTATTATGAGAGCCCTTAACATGACGTCAGTGACAAATTTTATGCAGCTTCAAAACATTTCAGGGGTGAATACATACTTTTCATGGCTACCTAATCCCCAGCATAGGTATTATATAACAAGGCTGAGGCTAAATTTGATTAACTACCTGGTAGCTTTTCCAGTAGCAGGGACTAGAATATCCATACATTCTAGTTGTCCATGTGATAACATCTCTATTCAATCTACATTGCACTTTATGCTTATTCTGTTTATCGGACTTGCTTTCTTTGCCCTGTTCTTAAATGCTCTGCAACCCCCATCATATAAAAATGGTCTGAGATATCTGCAATCTGCTGCATCTCCTGAAATATGCTTTACGGTTGTGAGTTTCATTATTGCGTCCAAACATTAACGGAAAGTCTATGGTACGGATCCATTAATTTTTAAGGCAGATTGATTTTCATATTTGTATTATTATTCAACCTCATGCAAAACGCACTTTTAGAGAATTAAATTGAGATATGTTCTATAGTGTATTGATTGTGTAAAATTAATGGTTTAGGGATGTTATTTTGTACGATTAGATCAAAGGTATTGTTGGAAGTGACTTGGACGTTTTTTACTTTGCATAGCCGCCATTTAATTAGACGTAAAATGTGCATTATATGAATAGAGTGAAAAAATATTTTTTTGATGCGTCGATTCATTCTTATGGATTTTTAATTGGATCTATAACCAATATAAACAAATATATTTCTTGCCCTTTTGTACATCTTTAATAGTCGTTTTTTAATTTTTAAACTGTTTTATGATTTTAAGATTATCTGTCATATATATATAGATTGATGTTTGAAATAATGTTCTGTGCACTTTTATGTTTCAAGTGAGACTGAATAAAGTTACTTTGTCTATGTGTCTGTCTGTCAAACTCATGTGAGACTTATTCACCAACATTTCTACATCTTTGAAAGTGAGAAAACTCAATTAGTAACTTGTATCATAACTAATGTTATTGAAAAGGGGTACACAACACAATATCTTCTACAATGATTGCTTTCACATCTTTAATACAAGATGTGAAAACAATCATGATACAAGATATTGGCCCTCATTACAACCCTGGCAGTAAATGGTGCCTACCACCATGCTGATGGCCGCCAACATACCGTGAATGTGGCGGTAATCCGCCACACATATTATGACCCACACAGAGAATACCACCACAATACAGACACCCACACAAGTCCGCCAGCCCAAAGGTCAGTGATAAACTAGCGATAGCAAAACCCACACCGTCATGCCAACAGGAATACGCCCACAGTATCACGACCCATAAATCAATGCGGCGGTCTTTCAACCGCGGAAAACCATTGGCGGTACCCACCCCCGCGCTCAAAAAACACATACTCAAACAAAACTCCACCACATTGGACAATTGAAACTACACACACCTGACACACATACACACACCACACCCACACCACTATAAAACACCCACCCACAATACCCACAACCCCTTACAACCAAACAAAAGAGACCAAGCTCAGAGAGACAAGCAAAGAGCACACAATCACTTCGAGGCACAGAACACCATCACTCATACACCATCCACGCACATCACATTGTACATCCCAACACATAACCCCACATATCACCACACACATATCACTCACACCACATCATGGCACCTCAAAGACACCCTAGTTTTCTGAGGAGGAGCGAAGGGTCATGGTGGAGGAAATAATCCGGGTAGAGCCACAGCTACTCGGATCACAGGTGCAGCAGTCGTCCATTGCAAGGAAGATGGAGCTCTGGTGGAGAGTCGTGGACAGGGTCAACGCCATGGGACAGCCTCTATGAACCAGGGATGACATCAGGAAGCAGTGGAACGACCTATGGGGGAAGGTGCATTCTGTGGTATTAAGACACCAGATAACAGTACAGAGGACTGGCAGTAGACCCCCACCTCCTCCCCCACAACTAACAACATGGGAGGAGCAAGTCTTGGCGAGCATGCATCCTGAGGGCCTTGCAGGAGTAGCAGGAGGACTGGACCGGGTATGTCAAATCTTTACTACTATATCCCCCCCACCCTACCTGCATGCTATCACATACTCCCACCCATACCCTCACTCCCATCACTCCATCACCTCACATCCACCCCACCATCACAACTCACACATCCCAATACCAAGCCCTGCATGCAACAGCAATGTAATGACCCCCCATCACAGACCTGCATGGACACCCATCACCACAGCATGCCCAGTAGAGGGACCCACCCAGCCCACACAATCAGCAAGCACACAAGGCAAAGGAGACAGGGAAAGCACAATTCTATAAGGGAAACACAGCGATTGCACAAGATGGCACACACAGATACAATAACAATGCATTTGCATCCCAACAGGACCCCTACCCAACGTCACTGTACAGGAGGTGCCAGCTACATCCAGTCCCCCCCACCATAAGAGGCCCACAGTGATGACAGCAGCTCTGCACGCCTGAGTCACGATGACCAACCTGGGCCAACAGGGACCTCTGGACAGTCGGTTCCCCTGCCACAGTCCCATACCACTACAGAGCCTCCCCCTTCAGGAAACACCAGCACAGCACCCACCCAGCGGGCCCATGCCACTGTCCCCAGGACACGTCAATCAGTAGTGTGTCCACCACTACAGGGACCCCAGGCAACCCCACTAACCCAGGACGATCAGGGACCTGGGGTTAGTGGCAGTGGGCACACGGTTCAGGGGACATAGGCACAGGACAACAGGGAAGCTGGGAGGACTGATGTGCGACAGGGGGAGGACAGGCCCAGGGAACTGACCCTCCATGCGGCCCTCTCAAACATCATGGGAGCATACCACCATTTCCAGGAGACCATGGGCACGGTACTGGCCAAGTTTCAGGAGACCCAGCGGCTGCAGGAGGGACAGTACATGGGGATCAGGGATGACCTCACAAAAATCTACACCATCCTGGTCACAATAGCAGGGGTGCTGGCTGATATGGGCAAGACCATGAGGGAGGCAGTGGCACAACAAAGGGTCCCTGACACTCGCCAAACCGATGAACAACCTTCCACTACTGCCGGCGCTAGTGGACAGGAGGCCCCCGCCAGGAAATAAGACTCTCCTGATTGTCACCCTTCTTTCCCATTCTGTTCCCTTGTCCACCTTGAACTGCCATTGCTCCCCTTCCTATGCCCCCCTGGACAATTCACCTGTGATGCCATGAGACTGGACTCTACCATGGACCTTCCTCCACCATCAGCCCAGCCCTTTGCACATACTCCTATTCTTATTAGCACCTTAAATAAACACCCCTGAAACAAATACCAATCTGGAGTCAGTCTGATGATTCACACATGTATTACTACAACATTAGCAAAGCATTGCAAGGTATATGTTAATTTACTCATACCAATGTATGACAGTTGTTGGGCAGCAGTACACATAGCAGAAGCCAGAATGGGGTACACAGATCTGAAAAAAGGAAACCCAAAAGGAACAGTCAGTGTCCATAGACAGAGGATAAGAGGCTGCCATGTACAATGTCCTAAAGTATACTGAAATGTGAAGAGGAGTTACAGTCTCTTACCTGTGTGTCGCTGGAAGTACTGCAGGATAATGTTTGTTCTGGTGTTAACATCTTCTTCCTCGGCCTCCTCTTCCTCACTGTCCACAGGCTCCACCGCTGCCACAAGACCATCACCAGGCTCATCCTCCAGCAGAAAAGGCACCTGGCGTCTCAATGCCAGGTTGTGCAACATACAGCATGCCACGATGATCTGGCACAACTTCTTGGGTGAGTAGTACAGGGAGCCACCTGTCAGATGGAGGCACCGGAACCTAGCTTTCAGGAGGCTGAATGTCCTCTCAATAATCCTCCTAGTTCGCCCATGTGCCTCATTGTAACGTTCCTCTGCCCTTGTCCTGGGATTCCTCACTGAGGTCAGTAGCCATGATAGGATGGGGTAACTAGAATCACCTGCAAATATCGAGGGACAATTGTGAGACACACACTAACTCCTAGGGACAACCACATACCCAGACACCTACATATACTGTGCATGGACATTTGGCTCACCTATTAGCCACACCCGGTGCCTCTGGAGTTGGGCGATCACATAAGGGATGCTGCTATTTCACAAGATATAGGCATCATGCACAGAGCCAGGATATTTGGCATTCACATGGGAGATGTACTGGTCCGCCAAACACACCATTTGCACATTCATCGAATTATAGCTTTTTCTATTCCTGTACACCTGTTCATTTCTGCGGGGAGGGGGACAAATGGCACATGTGTACCATCGATGGCACCAATGATGTTGGGGGTATGTCCCAGGGAATAGAAGTCAGCTTTCACTGTGGCCAAAACCTCCACCTGGGGGAACACGATGTAGCTGCACATATGTTTCAGCAGGGCAGACAACACCCTGCTCAACACGTTTGAGAACATTGGCTGAGACATCCCTGATGCCATGGCCACTGTAGTTTAGAAGGAGCCACTTGCCAAGAAATGGAGCACTGACAGGACCTGCACTAGAGGGGGGATTCCTGTGGGCTGGCGGATAGCTGACATCAGGTCTGGCTCCAATTGGGCACACAGTTCTTGGATTGTGGCACAATCAAGTCTGTATGTGATTATAATGTGTCTGTCTTCCATTGTCGACAGGTCCACCAGGGATTTGTACAACGGAGGATGCGCCATCTGTTCTGCTTTCCCTCTTATCTCATAACCGAGCTTACAGAACCTCTCTGGAATGCACTTCCGAGTTTATAGAAGACATTTATTGTTATTAATTCCCCACCACGAGGTTCCTGAGAGACGAAATTAGTAGATTGGAAGCACACGTTCAAAAGTAGTCGCAGCAATGAAAGCAAAATATATCAAAGTACTTCCAGTTGCAATGTACACAGCAAATATAGGTCATTATATCATAGCATAACTTCAAAGCAAAGCATAAAAGTCCAAATTCATCAAAGAGGGGCCTATATCTCAGCTTCATCTTTCTGGGGTCTGCAAGTTGATGACTCCGGTCAACTGCGAGAAAGAGATTCTCTACCCAAATGGGAGACAGCTTGGTCCATCTTGTGGAAAAACACAGCTTGGAAAAACACAGCTCATCTGCAATGTCTCAACTGCAATATCTAACCCCACGTTAAAGCCAATAGGCAGCTAACCTAAATATCAAATGTAATGTCTAATGTCATGTCAAAGCCAATAGGCAACTAAACTGAATACAGAATGTAAAGTGCTACTGGTGAACACTGAGCAACTAATATGCGCAGTGGTGAAACACAAAATCATTGGTCAAACACAATTAATAGCATCACACCATCTCATATGCTGCCTCAGTGGTTGTACCCTATGGAGGAGAACGGTGAGCAGAAGGTCATTTACCACATAGATAGCACAACTGTTTCTGAATTAATGTTACAGAAGCAGTGTGTGAAATCGAGAGTCAGTATATGTGCCAATATGTGTTGTGATGCAGTTAGGTGCCATGCCATGTGCTCCCCTGAAATGGCGGCTTCCTAACCTGTGACGAGAGACAAGGGGAAATGAGGTAACTGCGCTGGCATTGTGCAGCGTCGCGGTAGGCGGTCGAAGACCGCCGTGCAACTCCGCATTGGTTATCATTGGGCCCTATGGGTTCCAGGAGCCAATAGCGATGTACACTGGTGGTCACTGTACGCACCGCCACGGACGTCACCACCATTTTCTACCCATTCACTCACTTGATACCTGACCATCAACAGGAGAGGAGCTACACTGCAAGTGCTGCTGTGACCTGAGTCTGGAATCAACAATGGCTCATTATCTGGGGAAAGGGCCACCTGCCTTCACTGCAGAGGAGTTGGAGAAACTGGTGGATGGGTTCCTCCCCAGTACATGCTACTCTACGGTCCTCCAGACATACAGGTGAGTACACTGTGAGCATGATGCGAGGGCAATGCCTGTTTGGAGTGGTGTGGATGGAAGCCACATGTTGGGGGGTGCTAAGGTATCCTGGCCTGACTGCTGCTTGAGAGGTGGTCCCTGTATGTGCGTCAGGGCATGGGTGGGAACTGGTGGGCAATGAGTATGATGGTCTGGATGGGGGAGTAATTACATTTTCCGCTGACTTTACCCTCTAGGTCAGCGCCCACCAGAAGAAGGGGATTTGGCGTGCCGTCGCAAAGGAGGTGTGGACCCTGGAGGTCTATCACAGGCAGAGCACCCACTGCTGAAAAAGATGGGAGGACCTGTGCAACTGGAGCAAAAAGACGGCGGAGGCCCAGCTGGGGCTGGCCTCCCAAAGTGGAAGCACTGCCCGTCGCACCATGACCCCCCTCATGTTCCGCATCCTGGCGGTGGCCTATCTGGAGTTGGATGGGTGCTTGAGGGCATCACAGCAGCCACAAGAGGGTGAGTACAGTTTAAGAAAGCTGATATTGCGTGCTTTATGAACTAGATTGCTGGGGGATGTGGGCTGTGGGTGTCCCTAGGCCAGGGCGATCATGCAAGGTTGGGTCCCTTGTTTGCAGGCTCTGAAGCACCCCTACACCAATGGTACAAATGGACAACTACTAGTTTGCAGACTCCTGTGGGTGTCAGGTGTGCAGGGGCTGGCGTTATGCATTTTACCCCACGGGCTGGTGACTACCTCAGTGAGTGGTTGGGCATGGCCTAGTGCATAGGGCAGTTCAGTGTGTGTTGCGTATGCCATCGGTAGTGGTGTTGCTGGCATTGACCATGTGTGTCCTCTGTCTATCCTCCCCTTCTTGTTTTGTTACCCTGTCCTTGTGTGCATTAGCATCATCTGGCAGAGGAGCAGAGGCACCTGTGGGTGAATCCACGGAGGGTGAAGCCACCAGTGGGTTGGAGGGTGAGGGGAGCTCCACAACGGGGACAGGAGGGGAGACCAGTGACAGCGGACATCTCTGTGCGCAAGCCATCAACAGGTACAGCCGCCACCCCCCCCTTCCAGCACCGCCCTCCCAGCAGCCCCTCAGTGTGTTTCCCGTGCCCGCTTACCCAGGAGGGTGGGCATCTCCTTTGCCCCAAGCACCTCAGGCCCTGCCCCAGTCAGCCCTGTTGCCCTCAGTGAGGAGGCTATTGACCTCCTGAGATCCCTCTCTGTTGGGCAGGCAACCATTCTGAATGCCATCCAGGGTGTCGAGAGGCATTTGCTACAAACAAATGCATACCTGGAGGGCATTCATTTTGGCATGACGGCCCAACAAAGAGCATTTCAGGCTCTGGCCTCAGCACTGATGGCAGCCATTGTCCATATGTCCAGCCTCCCCCCTCCAACTTCCACTACCCAGACCCAATCCCCTCTACCTCCCCCATCCCAAGCACACCTTCAGACCAGCATGCACACACATCAACACACAAAAGTGGCTCAGGAAAACATTAGCACCACACATCATCACACAGGCACTCACACAGGCACCATACCCATGCACACATACCAAAATCCACTTCCTCCACTGTGTCCCCTTCCTCCTCTTCCTCCACCTCCCTCCCAGTAGCATCTCCACTCACACCTACATGCACTACATCATGAGCCACTGCCTCCATCACCAGCACGCCCATCAGAACACACCCCTCACGAGCAATCACCACCCCACAACCATTCACACGTCCCCTGTTTCCTCCCCCAGTGTGTCTGTGAGCCCTCCTCCCAAAGTACACAAACGCAGGCACACACCCACTCAACAGCCATCCACCTCACAACAGCCTCCAGCCCATGCACCTTCACCCAAACTCAGCAGACGCACACCTCGTACAACCACTAGCTCTTCCTCCACTCCCACACCCCCTCCATCTTCCCATCCCAGTGTGTCCAAAAAACTTTTCCTAGCTAACGTTGACCCCTAGGGCCAGGATGTCTAGATCCCAGGCCAGCACAACCAAATCGGCATTCGCTGTGGTCCCTGCAAGTCCAGGAGGACCGAAGGGGGCACCCGTCAGGGCTGCCAGTGTGCCACCTACAGATGGTAAGGACCAACCGATTCCGCCACCTGTCAAGGTGAAGAAGGGGCCAGCATGCAGCAGGGAAAAGTCGCACCACCCACCCAGCATGGCCTCATCCAAACACAAAAAGGACAGTGCCAAGGTCCCAGCAGCGATTACCAAGGTGGGGAAGGGACACAAAAGCAAGGGCAAGTCACCTCAGGGCATGAAGCCTCCTGGCAATGGGCTGGTGACCACCATTTCCCCAGACAGGCCAGCAACCTTTACCACGGTCAGCACTGCCGCACCGACCGCCACCTGCACCGCCACCTGCCTCGTCATCTGCACAACCCCCTGCACCACCGCTGCCACAATGTCAGTCACCAGCATCCTCCACAGTGATCAGCCTTCTGAGGCTGCCGGAGATGATCAGGTGTCTCCCTTCACAACTACAGACACCTGCACTACGGGCAGCACCGGCAGCATCTCCGCCGCAGCCACTGCCGCAGCCACACCCCCCTGCACCACCATCTGCACCGCCACGTGCCCAGCCGGTGCCACTACATCAGACATCAGCAGCATCCCCAGTGGGCAGCCATCCGAGACTGTAGGTGACGTCCTGGACCCTGCACACACCACATGAGGAACCACCACCAGCACTGGCGCTACCAGCAGTTTGCAGCCTAAGTCGCCGCAGGATGGAGTGTGGCTTCACCTCCATGGAGTATCATGCTACCTGTTCCCTGCACATCTTGTAGCTCAGACACCCAGGTGAAGGTATGGGATCTGCCACACCCCAGGTGTACCATCACTGGGCACAAGGCCCCCTCCAGAACCAGTGGAGAGATGCATCCACTCACCCTATCCTTGGCAGGATGAAGCACAGTGGGCACCACGCCCCCCTCTAGAGCCAGTGGAGAGATGCATCCACTCACCCTATCCTTGGCTGGATGAAGCACACTGGGCACCAAGCCCCCTCCAAAACCAGTGGAAGAAGGCATCCACTCACCCTATCCTTGGCAGGATGAAGCACACTGGGCACCAAGCCCCCTCCAGAACCAGTGGAGAGATGCATCCACTCACCCTGTCCTTGGCAGGATGAAGCACACTGGGCACCTAGCCCCCTCCGGAACCAGTGGAAGAAGGCATCCACTTGAGAGACTGTGGCTTTGCACTCCCCAGGACCAAGCAGTGGGCAAACCACCCACTGGAGAGACTGTGGCTTTGCACTCCCCAGGACCAAGCAGTGGGCAAACCACCCACATGAGAGACTGTGGCTTTGCACTCCCCAGGACCAAGCAGTGGGCAAACCACCCACTATAGAGACTGTGGCTTTGCACTCCCCAGGACCAAGCAGTGGGCAAACCACCCACATGAGAGACTGTGGCTTTGCACTCCCCAGGACCAAGCAGTGGGCATGGAGCCCCTTGAGGAGCAGTGGCGTATTACCATCTTCCGGCTGAGGTGCCCGCCCTCCCCTTCTGCCTGAGGTGCCTGTGTTTTTTTGACCTGATGCCCCTGCAGTGTTCTTTCCGTTTTGAGGCATGTGTCATGTGTGGGCGTCGCCCATGGTTTTTGGGACCAATGGTCCACTGATATTTTACAACGGACAGTGTACGGCCTCCTGTACATAATGTAAATATTTGTATATACTGAATTATTTTTATTCAATTGCTATATCTGAATGTTTCAAAATATCACTGGTTAAACTTATTTCCTTTTGTCCTTGCGTTCTTCCAGGGGGTGACAAGGTGTATCTGTCATGTTGTTCGATGTGTTAGTGTGTATGGTGTTGTGGGTGAGGGGTGGGTGTGTTGATTGCCTCGTCTGTGTAACTCTTTTTTACTCCACCTCTCCCGTGTGCTAGGTGCAGTACTCACTGTTGTCGTTGCCACCGCCTTCTTTCTACTTCGTGGTGTATTAGTAGGTACACCAACATAGGGAGGGCCTGCAGTTCTGGCTCCATGGCGTCCTGGTTCTTCGTGGAGTGTTGGAAGGTGAGTGTTTCCCCTTCAGTGTAGTGTTTCTGCCGTGCTTTTGATGTCGTTGGTACTGCCCCGGAGAAGCTGGCGGATTGGCTTGTCATAATACTGTGGGCGGTACATTGTCTTCCGCCTGTCTGTTGGCTGTGACCGCAGCGGTGTTTGTTGCTACCGCCCTGGCGGTCAGAGTGTTGAAGTGGCTATGTTGGCGGTTTCCGCCATTGTCATGACCCCATTTCTTTTACCACCGGCCTGTTGGCGGTATTACTGCCGCTTTTACACCGACCGCCAGGGTTGTAATGAGGGCCATTGTGTTCTGTACCCTTTTTTTCAATAACTTGGGGTGCGATACAAGTCAGTAACTGTGTTTTCACACTGTCAAAGCAAAAGTAGAAGTGTTAGTGAATGAGTCCCACAGGACATATTTTTGGCTTATTACTTTAGGGAACATAGGCAGAACTCCCCAGCACGTTTGACTTAGTTTCAGTGACAGATATGCTCGCTCATTTTGAGGCCTAGGCCTAGAAAGGAATACTTGAAAACCCCCAACGTGCATCTGCAAACTGGAAGGGGTTGGATTTAGCATAGTAAGTGCACTGATGGTGCATGAAAGACACTTTTCTTGAGCTTCAAGTAGCTAGGGATAAAAGCTATTAGTACAGGTTCACTTGATATTTATAGAGAAGTAATCAGGACTCTGATGAGGACAGAGACATGAACAGGTAAGAAAGGCTTACGGAATATGTGCTTTCCTAAGGATATTGTATAGTTGGAAGGCAGATAGTAAAGGTAGTACAGATACACATGCCATGACAATTACTATGGCATGTATGGGTAAATGCTTTAACTGCTTCTCATGTTCATCCTTCGTCAGAACTTAGTAAATGTTCAGTTTGTTGTATGATAAGTGCATAACAGTCACAGCACTGCACATACCGGTGGATGGGACATATGCTACGTTCTCATGGACTATCCTGTGTGCCAAAAAGTACTGTTCTTCATAGGTCATGAAGTTCTCTATAGGGAATTTCTGGAAATTCCCCAGCATGTTTGCCTTAGTTTCAAAGGTATATATGCTCACTCAGTTCGAGGAATGACACCTCAGCGGCATACTCGGCCATTCCCAACTTGCATCCACAAACTGGAAGTAGGTGGATTTAGCACAGTGAGTGTGCTAAAGGTGCATGAAAGACATTTCTTCCTGAGTCTCCTGTGGCTGTCATGGGAGCCATTGGTAAAGGTTCACTAGGCCTGCATGCTGTAATGTTCAGAAAGGAGAGGGGGTAAAATGTAGTGACACCGATTTATTCCTGTGGCTTATGAATGTGATGGGCCCTTGCATGGCGGTAGCTTGTTGATGTGAGCACACTGATCTGTTGGATTGGACCCGTGACCGGCGGTATGAAAGTCTTTTCTGTGGAGTGTGAATGGCATGTGAGTAGTCTAAAAAACAGTTGGTACCATGAAGTGCTTTGAAAATACTGGTTGGTTTTAGCACCTCAAGAAATATATAAGTGGTGGATTAACTTTAACAAATTGGTACCACATTTATATCTGTGGCCTTAAGATGGCTCTTACTAAGAACTCCTTTTTTTAATTTTTTTATTATGGATAGTTGTGGATCTTGGGCCCTAGTTCAGTTTTTTAAAACTAGACAACTAGGAGAGTCCAGGGGTGCATGACATGAATGCTCTCACCAGGCTGTTTTAGCCCAGAATACCCTAGAAAGCTCAGACTTTGAATAAAAAACAAATTTTCCTTGCATTTCTGTGAGGAAAAGTCCTAGAATCTGCAAGCAGCCACAAATGTCCTACCGTCCAGCATTCTTGGCTCGGGCACTAGGTTTACCACATAAGTTTTATTGAGAACCTTTCAGGAACACTGCGTGGGAGGAAGTCTGTGGCTCCCTGCATATTCCAGAACTGTTCATCATAGAAATGTGAGGAACATGTGTTTTCTTAGTCATAGTTTGAGGTTTGCAAGGTATTCTGGGTAAAAAAACATGGTAAGACCCACGCAAGTCAGCCCACCTTGGATGCCCCCTAGGTGTCTAATTTAAAAAAATGTACAGGATGGCTATTTTTCCCTAGGTGCCAGCTGAGCTAGGGTCAAAAATATAGAGCTACTATATTGAAAAAAGGGTCAGTTTTCGGTGGGAAAATGCAATAAGTCCATGTTGTGTTTTGGACCACTTTCTATTATGGGAACTAGGCCTACCCACACAAATGAGGTACCATTTGTATCTGGAGACTTCAGGAAATGCCGGGTGGAAGGAATTTTATGGCTCCCTGCACATTCTAGAGCTTTCCATCACAGAAATATGAGCAAAATGTGTTTTTTTTAGTCAAAGTTTTAGGTTTGACTATCTAGATCTCCTGCAGCCTCCCCACTCTTCTTTGTATACACAACTAGTTGTGATTTAACAGCATGTACTGATTGTTGTGCTTTGAATAAAATCACTATAAATAATAAATAATCTCCGTCATGTATCTAGGTTTTACTAGATCAAGTAAAAGGAGCCCAAATATAGACTAAACTAGATTTGAGAGAGCCTTATCATTTGGTATGGCTTGCAGAGGAGATGAATGGAAGACAGCTTTTAAAACCCAATTTATTTATTTGAGTAACTTGTAATGCCGTTTGGGTTATGTAATAGCCCAGCGGCATTCCAATATTTGATCAATAATGTGATCAGGGAATTCTTAGATCATTTAATGTAGTTTACATTGATGACATCCTGATATATTCCCCAAATAAAAATACACGTTTAACATGTAGAAGCTGTCCTGGGTGCCATTAGGAAACATAAGTTGTATTGTAAGCAAACTAAATGTGAGTTCCATGTAACAGAAGTAGAGTTTTTGAGAGTCATTCTAACTCCTTCGAGCATGAGTATACGCGAGATGCACAGTGTTTTTTGGGATTCCCCAATTGCTATAGAAGATTCATTGATCACTTTTCACAAGTCATAATATCCAATACACATTTACTAAGAAAAGGAACACTATTTCATTAGTCTCCTGATGCTGATTAGGCTTTTTAAAAACTGAAAAAGGCCTTTACCATGGCACACATTTTGAATCATACCAATACTGAACAACCCTTCATTGTACAGGCTGACACTTCCAACATGGCCATTGGTACAATATTGTCACAAAGACATGAAAGGACTGGTCAATTGCATCCGGTTGCCTATATGTCAAGAAAACTGCTCCTGGCAGAAAAGAACTACACAATTGCAGAAAAGGAATTATTAGCCATTAAAGAAGCTTTCAGACCGTGGTGCCATTACATATTGGGAGCAAAACACACCATCACTGTCTTTATCGATTATCATAATTTGCAATTTATGCGATCTGCAAGATTTGTGATACTTTGACAATTACGATGGGTGCTTTTTTTCCTCAGAGTTCGATCATATAGTAATGTTTCGCCCAGGAATGCAAAATACAAAGGTTTACTCATTGACAAGACAAGAAACTGAAAATACATAATTTAAAGTTGAACAATTATCAATTTTAAAACCTCAACAGGTAATTGCTGTTTGCAGTCAATATACCTTTCTGGATTAAGTTTGTTGCAAGTTCCTATAACGCAAACTACAAGCATGAGTAAAACAACCCCCCAATAGAAAAATAATTGATAAGCTACCGTTTCAAGGGCAAAAACTGTTTCTTCCAGTTAAAAAACTCTGACAAATGGTATTTACTTGGTATCACTTGATTCCAACAGCAGGTCATCCAGGTATAGCAAAAACGATGGATCATGTTAAATTTCGGTGACCTAGTTATGAAAAGACATTACAAAGGCCGTGCAATATTACGATGTGTGTGCTCAAACCAAAGTGGATCATTAGAAACCTCAAGGATTTTTGCATCCCCTTTCAAATACTTTTGAACCTTGGGAACATAGATCTCTTGATTTCATCACTGGTTTACTCAAAGATCAAGGAAAAGACACTATAGTGGTAGTTGTAGACTGCAAAGAACAAAATGAGTCATTTTTGTGATACTAACAGATTCCAACCTGTAAGGAACTAACCTATATACTAATGATTCACATAGTGCATCTTCATGGACTTCCAGAAAAAATAATTTCTAATTTCCACGTGAGCCCTCTCCCCTTTCATTCAAAAAAACAAAGGCCCTGAAAGATGGAGTCCCCATAGTCTATCAAGGTTAGGGGAGGGGGGCCATGTGACCCCCCCTTTATTCAAATAAATGGCCCTGGGTGGTGGGGTCTTCAGGACTAAAAAGGCCCTTGGGGAAGGGGTTTCCAGGGCCTATGAAGGCTCAGTAGGGTGTCACACTGCCCCCTCCCCTTTAATTAAAAGAAGCGGCCCTGGGGGCTGGGGTACCCAGGGTCTAAAACGGCTGGTGGGCGGGGGCCACATGGACCCTCTCCCATGTAATTTAAAACAGGGTGCTTGTGGATAAGATCCCCACGGCCTAACCAGGCTCTGGAGAGGGGCTATTGCGGCTCCTTCCCCTTTCGTTAAAAAAATGGCACCGGGGATGTGGCCCCTATGGCCTAACAAGGCTCAGGGAGGGGCCGTGCTGAGGATGGAGGCCATGCAGCCGCTGCTTTCATAAAAAAATCCTGGAGGATGGGGTCCCCAAGTCCTAATAAGGCTCAGGTAGTGGGGCCACACCGCCCACTTTAATTTAAGTAGTGGCCACGGGGAAGGGATCCCCAGGGCCTAATAAAGCTTGATGGTGGGGGCATGTGGACCACTCTCCTTTAAAAGACACAAGGGCCTGCAGCCAATAGCCCAGGAGGGGTTGGCATTAGCTAGCATAATAAAATATCACTTTATGTGAAAAAAAAAAAAAAAGAAATTCACTGAAAAAACAAAGGTTAAAGTAACGTTATAGCTAGGTAGGATAAAAAGATCTGTTTTTGTTTTTAAAAAGCCTTAAAAATTCACTGGAAAAAACGAAAGGTTAAAGTAACGCTATAGTTAAGTGAATATGTCAAAAACAACATTCATGTTTTGAATTAAATTTTAAGAACATAGAAATTCGCCAGTTATAGTAAGCAGAACACATTTGTGCCGTAGTCCCCATCTGGCGTACCAGATATTTTAGGCTAAACTACAGTACAGGGTAGCAATGCAACAGGATTTTTGTCTTAATTCCATGAGTCCAACCTACTGGGTACCCAGACAGGGAATTGCTAATTTCCACACTACCACTGCACTACCAGCCCCAGAATGAAGCTAGCACACACAGTGCTTTTCTGCCAACCCTAAGAACCACACTAATACCCTACACTCCTGCACTGTCACCCACACACCTCCTACCACAGCAAAGAATGACCACCCCTGCACTGCATTACCATTCAAGCATAGAGCTTTCAGCCCAAACATGGGTCTGCAAGCATCAGTACATCTATACCACTCCAAAGAACACCCTACTCCGTTCTACCATGCCCCATTGGTTTGAATCCTTGAGGGGTTCATTCAGCCTTTCATTCTCTTAAGGTCTATAAAATTAGTTACATAAAATCTGGTAGCTGCACGTATTTATTATTTAACACCAACATGGCCTTTGAGGTGGACATGTGCTTTACACATACTTTGATATATTACTACTACACACCATAACCTTAGTACGCCTACACTACTCCACCATCCCCACTACCAGACAGTACACATTGCTATTTCCCACCACTGCACCATCTCTCACCTTACTACTTCAGAGCAACAGAGTGTTGCTATCACACCATTACCCGATGTGCTACGCAACCACCCAAGAAGAAAACTACTACTTCTTCAGACCACACTAATATACTCAGCACCACACAAGGTTCCATCACTTCACAACCTTCTCCCTGAGAACACACTACCAACCCTAGCACAACATTATTATCCTCAAGACTGCACTACCACTCACCTTACTGTCCTACTAGCCTGCACTCCTAGTATGCCAATCTCAGGTACAGGGGTAGTCAACCTTTTCTGTAATACGAGCTACTTATGGCAGATGAAAATCACCCGAGCTACTAATATTATTAGTATGGGAACAGTGACCACATTGACAAGACTACATTAGTGGCCACCCCAAGCAAGTTCACCAGCCATGATCACCTGATTGCATCAGACAGGGTTGCCAACAGTAGTCTGAAAAAGGCTTTATAATTTTGGAATTCCTATCTATGGTTAATATATGACAGCCATAGCTGCAATTCCCCTTCATGGCTTGGTGTGAAGCCATGAAGTCAAAGTGTTATGGTCCGGGTGGGATTGTAGTGCTCTCAGCTGGTAGTGTGGTGGTGTTGAGACGTAGTTTAGTACGGTGAGGGAAAGATCAGTACTGGTGGTGGCAATTCACACCACAGCCCTGCCCCATCACCAAACTAGTGCACCCAGCACTGCACTATCACTACTGGCTATGTACTACCACTTCTCAGCACTGTGTGACCGCTGCCTCATCTCTGGCACTTATTGCCCCATACCAATTTACTACCACCCAGGGAACTGCATCTCCATCCCTTGCACACTATTGTATTATCACCCCATCACAACACATTACCACCACACAGCCCACTCACCCATCCCCTCACCACATAGCCATGCTCCTTTATACTACCTCACCATTCTACTTCCACAGTGGTGCATTGCTTCACAACCATTCCCCAATACCGCGCTACAACATCTACCAATAAACTATCACTTGATTGCAAGGCCCCCACCAAAGAACTACCATGTATAGAAACTACACTGCCATACTTGCCAATGCACTGCTACAGTCAAACGTGAACTGATACCACACAGTGATGTACTGTCATCACCAGCACCCCCCTGCCACATGTAAGCACTATTGCCACCTGCTCGGTGTTAGAAATGGGGTCTTTGGTTGGCAGTCAGGTTACCCCCTGTCCAAGCAAGGATCCTCACTCTAGTCAGGGTAAGTCACACACAATCCAAATGATCCTTTGTCCACCCTCTGGTAGCTTGGCACGGAGCAGTCAGGCTTAACTTAGAAGGCAATGTGTAAAGTATTTGTGCAATAAATCATACAATAACACAATATCGCACCACAAAAATACTACACACAGGCCCTCATTCTGACCTTGGCGGTCTTTTCGCAAGACCGCTGAGTTACCGCCGCGGTGAAGACCGCCGACCGCGGCGGTGTGCCGCTGTGCGCATTCTGACCGCTGGGAGCGTTCCGCCGGAAAACCGCCAGCAGCCACACTGGCGGTCGGCGGGAAAGTGGAGACTGGTCAACCTCCACCGCCACGCCAGCAGAACACCGCCCACAGAATTACGACCCACATTTCTGTGTGGCGGTCTTCTGTTGGCGGTCTTCTGTTGGCGGTCACGTCCCTATGGCTCCCGTCGCCTCCCGGAGGACCAACGCACAAGGTAAGTTGATCGTCCGTGAGGGGAGGGGGTGGGGGGGTGTTGTGTGATGTGGGCGTGCATGGGGGTGTGCGTGTGAGTGTGTAGAGGGGGTGTGTGAGTGCGTGTATGCGGGCGGGGGGTGCTGCTGTGTCTATGGGTAATGTGTGCTGTTCGGCAGGTGCGCATGTCGGCATGTATGTGTGCGGGTATGTGTCCCCGTTGTGTATGTGTGTGTAGGGGGTGTGTATATGTGCATGTTGGGGGTGTGTGCATGTCGGGGTACATGTATGTGCATGTCGGGGTGGGGGTGGGGAGGGGGTTCGTACCACCTCTGGGGGGTGGCAGGGGGGTGGAGGGTGTGGGGGGAGGACTCGGGTGGGTAGTGGGGGGTGGGGGAGACCCCTATCAGTGCCAGGGAAGGAATTCCCTGGCCCCGATAGTGCTTACCGCCATGGTTCGCACGGCGGTTCCCGCCCGCAAGAAACCGCGGCGGTAGGCAGGGTCATAATACCCTTGGCGGTCTTGGGACGACCGCCGGGCCGGAGTGCGCAAACTCCAGCCCTGCGGTCATGACCGCCGTGGCGGTCGGAGTGGAGAAGTAGCGGTCGGTCGCGGCGGGGACCGCCGCGGTCAGAATGCCATTTTTAATACCGCCGGTCTGTTCGCGGTCCGACCGCCGTCTCTCCGCCGACCGCCAGGGTCAGAATGAGGGCCACAGTGTTTAGAAAAATATATAATATTTATCTGGATATTTGCAGGTCAAAACGATCACAGATGCAATAAGTAAATGTAGAGATATCACAGAAAAGTGATATAAAGTGTCATAAGTCTTTTTAAAGCAAACAAAGTCTCTATTAAGCACAAAGTAGTGGGTTTGTGTGAAAAATCTCAGCAATGGGCCGCAGAGGAGGAAAAGCGTGGAAACAAAGGGGGTGTGCGTCGATTTCTCGGGCTGCACACAGCGATGCGTTGGTTAGTTTCCACGCAGGGACGGCTGTGCATCGATTTCCAGCGCTTGGTCATGGTTCCTCTTCGGGTTGCGGGGTTTTCAGACGCCCCGGGGTCTGTGCGTGGAATCCTGGGCTTGTGGAGTGAGGTCACAAGCACTGCGTCATTCGGTTGGGTGTTGCGTGGAAGTTTCTTCCGCAGGGCAGGAGCTGCGTCAATTTCCCCTCTGGAAGTCGGGCTGCGCCGTCCTAGGTCGACTGTGCGTCGATCCGATGGGCCGTGCGTCAGAGATCCGGTAGCAACGCAGGCGCTGCATCGATCTTTTCCTTGCGAAGTCGCGCTGTGTCGTTCCTGTTCGGCATGCGCTGAATTTCTCACCGCATGGCAGGCTGTGCGTCAGTTTTAGCAAGCTGTGCATCGAATTTTCACCGCACAAGGAGTCCAATTGCAAGAGAGAAGTCTTTTTGGTCCTGAGACTTCAGAGAACAGGTGGCAAGCTCTATCCAAGCCCTTGGAGTGCACTTCTTCAACACAGCCAGGGAGCAGCAAAGCAGCAGGGCAACAGCAAGGCAGCAGTCCTTCACAGAAAGCAGTCAGGTGAGTCCTTTGGGCAGCCAGGCAGTTCTTCTTAGCAGGATGCAGGTTCTGGTTAAAAGTTTCTTCTCAAGGAAGTGTCTGAGTTGGAAGGGGCAGGGGCCCTGTTTATGTACCCAAATGTGCCTTTGAAGTGGGGGAGACTTCAAAGAGTGGCTTAAAAGTGCACCAGGTCCCCTTTCAGTTCAATCCTGTCGGTCAGGGTCCCAGTAGGGGGTGTGGCAGTTCTTTGTATGAGAGCAGGCCCTCCACCCTCCCAGACCAGGAAGATCCATTCAAATTGTAGATGTATGCAAGTGAGGCTGAGTATCCTGTGTTTGGGGTGTGCCTGAGTGAATGCACAAGGAGCTGTCAACTAAACCAGCCAGACGTGGATTGTAAGGCACAGAAAGATTTAAGTGCAGAGAAATGCTCACTTTCTAAAAGTGACATTTCTAAAATAGTAATATTAAATCCTACTTCACCAGTCAGCAGGATTTTATATCACCATTCTGGCCATGCTAAATATGGACTTCTTACGCCTTTCAGATCAGCAGCTACCACTCAAACAATATATGAGGATAGCCCCAATGTTAGCCTATGAAGGGAGCAGCCTTCAGAGCAGTGTAAAAACAAATTTGGGAGTTTTACACTACCAGGACATGTAAACTACATAGGTACATGTCCTGCCTTTTGCCTACACAGCACCCTGCCCTATAAGTTACCAAGGGCATACCTTGGGGGTGCCTTATATGTAGAAAAAGGGGAGTTTTAGGCTTAGAAAGTACTTTTAAATGTCAAGTCGAATTGGCAGAGAAACTGCACACACAGGCCTTGCAATGGCAGGCCTGAGACAAGGTTAAGGAGCTACTTAAGTGGGTGGCACAACCAGTGCTGCAGGCCCACTAGTAGCATTTCATTTACAGGCCCTGGGCACATATAGTGCACACTACTAGGGACTTATAAGTAAATTAAATACTCCAGTTGGGTATGATCCAATGTTATCTGGTTTGAAGGGAGAGAGCATATGCACTTTAGCAATGGTTATCTGTGGTAAAGTGCGCAGAGTCTAAAAACCAGCAAAAACAGTGTCCAAACAGTGGAGGGAGGCAGGCAAAAAGTTAGGGGTGACCACTCTAAGGCTGTCAGGTCTAACACTCAGCATTACATTGTCGCCACAGAAACTACACTACCAATATATAGTGCTGCACTACTACTCCAGCAAAATAATACTCCAAACTCCACATTACCATCACAGGCCATGCCATAGCACTATACAACTGCCACAAACCAATGGACTACGGCCCAATACAACTAAAACTAACAGATCACAGAACACTACCCACCAACACACTACCAAATTAATCAATGCACAACCACTCGTAAATACCCTACTATCCTAAAATACCACTCTACACTTTCACCTCTATGCTGTCACTGCCACCATGCTGCACCACACGTGCTGCAAGACTCGTCAAGTGTAATACCATCATCTACGTTACCACACTACAAATCAACAGCACTGATATTATCATAGAGATAATATCTCAGCAGTATCCTTGCAACTACCAAAACCGAAGTTCCAATGCAATATTTTACTATCACCACCAGTACAACACTATCACCCCAGCACTAAAACAACAAATGCTATATTTACTCCTTGCCTACTGGCCTACAGCCCCCACATCACTATATTAGTGCCCTTCAGCACAACACCACAATCATCAGCACTACACACAACACTTTCACTCCCCAGTAACCAGTACCCCATTACACCACCAAGTCCCCCAGCACTACACTACCATCCTAATAATATACTATTAACTGAGCAGAAGAACTATTCTTAGTGCCTTATTACCACCAATAGTAACACAAAAGGATGATGGATGGAGTGTTGAAACTTTTCAACCACTCATCCCCAGTCACAGTTGTGGGTTTAATCCATCGTTCTTTTGCTCACCATGTCACCCCAGTTTGGACCCAGTCACATGCAAATCAGTCTTGACCCTGTTCTGCATGGGAACATTCCAGCCTGAACTGCCTGACCAAGTCCTCCCTGGATGGGAAACAAGCATCCTGGTACCGGTTTCAGGATATCACCCTTGATCAGCCAGCCTAGCTTGAATCCAGTGGCACAGTGAGCAAGGGACCCACGTCTGGGCATATCCTTTGCACTTAGGGCAACTTTAGCAACACAAAAGGATGATGGACAGAGTGCTGAAACTTTTCAACTACTCACCAGCAGTCACAGATCTGGGTTTAATCGTTCTTTTGCTCACCACGCCATCCCAGTTTGTATGCTGCCATATGTAAATCAGTCTTGACCCTGTTTCCCATGGGAACAGTCCAGCCCGAACTGCCAGGCCATCTCCTCCCTGGACCGGAGGACCTAGCCTCGCAGTTCGGGCTGGACTATTCCCATGGGGAACAGGGTCAAGACTGGTTTGCATATGGCTGGGTCTGAGCTGGAATGGCATGTCAAGCAAAAATCTGATTGATTAAACCCAGATCTGTGACTGGGGGTGAATGTTTGATTTGTTCTGCATTCCGTCCATCTTTTTATGTTATTACCACCAATGGCAGTGACTTTTATCCAATATTAATGCAGCCCCACCACTATCTCATCACTGCATCACTACCTTTCAGCACCAGACAACCAATTCCAGCACTGCTCTACCAACTTATCACTGCTCTACCCCAACAGAGGTGTTCTAATACTCCAGAATAATGCACTTCTACTACAGTTCAGATCATCACCTTCCCACCCATTCACAACTACCCTTATTACTACAACTGCACCTTATCCCACACCACTCCATTGCCTTCCATTACATCTGCACTACTAGGATATTAAAATATAACCTTGAGGCCACAAATCTCAAGCATCTCAAACCTTTAGTGCACTACCAAGCACTACTATTCCCACACAACGTCAGTGCTACACTAAGAACTAAACGACATCTCCCATCACTACATCACTATCCTAAGAATCCCATCATCGTAATTCCACCCCAAACCTCATCACCACTCTTTAGCACCACACTAACACCTTAGTGCACTACAAGCCCATACCACCTCTCTAGTACCCTCTACCACCACATTACCACAGCATATCACTGCACCCCTACACACACTACTGTACTAGCTGCCCAAAAGCATGGCACTACTGTAAGAAATTGGATTTTTATTCAGGATGGGTGACTACTTACCTCAAGTAACAATCACAGGCCCTGTCAGAGTGAACCCTCAAAGTCACTATATTTACCTGAGCTCAACCCCCTAGTAGCCATAGAGCCAGCAAACTTGCTTAAATATGAGCAATATGTAGAGTTTTCATGCGGTACCAAAACAGTAATAAAGTCAAAGTGCAACACAATAAAAACCCCAAACCAAATTAGAAAAATAGAGTAAAATATTATAAACAACATGGTACTAAAATGACAAAATTCCAATGAGGGGAACTGGAGTTATGAATTATTACGTTTGGAAGTACAATAACACCAAAAACCATTAAGTGCGAATAATAGTTGATGGTTGCAGTAGACCGGGACCTGGGTAAAGTTTGATGCTGAACAGGTTTGTCCTGGTCAAAGATTTTACATTATAACTTTAGCCCTATAAGCCCCAATCCACAACAAGAATACACTTCTAAAGCCCCCAAGACTCACAAGGTGGCAGGAAAAGGCCAGACAGCAGGGTCCAATACAAGTTTATTTGTTACTGGGCAGCTGGACATTTGCAGGGAAACGCCACTTATAGTTTGTTGAGTCCCTGTAGCCTTAACAGAAGGTCAGTCTCATGACCCTTGGAGTTAATTTCTTTGTTCTCAGTACAAGGGAGGGCAGATCCCTTCTTTTGGGGTCTCTCAGGTCTGATAGCAGATCCAGTCTTCTTCTGTTCCTCCTTAGGTTCAAAAGTGTTCTGAAGTGGGTCCCTGCAGTTGCCACAATTGCGCCTGGCATGAGCCAGTGGGTGGGAATGTCGCTTGGACACTCTCTAACTGAAGGTTTCCAGGGCCTACCTCACACAACTTTCAAAATGTAAAAATTCTTCGGCCACTCCAATCGTTGGCTTTGAGTGTGAAGTGTGCTATGGTAAGCTGTGAGGATTTGGGTGTATTATTTGATATGGATGAGGGCCTTATCATGGAATACACTCACAAAAACTGTCTTGAGTCCAGTCAGGTTTGTTTGTATCACCTTTGGCTCAATCCTGGGTAGCAGTCAGTCGCTTTGAGCAGCAAGGCTTAACAAAGGATCCTAGTGTAAGGCATTTAACAGCACAAAACAATGAAACAAGGAAGTCACACAACAAGAAAGCGACAAAACAACAATTAAAAAAAAAAAAAAGAGTTCATTTTAATGAATTTTTAGAGTGCTTGAGAATTAACATGCACCAGAGAGTTCCAGAGATATGATTTTTTAAGCATTTCGCATTTTTTTAATTTAACCACAAACAAGCACTGGCCAAGAAAAAGTTTGTAATCTTTTGAAAAGTTTGAAAGTGTTTGTTTTGCAACTCCGACCCGTGCTGGATAACCAATTCTGACAGGTCAGAGGTCTAGGAGGCTGGTAAGGATATTTGGTTAGTTACCTGGCCACCAGAACCTTTCCTATCCAGTTTCAGCCATTAGGAAGCAACCACCATTGACTATCATATAGTGGCCCTGATTCTGAGAATGCAGAATGGAAAGATGCTCAAAGATACTCCAGGGGTTGTGCTGTTGACGGGAGTGAGTTGTGGTTGACTCCTTGGTCCATGGGTGAGGTGAGGCAACTTTGGCCACAGGACGCAGGGTCCCACAAAGTCCTCTTTACAACAATAGAAGGCAAGCTCTGTCTGACCTTCTTCTTCTATTCTTACAACACAGTGGTCAGGATGCTATCATTTATTGGGTTTAGTGTCCCATTTGGATGTTAAATTTGGGATTAGACACCACTCTCTGGTTCAGCAGACATCGGTGCAACTTTTGTCTATTTTGGATTTGTCTCCTGGGGTGCATGGCAGCGGTCAGCGGTGATTCCTCAGAGGTGGCTAACAACTTGCCAGTTTGGGCTACCTCAGCTTTAATGTCCCTAGTGCACCTCCGAGGGCCATTAGACAGACCCTTGGAGTCAATTCTTGGACCTGGGGTCGGGGATCAGCTTTTTCCAAAGCAAGGAGCCATGGACCCAGTCAAAAATTTACTAGCCCAAAATGCAGCAGGTACAGTCCTTCCGAGGGTGCTGCCTCTCTTCATGCGCTTTCAATCATAGCAGGATGGTTCTCATTTAATCCTTTCACCAAATCCAATGTGTACTAAGGTCCAAGGTGCCAGGAGTGCCCATTACATCCTGGGAAAGTGCCTGAGGGGACAACTCGGTTACTAGCCAATGGGCTAGTAGGTCCCCTCCTCTTTAGTGACAAAATTCTGGTGATATGTGGCATTTGGCAATCCCAGAGTGCAATATTATTGCTCTCAAGATGTTTTGACCTTTCCTCAATTGGGAGGAGATTGGTAGTCCACCCCAGAGGTGTGGCTACCTAAGGGCTACAGGCCCACGGGAAAACCTGTTTGTGAACAGGTTTCCTTTCTCTGGCCCTGTCTCCAGCTAGTCTGTGTGAACAAAAGGCAGCCTCTCATGAGTGTTGTGACCATTTGCTCTTCAAATACAGCTTCCTCTTTGAAGCTTGCCTTTTGGGTACCACCTTGCCTCTGCGGCAACTACCTTTGTTCTTATGCCTAGTAGTTGAGCACAAGTCTCCCCAGGAGGGCAGAAAGCTGTCTGTTGGCCAGGGCTGGTGTGAGGCCACTGGAACAGCTGGGCAACAGAGTGTCAACATTCTAAAAGTTGCTTAATCTTAAAAGTGACATTAATTTTGACTTTACCATCAAGTTGCATTAAATGCCACAATTAACGTGATACCTTACAGCACCCAGTTAGGTAGTCCCACTCAGAGGTTAGCCATGCTGGGGTGCCAACCAGCTAGCTAATGGGGCTACTAACTGTCCTCAGCAAAATTACAACTTTAAGGGTTTTGCTGCTAAAACATATATGAAATGCTATGTTTTGTGTAATATTATACATTTCCCTGCTATAGGGCTCTATGGGCCTTGCTTAGGGGAGACTATTTATATTACTAAGGGAATGGGGGAATTTTTCATTAATGGTAATGCCTAAGTCAAACTTGCAGGGGAACCCTGCCTTCCCATTCTGCAGTGGCAGGCTGAGGGCTATATTTGTGCCAAACTGTGTGTGACAAAGTACAATCAGTGCTGCAGCTCTGGATTGACACTTATAAGTAAGTCAGTACTTGCCAATTGGGTATCGAAAATTCAAGATATACTTTGTATTGGGTCAGAACACTGGTACTGAGGTGTGGTTGTCAGGCCTAAGTGCACTCTCAAAGTTGAAAAACCAGCAACTAGTAGTCCAAATGTGGGCAAAAAGTGAGGGGAAACCTATGAAAGATCTGTTTTCTTACATAATCCTAGTATCCTTCTATGTCTAGCACTAAAATTCAGTTTGGGGCAGTCACTGTATACACAATAATCCCAGAGACAGATGTCTGGTAGAACAAAGCAGGATCTTCCAGCAACCAGATACTGAATACACACAAATAGTGTTCACATTCTGTTTGGTTTCCTTTCAAGAGTGCATCAATGTCATATGTAAATCCCAGCAGGCCTATCAAGCAGGGTTTGACACGCCATTAGGATTTGACACTGTAATGTCAGAAAGAGGCCACTGTGATTGGAGCCTGTCTGGTTCAATGGACAAAGGAAAGGCCTGCCCAGGTGTCAGCGAACACTTGCTTGTGACAGGGGAGGCATCTGAAGTTAATCCAGTTCCTGGACACAGTCCCACTGGTCATCCTGTCAAGGGACCAACAATACCTCCCCACACCCATACCTTTGTTCTCTGCTCTGGGAGAAGGTTTAACACCTCTTCAGCAGGTAATTACTGGCTGGAGACAACCAAATTCAGCCTCTTGATACTTCATGTAGGTCAAAAAAATTACTTTCTAACAGTTACATTTCCTTAATATGTATTTTAAATCCAACATCTCCATTGAATTGGATTTTTGTAACTATTAAAATAGCTGTTTAGTTCCTTTTCTAGTCCCACTCCCAAAAACAGTATATGATTTTTAATCTGTACTCTGGCTTTCTACACAGGACAGCTAAGCCTCCTATGCTGAAAAATGGCTTTTGAGTGGTAGTCAATGTGAGGACTTGTTAACATTTGATTTCTACATGTCCTACTTTTAAATATAATGTACTCTGCCTTGTAGACTACAAGGTCTTGGTAGGAGTAGCTTATTAACATTTAAAAGGGTTATTTTGAAAGGATAAATTGAAGATTTTGCACTGCTACAGTCCTACTACGTAGCGGCTGCCTGAAGCCATGTTTGCACTACTGCCATATTGGATGGGACAATTCGTGCTGTAGTCCACTAGTGCCATTTAACTTCTAGGCCATGGTACATTTTGCACCATATATTAATGTTTTAAATTAAAGTTACATATACCAATTGGGAATATGCCAATTCAGTCATGCTTAAAGACACTTTGCCACTTGTTAGCGGTGTTAAAATGCACAGAGTTCTAATGCCAGTAAAATACAGGGTCCAGCAAAAGGTAAAAATATGGGGTGACCACACACAAATGGCGGATTTCCTGCAACTGTCTTCTTCCAGGGCACCAATACTAACTTAGCACTACTCCCACCCCAGCACCGCCACTACTGCTCTGTCGCATTCACTATAGCTTTGCCATGACATTCCCTACCTACCTACTACCATTGCACACTGTTAACCTGCCAACCAAAACACCCTCAAAACCACAATTAACATCCTGCTACTACTCACCTTTGCCACAGCACCAAAAATGTTAATCAACACCTCAGTACTACCATGCCTTCCCACTGCACTACAACCCATCTCTACCAAAAGACCAACCCAATCATAATACTATATTTTACCATAATACTGCAGTCCTTACAATGGTAGGATGGTGACGTTACAACACTTGTAACCACCTACCAATCCGCTTGCCACACTATCACACTACAATACCTCACCACTACACCCTGCACAGTATTTATTTACTCAGCACCACATTATTGCCCCAGCACCGGAACACCACCCATCACCACACTGTCACCTCCATACTGTTGTAATACTATCCACTGCCTCTACACTACATTCTCTACAAAACTCTTTGTCACAGGGTGGTCGGGTTTTGAGCACTCCAAGGCTATTTTGCACAAACTCAACTGGTTACCTATCACAGAAGAGAATTCTCTTGAAGGGGCTATGTCCGGTACACGGAGTTCTCAATAGCAATACATCCTCATTCATCAAAAAACATGCTGAAATATTATTCAAAAAGAACACACTGTTCCTCTGGTGATATATCTTAAATGTTCCTAGTGTTCAGAGGAACAGAGCAGGTGGCCACTGTTTTTCCTAATGTGGTCCTAGGTTATGGAACTATCTGCCCTTGCAACTGCACTCTGAGGCCTCCATAACTACGGTTTGGTGATGTCTTAAAATGGCTCTCCCCAAAAGCGTTCTCGTAATTCTTAAGTGCTTTGCCTGTAGCGCACTTCATTCTAAACACCTAGAGTCCCCCGGTGATACTGAACATTATATGTGTAATATAACTTCATTCTATGCACCTAGAGTCCCCTGGTGATACTGTACATTATACGTGTAATAAAAAATAACACAACACACTGTGCTACCAAACTCTTACAACCATTCCACCACCCTCCAACAACACACTACCATCTACTAATACTGAACTACTACCCAGCAGTCATTTAGCCTACTCACAGTCCTAGGGGAAACACAATTTTATGTTTCACACACAAAAGCTATTCATTATTAAAAAAATGAGACCTTTTAACTTAGTGTTTATTAGGATTGTGCCAGCGAGTGCATGCACTAGCGCATGCATCTCACTTTGGAAACTGTTGTGTCCAGTAAAGGGCTTGGAGCCCCCCGTCACCTACCATTTATTGGCTTGCGTGGCACTCTTCTTTACAGCTTTGTAATTTGTTACTGCAGTCCAAGCATCATCTCCATTCATCTGTGTGGAGCAGGAACCAAGCACTGATTGATTCAACTTAATCAGTGCCAGTCCACTGCTCCCAACATAATTGAGGTACTATTTTGTTATTTTTATCTTCTAGTACCCTGCAATCGGAAGGCTTGTGAATGGCAAAGGCATTTCCAGCAGGACAAACACAGTTGCAAAGTTTTATTTTTGGTAGCTATCTTTCTTTTATATTGACAAGTCAAATTTTCTCACTTTACACTCATGTTTTTGCTTGTTGGCTCTGTTCTAAGAAGATGATGATTATCTTGTTCTAAAAATTGCAAAGTGACATAGGGGCTGATTCTAACCCCGGCGGTCTTCGACCGCCGGGGCGAGGGTCGGCGGGAGCACCGCCGACAGGCCGGCGGTGCCCCGCAGGGCATTCTGACCGCGGCGCTTTGGCCGCGGTCAGAAAGGGTAAACCGGCGGTCTCCCGCCGGTTTACCGCTGCCCTCAGAATCCCCCATGGCTGCGCAGCTTGCTGCGCAGCCATGGGGGATTCTGACCCCCCCTACCGCCATCCTGTTCATGGCGGGAAAGCCGCCATGAACAGGATGGCGGTAGGGGGGGTCGCGGGGCCCCTGGGGGCCCCTGCCGTGCCCATGCCAATGGCATGGGCACGGCAGGGGCCCCCGTAAGAGGGCCCCGCAAGGTATTTCAGTGTCTGCCTTGCAGACACTGAAATACGCGACGGGTGCTACTGCACCCGTCGCACCTTCCCACTCCGCCGGCTCGATTACGAGCCGGCATCCTCGTGGGAAGGGAGTTTTTCCCTGGGCTGGCGGGCGGTCTTTTGGAGACCGCCCGCCAGCCCAGGGAAAAACTCATAATACCCTCCGCGGTCTTCTGACCGCGGAGCGGTATTATGGGGGCGGAATTCTGGCGGGCGGCCTCCTCCGCCCGCCAGAATCAGAATCACCCCCATTGTTTCTTAATTATGTGCAATTTCCGGAATTATGTATCACCACATAATTGTGCAGTACACTCCAACCTACCACACTCCAATCCACCCCACTACAATTCATCCGAATCCACCACACCTCACCCCACACCAATCCACCCCACTCCAGTCCAAACCACTCACCCCAATCCAATCCTTCCAACCAACCATAATTTGATATGCCCCACTCCAGCTCACCCCACTCCAACCCAAAACAATATGCACCACTCCAATCTGCCTCATCCGAATCCAAAACAATATGCCCCTCTCCAATCCAAAATAATATACCCCACTTCGATCTACTCCAATCCAATCTAATACAATATGCGGTACTCCAATGTGCTCCACTCCAATCCAAAACAATCTACTGCACTGCAAACAAAAACAACCTGTCCCACTCCAATCTAAAATAATCTGCCCCACTCCAGTCTGCCCCAATCCAAAATAATCTATCCCACTACAATCTGCTGCACTTCAATCCAAAACAATCTGCTCCACTGCAATCCAAAACAATCTGTCACACTACAATCCACCCAACTCCAATCTGCCCTGCTACAATCCAAAACAATACCCCTACTTCACATCACCTCAATCCAGCCCACTCCATACCAGTTCATCCCAATGCACTCTACCTCACACCAACCCAATTCCCCCACTCCAATCCACCCTAATACATTCTGCCACACTTCAATCCAAAACATTTTGACCCACCCTAGTTGTCCTACTCCATTCTAAAACAATCTGCCCCACTCCAATCTGCCCCACTCCAATCCAAAACATTTTGCCCAACCTAATCTGGCCCACTCCAATCCATTGCAATCTGCCTTACTCTACTCTGCTCTACTTTAAACATAAACAACCTGCCCCACTCCAACTTGCCCCACTTCACCAAACCCCACTCCAATCCCAAACAACCCACTTCAATCCAAAACAATCTGCCCCACTCCAATTTACCCCACTCCAGTCCAGTTCACATCACCCCAATCCAATCCACCCCACTCCATCCCAATTAACCCCACCTCAATCCACCACAACCCACCTGTTAGAAATGGGGTTTCCTGTTGGCTAGGGTATGCACCTAAGCCAGGCAGAACCCACCCACTCTAGTTGGGGCAAGGGAGTTACACGTCCAAGATTACCCCTGCTCACCCCCTTGGTAGCTTGGCACGAGCAATCAGGCCTAAACCAGAGGCAATGTGTAAAGCGTTTGCACAACACACACAACACACGTGATGCTCTATCCCCACTACAAAGGAAACACAACACAAGGTTATATGAAAATAAACTGTATTGTACACAACGTTAGACCAATCACAACATGTCAGTAATACCCTCCTACCCAAGCAGTTGTCAGAACGTTACACAAGAGTTACTCTGCAGAAACTAGCAGTAGTCACACATAACACACAGGTTACTTATTATTCTGCAACATAAGCAGTAGTCAGGAATCACATTACTAAAGAAATGCACTTGTCATAAAAATATCATAAATGCCCATATAAGGAACATTAGAAGGCAAATGGCAAGTCATAAAAACATCTTAGCATGGAATGCCCATAAGAAGGAACATCAGCACACATATGTCACTTTATACCAAAAACAGGCTAGCATAACAGTCCCAGCACATCCATAATAGGAACATTAGGAAAGTGTATTGCCCATAAAAAGTACCTGTTTTTGATGAAAAAGGTACCTCTAGTGCCGTGAAGTACAACAAGAGGGCCCCTGGTGCTCCTCTGCTCAAAACGGGGGCCTCGTGTTGATTTTGGGGAAGGGGGCGGTACGCAGGTACGCACCCCTCTGATTTTTAGGTCGGGCCCTCCTGGGGCCTTCGCTCACTGGCCCTCCCCACATTGCCATGACTGGCCCTCCCAAGGGGGTTCAAAGCCTCAAAAATCAATAAGGGGCCACAGAGGTGACCTTGCGGTGCGGGGGGCCTCTGGTGAGGCTTCCGCCCTGCCTGCAGTCTCCAGAATTAAAATCAGAGCTCCGGTGGGGGCAGGGGGAACCTCTGATGAGGCTCCCCCACCCGTCCTCCAAGGTACAAGCAAGGGGAACGGTGGGGAGGGGATCCTCCAATGAGGCTTCCTCCCCTGCCCATCCTCACATGAGGAGAGAAGCTTGCCCGGGCCGCAGCGGTGATCGGCCCTAAGTGAGGGCATTCTGGTGCCTTACCTCGCCCCACGGGCACCAGCAGGAGCGCGCTCGTTCCTGCTCCTGCCTTCTTTGTGGCCCAGGGGCACTTTAAGGAGCAAGATTCTGACACGCTCAGTTTTCCAAAGGCGCCCGGGTCACGGCAGTGAATCCCTTCACTGCAATACGCTTATGAGCACTAGAGGGCAACTTTGAAGAGTCCGCTTTCAGAGCGCTACGCAAATCAAAGGAAAAGCACTTCTGAGGTGCTTCAAGATAATTAAACAGGACGATCTCCAGGCGCTTTACCAGATGATGGCAGGGGCCAAGGGCCACAGCACCCAACCCCTGGGGGACACAACGAAATGGAGCACAGGGCGGCAGGGCCCGGCAGCAGGCCAGCACAAGGTGGATGCAGGCAGTTGGCATTTCCTCCTAGTGACCGAGCAGGTCACAGGTCAGCACAGCAGGAGCACTCCATGGCGGTTCCTGGTGACTCCCTCCAGCAACATTCTGTGTTCAGTTACAGGTAAGTTCAAGTCCAGAGTGTCTACAAATTGTGGGGAAAAATCCCCTGTACTTATACTCAGTTTTGCAAGGGTTTCACAAAGAAGGGAAGAGGAGGTTCTAACCAGTTACAACTGGTTCTAGGAGAGCCCCCTCTCTCCTCCAGCACAGGCTCCATACATCAGTTAGTGGTAAATGTCCATTTTGTGTGATGCCAGGGCACAGCCTTTACAGATGCATGTGTGCCCCGCCTCCCCCTTCTCTCAGCCCAGGAATACTATTCAAAATACAGATGTACCTCTATGACACCTCCACCTTCCCTGTGTACAGGCTGTCTGAAAAGTATGCACTAAGCCCAACATGGATTGGAGTCAAGCTGCAAAACTCCAGAGTCATAAGCACAGAGAAATACTCACTTTCTAGAAGTGGCATTTCTTTAATAGTAATAAAAAAATCCACTTACACAAGTAAGCAGCATTTCTCACCATCACTACAACTATACAAACATGCCTACGCTACCCCTCATAAATCAGACAATACCCCCTAGACATAAGGCAAGGCATTTCCAATGCAATCCTATGAGAAGGCAGCACTCAGAGCAGTGAGAGACTAAATAGGCTGTTTGTCACGCTACTAGGCACATGTCCTGTCTTCTACATACATAACACCCTGCCCATAGGGCTAGCTAGGGCCTACCTTAGGGGTGACTTACATGTAGTAAAAGGGGAGCTCCGGGCCTGGCAAGTAAATTTAGATGCCAGGTCCCTGTGGCAGTAAACTGTGCATGCAGGCCCTGTGCTAGCAGGCCTGAGACAGGTTCGAGAGGTTACTTCAGTGGGTGGCACAAGCAGTGCTGCAGGCTCACTAGTAGCGTTTAATTTACAGGCCCTGGGCATAGAGATACCACTGTACAAGAGACTTAGAGGTAAATTACATATGCCAATTAGGCATAAGCCAATCATACCAACTTTAGAAGGGAGAGCACCTGCGCTTTAGCACTGATCAGCAGTGATAAGAGTCCTTGAGCCAACAGCGAGAGGTAAAAAAAAAAGAAAATAGGAAGAAGGAGGCAAAACGTCTAGTGATGAACCTGCCAAAAGGGCCAGGTCCAACACCACCCCACACCAAACCAATCCACGCCAAATCCAGCCCAGTCCAATCCACCCTACTCCAATCCAATACATCTCCCCCAATTAAATCCACCTCACCCAAGTCCAATCTAGCCAACCCATATCCACTCCAGTCCAATCCACCACACTCCAGTCCGATCCACCCCACACCTCTCCAATCTATCACACCCCTGTCCAACCCACCCTACTCCATTTCAACTCACCCCACTCCAATCCTCCCACTCCAATCCTCCCACTCCAATCCACCCCATTCCAATCAAGTCCTCTGCTACCAAATCCATGTCACTCCAATCCACCCACACCACCCGAATCAATCCCACCCCAATACAATCCACTTTAATCCACTCCAGTCCATTCCACTCAACATTAATCCACCCTACTCCACTCTAATCCACCCCACTCCAACCCACCTTAAACTACACCACTCTACCACAGTTCACCCCTCTCCAGTTACTTTAAGCCACACCAATCCAATCCACCCAACAACATTCCAATCCACCCCACTCAATCTAATTTACTCCACACCAATCCAACCCTCTCCAATCCAATACACCCCACTCAGACAAGTCAACCACAATCCACTCCACGCCAATCCACCCCACCCCCATTCCAATCCACCCCACACCCATTCCAATCCACCCCTCCCCATCCATCCCATCCCAATCCAATCCATCCCACCCAATCCAATCCACCCATCCACCTCTTTCCAATTCAACTCACCCCATCCAATCCATCCCAATCCAGTCACCACACTCAATCCAATCCACCCCACCACACCCTAATCAACACCACTCAATGCAATCCACCCAACTCAATCCAATCTACCCCACTCATTTGAATACACACCACTCCAAACCACTCCAATCCGATCCACACCACTCCAGTCCACAACACGCTAGTCCAATTCACCCCACTCCAATGTAATCTACCTCACCTCAAGGCAATCCACCCAACCTTATCCAGTCCACCCCAATCCACCCCACCCCATTCCAAGCGACTCCACCCACTCCAATCCAACTCACACAAATCCACCTCACGCTACACCAATCCACCCCACCGTACTCCAATTCCCCCACTTTACCCAATCCAATTCGCCCTACCCCATCTCAGTTCAGTCCAGTGCACTCCAATCCATCCAGCCTACCCCACTCCAGTCCACCCCACCCCACTTCAGTCCAACCCACCCCACTCCTATCATCCCAGTCCAATCCAGCCCACTCCACCCCAATTCAATCCATCCCATTCTAGTTCAGTCCACCCCACTCCAATCCATCCACCCCAATCCACTCTACTCTAATCCATCCCACTCTAGTTCAGTCCAATCCACTCCATTCCAGTGAATCCAATTCACCCCACTCAAATCCACTGCTGTCCAATCTAATCCAGCTGACACCACTCCGACCCAATCTACCCCACTCCACCCCAACCCCACCCCACCCCTATCACTCCAATCCAAACCATCCACTTCAATCAATTAATCCTTTAAATCCACCTCAATCAAATCAATTCCAGTCCAATCCAGTTCACCCCATTTCAATCCACCCCACTCCAGCCCAATCCACCCCACATGAAGCCACCCCATTCCACTCAATCCACCCCTCACTACCCCAGTACAATCTACCCACTCTACTCCAAACCACCCCTCTACCTCAATCCACTCCAACCCATTCCACCCTATTTCACCACACTCCGCTCTACAGAGCTATCTGCTACTGAACTACAGAACTCTCCTCTCCTCTACACTTTATAACACTCCCCCCTACTCCACTCTAGACACTCCAACAAATCCACTCTACAACACTTTACTCCCCCACTCTACTCTGACACTCCATGCCACTAACCTTTAGCCATGCTGAACTACAGCACCACTTGTGTGCAAGGTGGCAAAACACATTGCCAAAGCCAATAACTCTTGTATAGGCGAGACCCATTTGCTTTGCAAATACTTGTTTAAATAGTGTCTAGTAGTCAGATAACCGTGCTCACACCAGCAGGCTCTTTACACCCCAGTAGTAATTGTGCGGTAGCTGCTCTACCCGTTCATCACAGTCAAGAAATATTAAGAATGAAGAGCTACTGCCAGCATGGAAGCAGATACACAAACGCAACGCAGTAATCGATAAGTGGCGCCATGTAGTATCTGACAGTCCTGCCTATTCTTTAATACGCTGCCAACGTAGTCAATGTGCGTGTCTTTCAAGAGGAAAGTTGATTTTATGTAACCGGCAAATTGTAAAATCCTGTATTTGTTCCCACTCGCACCACTCAGCACCTCAGAAACACTGCTCTGCATTCATTCTGCTCGAAACGATGTGCATTCATCAAACGGCAAAGCAATGTTCCTCAAGGGGTTCGGATAAGGAAATGCACAAGGGAACGCTGATTTACTTCATTCTAGGCTACATTAGGCAAAACCTATGTTTTTGCAAAAACAAAATTCTGAATTTGCATTTTCGAAGCTGTAATACAGTGACAGACCCACCACCGCACAATGTGGGTGCTGGTCATAATTAGTGAAACAACTGCACAGAGACAAACATGGCATTCAGCTACAACAGTTGTCATGGTTCACCTGTGTTAGTCAAGGCGGTCACGAAATTCAAGTAATTGTGAATTTCCCCATCAAAATTAGTTAAATGTTCTTGGAAAGTTTTCAACTAATTTTGCTGAAATCAGACAGGACTTTAATATTTTGCAACTTTTTTAGCAAACTAAGGGAAACGTCTTTAGAGGTGTTTCTTTTACTCACACAGGCAAGTGTTTTTCCTTTGCTGAAACGCGGTGCACATGTCATATTTGTTGAAACGTTTTCTTTAAAAAAAATAGATGATGTCAAGTTTGAACTAAAGAGCTATTAGAGAAAAAAACATAATTTGGCGCTTTCATGAGATTCAAAGTTATTACTTACGGCCAGGAATAGTGCCAATAAAAATTAAAACGCAATTAACTTGTGATGAGTGAACTGGAGAGTTGAAGCTTGTCTAAGCATAAGTATCGCTTGTAACATTCGGATTTCCAATTGCCAAGTCTTTGCACTTGGCTAGGTTTTATCACGCAATTGGTGGCGGATGTCAAGCAGCTATCCTAAAAGAATCTGAGGAAAATCCTTTGCTCAAATCACCACAGCTACTAAAGCCCTGCTCAGCGAAAGTTCACTTGATATTTTGACGATGGCATCTTATCTACAGAAGCTTTTGATTGTTACCATGGGGTAATATAGGTGTTATTCCTATAGAATTTTCCATTACCCGAATCGAGGCAGATACAGGTTCACCAGTCATGCCTGTTTGGCAGCCCTGAATATAATTTCCTTACAGTCACCCTGGCAAATGGTATTATTGCACCCAGAAAGAAACCTGTTTTCTCTATGTAGGTTGATCTGCTTGCATCTGGCCTGTATCCTTTCTACTTTTTCCAATCCAACAGTGCTTGATTGCACTACTGAATATCAACCCCCAGAATATTGCGTTACCAGACCATCGAGCACAGAATGTTGAGGGACAAAATATCCAAATGGAAGGAGAATAGGGGAATGTGTAGACTTACTATTCCTAACTCCACATCTTTGTAAATTGAAAATATATGTAGCACATAGGTGTATATATGTGGAGCTTAATCAGAGCGCACACCTCTAGGTGTGCACAGCATTAGTGGCCAGGACCCCAGGACCCTAGCCCCTCCCCTGCTTTTGAAACTCACTGAATCAAGGCTGGGAATGTCCCATTGAGAGAGAAAGTGTTTGCTGTCCCTTGTCTCATAATTTGTGGGACAAGAAGCCACTTACACAAATAGTGTGTTAGTTCCTGGTTACAGTGTCGCAATGGTGAGGGGGTATTTAGAGGGGTCAACTCATGGCTTCCTCCCTTTTGAAGTGCTATCGTGACACTGAGACCAGAAAGCGGTCCAGCAACTCTGGAGTATTATGAGGAATGTCTTCTTCAGATGGGGCAAAGTAGGAGGTCTCTGGATCTATCAGCTGCGAAAGATGGTGGAGGACACAAAAGGCTGTGAGACACTTCAGTTTCTATATCTAAATGACCTGGTAGTGTTAGGCAAGAAGGAACTGACGGAATTCATTCTGAAGGAGTTTGTTTGGAAAGGTTGGTAATTTCCTATCACTTTCATTGGATGGTCCCACATGATACCTTACCTCGAATGGAATGAGGACATTAGTCCTAAGTTCATCACTGCATTGGTGTGGCGAGACAACACAGAAATGACTAAACTGTGTCTGAGACCTGGCTCTCTGAGAAATATTGCTCATAAACTCATCAGGGGTGAACAGATGTTACTTCGGGGCTGAAGGATGAAGAGAGGCTAGACCTCTTCAATTAGGAGATTTGGGTATTCATCCAGTCTCTGTTATTTGTTGGGGAAGATGAAGGACCTCATTGCCCTTGTACTCCTTGTGGTGGATTAGCAGCAAACAACACCAACTCCTCACAGGGATAGAGGGTTTCTCCACCACAAATACCTCCTAGGGCAGCACTGAGAGCGTGGACAGCAATTTGTACTTTTGCAAGGGACCTACATATCGGCTTGTAGTCAAAGTCTCAAAGTCGCCAGTACAGAGCAATGGAATCTAGACTCTTTACTCACAGTCTGACACCTTTAGCAGCTTGCTGTGCAGGGGGTAGGACAATGGCAGTTGGTCTCAGGCACAAGTGGTTTGGGACTTCTCCTCACGGATATAGATGGTTTCATCTGTATGGTCCGTGCTAGCGTGCAAAAGTAAAGGATATTCAGGACTTGGGGCCAGATGTACCAAATGATTTTACCCATTCTGTGTCTATGGGAAAAAGCTTTAGTACATATGGCCCTTAGTGCTGTAACATCTCAGGGAATGGCTCAGTTGTAAGTAGAAGCATGCTACAATTATTGCTATTGTTTTGCACAATTTTCTTACAAGGTTATTTGTACATTTTCTTTGTACAGTTATATCTGAAATTGTTTACATCTGCTGCTTGAATTTTATGATCATCATGTTTGTGTGAGATTGTTAATAAAACAACACAAAGTAGGACAAGGAAAGAAATGGCAGAAGCTCCATCCTTGATGTTGGCTACCACTGGTATGTTGAAGCAAAGCCCGCTGATGAAGCATGCCACGACGAGTGGGTGAGTGCATTTCTAAGAACCCAGCGTTGCTTTACATAAAGGCAGAGCTCAGGTTTAACTTGTGGGCTTCTGCTGTTTTTTTCCTTGCCCTACTTTGTGTTGTTTGGTCATAGTTACAGGAAGGACGGACAAGGAAATCTTTCTCTCTCCCCTCTTGGGTGTGTATGTGATATTGTTAATACACATGACCTTTTTTTCCAATGGCAAGTAGTAGTGTCTTCGAATGAGTTGGAGGGGGGCATCATCCAAAATAGGGGCCTACGATCACTATAATCAGAGTGCACTCCTGCAGGTGTCCGCACTGTCAGTGGCCGGACCCTATGGAGCCGTGTCCTTCTCTTGCACTTGCAACTTATTGGCCTGAGGTGAGAGATGCGCAATGGAGATAGGCAGTGTTGCCTTTCCCTTGACGTGTGAGGTACGGGACAGGGGACAGGAAGATGTGTGTCCGAATAGCACATCACTTTCTGGTTTCGAAGTTGTCTTGGCAAGGGGGTTTTAGAGGGGTTAACTCATGACTTCCCACTCTTTGGTGTGCCTTTGCAACAACAGGACCAGGAAACGCTCCGGCAATCCCAGAAGATCATGCATTTACCCACTCATCCAAGCCCTTGGTGTGATGGCAAGCAACACTGGCTCTCTACAGGCATAGAGAGGTTTCTCCACCAAAAATACCTCCTTGGACAGCACTGAGGGGATCAACAGCAATCCATATTTCTGCAAGGGATATCTACACCAGCTTCCAGGCATAGTCTCATGGTCATCAGTGCAGAGCAAGGGGCTCTATCCTCTGTTCTCACAGTCTGCCCCCTTTGGCAGCTTGGTGTGCGGGGGCATGGCAGCTGGTGAAAAGTGCAAATTGTTGCCAGAATGACAAAAATCCAATCAGTAGACCCGGAGATATGAAGTTTCAAAATTTTTAAGTACGTTTAGCGACTAAAAGCACAATGGGCCAATTGCTGTCATCTGGTCATGTTAGATAGGGGAAAAGTTACAAGTTCAGGACATGCAATGGCGCACGAGCCGGATACAGGGACAGGTTAGTCCAGCATAAAAGGTTACTTTCTCAAAGTGTGGCACAGAAAGTCCAGTTCACTGTGGAGGAGGCTGCGAGGGACAGGGAGGGCATCGCAGATGGTCTTCAATGAAGCACAAAAAGTAGGCTAGGCTGATGGTTGCTGTGGTAGCAGGAAGATTGGGTCGGGTGTCACTTCTAACGTATCAATGTGCTCATGAGTATTGGGGATGGGGTGTACAACAGTCTTGGTTACTGAACTGAGCCCTCTATGATCCACACAGAACCGGAGTTCTGGGTTGGCATCCAGTGGGGTGGCCTTGGGTACCAGCACCACTGGGCTTGACCAAGGGCTGTTTGAATGCTCAATCACCCCTAACTCTAGGATCCTGACACTTCCTTCTTGATACTGACCCGTACTTTATCAGGTACCCAGTGCATATTATGCTTCACAGGGATACTGTCCCCTGTTTCAATTTCATGGGTACACCAATCGGTAAGCCCAGGGTTAGTGAGAACAGGGAAGATAACTGCTCCCATAGCTGGCCGTAGTCTCTCTCCTGTTGAGGGATCAGAAACGGGGAGAGGTTTACTCCCGCTGCGGATCTATCACGCTCTTTTGAGGGGAGGAGATCTGGGAGAGGTTCACTCTTTTCCTCCTCACCTCCATCTGTCACCAAGGACATAGTAAGCTTGAACCTCTTCAAGTGTAGACACTGGAGTCAATTCGAAGCAAGATGACAGATGTTCGAGTCAGCTATGTTCGACCGTCTCAGGGTGACAGAGCCAAGCCCTCCAGGGCATATCAGAAGGAAAGAATATGGCTATTGCTAAAACCAGCATGGATGGGTCTGATAATGATTCAGATCACTCAGAAGAGCAATCTCTGAACAGCTCATCCAGTTAAGTTAGTGACTCTTTCCAAGGTACATGCACTGGTGGTGGAAACTCCTGTTCTACAATATGGGAGTGGCCCAGGTCGGCAAAAGAAGGGAGGAGGATTGGTCCTGGGGGTGACCTAAAGTGCAATTATGCAACTACACAGCATGCCTTTGAGAGCGTTGCAGGGCCCCTAGACTATCCTACTTCTATACGGAATGGATCGCCCAATTCTCCTACCCTTGAATCCATCTATCAAGGGATAATGTTGCATTGGGAAGAAACCTGTACTGATAACAGGAGAGCTTGGACCACAACCAAGGAGCTCTTTCCTCCTTTAAGATGGATATCTAGGGCATGGATTGGGCGAGAGGAGGGTGCACATTTCATCAAACATAGCTGATATGGGTCAGAATGCTTCATGAGTGTGGAAGGGAGTTCTGAGTTTGAGGCAGAATGAGGGGGAGGAGGATGGTGGGGAGTGGGGCTGGGGAAGGGTAGGGGTGTTGGGGGGGTGGTTAGAATCAGGGCAACAGGGAGGTGCTTAAAAGAGTGAGCAGGCAAGGAGACAGGGTGCTAACAGGAAAGGGGACTTGTAGGAAGTTGGCTCTGTATGCACTATTTCAAAGTAAGGAATAGTATGCACAGAGTCCAAGGGTTCCCCTTAGAGGTAAGATAGTGGCAAAAAGAGATAATACTAATGCTCTATTTTGTGGTAGTGTAGTCGAGCAGCAGGCTTATCAAAGGAGTAGTGTTAAGCATTTGTTGTACATACACACAGGCAATAAATGAGGAACACACACTCAGAGACAAATCCAAGCCAATAGGTTTTGTTATAGAAAAATATATTTTCTTAGTTTATTTTAAGAACCACAGGTTCAAATTCTACATATAATATCTCATTTGAAAGGTATTGCAGGTAAGTACTTTAGGAACTTTGAATAATTACAGTAGCATATATACTTTTCACATAAAACACAAATAGCTGTTTTAAAAGTGGACACAGTGCAATTTTCACAGTTCCTGGGGGAGGTAAGTTATTGTTAGTTTTAACAGGTAAGTAACTCACTTACAAGTCTCAGGTTTGGGTCCAAGGTAGCCCACCGTTGGGGGTTCAGAGCAACCCCAAAGTTACCACACCAGCAGCTCAGGGCCGGTCAGGTGCAGAGGTCAAAGAGGTGCCCAAAACACATAGGCTTCAATGGAGAGAAGGGGGTGCCCCGGTTCCAGTCTGCCAGCAGGTAAGTACCCGCGTCTTCGGAGGGCAGACCAGGGGGGTTTTGTAGGGCACCGGGGGGGACACAAGTCAGCACAAAAAGTACACCCTCAGCAGCGCGGGGGCGGCCGGGTGCAGTGTGTAAACAAGCGTTGGGTTCTCTGTAGGTTTCAATGGGAGACCAAGGGGTCTCTTCAGCGATGCAGGCAGGCAAGGGGGGGGGCTCCTCGGGGTAGCCACCACCTGGGCAAGGGAGAGGGCCTCCTGGGGGTCACTCCTGCACAGAAGTTCCGTTCCTTCAGGTGCTGGGGGCTGCGGGTGCAGGGTCTTTTCCAGCCGTCAGGACTTTAGGTTCAGGCAGTCGCGGTCAGGGGAAGCCTCGGGATTCCCTCTGCAGGCGTCGCTGTGGGGGCTCAGGGGGGACAACTTTGGTTACTCACGGTCTCGGAGTCGCCGGAGGGTGCTCCCTGAGGTGTTGGTTCTCCACCAGTCGAGTCGGGGTCGCCGGGTGCAGTGTTGCAAGTCTCACGCTTCTTGCAGGGATTTGCAGGGGTCTTTAAATCTGCTCCTCTGTAACAAAGTTGCAGTTCTTTTGGAGCAGTGCTGCTGTCCTCAGGAGTTTCTTGTCTTTCTTGAAGCAGGGCAGTCCTCTGAGGATTCAGAGGTCGCTGGTCCTTGGGAAAGCGTCGCTGGAGCAGGTTTCTTTGGAAGGCAGGAGACAGGCCGGTAGGTCTGGGGCCAAAGCAGTTGGTGTCTTCTTTTCTTCCTCTGCAGGGGTCTTTCAGCTCAGCAGTCCTCTTCTTCTTGTAAGTTGCAGGAATCTAAATCTTTAGGTTCAGGGAAGCCCTTAAATACTAAATTTAAGGGCGTGTTTAGGTCTGGGGGGTTAGTAGCCAATGGCTACTATCCCTGAGGGTGGGTACACCCTCTTTGTGTCTCCTCCCAAGGGGAGGGGGTAACATTCCTATCCCTATTGGGGGAATCCTCCATCTGCAAGATGGAGGATTTCTAAAAGTTAGAGTCACTTCAGCTCAGGACACCTTAGGGGCTGTCCTGACTGGCCAGTGACTCCTCCTTGTTATTCTCATTATCTCCTCCGGTCTTGCCGCCAAAAGTGGGGCCGTGGCCGGAGGGGGCGGGCAACTCCACTAGATGGAGTGCCCTGCGGTGCTGGAACAAAGGGGGTAAGCCTTTGAGGCTCACCGCCAGGTGTTACAGCTCCTGCCTGGGGGAGGTGATAGCATCTCCACCCAGTGCAGGCTTTGTTACTGGCCTCAGAGTGACAAAGGCACTCTCCCCATGGGGCCAGCAACATGTCTCGGTTGTGGCAGGCTGCTGGAACCAGTCAGCCTACACAGATAGTCGGTTAAGGTTTCAGGGGACACCTCTAAGGTGCCCCCTGGGGTGTATTTCACAATAAAATGTACACTGGCATCAGTGTGCATTTATTGTGCTGAGAAGTTTGATACCAAACTTCCCAGTTTTCAGTGTAGCCATTATGGTGCTGTGGAGTCCGTGTTTGACAGACTCCCAGAGCATATATTCTTATGGCTACCCTTCACTTACAATGTCTAAGGTTTGGCTTAGACACTGTAGGGGCACAGTACTCATGCACTGGTGCCCTCACCTATGGTATAGTGCACCCTGCCTTAGGGCTGTAAGGCCTACTAGAGGGGCGACTTATCTATACTGCATAGGCAGTGTGAGGTTGGCATGGCACCCTGAGGGGAGTGCCATGCCGACTTACTCGTTTTGTTCTCATCAGCACACACAAGCTGGCAAGCAGTGTGTCTGTGCTGAGTGAGGGTTCCCCAGGGTGGCATAAGATATGCTGCAGCCCTTAGAGACCTTCCCTGGCATCAGGGCCCTTGGTACCAGGGGTACCAGTTATAAGGGACTTACTTGGATGCCAGGGTGTGCCAATTGTGGAATCAAAAGTACAGGTTAGGGAAAGAACACTGGTGCTGGGGCCTGGTTAGCAGGCCTCAGCACACTTTCAATTCAAAACATAGCATCAGCAAAGGCAAAAAGTCAGGGGGTAACCATGCCAAGGAGGCATTTCCTTACAGGACTCTTGTTAAATTATTGAAAATGGTTTATGGAGGGGTGTCACCAGAGTTTGTTGCCCAACAAGCTTCCAATTGAGGATATGGACAAGGACTCGAGCACCAATCCTAGCTCTTGTGAAAGATGGATCTCTAAATTTGTAAAGTCAATTACCTCTGATGGCAAACACTAAAACACAACAGGTCTGCACAGTTAATATCCAGGGCCTGAATCACAGGTCTAAAAGGACCACGGTGGCTAAAGGGTTGAGAACCCTGGGTTTTGATATCATTTGCTTACAGGAAACACACATAGCAGCCGCCAAAGGGCATTGTTGGGAACCCTTGGGTGCTCTCCTTTGAGATGTACTACACAGGGAACTACTACAATGGGGAAACAATTTCTATTTATGTTATTTTTGGGGGGATGCAATTTGGTTTATTGGTGGATCATGACTTGGACATGTATTGATAGTTTATAATTTTCTATTATGGGTGAATTATTTTTTTGTGTTATTTTTTTAGGTTTTGTATTTTGTTGTTGTTGTTATTACAGGTGTAAAAAGAATTTTGTTTTAAAATAGTTATGTTTAAAAGTGTATATTTGAATTTTTAATAGTATAGTAGTTGGTATAGGAGATTTTGGAATATAATAATGTTAAATTTTTTTATTTTCATATTTATTAGATTTTAATTTGTTTTTGTGATTTTTAAAATTTGTTAAAATTTTTTTTTTTTTTTTTTTTTTTTTGATCTGATGTAATTAATATTATTCATTTTTGAAAATTATTTTTTGGATGTATAATTTTATATATTTATTAATTTGTCTTAATATTATTTCTAGAAATTAATTATTAAATAATTATTTGTAGGTTATATATAGAATTATTATTTTTTTAGGTGACATTTTTTCATTTGCAATAATGTTTTTTTTCATGCAAATTTAATTTAAAAAAAATAAAAATACCATTCATTTTTTTTTTTTTTTTTTTTTTTTTAACATAATCAAGTTTAAAAAATGTAAAAAAAAAATTGTAAATTATTATTTGATATTTACAGATTTTTAGAAAATTTTTACTTTTTAAAAATATTTCTTTATCTATTTTCTGTGGTATTTTCTTATTTTCCCTATTATAGTCTATGAGTGAAATAGTGCGTTTTCTATTTTTAGTGCTCTTCCATGTTTACATTGTTTGACGTCTTCTGTTTTCAGTCGGAGGAATGTTGCGGTCAAGATAGGACGGAAGCGGAGACCTCGTTCAGGTAAGTGGGATTATAATTTTTTTTACAGTATGTAGTAGGGTATTTTTATTACAGAAATAGTTGTTGGAGGTAGTTATAAGGTAGGTAGTTGATTTTCAATGTTTGCTATGTTTCTTATGTTTAATTAACCCCTTCGCTGCCAGGCCTTTTCCCCCTCCTGTGCCGGGCCTTTTTTTGCCTATTTGGGGCAGTTCGCGCTTAGGCCCTCATAACTTTTTGTCCACATAAGCTAACCAAGCCAAATTTGCGTCCTTTTTTTCCAACATCCTAGGGATTCTAGAGGTACCCAGACTTTGTGGGTTCCCTTGAAGGAGGCCAAGAAATTGGGCAAAATACAGTGAAAATTTTGTTTTTTTCAAAAAAATTGGAAAAAGTGGCTGCAGAAGAAGGCTTGTGGTTTTTCCCCTGAAAATGGCATCAACAAAGGGTTTGCAGTGCTAAACTCAGCAGCTTCCCAGCTTTCAGGAACAGGCAGACTTGAATCAGAAAACCCAATTTTTCAACACAATTTTGGCATTTTACTGGGGCATACCCCATTTGTGCAATTTTTTGTGCTTTCAGCCTCCTTCCAGTCAGTGACAGGAATGGTCATGAAACCAATGCTGGATCCCAGAAACCTAAACATTTCTGAAAAGTAGACAAAATTCTGAATTCAGCAAGGGGTCATTTGTGTAGATCCTACAAGGGTTTCCTACAGAAAATAACAGCTGAAAAAGAAAAATATTGAAATTGAGGTGAAAAAACCATCAATTTTTCTCTACGTTTTACTCTGTAACTTTTCCCTGCAATGTCAGATTATCGAAAGCAATATACCGTTACGTCTGCTGGACTCCTCTGGTTGCGGGGATATATAGGGTTTGTAGGTTCATCAAGAACCCGAGGAACCCAGAGCCAATAAATGAGCTGCACCCTGCAGTGCGTTTTCATTCTATACCGGGTATACAGCAATTCATTTGCTGAAATATAAGGAGTAAAAAATTGCTATCAAGAAAACCTTTGCATTTCCAAAAAGGGCACAAGATAAGGTGTTGAGGAGCAGTGGTTATTTGCACATCTCTGAATTCCGGGGTGACCATAGTAGCACGTGAATTACAGGGAATTTCTCAAATAGATGTCTTTTTTACACACACTCCTATATTTGGAAGGAAAAAATGTAGAGAAAGACAAGGGGCAATAGTACTTGTTTTGCTAATCTATGTTCCCCCAAGTCTCCCGATAAAAATGGTACCTCACTTGTGTGGGTAGGCCTAGCACCCGCGACAGGATATGCCCCAAAACACAACGTGGACACATCACAGAAAACAGAGCTGTTTTTAGCAAAGTGACTACCTGTAGATTTTGGCCTCTAGCTCAGCCGCCACCTAGGGAAACCTACCAAACCTGTGCATTTCTGAAAACTAGAGACCTAGGGGAATCCAAGGAGGGGTGACTTGCGGGGCTCGGACCAGGTTCTGTTACCCAAAATCCTTTGCAAATCTCAAAATTTGGCTAAAAAAACACATGTTCCTCACATTTCTGTGGCAGAAAGTTCTAGAATCTGAGAGGAGCCACAAATTTCCTTCCACCCAGCGTTCCCCCACGTCTCCCGATAAAAATGATACCTCACTTGTGTGGGTAGGCCTAGCGCCCGCGACAGGATATGCCCCAAAACACAACGTGGACATATCACAGAAAACAGAGCTGTTTTTAGCGAAGTGACTACCTGTAGATTTTGGCCTCTAGCTCAGCCGCCACCTAGGGAAACCTACCAAACCTGTGCATTTCTGAAAACTAGAGACCTAGGGGAATCCAAGGAGGGGTGACTTGCGGGGCTCGGACCAGGTTCTGTTACCCAGAATCCTTTGCAAATCTCAAAATTTGGCTAAAAAAACACATGTTCCTCACATTTCTGTGGCAGAAAGTTCTGGAATCTGAGAGGAGCCACAAATTTCCTTCCACCCAGCGTTCCCCCACGTCTCCCGATAAAAATGATACCTCACTTGTGTGGGTAGGCCTAGCGCCCGCGACAGGATATGCCCCAAAACACAACGTGGACATATCACAGAAAACAGAGCTGTTTTTAGCAAAGTGACTACCTGTAGATTTTGGCCTCTAGCTCAGCCGGCACCTAGGGAAACCTACCAAACCTGTGCATTTCTGAAAACTAGAGACCTAGGGGAATCCAAGGAGGGGTGACTTGCGGGGCTCGGACCAGGTTCTGTTACCCAGAATCCTTTGCAAACCACAAAATTTGGCTAAAAAAACACATGTTCCTCACATTTCTGTGGCAGAAAGTTCTGGAATCTGAGAGGAGCCACGAATTTCCTTCCACCCAGCGTTCCCCCACGTCTCCCGATAAAAATGATACCTCACTTGTGTGGGTAGGCCTAGCGCCCGCGACAGGATATGCCCCCAAACACAACGTGGACATATCACAGAAAACAGAGCTGTTTTTAGCAAAGTGACTACCTGTAGATTTTGGCCTCTAGCTCAGCCGCCACCTAGGGAAACCTACCAAACCTGTGCATTTCTGAAAACTAGAGACCTAGGGGAATCCAAGGAGGGGTGACTTGCGGGGCTCGGACCAGGTTCTGTTACCCAGAATCCTTTGCAAATCTCAAAATTTGGCTAAAAAAACACATGTTCCTCACATTTCTGTGGCAGAAAGTTCTGGAATCTGAGAGGAGCCACAAATTTCCTTCCACCCAGCGTTCCCCCACGTCTCCTGATAAAAATGATACCTCACTTGTGTGGGTAGGCCTAGCGCCCGCGACAGGATATGCCCCAAAACACAACGTGGACATATCACAGAAAACAGAGCTGTTTTTAGCAAAGTGACTACCTGTAGATTTTGGCCTCTAGCTCAGCCGCCACCTAGGGAAACCTACCAAACCTGTGCATTTCTGAAAACTAGAGACCTAGGGGAATCCAAGGAGGGGTGACTTGCGGGGCTCGGACCAGGTTCTGTTACCCAGAATCCTTTGCAAACCTCAAAATTTGGCTAAAAAAACACATGTTCCTCACATTTCTGTGGCAGAAAGTTCTGGAATCTGAGAGGAGCCACAAATTTCCTTCCACCCAGCGTTCCCCCACGTCTCCCGATAAAAATGATACCTCACTTGTGTGGGTAGGCCTAGCGCCCGCGACAGGATATGCCCCAAAACACAACGTGGACATATCACAGAAAACAGAGCTGTTTTTAGCAAAGTGACTACCTGTAGATTTTGGCCTCTAGCTCAGCCGCCACCTAGGGAAACCTACCAAACCTGTGCATTTCTGAAAACTAGAGACCTAGGGGAATCCAAGGAGGGGTGACTTGCGGGGCTCGGACCAGGTTCTGTTACCCAGAATCCTTTGCAAACCTCAAAATTTGGCTAAAAAAACACATGTTCCTCACATTTCTGTGGCAGAAAGTTCTGGAATCTGAGAGGAGCCACAAATTTCCTTCCACCCAGCGTTCCCCCACGTCTCCCGATAAAAATGATACCTCACTTGTGTGGGTAGGCCTAGCGCCCGCGACAGGATATGCCCCAAAACACAACGTGGACATATCACAGAAAACAGAGCTGTTTTTAGCAAAGTGACTACCTGTAGATTTTGGCCTCTAGCTCAGCCGCCACCTAGGGAAACCTACCAAACCTGTGCATTTCTGAAAACTAGAGACCTAGGGGAATCCAAGGAGGGGTGACTTGCGGGGCTCGGACCAGGTTCTGTTACCCAGAATCCTTTGCAAATCTCAAAATTTGGCTAAAAAAACACATGTTCCTCACATTTCTGTGGCAGAAAGTTCTGGAATCTGAGAGGAGCCACAAATTTCCTTCCACCCAGCGTTTCCCCACGTCTCCCGATAAAAATGATACCTCACTTGTGTGGGTAGGCCTAGCGCCCGCGACAGGATATGCCCCAAAACACAACGTGGACATATCACAGAAAACAGAGCTGTTTTTAGCAAAGTGACTACCTGTAGATTTTGGCCTCTAGCTCAGCCGGCACCTAGGGAAACCTACCAAACCTGTGCATTTCTGAAAACTAGAGACCTAGGGGAATCCAAGGAGGGGTGACTTGTGTGGCTCGGACCAGGTTCTGTTACCCAGAATCCTTTGCAAACCTCAAAATTTGGCTAAAAAAACACATGTTCCTCACATTTCTGTGGCAGAAAGTTCTGGAATCTGAGAGGAGCCACAAATTTCCTTCCACCCAGCGTTCCCCCACGTCTCCTGATCAAAATGATACCTCACTTGTGTGGGTAGGCCTAGCGCCCGCGACAGGATATGCCCCAAAACACAACGTGGACACATCACAGAAAACAGAGCTGTTTTTAGCAAAGTGACTACCTGGAGATTTTGGCCTCTAGCTCAGCCGCCACCTAGGGAAACCTACCAAACCTGTACATTTCTGAAAACTAGAGACCTAGGGGAATCCAAGGAGGGGTGACTTGTGGGGCTCGGACCAGGTTCTGTTACCCAGAATCCTTTGCAAACCTCAAAATTTGGCTAAAAAAACACATGTCCCTCACATTTCTGTGGCAGAAAGTTCTGGAATCTGAGAGGAGCTACAAATATCCTTCCACCCAGCGTTCCCCCAAGTCTCCCGATAACAATGATACCTCACTTGCGTGGGTAGGCCTAGCGCCGGCGACAGGAAACACCCCAAAGCGCAACGTGGACACATCCTAAATTTTGGAAAAAAACAGAGGTGTTTTTTGCGAAGTGCCTACCTGTAGATTTTGGCCTCTAGCTCAGCCGGCACCTAGGGAAACCTACCAAACCTGTACATTTCTGAAAACTAGAGACCTAGGGGAATCCAAGGAGGGGTGACTTGCGGGGCTCGGACCAGGTTCTGTTACCCAGAATCCTTTGCAAACCTCAAAATTTGGCTAAAAAAACACATGTTCCTCACATTTCTATGGCAGAAAGTTCTGGAATCTGAGAGGAGCCACAAATTTCCTTCCACCCAGCGTTCCCCCACGTCTCCCGATAAAAATGATACCTCACTTGTGTGGGTAGGCCTAGCGCCCGCGACAGGATATGCCCCAAAACACAACGTGGACACATCACAGAAAACAGAGCTGTTTTTAGCAAAGTGACTACCTGTAGATTTTGGCCTCTAGCTCAGCCGCCACATAGGGAAACCTACCAAACCTGTACATTTCTGAAAACTAGAGACCTAGGGGAATCCAAGGAGGGGTGACTTGTGTGGCTCGGACCAGGTTCTGTTACCCAGAATCCTTTGCAAACCTCAAAATTTGGCTAAAAAAACACATGTCCCTCACATTTCTGTGGCAGAAAGTTCTGGAATCTGAGAGGAGCTACAAATTTCCTTCCACCCAGCGTTCCCCCAAGTCTCCCGATAAAAATGATACCTCACTTGCGTGGGTAGGCCTAGCGCCGGCGACAGGAAACACCCCAAAGCGCAACGTGGACACATCCTAAATGTTGGAAAAAAACAGAGGTGTTTTTTGCGAAGTGCCTACCTGTAGATTTTGGCCTCTAGCTCAGCCGGCACCTGAGGAAACCTAGCAAACCAGTGCATTTTTGAAAACTAGAAACCCAGGGGAATCCAAGGAGGGGTGACTTGCGGGGCTCGGACCAGGTTATGTTACCCAGAATCCTTTGCAAACCTCCAAATTTGGCCCAAAAAACACTTTTTCCTCTCATTTCGGTGACAGAAAGTTCTGGAATCTGAGAGGAGCCACAAATTTCCTTCCACCCAGCGTTCCCCTAAGTCTCTTGATAAAAATGGTACATCACTTCTGTGGGTAGGCCTTGCGCCCACAAAAGGAAATGGCCCAAAACACAACGTGGACACAACATATTTTTTCACAGAAAACAGAGGTGTTTTTTGCAAGGTGCCTACCTGTGGTGTTTGGCCTGTAGCTCAGCCGGCCCCAGGGGGGGGGGGGGGGCAGAAATGGCCTAAAATAAATTTGCCCCCCCAACCCCCACCCTCCCCCCCCGGGGAGCGACCCTTGCCTACGGGGTCGCTCCCCCTGCGTGACATTGGCGCCAAAAAACAAATCCCCGGTGCCTAGTGGTTTCTGCCCCCTTGGGGGCAGGTTGACCTAAACTCAGCCAATCTGCCCCCAAGGGGGGCAGAAATGGCCTAAATACAATTTGTCCCCCAGGGGAGCGACTTTTGCCTGATGGGTCGCTCCCCATCTCTAAAAAAAAAAAAACAAGAAAAAAAAAAAGAAAAAAAAGAAAAATTCCCCTGGCGCCTAGAGGTTTCTGCCCCCCCCCCCGGGGGCAGATCGGCCTAATAATAGGCCGATCTGCCCCCCGGGGGGGGCAGAAATGGCCTAAAATAAATTTGCCCCCCCAACACCCACCCCCCCCCGGGGAGCGACCCTTGCCTACGGGGTCGCTCCCCCTGCGTGACATTGGCGCCAAAAAACAAATCCCCGGTGCCTAGTGGTTTCTGCCCCCTTGGGGGCAGGTTGACCTAAACTCAGCCAATCTGCCCCCAAGGGGGGCAGAAATGGCCTAAATACAATTTGTCCCCCAGGGGAGCGACTTTTGCCTGATGGGTCGCTCCCCATCTCTAAAAAAAAAAAAACAAAGAAAAAAAAAAAGAAAAAAAAGAAAAATTCCCCTGGCGCCTAGAGGTTTCTGCCCCCCGGGGGGGCAGAAATGGCCTAAAATAAATTTGCCCCCCCAACACCCCCCCCCCCCGGGAGCGACCCTTGCCTACGGGGTCGCTCCCCCTGCGTGACATTGGCGCCAAAAAACAAATCCCCGGTGCCTAGTGGTTTCTGCCCCCTTGGGGGCAGATTGACCTAAAATTGGCCAATCTGCCCCCAGGGGGGCAGAAATGGTCTAAATACAATTTGCCCCCCCAGGGGAGCGACCCTTGCCTGATGGGTCGCTCCCCATCTCTAAAAAAAGAAACAACAAAAAAAAAAAACACAAAAAAAAAATTGCCCTGGCGCCTAGAGTGTTCTGCCCCCCCCCCCCGGGGGCAGTTCGGCCTAATAATAGGCCGATCTGTCCCCCGGGGGGGCAGAAATGGCCTAAAATAAATTTGCCCCCCCAACCCCCCCCCCCCCCCCCGGGAGCGACCCTTGCCTACGGGGTCGCTCCCCCTGCGTGACATTGGCGCCAAAAAACAAATCCCCGGTGCCTAGTGGTTTCTGCCCCCTTGGGGGCAGATTGACCTAAAATTGGCCAATCTGCCCCCAGGGGGGCAGAAATGGTCTAAATACAATTTGCCCCCCCAGGGGAGCGACCCTTGCCTGATGGGTCGCTCCCCATCTCTAAAAAAAGAAACAACAAAAAAAAAAAACACAAAAAAAAATTGCCCTGGCGCCTAGAGTGTTCTGCCCCCCCCCCGGGGGCAGTTCGGCCTAATAATAGGCCGATCTGTCCCCCGGGGGGGCAGAAATGGCCTAAAATAAATTTGCCCCCTCAACCCCCAAGGGAGCGACCCTTGCCTACGGGGTCGCTCCCCCTACGTGACATTGGCGCCAAAAAACAAATCCCCGGTGCCTAGTGGTTTCTGCCCCCTTGGGGGCAGATTGACCTAAAATTGGCCAATCTGCCCCCAGGGGGGCAGAAATGGTCTAAATACAATTTGCCCCCCCAGGGGAGCGACCCTTGCCTGATGGGTCGCTCCCCATCTCTAAAAAAAAGAAACAACAAAAAAAAAAAACACAAAAAAAAAATTGCCCTGGCGCCTAGAGTGTTCTGCCCCCCCCCAGGGGCAGTTCGGCCTAATAATAGGCCGATCTGTCCCCCGGGGGGGCAGAAATGGCCTAAAATAAATTTGCCCCCCCAACCCCCACCCCCCCCCCCCGGGAGCGACCCTTGCCTACGGGGTCGCTCCCCCTGCGTGACATTGGCGCCAAAAAACAAATCCCCGGTGCCTAGTGGTTTCTGCCCCCTTGGGGGCAGATTGACCTAAAATTGGCCAATCTGCCCCCAGGGGGGCAGAAATGGTCTAAATACAATTTGCCCCCCCAGGGGAGCGACCCTTGCCTGATGGGTCGCTCCCCATCTCTAAAAAAAGAAACAACAACAAAAAAAAACACAAAAAAAAAATTGCCCTGGCGCCTAGAGTGTTCTGCCCCCCCCCCCCGGGGGCAGTTCGGCCTAATAATAGGCCGATCTGTCCCCCGGGGGGGCAGAAATGGCCTAAAATAAATTTGCCCCCCCAACCCCCACCCCCCCCCCCGGGAGCGACCCTTGCCTACGGGGTCGCTCCCCCTGCGTGACATTGGCGCCAAAAAACAAAGCCCCGGTGCCTAGTGGTTTCTGCCCCTTTGGGGGCAGATTGACCTAAAATTGGCCAATCTGCCCCCAGGGGGGCAGAAATGGTCTAAATACAATTTGCCCCCCCAGGGGAGCGACGCTTGCCTGATGGGTCGCTCCCCATCTCTAAAAAAAAAAAAAGAACAAAAAAAAAAAACACAAAAAAAAAATTTACCCTGCCGCCTAGAGGTTTCTTCCCCCCCTGGGGGCAGATCGGCCTAATAATAGGCCGATCTGCCCCCCGGGGGGGGCAGAAAAGGCCTTCCCAAAAAATTGCCCCCCCTGGGAGCGACCCTTGCCAAAGGGGTCGCTTTGTTGCGTGACATTTGCGAGCAAAAAAAAACTCCCTGGTGTCTAATGGTTTCTGCCCCCCTTGGGGGCAGATCGGCCTTATCAAAATAGGCCAATCTGCCCCCAAGGGGGGCAGAAATGGCCTAAATATATATTGCCCCGTAGGGGAGCGACCCTTGCCTAAGGGATCGCTCCCCACCTAAAAAAAAAGAATTCATCACAAAAAAAAATTAAAAAAAATAAATGGTCCCTGGTGCCTAGAGGTTTCTGCCCCCCCTGGGGGCAGATCGGCCTAATAATAGGCCGATCTGCCCCCAGGGGGGGCAGAAAAGGCCTTCCTAAAAAAATGCCCCCCTGGGAGCGACCCTTGCCCAAGGGGTCGCTCCCTTTTGCCAATTTCAAGAATGAAAAAAAAAATCCCTGGTGTCTAGTGGGGTTTCAAAAGCCGGATTGCAAGCAATCCGGCTTTTGAAGCCTGTGAGAGACTTCAAAGGGAAGGAAATACATTTCCTTCCCTTTGAAGCCTCTCGGGGCCTCCCCCATGGGATTGAAAAAGAAATGCAAAAGCATTTCTTTTTCAATCGCGCTGGAAGCTCTGCTTCCAGCGCGATGGGGGAGACCCTGTGACTAATCAGCGCGCGCTCGCGCGCTGACGTCACAGGGGGGGTTGGGGGGGTCGGGGGTGGGAGGGGAAGGGCTTCCCCTTCCATCCCTGACTTGGGGGGGTGGGGGGGAACCCCACAGAGGGAGCGAGAGCGCTCCCTCTGGGCTCTGTGCACAGGACGTAATGGTTACGTCCTGGGCACAGCAGCACTGTGCCTCAGGACGTAACCATTACGTCCTGGGCACAGAAGGGGTTATTTGTTTTCGTATATTTTTGTATACGATAGTGGTTTCGTAAAAGTAAACAAATTTGTTTAGCAGTTTTTTATCTTACAAATGATTATACTGCTTTTGTAGTAGTTGGAAAGAATTGTATATTTTTTTGATAAATTTAGTTTTGGGATTTTTGAGGGAGTCAGTTGTTCGGTTTATGAAAAAAGAATTTGGTTCATTGTAATAGGTTTTTTTATTAATTTTTTCTTTTGTGTTAGTAGTATCCTTTATTTCGTTTTCATGTCTTTTTCTTGATAATTAATGTTTTAATTAATGATGTGGCTTTGGTTAGTATGTGATTAATTTGTTAATTTTTTTTGGTAAAAAAAGTATATTGGTATTTTACATTTTTTAGATATTTTTCGAATTTCTGGTTTGGTAAAGTATTATATTTTATTTCTTAGATTGTTTTTATAGTATATAGAGTTGTTTTTTTTATCATTTATTTAATATGAATATTTTTTAATTGTTTTTGGATAATTCATGTTATTTTTTTTTTTTAAAGTATGAGATGTTTCTTCTATATTAATGAAGAAGATTTATTCAGCAACACGTGTTTGGATATAGACATTAAAATTCGAAAGGTAGGAACAATTTTTGTTGTGTAAATTTAGTGTAAATAAAATTTGAAAAATGCCAATTTAATTGATGGTGTTTGTTTTTTTTTAGAACTGGCAAGTCATTTTTTAGTAGGTTAGTGGTTGTTAGTAATGTAGAATATATGCTAGACTGTTGAGGTAGTCTGATGGTGTTATTGTATCAAATTGTTGTATTTTTGCCAAAATTATTTCGGTCATTTCTTTGCTTTTTTTACTTGTGTGTGGGTTCAGGCTACCTGAGAGTGATTGAGCAAGTCTCATTTCTTGGAAACTTTGTTCCTTTTTCAAAATTTCCATGAAATGATACAGGTTTGGGTGGGGTTTACCTATTACTTTATTGAAGGCGTTGTGCCATCCTTCTATGGCATTATTAGTCTTTGCACCACCTTCTAAACAGGTTTGGTAGCAGTTCCACCATTCTATTGGAAATCTTGGTTTTCGTCTGCGACCAGATCTGTTTAGGTGTCCAATCCAGGTTTCTTCAAAGTAATTTAGTAAGGGTGCTGATTTGTCTTCATTTTGTGTATAATAGTTAGAGTCTGTTATTGCGGTGTAATACTCATCTACTTTTGTAGGTGGTACAAAGCATAATGTTGTGAGTTTTTTAAATTCAAATTGTAGTATGCAATCTGAGAAATATTCTCTACTTAGGGATGATTTTTGTATTCTACGCCAATATGCTTGTGAAAAGTGGAAAAAGCATCCTTGAACTTGGGTTTGTGGATATATTTTTAGTATTGTATTTATCATTGATAATTCTAAATCTAGTATTACTTTCTAGGTGTTTTATTTAATGTTTTCTTTTTGATTGTTGATAAAAATTCACTGTAAGTAGAGGAATGTTTATCAGGCAGTAATGCATACACTAGGGGGATTGTAGTGTTATTTTTTGTGGCATGTATGGTGTAAATTTGAGTGAATGGATGGGGTGTAGATTTAAAGGTTCCATCCATCATCCAAATTTCACTATTTTGTAGGATTAGTAAATTGGATGTTGTGCTGAATATTAAAATTCTTTTTTGAGGGTTTTCGTTGTCGTGAATGAGGAAAGTTTCTTTGGAGAAGGTAATTGTTAGTTCTGGCGGGATGTTAATGTCTTCATAGGTTTGTGGTGTTTTATGTTGGGGATTACTTGCCAGTCTTTCTCGTTGAAATATTCTCCTAAGGTTTGGTACAGAAGGCATGCTACCGGAAATCTGTATTGGAATATTTTGTTTTACCTCCCTTATAACCTGTCCGCAGGAGTCATTGGAGGTGTGTGCAATGTTTTTTTTTTTTTTGTATGTTTTCTCTTATCTCAATTTCTATTGCAGATGCAGAGTGGTTGTGATCTGTTGTCTTAACAACAGTGTTTTCTAGAGTTACTGCTCTGCCTCTACAATGTGAAGAGTAGAATTGTACACACCTCCAATGGCTCCTGAGGTTGACCACCTTGTCTCTGCAATAAAGATAACCTTCATACTTTAGTAGCTGGTTTCCGGTTCTTGAGGTTATGTAACTTGCTTCTCCTTGCGATGCCATTTGTGAAATATCTGTAAATAATATAAAAGAAATAGGTTAAAAGAAGTTTGCAGTTTTTATTATAAAATTTGTGGTGGATTTAGTTTACCACTTAGTAAGTTAATTAATATATAATGTGTCCTATTTGTAAGTGTTTGGTGTAGGTGGTTTGTTAACTTTTATATTTGGTGATTGTGTGTTATTTATGTGAGGTAAGTAATTTTTGCTTTTAGATTTGTATTTGTGGGTCTATTGTGTTCCTAGTTTTTGTTATGAGGTAAGTAGTTAGTGGAGTTGTAATCGTATATTATTTGATAGTTATTCTGCAGCACCTATGTTAATATAATTATCTAGTGAAGTTGCTTTGGTTATTTTGTAATGTTCTGAGTATTTGTAATGTGATATGAGGTAAGTAGTTGGTGGAGTAGGAATAGTAATTTTAGTGCTATTTACTGTGTAGCAGCTGCTGTGACGTAAGTATGTGGTGGAGTTGTCATAGTAAATTTTGGGAAACATCCTTTATTATGATGTTTTATTTACGAAGTCGTGGTTAATGAAAGTGTAACAATGCTTTTTTTAACCATGAATCCGTTATTTTGTGACTTAATTATGTATGTTCTGAATAATTAACATGTGTAGTTAAAGTACAAAGAAGGGATTTGGTGAAGGAGGACGATGCAGTTGAAAAGGGGTTTAATAAGGTAAGTGGGTGGTTTTAGGTTTTGGGGAGGGGGTGGGGGTTAGGGGGTTTTTGGTTTTGGAGTGGGGTTGGGGGGATGGGGTGTTTTTGGTTTTGGGGAGGGAGTTGGGGTGAGGGGGTTTTAGGTTTTGGGGTGGGTGGGGTGTTTTTGGTTGTGGGGTGGAGGGTCAGGGGGTTTTAGGTTTTGGGGTGGGGTTGGGGGGGTGGGACGTTTTTGGTTTTGGGGAAGTTGTGGAGTGTGAGGGGGTTTTAGGTTTTGGGGTGGGGTTGGGGGTGGGGCGTTTTTTGTTTTGGGGAGTGGGTATGGGGTCAGGGGGTTTTAGGTTTTGGGGCGGGTTTGGGGGGGTGGGGCGTTTTTGGTTTTGGGGAGGGGTGGGGGGGTAGGGGTTTTTAGGTTTTGGGGTGGGGTTGGGGGGTGGGGCGTTTTTGGTTTTGGGGAGGGGGTTGGGGGTCAGGGGGTTTTAGGTTTTGGGGTGGGGTTGGGGGGGGTGGGGCGTTTTTGGTTTTGGGGAGGGAGTGAGGGTTAGGGGGTTTTAGGTTTTGGGGCGGGGTTGGGGGGGTGGGGCATTTTTGGTTTTGGGGAGGGGGTGGGGGGTTAGGGGGTTTTAGGTTTTGGGGTGGGGTTGGGGGGGTGGGGTGTTTTTGTTTTTGGCAGGCGGGTGGGGGGTCAGGGGGTTTTAGGTTTTGCGGTGGGGTTGGGGGGGTGGGGTGAGGTATGTAGGGTGAATGGTACCTATTAGTATTGCTTTTATCAAGAATGCTTTTACAATGAAATGTTGTTAAGGCATTTGTGGTAAAATTATTAGTAGTAAGAACAAGGTTGGTGTTATGTCCTCGTTGTTAACGCACTAGTTGTTTTGGAAGTTGGTGTTTTGTCGTAAAATGTATTTATGTTTATTGTCCAGCAGCTGTTTAGAGGTCAGTGTTTGGTGGAGTTGTAATAGTTATTTTTGTTTATATAATATATGTACTGTGTTTGTGAAGTGTTTTTAATTTTATTGAATGTATGTGTGTTTGGTGTTAAGTTAAGGGGTATTTGAATACAAATGTTTGTTTAGTTTTATTTAATTAGAAAATCTGGTTGTATGTTATAATGAAAATATTATACTTACTTTGAGTTTTTTTTCTTATTTTAGGTGTTATTTTTTTTTTAATTGATTTATTTCACTTTTTTATGTCTTCTGGTGTTTTTTTGGGTTCCTTGGAGTCTGTAAGAAATAAGAAAGAGTGTATTATTTAGTTTATTAGTCAGATTCTTGATATTTATGCCTGTAACAAAATAGTACGAAAGGTACATTAATTACATATTATTTTAGCTGTGGTATAGGTTAGTAAATTTCTTTATATTTATTTATGGGTATTTTACCTTGTTATCTGAGTAGATGGCGGTGTTGGATGAATTATATTTAATTCTTTTCCGTAGTGATATGCTCGTCTTCTCTGTAAGTTGTTCGGTGTAGTAATGAGTAGAAAATGGAGGTCGTTGGTATTTATATGTGTTTTTGTAAGTATTGTTTTATTTGTAAATTGAATGTGTTTTGGGTTTGTTTTTTTATTGTGAATTCGTTTGTGATGTTAGATATATATAATTGTGGAGTGTATTTGTTTTGTAGTTTGTATTTTTTTTTATGTTCGTTCTCGTTTGTTCAGTAGAGGAAGTACTTCCTGGGTCATGTAGAAAGAGTTGTAGGACAATCGTTTTATGTAGGTTTTTTTTTTAGTGTTGTGTTTGTTTTATAATTTGTTTTATAATTATTTAAGTATTATTTATTTCGATTTAAAACGGTGTTTATATGTTTTGGATTTTTGTGATGTTTTGTTTTTTGTATGTAGGAAAGATATTGTTATTTTCGATTTTGTTTATTTTTTACATAGTACTGTAGTGGTTTTAATATTTAATTTATTAATCGTTATTATTTAGTTGTGATATTAATTATTAGTATTTTTTGTTGTTTGGTGTTTAGGTGTTTTCGGTGTTGGGTAGTATTTGTTTGGGTATTCGTTGTTTGGCTAGTCGTTTGGGTAGTAGTTATTTTAGGATTCGTTGTTTAAGTATTCGTTGTTTGGGTAGTAGTTTGTTTGGGGATTAGATATTTGGGGAGTTGTAATTTAGGTAATTTTTGTTTGGTTAGTCGTTGTTTAGGTAGTAGTTATTTGGGGTGTCTTTATTTAGGTAGTCATTGTTTACATAGTAGTGGTTTAGTGGAATATTTGTGATTTAGTGGTTTTCGTAGTCGTTAAATAGGTGTTCGTTGTTCAGGAATAATTTAGTTATTTTTTTCGTTGTTTAGACTTCGTTGTAAAATAATTCGTTTTCTAGGTTTTTTCGGTGTTGGGAAGTCATTGTTTAAGTAGTAGTTGTTTAGGTAGTAGTGGTTTAGTGTCATATTCCTACAATGTGATTGGCAATTGTAGCCCGAAGGATCTTGTGTGTGGTAAATCTGAGTGCTTTGGATATGTTTGGAATGTTGGTATTGGTGGAATGTCAGGTAGCTGGATCCTGTTTTACTGCCTGTTCCAAATATTGACACAAATCTGGTTGAAGCAGAGGTTTTGGAATGTCTGGATGTGGAGTTAGTATTTTGCCAACCGCTCCTATTTTATGAGGGGGGTTTCATTTGTACATAAATACCGTACAGACTGCATCACAGGAATAAAGGTATGTGGGCCAGAAGCCAGCAGTGTATAGGGCAGTACAACAACTCATGCGGGATCACCGTCTTATAGATGTTTGGGCAAGGATATGTCTCCAGATCCTGGCTATGCGTTTTTTTCTTATCCCACCAAAAATATGTCCAACTGGATTACTTCTGGATTTCAGCAAGCCTCATGAGCAGATATAAAAAGTCTCTAGAGTTCTCTTTGGCCATAAAACTCTGATTTGAGAGCTCCAGTGACCTGTAGCAAACAGTACACACCAAGCTTGGACATTTGATTGGGAGTTCTTAATCCTGAGTATAGAGAACATATGAACAAGTGGTTGTTTGAATATTTGGACAGTAATAGAGGATGTGCGGCAGTGGGCACCATATGGGATGCACTAAAAGCAGCCATTGGGAAGAAACGTTTAGTTATGGTCTCAATAGTCAATCAAATCAGATGAACAAGTAATATAAAGAGCTGTCTAAACTGGAAGCCATCCATGTTAAGGCAATAGTTGTGGAGGATTCATAACTGCAGTGACTAATGCTAACATTAACAGCTGTTACGCTAAAAAAGCAGCAGTGAAATATCAAACTCAGAGGGCTGAATGCTATGAATATAGTGAGAGTCTGGTTAAGATCTTAACACTCCGTACACAGCCGAAGGTGGTGCATAATGGCATCAACGCTATCAGGGTGAGGGATGGGCAATTGGGTAATACACTGGAAGCAATTGTTAGTGTTTTTGAGGAATAATATCAAGTATTCTTTCAGAAGGGTCAGATCCCATCTCCGTGTATGATCTGGCAGAGCCTCATGTAGCCAACAAAATGATGCTAGATGTTAGTGAATGGGCAGGCTTGGATGCTCCCATAACATCAGAGGAGGTGAAACTGGCTCTTGATTCTCAGGCTTCTGGGAAGGCTGTGGGACCAGATAAGATCCTGCTTGAGTATTTTATTTAGTACTCACAAAGGATCTGACTAATACATTTCTCGAAGCCCAGTGAGGGTTCTCAGCCCCAGCTTCATGAGCAGCCAATTACACTGTAGTATTTTTAAAGAAATGGAAGCCCTCACTGAATCCCGGGTCATACAGACCAATTTCATTTATCAACAGCTAGGGAAAGATATATACTAAAATACTGGCTACTTGCCTGGGCAGGGATATGATGGAGTTGGTCTCACCCTGGAAGCATGAGCTTATCCTGGGATGCGGCACTACGAATAACATCAACTGGCTTTTCACATTATTTGATATGCTGGAGATTTCACAGACACCTATGGCCTGATCCTGCTTGATGCAGAGAAGGCATTCACTCAGGTCTCCTGTAGTTATTTCTGGGAGGACCTTGAGAGAAGAGGACTGGGCCCCGGGCTTCGGTCAACTATTTGAACGCTATACCAAAAGCCTACTGCTAGATTTAAAATGACAGGAGTAGCTCAGATGTAATTGTCTCTGTTCGCCTGTACTATTTGTGCTTTATATGAATCCTTTTCTACTTTTCTACTTAGCTTTGAGCGGAATGATGCAATCAGCCCCCTGGTCCTACATGGGTATAATAAATACTAAGGTATTAGCATGTGCCACTTCTGCCTCAAGGGCTCTGATAAGCTCATAATAATTCCTTTCAGGGGCTTGTTGAATCTTTCAATAAGCTCATTAGTTTGGGATGATAGGGTGTTGAGATCTTGTAGTTTACTCCACACTTGTCCCTCATAGACTTCATGTATGCAGACATGAAGTTGGTACCTCAATCAGACACCACCTCCTTGGGGAAAACCTTTCCTGGCTGGCTTCGCAGTGGCAGTCTTCCAGGACCTCTTCATCTGAGATCTTAGAGCCAATATGTAGCTGACTACATCTTGAGAAGGATTCTTTGGAGCTTGCTCCCACCCTCCTTCCCAAGGCTCAGAGTCCCTCTGTCAGAAAGACCATACAGAAGCTCAAAGAGGCTGAACCCAACCTACCTCTGAGGCACTTTCCTGTAAGCAAACAAAAGAAAAGACACCTCACTTCCGCCGCAAGGCCTGTGATAGGCTCATGATCACAGCCGATTTAGCATGACACAATCCTTCAGGACACAATACAGTCAGGAAGGGGGTAAATATCCCCGTCAGGCAGTAATAAAGAAAGAGTCAAGACAATGTATACAGAATAATATAACACAGTTGACCAATCATTCCTAGCGACCAAGCCACCTTCCTCATACCCTGTCATGTTTCGCTGAGCACTCCTTTGCCTCAAATACAGGTTTTTCTTGTAAAGCACACCAGTCTACCCCCTATGCCACAAAGCGATCCCCGGTGAGGTCAGGTTCCGCCATTGTGTTGCAATGTTGCATTTTGCAACTACGGTGGACGTACCTAGAAATGCCCTGCCGCTCTGGTACCCCCAAGCCCTCCAGGACCCCAAGTAATAAAGGCAGGGGTAGAGCTCCCCCTCCTATCCCAACACCTTTGAGAGCTCATCCGTTATGGTCCTCCAATACTGTAGAAGCAGGAGTTTTTGAAAGACTTACAGGAAACGCTGTAACACCATCATTTTATGGAGAGCAATCCATCCCATTATATTCAACGGGAGGGATCACCAATTGTTTAGATCAGTCTTTGTCCTCCGCACCAATGGGCCCAGATTGAGGGACCAAGTAAGTTGTGGATGAAGCGTCATTCAGATGCTGAAGTACTGAAAACTAAGAAGGCGTACAGGAATGTCAGTCTGCCATGATACACAGTCTTGGGATGGGGACAAAGGAACCAAGAATGATTTAGCCAAATTAACATGCAGTCCGGTGGCCTCACAAAAGATCTGGAGACATCAGGACCGGAAACCTCAGGGTCTGATAAGAAAAGTAGTAAGTCATCAGCGTAAAGTGCGATAAGATCTTCCCATCGCCATCCTCGCATTTGGGCGTCACAGCAAATAAGTCACGCCAACAGTTCAATTGCCAAGACAAAACATAGAGGGGACAGGGGACAACCCTGCTGAGTCCATTGGCGTGAGTGAAGGGATCTGATAGCACTCCCTCGATCAAGACCCAGGCAGTAGGGTTCAAGTAAAGCACACAGGCTGGGCCCCGAAAAAGAGGGTGAACACAGGCCATTCCAGGACGTGCTCCAGGTAGGACAAGTCCATGGTGTCGAAGGCCTTTTCAAAATCGATAAGGAGAAGGGCCAGAGGGGAAGGGAGTGACTGGTGGTGCGCCAGAGCAACGTGAAGGCGACAAAGGCAATGCTGCATACTTCTATATAGCATAAAGCTGCATTGGGCTGGGTGAATAAGACTGGAAAGCACATGTTTGAGCCGAGTGGCCAGTATTGTGCATAAATCTTAACTTCACTATTAAGTAGGGAGATCGGTCAGTAATTTGTGCAGGAGTACAACGGGGGTTGCGTTTTCAGGAGGCCCACAAGTGTGTCTGTGTCTGTCCCAGGTGGGAAACAGCCTAACTTACGGCCCAGAAAGGTATGGTAGCATAAGCAGTCAGGAGTAGACGTCTATTCAGATAGAGGTTTGATATTGGGCTAGGTTGTTGGTGTATCAATAAGAAGCAATATGCCCATCTTGGCTAGAGCTGGAACCAGTGTGTGAGCACATCAGACCTCCAGACATATTCGAGGGTCCCACCGAACAGCAGGCGGATGCCAGGACAGAGTTCAGTTAGTCTCTTTATATGCACGCTACATTCAATTGACAACCATCAAGCATTGCATATGGGGTCCGGAGACATGTCTCAAGGCCCCTGGTCTAGACTCTGCCACACAAACTGGGGGGAGGGACCCAGGGACTGGGGCGACGAAGGGGGTCAGCTCAGGAGGATATGACACTTGCAGCCAGGGCATTGATGGGCCAGGTTGTATTTGCACCTACAACTAATTGGTGTTGTGGGTGGTTCTTAATGTGGTGCCCCTGTAAAGCTGTACGCCCAAGTACTCCATACTCCCAGCATGACCAGGAAGCAGTCAATGGGGGCGCTTGTAGTGTGAGGTAGCTGCTGAAGGGAAGACAGGCCCAGCTGTAATACAGGCCCCTCCCAGACCCAATGCAGCACACAGGACCACCACAGCACCAACCATGCATTAGGTAAAGTCTAGGGCCGCTGAAAGATCAAATGAGGCCTGCAAGACCCTGGGGCCGCTTCAATGCCTCTGGGCTCAACTCAGCCCACAGGGCCCCTACTGTTCCCAGGTACGATTGCGACTGCCCAGTTTCAGAGGGTGGCACCAGCCCTGAGGCAGTGCACCACGTGGCAAACAAACAGCAGCGGCTATCCTGTGACATGGGCGGTCCTTGTTGGGCGAACGGGAATTCGTATGGAGAAGTCCAGCCGGAGCGTGCCCTCCAGCAGGAGGCACAACAGCCCCATGCGACAGGCCAGGGACGGTCCAGGTGCTCTCTTAACCGCCATGCCTGCAGACCCACGGCCCCAGCCAATGGCACGAAGTAGGACAAGTCCAGGCCCTGAATTGTTCATAGCACCAGCCTCCGTAGTCAGTATCTCCCCTTTATTGTCCTCTTCTGTAGGGTGGAGGGCCCAGTTTGCAGTCTAAAGGAGGCATTACATGGCAGCAGCCATGCTTATAGGCCAGAAGTTGAAATTGTGCTAGGGAGAATGATTGCACCACAGGTGGTCAGAGGTCCATGCAGCGGGAGACCCAGGGGTCGCGCCACACTGTTGGAGGTGAAAAGGAGGTCCCAGAGTTGCAAGGATGGAGGCGGATGACGGAGGGGCTCTGGAACATTCTCAAGGTGCGAGCACCGTCCTGATACTCCAAGCCACACCCCATCCTCTTTGACCCAAATTTTGATAATATAAGGTCAACAATATTTTCGTTTAGTTATGTATTATTTCATCAAAAATTGTTCTATTGGTGTTGTCGTAAAAACCAGCAAGGTTGTGGTTTTCAATCTAATCCCTTCAGTGATTTTAAGTACATTGATTTTGCTTTAGTGGCTTACCTTCACTCAGTAAAAGGAAATTACTTCAAATCAAGTTGTGGTTTTCTTGAATCTTAGTGAATAACTTTAGCAGATCTGTTTCACATTAAACTGGTAAATCCGTTCTGGGTGGATAGTCATAGGGCTCATGATATGGCTCACTGTTACCAACAAACAAATGTTTGTCAGAATTGTACGATTAATCCAAACAGTTTTCATTACATTATTTTGTTATTTTTCTGTCAAAAAGCTGGTAAGCAGATTATCTGAAAGCCCTAACCTTGTAATCAGGGTCCAACAAGACTGATGCATTCTTCCGTCACTTACCGCATCCACCACTGACTGCACACAATATGAATATCTTGGCCAATAGTAGAAATGGGGAAAAAGGAGTGGGATAAGAGTGATAACTGAGACACTAAATATCACCACTCAGACTCGTCACTTGGCTGGCCACTGAAGTCTGCGTATCGAAGTGGATATCTAAAAGACAATTAAAGATATCTTTGTAATCTGCCATAACAGTTGTGCATCTACTCTAAACACTGTTCAATCCTTTCTTTTATTGACACGTAAGAGCATCTGTTCTTAGCATGAACAAATGTAAACATGTTGACAGCCAACATTTGTATTGTCACCTCCGTGACTTTTTAAAAGCTGCAAAGTATATAAAGTTGCAATAAGTAGAGTTGTGCAACACACGAGGACATAGACAGGAATAAGACAAAATTTGTAACAACCCAACGGTGTCCCAATTAGTGATTCTAAATACAACAGAGACAGCAAATCACAGGATGAGTACCATGTTCCACACCTACACCTGTGTCAACACATACAGTTAGTGAAGTTCAACAAAAAGTGAGAGAAGATGGGGAAATAAAGTAGAAAACACCCAAAAAGTGCTCAAAGTGGTAGTGCCACAAAGAGTGGAGTCACTCCTAGAGTATGAGTATGTGCAACCCGTAAATAAACACACAACAAACTTATCAAGAGAAGAGTAAAAAGGTAAACAGAAGACCAAAACAATAAGTCATACCAGCCTAATGTGGTCAAAGTACTTTCAAATAAGGAAGTTCTGCCACAAATAAGTAAAAAAGTCAAAACCATTGAAAGATAAATTAAAAGTAGAGTCAAATTAAACTTGGACATAACCCAGTAGTTCGATAAAAGTTGATCAACGAAAAAGACATATTCTGATATGAAAGTATACCTACAATGATATAATGTAGTCAATTAAGTCATGACTTGAAAAAATCAAAAACATCCTTCACAAGAAAACACCATCAATCTTTTGCCACAGCAGGATACCCAGTAGAACGTAGTAGGGAGAGAAATTAGCCACACCCGGATTGGAAATGAAAAAGGTAATGGTGCTGGATAATGCTAATTTACCAGTGGGTTCAATTGCATCAATATTCAACCCCTGACCCAAGATATGGAGACAACAGAAATGATTAGGCAATAAAGTGAAACCAATGGAAACGTCCCCAAAAACGTAACGGTAGGCAGAGCGCACAAAAAGTGACTGTGCAGCACATTATATAAGGACTAGCGGTCGTGTAACTGGCATACAAATTTGCCCAGCACTAGTAAAGAACAGTCGTGTAGCCATGGGTAAAAACCAGATGTCGTAAGCAAAGCAAAGTACATAGCATGCACTATCCCATGAAAACAGTGTGGAACTGAAGTCAATAGCCCAAAACGCCTACCAAGAAGCATCCGAAATTTAAACTGCAACATACCTTGGTGACTGACAGCTTGGTAACACGGGATCCCAAGAGTAAGGAAATGCAGATGACCTACTGCCCAGTTTAATAAAACAATAGTGATAGAAAACAGACTAGGCTTGTACTGGAAAGCAGTGCAGTCTGGCGCGGCCAGGTTTGAATTCTGAGAACGTGCCTGAATGTTATCAGAATGGTTTGCTACTAACTAACCCAAGCCAAGTTACAAATGAAATAGTCGAATAATACTATGTCAAACCTGAGGCCCCTAAATGTCACAGTCAGATAAAAGGTGAGAGCCCGAGACTGAACTATAATAAGTACCAAAATGAATGAAATAAATCAACGCAACGTTCTGGGAGAGCTAAAGTTCATAACAAAGTGAACTGGTGGTTGAGACAGTGATGCCCAATGATTCAGCATACATCTGAGCACCGTACACATTTCAAAAAGCAGTAAGGGTAGTGTAACATGGTAATAGAAGTAAATGTTAATAAGACAGAAACAGCAAAAAGTCCCAAAGCTGTTGCAAAAGGTGACAAAATAAGATTTTGTGTTTGAGAACCTATATCGACATATTGAATTGAAAAAACTCCAGAGAGAGTGAGACAAATAAAGCAAAGATTTTTTTATGTTTAAGCACAGTAACCAAAGATAGTGAACAAGAGGTGCAGATAACTTGAAGCTACAGATCCAGAATTAGGTATTATTAATTTGTGTTGCTATATTTATAGCATATATTCACCAATATCATTGGTCCACCACTATGTACTTAGAACTAACGTTTCTACCTGCAAGATATAAATAGCAATGCACATATAAACAAATTATAAATGTTGCACATGAGTGTAGTAACCGTAAATTATAGAACATTAAATCTACCGGTCTTAAGCATAGCCTAGCCACAGAATACAAACGTTGAAGGAAAGGGCCACCTATGTATTTCACAGCAACATATGAAGTTCTCTATCATTATTCAACCACTTGTCCACCATGCGCAATTTCATGATCCCTTTGGCTTCACACTTCCTAAGATTCTCCGTTCTGTCACCAACCCTAGAGTTACTGGTGACCCCAGCTATTCCATGGAACCTGATGTCAATCACTCCGACCCCATGTGTGTAAAATTATAGTATACAGCCGGAGGACAGCTGGTGTTATTATTTTTGATTGCCCTATGTTCCTGTATCTGTTCTTTTAAAGTCACAAAAGTGCTGCCTACATGCACAATAAACCATACATTTGGTGTTGCAATTAATGAATTGACATATGGAAAAATGTATTTCAGAATTATATGAGAAGAACATTTTCTTGTCCAAGGCAAAGTGGCAAACGTTACAGCACATGCATTTGTAAAAGCCAATGGTTTATAGGGCAGCCAATCATTTTTTTATGTGAGGTTGGGGCAATATAGCTAGGACACAGTTTATTTCTCAAAGTTACCCCCCCCTCCTACTGTGGGTGATATGGAGCTTCCTAGTCAGTAACTTACAATGGGTTGAGTCCAGTAGAAGCAGATGCCAGTGTTGTTTGAGAATACGATACAGAGTGGAGCTTTGTGAGCTGTATCTGGTGATCAAAGTTGAACATCTGTTGTTGTCTTTTCTATGAGTTTTGTGTTTCAAAAGGGAATGACGTGAAGTTTGGATGATTTGGGTTCTGGCTCTCTAAAGTATCTGATCAGAGTAAACTCTCTGGCAAAAGCTATGTTCCAGTAAGTTGAATTCCTGTGTGAAAATCTGGTCATTGCTACAATTACGACGCGTTCTAGTCATTTCACCTAAGGGGATTTCTTTGATCTGGGTTTTAGGATGCACACTGTGAGCATGTAAAATTGAATTGCAAGATGTGGGTTTTCTTTATATTCTAGACAGAATTTTTGAACCCTCAGTGTAAACGATAACAACAATATATTCAGTCTGTCTTTCACTAAGATGGTGTGTAAAACTGATGTTGTAGCAGTTGTCGCTAAAGTGGTTGAACAGAATATCTAATTCTGTCTGACTTCCTGTCCAGATGACAAAGATATTGTCTATGTATCTCCCACCGTAAATAATGTGTCCCAACAACTCTGGTGGACAGGCAGACCATAAATTCTGCTTTTCAAAGGGTCCCTTATACAAATTTGTGTATGATGGGGAACATTTTGCACCAACAGCAACTCCTTGGGCTTGTCTAAACCATTTGCCATTATGTAAGAAGACATTATTCTCCAACACCAGTTTAGTAAGATCAATTAGCAGTGCTGTGTGTTCAAACAGAGTAGCATCCCTAGAAGAGAGAATTGAGGCCAAGGATGAAAAGTCCTTCTCCAGTGGAATACATGTGTAGCGCGAGTTAATGTCCAAAGTAACAAAAATACAGTCCTCTGTTCATTTTATGTCCTCCAGTTGGCATAACAGATCCTTAGTGTCCAGTATGTTAGAGGGTACGTTTTGAACCAAGGTCTGTAAGAAAACATCAATATATTCTGAGACATGCTCCTTAAGGGAGCTATTCTGGAGATAATGGGCCTGTCTGGAGGAGAAGGGCCTGGTTTGTGTATTTTGGGGAGTATATATAGACAACTGGCTCAGGGCGCAGTATTAAGCATGCATTTAAAATTCACAATCTGTGATGAGACAGAGATCTCTTCAATGAGCAAGTCTCTTTTTGATAATACAAATAATATCAGGCAAAGGGTTACTGGAACGTCAAACATACGCCAGTCTATCTGATAGTTGTCTATTGATTTTGTCAATGTAATCTGATTTGTTCATTATAGCTACATTACCCCCCCCATCTGCCTCCCTAATAACAATGTTACTGTTGTTAGCAAGGTCTTCCAATACTTTCTGTTCCTTGGTTTTAAGATTGGCACCTGGCAGTTTACAATGGGTAATGTTTTTTTCCTCCAGTTTAAACAGATCTTCCGTAACAGCCCTGTAAAACACATGGATATGCTTGTCCATGGGTAAATTGGCAGTGAATATGAATCTAGGCTTGAAATCACTGTCTAAGCATAAATTAGGAGTGATATCAAGGTGTGTTAGTACATCCTCCATTGACAGTGGTACAGAATCTGAATGTTCTAATGACAGGAGAAGTTAAATGTCCTGTATGTCCCTAATGGTTTTATTACATTTAGCCAAAGAAAGTACAGAAGGGGCAACATAGGCAGGTTTTCCCCATAAATGCCTTTTAGTTTCAGACATCGCACACACTTAAATAGGTCAATATGTATTTGAGTGTAATCAGGAATAGCAGTTGGACAGAAATCCAGTCTGCTTTGTAATGCATTTGTTTGATCAACAGACAAAATCAAGATTGAGAGGTTGACAATCTCTACATTTTCAATGGAAAAGGTACCAGCACAAGTAGAAACATCAAGACCTGCTTATCCATGCTTTTTGTTGTGGGATACCGATTGGGTGGCCATCCCTTCCCTTGTATTTGTTTTTGTCCCTTTTTCCCACTCTCCCTGTTTTCTGGTGTTTAAAAGTGGCTTGTTGTAATTTAGTTGTGTTCCTTTCCTGTATCCCTCTAGCTCCACTAAAAAAGAGAAATAAGTCATACCGGTTGAGGTCTCATTAACCCACTTGCCAGACCCAGACATTCCCTTTTTGTATATATCAGTCACCCCTAAGGTAGGCCCTAGTTAGCCCCATGGGCAGGGTGCAGTGTATGTTAAAGGTAGGACATGTACTGATGTGTTTTACATGTCCTGATAGTGAAATATTGCCAGATTCTTTTTTCACAATTGCAAGGCCTATCTCTCTGATAGGCTAACATGGGGACTGATTTTATATACCTTTTAACCTGCAGTTTCCAATTGGGAGCAGATAGAGATGTGGAGTTTGGGGTCTCTGAACTCACAATTTGAAAATACAACTTTTGGTAAAGTTGGCTTTTAGTTTGTCAGTTTGAAAATGCCAATTTCCTGCTAAACCATTCTGTGCCTCTGCCTGCTTGTGGAATCCACGTCTGGGTCAGACTGGCAGTTGGGCTGTTTTTGAATTCCCTCTAGACAGTGAGACAAAGGGAGCTGGGGTGTAGCCTGCACATCCTGAGGAGTCTCCTGGGTTAGAGTGGTGAGGGAGGAACTGACACTTACACCTGAAAGGTTGTGCCTGTTCTCATAAAATGCAGTCCCCAACCCCCAAGTGTGTGTCTGGGGCCAGGTCTGGGCAAAGCAGAATCTTGTGAACAAGAGACTTCCCTTTGAAGTTTTCCTACTTTAAAGGCAGAAATGGGTATAAGTAGTGGACCCAAAACCCAGACTTTTAGATTACTTCTGGATCAAGAGGAACCTCTGCCAAGGAGAAGAGCTGAAGGAGGAGTACTGCCCCTTTGCCTGTGAGTGTGCTTTGCTGGGTTGGCCTGCAGTTGCTGCTTCTATCTACCCTAGAGAGGACAAAGACTGGACTTTGCTGTGTTTTCCTGCTTGTGAAGTGCTTCCAAGGGCTTGGACTGAGCTTGCCCCCTGTTTTGAAGCCTCAGGGCCGTCAAAGACTTCCTCTGCCAGCACCAGGACTCTCTTGCTGAGACTCCTACCCTGCCAAGTGGTGCCCTATACAGTCCCTGGGCGCTTGAAAGGAGAAGCTGGTGGAATCAAGGCTGAAATCCATGCACCAGAGCGTAGCGGGAGAAAAATCGATGCAGCACCTGCATTGCGGCTGAAAAATCGACACACACCTGCATCGCGGCTGAAAAAACGACGCAACACCTGCTTGCGGTTGCCAAAATCAACGCATCAGCCACACAGCGTGGCTTTTTGCCATCGTGTACCAGGATTTAGCACGCATCATCGCTGGGCGTCAAAACCACAGTGAACCTGCACGGACCTAAGGCTGCTCGTCTGGAAATCAACGCATCGCTTTTCTGCGGGAGAGCAAAGCGACCAATTGTCTACCCAACTGGAGAAGAATCGACGCACTGCCTCACTTGTAAGTCAGGAATCAACGCATTGCTTACTTTTCTGACGAACGCTTGCCCGTGCGGCTTCATTTTTGATGCATACCTGGTACTGTGTAAAAACAACACATCCACTGATTTCAATGGATTAAGACTCTTTTTAATCTAAAAATCCATAACAATGCTTGGTAATGTTTGAGTTTTGTCATTTTTGTCTTGTTTTAATCAGATACATACTGGCTATTTGTCTAAACTGGTGTTGAGTCCTTTTGTGGTGTTTTCACTGTATTTCTGTGTGTGTTAGTACAAATACTTTACACATTTCCTCTGAGAAAAGCCTGACTGCTGGTGCCAAGCTACCAGAGGGTGAGCAGGGGTTTTCCAGGTGTGTATCTCCCTAACCCTGACTAGAGTGAGAGTCCCTGCTTGGACATAAGGCAAACTGGCTCCCAAGCAGAGATCTCATTTCTGACATGTGTCATTTGGAACTTTTGGTCTCATGGAGAATAGTTCCTCTGCCAATTTGTCCCTGTCGTCCTCGAAAGACATCATAGTCAAGACAAAGGAAAAACTGTATTGGCTAATACAGTATCCTACAACACAAAGGCAAGGAGTGCAGATCACCACACAATAGTAGTAGAAACAAGAGGGTAGTAGTGGTTTTAGTGACCACACATCCTCGAAGTATCCAAAAGTTAACAGACAGGTAGGTAAACATAGTCATGCCGGATTGCACTGCTTTCCAGTACACGACTAGTCCATTTTAGATTATTATTGTGCTTTTAAACCGGGAAATAGGTTGTCAGCATTTCCTTATGCTTGGGATGCCGCTTTACTAAGCTGTCAGTCACCAAGGTATATTGCAGTTAAAATTTTGGATGCCTCTAGATAGACTTTTTGGGCTATTGACTTCAGTTCCATGCTGTCTTTATGGGATAGTGCATGCTATGTACTTTGCTTGCGACATATGGTTTTTACCAATGGCTAGACGACCGTTCTTTACTAGTGATGGGCAATTGTTTATGCCAATAACACAACCACCAGTCCTTATAAAATGTGTTGCACAGTCACTTTTTGTGCATTCTGCTTATTGTAACATTTTTGGGGATGTTTCCGTTGGTTTCACTATAATGCCTCATCATTTATGTTGTCTACATATCTTAGTTTATGGGCTGAATATTGATGCCCGTTGTACTTACAACATGCACAGATTGCCGACTGTTACTTGTTTCAATAGTGCTTGTGATTCATCTTGCCCTCTTCTGGGGAATTGCTGTTTGAATGAACACAGGAGAGTCACCATTGCAATTTCTGTGGTTGACATGGCTAAGGCATTCTGTATTTTTTTATTTTTCCTTTCTTTTTGAATCACCTATATGGTGCATTGATTACACTTTTCTTCCTTTTACAGTTCAGGTGCAGAACTTATCATGGTCCCTTGCCATAGAGTTCTCATTACTTCTGTGACCCCCCTTTTCACTCTCTTGACTCGTCCGGACTTTTTTAATGAATTTCCAATAGCCTTAGTAATATGCTTTGGCTTTCCTTGCCCTTTGTGGTGGGTATAACCCTAGATTATGTTATTCTCTGAGTTTCACATTTTCTATTTTTGTCCACAGCTAGGAATTGGTTAAGCCTCATCATTTTTATTTGTTTACTGCTTATTTTTTCAGCTACTGGGCAATTTCGCATTTGACCCTTACTTATGTGGTCTAACTCCATTGGGTTCCATTAATGATATTAGTATCTAGACGTTTACATGCAATACAATTGAATCCACTCGTAAATTGGGCCTTATCCAGCACCATAACCTTTTTCATTTCCAATCTGGGCATGACTAATTTATCCTTCTACTTCGTTCTACTAGGGTATGTTGTGGTGGCTATCTATTAACGATGTTTTCTTGTGAAGGATGTTTTGGATTTTTCCAAGTCTTGACTTAAATGACTATGACATATCTTTATGGGTATACTTCCATGTCAGTACAGGTTTTTTTGGTTGTTCAACTTCTATCGAACTACTGGGTTTTGTCCAAATTTTATTTGACTCTACTTTTAATATATCTTTCATTGATTTTGACTTTTGTTTTACTTCTTCGTGGCAGCACTACCTTAACGTAAAGTACTTTGACCACATTAGGTTGATTTGACTAACTATTTTGGTCTTCCTTTTACCTTTTTTCTCTTCTCTTCAAAATTGTGTTGTTTGTTTACGGTTTGCATGTATCCATACTCTAAGGGCATCTGCATTCTTTGTGACACATACTCTGAGCATTTGTTTTGGTGTTTCCTCCTTTATTTCCCCATCTTCTCTCACTTTTTGTTGACCTTCACTACCTGTATATGTTGACACCAGTGTAGGTGTGGAGCATGGTACTGATCTTGTGATTTGCTGAACTCTTTTGGTTTTATTTAGAATCACTAAATGGGACACCGTTTGAATTATTACAAATTTTGCTTTATCCCTGTCTATGACCTTGCGTGTTACATAACTATGTACTTATTGCAACTTTATGTACTTTGCAGCATTGAAAACATCACAGATGTGACGAAACTTGTTGGCTGTCGATGTGTTTACATTTGTTCATGTGCAGAACAGATGTTCTGGTCAATAAAAGAAAAGATTGCAACATGCACATAGACTCTTATTTGTGAATGAGTGCTGTGTCACTTTCATTGGTTCGTGGGCTTGCCTTTTAAAATCCACTTGATTTCATTAGTGAAAGGGATGCATAAGTCATGCCTTTTTCTGGTGTTTAGCCCTCCTTGTGCGCACCGGCCAACTACTGAAAACGTACGAGGCTCCATGTTTTCAGCATGGTTTGCAGACTACTTTATCTTTTTATTCTCCACGCAGCGCAATCACCCAGGGTTTTACATAGTGCGATTGTGCTCGTTTTTTTGGTTTTCAATTTCAACGTGATTGCGCTGCATTTTACTTAGCGCGATTGCGCTTGTTTTTTTCTTTTTCTTTCAATTTCTGTGGCAAGAAAAGTCCGGTCAGGAGTTTACAACACTAATAGCTCTAACTCGAGCAAATGTGAGACCCATTGCATAGCAAATGCTTGTTTTACATTACTGGCCCTTCAACAACTCGTCAGGGGTAGTAAGCACTAATTTCACGCAGCTGCTAAATGGCGCCATTTCATGTGTGACACACTGTCAATCATTCTCTGATTTCTAGTCTACAAGAATTTGACAGGGTTTAGCTGTTTAGTAATTTTAAAAGCAGAACCACACAACCCATGTTTAACACAGAGGCCTTTGGAAGGACGTTGTTTTGGGTGGGGGGGCGCCAGGGGTCGCAGCTGTGACCCCTGTCTTTCTCCTTGCGACTCCTGGCACTGTCTTTGCTATCCCTGGCCTCAGAGGTGGCAAGATCACTGCCAGCGACACAGTGGCTGCTTGTCCATCGGTTAGGCCTCCACTCTCTTTCTTTTCTCTCATTGTTTTAGTACACGAATAGTGAATAATAAAACATTATTCACTATTAGTGAATTAAAAAAATTGAGAGAAAACAAAGAGAGTGGAGCCCTAACCCATGTCCATTTTTGTATTACATTAATAGTGAATAATGTTTGCCATTTTTCGCTATTAGTGTAATTAAAAAATGGAGTACAATTAGCTAGGATATGTCCTTCCCTGGCAGCCGAGGTATCCAAAAAAAGTGTTTTAAATATCTGTTGTGTGCTTGATTCAGTGTAAATATGTGTTTACATGAGAGAGAGTGTGTGTATGTATGAATGTGTTTATGTGTAAGCATGTGTGTGTGAAAACTGACGGTCGTAAGGCATGTGATGTAACTTCAGCTGCCCCTGGCAAGTTGGTGAATTGACATTCCACCGCTGTAGCTAATAGTGATTCAGCCGGGAAATTGAGTTACAGAAGCCCCTCGGTATTAGCTACTTTGGTGCGGTGGGCTGTCGTTGGGAGGGGGGCGGGGCATAATGATGCAGCACTCACCCGAATACACTTCTGTTCTCAGTCACGACCTTCCCTCAGGCTCTGTCGGCTTCAGTGAGCGGGGAGGCGGAAAACAGGGGGGATACTAGGGCACCGAAACTAGAAGGCAGCAGCTCATTATAGCGGATTGGCGTCAGCTTTCCACAGTATTATTATAACAAACATTTAGGAGTGGAAAGTGATAGTGTCTTATTTCACAGAGCTGTCAGTGTTTTCATAAAATGTGTAAATAGCAGCTGCGTGATACTGCAGAATCGTCAAACGCGAGGGCAAAGGCTCACGTCTCTCACATAACCTCACTTTATAAAGATGGAAAGAGAAAATCGTGTAGGAAAGCAAACAGCAAAACAAGACGTTAATAATGTTCCTGAAACCAAAGTTATCAATTAATGAATTAATAGGAAAAAACTATTGGCCTAATATGACGTTTGATGCTTTCATACAGTTCTGACATTTTAGCTTACAAGCCTTGGCACACTGGGCCTATATGTGTTGCTGAATATCAGTTGATACAGCCAGGCCCCTTTCTTCACGGTTGACAACATGTGCATTCAAGAGTTCGGCTGGCCTATCCCTCAAGCTGAGAACTACATAGCTGCCAAATGGCCCCATGCGAATAAACATCTCTGGCAAACCCAGACACTTCAGCTACCACAACCATTGCATTCTGGGACTTACACTTTTGTTTTTCCTCTAATAAACATAGGCCTAAAAGTCCCGGCATGTACCTTGCTGTGGGTTTTAAAGAATAACTGACTGAATGTGTCATAAATTGTTTTTGGCTACTTAGCGACTACGGTTGGTTTCAATACGACTGGAGCAGGTTTTGTCCAAGTAAGTCCAGTCTCTCTGGGCTAGTGTCAATAACACGCCAGGAAGCCTGCCCAGTATCTATTATACCAGGCAGTCCTACCAATGTTTTAATGCATCCCAAGTCCTCTGTTTGTGCCTGGATGGCACTATATCGTAAAAATACAGGACAACGAAGTATTTTATATTGGGACTGCATAGACACAGAGAAAGGAAAATGTTTACATTGGAAGCATTTACAAATATTTACTAATGTGGATTCTTAAATACATATATCAGTACAGGTAAACACGTGAAGATGGTCTGTGCTTGGAATAAAACAACCTATTTTATTTTTCTTATTTTTCAAGGGCTTTGATAGTTTTATATGGGAAAGCGAGTTTGACATCGTTGATTTAAATTCGGCCTAGTGGTGATAGTGAATATGTAGGAGGAAGTACAGAAGATAATAAAAACCAAAATAAAACCACGGACTACTTTACAATAAAGTAACTGACTACAAACAATTTCAATGCATACGTTTATTCACTGTCAGGTGGTTTGTCAGTTTCTACATGTGGGTATTTCGATCCTACAAGGCAGTATGTGGATGGGGTAATCACGAGGACAGGCAGACTGGGCAAATAACATCTCATGATTCAAGAAATGTTGCAGTAGAAGCAAACAACAAAGAATAAAATACATTTCAGGATATGTTATATGTAAAATATCATGTTTACAAGTTTGAACTTTAGTTTCAGGAAATTGTACGTACAGATTTTTTTTTGCAAAAGTGCTAGGTAAAACACACCAAGTGCAAGTTGTTTAGTACAGTTGAACAAAAGGCCAACTTTCTTCAAGTCTTATGGCATTTCCCTCAGATATTCCCTTGGAGGAGTTCCTCCGGATCAGTTATATTGAATAATGAGGAGAACCTGGCAGTAAATTGATCAAGAAATGAATGAATGTGTACTGTGAATTCCTGCTGAGCTTCCATTTTCATATACATAGTTTTGACTAACACATATTTTTTAAGGAGAGCATCTTTCACTTTATGTTTAATCTCAAATGACCATTGTTGACCAACTGGGGTTTGCTGTTCACATTAATTTACATTGTAAATGAAGTAGCAGTAATGTAATTTTTAAATTGTTAAATTGTCAATGTATTTATGTAGCGCTTACGACCCTGGAAGAGCCATTGAAGCGCTTTTTGGTTAGTAGCACACAACTCTGGAACCCAAGATTAGTAGTTAGTAAGTTAGTAGGTTAATAATTTTGTCGTTTTTTCTTGTGCATTAGTTGTGTTAGGTCTGTGCTCTTGATTTCATAATGCGTGTACTGATACTGTTGCTTATGCATTCAGTTGTTCTCACTGATATATGATTTATGTTTGTAGCCCAGTACTTCATTTGTAAATAAAAACACGCCGGTGCCCAAAGCTCTCCTCTGAAACACGGGGCTGCTGTAATTGAATGAGCGAACACTGAATTCTGAGGCAGCCTGATCCTGAACCCATCTCGGGCCTTGTCAATCCATTTTCAGCCACCCCATGCCCCTTCAGCTCACTCTTGCAGCTTTCTGCTTTCTCCCTTTGTAACTCTTTTTCGTTTTTCTCGTCCTTCGTCTTTCCCATATGTGTCTTTTGTTCGCAGAAAATGCTTGAGGCAGAAAAATAAGTGCTGGCCCTCACAAATAAGTGCCGGTGCTCTGCACCGGAATCATCAGGCACACATTAAGCACTAATGTAGCCTAATAATGCATTGGGTAACAACTTGCAATACAATATGGATCGATTTTTACAGCAGAGTAATTTGAAATAAATATACTAAACGTACGAGTTCAGGAGTTAACCACAGCAGGATGACTTTTGTATAATGATGATAAAATAGTCATAACACTTGCAATTTTGATATTTTCATTATATGATTTATTTTGTGTTTAAGTTAGTTTCATGATAATGGAGTTTCCATTGAAAGTCCACCGTTTATTAGCGCCCCTTTACACCAATGCACACCATCTATTATTTAAATCTACTGAAAATCTATCTACTGAAATAGAGAAAGGGTTGTTATTTTTCTACTGTGATCAAGCCATTTTCAGCAGAAACACATGGCTAAAATGTGGCTGTCAATTTTTCTAAATAAAAAGGCGCATTACTGAAAAGAGGGCATGTAGGAAAGTACCAACTTGCCTGGCATGTTACCCCCATATTTCACTGTATGTGTGTTGTTTTAGTCCTTGTGTCACTGGGGCCATGCCAGGCAGGGCCCCAGTGCTCATAGTATGTGCCCTGTATGTGTTCCCTGTGTGGTGCCTAACTATATTACTGAGGCTCTGCTAACAAGAACCTCAGTGTTTATGCTCTCTCTGCTTTCTAAATTTGTCACTGCAGGCTAGTGACTAAATTTACCAATTCTCATTGGCACACTGGTACACTCATATAATTCCCTTGTATATGGTACTGAGGTTTCCAGGGTACACCTATATCACACCCCTGGGGTCAGGGTACCTTCACCCTGAACCCTTATGCCACTTTCAATTTGGATTTTCACCCACAGGAACCGTGTCCCTTGAAATAAAATGGCAGCCGCAACTTTCTAGTCAGGTTGCAGTCAGCCAATTTCAACCCTTCTTTTTGCATGCGTATTCTTGAAAATTCCCAAACTTTTGTGAATTATTCACAAAATATTTGCAAAGTCATCACAGCTAGAGGTATACAATTTCTTCCCTTTAATATGTCAAAACCCACTGAATGGATTTTCCCCCTGAAATAGGCAAAAGCGGGATCTTCAAACCGAAAGCTAGCCTTCTGCCAAATGTGGTGTAATTCCATCCAGAGATTCGGATTATAGATGTGTCTAAAGGTCCTATGGGAATTAACATGGGAAATACAACTTTTTTCACCCCCCTTTTTCTTGGCCCTCGCTTGACAGATCACCCCGCAGCCCCAGAGACCACCACCTCCCGTGGCAGTATGCAAAAGTAATGCAGGGGCCTGCCGGACCCCACAGCCCCAGGGACTGCCACCTCCATGGGGCATGAATGAAAGGTCATGCAGGGGGGCCACATGGCCCCCCACATCCCCAGGGACCACCCTTTTCCCTGGGCGTTCACTAAATTTGGTGTGGTGGGGCTTTGCGCCCCCCTCCAGCCCCAGAGACTGTCACCTTCCTGGGGCATTATGCAAAAGTTATGTAGGGGCCTCCTGACCCCCCTGCAGCCCCCGGGACCACCACTTTCCCTGAGCTCTATGTAATGTGATGTGAGGGGCTGCGCGCCCACCAGCCCCGGGGACCACCACCTCCCCGGAGCATTCACTAAATTTGAAGAGAGCCGCATGGTCCCCCTGCAGCCCTGGGGACCACAACCTCCCCGGGGCTTTATTGGAATGTGATGCTGGGAGGCCGTGCAGCCCCCTGCAGACCCGGGGACCACCAACTCCCTGGGGCAAATGTTCCCAAAAAATAGAAAGGGGTCTGTTTCGGTCCCCTGCAGCATGGGCATCGCCACCTCCCTGGGGCTCTTTTCATAGAAGGGTGCCATGCTGAGCCCTGCATGGAACCGCTGATGGCCCTGGGGACTGCCACCCCCAGGGCCGGCTCCTGCTATGTCCCGGGATGCCCACCCCAGGACATTGCTGTTTGCTGTGGCTTTGCTGGAGCTTTGACAGCTGCTGCCAAGCCACAGCAAACACTCTGCTTGCAGCTCTTCCTCGCTGCGAGCAGCTGTTTCCTATGCCTCCATGCCTGCAATGATGCAGACAGTGAGACAGAGGAAACAATCTCTCTCACAGAGAGGGAGCTGCTCTGCCAGCAATGCTTGCTCCCACAGGACGTGGGAAGCCAGCTGGACCATGCAACCCCCTCCCCCCCTCAAAAAAAATATTAAATGTTTAGGCTGGGCCCCGGGGAGTGGGATCTCAGGAGCTGAGATTGGCCTTCGGAGCCGCAGCTCCCCTTCCCCCAAAAAAATTAAATACTTAGGCTGGGCCCTGGGGATGGGGTCCCTGGGGCTGAAATTGGCCAGAAGAGGGGGGCTGCGCCCCCCCAAAAATAATTAAATATTTAGGCTGGGCCCTGGGGGAAGGGGTCCCCAAGGCAGAGATTGGTCTGGGAAGGAGGGACCGTGAGTGGTTGGTTTGTTATAGGAGCTGACTGCAGGGACTGGCCACAGGCCAGGCCATGCGGTCAACCCCCCACTATGCACCCCCAAGGTGTGCAGCCCAGTGTTTGGTGATTGTAGGGGTTAGTGCAGGGCCTGGGTGCAGGTCAAACCTTGTGGCCAACCTCCTCTGCGCTGAAAATTGCTTTACGTTAAAAAAACACAGAAATTCACCTAAAAAACAAAGGTTACAGGGACGTTATAGTTAGGTTCTGAATTTACTCGTACAAAACCATGAAAATTCAGCAGTTATAGTTAGAATAATTTTAAGTAACAATAACTCGCTCCCTAAGGTAACTATAAATTGCTCCCTCACCATGCACTGCTAATAACTCTAGATATTACAACAAACATGACAACTTCTATGAGGTCCCTAAAACTATAGATTAATCATTACAGTCACATGTTTGAAGAAAAAGCTGTGCATGGCAGGAGAGCGAGTTATAGTTACCTTAGGGAGTGAGTTATAGTTACTTAAAATAACTCTAACTATAAACTATAACTACTGAATTTCTATGGTTTTGTACGAGTAAATTCAGAACCTAACTATAACATCCCTGTAACCTTAGGTTTTTTAAGTGAAAAAAAATGCAGCAGGTAGTTATATTTAGGACCTTTTTCATAGGAAAAACATTTTTTGCTTTGCCTATAATTTTGGCACCATTTGACAAATCTTCATGAAAATTTCAAAACTGGTTTGCCACTCACTTCAGTCTCTGTGTCGAAAGTTTCAGGGTCATTCGTCAAGCCAGGGCTGAGAGAAAAGGGGGTTTCCAAAAATGTGTTTTCCCCATGCAATTTCCCATAGGGTTTTTGGACACTAACTACAGCTGAACTGCTGAACGGAATTACACCAAATTTAGCATAAAGCGAGGTCTTGGTCCAGAAAGCATGCTTTTTGTGATTTATTGAAAAGCCGCTCAGTAGTTTTCAAGTTATTAACGGAAAAATAAATATAGATATCTAGGAACGTGGTTCCGGGTGTACCCACGAGTGATCTGAGGAGGTCTGCGGGTTCCCATGGATCCGAAGCCAAATGGGAAAAACAAAGGCCCTGTGTATATATATATATTCACTAAAAAAACTGAAGGTTACAGGGACGTTATAGTTAGGTTCACGTTTGACCTACACAAAACCATAGAAATTCAGCAGTTATAGTTATACTTATACTTATGTTAAGAAAGTATAACTTGTGGCCTCAAATTATCCTGCATTGCTTCCACCCGCAGGGAGCAGCTTCTAATACTGCTCCCTGCTGGCGGGAGCAATATTTTCATCTGTTTTCCTGCTCGCTTCAGTGCGGGCAGGGAAACAGATCCCAGTGGGCATGTGCATTTTTTAAGCTCCTGCCCACTGGGAGCAGACTTTGTGTTTTCTCCAGCTTGGAAGGAGATTTGAAAATGCTCCCTCCAAGCGAGAGCATACACAGCATACACAGATTTCCCTGCCCTCGCCAGTGTGGCAAGGAAAACCGATATGTCCTGGGACATAGCATTTGAGCCGGCACTGGAGGATAGGGTCCCCAGGGCCATTAATGTGTCAGGGAGGAGACCAAATGATGGTGTTTCTGAAAGCACTTTCCCCATTTCCCTTGTAGAGAGCCACCTCTTTTTCCTTGCAACTGCCTTCTCGGTCTACTCACTGATTTCCTCAGCACAAAAGGATGCCTAAGCGAGTTGCAAGCCGAATGGAAAGTGAGTTTTGGAGCCTGAATTTTGTGTATGAGATTAAATAATTTATTAATTTGTTTTAGGGCATTATTAAAGTATTTTGAATCTAAGCCTTTTACATATTGAATCCCAATAATCATATACATTTAGAGTTATAGCTTTACCTATTAATATGTAATGCTGGAAACTTATGAGGCATTGTATAGAGTTTGTTTTAGTTTCTACTATGGCTTCTAAATATTGTTTGTAAGGTGGTGGGTCACAGTGATATGAGCAAGGCGGAGCATGCCAAAACATGTTATCATCACAAATAAATGGTGTGTGTGTGAGTGTGTGTGTATGTGAGGTGGGGCGGTCGCAAGTAGTTAGTTACAGTTAGGAACTAGTTTCCATAGGAAAAGCATTTTTTGACTTGCCTGTTATCTTCACAAAATTTTCCCAAAAAAGTGTCTTCTAGGATCTTGTTGTGAATGAAAGGTTTTGGGGCAATACATCAAGTGGGGGCCGAGAAAACAGAGGGGTGAAGAAAGTGAGTTTCTTGTGTTAATGCCCATAGGGTCTTTAGATCGAACCGGTGGACGGAATTACACCAAATTTCGCAGGAAGTTAGATCTTGGTGAGCAGACCGTGCTTTTTGCGCAAATCTGTTTAGTAGTTGAAGAGATATTAAAGGAGAAAGAAATATAGATATCTAGGGACACAGTTCCACCACGGATTCAACAGTCCTGTGCTCATATCTGATTGGCTGCCAACACTTCAACCAGGAAGTGATGGCAACTAGTTTGTGACTTGACTTAAAACAAAAAAAAGCTGAGTCACAGAAATTCCTTCGTTTTACACACAAAGAGAGATCCCCATGCTACCTCCCTGAAACAAGAATCAACAACACACAGTGTATGGGGAAGTTAGTGAACAGGGTGGTCTGGCCTGTTCAACTGATCATCAGATCACGGACGTGGTTATCTAATTATAGGCATGAGGTGTGGTAATGGTAGCCGTGTAGCATGTGTGGGGTGTGGATATTCCCCTTACGGAATAGGTGGTCTCACACACATTATAGTGTCATGCTTCATCATTTGGCCACCTATCCCCACCTAGGTGGGATGATATCACCTAGGTGGACTCAACCTCGTTGTTAAAAGAACTCTGAGGGAGTGCTGAAATTATATCTTTCTGTATAAAGTGGGGATCCAGTTGAGTGAAAATATAAGCTAAAATTACCTACAAAATCACCAGTGTGTCCTACACCTTTAATGATGGTGTTTGTTGGTAAGGTTAAAAACACAATTGGGACACTATGGAATATAATGGCTCATGGTGTCATCTGAATTCTAATGGCCAACATGTTTCTGCCCTCTCATCTAGCCGAACTGGTCTGTGGCATTCGTCAAGGCCTGGGATCCCTCCGAGTAGCTTTCTAAGCTAAAAGTGAGCAATACCGTAAATACACACTGGGCCTACCTGAGGAATAACTCACTTAAGGGAGGCCCTATGAGGAAAGGGCGAGTAGCCCCTAATCTGGGGAAAAGGGGGGATGCCCCTTGTAGTCACACTTACTCCAAAGGAAGCATTCCAAAGACAACCTATTCGGGTCCCTGCCCCAGCCGCTGCAGCGGCTGTGCATTATAACGGTATTGCTCACTTTGAGCATAGAAAGCTACTCACCATATATGAGAAATCTGTGCATGGTGGGGGTGTGCGACTTATAGTTACCTTAGGACATGAGTTATAGTTATTTGAAAGAACTCGAACTACAACAGCTGAATTTCTATGGTTTTATATGTTTAAAATGTGAGTCTAACTATAAAATCCATGAACGCTCCACTATTTGCATATGAACTTATAATGGGTAATAGGTTTTAAACATATAACTCATAGAGTTGACATCTTTTATGGTATTTTCAATTTTCCACAGGAATTGAAAAAATGGGGTAAGAATTTGTTTTTTTGTTTTTTTCAAAGAATGTCGAACACCAAGAATTTCCTTTTTCTAAGTTCAAAAACATTTCTTTTGTGTTTATTGTTTCTCTTGTATTTCTGTGGTTTATGGTGCATGTAATTGTATTGGCCATGTGTAGGAAAGTACCCTCTTTCTTGGCATGGTTACTCCATTTTTCTGCATGATGTCAGTTTGCTTGAATATGTTCACTGGGATCCTGCTAACCAGGACCCCAGTGAATATGCTTTCTCTCCCAAAACTCTGTATTTTATTCACAATTGGCACACTGGTGCCCCATTATAAGTCCCTAGCATATGGTACCTGGGAACCCAGGGCATTGGGGTTCCAGTTGATCCATATGGGCTGCAGCATATATTTTGCCACCCATAGGGAGCCCAAGCAAAGGGTTCTGCAGGACTGCCATTGCAGCCTGCGTGAAAAGGTGCAAGCACCCTTTCACTGCCATTTTCCACTTCACCAGGTCACTTTTAAGTCACGCCTATGGCTGGCCTTCTAGCCCAGAGGGCAGGGTGCAAAGTACCTGTATGTGAGGGCACCCCTGCGCTAGCAGAGGTGCCCCCACGAATTCCAAGGGCATTTTACCAGACTTTGTGAGTGCGGGAACGCCATTTTACGCATGTACTGGACATAGGTCATTACCTATGTGTAGCTACATAATGGTAACTCCAAACATAGGCATGTTTGGTATCAAACATGTTGGAATCATACCCCAAGGCTTTTGCAAGCATTGGTTGTATGATTCCATGCACTCTGGGGGCTCCTTAAAGGACCCTCAGTATTGCCATCACAACCTTCTGAGGGTTTCCGGGCAGCCCAAGCTGCTGCCACCTCCTAGACATGTTTCTGCCCTCCTGTTGCTTGAGCAGCTCAATCCGAGGAAGGCAGAACAAAGGATTTCCTTTGGGTGAGGGGTGTCACAACATCTCCCTTTGGAAATAGGTGTTACAGGCTTGGGAGGGGTAGCCTCCCCAAGCCACTGGTAATGCTTTCAGGGGGACATTTAGTTCCCTCCTTGCATAAAACTGTCTACACCGGTTCAGGGACCTCCAGCCCCTGCTCTGGCATGAAACTGTACAAAGGAAATGGGAGTGACCACTCCCCTGTCCATCACCACCCCAGGGGTGGTGCTCAGAGCTCCTCCAGAGGGTCCCTGGGTTTTGCCATCTTGGATTCAAGGTTGGCAGGAAACTCTGGGAGCATCTGAGTGGCCAGTGCCAGCATGTGATGTCAGAGCCCCCTCCTGATAGGTGGTCACCCAGCTTGGTGATCACTCCCCTTTCAGGGCTATTTAGGATCTCGCTCTTCGGTGGTTCCTCAGATTCAGATTGCAAGACTCCAGCAGGAATCCTCTGCAACCTCCACTTTAACTTCTGACCAAAGAAACTGCATCTGGACTCTTCAGGACCCCACAAGCTGCAACAAACAAGCAAGATGTCTCCAGCAACATTAGATCTCCGCTTCCTTCCAGCAACTGCAACATTTCCCCGGTCATGCATCCTCTGAGGTCAGCCCGACCTTAGCTTGCATCAGAAGAAAGAAGGAATCTCCCTTGGGGTGAAGGAGTCACTCCCCTGTTTCTGCAGGCACCAACTGCAACAATGACCGGCTGCGTGGATCCTCTCTCCTGCTGAGCTGTCTGGATCCTGCATTATGGGTGGTGGACTGAAGTGGTCCCGACGGTTCTCTCTTCCAGCGGTCCAACTTGGGTGGAGGTAAGCCCTTGCCTGCCCACGCAGGACTTTAACCTGTGCACTGCGTCCTTTGCAGCTGCCAAGGCTTGTTGTCATCATTTCCATGAGATCTTCAGGCATCCTGAAGCTCCAGCCCCCAGCACTCCATCCTGTGACGCACAGCTCCCTGAGTGGTTCTCTGGCATCGTGGAAGCCTTTTTCATAGCGCTGCATAGGCCTCTTAATCAACTATTGTGTCTCTGTCCTGTGGGACTCTTGTGGGTGCTGCCTGGTCGTCTGTGGGCTCTCTGTGTTGCTGAGGGCCCCCTCTGAGTCCCCCTTCTTGGTGGAGTCCACCTGGTCCTTCCTGGTCCCCGGCAGCTCCACTTTTCACTAACAGAGAGTTTTGCGTGTGCCAATGCTGGTTGGCGGAAACCGAAGACGCAAACCCAACTGCAATCCTCCTTCCAGTGTGGGACATCACCTGCATCCTCCAGGAACTCAACTTCATCTTCTTGGGTGCAGTGCTGATTCTCCTTCACCGTTGACTCACCTCTTGCACCTTCAGTCTGGTGGGTAGGGACTCCTGCCCTTCCTGGACTTTGCTGTGCTTCTTGGACTTATTCCCCTTCCTCCACAGGCCCTCTTGTCCAGGAATCCACTGTTGGTGTCTTGCAGTCTCTTTTGGTTTTTGCATTCTTCTTCTTTCCTTCTGTGTGTGTGATCTGAGGAACTTACAGTGATTTACTCCTGCTTTCCTGGTCACTGGGGTGGGTTGTGATACTTACCTTTGGAGTTCCTAGTACTCCACCTCCCCTCTACACACTACACTTACCTAGGTGGGGGAATCGACTTTTGCATTCCATTTTTTTAACATATGGTTTGTGCTCCCCCTCAGGCTATTTCTCTCTATTGTGATTTTCACTAATTCCACTGTTTTCCAACTGGTTTTATGCATATTTCTGCATACTAGTGTATATAGTGTGTGTATTACTTACCTCCTAAGGGAGTATAGTCTCTATGGTATTATGGTATTTTGGGTATTTGTGTCACCAAACTAAAGTACCTTTATTTTTGTAACACTGAGTGTTTCCTTTCATGTGTGTGCGTACTGTCTGACTACAGTGGTACTGCATGAGCTTTGCATGTCTCCTAGATAAGCCTTGGCTGCTCATCCGCAGCTACCTCTAGAGAGCCTGGCTTCTAGACACTGAATACACTACACTAATAAGGGATACCTGGACCTGGCATAAGGTGTAAGTACCATAAGTACCCACCACACACCAGGCCAGACTTCTACACAATGAAGAAGACTGTAAGGTCGAAACGTATTGCCTAAAAAATAAACTTTCTGGAGAACAAGACTTTGTTGTGTGAGCAACTTGAGGAGTCTAGTTGATTGGCTGCGTTGTTGTGATAGTAGCGGAGTTCACAGACATATATATATATAACAATAAGAGGTTAAACACATAACATATCCTTAATTTCCTTGATATTTTTTTGGTTATGCCACGATACAAATAGGAGAAGCTGCACCTTGCCCCCACCACCAGTAAAACAGGAGGAGCTGCACCCAGCCCCCACCCACTTAGTGTCCCATGTACACCACAGATGCTCGCCCTATCTGGCACTTGCTGGCCCTGATAATCAGCACCTACTCAGCACCTCCTGGAGGTGAAAGAGATGATCTTCCCAGCTGGAGCTGAAAACTGCAATGTTATCCAGGTAGGCAGCACTGAAAGCGTCATCCCAGCCTGGGTATGATCACGTGTCACAATTTAAAAATACAATACACACTGCCCTGTGGTTCTTTAGGGTATCCCTTAGGGGGCACTTATATGTGTTAAAAAGAACGGTTTCTGCCTGGCAAAAAGTTTATTTTACCACGTCAAAATGGTAGTTTAAAGCTGTAATACAGGCTGCAATAGGAAGCCTGAGATGTTTTAAAGTGCTACTTTAGTTGGTGGCACAATCAGTGCTACAGGCCCACTACTAGCACGTAATTTACAGGACCTGGGTACATGTAGGACCGTAGGCTGAGACTTACAAGTAAATTGAATATACCAATCGAGTGTAAGCCAATTTTACTATGTTTTAGGGAGAGGGTGGAATCCTTGATGTCAGAAGGGCATCTCTATCTTGATTTTTAACGATCGTGCTCTCGCTTAAAATCCTTTCAGGCTTCCTTCACCCTTCTTTTGTGACATACTTGATTATTGTAAACTGTACCAAAATTTCATAATCAATGCAACTCCCCGAGGGCAGGGATGGAAGGGGAATCGCTACCCCTTCCACCCCCGACCCCCCAAGTGACGTCTCATGACGTCGCACGCTGACCTCATCACAGGTCGCCCCCGTCGTGCTGGAAGCTCACCTTCCAGCGCAAGCATTTCTTTTCCGATCGGGGGTGGGGGAGATAAGAGAGGCATGAAAGGAGAGGCTTTTTCTTTCCTTCATGTCACTCTGAGCATTTCTGCAGCACGATCGTAAAGCAATCGTGATGCAGAAATGCCAACTAGACATCAGGGATTTTATTTCTTCTATAATTTCATAAGGCGAGCGACCCCTTAGGCAAGGGTCACTCCCCTGGGGGGCAAATTTATTTTAGGTCATTTCTGCCCCCCCTTGGGGGCAGATCGGCCTATTTTAATGAGGCTGATCTGCCCCCAAAAGGGGGTGGGGGGCAGAAACCACTAGGCACCAGGGATTTTTATTTTTTTATTTTTTACAGCTGGGAGGCGACCCCTTAGGCAAGCGTAGCTTCCCTGGGGGGCAATTTTATTTTAGGCCATTTCTGCCTGCCATGGGGGCAGATCGGCCTATCTGTATTAGGCCTACCTGCCCCCAAGGGGGGCAGAAACCACTTAGGCACCAGGGATGGTGTGTGTGTTTTTGGTTTGGGGGGGTTGCTCCCCGTGGGGGCACATTACTGCTGAGCCATTTCTGCCCCCTCCTCCTGGAGGCAGATAGGCCTATTTTTGTAAGGCCCATCTGCCCTCAAGGGGGCAGAAAGCCCACTAGACACCAGGGAAGATTTTGTTTCAAAAAAAGAGGGTGGGGATATGGCCATACCCCCACCTCAAAGTTGTTCTGCCCAGTGGTGGACAGATGGGGAAATTATTGGGAGTGGTGGCTACCAACCGGTATGGGCATGGTTATGCCCCAACCCCAAGTGAAGGGGGTAACAGTCTTTCAACTCACTCCCCCTCACACTAAAAGATCTTATCCCAACGGCAAGCATGAGGACATTTGATTATTTTGGGTTTTGGTTTTACATTTGGGCCATGAGAGCTTGGCTAACTCTCAAAATCATCCCACTTGGAATGGAAAGGGCTGCACTTTTTGGACTTTGGGACACTGCCATCTAGAAAAATCTACAAGACCTAGACACATCTAAAAACTAAACATCTGGGTGAGTCCAGGGTGGTGTGCTTCACATGCACCCTGCACCATTTTCTTACCCAGAATGCCCTGCAAACCTCCAACTTTGCTTGAAATCACACATTTTCCCCCCTTTTTGTGACGGAACCTTCCGGAAATCTGCAGGAATCTACAAAAGTCCTACCACCCAGCATTGTCACATCTATACTGATGAAAATTCTGCCCCACTTGTCAGTCTAAAAACATTTTTTTTTTTTTACAAGCTTCCCTTTTGGACCCGCCTTGGTTCCCCCTCATTTTCGACATGTTTTTGGCTCTTCCCTGTCACAGGCACTTGGCTCACCTACACAAGTGAGGCACTTGGCCCACCTACACAAGTGAGGTATCATTTTTATAGGGAGACTGAGGGGAAAGTTAGGTGGTAGGAAATGTGTGCCGGTGCGGTGATCCCATACAGAAATCTTGGGAAAATGTGATTTTTTAGATACATTTGAGGTTTGCTGAGGATTCTGGATAAGAAAAAACTGGGGTATCCACAGAAGTCACACCTCCCTCTACTCCCTCGGGTGTCTAGTTTTCAGAAATTTCTGGGTTTGGTAGGTTTCCCTAGATGGCTGCTGAGTCCCGGACAAAAAATGCAGATGCCCCCCCCTTGCAAAAACAGGTAGTTTTGTAATTGATAATTTTGATGTGTCTACATAGTGTTTTGGGGCATTTCTTGTCTCAGGCACTAGGCCTACCCACAGAAGTGAGGTACCATTTTTACCAGGAGATGTGGGTGAATTGCTGGGTGGAAGGAAGTTTGTTGCTACCCTCAGGTTCCAGAACTTTGCAGCACCGAAATGTGAGGAAAAAGTGTTTTTCTGCCACATTTTGAGGTTTGCTAAGGATTATGGGTAACAAAACCTGGTGCGAGCACCACAGGTTACCCCATACTGGGTTCCCCTAGGTGTCTAGTTTTGAGGAATGTCCAGGTTTTCTAGGTTTTCCTGAGTGCCGGATGAGCTAGAGGCCAAAATCAGCAGCTAGGCACTTTGCAAAAAACTGGTCAGTTTTGATAAGAAAAATTTGATGTGTCCATGTTGTGTTTTGGGGCATTTCCTGTTGCGGGCACTAGGCCTACCCACACAAGTGAGGTACCATTTTTATCGGGAGTCTTGGGGGAATGCCGGGTGGAAGGAAATTTGTGGCTTCTCTCAGATTCCAGAACTTTCTATCACTGAAATGTGAGGAAAAAGTTTTTTTTTTTCTGGTTCTGGTTTATAAAGGATTCTAGGTAACAAAACCTGGTGAGAGCCCCACAAGTCACTCCATCCTGGATTCCTAGGTGTCTAGTTTTAACAGATGCAGAGGTTTGGTAGGTTTCCCTAGGTGCCGACTGAGCTAGAGACCAAAATGCACAGCTAGACACTTTCCAAAAAACACGCTAGATTTCAATGTAAAAATGTGATGTGTCTATGTTGCGTTTCCTGTCGCGGGCACTAGGCCTACCCACACAAGTGAGGTACCATTTGTATCAGGAGACTTGCAGGAACACAGAATAGAAGAATAAGTGATATTGCCCCTTGTCTTTCTCTACATTTTTTCCTTCCAAATGTAATACAGTGTGCAAAAAAGACAACTATTTGAGAAATGCCCTGTAATTCACATGCTAGAATAGGGACCCCAGAATTCATAGATGTGCAAATAGCCATTGCTTCTCAACACCTTATCTTGTGCCCATTTTTGAAATACGAAAGTTTCCTTGATACCTATTTTTCACTCTTTATATTTCACCAAATGAATTGCTGTGTGCCCGATATACAATGAAAACTCACTGCAAGGTGCAGCTCATTTATTGGCTTTGGCTACCTAGGGTTCTTGATGAACCTACAAGCCCTGTATATCCCGCAACCAGAAGAGTCCAGCAGACATAACAGTATATTGCTTTAAAAAATCTACCATATCTGGAAAAAGTTGTAAAAGAAAACGTGGTCAGAAATGGCTCTTTTTTCACCTCAATTTCAATATTTTTTTATTTTAGCTGTTACTTTCTGGAGGAAAACCTTGAAGGATCTACACAAATGACCCTTTGCCGAATTCAGAATTTTGTCTACTTTTTAAAAATGTTTAGCTGTCCGGGGTCCAGTATTTGTTTTACACCCATTTCTGTCACTAACTGAAAGGAGGCTGAAAGCACAAAAAGTAGTAAAAATGGGTTATGTCCCCGTAAAATGCAAAAATTGTGTTGAAAAACATGGTTTTCAGATTCAAGAGTGCCTATCCTGAAATCTGGGAAGATGGTGATTTTAGCACCACAAACCCTTTGTTGATACCATTTTTCAGGGGGAAAAAAAAACACATGGTTTCTTCTGCAGCCCTTTTTTACCATTTTCTTTTTTTATAAAACAAAATTTTTGTTGTATTTTGGCACCTTTCTTGCTCTCCTCCAGGGGAATCCACAAACTCTGGGTACCTCTAGAATCCCTAGGATGTTGGAAAAAAGGACGCAAATTCGGTGTGGGTAGCTTATGTGGACAAAATTTATGAGGGCCTAAGCGCGAACTACCCCAAATAGCCAAAAAAAGGCTTGGCACAGGAAGGAGATAAGGCCTGGCAGCGAAGGGGTTAAGGAAAACAGGCTGCATTTCATGAAAAAACTGCTTTATTTAAAAAGCAGTCACAGACTTGGTTGTCTGCTGATCCCAGCAGGCCACCAGCCCTGTGAGTGGCAGCCATTACCAATGGGTCGCAGAATGCGACCTGCCTCATGAATATTAATGAGGCAGGCCATTTGCACCCCATTTGGGAATCACAAACAGTGTCTCAGACACTGTTGTACATCAGTGTTTGCGACTCGCAGTTTTCAAATCACAAAAAAATGCAAATTGCGAGTTGCAAACACTGAGGGTCGTACATCTGGCCCTACGTGTTTATTAGAAGAGGAAAATGTAATGCCACTAAAATACAAGGTAGCACTGGGAAACCAAATTATTTATATCTCAAACTTGTGATTTAATAATATACCCAGTATATACCTTAAGCATAAAATGTATTGAAAAGTTACAGAAAAACATTAAACATAAAAAAAATTGAAAAACGTTTTGGTGTTAATCACCTGTATTTTTTTATGCAGACCGATGTAAACAATGTTATTGACATACATTGATCCTTAGCATTGCTAATGTATTTTGGTTAACATCACCTGTAAAGAAATACCACCCACAACAGCACATAGGTGAGGTTTGCAACACCTTACCTAAAAATGTGTATTTTTTAAATTATTTTTTAAATTTCATTCAGGCTACTAATACATTGCACTGCTGTAGAGTTATTTAATAGAGCTGAGTTGAATGCCTCAGTTGGCGCTTACCTTCTTTTCTGTTTTTTGGTATTGCCTTTGCCTTCTCTGAGTCCAGGGGTTGCAAAGGTAATGTCAATTGTGACTCCTGGCTTGCCCCTTGCGACCCTTGGCGGCTCCTAAATGACCTCCATACTGCTAGCTATTGTCAAAGCTCACAGTACAGTACACACGCTTCCACACAAAAATTGCCATCTCCACGTGAAATGCAGCTCCCTGTCAACGCAAAACATGTAGACCTATATATTAGTGGCTTAGAGACAATTTCTCGCCCCCACTATATTTGGAAAGTGTTTGAGCATTATCTCATTTGACTACTTTCATTATTTTTTAACCTTGGTCTTGTCCCCTCTCTATCCATTAAAAGTGAATCCTTCCTTTAGGGGTACAGAACCAGTTTTAAACTCTCTCCTGTTTTGAAATATGACCTGTGTGTAGTCCATCACGGCAGTTCCATTAAAAAGATCTCCGGCAAAGAGCCCCCTTATGGGGAGCCCGTCAGACATTGCAGCGCCGGTCTGACGAGGAGCACCCCGATGATGAAGCATGACATCTAATTAGAATGTGTGAGGGCTCTTGCTCTTAAATTTTAGGGTTGCCCCTTTTCCGCCTAGGAACAGTGTATCTATTTTTGTTCATAGTCACTGTGGGAGATTATACAATGGACCTTTAATTCTCCCTGTCCCTTCTTTTTGTTTTTGAAGACAGAGAGTCCCCAGAGCGTGCACACCATGGAAACTGTTGCAGTTGCTGGCTGGAGCTGAAGTTGCAGAGGAAAAGTAGCCCTTCTGGATACTTTGTTGCTGTTACAGCGGTTCCTGGAGCAGTCTGCGGTCCATCCGAGGTCAGAGGATGAAGTAGTAGTTGCAGAGGATTCCAGCTGGAAACTTGCAAATAGAATCTGAAGAGAACCCACAGGAGAGAACCTATATATCCCTGAGAGGGGGATTGGCTACCTTATCAGGAATGGACCTATCCGGAGGGGTCTCTGACGTCACCTGCTAGCACTGGCCACTCAGAAGCCTCCAGAGTGTCCCCACATCTTGGAAAACAAGATGGCTGAAGTCTGGGACACACTGGAGGAGCTCTGGGCACCACCCCTGGGATGGTGATGGAGAGGGGAGTGGTGACTCCCCTTTCCTTTGTCCAGTTTCACACCAGAGCAGGGACTGGAGGTCCCTGAACTGGTGTAGACTGGTTTCTGCAAGGAGGGCACCATCTGTGCCCTTCAAAGGATTTCCAGAGGCTGGGGGAGGCTACCCCTCCCCATCCTGTAACACCTATTTCCAAAGGGAGAGGGTGTAACACCCTGCTCCCAAAGGAAATGCTTTGTTCTGCCTTCCTGGGACTGATCTGCTGAGACCCCAGGAGGGCAGAACCCTGTCTGTGAGGTAGCAGCAGCTGTAGCTGCATTGCAAGCCTCAGAGACCCTCAGTACTGGGGGTCCATGGTGGAGCCCCCAGGATGCATGAAATTGGCTCCCCAAAACCAGATTTGGAATGGAGGGACAATTCCAAGATCTTAGACACCTTACAAGGCCATATTCGGAGTTACCTTTGTGAAGTACACGCGTGTAATGGCGTCCCCGCACTCACAAAGTGCTGGGAATTGGCCCTGAACTATGTGGGGGCACCTTTGCTAGTGCAAGGGTGCCCTCACACTCAGTATTTTGCACTAAGCCTTCATTAAATGAAGGTTAGACATACAGATGACTTATAAGTTACTTAAGTGCAGTGAAAATGGCTGTGAAATAATGTGTGCACTATTTCACGCAGGCTGCAGTGGCAGTCCTGTTAAAGGTTTTGTCTGAGCTCCTTATGGGTGGCAAAAGAAATGCTGCAGCCCATAAGGATCTCCTCGAACCCCAATGTCCTGGGTACCTTGGTACCATACACTAGGGACTTATAAGGAGGGTCCAGTGTGCCAATTGAAATTGGTAAATTAAGTCACTAGCCTATAGTGACAAATTTAAAAGCAGAGAGAGCATAAGCACTGAGGTACTGGTTAGCAGAGCCTCAGTGACACAGTTAAGCACTATACACACACACACATTAGGCCATAAACTATGAGCACTGGGGTCCTGACCAGCAGGATCCTAGTGAGACAGGCAAAAACATACTGACATACAGGTAAAAATGGGGGTAACATGCCAAGAAAGATGGTACTTTCCTACATCAAGCAAGCAACACTGGCACAAGAAAAAGTGGGAGAGCGAGGAGAGGGGGCAACAACACATGAGTGGGACAGGCAAGCAATGAAACGGAGTATGACAGGTCAGGAGGGGAAAAGCCCTGCAAACACATGCACTCTTATGGAGTGCTAAAACATAAAGAAAACAAGCATTTGCAATGCAATGGGTCCCGCATTTGCTTGAGTTAGAGCTACTGGCATTGTATAGTCATAACCTGACTTTTCTTGCCACATAAATTGGACAACCCTGCCTCATAATTTGGTCTTTTCCTGCCACATAATGCCAGTGGCCTTGCATATAACTAAAGTACTTCCATTTACCTTCTTTCTCTATCTGCAGCCAAAAATGAAAATGTTGCCATTTAGCAACCTAATTTAAATCTGCCTTGCTAATTCTAATGGAATATAACTTTCACCACCCACCATCAGAGTTGCTGGCTGGCTAGCACAATTCCCAAAACAAAACAGCCACGGAGGAATAACGAGAGAAATAAACTAGAAGGGTCACCCAAACATATTAAGAGTGTTCAAAGAGCCATAGTGTAATAAGGATGTTAAATTGGCCTGAATCATGGTCATAATTGCAATGAGGAGATATTAATAAAACATATATAATTATCATATAAACCCAATAAAAACCTTTTATCTGAAATAAATGTTTGGAAGTAGACTGTAATGCTCAGAACAGCCCCTAGAGGACACCATAATGAAAATAGCATCTACAAGAAACATGGTCATGTAACCATATATTCAGCCCCTAGAGGGTGCAATTCTTTACACATTTTCAGAGCTAGCAGGCCTACTGGAATGGTATTACAAACAAGACCCTTAAAAAGCAAACTACTCTCAGCCGTAAAACAAAAGTTCTAGCACCAGAGAGGTGAAAAGGACACTGAATGAAGGGAGGGGTTATAGATATGATCTAGACAGAAAGAGCAGGTTGGGGTGAACATTTTGAAGGGGGACCCATTGTCCTAGGACCACCACAGGTTGAGTTATGAGCAAAAATGTTTTGTAAAAGAATGCCCTGCAAGCATTACGGGACGACCAGTGCCCCAAATATTGTGGTCTGCTGATTGTAATGCCCCTAAAAAAACACAATAATAATATAATTTGTAAGAAACATGGTCATGTACCCATATAATTACACCAAGTAATGTAATACAACCATGTATTTAGCTTCTAGAAAGCGTAGTGCCTTACACATTTTTGGGCCTACTGCAATACTAAGGCCCTTAGAACATAAACTACAGCAAACTGTAAAACAAAAGTTCCAGCCATAAGGGAGCTTCAGAAGAGACTTCATGGTGGAATGGGTTATTATTTGGGGTCCCCACTAACATAGTGTGGGACCCAGAGATGACCTAAGGAGTGAGTCATGCTGAAAGTTTTGTCATAGTCCCATTGTCCTAGAACCACCAGAGGCTGAGTTATGGACAAACATGTTTTGAAAATGAATGCTTGCAAAGCATTATAGGGTGACTTTTCCCGAGTGCAGTGCAGTGAATATTGAAGTATTGGCTCTCCTGCTGTTCCGTGAGAGCCACCTTGGGGATTTCTGTGTTTTTTAGTAAAGCATTTATCAATTCTAAGTATTTTTGGGAAAGCTATGGAGCATAAAGGGGAGAGGCAAAAGAAATTACTCTGATTAGACAACAGTGTGAACAAGATGCTCCAATACCGCCAACTGAGTTTGCGCTGTTGGCGCTGTGAGTGCTATGGCTGCCAACCAGCACGAAGAGGAGACACAGCAAAAAAATAGTTCACCCAGGCTGAAGTATATCGGCAGTCATGCAATCATCCATTGCACAATGGGATGATCCATCTTTCCCTTGGACTCTTGTACAGAAGAAAAGCACATGTTCGGTTGACTCCACACATAGATTGCAGTTTATACATTTGTTGGCCTCTGAACTATTCTGCGACCATCGAGCAGTGAAACTGTTAACTGGTAAAGTACCATAACTGAACTGGAGGAATAGAACACGGGCGCATGCAGGTATTGGGAGATCTAGGAATTGCTCGGGCCATGGCTCCTGTTTGGCAAGCAGGAATTCTGATGTTAAATCACCCACCCTTTTGCTATGAAGAATCTGCTTGTTAGCCTTCTCCCAATATCTCAATTTGACCAATGGAATACCATTAGCTGGGATCTACTAGGGGCTCTCCTAGAATTGGGAGAAACCCAGATCATCCCTCACTGATTTCATCTCCCTCAGCCATCTGACCTTTTTCCAGCTGCATTGGTTCCTTGTAAGGTCTGTGATTGCCTCCCGAAAAGGTTACAATTCCTCTGTTTTCCAAAGGCGGATCCAATATAAAAGGGGCCTCATACCTGCAATGTCTTTGATGCTATTCATCCCGAGATCAAGTCGGAGAGACATCATCGGGGTGCCTTTCCCTGTCCTGACTATGTGCCTAATAAAATAGTTCTCTTTAATTTGAAGGACGTCCAGTTCTCTTTGAAAGCCCATAGCTCTGCACCATACTGTGCAGCGCCCCCGATCTGCGCTTTGTAGATTTGTGCAATGGGGTTTAATGGGGGGCTAACTACAGCTCTGGCTTTACGTCCCAAAGCCCCTCCTCTTTGATATATTATGGGGGTCATTCTGACCCTGGCGGTAAAATCCACCAGGGCCAATGACCGCGGGAGCACCGCCAACAGGCTGGCGGTGCTCCCTTGGGCATTCTGACCGCGGCGGTACAGCCGCGGTCAGAAACGGAAAACCGGCGGTATGGGGTGTCGTGGGGCCCCTGGGGGCCCCTGCAGTGCCCATGCCAATGGGATGGGCACTGCAGGGGCCCCCGTAACAGGGCCCCACCAAGATTTTGAGTGTCTGCCATGCAGACACTGAAAATCGCGACGGGTGCAACTGCACCCGTCGCTCCCCTTCCACTCCGCCGGCTCCATTCGGAGCCGGCATCCTCATGGAAGGGTGTTTCCCGCTGGGCTGGCGGGCGGCCTTCTGGCGGTCGCCCGCCAGCCCAGCGGGAAATCCAGAATACCCGCGGCGGTCTTTTGACCGCGCATCGGTATTCTGGCGGTCCCAGCCAGGCCGGCGGCTTCCGCCGCCGGCCGGGGTCAAAATGACCCCCTATATGTGCTCCTTTTCTAATATGTGCATTACATCTACCTGAGTCCATCAGCCTAATCCCCAAATAATCAAACTCATTGACGCTTTCCAATGGGATAGAGTTCAGTGATATGCTAGCTTTCACTTTCTTTCTCGAGCTGCAGACCATAAGCTTAGTTTTCCCGACATTGGCTTCCAGGCCAAAGCCTCTACAGAATGAACAAAATTGGGCGACCAGATTTTGCAATCCCAGGGGTGATTTTGACAAGATGATAGTATCGTCTGCATAGAGCAGTCCTGGGATTTTCTTACCTGCCAACCTAGGTGAATCATTATTACAATTAGTTAAGTGCTTAATACATTTGTTTATGTATAAAAAGAAAGAGGGTGGGGGCAAGGACACAGCCTTGCCTTTCTCCTCTCTCAATAGTAAGTGGATCTGTTAATTCACCATCCTTACTACTCCTGATTCGGGCAAAAGTGCCTCCATGAAGTCGAACAATAAGGTTCAGAAGACCTTTAGGGACGCCCATGTTGGTCAGTGTGAGCCATAATTTATTCCTGGGTACCAGACCAAAGGCCGTTCCAAGGTCAATGAAGGCCACATATAGGTTTTCACCTCCGTTATCCACTGTCTTCCATTTAGTTACTAAAAACCTCAGGACTTGGGCTATTGTACTAACAGCAGGTCTCTGTAATCCACTCTTCTAGATGGGGCAAGATCTGCTTCGCAAAATTGTTCTGAAAGTTGTCGAGTAGGCTTATTGAACGGTAATTAAAAGGGTCGCAAGGGCTACCTTTCTTAAAAAGGGGGACTATCTCAGCTCCCCTCCATGTGCAAGGAACAGGTGCTCCTGTGGCAACTGCATTACAAACCTTGTTCAAGTAGGGGGCCCAGCTATCAGGGTTTGACTTATAAAGATCACCAGGAATTTTATCGAGACCCAGGGTCTTCCTCCACTTGAGGGAAGCTCTTGCGGCCTTAATTTTGGCTAGAGAAAACTTGATTGAAGGAACCCCAATTTACCTAATGCTGGTCAGCTCCCTGAAATAGGTTCATTTACCCCTGAGTAAAGTGACCCAAAATAATTTACCCATACTGCCAGAAGAATCGAAGTACCAGTCAACGGCCGGGAATCACCACTGTCATTTGAAATCAGCTTCCAAAATTTGGAGGCCTCATTAGCTCTTGCGGCCTCCAGGAGAGCAGCCCATCGTTTCTCTCCCCAATTTCTTCGTGCCTTGGAAAGTTACCGCCTATAGCTCTCTCTTGATTGTCTTATTGGCTCTCTAATCCCCCTTCTCAGGTCCCTCAATAATGTGTGCATGGCTTCCCTGCATGAATGATTGATCCACCTCTCACAACACCTGTTTTTTGTTTTAGCGACAGCTTCTTTGGTAAAAAGTTTTTTCAAAGAATTGAATAGTTCCATATAAACAACCAGAAGCCTATTATCCTCCTCAAATAAATGGAGCATATGCTCTATTTGGTCTGCCAGAAGGTTATATATTGATGAAAGGGAGCCTGGAGAGGTATTAATAACATCCCACCTGACATTCCGTTTATTATTTGTCATAGTAAGCTGCTTCGCATAATCCCTAGAATCAGGGGCCTCTATTGTGGGCAGCAGACCTCTGATAGATAGAATCATTGTGTCGTGGTCGCTTTCTTCATGTTCTTTTACCACCATATCGACCATATGCCCCCACAAACGGATGTCAAATAAAAAGTAATCAATATAGCTCCTATAGGCTCCACGTCTAAAAGTAGGACAGGGTTTAGCATCTGAGCAGGAGCGACCATTACAAGCGCAGAGACCATATGCACATGTGATATCAACGATTTGGTAGGCCGATCTGCTCATTCTAAGACTTGTACTCAATGCTAATAGCGGGATACCCCAAAGAATGTCCGCTTCTTGGTAAACATCGTAGGCCAGAGACTAAGCCTCAAAAGTAGCATTAAAATCCCCTGCAATTAAGATGTAATGGGTAGTAGATCTACTGGATGAAATGTAATCAAGAATAGTTAAAACATCAGACTCTGGGTTTCTGCCCACGCTCGTGCTATATATGTTCACCAATAGTAGGGGTTTTTCTCTTTTGGTGGATAATATTAAACTTTGCAAATCGGCACAGCCCATGTCCACTTCCTCGACCTTACACTTGAGAGAACTACTAACCCATATAAGTAGTCTTGCGCGCTGGGACCCAGAAACTCTTGAAACCGGATCTGTGCTTGGGCTCGAGGGCCCATGTCTCTTGGAACAGGCATATCTTATGCTCATCTATAAAAAGGCCCCAGTCTGGAATTTGCATTTTGGACTCAAGCCCGGCTATATTCCAGCTAAGGACTGTAACCGGCCTATCATCCTGGGCTTGTGGTACATCATCCTGGACTTGTGATCCGGTCTGTGTGGGGCTCAAAGAGTTCAGATTACTCATTAAATCTGCCGCCAAAGTACCCACTGTAGAACCCCAGGCATCTTTATCTCAAGTGGTATCACATATCCCAGTGAATTCAGGGCCGGCTGTGTTCCAGCCAGACACAATGGCCAGTGTATCATTCTGGGCTGACAGTACAATATTGAGTGGGGCCCATGGAGTCTGTGTTTGCAATCCACTCTTCTCCCAGGCTTCTTACTCTGGATTCCCTGAGTTCCTTATATTTAGAAATAGTGCACTCCCCAATAGTTAATCTTGGCCCTATTGTCCCAAGGATACCCTGTGTAACTTTGACTATGTATCAGTCCACGTCTGGAAGAGAAGATGGAGGTTGCCTGCATTCAGACTGTGATACATGGTGCACATAGAAACAGGAGGAGCCTCTAGGGTCAGATATCAAGCTGCTAGGGGCAAATTCAGATACTGGGGGAATGACGGTCGAGAGTCTACGCAAGGAAACACCTCCAGCTGAGGGTCTAGCTCTGCAGGAGTTGAAGAAAATCTGTTCGAACAGGGCAGGTGAGTCACAGTTAACACCAGTACAATCTCCCTCTCCAAATGTATTCAACGGGCCCACCCATCCCACCCTCCTCATCATTAGTATTGAAGGTACCATAAAAAATGCAAATTTTGCATTAACATGCAGCCAATGGATGACCTTATTTTTCAGCTCTGTATAAACCTCCACTCTATTTCTTTGGTGCCTAGCAACATGTGTAATTACAAGCACATATGGGGAAGATTCTGGGGGTAGATGTTGAACTTTTAACTGTGCCCCGTGGTTATTAGGTCTGATTCTGCTAGGCTCTGAGTCCGTCACTGGAGGGCTTACTGATTGATGCTCGTAGATATTGGAAGCCTTAGGCACCTTAGACACTAAATTAGTTATCGGAGCAACACCACATGCTCCCCTATTAACAATGTCTACATCACTGGGACAGACTTCTGCTGGGTTGCGGTCCAGCCAGGCTTTCCGACCCTCCTGGAATTGACAGAAATGAATGCAACAAGCCTTAGGTGACATTGAGCCCTCAATAGAGTGTGGGGAGCCTTGCCACCAGTGCCAGCAGATTGTCCTAGAGCTGGAGACTGGCAGTGGGGTTGTAGATTAGCTCGAACGGTGGTGTCGGGCACACAGGGCTGGGTAAACCCCCCTAATTTGTCTTCAATGGCTTTTAAACGAAGTTCAATAGGGTGCAGCTTCTTGGTGAGCTCCTCCATTATGTACTCAAACATCGATGGGCCAATGGTGCTCTCCTGTGGTGTTTTGGACCCATTATTACCAGGTTCAACTTCGGGATTAGCAGAACTCATAGTACAAGCTCATTTGTTTCTTGGATTGATATCACCACGCTTTCTTTTTCCTTTTGGCTCGGGAGCTGAGGGACCAGCCAGGGAGCCCAACGATGACAATGCAAAGTCTGTTGCAGTGGCCTCATTCAAGGCCGCACAGGGAATCTCCCGGGCACTGTCTGAATGGTCAGCTGATGGGGAGGCCGGATTTAACTGTGTGTACTGGGTGTGCTGAGGCGGCAGAGACAGTGGAAGCTGTGGGGGTAATTGTGGCAGGGGTGGAGACGGGGAAACAGGAGCCGTTGATACCGGGGTAGATAAGCGACGCTCAGACATCTCAATCTCTTTGTCTAAGGTTCCAAAAGCTTTTTGTAGAGAGCTGTCTAGTTTTGTCAATGTTGAGGTTTTCTTGGGGGACCCCCCTTCCGTCTGCCCATTTCACGCCCCTTTATGTTCTTGCACCTATTGCAGGAGGAGGAGGGGTCGAGAGAGCACAAAGGGGTAACACTCACTTTCACTTTCGCACTTGCTTTTGCTTGTGTCTCCAACTGTCCACTCAGTCCACTCAGTATTACTCTTGAAGTTAAAGAGTTGTGGTGCTCCGGAAAACCAACAGGTTGTGACTCACTGGCCAACACAAGGGCCCCACCAGAAGAGGCCACAGCTGTACTTCCTCCTGCTGGATTCACCTTGCCTTAGAAGCCTTTGCACCAGTCGGCTCACAGAAGAATAGAGGGACCAGAAGATTAGAGGGAAGAGACTAGTCTCTGAGTACTGCCAAGGCTTTACTGTAAACTCCTCTTTCCCCCACCTGGGGACGAGAGGTGCGCAGAAGGCACTGGGGGCGCACAAGAGCCTAAAAATCATCTGATCCGGCTCCAGCGCTGGCAGCAACGCATAAAGATCACACTGAGCACAGAACGCTGATGCTTTAAACAAAACAGTGCAGAAGACGATCTGACGGACGCAGTCCCAAGGCTACTGCTGCCTGTATGTTCTGAACTCTGGACTCTGGGCTGTCCAGCCGCACCCTTCCTGCTCGTCACAAGCATGAGACAGGCAAAATCGCCAATCCCCTGCCAACCACTTGCCACTTACAGTCTGACACAGTCTATTGCTGTCTGTCACTGTCTGCAGAAGTTGCAGTTGCCACTGCTTACCACTGTTGCTGCAACTGTTAGAAGGCACCAATTTGCTGATGCAGATCTCATGGAACCAGGAGCTGAGACCAGTCGACACCATGCGCCTTCTTCCGGCAGCTCCTCGCTGTCCACTCACTGCGCAGGCACCAGCTCCGGTGCTTAACTTCAAGGTGCCGGACAGACTTTGAGGACAACTCAGGGAGCAGAGGGAAAGCAAAACATTCAAGTCCTCAGGTTTTCTGCACTTGGGGGCTTGAATCACCATACATTGCCCCCCATACATTACTCCAAAGTGCTCCAGAGTGCTCCAAAGTGCTCCAAGAATGCTCCCTCCATGGCTCTGCAACCCTGTGTGACCTCCTGCAGGCTCCAGTAATACAAACTATGAGAGCCGTGTCCCAGGCAGTGCCCAGGGCCATTTTCTGGACCACGTCCTCCTCTCTGCCTCCTCTCTGCCGCCTGCCCCCACCTTGCCTCGTGGGGGGTTTCCTGAGCACTGTGCAGGGGCGAGGGCGGACGTGCTTTGCGCTCTGTCACGGAGCCTCCGCGCCTCTGCCTCTCCGCGTCTCGGGAGACCACCACACCTCTACCCGAGGGACGCTCTCACGGGAGTTCTCTGGGCACGAAGCACTTGTACCTCCGCCTCTCCGCATCTCTGCCTCTGCCTCTCCCCGAAAGACCGGCACACCTCTACCCGAGGGGCGCTCTCTCACTGAAGTTTTTTGGGGACACGTAGCCCGGAACCACCGCGCTCCACGGCTGCGTCCTTCGCCTCCATCTCCCGCTTCCCGAACTGCCAATACACACAATCTGTGTGTGCACAGGATGCATTACACAAAAAAAGTAAAAGTTTTCTTATCATTTTTTTCAGAATAGGCAGTGATCCATGGGAACACTGCCTGGTCTGAAAAAGGTTTTGCGCCCCCATTCACAAAGGGGAAGGGGTTGCTTGGGGCCCCCTTCCCGTTTGTGAATGGTTACCGCAAAACATTCATACATGCCAGTGCTATTTGGTTTTAGGAAGGGATGCCCTAAACCCACCCCTTCCTTATACCAAATCGGAAAAGCAAAATGTGATTCAGTAACAAGTTACTGAATCGCATTTGGCCTTTTGTACATAGCGAAATGCATTTTACCGCTCGCAAACAGCCGGTAATATGATTCGTACATTTGGCCCTTAGTCTCTTGTGTGTAAGCAAAATGTTTTGCAGGCGACAGTGCACGCGCTACCACAGGGGAAGCCTAAAAAGGTGTTATCCAGGGGCCACCACCTTCCAATTGCACAACATTAGTGAGACACTTCCACGGTGCAGGTTTGTCAGCCATATTCTTCCTGCAGGTCAACTTTGCAGCCTCTCTCTGTAAGCATATGTGAATGCTCAGATCCCACCTTTCTGCACTGATCCCATTACAACGTCCATACTTTTCTCTTTGCTTGCTTTTTCCCCTAACAGGTTGATCTGCTCTTTTTATCACCAGTGCCCCATGAAATATAACCGAATAATGGACATAAAAGAAGCACAGGTTCAACACGTGCATGGCAACAGCACTACAATTGATTAGATTAACGAGGCTCTATTTCCACATCACAAGTTTCATGCTACCATTCACCAAGGACAGATTGATTGTAACTTATTAAGAACTAAGGATCGCTGGCAGCAATATTTGCTTTCTCACCTAGGTACAGAGCAGATATAACATGTAGAGCAGCGGGGAAAGATTCCCCGTGTGGTAAATGAGCATCAGCTTCTACTAATGTGAAACCATATCAGTGTCCCAGCAAACCTCTTTTCAACATCTGCCTCAACATAATATTCACTCAAAACGAGCAGCTGTTCTTTCCACATAATGGTATATTACAATAACGTGCCAACAACTATAAACCTGTGACTCTACAATGCCCACTTAACAAAGTTTACTTGTTTTTAAATGCATTTTTACTAACTTTTAAATCTGGAACACTTTCTACATACTGCCTCACAAACAATAAAAAGATTTAACAACACATTTGTTTCTTTATGAGAGAGCAGAGCGGGGAGAACTGGCTTGTTGTAGGTAGGCAAGGAGGAGCTCAATAGTTTTAAAGCTTTGTTTTTTTCAGTATTAAATCCTGAACACTCCGCATCTACATAGTCCAGAAAAAACATAAGAGGCCCTGGGATGTTTTAAGTCTCTATTTCCTGATGCTTGTCTGACAGAAGGTTAATCTTTAAACCGCATGGTGCCTGTGTGATGAAATGCTGATAGTATTGGGGCAGTTATCGGATCGCCTGATCTTTGCAAGCTTTTGAATAATAGTGACTGCATTAATCATACAATGATGGCCTAGTTCAACCCCGTGTTATGATATTTTTTACATCCGCAATTTATATTTATTCATTTTTGTTTTATCACGGGGGCTAAATATACCTGCAACTAGAATTTCGACATAAATTTAAATGAAACACACCCTCACGCCCCTGGGTGCCTGTGGGGTATTCACAGTTTAGCAATTGCTCACATCACCCACAAAAATGCAAATAAGCCTGTCATATTAGTTAGGATAATCCTGTGCCTAACCAAGGAGTATCCCTATATCTGCGCCCCTTTTCTAGCACCCCTTAGCGCCCCCCTAACGCTCTAAAACCTACATTATTGTCAATTCCATAGGTTGAGTGGAAAAAAACTGACTATTTTTTAATAGGTGGTAGGTCTAATCTTGGAATTCTCCACTTTGAATCTTCGTCCTCTGTGCTGGCATACTCAGAATTGTCTAGGGGCTCATACGTAATGTTAAAATCCCCTGCAACAACCAGAGGCCCCTTTTCTAGGTTGCGTTCTATGTATGATTCACACTGGTATGGGGTTTCAGATTCTCTATTCCTACCAACATTTCCATTGTAGATGTTAAAGATGCTCAAACTGGCCCCCCCTACTGTATACATGTTTAGGGCCAGTATATCAAGGGAATTCATTGGTTTAAGTTAGTTGAGGGCTGCTTTCACCCATCACACTAGCCTCCTAGAAGACCTGCCCCGGCCCTGAGAAACAACATCAACACAATTAGTGTACCCTGCTCAATGAACCAGGCTAGCATACCAGGTGTTCCGAAATACATTAAAAGAATTGGTAAAATTTCCCAAATCAGGGTCAATCAATTTCGATTTAGCCCTGCAATATTCTACAAATAGTATAGTCCCGTTACCCGTAGATTTGTTTGTAGATTGTGGAAAGTGATGATATATGCTGTGTTTACCGCGACAGTTCACTCTGTTTATGACAGTGTAATTGCAAGCAATCTGGAGATTGGGCCTCCGTTCTCCAGGCAGCGAAGGATCATTCTTCAGGCAGATGGGAAAGATTAAGGAAAGCTTTGTGTGCACATCATAGCTACAAGGCCGTCTGCCAGCTCCTGTGAGTTTAATACATTTTCAATGTGATTCGTCAGGCATCGAGTGGCGTGCAGCCCTCAAAACATCAGAATGTATCACTGCCTGAAACGTATGAGTGCGCCTTAACCAAAATATTGGTTTATTAATTAGGAAATAACCATCCTCTCTTGAACCAGTGGGTAACTTGGCCACGTTTTGGAAGATTTAACGGACCTCTTTTGTACTCATCCACATTCACCTTATCCAAATGCCAGAGTGTGCTTGACCTCCCCTTAACACTATACCAGTTACCTGGACAATCAGCAAGAGATGGGGGAGAAGGTATTGAGCCAATTCCATGTTGGCTGGTGGTTCACCATACCATTCGCTCAGGTGCCTTGTTTTCTAGGCACAATATTCTGTCTGGCTGGGATTCCTACAGGTCCCCTTCATTCCTCCCACCTTCAGCCTGGACGCATCTAAGCAAAGGAGGAAATAGATGTCCCCAAGGACCTTAGCTTCCTGAGAGGTGGGTGATGGCAGCTGGCTACGGCGCTGGCAAGAGCAGCTGTTTCTTTTTGGATAGCCACATCTATACACATTCTGGCATTCTTGATTTGCGGTTGATTTACGGTTGAGGTATGGAAAGTTTGGAGGTAACAGCCTTCTGCAATGCCTTAAGCTCTGCAATCTCAGCTTTAAGTTCATTCACAACGTGAAATACATCATCAACCTTAGAGGCCTTAGGAGTACTGGGGGTGAAGTACTCACCTTCTCTAACATCCGTGAATAAAGAGTTCGATCTGACGGTGCCAATTTATAAAATCTGTTTCTCCATATCACTGCTGGCTCATACGGGATTGGAATTCATGGTAATAAAAGGGAAGTGTTTGGTTGGAGTTCCTCATTGTTGTCATTACCATTCATGGTGGCTGGGGGAGATCTACCCCATGAGCTAGATGTTTTGCTGAGCTCTTTAACAAATAATTTGGCAAGCAATTTATTGGTGGGAGGGAAACAACTTTCCCCTGGTTAAAACTTGCCTCTACTTCTCGATTAAAAGGACACTTTCCCTCAGGTTGCAAATCTTCAGGAGGATTTTGCAGATTTTTTAGGCATTTCTCCACTCTGTGGACCATCTACAGCATTTATTTTCTCCATTAAGCCATTCTTGATATTTTGACACAATCTGAAGGCTTATAGGCTTAGTTGTCACACAAGAAAGCCAGTTACGCACTTTCTCATGTGATTTTTTAAAAAAGTGTGATCAATTTAGCAGATAATAAAAGGCTTCACAAGAACAATGCTTGAAGTCCCAGATCAAGAAACCAAGAGGCGGAGCCCAGCCTCCTCTAGGGGATAACAGGTAAATACAAGCCCACTCTTGGCCAGGTTCGCGCCCGAGCGAATCCCACACAGTGGAAAGCAGATATCGCTCTTTGTAGTGCAGTGTTGTTGGTGCACCGCCTCCTTCATCACTCCTGGTGGACACATGGGATTCTGGGCCATGGAACCCCAAATGTCAGTCTCTAACCCTGTGTTGGAAAGCAGAAACTCTCTTTGTAGTGCTGTTTTGTTGGTGGCCTGCCTCCTTTACCACCTCCTGACGGCCACTGAGGATTCTGGGCCAGACAGCCTTAATTATCGAATCAAATCAAATAAAAAAGGACTTTATGTTGTTGCTATAACCATTAAAGGGGACAGTAAAGAACATCCAAAAGAACAAAAATCAATCATGTACATGTATAAACTGGCAATATTAAAAAAGAGTTGGTTGTTGATGCACTTTTTTCATCTCATAGAACTTCAATGATAGAATAATGTTTAGATGCCAGATTATGGAACCGCTTCATGTCGTACATAATAACATAAGTGCAAGATCGAATTTTTTCAGTTTATTGAATTGATAAAATAACCTAGGAATACAAAATTGATATAGTGCAAAATATCAAGGACTCGACAGATCCCTGATGTTCCCAAGTTAAGTAAACAGTGTGAAAGCAAGAAATCGGAGAGTGCTGAGTTTATAAACTGCCTAATGACTAAAATTGTTTCAGACTTTTTAAAATCTCTTTTAATAAATATTGTCAGTCGAGAAACAAAGATGTTCAGATAAGGCAACTGAAGTTGAGTTTGCACACCTGTATTATCCATTTAATAGCAGGCAAAAATAAGAAAGTGCAGTTAAGGCAAGCATTTCAGATTATTTTCTAACATTGTGTATGTAGCAAAATAGCAAACCCCCCCTGCGATTAGGCCAAATGGTGATGCAAAGCTGTGACGGTTGTACAAAACAGTGGGACTACATATCTGCAACAGCCTGGGCACTCTTAATGCTATATTGCAGTGCTTGCCACTTCTTTCATGTGGTTAGGTCAGAAACGTTGTGCACTTAAACCAGAGGCTTAGCAACAAGCGTCTAACCGCAAACACAATTGGTCCTGAGGTGTCGGTTTTCAAAATTCTCTGGACAACTAAATAGTGAGTTATCCCCAGATTCAGGCACAACTGGCATAGCCATTTTCGACGGGAACCGCAAAATTTAGTGCAGAAGACCAGGATATGTTCCTCTGTCTCAGGGGCCATAGCACACCTGGGCAGGTAAGGAGATCTGACCCTTCTTCCATTTTTAACTAAATGCCTTAAGGGGTAGACTTCCCAGTCGCATGTGTAAACTTTTAGCTAAGGGTGGAGTAATGGGTTCCAGGAAGACCTCAAAGTAGGGGCTTGGCTTAAATTCAAGGAACAGTCCGGTTAAGTACCCGTGGGTCCCTCTCATAGCTTGTCGATCATAAACATAGGGCCAGTCAAATGATTGCAAAACAGAGGTCTCTGCCTTACGAATTTTGCCAGCGTCTTCTCAAGCAATCCTAGCTTCCTGAACCAACTAGAGACAAACTTCAACCAGGGAACCTGTGCAGGACTACCCCTTTTAATCAAATCTGTACTTTTTTATATCAGGTATTGCCCAAATGTGGATCCAGTAGATTAGCGGCTTCAACTGTGCTAGGTCGATAATCCTTTTAACACCCAAATTTTAAAAAAGAGGTATAAGGGGCGTGCTGACCGGAACCAATATAATTGATCCTATTAATGTGTTCTCGGCTCAATCAATCAATCTCTTGTTAAGCGGGCTACTCACCCAATAGGGTCTCAAGGTGCTGGGGAGGAGGGGAGGGGTTGCTACTGCTCGAATAGCCAGGTCTTGAGACGTTTCCTGAAAGTCAGGAGGTCCTGGGTCAGACGTAGGTTGACGGGAGGGGAGTTCCAGGTTTTGGCGGCGAGGTGGGAGAAGGATCTGCCGCCGGTAGTGGTACAGTGGATGCGGGGGATGGTGGCGAGGGTGAGGTTGGCGGAGCAGAGCTGGCAGGTGGGAACGTGGAAGCTGAGATGCTCGTTGAGGTAGGCAGGGTCTGTGTTGTGGAGAGCCTAGTGAGCGTGGATCAGGAGTTTGAAGATGATCCTCTTGTTGACGGGGAGCCAGTGAAGGTCTCTGAGGTGGACTGAGATGTGTTCGTGGCGAGGGAGGTTAAGGATGAGACGTGCAGAGGCGTTCTGGATGCGCTGAAGTTTCCTCTGGAGCTTGGCCGTTGTTCCCGCGTAGAGTGCGTTGTCGTAGTCCAGTCTACTGCTGACGAGGTCGTGGGTGACTGTTCTTCTGGTTTCGATAGGGATCCATCTGAAGGTCTTGCGAAGCATGCGGAGGGTGTTGAAACATGAGGATGAGATGGAGTTGACTTGCTGGGTCATGATGAGTCTAGTATGAAGCTGAGGTTGCGTGCATGGGTGGTGTGAGTTGAAGCGGTTCTTAGTGTGACAGGCCACCAGGAGTCATCCCATGCTGACCGGTTGGAGCCGAAGATGAGGATCTCAGTCTTATCCGAGTTCAGTTTGAGGCGGCTTATCTCCATCCAGTTGGCAATGGTGTGAAGTCCGTTGTGGAGATTGGTCTTGGCAGTGGCGGGTTCCTTCGTGAGTGAGAGGATCAGTTGGGTGTCGTCCACGTAGGAGACGATGTTAAGGCCGTGGGATGAGATGATCTTGGCGAGCGGCGCCATGTAGACGTTAAAAAGGATAGGGCTGAGAGAGGATCCGCAGATGGTCTTGGTGGCTGTTGACAAGAACGGAGGGAGGCGGACTCTCTGAGTTCTGCCAGAGAGGAAGGAAGTGATCCAGTCCAGGGCCTTATGGTGGATTCCAATGTCGTGGAGGTGTGTGCGAAGTGTGTGGTGACAGACGGTGTCGAAGGCGGCCGAGAGGTCAAGGAGGATGAGGGCCACGGTTTCACCTTTGTCGAGCATGAGCCTGATGTCGTCGGTGGCGGTGATTAGAGCGGTCTTGGTGCTGTGGTTCTTGCAGAAGCCGGATTTGGAGATGTCGAGCAAGCTGTTGTCCTCCAGAAAGCGTGATAGTTGGCTGTTGACTATCTTCTCGATGACCTTCGCTGGGAAGGGGAGTGTGGCGGGTTCTTTTTATCCCGAGCCGAGGGGATGCTGGAAGAAGGCGACAGACGCGACGCTGAAGGGTGTAGTACGTTTATTTATATGTTCGTTGGAATTGTAGCCATAGCTTTTCCGCCAAAGGGTGATATTCCAGTACAAAACTAATCTATAAAGTCCCTTTTCTTTCAGGGTTCCTTGATGCTCCCGGGATGGGCTGGTCTGGTCCGGAGGGAGAGGTCTTGTTCAGCCGGCTCTCATGGCCCCAGGATTTCCCCAAAACAAAGAAGGAGAAAGGAACAGGTAAGTGGGGAGATTTATTTATATACGGTTAATTGGGGTTAGTAAGGTGTGAGAGGGGGGGGGTTGTGTGGAGGTGAAGGAATGTGGGTTTGCACTCCTCTTGTGTCTTTCTTTCGTCGTGCCCTGTTTGTGACCCCCTTACAGTTTCATTCACTGGTCTGGGTATGGCCCTTGTGGGGTTATCCTTCGGTTTAACCGTGGTCCTGCTTAAATAGGCTCCCCTTCCTTACACGACCTCAGTCCTCCCTTCTTAACCCCCTTAAAACCAGCCAACCACCCAGAACCCCAGTCCCAGCCCCGGTACGCTCGTACCTGGTTTGGCCACGCCCCTCCGGGGACGTGGCCGGCTTGTAAGCGATCTCCCGACTTTGTCTCGGCAGGGGCGGGAGGCGGCCAAGCGTTACTGCTCTCCACGCGTTGCTCCTTCTCCGCAGCGGGGTTTGCCTTCTCTCTGTGTGGTCCACGGCGTTCTTCTCTCCGGCTTTCCTTGACGTCGGCGGCTTCCTCTGGGTCGCGCGGCGCTCCTGCTCCTTCGGTCCTCCTTCCGGCCTCTATCTGACGGATGACGTTGGACGTCATCGCGTCAGGAATTCCTTGGGTGCCCCCGGGGTATCCTCCGGCGGTCGTTCGCTCCGCCCAGGAACCGGCGTCCGGAGGCGCCCGGTTACACATCCCCTCACATGAATGGGGCTGATCGAGCCCCATCAGAACCGGAACCCGGGACAAATAGTCAGCCTGACCCATAAGGTCACCAGGGAGGTGGCAAACCTGGAAGGAGAAAGGTTGGAGCTCCATGAACCATCTCAATATACGATTGTTGGTATTCTTATATCTTGAGAGCCACGTAAGGGGTGCATGGTCCGTATATAGTAAGAAAGGTCTGCCCAAAAGATAGTATTGGAGACTTTCGATAGCCCATTTAATGGCAAGACATTCCCGCTCTATAATGGGGTATCTTTGCTCCCTGGGAAACAGCTTACGGCTAATAAAGACGACGGGATGGCTCACTCCGTCTTCATCCTTTTGAAAAAGAACGGCCCCTACCCCCACGTCGGAGGCATCCGTTTGGAGATGAAAGGGTTTGTCGAACTCCGGACATTTCAATATCGGTTGAGTGGTGAGACACCTTTGCAAGGTATGAAAACTATGAAGTTGAGTCGGGTCTAGTCCTGGGATATTGTTGGGCTGTCCTTTTCTTAAGAGATTGGTTAGGGGGGCAGCCAAACTGGAATACTGGGGAATGAACCTTCGATAGTACCCCACTAGACCTAAAAAGGAACGAATTCCCTTCTTCGTGGTGGGAGCACTGGTGTATAGAATGGCTTCGATTTTATTTTTTTGGGGTCGCAGTATACCGTTGCCAATGTGATAACCCAGGTATGAGATCTCACTAAAAGCCATTCGGCTCTTGGCGGGGTTGGCTGTCAATCCAGCCTTCCTTAAAGCCGAGAGGATGTGGTCTATGTGGACCACATGGTCTTCCCAGGTCTCACTGAAAATAACGATGTCATCCAGATAGGCCGCCGCATATCTGGTATGAGGTCGTAATATGGTGTCAATGAGACGTTGGAAGGTGGCGGGGGCGCCATGTAACCCAAAAGGGAGAACCTTAAAGTGATACAATCCTGAGGGAGTAGCGAAAGCCGTCTTTTCCTTGTCTTCGGGATCCAACGGGATCTGCCAATATCCCTTGGTCAAGTCAAGGGTAGACATGTACTTCGCTTTCCCCAGTCTTTCTAAGAGCTCGTCTATCCTAGGAAGAGGATATGTGTCAAATTGTGATAGGGAATTGACCTGTCTAAAGTCGATACAAAAACGTATAGACCCATCAGGTTTGGGTACCAAAACCACGGGCGAACACCAGGGGCTTTGGGAAGGTTCTATGATGTCTAGATCTAACATCTTCTCAATTTCGTTTTCTACTAGGGTTTTCCTAGCTTCAGGGATACGATAGTGTTTTAATCGCACGGTTTTCCCAGGTGGTGTGAGGATTTGATGATGTACCAACTGTGTCCTACCGGGTACCGAGGAGAACACCCGCCCGTTTTTATCGAAGAGATTCTTCAATTGTCTATTTTGTTGAATCGAGATCTCTGTATTAATGATAGGAACCTCTCTCTCGCCAGGGGGATCAGTGGGGCACCACCCTATCTCTAATTCCTTAACGGTATTGACTAGGCAGCCGTGCCTTGGGTCGTTCGGAGGTTCTTCCCATCTTTTTAATAAATTAACATGGAAGATCTGTGACCTAGGGGGAATGTCGTTAAGCTGAATTCTATACGTTACGGGGGTTACTAGTCCTGTTACGGTGTAGGGTCCCTGCCACTTGGCCAACAATTTGTTGTCTGAACTGGGAAGAAGAACTAACACTTTATCTCCTAGGGAAAAGGACCTCAATTGGGTATTCCGATCATAATTCCTTTTCTGTTTGGTTTGGGCCCTCTCCATGTGTTCCCTTACGCTTTCCCATACTGTATGCAGGTGGGTTTTTAACTCACGGACATACTTTAGAATGTTTTTTTCCCCGTCTTCTTCTTCCCACATCTCAGCGGCCATATCTAGTAGGGTCCGTGGTTGTCGCCCAAACAACAGCTCAAACGGACTATGGCCCATGGAGGCTTGTTCGTGTGTCCTGATTGCGTATAATACTAAAGGGAGTTTCTTATCCCAGTCCTTACCAGTCTCTGAGATAGTTTTCTTTAGTAGTGTTTTGAGAGTACGGTTGTATCTCTCCACCAAACCATCGGTTTGTGGATGGTAGACTGACGTCCGTAACTGTTTAATCCCTAATAGCTGACATATTTGCGTCATCAGGTTGGACATAAATTGGGTACCTTGGTCCGTTAGGATTTCTCGAGGAAACCCAATTCGGGAAAAGAACCCTATCATGGCGTGTGCAACACTCTTGGTGTTAATACTAGAGAGGGGAATAGCCTCAGGGTATCTCGTGGCGTAATCTACTAGTACCAATATATAACGATAGCCTCTCGACGAGGGCAGAAGAGGGCCAACGAGGTCCATCCCTATTCTAGAGAAGGGGACATCAATGATGGGGAGGGGTTGTAAAGGGGCCTTTCTCCGCGAGCCTGGGTCAACCAATTGGCATTTTGGGCATTGTTGACAGAATTTCCTAATCTGGGAAAATACCCCCGGCCAGTAAAACTTCCTCAACAAATATTCCTCTGTTTTCTCCCTCCCATAGTGTCCACCCCCGGGCTGGCTGTGTGCTAAGTGTAGAACTTGTTGTCTATAAGCTTCTGGAACTATCAACTGTTTCTTTTCGTCTTGGTCTTTGTAAGTAACTCGGTATAATAGGTCTTTAACTATGGTGAACGAGGGACCCTTATCCTGGGGGTTCCGTGGCCGTGCACTTTTCCATGCATGTATTAAACTAGGGTCTTCTCTTTGCGAAGTCCGGAAGCTGGGAAGGGCAGTGAGGGCGAGGACCTTTGTAATTACCCTGTTGGAGCGGCCTTGGTTATAGGCTTTCTTAATAATTCTTTTCTCCTTCCGGGTGAGTTTAGGTCGTACCCTCGGAGGTGATAGAGGCATATTGGAGAAAGGAGCGTCCTTCCACTAGTTGTTGGTTTCTTCGAGCTGTCTAAGGCTGTCTAAGAGTTGCGGGAACTCCGAAAAGTCAGTTCCTATAATAGCTTCTTCAACCAGTTGCTCTACTAAACCCACTCTTATGGGTATTTCTTGTCCTCCCCAGGTGAGGGTGGTCCAGATTAGGGGATATTCTCTGGTTTCTCCATGAATACAACAGATTGATACCGTGAATTCCGAAGTGTAGTAAGGTGCGTCGAACAACCCGGCCCTGACCACAGATTGGCTACACCCTGAATCGATGAGGGCTACTGTGCTTTTCCCATTGATAATCAGTCTCTTTTTATAAGGGGTGTCTCTTCTTCCTGTATAAAAGACTCTTCCCCTAGTGACCCCTATTTCCATGGGTTCCGATTTTTCTGTTTTCAGGGGGCAACCTCGAGCTATGTGGCCCCATTCCCCGCAACTGAAACACTGAGGTTGTTGTATATATGGCCTATCTAGTCCCCGGGATTTTCCTATGTCATCATTGATTCTTCGTCCCACCGTCGAAGACGTTCCCGAACCCAGACGCAGGGGACCAGGTGTTGATCGGGGGTGGTTACTTTGAATTCAAGGGAGCGATGAAAGGCACAGGCCAACTCGATGGTAGTACTGGTATCCGGGTTTGGATGTTGTTTGATCCAGTTGCGTGTAGACGGGGGCAGAGCGTCCAGGTATTGCTCTAAGAGCACGATCTCGATAATGTCTTCCCGATTTGTCCCTATGGGTCCCAACCATTTGAGGCCCAGATCTTTGATCCTAAAATATAGGGCCCGGGGATTTTCGTTGGGTCCCCACTTCGCTTTTCTAAACCGGACTCGATAATGTTCAGAATCAAACCCCACTCGTTCTAAGATGCTCTTTTTGATATCGTTATAGGGGGTTATTCCACCGGGGTTTACCGCTTGATAGGCTGCTTGGAGAGTCCCGGTCAATAAGGGGGCGATATATTGGCCCCATCACTCCGGAGGCCAGGTAGCGGAAGTAGCAACCCGTTTAAAATTGGTGAAAAAGGCATCGGGGTCTTCACCTTCTTGATATCGTTGTAAGACCGAACTGGGCACATTCGGGTGTACACGGGTGGCAGCGATGGTATTTGTGAGATTCTTAATGGCGGTTTCATGAACCAACTGGTTGTTGGCCATTATGGTGGCCTGACTCTTAAGAGCATTTTGTAGTGCCTCCCTTTCCAATTTGGCCTCTTTTTGTTGCTCTTCCCACACTAATTGTAGGTGTCTTTGTCCGGAGGCCAACTGTTGCATCATATCGGATAGGGTACACTTCTCCTCCATGGTTGGGGAGTCTCTGTCTCCTATTCCAGCATCCCACTTCTGACACCACTGTGGCGGGTTCTTTTTATCCCGAGCTGAGGGGATGCTGGAAGAAGGCGACAGAGGCGACGCTGAAGGGTGTAGTACGTTTATTTATATGTTCGTTGGAATTGTAGCCCTAGCTTTTCCGCCAAAGGGTGATATTCCAGTACAAAACTAATCTATAAAGTCCCTTTTCTTTCAGGGTTCCTTGATGCTCCCGGGATGGGCTGGTCTGGTCCGGAGGGAGAGGTCTTGTTCAGCCGGCTCTCATGGCCCCAGGATTTCCCCAAAACAAAGAAGGAGAAAGGAACAGGTAAGTGGGGAGATTTATTTATATACGGTTAATTGGGGTTAGTAAGGTGTGAGAGGGGGGGGTTGTGTGGAGGTGAAGGAATGTGGGTTTGCACTCCTCTTGTGTCTTTCTTTCGTCGTGCCCTGTTTGTGACCCCCTTACAGTTTCATTCACTGGTCTGGGTATGGCCCTTGTGGGGTTATCCTTCGGTTTAACCGTGGTCCTGCTTAAATAGGCTCCCCTTCCTTACACGACCTCAGTCCTCCCTTCTTAACACCCTTAAAACCAGCCAACCACCCAGAACCCCAGTCCCAGCCCCGGTACGCTCGTACCTGGTGTGGCCACGCCCCTCCGGGGACGTGGCCGGCTTGTAAGCGATCTCCCGACTTTGTCTCGGCAGGGGCGGGAGGCGCCCAAGCGTTTCTGCTCTCCACGCGTTGCTCCTTCTCCGCAGCGGGGTTTGCCTTCTCTCTGTGTGGTCCGCGGCGTTCTTCTCTCCGGCTTTCCTTGACGTCGGCGGCTTCCTCTGGGTCGCGCGGCGCTCCTGCTCCTTCGGTCCTCCTTCCGGCCTCTATCTGACGGATGACGTTGGACGTCATCGCGTCAGGAATTCCTTGGGTGCCCCCGGGGTATCCTCCGGCGGTCGTTCGCTCCGCCCAGGAACCGGCGTCCGGAGGCGCCCGGTTACAGGGAGGAGGGAGATATGCCGGTAATTCTTGAGGTCTTCGGGCCTGCCTTGGGTTTTTTGCACAGGGCATTGACTTCGGCGTGTTCCCAGCTCTCCTGGAAGGTGGCGACTCGAAGGAGCTGTTGATGATAGTACGGAGTTGGGGGGCGTGCAGCTGCTTAGTGTCAGTTTACTCGCAAACTTCAGCTCCAAAGAGAGTTGCGCTTTGAGCCTTAGCATGGTAGGCCTCAAGAGCAAGAGAGATTGCACGGGCGTGGGTCTGCTTGTGTATCCGGAAAATGGCTTGGGGTCTATGAACTGTTGTCAGGGAACTTTTATTGAGTTGGGGTTCCACTTGGATTTATCAGTTAGTTTAACTACCAAATAATCAAAGTTAAAAACCTTTTCAAGAGTTTCACTAGCAACCTTTACAGCACAATTCCTAACTGTTCCTTCCACAAATATCATGTATTTCATTTTGTTTGCATTCAACTGTAAACCCCTGGTTGCCAGACTTTCACAAACTTATCAATCACGTTTTGAAGACTCATAGAGGTCTTTGAGATAAGAAGTGAATTGTCTTCGAAAAGGAGTATGGGACCCTTTTTGCCATTCAAAACAGGAGAATCATTCTTAAAGGCCATAAGTTCCTCGATCACGCCCTTGATATACAGCGTAAACAAGATGTGGGGAGAGGGGGTCGCAGTGGCAGTTTCTCTACATGGGCGTCGGGGCTCAGCCCCCTTCACAAAGCGATCAGAAAAAGCGATCATTTTAAAATTAAAAAATAATTATAATACCCTCGTGTAACTTTATAAAACGTTATAAAACAGCCACTCACCAACACCAGTCCAGCATTAATGTTGCTCGACAAGTGAAGTGAGGTGACTGACTTCACGTGCTCACTTCAACTGCAGGCCCAAAGTGAGTCTATTTGCTGGGCTGATAATCTCAAAGCCCTGAGGCCTGTGAGGTCATCAGCTCAGCAAAGACCCATCCTCAAGGCCTAGTCTCCACCTTCTGATGACGCAGAGGCCAAGTTAGCCCCGGGCATTTTTATTCAAGCCCTGAAGCGCTTAGCCCCCACGTCAATCAGGGAGTGGAGAGCATTGTCACTTCACCCTTTCCCAACTTCCCAGAGGCAGAGGGCGTGGGTGGGACCTCTCACTCTGTGACGAGCTGGGAATTGGGAAAGGGTGTGGCTGTGGCAGGCGCCAATTTTCCAGTGACGTTTGTTTACTGTGCACTGAAGGCGCTGATGTGAGAGGGTGAGGGATAAAAACCTTTAAAGGAATTTATTATACGCAGTCAAAATGTATATTCATATATCTACACCGGAGGTAAATTGTCCGTTAATTAGCTTATTTTCGAAACGCTGTATTTAAGTATAATTATTGCTTACTTTGAAACGCTACCGCGGTGCTTTCCCGCTGGCAGCAATAGTATGTAACATCTCCATTGTGTTCACCTTTTCACTAACTCTGTGTAGCAGATGTGCCATTTTCACAGTTATTGTCTGTGGTTTTTTTTTTTGTCTACGGCTACATTTTTTTCATTCTCTTCCCTGAAACCCTTTCCTGCAGTTGAGCGTTCCAGGCTGTGGCTCCTCTCTAATTTCCATAGCACAATGGGATGTGCGCCAAGAGTCTATTTCTATCTGGTGATGAGAGCTCTGCTATCTGTGCGTGACCTAACCCCGGGCCTCGCTCCTCTGAAAGCACTATAAAAAATAGGTATGGGTGAAAATCATTTAAAGTTAGACATGTAGTAGTCAGGTGTCAGTATTACTGTACTGCTAGAGCCTTCCCTAATCCTTCATGGGACAGATGGACTAGCTCAAATTTGTTCCTCACTCAGTGAAATTCCTGGTGAACCTTGTTGCCCCACCACTCAAATATGTCACCAGCCGCCACTGGGGGGCCAGGGGGTGAGAACACACCCACCCCTGTCAAACTCCAGGGGAAATAGAGATGCGGTTTTTCAGTTCCCTCCTACTGCCCCAGCAGGCCCGTGCATAGCTTTTCTGTGTAACCTAGCCATAAGATTAATAAGAATGTCAGGGGTCCTCATTTCAGGTAACATGTTCCAAGGTTCTCGCATGGGATAAGATTAAAGGCTGCTCGCATTTGATCTTGTCCCATGCTTTTGCTAGCTGAGCAGAGCATACTTCCAATATAAGAGCGCAAATCTGAAAACCTGATCAAAGGTGCTTGTTTTTACACAGAAATGGTATAGAATTTGCTCACAGTCGATCCTGGTTTATAATGTATCAAGAATCTGCCTTGCAAAGACTTTCTGTAGATTATCAATTAAGGTTGTTATGGGTCTGTAATTGGATGAACTGGCAGCATCACCTTTCCTAAAAACGGGGAGTATTTCCACCACCTCCCAAGTGTCGGGAATTTCTCCCCGACTACAATCTCATTTGTCACAAGATTAACATAAATGGCCCATATTTGAGGTTCAGATTTGTACAAATCGCCCGGTATTCAATCCGGTTATACACATCGCCCGGTATTCAATCCGGTCCAGGGGCTTTTGTTAGTTTTAATCGACAAATGGCAGAGTAAGCTAAAAAAGGTCTCTCTGGGCATCTGGTGAACTAGACTTGATATATCCTCATTGGGAGTACTAGATCTCTCGTCAAGGGGGTGAATGTCAGGTGTCTTTTGAACATAAAGCACAGAGAAGTGGTCAACCCATTTTTCAGACTGTATTACTAGCAATAGGTATTCACACTATCTGAGCTCCCAAGGGATATTATGTGCCAAAATTATCTGTTCTCGTTTGATTTAACAGCATACATCTGGTCCTGCCACATCTTATTTTCCCAGTCACGTTTAACTTTGGTACGTTCAGCTTTATAGCTGTAACTGGCTTCAACAATTTCAGCAAGTACACTTCCTTTAACAGCCATTCTTAGTTTTTTTCTTCTTTATTTGCACTCAGGATTGAACCATTTTGGTTCGCTCGCATTGTTCATCTGGTTATTTTTTATATTTTTTATAAAATATACTCTGTAATTTATTTTAAAAAGTTAGTGAGTACCAATAATATACACTACAGGGACAAGTGCATCTTCATATTCAGACATAAAAAACACAAACCAGTGGTAAACCTCAGAGTGCATTTTAGGGTAAGACATTACCCAAGGACAGGAGACTCTCCTATGATTATTAACTAAAATAGGCCCCGGAGCCACAGTTTTGCAAGAGGTTGAGATCCTTTTGGGGACATCCCTTATTAGAGTATCTAATCAGAGGGTTGTGATCGCTGTCAATATGGGTGGTCACTTTCATGTCAGCAAGCAGTGGCCAGAGTATAACAAGAAGAACATGACACTTGAGTAAGAACCCCTTTTAAATATAAATGACCATTATGGATCAGAGCGGGTTCGCCCATTACATGCACTACGGTCCGGGCCAACCACTATTGTCGCTAATTGAAAGGCAGAATTAGGAAATGGGTGCTGGAATTTACCACTGAGACAGGGAATGCCCCATTGTTCATCCTGTAGCTCCACTTAGGCATTAATGTAAGGCAAATGCTAAAAGGATACATTAAAAATCTCCTGCAATTAATATGTCCGCTTGCTGCTGGTGTAAGTCCAAAGTCGGTGAATCATTACTAGCAGGAACAGACCTAACATTAATGTTAAATAATACCATGTGCAAGCCAGAAGGCAATTTTACCGAACCCCCCATTAGATCGGGGGAGTGTATTTTCAGTAATGTGTGTGAGCATGCAATATTATTTTTCACACTGCCCATGTCTCTTGAAATAAACATATGTCATGGATCTCAAAAAAGCAAATCCATTCAGAATCGGTAAGTTTAGGTTTAATCCTGGCCAGATTTCATGAGATCAAGGAAAGACTATCTTGCAGGGTCGTCAGTGCTTGTCAGAGGAGATCTTTATTCACACAATCATGCGATCTCATGCTGGCAATGCTAGAGTTAAATGTGTCTTTTACCATTTGTTCCATCTGGGTTCCGTACTCGTTTGTACCAGTTCCAGTGGTTTAGATTGCAGTATATGAACCATATTGGGTAACCTTAAGGTCAGATTTACCTTTCTGCCTCAATCAATTGTATTTAGGGGAGAAGCCGCATCTCCTGCTGTGGAGCCAGGCTCATGGGTCATTAAAGCAAATGGGTGTGCTGTGCGGGCTGATCGACGAGAAACTCCAGAGCAGAGTAGGAGAATCCTGCAAGATTGCAAATTCGAAGTCACTGATTAATAAAGCCTTGAACTAACTGTTCATTTTTTAATGACAGCAGGATGTAGTCGAAATTGGATGAGGTCATATAGCATTCTCGATGTCAGATCTAATTACAGAAAGACTGTTGTGGTTTGATCTGAGCCAATATATAGCCTTATTTATTAATGACTCTGTGTCTTCGAAAATATAATCTCTCAGTTTGGGTATCAATGTCAAATAAATTCGTCTCCTATGGTTATTTCCCGCAAGTTTAGTCGAGGCCTTTTGGGACGTACTGCAACAAATGTCACTCTCGCATTAGGAGTATAATAATTGGCAGCCAAATTAACATTGGGTGGGTGAATAAAGGGAGGTCTTTGATTAGGTTGAAAGGCAGTACATTTATTTGTAGGCACATGTCCTGGCTGAGCCTGCCAGGGAAGTGGAACTCTTCTAGCATAATCTTTACTCTGGGTACAATTAGTGGCCACAGGAGGCACCTGGCTTCCAGAAGTACGACTTGAGTTCTGAGCAAGAGAAATAAATTGCTTGGAATTTTGCAAACCAACAAACCCTCCAATAGTAGGATCTAATCCTACAGTAGGCCTGAGTAGTTAACTCCCACTCTCCAGCCTACAGTGGCAGCTACAGGAGCAGGTGTTGGTTGAATAATTTTTATCATTTGCAGTTCATTTGTGTAGATTTTTAACTAGGCGCCTTAGATCACCCATCTTACGATGGAGTGAAAGGAGACCTACTGAATCAGCAGGAGCAGTAGGGTTTACGAAAGTAGAGTCTGTAGGAATAGTATTAACCAAAGTTCTAGATGGATTGAGGGGCTGACCTGAAGGCGCATCTGGGAGTTGGCCAGGTGGCTCGTCATTTGGAGAATAACTGTTGGAGCATGGAACATTAGGGAGGATATTGATTTTGGGAGATAGTGGCACACTTGTTAATAGGGGCAGACGGTTGCTAGATGAAAGCTCTCCAACTACTAGTACTCTCCCATCAGTTCCTGGTAAAGATTTTGACACGCTTATTCTGAACATTTCTGGTATGTTATCAGGATTGGCTTTACCACTGTTGTTAGCTGGTTCAGCACCGATAATTGACTGTACTTCCTCGGTTAAATGATCTATGTCATCCAAAGTACAGTTCCTTCCAACGGCAGTACTAGGGAGAGACCCACCCGAACCAGGTTTCCTTATTTTTTTTGCATTCGTTTTGGGTAGTTCGGATGCCTTCTGCTTCCCCATCTTAAAACTGAGCGAGCCCTAGCAGCAGCTGCTGGTATAATCTACCAAAATAGAGGCACAAGGAAAAGCAAGGAGCCAACAAAAGTGTTAAATATAAATAGAATTACAAAGTCTCAGCAAAAATATTGGTAAAACGTGGTTGAAAGAGGGTGGGCATGGCATCTTGTGGGTGATGATGAGGGCGGAGATGGGCCCTTCTTGGCTCGTTCTTCTCCTGCGCATGCCCAGGTGCATCAAGTGCTGCAGGAAGTTACAAGTGCTTTTAAGCACAATGTCAAGTTGGTGGCTCTGCCTTGCCTCAAGTAAGGCTGGGGAACATAGTCCTACCCCAGCGAGATGGCGGAACTTCAATGGGAAGCAGTAGCGGCTTGGGAAACTGCTGAAGAGAACTGTGCTTTGTGAAGCAGCAAGTGTTTTTAAGCACAATGTGATGTCTGTGGCCCCTGCCTTGCCCTAAGTATGGCTGAGGGATGTAGTCCCAACCCAGCCCGATGGCGGAACTTCAATGGACAGTAGTAGCACGCTGGGAAACCGCTGAAGAGACACATGTTGCGTGAAGCTGCAAATGCTTTCACGCACAATGTGAAGTCTATGGCCCTTCTTGCCCTAAGTATGGCTGGAGGACGTACCCCAGCCTGATGGTGGAACTTGACTGGGCAGTAGAAGTGGGCTGGAAACCATTGAAGAAGAGACCCGCACTGCAGGAAGCTGCAAGTGCTTTTGAGAGCAATGTGTAGCCTGTGGCCCCATATTGCCCCAAGTATGGCTCTGGGGCAGAGTCCCACCTCAGCCCAATGGCAGAACTTCAATGGGTAGTAGTAGCAGACTAGGAAACTGCTGAATAGACCCGCTCTGCGGGAAGCTACAACCGCTTTCAAGTGCAAAGTGAAGTCTGTGTCCCCGCTGTTGTTGAGAGATTCCCATTATGATACTGAGACTCCTGGATTTGGCCGGTAGCACCACCAAGCGCGGGGGACTGATTCTGATCCTGCGCCATGTGACAGCTGTCAGCCTAGCCCTTTTGCCCAGCTAGCAGCCCCTCACTAGTACCCAAGAGTAAAGATGATTTGAAGCAGCCCTTTGCCTGACTTTTTGGATTTCTCAGGGAAGCCATGGTAGAACAGATCATACCCCTTTCTCTCTGTCACACATGACTCACTTAACCAAAGAACAGACAGAAGCAGACAAGGTTCAATAAGTTTTATTGAAGCAACTGCATTATTTGTAAAAAGGCATGTATTGCGTTTATGAGGATGACAAAACATAGTAGAAGCAAAGCAGTGACAAGGAAAGTGAAACATACGAAAAGTCCCACCATACTGTCACGATAATGGTTCTAGAATCCCTACCTGCACTACTAATATTCTATACACGAGCATGGCAGTGTAAGCCCTAATTTGCCCATCAGGCCCCCAGAAAGGTACCCAACTCCCCTACCTGTGGTTGTAGGTAAAGAAGATGTCTGCTGGTCTACTGAGAGTCCTCCCACATATAGGCAGAGGAGACATCAGATCTCGGCAGAAACTGCAAAGTCGGCATGCAGCTCACAATGGCAATGGGCTGGAAATCTCCTCTAACATATAGGGGGCAGTGAGGTGTTTTCTAATAAAACATCAGATGTTCTGAGAAACTGCTCTTACGTGACAACACATACATTTCTGTGTATAAAAGGGACATGATGAACGCTTTGTACTGGCAATAACTAATAAGCTTATCAGAGTCAGCCTTGGACACAAAGTGAATATGTCATGCAAGAAAAGAATAAAAGAATTCTGCACAAAGTAACAACTGATAAGATAATAAAAGCATCTCCACTAAACAAAGCCTTTGCTAAAATATTAAAATGAATATACAGCATGTGTCTAGATGAAAGGGTACAAGATGCAGGTGTAAGCTAAAAAAGGCAAAAATAATGTGCTCCTATACTAGCTAAAGCAAACTTACAATACTGCCTTGCCCCAAGATTGGCTTGGGGACTTAGGGCCAGATGTAGGAATCATTTTGCATGGTGCAAACTGCGAAAATCGCAGTTTGCGCCATGCAAAATGCTCATCGCAATGCTCATTCACAATTTGCGACTCGGTACCGACTCGCATATTGTGAATGCGACTCGCAAATAGGAAGGGGTGTCCCCTTCCTATTTGCGACTCGCATCACGGTGCTAAATTGCTTTGTAACTGCGAATGCGGTCGCAAAGCAATTTGCAGTTACCACCAGTGTCACACTGGTGGTAACCCATTCGCAAAAGGGAAGGGGTCCCCATGGGACCCCTTCCCCTTTGTGAATGTTGCCCAAAATGTTTTTTTCAGAGCAGGCAGTGGTCCAATGGACCACTGGCTACTCTGAAAAAACGAAACCAAATTGTTTCGTAATTGTTTTAATTTTGCAACTCGTTTTCCTTTAAGGAAAACGGGCTGCAAAATAAATAAAAAACTGCTTTATTTAAAAAGCAGTCACAGACATGGAGGTCTGCTGTCTTCAGCAGGCCGCCATCCCTGTGAGTGCAGGTACTCGCTATGGGGTCGCAAAATGCGATCCACCGCATTAATATTAATGAGGTGGGTCTTTGCGACCCCATAGCGAATCGCAGACGGTGTCTGAGACACCGTTCTGCATCCGATTTTGCGAATCGGAAATTGCGAGTCGCAAAATCGGAACTTCCTACATCTGGCCCCAAGTTCCACCCCAACTGGATGGCAGAACTTCAATGGGAGTTAATAGTGGACTGGAAACTGCTGAAGAAGAGACCCGGCTGCAGGAAGCTGCAAGTGTTTTTAAACGCAGTGTGAAGTCCTTGGCCCCGTCTTCTCCTATGTATGGCTGGGGGATTAGTTCCACCCCAGCTCAATGACGGAACTTTACTAGGCAGTACTAGCGGGCTGGGAAACCTCTGAAGAGAGAGACGGACATATATCAATACAATCTCATGGGGGGGCACAGAGGATTCTGGGTCAGGGAGTGCCAAATGTCAGTTTCAATTCCGGAGAGTTTGTCTGTAAGCTAGTATAGCTGGCAGCCAGCAGGAAGGTGTGTAGCAGGAAGGTGTGTACACAAGGACGACACACACAGCACTACTTCCTGACGTGGCAGGAGACAAATGCATTTCCAGGAATTCCTTAGCGACTCTATTCGGCATAAACAAATGTCTCAAGCTGCTTGGCTTGCGTTTTCTAGATTCTCTGTTCTAACGGGTTTCAAATTACAATATAGACATGCTGATTAACTCAGGGTGAAAGCAAAACAGTGACAGAGGACAGCACCCTGCAAAGAAGAGACTCTGCAATCTGGAGAATTATCCTACATTTTTATTCACAATTTGTACCAACGCAAGCACCACGAGATTAGGCAATAACCCTATCAAATGTACTGGTAATATTATGAAGAGGAAAAATAGAAGAAAAGAACAGACAAGCAAGGGTCCATCATATTTACTCAAGCACCTATCCTCTTGTTTAATCATCTCTATCCACTCATAGTTACATGTGCCATGATTTGTCTTTGGACAATGACAGTGAATGACACTGAAGTTATAAGCAGGGTGGTGAACGTTTTTTCCCAGTCTTTGCGTAGGATCATAGGACATTTTGCAGAATCATACAGGACATTCCCATGAGGTTTTTAAGTATATGTAAAGAGCATACCTTTTATTTGAAAATGGTGCTGCAGACACCCTGTATCAATTGATCAAATTCCCTATGCAAAATATCAGCTACTACGAGAAAACCTGTATATTTCTGGTGCTGAATTATGATGACACAAAAGAGGAAGTAGTGGAGTCGTATTAGATATTTACCTTATTATTGCTGACAGCATACCCCCTATATTTTTCACATCATCTGGCCTTGTATTATTCACACCACCTGTCCTTGAACCTTGTATGACTCCCCGGGCACCTTCAACCTAATTTTTCCTTTTTCTCTCTCATTTCTTTTCTTTCTCAATCATCCCTGCTTCCTGTGTTTTTTTCTTTTATTTTTTGCCTCTACTTTGGCTTGTTTTTATTTGATCATCGCCAACTTCAGGGCGATTGCTAGAGAGCAGAGGGTTCCGCAAAAATACTTTTCTGTCTGCAAGCTTCTTCCTGTGATGCTGATAGAAAAGGGATCACCAAACAGGGGCTTCTTCCTGGCAGAAAGGAGAGCCCGCTTGGTCCATGTGCAGCAGGTAATGGGGGATTGAGATATGGCGTAGAAGAAAACAGGCATGCTAGTACAGGGTGGACAATATGGCTTGTACTACCACTCAGTGCTACAGGCAGATAGTGGTGTGGAAAGGGGTGGGTGAAAGGTTCCTCAAGGGGCACTATGGCAAAACATTTTTGTCTTCTAATAATTATGTGGGTCTGTTTGCTAAACAGAACTTTACACTAAACTTGTCATGGGAACACGTGCCACCATTTATTCTTTTTTTCATATGTTGGATTTCTTTTCAGTATTTTTCAGATGTTTGTAAATATAACATTTACAAACCAGGCTTGAAACGGTTAATCTTCTGTTGAAATGTGTAGTTCTGTTCACAATCATGTTAATTCAGTGGCTGAAATTAATCCGTTTCCCAAACTGACTGAGCACGATCGGTGTATGGTGTGTGAACTAACATGGTTTACAAATTGCTTGGACTGGTTCACAAACCACCATCATGGTTAAAATGACTGTGTTCAGTTGTGATCTCCAAGCTGTCAAAATGTGGATGCTGAAGAAACACCTTAAGTGTAACTCTTTAAACTCATAAATCAACTCATAAATCCTAACAAGCAAATAATGTAAGAACTTCCAGCAGACAACCATGTAGACATGAAACTTGGCTTACCACAAGCAGTATCACCTGAAATAAGAAAACCGTGAGTGATCCAGGACTCAGCCTATGGCTGGTTCATGAAGTAACAAGAAAACTTTCTACACTCTGCAAAAGCTGTCATTTAAGCGGCTAGTTTAAGAGTAGTCAATGGGTGGTTTCCCGGGGACTAGCCCCCTGCTTGTACCTACATCTCCATAAAATCAAACACTACTATAGATTATACTACGGCTAGTTCAAAGTTGTTTAGGCATATCATTGATTATAAAATAGATCAAAGACCAGAAAGTGATAACCTACCAAAAGTCATCAGCCTTTCTAGTAGGATTGTTCCTAAAAAAAAACCGAATACATTGTTGGTTCAAGCACACTCGAAGGACAAAACAGAGAAAAGTGGAATGCATCTTCAACGCAGTCCCTAGACCCCAACAACATATATCTTTGATGTAAAATTGGAATAGGCCAAATGTAGATTTATTAATTAAATAGAAGCAATTAATAAATAATTTACAAATGGACTTTCCTAACCCGCTCTCGAAAAGGGCTCATCTAATTGGTCAATCGCGCTAAGGGGATAAGGCCTACTGGTGCACTTAGAGACCTGAAAAGAGGTCTAAATCATGAAATACATTTGCAGCAAAGGAGACCATGGGACATACTCCAGGCAACTAAATTAGAAGATTTAAGCATAAAGGTATGAAAAATAGTTATGTTTAGCAAATAACAGAGCAGCAAGATATTTTCTTTTGGGCTAACCTCCTCCATGCAAGCAATGACAAGAATTTAAAGGAATTTTGCAGGATAGTTATTGTAGGAAGTTGGCTCTGTATGTTCTATTTCAAAGTAAGAAATAGCATGGACAGAGTCCAAGGGTTCCCCTTAGAGGTAAGATAGTGGCAAAAAGAGATAATTCTAATGCTCTATTTTGTGGTAGTGTGGTCGAGCAGTAGGCTTATCAGAGGGTAGTGTTAAGCATTTGTTGTACACACACAGGCAATACATGAGGAACACACACTCAGAGACAATTCCAGGCCAAAGGGTTTTGTATAGAAAAATATCTTTTCTTAGTTTATTTTAAGAACCACAGGTTCAAGATTTACAAACAATACTTTAAATGAAAGGTATTTCACTTAGGAGCTTTAGGAACTTTGAATTAGCAAAATAGCATATACAGTTTTCACACAAATGGCATATAGCTATTTTAGAACTAGACAGTGCAATTTTCAACAGTTCCTGGAGTTCCTTAGTTTTGCAGGTAAGTAAACCACCTACGGGGTTCAAAGTTGGGTCCAAGGTAGCCCACCGTTGGGGGTTCAGGGCAACCCCAAAGTTACCACACCAGCAGCTCAGGGCCGGTCAGGTGCAGAGGTCAAAGTGGTGCCCAAAACACATGGGCTTCAATGGAGAAGGGGGTGCCCCGGTTCCAGTCTGCCAGCAGGTAAGTACCCGCGTCTTCGGAGGGCAGACCAGGGGGGTTTTGTAGGGCACCGGGGGGGACACAAGTCAGCACAAAAAGTACACCCTCAGCGGCACGGGGCGGCCGGGTGCAGTGTGCAAACAGGCGTCGGGTTCGCAATAGGTTTCAATGGGAGACCAAGGGGGTCTCTTCAGCGATGCAGGCAGGCAAGGGGGGTGCTCCTCGGGGTAGCCACCACCTGGGCAAGGGAGAGGGCCACCTGGGGGTCGCTCCTGCACTGGAGGTCAGATCCTTCAGGTCCTGGGGGCTGCGGGTGCAGTGTCTTTACCAGGCGTCGGGTCTTTGAAGCAGGCAGTAGCGGTCAGGGGGAGCCTCGGGATTCCCCCTGCAGGCATCGCTGTGGGAGCTCAGGGGGGTCAACTCTGGCTACTCATGGTCTCCTAGTTGCCGGGGAGTCCTCCCTCTGGTGTTTGTGCTCCACAAGTCGAGCCAGGGGCGTCGGGTGCAGAGTGCAAAGTCTCACACTTCCGGCGGGAAACGTGTGTTGTTTCAAAGTTGCTTCTTTGTTGCAAAGTTGCAGTCTTTGTGGAGCAGAGCCGCTGTCCTCAGGAGTTCTTGGTCCTTCTAGATGCAGGGTAGTCCTCTGAGGCTTCAGAGGTCGCTGGACCCTGTGGAACGCGTCGCTGGAGCAGTGTCTTTATAAGTGGGGATACAGACAGGTAGAGCTGGGGCCAAAGCAGTTGTTGTCTCCGTCTTCTCTGCAGGTTTTTCAGCTCAGCAGTCCTTCTTCGTCTTAGGTTGCAGGAATCTATCTTGTTGTGTTCTGGGAGCCCCTAAATACTCGATTTAGGGTTGTGTTTAGGTCTGGGGGGGTTAGTAGCCAATGGCTACTAGCCCTGAGGGTGGCTACACCCTCTTTGTGCCTCCTCCCTGAGGGGAGGGGGGCACATCCCTAATCCTATTGAGGGAATCCTCCATCTGCAAGATGGAGGATTTCTAAAAGTCAGAGTCACCTCAGCTCAGGACACCTTAGGGGCTGTCCTGACTGGCCAGTGACTCCTCCTTGTTTTTCTCATTATCTCCTCCGGCCTTGCCGCCAAAAGTGGGGCTGTGGCCGGAGGGGGCGGGCAACTCCACTAGCTGGAGTGCCCTGGGGTGCTGTAACAAAGGGGGTGAGCCTTTGAGGCTCACCGCCAGGTGTTACAGTTCCTGCAGGGGGAGGTGAGAAGCACCTCCACCCAGTACAGGCTTTGTTATTAGCCACAGAGTGACAAAGGCACTCTCCGCATGTGGCCAGCAACATGTCTGGTGTGTGGCAGGCTGCTAAAACTAGTCAGCCTACACTGGTAGTCGGTTAAGGTTTCAGGGGGCACCTCTAAGGTGCCCTCTGGGGTGTACGTTACAATAAAATGTACACTGGCATCAGTGTGCATTTATTGTGCTGAGAAGTTTGATACCAAACTTCACAGTTTTCAGGGTAGCCATTATGGTGCTGTGGAGTTCGTGCATGACAGACTCCCAGACCATATACTCTTATGGCTACCCTGCACTTACAATGTCTAAGGTTTTGCTTAGACACTGTAGGGGCATAGTGCTCATGCACTTATGCCCTCACCTATGGTATAGTGCACCCTGCCTTAGGGCTGTAAGGCCTGCTAGAGGGGTGACTTATCTATACCTATAGGCAGTGGGAGGTTGGCATGGCACCCTGAGGGGAGTGCCATGTCGACTTAGTCTTTTTATCCCCACTAGCACACACAAGCTGGCAAGCAGTTGGTCTGTGCTGAGTGAGGGGTCCCCAGGGTGGCATAAGACATGCTGCAGCCCTTAGACACCTTCCCTGGCATCAGGGCCCTTGGTACCAGGGGTACCAGTTACAAGGGACTTACCTGGATGCCAGGGTGTGTCAATTGTGGAAACAAAAGTACAGGTTAGGGAAAGAACACTGGTGCTGGGGCCTGGTTAGCAGGCCTCAGCACACTTTCAAATCATAACTTGGCATCAGCAAAGGCAAAAAGTCAGTTGGTAACCATGCCAAGGAGGCACTTCCTTACAGTTATGATCTAGAAAAAGAGAGCTTGTCAGCGAATAATGCTAATATAACAGAATCAACACAGATTACTTTTTTACAAAATCAATACTCTGGATGTAAAACTCTATTTCAGCTTGCCATAAGGCAAAAGGAGAACTCATCATTAAATACTGCCACATTCAAGAGCCATTTGTTGGAAGTTATTTCCAATAAAATCTCCATAGATCAAAGGTAGAAAAAACAGTTATCCAATTGCATGTAATATGCCACAGCAAAAAAAAAATATTTCATGATATTTGATCTGAGGGCTCCCCTAGACAAACTGCCTTCCCCAAGCCTTGGTTAAGGAAAAGACAGAGTACTGGGCTAGTAAATTGATCCCAATATATAATTGTGCCGTCCTACAAGAAAAAATCCCAGCGTCATGGAGGGGCAATTATCCATCCAATAATTAAAAGGGGATGCACAAAAGATCCATCGAATTTATGGCTGATAACCCTAGTAGATGTGAAAGACAAATATTTTTCAGGCCCCTTATTCCAAGACCTTCTTTCCTTAGCAAATGAAGATGTAGTAATCACGAATCACCAAAAAGGCTTCTGGCAGGGCATGACTAAAATTTAAAATGTGACGGCCCTAGCATTAATTATGGACAGAGCCTTTCAGAATCAATCTCTATTATACCTATGCTTTTTGAATCTTAAAGCTGCTTTCGACTGAGCGCGAAGAAACAACTTATGGTTAAAACTTTCTTGTTGTGGAATCCCTCTAAATTTATTGGAAAGTATCCTTCTGCTGTACTCTCATACATGGGTGCTGATAAAAATTGACGACGGAGCTTCTCTTTCACAAAAAATACATATATGGGCCTGATTTAGGTCTTGGCAGAGGGAATCCTCCATCACAAACGTGACGGATACCCCATCTGCCTAATGTCCAGGCGCCCCCAGCACCTCGGGAGGGGTGCAATTAGTTGAACCATGGGCAGGAGTCCCTCCCCCCCATTATGAAAGCATAAGTGCGGTGCTGTGTCAGCGCATTGCTGGACTGCATCATCAGGAGGAACCAGACACAACTGAGAGCCCCACAACGTGTATCACCTTTCTAGGAATTGAAATCGATTCAGTGGCTGGGGTGTGTAGTCTCCCTAAGGATAAGGTATTGGCATTCAAGGCCTCCATTGAGGCTTGTCTCGCAGTCAGGAAGGTCACCTTGCTTCGGTTGCAGGTCCTGGTGGGGCAGCTGAATTTTGCTTTGAGGGTAATACCCATGGGGAAGGTATTTTCAAAAAACATTGGCAGAGCTATGGCGGGCCTCCAGGCCAAACATCACCACACCAGATTGGCTTCCGAGGTCATAGAGGTTTTGCTCACCTGGAAAGGTTTCTTAGACAGCTTCAATGGCACTCTCTTATGGTAGCAGCTGTCACCGTCCAACGCTGAGTTGGCTCTATTCATGGATGCCGTGGGCAGCATGGGAGTTGGTGCAATCTTCGGCATGTGGTGCATGCAGCATTGGCCAGGGGAATGGGTGGCTTCGGGGCTCACTCACAATGTAACCATCTTAGAGTTTTCCCCATCATAGTACCCCTGAAAATATGGGGGGCCACCTTGGCCAACAGCAGGAACATGTTTTAGTCTGACAGCATGTCTGTAGTCATGGCTATAAACAACCAGAGCGTGAAATGCCCTTTGTGCTACGCATGCTTAAGGCCCTTATTCGCATCTGTTCCCCGCATAATGTCTCACCAAAATATGTCCCGGGGATACAGAATGCAGTGGCTGACGCGTTCTCTCGTTCCAAGTTGGCAAAGTTCAGAGTACGGTGGCTGCAAGCAGATAAGAGGATGTCAGTTCCCCGTGGAGCTGTGAAAGCTTGGTGCCCCGTCGTCCCTGACCTAATTGCAGAATTCCTGGTGCCCAAGAGCAAACGTATGTATGAGTCAGCTTGGCGTATATATGAAGCATCTTTCGATTTTTCCACCACGGCAGAACGATTTACCTCTGAGGGCGTCCTACGGTTCTTGGTGAGGCAAAGAGAGGGTGGCAAGTTGTTGCACCTAGTACGGAGGCAGTTGTCAGCGATCGCCTTCTTCTCTGGGTTAAAGGGGGTGGTGGACCCGAAAAAGGATCCAACGGTGAGGAGGGCAATCATGGGTTGGGAGCACAAGACCACTCTTAAGGGGGATGTCAGGAGGCCCATCAACGAGCAAGGCTAGCACACACTGTTGGGATGTTACATCAGATATGCCTATCTCCCTATGAGGTTAGTTTGTTCGTTTTTGCCTACTCGCTTGCCTTTTCCAGGGCATTTAGGATTTCAAAACTAGTAGCATCGTCCAAGGCTGGTCAGGGCACTGGGATTGAATTGGTTGATGTCATCTTGTCTGGCAGTTGTCTCCGTGTGAAGGTCAGGAGATCGAAGACAGACCCTTGGGGGAAGTTGTGTGGGTGAACCTCAGCCCTGCCCCAGGGGCCCCCTATTGCCCGCTGTCCCTGCCTCAGGAGTTCCTGCAGGTGCGTCCTGCTGTGGAATGTTCCAAGTTGCTAATACACAGGGAGGGAACTCCGCTCACCCTTTTTCAGTTTACGCCCATATGAAAGCGCGCCTTGGCCCTTCTGGGCGGGAAGGCTTCGGGGTTCAGCTCACATTCTTTCCACATTGGTACAGCCACCACCATGACTGCTCTGGGACTATCAGGGGATGATATCAAAAGGGTGGGCAGGTGAAGGTTGATGTGCTACAAGCGCTATGTGCATCCTCACCTGGTATAGGCTCCTCTGTGACCCTCTTCTTTCTCCTTTGTGTTTGCAGCTGACGGGCACAGTACAATTTGTGTGTGCTGGTGTGGGCATTCCTTCATTCGCAGAACAGCTCAATATTTTTATGGCTCCGGACTTGAGAGGGCTCGACTGTAGGCAGGTTTCGAACATCATTGGGTATGTATTGGGGGGCTTAAGTTGGAGGACCTATTCCATTATCTCTTACGGGCCCTCGAGAAAGGTGTGGTTCCTTACCCGGATATCATTGTAATTCATGCAGGAGGTAATGACATGTTACCTCTAGGCAGGCGAGGGGTTCGCAAGGCTCTATTCTCCAGAACTGGATTACAGAGACGTCTTGCAAAACTGAATGAGTATTTAACAGCGAATGAAATGGAAATCAGTCGAAAAAAAACAATAATTCATCCAGTTGGCAAGAAGGTGAAGACAGAAGGCAACTGGTACATCGATAACATTTTGATAGAGAAAGAATGGGAATATAAGCATTTGAGTGTGTTAACGCTGATTTTCGTATTGAAATTATTAACGAATATTCATGTATTCCGAGTGTTGAATTTGCATAGAAAATAAAATAATATTAAGGGTTGTGTATTAAGTATTAGCTTTATTAATTGAAAGCCTTAACTTAGCAGAGGTCTTGGCCGAGCTGCACGGCCTCGTGTCAAGCTGCATTTCTTAGGTGTAAATAAAATGTCTGCTTAGAGAATTAGATTGTGATTTTCCAATGTGCTGACCTAATGTGCTTGTAGCTAACAGTCTTTCTCATGAGAACTGCTTGCTAGAAGATCCTGTACTAGCTAATGCAACATTGTTTTAAGTAGTGTGTGTAAAACTGACTTTCTCAGGAGAATACAATGGAGAAACTGGCTGGAGTATAAGCTGCAACAATATTGTTACCTGACGAGCCGGATGACGAGTACGAGAGGAGCCAATCATTGACATGTGAACCGTGTACTAGTAGAAATGTAGATGTGAAGTTTTAGTTTTATTTGACAAAGTGTGAACATGCAACCCCTTGACCAATAGGGACTTGGGAAGTAGTTTTAGGGAATCTAACTTAGCCAGACTGCACGGAGAGGACAGACAGCCATTTCTTTCGAATTGCCCAACGAGCCACTTTGGCCCATTTTGCCCATTTTCCGTTATGAGAAGAGACATGCTTAACTTTATTGCTTAAAAGACTCTGCCGTTTCTGAACTTTGAAGCTGAATCCTGATGCCTTGCTGACCAGACTGGTGTCCTGAGGATGAAGACTGTCACAGCTTGCTCATCCATACTGAGGATAAGTATATTGACTATGATATTGTTTGCTATGTCTATTTGCTTTTGGTTCTAGGTGCCAACCGCTATTTGGATAGAGCCTTAGATGTTTTTCCAAATTTGTGTTGACTAAATTGTTTTGCATGAAGCCCAAACATGCTATTCTAATCTGGTGTTAGTTAGGATCTTCACTAATGAAGCTCAATATATGGAGTAACATTTGATGTATTTTCTTTGCTGAATCTAAATGTATATAATATAGTTTGTGCAGTTATTCTTGCTATTAATTTGTACTGTAAATTTAGAATGCGTAGTAGCTCAAGCTTTGATTAGATTGCGGTTCTTTCGTCGATCCGGTCAGCCAGTGTTGTTTCTGTATGTTTATCAATTGATTTTAAGATTTACCTACATCACATTTGCATTGTTAATATGGGGAATTAAATATTCAAACTTTTGCATAACGGTGTGGTTATTCATGACTGCAAGGTCATGGTGTCTGACAGTTACTGACTCCTATTGATTACTAATGTTATTGATTGTTGTTGATTATTGATCTGCATGTACCGGACATATGGTGGGAACATCTTCAGTGTAGTCAAAAGGTTCCTCGACCTATTTGTGTCCCCTTGTAAGTTTACTTATTAAGTTCAGATGCGCTAACAAGTGTTATCATAGACAGAGATGGATCTTTTCGACCCCATAAAGGTTTAGTTAGTTCAAATGCAAGTGCACTGCTGATGGCCTTTCTCTCAATTAACAAGAGCTAGAGGGTAAGGACACTGGTGTAAATGACTAACGTAATCAATCCAAAGTTGCTGCAAACAGTAACTTATAGTTGTGAAGACGTTTGCAGGCAAACCTGCAATCTCACTGAACGGCATTGTGGCAAAACCTGTAGGCATTTATTGTGCCTTCCAAGAAACGCATTGTCAGCACATATTTGCCTGGAATTTGTCTCAAAAGGTCAAACAGTTGCAAGTCAAGGGTCATTTATAAAAATATGTTTTAAATTAAGTTTAAGGCTGGTACATTTGATTATGCTATTTGGATGGAAATAATACGTTCCAAGTGCAAAACGTTGTTTGGAAAATATCTGGATGCTGCCTCAGACATTTTACAAGTAAAAGGTATGTGCTTCATTAGCTGAATTTAAAAGACATCTTAAAAGAGCCATACAGCAATGATCAAGAATCAAGGATAAAAACGTATTATCAAAACGCTCACATGCATGGATGATTCTAAAAAATTACACAGTTCCATATAGACAGTCCCACATAGGGTCATGTTATTCAATATTTTTATAAAAAGTACATTACATTACTTACATATTTGGAGGACTTCCAACACATGATTTTGATCCATCATGGATTAAGCAGAAGTAAGAATATATCTGCAGGCTGTGTAATCAAGCTTTGGAGATTTGTATCCATATTGTCTGCATTTGCCTTGAATTACTAACTGAGTAGAGATCTATGTTGAAAAAAACTATTAAAAGAGAAGGGCATCCATACTTGCAGGCAGTCTATGGTTGTGTGCTTTGACCCGAACAACTTGCATTTAAAACATATCCTTTAATAAATACTTCATTGCCCTTGAAAGCAAATTAGCAAATTTTTGTGACAATAAATTTTCTTTTGGCTAAGTAAATGGACCATTACTTCTTGGTTATTTCAAAACTTTTTTATTCACAATGGTGCATTGGGTTTAATATGGTTTTGGATTCTTGTGAGTGATTGCTTGTTCATATTTCCACTGTTGCTATTACTTTTTATTATATCAATCAATCAATCATGGATTTGTAGAGCGCGGCTAATCACCTATAGGATCTCAAGGCGCTGTATGTGGGCGTGCTGGTCAGTCGAAGACCCAGGTCTTGAGGTCCTTCCTGAACTGCTTCAGTGATGCGGTCTGCCTGAGCTTGAGAGGTAGTGCTTTCCATGTCTGGGTTGCTAGGTAGGAGAAGGATCTTCCTCCTGCTGTACTTTTCTGGATCTTGGGGACGGCTGCAAGGGCGAGCTGGGAGGAACAGAGACGTCTGTTGGGTATGTAGGAGGTGAGGCGGTGGCTGAGGTATGCCGGTCCTATGTTGTGCAGTGCCTTGTAGGTGTGGATCAGGAGTTTGTATGTGATGCGCTTGTTGACTAGGAGCCAGTGTAGGTCTCTGAGGTGGAAGCAAATGAGGCTGTGTCGGGGGATGTCCAGGATGAGTCTGGCTGATGCATTCTGGACTCTTTGTATTCTTGATTGAAGGTTTCTGTTGATGCCGGCATACAGTGCGTTGCCGTAGTCCAATTTGCTAGTGATGAGTGCGTGGGTGCCTATCGTGTTCATGTCCAGGGGAATTCATTTGAAAATCTTCCGCAGGAGTCGAAAGGTTTTAATTAACCATATACAATAAGGTTTTCATCTTTCATTTTCATTGAATAAATATATAAATGAAAGGATCGTGGGCAATTATGACCACACATTCAGCTAACATTCCTTCTCACACAATTCTAGTACAACATTGGCCATCATGCACAGTACTAAAATGACTCTCACATAATCCACACTACAAACTCATACTGTCCCAAGCAACCACAATCCATCAGCAAAGCGCTATGGTGTCTTTTTCGGAGAAGCAAACAATATATAAAAGCTACTACATCAATGTACATCACAATAGACAAATAATCTCTATGATGGGATGTTTGACAGATTCTCTACACAAATTTTTTTTGAACATATTGTGAAATGGTACACTTTAAAATACTACATTGCTGACCAAAAATTTAGTTTTATAAAATAACAAAGGAGAGAGAAAGACGCCCCGTAAATATTTCCAGCAACATCTAAAAATCATTAACAGGATGCACCAAAAAAATACATTTATATGGTCAAGGGGGAGATTTATGTGATCAAGTTAAATATAATAACCACAAAAAAAGAGTAGGGTGTGTGCTAATGAAAAACATTTAGAAACATCAACAAAGTTATAGAAAAGGCAGTGCTCCTCAGAATGCAATGGCAGTTAAAGAGTTAGCACTTTACCATATACACAAGCTAGAAAATGTAGTTCCTTTTACTTCTCCTGGAGAAAGAATGTAGGGAGGATCTAGAAAATAAATTAACGATTTTGCTTAAGGAGACCTGCTTTTAATCCACATGATCAAATTGAGTGATATTGGCTTTCTCTCTTTCTATACACCTCAGTTTCTTTGATCTCAATAGGAGGTCAACATGGCATTCACTTTGCAGAGCAATTTGTAAAGGACATACATTATCAGTGAACACCCCTTAAGCACAATGGTGGGTATATTATGTGCGACTTAAGTGCCACATAGTGCACTCTACAAATCCCAATAATATAATACAAAAGCATGCACAAGAAGAGAGTTATCCAGTGAACCATCTTCAATAATAGTCATTCTAACAGGAATACTTGGGATAGGTGTAGATAACTTACAGCTCCCTATTTTACCTAGCTACAGCTGTACCGCTCCTTAGAAATTCAACATTCAACTTGGACTTCGCCCAGAATAAGGTTTATAAGTATTAGATCCTGGTGAAGGGAATACTCTGTCACAAACATGACCAATATCCCACCCGCCATTTTACGATGCCCGTAGGATATAATGAGATTGTAATATGGCAGATGGGCCATCCATTATGTTGGTGTCAGAGTATCCCCCTTCCCCAAGATCTAAATCAGGCCCTAAGTCTGTCCATGTATGGTCCATACATGTATGACTGAGCCTAGAGCTGTATATGTCCCAAGCAAATCCTACAGAGACTTGCAATCACACAAATATTAGATTAGGGCATGTGACCTGCTCAACATAGCTTTGGTTTTCAGAAATTAAAGACGTTATCCAAATAGAAGGATGCAAATACATTGCATAAACAATAAAAATGCAATAAACACATCTCTTCACCGACATGTACAACTGTGTATAGATGTCTTTAAAAAAGTTTAGGTGAGAAGGACAAACAATATTTGAATGAGCATCAACTTGTCATCACATCTTATGGTTTGTTGCTTACTCTATATTTTATTTATTAAAAAAAATAGGGGAGGTTGGAGTAATTGAAAATCAAGATGGCCATGTTTATTTACTTCTAAAGACCCAAAAACATAGCAGAGCCTGTGAGGCAATAAAAGTGACTTAACTCCCTTGGGACGGGGGCAATGAAAGGCAGCCTCTGCTGTCCTCCTAGTTACTGGCATTGAGTGCACTGCCGAAAGGAGGGAATAAATGCGTTAGCAGTGGCGGGCTTATCTTTCTTCGATGAAACCAACATTAGGCAGCTCTAGGCATGTTATTTGGTTCCTCATTTGGTAATAAGACTACATGGCTAGGATGGCAGCACCACTGGACATCAGAGACAGGGTACAACCCACGTTACTTGGTAGCTGTCAGCCTAACTCCTGGCTAGCTCGCAGTGCCTCACCCAAACTTCCAAGCATGTTGGTTTTAAAGGTGATATGTGGCAACCTGAACCTGACACTGAGTCCTCGTCGTGGATATAGATCCTACCCATTTCACTTGGTTACTCATACATGCCAAGGCAAGACACAAAATGCAAACTGGATTTCAATGAGTTTATTGAAGAAGTTGTATTATAGTGTGAAAAGCATGTGCTGTGATAATAAGTCAGATGAAACAGGGCACAGCAACCAGCATTAGAGGCAAAGTGAAGAAGATGAACAACCCCACCATGTTGTGTGATTATAGAAGGCCTAAATGTTTCTACCAAAACCCTCTGTCTAAACCTGAGAGCATAGTGGTGGTAGCCCTTCTGCCTTGCTAGACCCAAAGGGGTAGTCCCAGCTCCTTAGCTGAATAGAGTAGCTTGTTGACTGGATGGCAATCCTCTCTGGAACCTGAAGAGTCAGTGTCAGGATCAGCAAAGTTATCTGACTTGTGGTACGCATCCCAGGACAGTCATGACTGGAATGCCCTCTACCCTCATTGGGTCTATGTGTTGTTTATATAATGAACCCATGCATCGTTTGGAGAACAGTTTTGATGCAAATGCTATGTCTCGAAGATAGAAACTGGCTCCTGAGCTGGCAATCCAATTTAGCATATCATGTACTGTACATGGCAGCCTTGGACAAAGTACAGATTACATGTTGTTAAATATGCAGCCTGAACCTTGCCTTCGTAGAAGGAGCCACTGATAAAATATATGAAAACAATTGCTAAAAGCTGGCTTGCTAAAACATGTGGAAATTGAATATGAATATAAAAAAGTGCAATCCGTGAAACTATGCTAGGAAAGGGGTGTCCAGCCCAAGTACTAACGGGGTTCTCACTACACCCTCATCTTGCCAGTATTGGAGTGCAGATTCTAGCCTCCTAAAAAAATGAAAACTATTTAAAAAGGTCTTTAAAACTATAAAATGAATGTCCAAGTCAACAAGCAGATCCAAAAGAACATACACAAATTAAAAAAATAATTCACTTGGGTAAAAACAGCCAATTAAAAGTCACTAGCATCTCACATGAGGTCATCAAACATATCATTGGAGATGGAATCCAGGAGAGACCCCACTTTGGCAGATGATATAACCATCAGAGCCTCATCCAAGAGGTCAAAGGAGCACACATGATCCATTGCCTCAGCCGTAGCCGAGGGGGCAGTATTCTATGCCGTGCCAGATGAATGAACTACTGGAACTGGAGTGACCTGGTTCCTGAAAGATGGCTCATAGAAGGCCTCACAAAGCAAGTACAGTCCCATAGGACAATTCCAGGAATGAACCCTCATGGGAAACATCATCAGATTCATGTCCATAGAAAATACTTGTTGGTGAACAAGACACACTCCCATTGCTTTCTTGTAAGATCACCATAAGCAACAGAAAATGGCTGCACACAGCAGAAAACTAGTTGACATGACAATGACCAATCTCTATCAAGTTCTGTTAACAGTGCTGCTCCAAAGTACTGCATCATGCGTTCACGACACATTTGGGTTGTCTGAGCGCCATCACTTTTCCTGATGGGGATGCAGCAGCCATTGTGAATCAAAAATAGCAAAAGCAGCATACCGCCAATTCATGCCAATAAAATATGGAAGTCTCTAAAACACTTCAAAACGTATGTATAATCCCCATAACAGTGTGGAATGTAGTTACAAATTCAGATCCTTTGAGTAGAAGGATAAGTTAGCCGCCGACACATTGCAAGTGCCTTGCAATGCCACCAGTTTACAAATCATTGAATGGCTTACAGAAATCTCACATTCGCTTCCACTAAGGAAAACCTCTTTTTCCCCACTCAAGCATTTGTAATGGAAAAGCAATTCCCATATCTCATGCATATAACTCTCTCCTAAATTTTCAAATCTGCCAACAGGAAAATGTTTCATGAACAAGGTGAATTTAAATGTAGATATAGGCAAGGGTATTGCCCCATGTATTACCCACACTAATGATGGTGTTTCAGTTACAGTAAAAGACAACTTTTTCAACTTTTCTATAATAGGCTGGATGCAACTTGCTTACTTTTTCTCTATTATCTGTTGTTTTTGAGTAAGGTTGAATGTGTCAAGTAACTCATTGGAGTTCCCGTGCTTCCGCAGCAGTGGTTCACCTTCAGGACCTGTAAAGTCCAACATAGCTGGAGCTAAGCTAGTTTCGCACATATTGTAAAAATGACATTTCATTTTGAATTATGTTAATAGCAGAAGACACAATGTTATTTAAAGAGTAAATATGAGTGGAGAATGTTCTCATACCATTATCGACAATGGCTAATACTTTGTCTAAATTTGCCTTATTTATTTGCCTTAAAAGAGCAGCAGTTTGCATTTGTGAAAGCTTCCATATTTCATTGCATATTTCATATAGAAATATTTTAGAGCATGGTTTTCTAGGACCTTATAAGAAATCTTGTAAGTTTACACCCCCAGAAAGGGGGGACAGGTGTTCTTTTACAGCTGCTAACGTGGAGTGTTGCAACCATTGCAGACATAATTTAGCCACCCTATATGTAGTCACAATGCGTGAATGTTTTCTAGTGATGTAACAAGGGTCCAGTCTGCTTGCTCTAAAACCCAGCGTGGAGTTAATAAAATGCGAATTGCCAACAATTTGTGTCCACTGGCCACAATAACCACCCATTGGGACATGAAAGTGTTGAATTTAATGTACCATTCTGAACCATCTCATTGAGCTGGTCTTCTGAAAGGTTCACAATCTTTTGTCAATTTTCAAATTTATCAAATGAGGGAATACTGGACACATTTAGGCCCTCATTATGACATTGGCGGTAAAGGCCGCTTACCGCCGTGGTGACAGCCGCCAACATACTGTCGCAGAGGCGAACATTTGTTCGCCAAATTATGACACACACACACTAAGCCGACAGAATACTGCCATAAAAACACAAATCTGACAGATCAAAGGTAAGTGGTAAAGTATCGGTACGAACAACCACACCGTCACTCCAACAAAACAACCCCCTCCATATTATGACCCTCGAATCACCACGGCGGACATCAACGGTGGTAAACCATTGGCGGTACACACCAGCGCGGTCAGAATAGTCACCCAAAAACAAGACAACACAACATTGGCCAAGACTAAAAGCACACACCTGACACTAATACATACACCACACCCACCCTCCCAAAGCACTATAAAACACACACCCACATTACCCACAGCCCTTTACGAACACGAAAAATTGCCAAGTGATAGCCGCCAAATCATAGAACCGACTACACACACACCACAAACACCCATTCATCTGCACCCAACACCCCACCACATTAGTCAACACCCACTGCACAACACACACCCCACAACAACCATGTCCCCACAAAGGCATCCCCGTTTCACTGATGAGGAGTTGCGGGTCATGGTGAAGGAAATAGTCAGGGTAGAGCCACAGCTGTTTGGAGCACAGGTACAGCAAATATCCATGGCAAGGAAGATGAAGCTATGGCGGTGAATTGTGGACCGGGTGAACGATGTGGGACAGCATCCACGAACAAGGGACGACATCAGGAAGAGGTGGAAATGGTATTTGTGGGCCATATGTGTAACAGGCTGGATTGTATGGTTAATGGTGTCCTCCTGTCAGTGCCCAACAAAAGAAGGGATTGTGGCATGCCATTGCCAAGGATGTGCAGACCGTGGGGGTCTATAGCAGGCGGAGCACCCACTGTAGGAAAAGGTGGGAGGACCTGAGATGCTGGGCCCGGAAGACCGTGGGAGCCCAGCTGGGGATGGCCTCCCAACGAGGGCGGTGTGCCCGTTGGAACCTGACCCCCCTGAAGGCCCGTGTACTGGCGGTGGCCTACCCAGAGCTGTATGGGCGCTTGAGGGCAGCACAGCAGCCACAAAGGGGTGAGTACAGTGAGCGTGACAACAATTATTGTTGGGTGGCATGGGATCCTGGTGGTGGGTTTCAGTTAGTGGGTGCCCCTTAATGCCAGCTCAGCCATTGCTGCGTGATACAGCTCAAGGTAAATGGGTGTATAGCAAAATCTAGTAACCTAGCTAGGTTGCATTCCATGTCAGACAGGGCTTATTGGGTCCTAGGAGGGGTGCAGTTGGCGGTGGTTGGCTCTCATCTTGCTGTGGCACCTATGTGTGTATGCCAACTGTGATCTTGGTGCTGTAATTGACCCAGTGCTCCTTTTCTCCCCACCCCTGTTTTTGTCTATCAACCTGTCCATGTGTGCATTAGCATCATCTGGCGGAGGAGCAGGGGCACCGGCGACTGAGGGAGTTGCATCCCACAGGACCCAGGAGGCAGAGTCCACCGACACCGAGGGGGCCAGTGGGACAGAGGGCGAAGGGAGCACCACGGCGGAGACAGGAGGTGACAACACTGACTCTGATTCCTCCTCCGATGGAAGCTCGATGGTGGACACCTCTGGAACCATCCCAGCTACAGGTACAGCCGCCACCCCCTGTACCAGCACCGCCCTCCCAGTAGCCCCCAACCGAGTTGCCCATGCCTGCTCACCCAGGAGGGTGGGTATCTCCTTTGCTCCAGGCGCCTCAGGCCCTGCCTCAGTCAGCCCTGCTGCCCTCAGTGAGGAGGCTATTGACCTCCTGAGATCCATCTCTGTAGGGCAGTCTACCATTGTGGATGCCATCCAGGAGCTGGCATCTCAGATGCAGCAATGCAATGCATACCTAGCGGGTGTCCACAGTGGGTTGGCAGCCCTACAGAGATCGTTCCAGCCTCTGGCCTTCTCTCTGATGGCAGCCAGTGTCCCTGTTTCTACCGTCTCCCCTCCAACTACCACTTCACAGTCCCAGTCTCCTCAACCCCAAACCATCCCAGGCACAGAAACAGAGAAGCATGCACACAAAACATCACACAAGAGTAGCACAGTCAAACACAGGCAGCACATTTCAGGCCACAAGCACTCACACAAACAACAGACAGTTGCACACACAACCACATCCACTGTCTCCCCCTCCTCCTCCCACAGTCACATCCGCACTCACACATGCATGCACTGCATCAACAGCCACCACCACCATCACCACATCAAGCAGCACACACACCTCACTTGTAGACACCTCCACAACACCCATCCATGCGTCCTGTTTGTCCTCTCCCACCCTGTCTGCCCCCCTCCTAAGGACAAAAACGCACATACACACTCAGACACCCAACAGCCATCCACCTCACAAACGTACACTGTCCATGCACCTGCACCCAAGTCCAGCAGACGTACACCTCTGACAGCCACTCCCTCAACCTCCAGTCCCATCCCCCTCCCACATCCCGCCCCAACACCCCTAAGAAGCTTTTCCTTGCACGTCTTGAACTCCTCCCCCCTCCTCCATACCCCCCATCCTGCCAGTAAGAAAGGGGCCCAACAACTAAGCCAAGCACATCAGCCACACAGTCTGCCACTGCTCCCATCAAATCATCAGCTGCTGACACAAAGGGGACCCAGAGTGTGACGGCTGCCACTCCTACTGAGAGCACACCTCCTACTCAGAAGGGGAGAACTAGGGTGGTGAAAAGTAAGGGACAGGAGATGGGGACAATGGAGGCAACTCCTATTCCTGGAGCAAGGACACAAGTGACATGTCAAAGGCCAAGGGGGCCTGTCACAAGAGGGGACACATGGATCCCTCTATACCACCAAAGATTGCTAAAGATCCCCCTCCACCAGCAAAGAAAGGGAAGGTTCCCACTCAACCACCAATGAAAGGGAAGGTTCCCACTCAACCACCAATGAAAGGAAGGGTTCCCACTCAACTACCATTGAGAGGGAAGGTTCCCAATCAACCACCAATGAAAGGCAAGAGGCCCAATCCACCAGCAGAGGGCAAGGAGCCCCCACCTCCAGCACAGGTACAGGAGCCCTCACCTCCAGCACAGGCACAGCAGCCCTCACCTCCAGCTGAGGCACAGGAGCCCTTACCTGTAGCACAAGCACAGCAGCCCTCACCTCCAGCTGAGGCGCAGGAGCTCTCACCTCCGGCACAGGGGCCCTCAGCTCCAGCTGAGGCACAGGAGCCCTCAACTCCAGCACAGGCACAGTAGCCCTCACCTCCAGCTGAGGTATAGGAGCCATCACCTCCAGCACAGGCACAGGAGCCGTCACCTCCAGCAGAGGGCATGTAGGCCACCCTCCAGGGACGGTTGTACAAGAAACCCCCTCCAGATCCTGTGGGCACATTTCTCACATCAGAGACTGTGGCCTTTCACTCCCCAGCAAAGACAGATGGGCATGGAGCCCCCTCCAGAACCAGTGGGAAAGTTCCCCACTTCAGAGACTGTGGCCTAGCACTCCCCACCAAAGACAGATGGGCATGGAGCCCCTCCAGAACCAGTGGACAAGTTCCCCACTTCAGGTCTGTGGCCTTGCACTCCCCAGCAAAGACAGATGGGCATGGAGTCCCCTCCAGAACCAGTGGGTAAGTTACCCACTTCAGTCCTCACCAAAGACAGATGGGCATGGAGCCTGACTTCAGCTGAGGTGGCCACTGTCTCTCCCTCCTGAGGTGCCTGCCTATTTACAACATGATGCCCATGAACAGTGTATTCCGGAGTATGTCAGGAGTCAAGTTTGGCCTTGGACTGTGCCCTTTGGCCATGTGGCCCTTTTGTACTTTATACTGGCCATTGGCCCATTCTGAACGTTGTGGGGGTCATTACAACATTGGCGGTAAAAGCCGCTTACCGCCGTGCAGAAGACCGCCAACCCACCGCCGCAGCCGAGGAATTCCGCCACAGCTATTACGACCCACATCTCGAAATCCGACAAAATTCAGACACCCACACAAGTTCACCACACCAAAGGTCAGTGATAAACTGGCGAAAACAAAACCTCCACCGTCACGCCAACAGAAACACGCCCATGCTATCAGGACCCATGAATCCACGCGGAGGTCTTTCAACCGCAGTATTCCATTGGCGGTACACACCGCCGCACTCAAAATACACACACATCTCCAAAACACCGCCACATTGGACAATTCGAAAGACACACACCTGAGACACATACACACACCACTCCCACACACTCAATACTATATAAAACACACACCCACATCACCCACAAACCCCTACGACCAAACATTTTGACGAAGGCCAGAGAGACAGCACAGCATAGACAACCCCACCACACAGAGGCACACAACACCATCACCCACACTACATCCACGCACAAAACACCACACACCACTACATATCACCACACTCACCACCACATACACCACCCTACACATCCCCTACACCACCCCATGGCACGACAAAGACACCCCAGGTTCTCAGAGGAGGAGCTCAGGGTCATGGTGAAGGAAATCGTACGGGTAGAGCCACAGCTATTTGGAGCACAGGTGCAGCCCACCTCCATAGCTAGGAAGATGGAGCTATGGCGCAGAATAGTCGACAGGGTCAACGCAGTGTGACAGCATCCAAAAATCGGGATGACATCAGGAATAGGTGGAACGACCTACGGGGGAAGGTGCATTCCGTGGTCTCCAGGCACAACATCGCGGTACAGCGGACTGGCGGCGGACCCCTACCTCCTCCCCCACAACTAACAACATGGGAGGAGCAGGTCTTGGCCATTATGCATCCTGAGGGCCTCGGAGGAGTCGGTGGAGGAATGGACTCTGGTAAGTCAAATCTTAACTATCATATCCCCCACCCTACCTGCATGCTATCACAGACCCCCACCCTCACCCCCTCCCCTATCACTCCAACTCCTCACATATGTACTACTAACACAAACCACCCATCCCAACACCAAGCCCTGCATGACACAACAAAGCATGGATACCCATCACTAAAGCATGCCCACTGCACATACTCATAACACCCCCCCAACCATCATCACACAAGCCCCCACACAGGAATGCAAGCACTGGGGTACAAGTTCACCCTCCCATTGCACACCATGACACACACAGATGCAATAATCATGCCTTTCCACCCCTGCAGGACCACTACCCAACGTCACCAGACAGGAGGGTCCAGACATCTCTACCCCACCCACAGAAGAGAGGCCAACAGTGATGACAGCAGCTCTGTCCAACTGGATCCAGATGACCAGCCCGGACCCTCGTGGGCCTCGGGACAGTTGGTTCCCCACACCCAGTCACAGGCCACCACAGACCTTCCACCCTCTGGTAACACCAGCACAGCACCCACCCAGCGGGCTCATACCTCCGTACCCAGGACACGTCAATCAGCTGGGTGTCCACCACTACAGGGAACCCAGGATAACCCACCACCCCAACAACAACAGGGACTTGGGGGCAGTGGTATTGGGCACACGGTCCAGGGGACGGAGGTCCAGGAACACAGGGGAAGTGGGAGGGCTGCTGTGCGACAGGGGGCGGACAGGCCAAGGGAACCCACTCTCCACGAGGCCCTCTCCTCCATCATGGGAGCATACCACCACTCCCAGGAGATGATGGCAACGGTCCTGGCCAAGTTTCAGGAGACCCAGCGCCTGCAGGAGGAACAGTATTTGGGCTTCAGGGAGGAACTCAGATCCATCAACTCCACCCTGGGCACCATCGTAGGGGTGCTGAAGGAGATACTCAACACCAGGAGGGACACCGTGGCACTCCAAGGGGCCCCTGACACTAGCATGGACGATGAACTGCCCACCACCTCCGCCGGCGCTAGTGGACAGGAGGCACCGCCACAGGACCACCACACCAGCACCCCACCCCCTGCAGACAGAGAACCACCCCGCAAGCGGTCCCTGAGATCTAGGAACAGGACAGAGCACGATGCCAAGACCCCCGCCAAGAAATGACCCCACTCTGATTGTCATCCCACTGTCCCACTTTGGAACCCTGTCCATATTGGAACTGCCCCAGCTCCACTTCCTATGCCCATATGGGCAGTGCACCTGTGAGACGAATAGACTGGACTCTGCCATGGACATTCCTCCATCATCACCCCTCACCATTTGACCACCCCTCTCCAATATTTAGCACTTCAATAAACACCCTTGAACCACAAAACAATCTGGAGTCAGTCTGTGATTTTGAAAATGTGTATTACCAATGACAGTGACAAAATCCGTTCTCAAATGTAATGTCAACATACCTATGTCACACATCTCAAGTCCATGAGGGATCTAAGCAGATGACACACGTTGGTAACCACACCTGTGAAACCGTAAGGGAAATGTACAACTCAGTTACCATATACTGGTTGAAATCGAAAGACAGGATAGAGGTAGAAGTGTGAAAGTACTTGTAGTAGGCAGGAATGTGTTCTCACCTGTGTGTCACTGGAAATATTGCTGGATAACTGAGTCCCTGTTGTCAATGTCTTCTTCCTCTGCTTCCTCCTCATCACTGTCCACAGGCTCCACAGCTGCCACAACACCGCCATCTGGACCATCCTCCTGCAGAAAAGGCACCTGTCGTCGCAAAGCCAGATTGTGAAGCATACAGCAGGCCACGATGATCTGGCACACCTTCCTTGGTGAGTAGAATAGGGAACCACCTGTCATATGGAGGCACCTGAACCTGGCCTTCAGGAGGCCGAAGGTGCGTTCGATCACCCTCCTAGTCCACCCATGGGCCTCATTGTAGCGTTCCTCTGCCCTTGTCCTGGGATTCCTCACTGGGGTCAGTAGCCATGACAGGTTGGGGTAACCAGAGTCCCCTAATAGCCTCACCCGGTGCCTCTGGAGTTGACCCATCACATAAGGGATGCTGCTATTCCGCAGGATGTAGGCGTCATGCACAGAGCCAGGGAACATGGTATGTTTGGCAGACCAGTACATCTCCCAGGTAAATACTATCTGTATATTCATCAAATGATAACTCTTCCGGTTCCAGTACACCTGTTTACTCCTGTCCTGTGCGGGGGGACCAGAGCTACATGGGTCCCATCAATGGCACCTATGATGTTAGGGATATGTCCCAGGGCACAGAAGTCACATTTAACTGTAGCCAAATCCTCCACCTGAGGGAAAACGATGTAGCTCCGAATGTGTTTCAGCAGGGCAGACAACACTCTGGACAACACGTTGGAAAACATAGGCTGGGACATCCCTGATGCCATGGCCACTGTTGTTTGAAATGACCCACTTGCTAGGAAATGGAGCACTGATAACACCTGCACTTGAGGGGGGATCCCTGTGGGATGGCGGATTGCTGACATCAGGTCAGGCTCCAACTGGGTACACAGTTCCTGGACTGTGGCACAGTCAAACCTGTAGGTGATGATTAAATGTCGCTCCTCCATTGTCAACAGGTCCACCAGCAGTCGGTACACCGGAGGATTCCGCCATCTCCTCACATGTCCCAGCGGACGGTGCCTAGGAAGGACAACAGCGACCACAGAGTCAACCAACTCAGAGGTATGTACCCACAGTCTACACAGAACATGAAACATAATCTAAAAAGTTGTCTGTATGTGTGTGGAGTCCAGGCCTAGGTATGTGTGACGCAGTTAAAAATGAAGCCATGTGGGCCCCTGAAATGGCGGCTGCCTGTCCTCTAAACTGGGACAATGGGATGTGAGGTAACTGCGCTGGCGTTCTACACTGTCGTGGTAGGCGGTCGAAGACTGCGGCGCAATGCTGCATTGGTTAACATTGGTTCCTATGGGTCCCAGGAGCCAATGACGAAGTGCGCCGGCGGTGATGATACGCACCGCTGCGGACGTGACTGCCATTTTCTATCTGTTCAATCACTCGATACCTGATTTTCGACAGGAGAGGACCTATACTGCAAGTGCTGCTGTGACCTCGGTCTGGAAGAGACAATGGCTTCTGCGTCTGGGGAAAGGGCCCCTGCCTTCACTGCACAGGAGTTGGAGAAGCTTGTGGACGGGGTCTCCCCCAGTACACGCTACTCTACGGTCCTCCAGACATACAGGTAAGTACACAGGGAGCACGTTGTATGGGCTATGCCTGAGTGGAGGGGGCTGGTTGTAAGAAGGAAGGGGCCACAGTTCTGCGTGCATGAAGGACTGTGAATGCATGTGCCACATGGCAAGGGTAGGGATGTGGGCGGAGGCTCAGCTGTGGATGGCCTCCCAACGTGGGAGGGGTGCCCGTCGCACCATGACCCCCCTGATGTTCCGGATCCTGGCGGTGGCCTACCCTGAGTTGGATGGGCGCTTGAGGGCATCACAGCAGACACAAGGGGGTGAGTCAAACATCATTCTGCTGACTTTGCGTGCAGTGAAGGTGTCTGGGTGGGGGAGGAGGGCTGTGGGTTTCCCTAGGCCAGGGCGAGTTCCGTAGGCTAGGCCCCTCCGTAATGCAGGCCATGTGGCACTCCACCCCACCTCTGTAGAGTGCCAAATACAGCTATACATGCCCCTGTGTCATCTATCTGTGCAGATGTCGACCGTAGCCATGTAGGACATATCCCAGGAATTGCAACTGTAGAGCCCAACAGCGTGGCGTAGTGCAGGGGGCTGCTGTGTCTGTATTGTCCGCCAACGGTAGCGGTAAGCCATGCACTCAACCTGTCTTTCTTCTGTCGTCCCCCCCCCCTTTTTTTGGTCTCCCTGTTCTTGTGTGCATCAGCATCATCAGGCGGAGGTACAGTGGCACCGGAGCACGAGGGAGCTGCATCCCACATGGCCATGGAGGGCCACACCACGGACTCAGAATACACCAGTGGGACGGAGGGTGAGGGGAGCTTCACGGCGGTCACCGGATCTGCAACCAGCGATACGGACTCGTCCTCCGATGGGAGCTCCCTTGTGGTGGCGGCAAAATCTGTGCCCCCCACTTCTACAGGTACAGCCCCCCTACCAACACTGCCCTCCCAGCAGCCCCTCAGCCTTCGCCCCGTGCCCGCTCACCCAGGAGGGTGGGCATCACCTTCGCCCCAGGCACCTCAGCCCCTGCCCCTGTCACCTCTGCTGCCCTCAGTGAGGAGGCCATTGACCTCCTCAGGTCCCTCACTGTTGGGCAGTCTGCCATTTTGAATGCCATCCAGGGTGTAGAAAGGGAATTGCAACACACAAATGCATTCCTGGAGGGCATTCATTCTGGTCGGCTGCCCTTCATTGAACCCTGCAAACTCTGGCTTCAGCACTGATGGCAGTCATTGTCCCTGTCTCTAGCCTCCCCCCTCCAACTTCCTCCACCCAGACCCAATCCCCTGTACCCCTGCCTATCCCAAGCACACCATCAGACCAGACTGCACACACCTCAACACACAAGGGAAGCTCAGGCAAACATAAGCACCACACATCACACAGGCACTCACGCAAGCATCACACACATACAGACACAGCAACATCCACTGCCTCCACTGTGTCGTCTCCCTCCTCTCTCCCAGTGTCGTCTACACTCACACCTGCATGCACTACCACTACAGCCACTAGGTCCCGCAGCAGCACACCCACCACCACACCCCGCTCACCTGCACTCACCACCCCCACTATCATTTACACGTCCCCTGTGTCCTCTCCCAGTGTCTGTGACGTCCCCTCCCAAAGTACACAAACGCAGGCACACACCCACCCAACATACATCCAACTCACGACAGCCTCCAGCGCATGCACCTGCACCCAAAGCCACAAACGTTACACCTCCTACAACCACCTCCTCTTCCTCCACTCCCAGACCCTCTCCAGCTACCCATCCCAGTGTACCGAAGAAACTTTTCCTGACCATGCTTGACCTCTTTCCCACCCCCCCCTCCAATTCATAAGTCCCGTACTAGCACCTCAGCCAAAAAATCTCCGGTACCAGTGGTGCCTGTTAGAGGTATGTGGAGTGCACCGGGCACCAGGGCAGCCAGTGTGACATGGAGCCACAGCACAGCCAGTCCCCCCCCTGTGAAGCACCAGAGGTTGGACAGTGCCCGGCGGGAGTGGGGGAAGACTCCCGCCAGCAAAGCTGCTCACAAGGGTCCCGGGGGGAGTGTCCACTCAGCTGTGACTCCTCCCAAGGTGGGGAAGGGGCAGAAGAAATTGCCAAAGTCTGGGAAGAGCAGCATGGCGGAGAAGACCGCCATCATCCCCGCTGCCCAGGAGGCCACCGCCAGCCCCATCGTCACTGGCCAGGAGGCCACCGCCAGAGTCAGTGCCCAGGAGGGCAGTCCCATCGTCAGTGGCCAGGAGGCCACCACCAGAGTCAGTGCCCAGGAGGGCAGCTCCATCGTCAGTGGCCAGGAGGCCACCGCCAGAGTCAGTGCCCAGTAGGGCAGCCCCATCGTCAGTGGCCAGGAGGCCACCGGCAGCCACAGCCCAGCTGCCAAGGAGGGCCCCGGCAGCCACAGCCCAGCTGCCCAATGAAGGACCGCCAGCCACAGCCCAGCTGCCCAATGAAGGACCGCCAGCCCCAGCCCAGCTGCCCAATGAAGAACCGCCATGGCAAGCACCGCTGAACAAGTCAGGCACAGCAAACTCAAGCACCGCTGAACAGGGCAAAGACCACTGAACAGGGTAAAGACCGCCATGGCAAGCACCGCTGAACAGGTCGGACACTGCAAATTCAAGCACCGCTGAACAGGTCAGACACTGCAAACTCAAGCACCGCTGAACAGGGCAAAGACCGCTGAACAGGGCAAAGACCGCCATGGCAAGCACCACTGAACAGGTCAGACACTGCAAACTCAAGCCCCGCTGAACAGGGCAAAGACCGCTGAACAGGGCAAGGACCGCCAACTCAAGCACCGCTAGCCCATGAGTGGCAGGGCCAGTGACAGAACTGGGACCGTCACGGGGAGAGTGATGCACTCTGGGCACCAGTCCCCCTCCAGAACCAGTGGAGACATGCATCCACTACGTCTGTCCTTAACAGGATGAAGCACTCTGGGCACCAGTCCCCCTCCAGAACCAGTGGAGACATGCATCCACTCCATCTGTCCTTCACAAGATGAAGCCCTCTGGGCACCAGTCCCCCTCCAGAACCAGTGGAGACATGCATCCACTACGTCTGTCCTTAACAGGATGAAGCACTCTGGGCACCAGTCCCCCTCCAGAACCAGTGGAGACATGCATCCACTCTGTCTGTCCTTCACAGGATGAAGCACTCTGGGCACCAGTCCCCCTCCAGAACCAGTGGAGACATGCATCCACTACCTCTGTCCTTAACAGGATGAAGCACTCTGGGCACCAGTCCCCCTCCAGAACCAGTGGAGACATGCATCCACTCCATCTGTCCTGCACAGGATAAAGCACTCTGGGCTCCAGTCCCCCTCCAGAACCAGTGGAGACATGCATCCACTACCTCTGTCCTTCACAGGATGAAGCACTGTGGGCACCAGTCCCCCTCCAGAACCAGTGGAGACTGTTATCCACTTGAGAGACTGTGGCTTTGCACTCCCCAGGATGGTCCAGTGGGCAACCCACCCACTGTAGAGACTTGAGAGACTGTGGCTTTGCATTCCCCAGGGTGGTCCAGTGGGCAACCCACCCACTGTAGAGACTTGAGAGACTGTGGCTTTGCACTCCCGAGGATGGTCCAGTGGGCAACCCACCAACTGTAGAGACTTGAGAGACTGTGGCTTTGCACTCCCCAGGATGGTCCAGTGGGCAACCCACCCACTGTAGAGGCTTGAGAGACTGTGGCTTTGCACTCCCCAGGATACATCAATGGGCATGGAGCCCCCTCGTGGATCTGGCGTGGCGCACTCATCCGGCTGAGGTGCCCCCACTTCCCTTCCCCCTGAGGTGCCTGTTGTATTTCTATCTGATGCCCCGGCAGTGTTCTCCGTTTTTATCAGGTATCTGATGTGGGCCTCGCCCATGCATTTTGGGCCCAGTGGTCCACGGACAATGAATGGTGCATTACCTGCACTACTAATCGTGATGTATATTTTGTTGAATGTGTATATATATATCTGTATATATTTGCTTTCTGTATTTTTATATATTACAATTGTTGAACTAATTTCCTTTTGTCTTTGCATTCTTCCGGAGGGGCTGGGGGTTGTTACTGTAATGTTTGGATATGCATTGGTGTGTGTGTTGTAGTGGGTGAGGGTCGGGGTGGGGGTGTTGCGTGTGTGTGTCCCTGTCTTTTGCCTCCCCCTCCCCTATGTCGTAGGTGCAGTACTCACCCTTGTCTTCGGCACCAGCGTTGATGATGGTCGTACAGGAGCAGGAAGACTAGTGCAGGAAGTATTTGGAGTTCCGGCTCCATGGTGTCCTCCTTCCTTGTGGAGTGTGTAGAGGTGAGCGTTTTCCCTTTGAAATGGCTGTTTCCGCCGTGTTTTTATCCACGGTGAATCCACCCCGGAAAAGGTGGCGGATTGGTAGGTTGTGATACTGTGGGCGGTACTTTGTCTCCCGCCTGTCTGTTGGCGGTGACCGCCGCGCTGTTTGTCTTTACCGCTGTGGCAGTCGGAGTGTTAAAGTGGTTGTCTTTGTTGGCGGTTTCCGCCACTGTCATAATTCCCATTTTTTTACCGCTGGCCTGTTTGTGGTCTTACCGCCACACCGTCCGCCTGGGTTGTAATGACCCCCTGTAGCCTGCATTCATATTCGAATGGACTATACTGTATGGTGGCTGTTGGCATTAAATAACACTGTTTGTTGATAATCATTGTGATCCTTGTTTCATTCTGACCTGTGTCCTGTGACATTGGTTTAACTCTGCAGCTGGTTCTGTGTATGGTGTGTGTGTGTGAATGGTGTGTGTTGTGCGTGTGTGTGTCACTCTCCTTTTCCTCCCTGCCTCCCTTGTGTGATCGGTGGCTGTACTCACCCTCGTCGTCTTCGTCGGCGTTCCAGGAGGGCCATGACGTAGAAGAGCATCGGGAAGACTTGAAGTTCTGGTAGCATGGTGGCAGCAGAGTCCTCTGTGTACTTGTTGGTGAGTTTTCTGTGTTCTGTTTCCGCCAGGCTTTTGATGGCGTTGGTACCGCCCCAGAAATCCTGGCGGTTTGCTGTGTCATAATATGGTGGGCGCTACCTTGTCTTCTGCCTGGCTGTTGATGGCTACCGCCATGGTCAGTGGTGTTAACACCCTAGACTCTAGGGCCTAGAGGTTGGTTTGTTTGTGTGTTTGCTGAACTGTTTTGTTCATGAACATCATTTGAAGTAGAATTAAACATGCTTTGAATAAGGATTCCATGCTTTGACCCTGCCAATCTTTTGTTCCCCAAACTGTTTTAAAGTCAATTGTCTTTTTCCAAAATTCATAGCCTGGTATGGCCAACTCTGAAACAAATCAATCTGAATAAATTAATCTAGTGTTGATCGGAAGTGTTTTCCTTTCTTTTGCAGTGGGTAATTTAAAATAATAGGACTCAGAATTTGTAGTGTAATGCTCAGAAAAATAAGTGAATTTTTAAACAAATGGTCTGTAACTCCCACTGGTGGAGTCAGGGACGGGAGTGGTGGAGTTCCCATCGTGTATCATTAAAAAACATTCTTGGGGTACTAGCTCTATGTAAATAATGATGTCCACAATAATGGTAACAGAACATTTCATCATAATTTACTGTGTTAATGTACATGTCTTCACATTCAAATAAAGTATAATATTGTAGCTCAGAAACCATATAATTATCTGTGTTGACATCACACTCATCAGAAACAACACCAGACCTAACAACATAATTAATGGAAATAAAAAAAAAAATGGAATTTGTAACATTTTGGTAGGATCAAATATATCATATGTAACTTTATCCCAGACAATCCGGTTAGGAACTGGAACCATAGAAAGGTTTACTTGTGACACCTCTCTATGTACTTTATGAGAAGATAAGTAAGGTTTCAAAAAAGCATCCACCAGTTAACAGCAGAGTGTTCAGAAAGATAATGCTCATGTATTAACAATAAGAAAACAATAGCAAATCCAATCCAGAGCAGGAAAGCAAGCAGTGGCAATATAATCCACAGGTAACACCAGGGACAAATCAAATAAGAGTGTTTAAACCAATTGTATAGCTTACGTACACCATGTACTGAGGCAGTAGCTGAATATGAAGCAGTCGAAGAAAAATCCTCTATGTTGGCAAAATAACCCAAAGAAGTTTGTGCAAAAACTGGAACCGGTGCTGGCAAAAGAGAACTGGTCGATATATCCAAAGGTTTGTTTGTCGTAGACAATCCCATCAAGTTTTGTTGCATTTGTAAATTGTAGATTAACATTTTGAACATTTCTTGCACTTGTAGCAGTAAATGGAAACAACAGGAGTTCATTCTCCACCATGGCCAACCTCAGGAAAACAATATCAGCATTGTTTAAGACTGGGAGAGGTTCTCCTGTATGGTACTGAGAGGGGTAAGGGAACTACCTAGGAATGGTCTACTATGTAGGATCAGCCACATGATGCAATTTTTTGTGATCAATGGAGACAAAGCGTTTGTCTTTACAACCAGGCAGCTGTGGAAGAATTACAATTCTTATACCTTGTATTCCAAGAACCCACAACGGTGCTGGTAGAATGGGTCAAACTCCTTCTTCACAGCAACATTTTATCAACCCAGATCCCCATTTTGTGCAATCCAGCCCGTGGAAGTTGTTGAATCCCACATTCCCAAAGTTGCGGCATATGTTGTAGAACGTTCATCTCGAAACTGTTGTAATTTCTGTAAGACAATGACACGTTAATTTATGTCAAAAGGTGTTTCTGCTGCAACTGCGCCAGGACCACCAAGATCTGGGACATACATAAGGATGCCAAACAGGACTTCATATGGGATATGGCCTCCCAAAGATCTTCTAGGTTGATTATTTTATGTTCTCACTACCCCATATAGGTGATGGATCCAGCTACAACCTGACTCTATAACCCTAGCTGCTAAGGACTCCTTTTTTCCTTTCCACAACTGAATTTCCCTCAAGATGGTAAGGTGAAGAAAAATGCACTGCTGTCCCCAATGTTCCTAAGGCATCCCTGTAAGTCCTAGAGGCAAAAGCAGGGTCTTAGGCTGAATGAAAACCGGCAGCTGCATATGCCCCGATAAAGACTTGCAAATCTTTAATAACAGTGCGATCATATCAGCCGATCACACAAGAGTGTACTGCTAGTAGGATGTATTTGTATGCATTATCTGAATTTAGGGGACCGCAATGGTCTAGGTACACACACCTCATAGGCTTGTTTGTTATTAAGAGGGATGTGTGCAATGGGTGCTTGATGGTGGAATCTTTTATTTGTTGACAGATGTCACAGCTAAGGACATAATGTTTGGTCCATTTGTATAGACCCTGCCACTGATAGCATTTTGCAAAGGGAAATAGTAGCTGCCACACCAGCATGGGCAGAAGCAACACCGTCATGAGCTGCTTTGATTAGTTGTAGCCTGCTATCTTGGTTGGGGATCATACAATCACCCACCCATGGAATTGTTGCAAAGGGAATGTTTTGGGCACTCAAGTGGTAGGAATATTTTGTTGGGTATGCTTTTGGTAAGGGCGTGATGTCAGCCGAAGCATTTACAGTAGCCAAAATGTCATTATCCACCCTTGTATGGGAATGAGTGATTGTAGCAACAGTTGCTGTAACAACTTCAGATTTGGCAACTTCATCAGCCAAGGAATTCCCTACAATGTGTACTCCAACTCGTTGATGGCCCAGTGTATGTATTATATGAGCTTGTGGCAGTTTGTCCTTTAACTCTGCCACTCTCCCCCACAGTAATTTGTGTTTTCATTGAAGGACTGGACACAATTTCAGGATTTGTATATTCCACCACCAAGATCAATGCTTGGAGCTTAGTGAATTATGCTGTACAATCTCCTAAGGAGTGTGTGTAGGTTTGTTGAGGGTGGAACTCATCATCTCTCATGATTCTATAAAAACCTGGGCAAGTCGGAATATTGGTGCTAAGTACCTACAGATGGTTGAGCTGAATCATCAGTATAGATGATATATTTATAGTGACCCAGAGGTACAGCATTAGTGGCACGGGGTATTCAAGTTCATCTTGAAGGAATTCTTGGGTCTGTAGTTTTGGATCGAAAGCAAAGTCGACGTCAGTGGCAGTCAAGGAGGTAGCCTATTGTATCCATCGCAGAAGTAATGCTTTTGCATTTGGAATGGTGGCTTTAGTTACAGCCTTGAGGGCTGGGACTAGGGTAACAACAATAATGTGCTTAACCTGGGCTCGAGGTCTCTCCTTGATGACAGCCATCTGAACTGCAGTCAGTAATTTTTCTGTTGGTGCAAGACACATTTCTGCATTTGAGTATAAGTGTGATTTGTTTGCAGTTGATACTGTGTCACTTTCAATGAATGTGACATATGTGAATCTGATGGCACCCGGAATTATCCGGATGAACAAATTTGTCTTGTTTTCACAAGTGTGTAAGTGTTTTGCTTCAAGCATGTCAGTATGTAATGATCAGATAATTTGTGTATGTTGCGGCGCCCAATGTTTGCTTGAGAAATCTGGACGTATTCAATTGTAGAATGATTTTATGCGTTCTGTATAATCTGGAATGTATTTTCTGCCAAAATTAAAGAAGGATTGTAGTTTTTCAATTTTGTTTGGTGGTTGTAATTCTGCACACTTCTCTAGAAAGTGTGGGGCCAGACTCTTCCCCTCATTTGAAAGCTCGCATACCAGAAACAGGACACTAAGGAAAGCAATTTTTGTTTACTTAAAGTTGAATTTGTAGCCATAGTTGGCAGATCCGAATACAATGCGATCTATCCTGGAAAAATGTGTGTTGAGGTTGTCTTCTGTCAGATAGATGTCATCTATGAAGGACAACAGCCCAGGATCACCATTACGTATATTTGATCACACACATGCTGAGAACAATTCAGAACTCTAATCCAACAAGGCAATAATGGTACCGTAGTCGTACATCCCTATCTAAGAGCAATGTAGAATAAGTAAATACAATTGTATTGCTATGAACGCTAAAGCACACATGTTGCCATGATGTGTATATCTGGCCCAGAGAAACAAGTTCTCAGCCCATACACGAACAAAACAAAGAATAGCGGAGCACTCCTAACATGATATTCGATAGTGATCTAGGTCCATAGTACCATTATTTCTTTGTCGCAAGTACAAAGCACAAATTTTCCAATGTGATCAAAAAGATCTCAAAACTATTTCCATCAGCACTTCAAATATTGAGATAAATTATGTTTTTACATGATTCAGATATTATAAAAACAACACACAATGTTGTAACAGTGATTACAATTTTTCAGCAATAACTACAGAAATGGTAGACATTTTTCATAAATGGTTTCAGCCGACATGTGTTTTGTCCCAGTTTGGGACTTTTTCAAGGCTGATCATTGATACAATAAAAGAAAAAACACAATTAAAACCAATCTCATTAAATCCAGACCAAATACAAATGCTAAAAATTGTTAAAAAAAACATTATTATAACACCACCTGGTGTAATGCATTTTCACCACATGATCACCCACTTATGTGCAAATGGAATGTTACCTGTACAAACCATCACCTCGCTATGCATCATCAGTGTGATAAAGGAACAACAAAATCTAAGAGAAGTGAAACCAATAATGTAATCGAAAGACAGAGATACAAAATTGTCTATGTCAAATAGATAATATGAATTCCTTCAGGAGCAAGTTTTACATAACAGAACTAGCAGACAAAACAACCCACTGGGTGTACTCCATAAGTTCATAGTGCAGGCAGTGAAGCTTGTAAATAATAAGAGTCAAGAAAAAAATTCAAGAAAAAAGAGTACAACTAACATACCTGTTTCCAAGGGTAGTGTGGGAAAGAACAGATCAATATGCACAGAAGCTTCCAATCTTCTTCTGAGCCACAGGATCGTAAGAACTACAAAGAGAGAGATATGCGAGAACAAAATTGGCATTAACATAGATAATCACAAACATGTTTTTTGAGGTCTCTAGAAGTATTAATAACTAACCTTAAATTATGAAGAAACGATGCACCCAGAGTGCACTTGATGCATGACCACTAGTTCTATCCAATAGCATGTATACAAATATATTTAATTTAATTTACACTGTAAGGCCCGTAGATAACAGTGCACAAAAGAAGCTGCCAGAGTCTAAGTATAAGATATGTATAAACCAAATTAATCTCCAATGAACCATAGATATTGAGGTGCCAAACGTTAATTATTTAAACTAGCTTTATCATATACAAGATGGAGGGTTCAATACCTACCCAGTTGTAAAAAAACTATGAAAATAATGGGCAGCCGGTTAGATAAAAGACTTTGATAAATCTTATGATATCTGAAAAAAGGGACAAAAATGCACCCAATGTATAATACTTAGTAAGGCCAATGTGTAGCCGAGCCACTAAGGCCAACACGTAATCATACCCTAAGAAACGTTAATGGGTGTCCTGACTCATGATGCTATAGAAACGAACTGTCAATATGAAGTCACTTAGGGGGTCATTCTGACTCCCGCCGGGCGCGGTCACCGCGCGCCCGGCGGGAGCCGCCAAAATACCGTACCGCGGTCGGAAGACCGCGGTGGGTATTTTGAGGTTTCCCCTGGGCTGGCGGGCGGCCTCCAAAAGGCCGCCCGCCAGCCCATGGGAAACCGTCCTTCCCACGATGAAGCCGGCTCGTAATCGAGCCGGCGGAGTGGGAAGGTGCGACGGGTGCTGTTGCACCCGTCGCGTATTTCACTGTCTGCCAAGCAGACAGTGAAATACTCGTAGGGGCCCTCTTACGGGGGCCCCTGCAGTGCCCGTGCCAGTGGCATGGGCACTGCAGGGGCCCCCAGGGGCCCCGCGACCCCCCCTACCGCCATCCGGTTCCCGGCGGGCGGACCGCCGGGAACTGGATGGCGGTAGGGGGGGTCGGAATCCCCTCGGCGGCGCAGCTAGCTGCGCCGCCTTGGAGGATTCAAACGGGCGGCGGAACACTGGCGGGAGACCGCCAGTGTTGCCGGTCTGACCGCGGCTTTACCGCCGCGGTCAGAATGCCCTGCGGGGCACCGCCGGCCTGTCGGCGGTGCTCCCGCCGACCCTGGCCCCGGCGGTCTAAGACCGCCGGGGTCAGAATGACCCCCTTAATGTATACATGTCTCCAACGTGAGGCAATGATGAAAAGAGTGGACCACGAGGACAAATTGAACAAAAAACATTCATTTGATCCTAAGATGTTCTCATACAGATTGTGCCCCATAATTATTTCAGCAAAAAAAACACAGATAATGTGATGAAAAAAAAATCTCACTTAAAAAGCAAACTTTCACTTGTAAGGCTGCATCTGACCACCTGCAAAACTGCCCATGAGAAACAAACAAAAAACCAACATGTGAAACCTATGGTAATTATCAGAGATTATGCCCTCTAAATCTTGAACCAACATATTCTCAAACACAGGTGAATTGCAACATATCGATAAACACAATAAATGAAGCAAACACCCAAGATTGCGTGTGAAGCTATTTCTTATCATAAGTGGCCCATAGAGCAATTTTTGCATCAGTTATACTGCAACAAATGGTCTGCATTGCAAGATTGAGGAATTAAATATATTTGCAAATTGCAGTTGTATGTGATAGCCTGTGAAACAGCTTTATATTATGAAAACACAATCTGTGTGAAGCCTAATACGGAAAAGGCACTTAAATCTTTGATTTCTGGCACTAGATTTTGGCAGAAAAAACTTTTGGAAATGTCCAGGGGTGTTTTGTAGTCTTTTACAGACAATGTTGTTCATAAGAGCTGAAGTATGTGAGTTTTATATGGCAAATGTGCATGTGTGACTGTTTAAATATTGGTAATCGAAGACTATTCTATATAGATGATCTGGCTTAGCTATAGGATACAAGCAATTGTCCATTACTGATACACAGGGTTCAATTACTCCCTGTTACTCTAATTGTGAGAGGATTTCCTTCACAGGGGCTTTTGCATCATTCTTTATTAGGTAGTGAAGTTGTACTTGTGGGCTGGACTGTATGGGTATAACGTGATAAGGAGAGTTCCTATCTCAACCCACATGGTTGTGGTACAGCGCTGGTGCCTGTAATAGAGCCCAATCTCCAGCATAGGCTTCTTTTACTGGATGTGGAATTAGGACAGAAAAAGATGGCAAAATGTTCCCTTTGTGGGAGCGTACTAGCAAGCTCTATCGGCCAATTTTTACCAGAAGAATAGCATAGCTGAGTGTTAATCTTTCCCAAACAGTTACTTTAATTGTGTATATAATGTCAACCTCATTTTGAATGTTTAATTTGTAAACTTGATTGGGAGCGGCGACTCGTCTGTCTGGCGTTTCAACTTCAAGGAAGTCGTTAGTTGCTCTTGCATCCAGAAACTCTTGAAGTTTATGGTGAACTATTGTGACCTTTGCCATGCTGTCTAGCAGAGTTTCTGCCCATGTCCTGTTCTTCAGTTATGTTCTCAATATGTGTAGCATACTTAGCTGAAAATCCCCGCAACCACCTTCTTTATAAATTGAGTTTTGGTTGTGGAAGTTTCTCTTCCTTTTTTATCATACCGTCAAATGAGCATTGTGAGTCCTTCTTTGATTTCACATACTTCTTTCTGCGCTCTGACCGCCCACATCTCTTGGTCCGTTTTTCGGATGAGTCCTGAAAGGTATGAGAAGGGCGTGTATCAGCATGCTGATACCTGTCAGGGGGGTTTCAAATGACCACAATTTCATAAGTTATAACATTTCTCAGAGGTCCCCAACTGCAGAGATTCTCCTCATTGTTTTACTTTATCTTTATTAGATTTTTGTTTGGCCCAGCGATTCTTAGAACCCTCTTGAGCTTGCGTGGTATTATCCTTTTCGGAATTACCTTTAAGCTGTTGCTTATTTGGTCTGGCCTCCAGAATATCCCAACCTATACTAGCATAAGTTTCAGAGATAATTTTTGGTAGCGCACCCTCCTGATCTATTCGAGGAATGTTTCTGAGCTGTTGGCATAGTGATAGCGCTGCTGCTTCCCCTTTTATATTTGACAAAGTTGTTAAGGAGACTGTGGCAAAGTTGCCCAATAACTTCATCCTCAAATCCAGGGCAGGGGTAGCCCCATGTTCATTTTAAATTTATTTTAATATCTCCGTAAGATTCAACAGAGATGGCGTACCAGGCATTACGGTATATACTGCTGCAAATACTGTTTCCCATGTGGCACAGTCATCGACTGAAGGAGGCATCCCAAATGGTAAGCACACTGTGAGAATTCTATGTTTATCCTGGGGTCCCGTATGGGGAAACACTGCTTCCAGCGGGTTTGTTTTTTGTGCAGTCTAGAACGGAATATCTTCACGTCTGGTGGGGACCTTACATATAATCGAGTTTATAGTTACCAGATTTATCCCTAGTCTGGGCAATTGTTGGACAGCTGGGGCAGTATTCAATGTTCACACTACAAATTGTATTAAGCATCTATATAATCTAACTGGACTATTGTATAGGTGTAGATCTGCTTCCTGTACATTTTGCATATTTGGATGTGGGGTGTAGGCAGTTAGAACTAGCCATGAAGCCCCATCATTACTGAAGGGTCCCAATGTAACGCTTTCAATAAACTGTGGAAGGCGTCTTGGAACCAGTTCTGGTGTTCTTGATATGATAATGACATTCCTAAATATTTATATGCTCTGTATTTAGCTGAATATTAGCTACAGTGTTTTTATGAAAAATGTTTGTATTCGTGTTGGAAAATGGGTTATTGGTAACGGCAGGTAGGTACCTACACTTAGCAATAGGCCACTAACCTCCACTTAGGTCCAGTTAGGTCTCAGTAAATTAAATCCAGCTCAACTCTTGGTAGCTTGGCAACGAGCGTCAAGGCTTAACTTAGGAGACAGAGTGTAAAGCATTTAATTATTGTATTGTATTGTATTGTAATCATATTTATATAGCGCTTACTACCCCTGACGAGGCGCCGAAGTGCTTTTCGATGAGTAGCACGCTACTCTGGAACCCAACAAGAATTAGTGATGGATTAGTATCGGGAAATAATGAGTACAGTTTTAGTATTATTATGAGTTAATTTGAGCCGCGGATATGAGAGTTTGTTAGTTAGATTGACTGGAGTAATGGAGGGGTGGAGGAGGAAAGAAATCCAGAAGTGTTAATTGGGAGTATATCCTTCATTTACTCAACCCAAAGGCTTGGGACGAGTAAAGAGGGGCGGAGGAGGGAAGAGTATGTGGAAGGGCTAGGGAGAGCATAGTAGCAGGGTGAGATAAATGCAGGAGAATTTAGTAGGGTTGTGTGGGAGGTCACAGTAGTAGAGTGAGGTTTGGTGAGTTAGATGTGGAAGCGGAGGGAAGAGCTTAGGCAGAGTTATTTAGGAGATTAAAGTAGAAGGGATTTGGGATGAGTCAGAGTGAGAATGGAGGATAGTTTGATAAAGACATGACATATGATGATGGGTAGATAAATGTGACAAGATGAGAGCAGGAATTCACAGATATCTAGTATAACAACCCACCCAGGAGCCATGCAATGATCCACGAGCATGCCAAGCACAGAAACAACATATACACATACATACATATATATATATATATATATATATATATATATATATATATATATATATATATATATACATACATACACACACACACATGAATACACACACATATGCACATACAATACATAATTAGAACCATGGGTAAAAAAATACTTAGTCAAACAGGTTTAAAGAGTGTGTGTGTATTTTATTGTTATGACATAGTAGCGATACATATTTTCTAAAGAAACTATAAATAAAAAGATATATACACATAATCTGAAAGAAATATTTATCAACATAGGCATATGCAGTTCATAGTTGTTTGAATATGGTGGTTATGAAGGAAAGAGCCAACTCTTGAGTAGTTTTCTGAATACAAGAAAGTTATCTGTGGCTATTATAGTTGGGGGTAATGAATTCAATAGTTTGGCTGCTTGAACGGAGAAGGATGTACCACCTCTAGTCTTTTTCTTGTATGATGGTGTTCTAAGGCGGAGTGCCAATCTTGAGTGGAGGTTTCTTTGTTGGATGTATTTGGTTATTTTATTTCTGATAAAAAGCGGTCCTGTTCCATGTATAGCTTTGTGGGTGATACAAAGCAGCTTGAAAGTGCATCTTCTGGCAACGGGTAACCAGGGTAGTGCTGTCAAGGCAGGGGAGATGTTGGCTTGTGGCTTTACATGTAACAGTAGCCTGGATGCGGAATTCTGGATAAGTTGTAGTTTTTTCATAATAGATAGAGATGATCCATGGTAGAGGCCATTGGCATAATCCAGTTTGGATAGTACAAGCAAGATAGTAGCTTGCACCTCGTGTGGAAATCCAAGGTGGGGGAAGATGCGTCGTAAAGTCTTCAAGGTGATGAAGCTTATTCATGCTAATTTGTCTACTTGGGCATTCATAGTTAACTTGGAATCCATGGTGATTCCTAGGTTTTTAACTTCCTTGGATAATTGAGGAGGTGGTCCGAGATCGTCAGGCCAGACGCACAGAGGGTCATACTTTTTCAAGTCACCACATATGAGTATTTCTGTTTTGGAGGTATTTAGTTTGAGATGGCTCCAGGTCATCCACTGATCAACGGCTCTGAGGCAACTGAAGATTTGTGAGTTTTCAATGTTTTTGGGGCATTCTAATTTAAGTAGTATTTGTGTGTCATCTGCATAGTTGTAGCATGTGAGAAGGAAATCGTTGATCAGTTCTGGTAAAGATATCATGTAGATGTTGAAAAGCAAAGGTGAGATGATTGACCCTTGGGGGACCCCTGCTTTTGTGAGGTCGGGTTCGGACGAGAAGGGGGGCGAGTGGATGATATTTTATCTTTTTTGAAGATAGGAAGTAATCCAGTCGAGAGCAATCCCTTGTATGCCGGCTTTGTGGAGTCTTTGAGTTAGGGTGTCATGGTCAACCGTATCAAAGGCAGCTGAGAGGTCCAGGAGAAGTGGTGCAGCAACTCCATTTCGGTCGACTGTGTTTTTAAGATCGTCCCAGATTGCCATGAGTGCCGATTCAGTGCTTCTTCCTGGGCGGAATCCAGTTTGGAAGTCTGAAAGTAAAGAATTGCCTTCAATGAATTGTGACATCTGGGCGAATGCTGCTCTTTCTATCAATTTGCCCAGGAAAGGTCCATTTGTGATTTGGTCTGTAGTTGTTGGGGTCTTGCGGGTCTTGCGGGTCTAGGTTTGTTTTCTTTAATAAAGGTTGTATGTATGCCTTTTTCAGGTCTACAGGAAAAGTTCCTGAAGTTAAAGAGTTGTTGATGATTCTTCTTACAGGTGTGGCAGCAGAAGTAGATAGAAGAATGTTCTTGAAGATTTGTGGTGGGCAAGGGTCAGAAGGACAACCAGAAGGTCTGCTTGCTTTGACCAAATCCATAAATTCATCCTGGGATATTTGTTTGAAGGACTGTAGAGGTTGGGTTGGTTTATTCTTAAAGGGTATTTTAGGAAAGGGGTTGGTCCTGATGGTTTTCTTCTGTTTTAAATAGGAGTCCAATGTGTCTGCCTTGGTTGTGTAGTGAGTTGCCAATTTGTTTGTGAAATCTTGAGTAGTGGGATGACTTCCTTCCATGCATGTAGGTTTTCGAAATTAATTGAGAATTTTATAAAATACCTTGGTTGTAGATTGAGCATTTTAAATTCTGTCTGAGTAGTACCTTTTTTTAGCTTTTTTGATTGATGATTTGTATATCCTGTTACGTTTGTGTAGCTGCAGTTTGTCTTGACTGTTGTTTGTTTTGAGCCAGGTCTGCTGCAACTTTCTGATTTGTTGCTTTATCTTTTTAAGTTCTGTGTTTCTCCAAGGTGTTGGTTTTCTTTTGTCGTGTTTAGTTTTTCTGAGTGGTATTAGGACATCAAAAGCTTCCTGTAGCCACTCATAAAGTTTTGGCACAGAATTAATTGTATCTAGGTCTGTGTTTGCTGTTATTTGTGTTTATAAGTGATCCAAATTGAGTTTTCTCCATGGTCGATAGGTGTATGTATGTAAGTAGTTGTGGGGTGTGTTGATTTGTGGAGTTGTATGTCGGAAAGTTATCATATGGTGGTCTGACCAGGTGATTGGCGTGATGCTATGAATAGTAACTAGTTCAGGCTTAGCAAAAATGACATCTAGGATGTGACCAGCGAAGTGTGTGGGATTGTATACAATCTGATGTAGGTTCAATGCGACTAGGCCAGTGGTGATAGCTTTTGGATGGGGCATATTGGGTTTGTCAAACCAAATGTTTAGATCCCCAAGAATGCATAGATTGGAGTATAGTGTAATAAGGTTTGAGACTGTGTCTAGAAAAGCATCTGGGAATGTGGAGTTGTTAGGTGGAGGTCTGTAAAGAAGGAGAAAGTTACAGGAGGAAGTTGGAGTAGGGTGGCATCTGGTAAGGAGGGCTTCACAACCTTGTATGGAGATGTTGTCTGTTTTACTGAATTTCATTACCTGTTTGAATATAATAGCTAGTCCACCTCCTCTCTTGCCTATACGGTTTTGAGTGATGGTTTGATAGCCGGGAGAAATGGCTTCGTGCAACACTGGTGCCATGTCATCTCCTAACCAGGATTCCGTTATGAATAGTAAGTCAGGTTGTGTGTCTGTGAGCAGGTCGTAGATGTGGTGCTTGTTTTCTGAGAGTGATCAAGCATTTATGAGCTGGCAGTTTAGAAAAGGTGTGTTAGTGGTAGTATTGTTTTGTTTAGGAGAAGGGTAAGTAGTATAATGTGAGCTTGAAGCAGGAGTGTTGCTAGTTGTGATAACTGTTTGAGGCTCACAATAGTCTTGCTTTTCCATATAGTGTTCCTCTTCCAGCAGGTTAAGGAGGCATTTTGTTGGGTCTGTGTGTGTGGGTGGTGGACTTGGTGGCTGAGAGAGCCATGAAGAGTGTACTGTTTTTTGTAGGGTAGTTTTATTATGTAACAGACAAGGGGATGCGAGGTTGCTATGAGTGGCATGTTTTTTATTTTGTTTGCATTTGTTTAGTGTGGATGGAGTATGGGTTAGGGGTGGTGGAGGAGCATGTGGATCATGATGTAAGGCTCTAAATTGTGCAATGGAGGAGAGGCGAGTGAATGAAAGTTGCTGGGTTGGGGTGCTTGTGGTAGGTGTTTGTGAAGAGTGAGGAAGTAGGGGTGGAGATAGGATGGAATTTGTATTGTTTGTGTAGTCCTGGGGGTGGGAGTGGGTATGACGATAAGTGTAATGTAAGTTTGTGTTGCTTTGATGTGCTGATGTTTGTGGTCGGTATTGTTTTTGTGGAATAGTGAGAGGGGATATTGGTGTAGTTGTTTTTGGTGAGGGATTTGTATGTGAGTAAGTGCTGGTAAGTGGAATTTGAGTGTTAGATGGGGTGTTGATGTGTTTTGGAGATGAATGTACGAGGTGTGTAAGAGGTGATGGGTGTGTGTCAGGGGAGTTAGTATTAGTTGCAATGACTGGAAGAGGTAATATGTGTGGTGGAGTGAAATGTGGGGATTGTATGGTTGTGTGTAATTGGTGAAGAGAGGGGAAGAGTGTTTGTAGATGATGTGTTTGAAGGCAGGGTTTGGGCATTGTTATGATGACAGGTGGTCTGTGTGGAGCAAACAGCGGATAGTGTTGTTGGTTAGTATGAGCAGAGAGTGTGTATCTGGGAGGCTGAGACTGAGAGAAATGTATGCTGTAGTTTTGTATTGTGTGGGCGATGGCAGGTTGTGTTAGTGTGAGTGGACAGAGTAGTGTTGGCTGTGAGAATGCAGGTGTTTGGCTGTAGTAGTTGTGGGGGATATGTGTATATGTGTTGTATATAGGGTATTGTGTTGGGTGACGGGGCAATGCAATCTGTCTGTGGTCAGTTTGTGATGCATGAGTTGGTTGTTTTTGCAGAATATGTGTTTGCATGTTGAGGGATGTGTAGGGGCTGAAACCAATCTTGGTCCATTGAGATTTGGGCAGCATTTCTGGCCCTAGTCCCTAGCTGTCCCGAACAGGCCCAAACAGGCAGCTGCCCTTGTCCTCTCCGCCCTTTGCTTCGATACCCGGGCTGAGACGCCATGAGTCCTAGTCTTTTATAGCCCTACTGGCCAATAAGAAGCTGGTCCTAACCCTAGCCAATCCAATTTCAAGCCCTGATTCAAAAAACTAATGGGAGACCCAGCCCTAATCACCAATCATACCCTATTCCTGGCCACCAATCACAGCCCCAGCCCTAAAACCAGCAGCCAATCAGGATGCCAGACCTATCCACCAATCACAGCCCTAGAACCAACAGCCAATCAGAATTCCCAGACCTATCCACCAGTCACAGCCCTAGAACCAACAGCCAATCAGAATCTCAGACCTATCCACCAATCACATTCCTAGAACCAACAGCCAATCAGAATCTCAGACCTATCCACCAATCACAGCCCTAGAACCAACAGCCAATCAGAATCTCAGACCTATCCACCAATCACAGCCCTAGAACCAACAGCCAATCAAAATATCAGCCCTAGAGCCAACAGCCAATCAGATTCCCAGCCCCATCCACCAATCATAACTGCAGCCCTGGAGCCAGCAACCAATGAAAGACCACCCCCCAACAACCTATCACAACAACATATGCAACAACCAATAAATAGGAACTTATATAAGGAGCAAGTTAACTGAAGTCCAGTCCCTGTGGTCAGGGGGAAAGGTGACTGCTGCTCTATTCAGACTCTCCTTGGATACAGACAGGCTGAATCCACACTTCCAAGCTAGCAGAGTCTACTTTCCAGGTAAGGGAGAGATTGTTTAAGAAACAAACACTGCAATAGTGCTGGGCGCACACTCTAAAATCAGGCTTTTTTAAAGGCAAAAATACAGGGGGGGGGCAGACAGTTTTTAAGCACAATTTAAATCACACAAACAGATTAAAACACTCTCCTAAAAACACACTCTGCAAGACAAAACAAATTTAAAAAAATACCGCTTTAAAAGAGGCCAGGCTGCCTGAAACACAGAGAGTCCACAGTAAAACAGACACAGGTAGCTGAAACAAACACTTTTGAACAAATAATACTATTTACCCAGAAAAATCTCAGGGCTCCTTACCTAGGTCTTTTTGCAATCCTTGAACACTGGGCTGTATCAGGACACAGGGGAGATGCACAGAGGCTCACAAAATGGAGGTGGCTGTCTTGGGCTTCCCTCCACAAACTTAAGGTATCACAAAACAGTAATTAAATAAAACACAGGAAACAGTTTAAAAATCCAAAACCAATTTACAACAATAGATTATATTTTTATCTTTAAAATGACACAGAAACAAATAAAATCGGATAAGGGGAACAGGAGATATGAATTTTTAAAGAATTATTGTTTTTTAGCGCCTAGAAACAACAAGCGCCAATCGGGTCATCTGGTTGCACCTCGACCGGGGCAAAGTCAAAGTTTAAGGCCGACCGCGATGTAGCCCTGCTCGGCTACAGGCCGCGGGAGGCCTCGGTTAAAAGTTTACCTTCACATTTAGGGGGTTATTACAACTTTGGAGGAGGTGTTAATCCGTCCCAAATGTGACGGATATACCACCAGCCGTATTACGAGTTCCATAGGATATAATGGACTCGTAATACGGCTGGTGATATATCCGTCACTTTACCGTCACTTTTGGGACGGATTAACACCTCCTCCAAAGTTGTAATAACCCCCTTAGTCTCTTTTTCTAAGGTTTTCTTCAGTGGGATGAACCTTCCAGTCCAATCCGGCCTCCTGTTTCCCTTCTCCGGATACGCGAAGCGGGAATCCTCGGTGGAGATTTTTACCTTCTGACGTAGTCGTTTTTTTTATGTGAAAATCCTTCGACCGGGGTAAACCTGGATCTTGATCCGACGTCCCTGGAGCCCTCCTCGGATACGCTGGCTGGGAGGTCCCGGTCAACTTTTTACCTTCGGACTTAGTCTCTTTTTCTGAGATTTTCTTTACCGGGACGAACCAGCAAATCAGGCCGGGTCGCGGTAGAGGGAAGCCGGCTAGAGTTGCCGAGGCGGGTTGGTCCCTCTATCGAGCTTTTTTTCAAAAGTTCTCCAAACTTCTGGGGCTTCTCCCAGATGTCCTTTTAAGGTTCTTTTGAGGTCCACAGCTCACCCCAAGGGTCCAGAAGTTCTGAGATGGTCCTTGGGGGTGCGGACTACAACTCCCAGAATGCACCTGGCGCAAACTCCTTTTTGGCAACTGGGCAGTGGCCAGCTGGTTGATTTCTTCAGGAGTTGGTGCAGGGGACTCTGGGTAGCAATTTTTCACCTGTAGCAAACAGGGAGTCCCTCCTTGAACCAGTTGAAGCCAGGCAAAGTCCTTCTTGTGGTGAAGCCCAAGGGTGCAGCTGGTGCAGTCCTTCTGAGTACAGGTTCCAGGTGCAGGCCAGGAGTCCAGCAGGACAGTCCTTCTTCTCCTTTGGTTCTTCCTTGTTAGAATCTGATGGGGATCTGAGGGTTGGGTGCAGGTCTGCCAGTTGTATCCTTGCTCCTGGGTGAAAAGCAGGGGGGCCCTGGTTCTCCAATCAGGTGCAGGGTCCTTCCCCCTGTGATGACCACTTCCTAGGAAGTGTGGCAAAAATTTATCCGAGGAGGCAACATTCTCCAAAAATCCATCATGTCTGAATCTGATTTTTGGAGGTTACATCTGGCTGAGCCCACCCACTGGTGTGGCTAAAAATCATAAACACACCCCTCTCCTGCCCTCTCCTAATCTAATCAAGGGGGCACCTATTTGTCTGGGGTTGCAGGATGTGGGGGTGTTGCTGGTTGCTCCAAATGTCCTTCTCTGCCTTTGAAGACCAGTTTGGCAGCCCTCCCCCTTCCTGCATCACCATCTGCTGAGGGGAGATTCACTCCCACAGGCACATTCCTTTGTAGGGCTGAAATTGGCAACTTTTCAGGTAAAGTTTAAAACTCTTTACCTGAACAAGTTATATTAAATCCAGCAACTGGAAGTTGTGGGATTTATTACAACAATTAATTTGATACCAAACTCTTGGTATCCATCATTTAAGGAGACTTTCAAAAATTAAAATAAAGTCTCCCCATTCTAGCCTATGAAGGCCATTTACTACAATGAGGGAAAAATGAATTTGGCTGTTTTTACCTCACCAGGGCATACAAAACTATTTTTATAAGGTCCCTGCTTATAGTTACATGGCACCCAGCCCTAGGGGCACATAGGGCACACTTTAGGGGTGACCCATATGTAAAAATAAGGTAGTTTAAGACTTTGGAACTACTTTTAATTCCAAAGTCGAATTTGTATATAACTTTAATTTAAAAGCAGACAGCAAGGCAGGCCTGCCTTTAAAATGACACTGGCCACCTCAGCAGCACACCTATGGGTGCACTACCTATGCTGTGGTCCCAAAACCTAAATGCCCTACCATATACTAGGGACTTATAGGTAGGTTAACTTAGCCAATTATAATTAGCCTAATTTGCATATCCATTTTACACAGAGCACTGGCCCTGGGACTGGTAAGCAGTACCCAGGGCACAGCCAAGAGTCAGTAACCACCAGTACCCGTCCAAAAAGAGTGGGGGTGATCAGGGCAAAAAGGAGGACTTTCCTACACTGCCCCCCCCCCCAGATGAAAGGTGATGGGTACTAACCTACACCCTGGTAGTCCTCATCAGCTAAGTGGAAAAACCTGGAAAGGCCATCTGCATTGGCATGGGCAGTCCCAGGTTTGTGCTGCACTGTGAAGTCCATCCCCTGTAGGGAAATGGACCACCTTAACAATTTTGGGTTCTCCCCCCTCATTTGCATCAACCATCTGAGAGGTCTGTGGTCAGTTTGCACACGGAAGTGAGTGCCAAACAAGTATGGCCTCAACTTCTTCAGGGACCAGACCACAGCAAAGGCCTCCCTCTCAATGGCACTCCATCTTTTCTCTCTGGGGAGTAGTCACCTGCTGATGAAGGCAACTGGTTGATCTTGGCCCTCTTCATTAACTTGTGCTAACACTGCCCCAATCCCTTCCTCTGAAGTATCTGTTTGCACTATAAACTCCTTGCTATAGTCTGGGGCCAGTAACACTGGTGCTGAACACATAGCCTGTTTTAGGGTGTCAAAAGCTTTCTGACACTCTGGGGTCCAATTGACCTTCTTGGGTTGTTTCTTGGAGGTAAGCTCAGTCAGAGGGGCCACTATGGTCCCATAATTCTGAACAAACCTCCTGTAGTACCCAGTCAGGCCAAGAAAGGCCCTGACCTGAGTCTGGGTTTTAGGAGCCTCCCAATCCAGGATAGTCTGGATCTTGGGCTGGAGAGGTTGTACATGGCCTCCACCAACAAGGTGGCCCAGGTACACAACTGAGCTTTGCCCTATCTGGCACTTGCTTGCCTTGATAGTCAGGCCTGCTTGAAGCAGGGCCTGAAGCACTTCCTTCAAGTGGACAAGGTGGTCCTCCCAGGTGGAACTAAATACAGCTATATCATCCAGATAAGCTGCACTGAAAGATTCCAACCCAGACAGGACTCTATTCACCAACCGTTGGAAGGTGGCAGGAGCATTTTTCAGGCCAAAGGGCAACACCTTGAACTGAAAGTGGCCCTCTGGTGTGGAAAATGCTGACCTCTCCTTAGCTCCTGGACTTAAGGCAATCTGCCAGTATCCTGAGGTCAGATCAAACGTGCTCAGGAATTTGGCAGCCCCCAACCTATCAATGAGCTCATCAGCTCTAGGTATGGGGTGAGCATCAGTCCTAGTGACTGCATTGAGACCTCTGTAGTCCACACAAAATATCAATTCCTTCTTTCCACCTTGAGGATTAGGTTTGGGCACCAGTACCACTGGCCTGGACCAAGGACTGTCAGAGGGCTCAATTACCTTGAACTCCAACATCTTAGCCACTTCAGCTTTGATGTTGGCCTTGACCTGGTCAGACAGCCTGTACAGCTTGTTCTTGACAGGCAAGCCGTCATCAGTGTCAATGTCATGGACACACCAATTGGTGAGTCCAGGGGTCAGGGAGAACAGACTAGTAAACTGTTCCAAAACCTGTTTGCAGTCTTTTTGTTGCCGGTCTGTCAACTTGGGAGAGAGCACCACTCCCTCCACTGACCCATCTTGTGCATTTGAGGACAGGAGGTCTGGCAGAGGTTCACGCTCCTCCTCCTTCCCTTCATCAGTGACCATCAGAATGGTCATGTCTGCCCTGTCCTGGTGGGGTTTCAGCCTGTTAACATGCAGGATCCTATGAGGATTCCTGGGGGTGCCAAGGTCCACCAAGTAGGTGACCTCACCCTTTTTCTCCAGAATTGGATAGGGCCCACTCCATTTGGCCTGAAGTGCCCTAGGAGCCATGGGCTCCAAAACACACACCAGCTGTCCTGGGTGATACTCAGGCATGGCAGCCTTTTGATCATGCCAGAGCTTCATGAGCTCCTGGCTGGCCTTCAGGTTTCTGCTTGCCTTCTTCATGTACTCAGCCATGCGTGACCGCAGGCCCAGCACATAATCTAGCACATTCTCTTTGGACTCTCTGAGAGGCTTTTCCCAAGACTCTCTCACCAAGCACAATGGGCCTCTTACAGGGTGCCCAAACAGTAACTCAAAGGGGCTGAATCCATCCCCCTTCTGTGGCACCTCTCTGTAGGCAAACAGCAGGCATGGGGGGAGAACATCCCATCTCCTCCTGAGTTTGTCAGACAAACCCATGATCATGCCCTTCAGGGTCTTATTAAATCTTTCCACCAGACCATTGGTCTGTGGATGATAGGGGGTGGTGAACTTATAAGTAACACCACACTCATCCCACATGGCTTTCAGATAGGCTGACATAAAGTTTGTGCCCCTATCTGAGACCACCTCCTTTGGGAACCCCACTCTGGTGAACACACCAAGTAGGGCCCTAGCCACTGTGGGAGCAGTGACTGTCCGGAGGGGTATTGCCTCAGGGTACCTGGTGGCATGGTCCACAACCACCAAAATGTACCTGTTACCTGAGGCAGTTGGTGGGTCTAGGGGACCAACAATGTCAATCCCCACCCGCTCAAAGGGAGTCCCAACCACTGGCAGTGGTATCAAGGGAGCCTTTGGCTTGCCCCCTGTCTTGCCACTGGCTTGGCAGGTGACACAGTGTGCTGCTTTACTCTTCAGAATATCAAAACTATGCACTTCAGGATATTTTAAGGCACAATGTAAAGCAATCACTCTCAAACACCTTCGTAAGTAGAATAATCAAGTTTATTTAAGGGGCAAGTAATCAGCTAGCAAAACCAAACCAGACTAATATATATATACATCAGGAGAATAACATGAGAATAATGATGAAGATATCAGCACTCTGTGAATAACTGCAAGAGTAAGTGCATATAATACAAGCACACACAATATACTTCAATGCTCAATAGCATGAAAATGACTGCAAGAATAAGTGCATATTACGCGCGCACACACAATATACTTCAATGCTCAATAGCATGAAAATGACTGCAAGAATAAGTACATATTACGCGCGCACACACAATATACTTAATAAATTGAAAGGCTTCACCGAAAAGAGCGTCTGCATCCCTCCGCCGTACACAAAGCTGGGGAACCCAAATCAGCTGGCACAGGGAGCCTCTGTTCGGGACAATCAGTCCTCCTGGCGTTGCGTCCAACCCAGAAGAGAGTTCCTAAACCAGTCCATCCAGGCCCCCAACCTTTATAGTATTTACTAACGCCCAGGAGTCTTTTCTAGAAAAAGACCCCCTCCTTTACAAATTGTGCAATCGGCGGTACCTTGTTCACCCTTCGAGACGTCTCCTCAGAACGGGCCAAGTTCACAGGAGAGGGCTCCAAGGTGAAGCTTGCATTCCTCCTTGTGTACAGGCAGCTTGCATTCCTCCTTGTGTACAGGCGCATCCCCCTGTTGTTCTAACTGATAGCTCGTGGAATGTAAATAGCGCCCTTCGTACCAGGCAGATGGAGCGAAGTTGAGCAGAAAAACACCCCACCCTTCAGCTTGCCGAAGCTTGTGGAAAAACACAGAACAGTGCCTTACGCACTGAACCAGACTCGACAAAATGGAGTCGTGGACCAAAATGGAAGCGAAGGCCAATAAAAGCAGAGGCCAATGGTCCACACCCTGCACCACTGTTTACCTTGCACGTAGTGCTGCCACATGCACGTAGTGCATGTAGCAATACATTTCCACCCTTGGACCATTTGGCCAACTTACAACTAAGTATATCCTATAAGCTGAAATGCCAATGCTCTTGGGCGAAACTGAGATAGAAGGTTAGGCACACACTGAATACAACAACATAATGAAATTAAAATAACTGTTATGATAATGATTACACCAAAGATATAACGCAGTTGGCCTAAATTAGGCAGCCATCCAAAAGCCCAATCCCACCACCCCTTGTCAACATCCTGCTGCACCCCCTTCACTAATTTATGCAGGGCCTCTATATGGGAGTTGATTGATATGGAGTGGTCGGATAAATTGAAGCAACACAATCCTTCAAAATCACTGCAGCCATGGTTGTGTTTAAGCAGTAAATAATCAATAGCAGCGCGATTCTGCAAAGCAGCTCTTCTAATTCCCTGTACATCTAATAACAGCTCAGCTAAGGCAGCTGATGTATAGTTAATATTCTTGACTACTAAACATGCAAGTTTATTAATAACTCTGGTATTATATACTGCAAGTCCTGGCACCCCTACGGTAGAACCAGCTAAACTAACATATTCTGTTTTGGACAGCAATGAAATTTCAGAATCACAGTCCGTAGGTAATTGAATAGTGTCTCTGGTATAGCGAGGGTGTAGAGCAGTATCCATAGGAAACATGAGAAAGCCTAAGCGTGACCAGGCACAAGGCCCTCCGGTTAGATTGGCTGGAATATAAGTAAAAGAAAGGTTACCACAAGAAAAGAGCCAACCTTTAGGCAACTTAACATTTTGAATGTGACTGGCAGCAGGCACCACATGTTGGCAAAACATCGAATTATTTACATTCAAACAGGTTAGGTCATTCCGTGAGTGGCACAACGTCCGTTGTGCAGCAGTTAAGTTTTTGTCTCTTTTCTCCAATTTGAGCTGAGCACATTTACCTATTTTCATAGGGTCACAGGTCAATGAATAGCACACATCCCCATTTGAGATGTTAAACGTGAGTATAGATGTCATGTTCCTCCACAACCGCCTGCCCACCTCCGGGCAATGACGGCAGTACTCATAGAGTGACAGATGGGAGCGAACGTCACTCACATCCACCATTCCATCCTGGTTTGTATTGTTAAAGATGTGTAATAATACAGCAGCAGGAGTGGGCACTGCCACTAGACAAGTGGTAATCAAATCTTGAACGCTTTGCATGTTACTCATACAGAAGTGAGATATATTCAGCACTTCCTGCGCCAGATGAATCCAAACATTGTTCGGTTGATGCAGTAGCGTCGGCATCTGCGGCTGACGGTTGAATTTTTGGGCTATGAGCCCCTCCCGCTCCCCGGTGGAGTCTCCCGAGCGGGCTCCATACACCACACTCATGGCACAGGCACTCCACAGGATGATCTGAAAAGAACAAAGGACAAAACACGTATTATCATTCTCGCAGATAGCACTTGTCAGCGGGAACATGTTCCCATTTGTCTTGACCAGGTCGCATAACTACCAGGACATTGTCTGGTCCAGTGGCGATGACATCAGCGGGTTGAGGAGGGTTATTTGGGGATTCAATCCACACTTTGGCCCCTGGGTTCTTGTCAGTAGATCCGAACCCTCCTTTGCCTCTCACAGTGAGAAGAGCTGGGGCGCTCCCCTTCTTAACAACACCTCCATAAACCGGCATAATGACAATTTGGGCAACGCGATCACCAGGTTGCACCACTAGGTCTGTGTCACCACTGTTCAAGAGAATGACTTTCAACTCGCCTTGGTAGTCTGCATCTATCACGCCTCCTAAAACTTGGATGCCCCTCAAGGCAAGCCCAGATCGAGGGGCGATCAGACCGTAATGCTCAGGGGGAATCTGAATTCCCACCCCAGTTTCAATCAGAGTGATGTCTCTAGGTTTCAATCGATGCATGTGTAAAGCATGTAAGTCAAGTCCTGCAGATTCTGGTGTAGCTCGATATGGGGCCAAAGCCCCTAGAGCTGTTTCCCAATACACAATGGTATTGCTCGTTGTAAACGGATTAATCTGTAAAGCAGGTGTGAGCATTCTCATGAGAGGTGTCTCAGCATTTGTAAGGGGTCGGTTGTTCAAAATTTGCAAAGCATCATACAAATTATCCCTCCACCCCTTCAGTGTCCCATCAGACAGTTTACGCAATTGTTCTTTCAGCAACCCATTCATTCTCTCAATCAGTCCCGCTGCTTGTGGGTAGTAAGGTATGTGAAAAATCCACTCAATATTGTGTTGTGCACAATAGTCCTGCACTAGTCTGCCCTTGAAGTGGCTGGCGTTATCACTTTGAATCTGGAGTGGCACTCCATAGTACAGAATCAACAGATCTAATGTTTTCAGGGTGCTCTGCTGAGTTGCGCGCTTGCAGGGAAAGGCTATGAGATAACCAGAGTAAGGCCCTCATTCCAACATTGACGGGCGGCGGAGGCCGCCCGTCAATGTTGCGCGTCAGGAATACCGCTCCGCGGTCCAGAGACCGCGGAGGGTATTCCAAGTTTTCCCCTGGGCTGGCGGGCGGCCACCGAAAGGCCGCCCGCCAGCCCAGGGGGAAAACGACCTTCCCACCATGAAGCCGGCTCGTAATCGAGCCGGTGGAGTGGGAAGGTGCGACGGGTGCTGTTGCACCCGTCGCGTATTTCACTGTCTGCAAGGCAGACAGTGAAATACATTTTGGGGCCCTCTTACGGGGGCCCCTGCAGTGCCCATGCCGTTGGCATGGGCACTGCAGGGGCCCCCAGGGGCCCCGCGACTCCCCCTCCCGCCATCCGGTTCCCGGCGGGAGAACCGCCAGGAACTGGATGGCGGGAGGGGGAGTCGGAATCCCCAAGCCGGCGCAGCAAGCTGCGCCGGCTTGGAGGATTCCTTGGGGGCAGCGGGAAACCGGCGGGATACCGCCGATTTCCCTTCTCTGACCGCGGCTAAGCCGCCGCGGTCAGAATGCCCCACGGGGCACCGCCGGCCTGTCGGCAGTGCCACCGCGTCCCGCGGCCCTGGCGGAAGTAATCCGCCAGGGTCGTAATGACCACCTAAGTGTCTACCACGGTGCAGGCATACTGACACCCTCTGCTCACTGCCATTGGTCCAATGTAATCAATCTGCCAAATCTGTCCTGGCAATTTACCTCTGCCTAGCTGGCCTCTCACCACCTGTGGGACCGGTCTGTGCTGTACATGCTGACAAATGGGACATTCAATGATTGCTGTTTTAATCAAATCTAGGGGAAGATGCATCCCTCTAATCTCAGCCCACCTGTGAGTAGCCTTTTCTCCAAGATGTCCACATTTCTGGTGTGCCCATTTAGCCATTCCCACAAAATCAGAATTCTGCGCCTCCACTTCAGCCTCTTGAATCTTGGCTCGATCGTCTGCAAGACAATTGAACCATCGGTCTAATGAATCAGTTGGACAGTGAGCGTCCACATGATAGACAGTCACGGTGCTTTGAGGTAACATTTCCCAGATCTCCTGCCATAACTCCTTCCCCCATACCTCTTTGTTATGGATTTTGTACTGATGTGCATGCCACGTGGGAAGCCAAGTAGCTAACCCATTGGCGGTAGATCAGGAATCTGTATAAATGTGACATTTTCCGGGTAGCTCCTGTTTTAAAGCCTGATACACGGCATAAAGCTCTGCATACTGGCTACTTTTTCCCTGTCCTGTAGTTGTCAAAAGCTTCTTTGTAACAGGATTATAGGACACTGCCTTCCAGTGCCTTTTCGCTCCAACATATTTTGCTGAACCATCTGTGAACCACACATGTTTTTTGTCATCTGCAGACAAGTCTGCGAACGGCTGGCCCCACCCTACTGGGGATTCACACACTGAAGGTACATCATGCAACATTTCGGAATTCTCCACTGGAGCCTGCGCTACCTGCTCATGCAGAACGGCAGTTCCTTTTGGACCCGCTCGTGCCCTGTCCTGGACATACCATTTCCATTTTATAATGCTGGCTTCTTGCGCATGTCCAATTCTATGAGTTTTAGGGGAACTCATCACCCACTGCATGATGGGAATTTCAGGCCTTAGAATCACATTGTGTCCCAGTGTAATTTGCTCAGTATCAACCAGGGCCCAATAGCAGGCCAGCAGCTGCTTCTCAAAGGGAGTATACCGCTCTCCTGCCTCAGGTAACTTCTTTGTCCAAAATCCCAGGGGCACCCTCTTTCTTCCTTGTTTTTGCCATAAACTCCAATTGGCATACTGCCCCTGGACTGTCACATTCAACTCAATGTCTCCCTCTCGAATCGGCCACAAATCCAAAGCATGCTGAATGGCGTCTTTCGCCAATTCAAACGCGCGCTGCTCCTGCTCTCCCCATTCAAACGCATTTTTCTTTTGTGTAACTTTGTACAATGGGGCCAAAATCTGAGACAAATGGGGTATATGTTGTCTCCAATACCCGAATAGTCCAATAAAACTCTGGGCTTCCTTTCGATTTCGCGGTACTGCGAATTCCTTAATCTTTTGTTTCACTTTTGGCAACACTTCTCTGTGTCCCTGATTCCACTGAATGCCCAAAAATTTCACGCTCTGAGACGGTCCCTGCACTTTCTCGGGGTTAATCTCCCACCCTTTATTCTGCAAATGTTCCACCACCCTGTCTAGCTGAATCTGCACCTGTTCTTGTGTCTCTCCCTGCATCATCACGTCATCTATATAGTGAGAAATTTGCACTCCAGGAACCACTGGTACTTCATCCAAATGCTCTGCCACCAGCCGGTGGCAGATAGTGGGGCTATGTAAATACCCCATGGGCAATCTACAGAAGGTGTACTGACGCCCCGCCCACTGGAATGCCAGCTGAGGCTGGCTCTTAGTAGCTATTGGTATCGTAAAGAAGGCATTGGCAATGTCAATGGTTGCATACCAAGTCCCACTGTGTTTCTGTATGTTCTCAATCAAGGTAATGGTGTCTGGGACCGCTGCAGTCAGAGGAGGTGTATGTTTATTCAATTGGCGATAATCAATGCAAATCCTCCAACTGTTATCACTTTTACGAACAGGCCAGAGGGCATTATTCCACGCAGTGGTGATGGGAACTATTACCCCGGCCTCTAGTAAATCATGTATAGTCTGGCTAATCTCCTCATGTCCTCCCGGTATTCTGTACTGTTTCATTTGAATCACCTTAGTAGCTTGGGGAAGTGTTACCGGAGGAATCTTCAACAGCCCCACCCTCGCGGCGGCTATTGATATAAATCTTTTGGAACCAAATTGATAACATCCATCTTCCAAATGTAGGGTCATCCCTTTCAAAATGTCAATTCCAATAATGTACTCGGGAATGGGCACAATCAGGACAGTGTATTCTCTCTTTGGAAGTGCCCCTATTTTTATGGGAACCACTATCTGCACTGCTGGGGTTTCTTTTCCGCCCAATCCCGTAATGGTGAAGTACTGTCCCCTGAATTTTCTTGGATTGCCATGAATCAAAGTGGCCTCCGCTCCGGTGTCAACGAGGGCTCGAACTTTTTGAACATTTCCACGTTTCCAATAAATTTCTACTTTGACATGAGGTCTGTTATCTTTGCGAGCCCATCCCTGCACCGGAGTTTGACCTGTTTCCTAATCTATTTTCACTCTGCGCACATCAGAGTCTGCCCAAGTTAAATCTGGATACAGTTTGCGGTAATTCTCAGGGAACTCCTCCTCCCTGTCTCTGCTTCGCAACCTCTCTGAGCTTACCAGCTCCCTCTCCCACTCTCTTCCTCGAGTTTTCCCAGAACCTGTCAGTTCCCGGTCTCTCTCCCTGCTCCGGGTTCCCTCTGTGCTTCGGTGCTCTTCCTCCCAATTTCCATCCTCTGGGGATCTCTCTCTACTGTGGGGTTCTCTCCCTCTCTCTCCCTTTTCACCCTCACGCTCCTCCCCTCCTGCCTTTCTCTGGTTCACCACTTTGTTATCCTTCTTGTTCCCTTTCCTGCTCCCCTCCTTTTTATCCAAACCCCGTTTGCGGTACATTTCCCACATGTCCTTGGTGCTTATCCCATCAATTTCATTCCTGGTCACCCCATCTCGCAGCAAGGCCTGAAACATGTCTCGCCTTGTCACCCTATTGTTATCAGTACGATTCTCAGACCGTGAATTCCTCTCTGGCTTAGCCCATTCTCCTAAATCACTTAACTCACGCACCGCTTCTACCACCTGAGACAATGGGTTACCCGTCTGATTAATTAACAAAGCCATGATGACATGCTTATATGCAGGAGGAGCGGCCCTAATCAACCGGTTTCGCACAGACACACTTAAAATTCCATTAATCAAATCATGGGCATTACCCATAAAGATAGCTGTTTTCATCCCTTCTTCCTTCAACCTCTGTACTGCATCTCTCAAAGTATACCAAGGTTTATCATTAGGCGGCCAGTCTGACTCTGTCGGATACTTCTGAGCACACCCTTGCGCAGCTAACTCCAACAAATTGGTCATGGGACCATTCCCTGGATAAGTTCTAAACTCATTTTGGATAACTGGGTCTGTACTTAACATACAAAGCCTTGGGGCGTCGCCGTGATCCAATTGGACCCCCTGGCCCCCCATATCGTGCACCCGCACCAACCACGTAAGCAATGTTTCCCCAGACCTCTGTCGAAATCTGTCTATCACATCACTTAGTTCTTGCTTTGTATAATCCTCCAGGGCATCCAACATCACCCCTCCAGGATTAGCTGGGCTATGCTGTAACTTTCGCCGATATATGGGCTGCGCACGGACAACATTCCTGCGCTCTGTCTTCTCCTGTCTAACATCTTGGCAGTCATCGCCCCCGGACCCATCTGAAAAATCAGATGTATCCCAGATGTTTCCATCCCAAAATTCAGGGTCAAAGGCTAATCCTGCCTGAGAGATAGCTAAATGCACCTTCTTTTTATTAACTTTCCCTCTTCGTTTCTTGTGTTTATATTTAGCTACGCTAACGGCCGTTCTCTCTGCAACCAGTTGGTACATTTCCAACTTACCACTTAATAATTTATTTTGACAAGCTAGCATGGTAGAGGAATTTCGGGCTTCTACTAACTCCTTCTCCAGCTGCTCGTGGTCTTTTTGTAACTGTAAACATTTTTCATACAACTTTCGGTACGCAGAAAGCAAGATCCAGACTCGCCTCCCCAACGCACAAATCTCCCTTCCCTTGTCAATTGAAACTTTTTGTAAACATATAAGCACCTCTTCAGGTTCTACATTCAACATACACGCATTCCAATTTTCACACAAACCAGCACAACGTGACCATTCCTGAGCTAAAAGTTTATACGGGGCAGTTTCCCACCCCGGTATTTCTATGTCTGGATTTACTGCATGAGAACTTGCTTTTGAGTTCGCTTTGATCTTATTAAGCATTTTCCCTTTTTTTTCGAATCCTGCAAACGACTACGCCAATTTGTGCTGCTCTACTCTTCAGAATATCAAAACTATGCACTTCAGGATATTTTAAGGCACAATGTAAAGCAATCACTCTCAAACACCTTCGTAAGTAGAATAATCAAGTTTATTTAAGGGGCAAGTAATCAGCTAGCAAAACCAAACCAGACTAATATATATATACATCAGGAGAATAACATGAGAATAATGATGAAGATATCAGCACTCTGTGAATAACTGCAAGAGTAAGTGCATATAATACAAGCACACACAATATACTTCAATGCTCAATAGCATGAAAATGACTGCAAGAATAAGTGCATATTACGCGCGCACACACAATATACTTCAATGCTCAATAGCATGAAAATGACTGCAAGAATAAGTACATATTACGCGCGCACACACAATATACTTAATAAATTGAAAGGCTTCACCGAAAAGAGCGTCTGCATCCCTCCGCCGTACACAAAGCTGGGGAACCCAAATCAGCTGGCACAGGGAGCCTCTGTTCGGGACAATCAGTCCTCCTGGCGTTGCGTCCAACCCAGAAGAGAGTTCCTAAACCAGTCCATCCAGGCCCCCAACCTTTATAGTATTTACTAACGCCCAGGAGTCTTTTCTAGAAAAAGACCCCCTCCTTTACAAATTGTGCAATCGGCGGTACCTTGTTCACCCTTCGAGACGTCTCCTCAGAACGGGCCAAGTTCCCAGGAGAGGGCTCCAAGGTGAAGCTTGCATTCCTCCTTGTGTACAGGCAGCTTGCATTCCTCCTTGTGTACAGGCGCATCCCCCTGTTGTTCTAACTGATAGCTCGTGGAATGTAAATAGCGCCCTTCGTACCAGGCAGATGGAGCGAAGTTGAGCAGAAAAACACCCCACCCTTCAGCTTGCCGAAGCTTGTGGAAAAACACAGAACAGTGCCTTACGCACTGAACCAGACTCGACAAAATGGAGTCGTGGACCAAAATGGAAGCGAAGGCCAATAAAAGCAGAGGCCAATGGTCCACACCCTGCACCACTGTTTACCTTGCACGTAGTGCTGCCACATGCACGTAGTGCATGTAGCAATACACACAGGAGCTGCAAAACTCTTTGACTTTTTCTGACATTTGGGGCCAATAAAAATGGTTGACCAGCCTGTTCCAGGTCTTGGTCTGTCCCAAATGTCCAGCTAAGGGGATATCATGGCTTAAGGTAAGGAGGAATTCTCTATACTTCTGGGGGACCACTACTCTCCTGGAGGCCCCTGGTTTGAGGGCCCTTGCCTCAGTGTAGAGAACTCCATCCTTCCAGTAAACCTTGTGGGTCCCACTGGTATCCCCTTGTTCTTGCCTGGCAGCAGTCTGCCTCAGGCCCTCACGAGTGGGACACTCTCTTTGTCCCTGGCACAACTCTTCTCTGGTGGGCCCACCTGCCCCTTGCAGTTCTGCCAAGTCAGGCAGAGCTTGCAGGGGAAGTGTCCCTCCCTCAGAGGTCAGATCCTCCCCCTCAGGGTTGGATTCCTCCTGACCCTCTGTACTTGTAGGGGCTGGCAAGCCAGACCCAGTGCCCTTTCTCTTGTTCTTGGAGGCATGGCCCCTTGTTCCAGGGTCCAAGTGTCCAGCACTTCCCTGTTGTGCTGCCTGTGACCTGGTCACAGCACACACCCATTCAAGGAGGTCCAGCATCTGTGCATGGACCCTTCTCTCCACCTCTGACCATTCAGATGCTTCAAGATCATTTCCCATCAGACACTCTACTGGGAGGGCAAGAGCTACAGCTACCTTTTTAGGGCCAGTCACACCTCCCCATTCCAGACTCACCATGGCCATGGGATGGAGTTTGGTTCTGCTATCTGCATAAGTCACTTGGTGGAAGACACCAGGTAAGACCTGTTCTGGAGAAATCAGCTTCTCTGTGACCATTGTCACACTGGCTCCTGTATCTCTCAAAGCTTCTACCTTAGTCCCATTGACTTTAGGCCTCTGCCTATACCTCTCCATGCTGGGAGGTAAGGTGGCCATAGTTGCAATGTCCACCCACCCACGGATACTAAGGTGACCTCTGTGTACCCTGATCCCAGCCCTGGGCCAACTTCCACCCCCAACCCTACACTAGAAAATCCCCTGGGATTGCCCACCAGTGAGGGGTGTTTGGAGCAGATAGCATCTCCTCTTTTGTGTCCAGGTTGATGACACTCAAAACACTTGCAGGCCTTAGCAAGCTCCTGAAACTTTCCTGCTTTAGCAGGATCATAATTCTTTCCCTGATACCCTTTCCTCTTAGAAGTGGGATGGCTCGGGGCTCCCCCACCCTGAGAAGTTTTTGGGGACTCTTGTGAGGACTCCTTGGGCTTTTTATCATCTTTCCCTTGGTTCTTCCCCTGAGAATAACCATGTCCTCCCTTTTTCTGATCACCCCCTGGGGGTTTCTGGTTAACCCTAGTTCTTAACCAGTCATCTGCTGCCTCCCCCAGCTCTCTGGGGTTGGTCAACTTAGAGTCAACTAGATACTGGTGGAGCTTCTCTTGGACACAATTGGTTATAAGGTGCTCCCTCATAATCAAATTGTACAGCCCCTCAAAGGTACTTACCTTGTAGCCCTGTATCCAGCCCTCTAGTGCTTTTACTGAAATGTCCACAAAGTCCACCCAGGACTGAGTGCTTGTCTTTTGGGTGTCCCTAAACTTGAGCCTATACTGCTCTGGGGTCAGACCAAACGTTTTAGTCAAGCATCTCTTCATACTGGGGAATGAGTCTGCCTCCTCCCCCCGCAAGGTTAGGAGCCTATCCCTCCTAGAGTTGGGAACCAACTCCCAAAGAAGTGAACCCCAGTACTGAGGCTTGACTCTCCTCATCTGGAGGGCCCTCTCAAAGGCCCCCAGCCACTTATCTATATCACCCCCCTCTACATAGGCAGGAACCACCCCTTTGGGTAATCTGGGGCAAAAAAAACCCACCCATGGACACCTCAGCTTCTTTGTCGCTGCCACCATCTCTTTTCTCTTCCCTTGCCCACTTTTTCTTTTCTAGGGCCAGCTTTTCTGCCTCCAAAGCTATGAATGCTAGCTGGGCCTCCAGCTCTCTTTCTCTGAGGGACAGGTTCTCTCCTCGTGAAGGGACCCCCTTCCCCCAACTAGCTTTGGGTCTGCCCCTAGTAACTGTATGTAATGAGGACCGGTCTTCCTCATCCTCACTTAGGCTCAGATGCCCTCCCTCCCCTGAGTGGTTTGAGCTAGCATCCTCCCCTACTTCTCCCTCCTCTGGAGCTTCTTCTGAGTCTACCTCTTGGGCCTCAGCCCATGCTGTCAGGGATTTGATCAGGACATGCTTCCTGAGGTCAGTGGGTGCAGGCAACCCTCTTTCAGTACACAACCACCTAAGCTGGACTACTGTCAGTGTGGGTAGGCTGGCCAGATCAAGCTCCATGGTTCCCTAGTTTTGTGTCAACAAAAACGTTTTGCAAAAATTGGAAACAAGAACTTAGAAAAATCACACAAATTCAATAATTTCAATTAATCCAAATTAAAAATTAAAAACAATTTTTGCACTAGGACAATTTAAAGGATTTTTAATTTGTTTTACTTAAAACTGTAATGTGATACTGAACACAAGTACAGGATCCCACCACTGCTCACCAAAACTGTTGGAAAATGGTTTATTGGTAAGGGCAGGTAGGTACCTACACTTAGCAATGGGCCACTAAGCTCCACTTAGGTCCAGTTAAGTCTCAGTAAATTAAACCCAGCTCAACCCTTGGTAGCTTGGCAACGAGTGTCAAGGCTTAACTTAGGAGACAGAGTGTAAAGCATTCAAATATCACAAAACAGTAATTAAATAAAACACATGAAACAGTTTAAAAATCCAAAACCAATTTATAAAAATAGATTATATTTTTATCTTTAAAATGACACAGAAACGAATAAAAGGGGAACCGGAAATATGAATTTTTATAGAATGATTGTTTTTTAGCGCCTAGAAACAACAAGCGCCAATCGGTCATCTGGTTGCACCTCGACCGGGGCAAAGTCAAAGTTTAAGGCCGACCGCGATGGAGCCCTGCTCGGCTACAGGCCGCGGGAGGCCTCGGTTAAAAGTTTACCTTCACACTTTGGGGGTCATTCCAACCCTGGCGGTCGGTGTTAAAGCGGCGGCCAACCCGCCAACAGGCTGGCGGTTAAAAAAATGGAATTCCGACCCTGGCGGAAACCGCTAACAGAGACCGCCACTTCAACACTCCGACCGCCACGGCGGGACAAACAAACAGCGCGGCGGTCACTGCCAACAGACAGGCGGGAGACAAAGTACCGCCCACCCTATCACAACCCACCAATCCGCCACCTTTTCCGGGGTGGTAGCCCCGCCGATAAAAACACGGCGGAAACAGACATTTCGAACGGAAAACGCTCACCTCCATACACCCCACGAGGAATCTGGACAGCATGGAACCCGAACTCCACATCCTCCCAGCTATTGTCTTCCTGCTCCTCTACCAGGAGCACGAACGCCGGCGCAGAAGACAACGGTGAGTACTGCACCTACGACACAGGGGAGGGGGGAGGGAAAAAATTACGGGGACACACATACGCGACAACCCCACCCCCACCCTCACCCACTACAACACACACATCAATGCATAGCAATACATCACAGTTACACCCCCAAACCCCCTGGAAGAATGCAAAGACAAAAGGAAATGATCATCAACTGTCGAATAGATTGTATCACTGGCTTATAAATATATCACACATCTAAAACTATTATATACATAAATATTAAAAGTCCGATAATTTTTGCAGGCATTGTCCGTGGACCACTGGGCCCAAATCACATGGGCAAAGCCCACACAGGATAACTGACACCAACGGAGAGAACACTGCAGGGGCATCAGATAGCAAAACTACAGGCACCTCAGGGGGAAGGGAAGGGGGGGCACCTCAGCCAGATGAGTCCACGACGCCAGATCCACAAGGGGCCTCCATGCCCACTGTTCCATGCTGGGGAGTGCAAAGCCACAGTCTTTCAAGTCTCTGCAGTGGGTGGGTTGCCCACTGTGCCATCCTGGGGAGTGCAAAGTCACAGTCTTTCAAGTCTCTGCAGTGGGTGGGTTGCTCACTGTGCGATCCTGGGGAGTGCAAAGCCACAGTCTCTCAAGTCTCTGCAGTGGGTGGGTTGCCCACTGTGCCATCCTGGGGAGTGCAAAGCCACAGTCTCTCAAGTCTATACAGTGGGTGGGTTGCCCACTGTGCCATCCTGGGGAGTGCAAAGCCACAGTCTTTCAAGTCTCTGCAGTGGGTGGGTTGCCCACTGTGCCATCCTGGGGAGTGCAAAGCCACAGTCTCTCAAGTCTATACAGTGGGTGGGTTGCCCACTGTGCCATCCTGGGGAGTGCAAAGCCACAGTCTTTCAAGTCTCTGCAGTGGGTGGGTTGCCCACTGTGCCATCCTGGGGAGTGCAAAGCCACAGTCTTTCAAGTCTCTGTAGTGGGTGGGTTGCCCACTGTGCCATCCTGGGGAGTGCAAAGCCACAGTCTCACAAGTGGATGACAGTCTCCACTGGTTCTGGAGGGGGACTGGTGCCCAGAGTGCTTCGTGCAGCCCTGCCCGACACAGATGAGGGCCTGCCCCTTCTGCCAATGGGCCAGCGGTGCTTGAGACGGCGGTGCCCAGTGCAGCGGTGCTTGAGACGGCGGTGCCCAGTTCAGCGGTGCTTGAGATGGCGCTGCCCAGTGCAGCGGTGCTTGAGATGAAGGGCCCAGTTCAGCGGTGCTTGAGACGGCGGTGCCCAGTGCAGCGGTGCTTGAGATGAAGGGCCCAGTTCAGCAGTGCTTGAGACGGCGGTGCCCAGTGCAGCGGTGCTTGAGATGAAGGGCCCAGTTCAGCGGTGCTTGAGACGGCGGTGCCCAGTGCAGCGGTGCTTGAGATGAAGGGCCCAGTTCAGCGGTGCTTGAGACGGCGGTGCCCAGTGCAGCGGTGCTTGAGATGAAGGGCCCAGTTCAGTGGTGCTTTAGACGGCGGTGCCCAGTGCAGTGGTGCTTGAGATGAAGGGTCCAGTTCAGCGGTGCTTGAGACGGCGGTGCCCAGTGCAGCGGTGCTTGAGATGAAGGGCCCAGTTCAGCGGTGCTTGAGACGGCGGTGCCCAGTGCAGCGGTGCTTGAGATGAAGGGCACAGTTCAGCGGTGCTTGAGATGAGTGTCCAGGTCAGCGGATCCGGCCATGGCATGGATGTCACTCGCCACCTGACATTTGGCTGGCGGGGCCTTCCTGCCCATCTGTCTGTTGGCTTGCGGGGCCCTCCTGGGCTGCAGTACCGGGCCTGTGGGTGTCCTCCTGCACACCTGGGATGTGGCTTGCGGGGCCCTCCTGGGCTGCAGTACCGGGCCTGTGGGTGTCCTCCTGCACACCTGGGACGTGGCTTGCGGGCCCTCCTGGGCTGCAGTACCGGGCCTGTGGGTGTCCTCCTGCACACCTGGGATGGGGCTGGTGGGGCCCTCCTGGGCAGCTGGCCTGCTGCCGGACTTGTCGGGCGTGCTGCCCTTCCCACCCTTCCCTGTTAGCCTGTGGCCCTTTCCCACCTTTGGCAGTGTGCCAGGTGGCACCCCACTTCCTGCCGGAGCCATGGTAGGGATTTTGGTCCCTGGTGTCTTTGGCCTCTCGCGCCGGGCACTGGCAATCTTCGGATGCTTTTCCGGGGGTGGGCTGGCCATGCCTTGGCTCCTAGCTGAACTGCCTGCCCTTGAGGGTGGGGGACTCCACAGTCCACGGCAAACAGTCTTCATAGGTCCCAGTTTTGTGGTGGCTGAGGTGCTGATTGGAGTCTTATGAGATGGACGGGGTGGGGGAGTCACTCATACAAGCCATACAATGCATAGGGATTCGTGTTATGTGCAAGCTGTGGGAACGTACCTGTGGCTTGATTGACTCTGTGCTCGCTGTTGTCCTTCATAGGAACCGTCCACTGGGACATGCAAGGAGATGGAGGAATCTTCCCGTGTACAGACCGCTGGTGGACCTGTCGACAATGGAGGAGAGACATGTCATACTGACATACAGGCTTGACCGAGCCACCATACAGGAACTGTGTGCCCAGCTGGAGCCTGACCTGATGTCACCTATCCGCCAACCCACAGGGATCCCCCCTCTAGTGCAGGTTCTGTCAGTACTTCATTTCTTAGCAAGTGGGTCATTTCAAACAACTGTGGCCATTGCATCAGGGATGTCCCAGCCCATGTTTTCCAAGGTGTTGTCCAGAGTGTTGTCTGCCCTGCTCAAACACATGCGGAGCTACATCGTCTTCCCTGAGGTGGGGGATTTGGCTACAGTGAAAGGTGATTTCTATGCCCTTGGACATATTCCCAACATCATTGGTGCCATTGATGGGACCCATGTTGCTTTGTTCCCCCCCAGCAGGAGTGAACAGGTGTACAGGAACAGGAAGAGTTATCATTCCATGAATGTCCAGATGGTCTGTTTGGCTGACCAGTACATCTCCCATGTTAATGCCAAGTTCCCTGGCTCAGTGAATGATGCGTACATCATGCGGAATAGCAGCATCCCTTACGTGATGGATCAACTCCAGAGGCACCGTGTGTGGCTAATTGGTGACTCTGGTTTCCCCAACCTGTCATGGCTACTGACTCCAGTGAGAAATCCCCGGACAAGGGCAGAGGAACGGTACATTGAGGCCCATGGACGTACTAGGAGGGTGATAGAGCGGACCTTCGGCCTCCTAAAGGCCAGGTTTAGGTGCCTCCATATGACAGGTGGATCCCTAATGTACTCACCAAAGAAGGTGTGCCAGATCATTGTGGCCTGCTGTATGCTTCACAACCTGGCTTTGCGACGTCAGGTGCCTTTTCTGCAGGAGGATGGTCCAGATGGTGGTGTTGTAGCAGCTGTGGAGCCTGTGGAGAGTGAAGAGGAGGAAGGCGAAGAGGACGACATAGACAACAGGAACACAGTAATACTGCAGTATTTCCAATGACACACAGGTAAGAATCCCCCCGGCATATAACATTTACTTAACCCCTACTACCTCTCTACTGTCTGTCCTTTTCCCCCGGTGTATGGTAACTGAGTTGTGACTTTCCCTTCAGATTTCAGAGCTGTGGGCCCCACTGCGTGACATCTGCTTTGTTTCCCCATGGACTACAGCTGTGTGACATTGGTATGTTGGCATCACAATGAAAATAAGCATTTTGGCACGGTCATATCTAATACATTTGTTCCAAATAACAGCCAGACTCCTGATTGTTTTGTGCAATAAGTGTGTTTATTGCAGTGCTCTAAATTGGTGGGTGGTTGCAAATCGTTGAGGTGTGATGGTGGAGGATTGTCCATGGCAGAGTCCAGACTATCAGTATCACAGGTGCATTGTCCAAATGCCTGTGGAAAGTGGAGCAGGGGCAGTTTAAGGTTGGACAGGGTGTCAATGTGGGACAGTGGGATGACAATCAGGGAGGTATCCTTTCGTGGCGGGGTTCTTGGCATCTTACTCTGTCTTCTTCCTGGATCTCAGGGCCCGCTTGCGGGGTGGTTCTCCTTCTGCAGGAGGTGGGGTTCTGGTGGCCTGTTGGTCTTGTGTCAGGGCCTCCTGTCCACTAGCGCCGGCTGAGGTGGTAGGCAGTTCTTGGTCCATGCTAGTGACAGGGGCCCTTTGTGGTGCCAGAGTGTCCCGCAATGTGGTGACTACCTGATTCAGTGCCACTATGATGGTGCCCATGGCGGAACAGATGTTTCTTAGTTCCTCCCTGAACCCCATATACTGTTGCTCCTGCAAAAGCTGGATCTCCTGAAACCTGGCCAGGACCCTGGACATCGTCTCCTGGGAGTGGTGGTATGCTCCCATGATGGAGGAGAGGGCCTCATGGAGAGTGGGTTCCCTGGGCCTGTCCCCCCCCTGTCGCACAGCAGCCCTCCCAGTTCCCCTGTTTCCCTGGGCCTCTGTCCCCTGGACCGTGTGCCCACTACCACTGCCCCCAGGTCCCTGTTGTTGTTGGGGTGGTGGGTTAGCCTGGGTTCCCTGTAGTGGTGGACACACCGCTGATTGAGGTGTCCTGGGGACAGCGGTATAGGCCCGCTGGGTGGGTGCTGTGCTGGTGTTCCCAGTGGGAGGAAGGTCTGCTGTGGGCTGTGGCTGTCTGAGGGGAACCGACTGTCCAGAGGTCCCCGATGGGCCGAGCTGGTCATCTAGATCCAGGGAGACAGAGCTGCTGTCATCACTGTGGGCCTCTTCTGGGGGTGTAGTGGACATTTGTGGACCCTCCTGCGCAGTGACGTGGCGTTCGGGTCCTGCAGGGGTATAAAGGTATGGTTATTGCTTCTGTGTGTGCCATAGCGTGCAATGGGTGGGTGCCCGTGTACCCCAGTGCTGGAATTCCCTTGTGGGGACTTTTGTGACGGTGGTTGGGGGGGGGGGGGTGAAGTGGGCATGCTTAGGTGATGGGTGTCCCTGCTTTGTGGTCGCATGCAGGGCTTGGTGTTGGGATGGGTGGGTTGTGATGGTGAGACATTTACAAGGAGTAAGTGTGATGGGGTGAGGGTGGGGGTATGAGTTGGCATGCTGGTGGGGTGGGGGGGATGAAGTAGTTAAGATTAGACTTACCAGAGTCCATTCCTCCGCCTACTCCTGCAAGGCCGTCAGGATGCAGGATCACCAAGACCTGCTCCTCCCATGTTGTAAATTCTGGGGGAGGAGGTGGGGGTCCGCCGCTAGTCTTCTGCACCGCGATGTTGTGCCTGGATACCATGGAACGCACCTTCCCCGTAGGTTGTTCCACCGCTTCCTGATGTCGTCCCTATTTCTTGGGTGCTGTCCCACAGCGTTGACTCTGTCGACTATTCTGCTCCATAGCTCCATCTTCCTGGCAATGGTGGTGTGCTGCACCTGTGTCCCGAAGAGCTGTGGCTCTACCTGTACAATTTCCTCCACCATGACCCTGAGTTCATCGTCAGTAAACCTGGGGTGTCTTTGCAGTGCCATGGGGTGGTGTGGGTGATGTGTGGGGTGGATTGTGTGGTGCTGTGTATTGGTGTGTTGTTTGAGGTGCGTGGTAATATTGCAGGGTGACAGTGAATTGCGCGTCTGGGTGCTCGGTTCTCTTTTCTCAGTGCGTGTTCACGAATCTCGAGGAGTGGGGGTTTGTGGGTGATGTGGGTGTGTGTTTTATGTTGTATTGGGTGTGTGGGAGTGGTGTGTGTATGTGGATCAGGTGTGTGTATTTCGATTTGTCCAATGTGGCTGTGTTTTGTAAGTGTGTGTGTATTTTGAGCGCGGCGGTGTGTACCGCCAATGGAATACCGCGGTTGAAAGACCGCCGCGTGGATTCGTGGGTCGTAATGGCATGGGCGTTTTTCTGTTGGCGTGACGGTGGAGGTTTGGTCATCGCCTTTGGTGTGGCGGACTTTTGTGGATGTCTGTATTTTGGCGGTTTGCCTGTTGTGGGTCAGAATGACCGTGGCGGTGTACCGCGACCGCGGCGGTGTTATGGCGGTCTTCTGCACGGCGGTAAGCGCCTTTTACCGCCGAGGTTGGAATGACCACCTTAGTCTCTTTTTCTAAGATTTTCTTCAGTGGGACGAACCTTCCAGTCCAATCCGACCTCCCGGAGCCCTTCTCCGGATACGCGATGCGGGAGTCCTCGGTGGAGATTTTTACCTTCGGACGTAGTCGTTTTTTTGAGGTGAAAATCCTTCGACCGGGATAAACCTGGATCTTGATCCTACGTCCCTGGAGCCCTCCTCAGATACGCTGGCTGGGAGGTCCCAGTCAACTTTTTACCTTCGGACTTAATCTCTTTTTCGGAGATTTTCTTTACTGGGACGAACCAGCAAATCAGGCCGGGTCGCGGTTGAGGCAAGCCGGCTAGAGTTGCCGCGGCAGGTCGGTCCCTCTATGGAGCTTTTTTTCAAAAGTTCTCCAAACTTCTCCAAACCTCTGGGGCTTCTCCCAGATGTCCTTTTAAGGTTCTTTTGAGGTCCCCAGCTCACCCCAAGGGTCCAGAAGTTCTGAAATGGTCCTTGGGGGTGCGGACTACAACTCGCAGAATGCACCTTGCGCAAACTCCTTTTTGGCCGCTGGGCAGTGGCCAGCTGGTTGATTTCTTCAGGAGTTGGTGCAGGGGACTCTGGTTAACAATTTTTCACCTGTAGCAAACAGGGAGTCCCTCCTTGAACCAGTTGAAGCCAGGCAAAGTCCTTCTTGTGGTGAAGCCCAAGTGTGCAGCTGGTGCAGTCCTTCTGAGTGCAGGTTCCAGGTGCAGGCCAGGGGTCCAGCAGGGCAGTCCTTCTTCTTCTTTGGTTCTTCCTTGTTAGAATCTGATGGGGATCTGAGGTGTGGGTGCAGGTCTGCCAGTTTTATCCTTGCTCCTGTGTGAAAAGCAGGGGGGTCCTGGTTCTTCAATCAGGTGCAGGGTCCTTCCCCCTGTGATGACCACTTCCTAGGAAGTGTGGCATAAATCAAACCCAGGATGCAACATTCTCCAAAAATCCATCATGGCTGAATCTGATTTTAGGAGGTTACATCTGGCTGAGCCCACCCACTGGTGTGGCTAAAAATCATAAACACACCCCTCTCCTGCCCTCTCCTAATCTAATCAAGGGGGCACCTATTTGTCTGGGGTTGCAGGATGTGGGGGTGTTGCTGGTTGCCCCAAATGTCCTTCTCTGCCTTTGAAGACCAGTTTGGCAGCCCTCCCCCTTCCTGCCTCACCATCTGCGGAGGGGAGATTCCCTCGCACAGGCATATTCCTTTGTGTGAAGCCAGGCCACTTCACACCTCATCAAGGCAGCCTGGCCAGGCTGCTAGAGGCTGGCCAATCAGAGCACAGCAGCAAAAACAATGCAGGGCTGAAATTGGCAACTTTTCAGGTAAAGTTTAAAACTCTTTACCTGAACAAGTTATATTAAATCCAACAACTGGAAGTTGTGGGATTTATTACAACAATTAATTTGATACCAAACTCTTGGTATCCATCATTTAAGGAGACTTTAAAAATTTAAAAAAGTCTCCCCATTCTAGCCTATGAATGCCATTTACTACAATGAGGGAAAAACAAATTTGGCTGTTTTTACCTCACCGGGGCTTATAAAACTATTTTTATAAGGTCCCTGCTTATAGTTACATGGCACCCAGCCCTAGGGACACATAGGGCACACCTTAGGGGTGACTTATATGTAAAAATAAGGTAGTTTAAGACTTTGGAACCACTTTTAATTCCAAAGTCGAATTTGCATATAACTTTTATTTAGAAGCAGCCAGCAAGGCAGGCCTGCCTTTAAAATGACACTGGGCACCTCAGCAGCGCACCTATGGGTGCACTACCTAAGCTGTGGTCCCTAAACCTACATGCCCTACCATATACTAGGGACTAATAGGTAGGTTACCTTAGCCAATTATAATTAGCCTATAATGCATATCCATTTTACACAGAGCACTGGCCCTGGGACTGGTAAGCAGTACCCAGGGCACAGCCAAGAGTCAGTAACCACCAGTACCTGTCCAAAAAGTGTGGTGGTGACCAGGGCAAAAAGGAGGACTTTCCTACAATTAGCATCGACTGCGGGAAAATTAACCCATTAATTAAATGTTTCTGTTCTGCATGCATCATGCGCCTCTACCACAAACATACATCACCACTCCCATTAGGATGCCTGTTTGCAAGTAAATATTGCATGACAGCTTGCCTAGAATTTATTGATATTACTACGGGTTGTGCCATATCTGTAAGATAGAATTGAGAGACAGAAACACCAAACGGGGTATAATTTTAAGGTTGAAGCTTAAAGAACCTACAGACTAGTATAGGTGCTACATATATAGCTGAGAACGATTTTTCCCTAATGCCACGGATGTCTCTGTATAAAAGGTGTGTAGTGTACCTTTGGTATACGTGAGAGAGCTTCTCAATATATCCATTAAATAAGTACGTATCCTTGAGTCTTTTGGTAGCGTGATGTTATGCAATTCCTATTTTGAGAATACGACTATGTGTTTAGGATGAGAGCACCATTGAATGAGGTACCACCCACATTGCTTGGTAGATGCCACCCTAAGTCCTGACCTTCTCACAGTGCCTCACGTAAACCTCCAAGCTGGTCAGTGTGAAAGGTGCAACCTGAACCTGACACTCTGACTGCTCAGGGAAGTCGTGGAAACAGAGAATACCTCTTTCACTCAGTTACTCATGCATGCCAAGGCAAGATACGAAATGAGTACTGGATTTCAATACATTTATTGAAGAAGATGCATTCTAGTATAAAAAAGTGTGTGCGACAATAATAAGGCAGATGAAACAAAGCACCGTAACCAATGTTACAGCCAAAGTGAAAATGATAAACAAACCCACCATGTTGTGTGATTCTAGCGAGCCTAGATGTTCCTACCAAAACTGTATGTCTAAATCTGAGAGCATAGTGGTTGTACCCCTGCTGTCTGGCCCGACATAAGGCATTAGCCCCAGCTGCATACCTGAATTCAGTAGCAGGGGTCCACCTTATTTTAGGTTGACAATCCCCTCTGGAAGCTGAAGAGTCAGTGTCAGGATCAGCAAAGCTGTCTGTCATGTGGTATGAGTCTCAGGAGTGTCATGACCAAAATGCCCACTAACCCTTTGGTTGTTTACATAATAAACCTTTGCATCATTTGTAGAACAGTTCTGATGCAAATGCTATGTCTCGAAGATATAAACTGGCGCCTGGGCTGGTAAATCCAAATTAGCATATCATGTACCGTACATGGCAGCCTTGGACAATGTACAGATCACATGTTGCACAATGGCTAATTAAATGTGCAGTGTGAACCTTGCCTTTCTAGAAAGAGCAAGTGATAAAATACATAAAAACAATTGCTAAAGGCAGGACTACTGAAAAATTAGGAAAATCAATATAAATATAAGACAGCACAGACCATGAAACTATGCTTTGAAAGGGGTGTTCAACTCGAGGGGAGGGTGAGGGGGGAAAGAGGGAGGGTGGGGCGAGGGTGACGTAACAAGGCAGAGGGGGGTGACAGTCAACCACTGGTGGTGGAACAAAACAAACTTAGGGATTATGGAGCTGGTGCATGGAGCCACAGGGCATAGCAGGCCCTAAATTGTAATAGAGCGTCTTCAGGGATTTTGGGGGAAAGAAAGAGAGGGAAAGGAAAAGGGAGAGAAAAGGAAGAGAAGAGAATAGAAAGGAAAGAAAGAGGGGAAGTGAGTGAAGGTAACAGTGAGAGACAATAAAGGATGAAGAAGCAGAAAAGGAAGAGGAGCAGGAGCTGGGGTGGTCATCTGGTTCCAGCAACATCTAGGCGCTATCTGGAGTGCCATGGAGGAAGAGCACCCACGTCTGCAGGAAAATCTCAGTCTGGTCTTGGAGACTGTAAATGACACATTCTTGGGCTGGTGGAGGATGTATGGAAGAATTCCATTGGTGCAAGATGCAAATTTTGGCTGCCGCCAGGGCAGTGTAAAGACAGGGCATCGTTGGGGACAGGAGAGATCCGGGGAGTCCCCCACATCATGCAGGAGGATCAAAGAAGGTGAGAAAGGGGTCTTGAGCATCATGAAGCTTCCTAGTACAGTCCTGATTACCGCCCAGAAGGGTTGAATCTAGGGACATTTGCAGAGAATATGCTTAAGGTCGCAGCAGGTGGCCGGACACCGCCAGCAGTCCGCATGAGGTAGCATACCCTCTCTGTGTAGTTCACTGTGGTCCAGTGCCACACATGCTGCATTTTAAAATGCCTGTTTGCATTTTAAGGAGAGCGCTGCATTCATCTGTATTTTTGTTTGCTTTATTCTTTGCTCTGCTAAGCAGCGATCAGGGATGCCTATGTACCTTTTATTTTTGCAATACTCTTCATTTGTTTGCAAGTCCCTCATAAACAAACATGTAACTCATGGTGGGGTGTGCTACAACATCAACCTCTTTATTTTACCTTGATGCACATACCACACCCTGACCACTCACTATGCCATAGCTTTATCTTTACAAATGGGAAATTATGTATATGAATAATGAGTGACCGAGCATTGGGGACCAAAGGCAGCGAATGTCATATATGTTCACATATTTTATATCATGTTTTTTCATTCCTTATTTGTTCACAGTGATTCAACCACTCACATTGACATGCCCCAAAAAGAGATGATTAGATAAACGTTGTTCAATATGAAGTTCACATTAGTGCAATAGATTGGCAGCTGCTGTTAATGAAACAATGTGAATGACTAAAGTTACTTAACCCTTTGCTTACATTATGCATCAGTGTGCACTAGTTTCTTTGTTTAATGTTAGATTCAATGATTTTTTTGGTGCACATGGAGCTTCAATGGAGATGTTTTCTGTCACACTATTTGTTTCTAAGAGTGTGCACAAGAGTGGAACGTAGTAAGAGCTTGTTTAATTTACCTCTTGTATATCCACTGATTTGAGTATCAATCTATGTGTTTAATATTGTGCCACCCCTCTTCACATACAAAAATACACTATTATTCTGGCCCCAGGATAGCACTTTGTTTTAGAAACGTTTAGTCTTGCTGAACAGCAGATATGCTGCTAGGCAACATGGCTAAAAGACATTCACATTGACAAGGCCAATAGCTTGGGCATTGCCAAGACCAATCGGCTTTGCCAATGCAAATGGACCTGTGCAGCACAAATTAGACCAGACATTTTCTCTTTCCTGTGCATAAACCATATTGCTCATACTTTTGTGGTGAACATGGTTTTAGTTCTGAAGCCACCTCCTAGACCAGCACAATTTGAGGCACTCAATACTTGGGAACACATAGCGCACCAGAGACAGAAAGAGAAGTACAAGGGAAGAATGAAGAAAACAGTAAGGACGTGCGTACAGCCTAGATGGGATAATCAACAGAAAGCTTGGAGATCCGACATAATTGAGGAAACTAGATTATATCCTGCTTCAACCAAGAAAGATGAGGGAAAACTCATACCAAAGGAAAAGAAAAAGAAACAATGTGAGATAATGCAAATAAAGCTGACAATTGTGAGAGTGATTCAGAACATGAGTTCATAAGTCATCTACTGCTGAATTGTCCACCATCATATAACTCTGTCCAAATGGGAGAGGAAATTGAGTTAAGGGAATATGAGACCTTTGGCATGCATACTGCACCAGCAGAACCAAATCAGACAGGACAGAATATAGGGATAACTAATCCTCAGAATTCAAATGCTTTACCCACTCCTGATGCACTGACAGTTCCCCTGACAATAGGTCTGATTGTTCCATTATATAGACGAGGAGCAACAGGAAATAATACACATTCATTAGCTGCAACAACTGTTCCAATGGGAGTCAATACCTTAGTTAATTAAAACAATCTGAATGCCATGGCAATCTGAAGACATCCTTCAGTTCCGAGCCAGATTACCCCACACACACATTTCAAATGCAACCCCGACTACTAGTCGAATACGATTTTCTCCTAATGCAAGGGTTCCTGAGGGTTTGTCTACGTTTAATCTGCCCTGAGATAATACTACCCAAAATGCTGGCTGTAGTAGCCCTGTCAGAAGATTACCCATGAATCTGTCAGATTCAGAAATGTCTACTGCAAATACTCCAGATCGTATCAATTTGAACTCTTCTAGAAGAGAGATAATACTTAATATATCAGCAGAAATACAAGGCTTTAGCTCACAAGAATTAGGTGACTGGTTACAAATATTAGAATCACAACATGAAGCCGGTAGTTCAGGATTCAATGGAAGAACATTTCTAGTCCAAGAGAGAACACTAGATGTGCCCAAACTGAAATTAGAATTGAATGAGATAATACTAGGAACACATGATATAGCACAATCAAACACTCACAGAGAGGACGAACTATAGTTTATATGCAAAGACATTACAAAATGTGCAGGATAGGTTTCATGAGAGTTTAGCTGGTTTAGCCTAGAAATATTAAATTGATTTGGAGAAGCACTGCAAAAGGTTTATTGTTTGAATTTCACTGATCGAGATATTGCAAATATGAAAGATCCAGGAATGAAATTACAGATTTGGGAATTACTTAGTTGCATTATAAAATGGAGTGAATTAGAAAGGTGGGAAGGGTGATGGGCACCGAAGAAGGACCAAAAGAAAGAGAGAATAGAAATACTTCCAGCCAGAGCAGAGGAGAGTGAGGATGATGTACACCTGCTTCCTATGAGAGAGGTTATTGGTGGAGGATATGTTCAGGTACACTGGAGTAAAGTTGACATGCTGTATTTCACAAATAATTTTCTGAAGTTAAGACAGAAGCCTGTTGGAATGTTGCAGACAGGTTGAGAGATATGTATAGCTTTTATAAGTGTTGTGGGAAGATTTGAATACATAGTATGACATTGTTTTTCCAAGTAATTTTTGGGCTGAATGCAAATTGGCTGTTTGTTGGCCTGACAAAGAACCTATGAGAAACATGTTGATAAAGGCTCCTTCTCTAAATGTGATAGCTAAGTATTGCAAGGTTGTTGCATTTTTGAAGGAAAAGGTGTCCCTTATAGATACGGATTGGCTGAAACTTGACAGAATGATTCAAGCATCTAAGGAGTCGATGCATGCCTATTATAAGAGATTGTTGCAGGCTTTCAAATATTTCAATGTTACAGAGACTACTGAAGAGAAGGAAACCAGACATTTTATGTTCAGATTTGTACTGGGATTGAAGCCAGAGATACATAACATGATTTAGCAGCAGTTGATTTGTTAGCAGAACAAACTGGTGAGATCCTGCTGTACACAAAGTACTGTAGTGATGTATTGGAATTGAAACAGAAAAGGTTGAGAGAAAAATTCATGATAATGCTGATGAAGGATGCTCAAAGGAGTCAGAATCCACAGTTTGGGGAGAATGTTGGTGGAATGCAGGGAGTGTATCAGCAATGAGTTCCGATGATGCAGGGATGTAATGGTCTTCAACAGAACGGTAGAGGTTAGCGTGTTATAAATAGACCTGAGTACCAGTGTGGATGTGATGACTTTGAAAAGGACCAATCCATGCCACATGTGCAGTGGATTAGGCCATTGGAAGAGAAAGTGTCCCTCAAATCTGAATAATAATCAGATGCAGAAAGGTGGATTCATGCAGACACAGGGAAATAATCCAATTCAGACCCAGCAGATACGACGTCCGAGAATGCAAAAGTCTATGTCCCTCAGAAACAGATAATTAAGATTACACAAGCCCTGATGCCCCAGCAAAGGACAAATGCCCCCAGACCCAATTTAAATCAGGTTCCATATACAAAAACCAACTCTTTTGTGAATTAGTACCCCATAACCCCTATGGATGTGGAGTACCTCTCAGATATATCCCAATGGCAGTGCACAGGGGAGGAGGAATGCACGCTAGGTGCTTCCTTGGAGGTAGATCAAAGTGGTCCATACGTTGATGGTGATGTTAATGCCCACCATGAGTCATTTCTGGTTTACACCAGTGCTACCCACTCTACTGTGAGAACAGCAGAGGTCCTCAACCTACCCATCTTGGGAAAAAGAGTACAAGTTGTAGGCGTTGCAAACAAACAGTTGTCAAGTCCAGTTACAGAAGCTATACCTATAAAGATAGGATCCTTTGAGGATGAACAACACTTCGTGGTGTGCGATTCGACTCCTGTGAGTCTGTTTGGACGTGACCTCTTGTATAAGCTAAATTGTTCTATATGTTGTACTCCAACAGGCAGAGAGATACAGACTCATAATGAAGATGTAACTTTCAAAATGATGAGTCAACCCCCAAGCTCCACATTTTGTCCCATGCTAACTTGTGAAAACTTACCCGCAGACCTAAAGGTTACAGTGTTGCCTGAAGCATGTGACATTTCTGGAAGGGATAAAGGTCTCATCAAAGGTGCTGAGTCTGTATGGATAACAGTGAAACCAAATGCTGAGTATTGGAGAACCCTGCAGTACAATTTGACTCCTGAAATGATTATAGGAATTACCTCAGTAATTAATGCCATGATTGAGCAAGGGATATTGAAAGAAAAAATTGGACATCCATGTAACTCTCCCATTATTGGACTGCGGAAAACTCAATGGAAAATGCTGCATAGTCCAGGACCTTAGAAGAATCAACAAAATTGTGATTTCTTGTCCTATGGTACCAAATCCAGCAGTGATTTTGGTTCATATTTCATGTGAAGCCAAGTGGTTCACTGTAATTGACTTGTGCCAAGCATTTTTATCCATACTCTTGTATGAGGAGAGTTAGTTTTTATTCGCGTTTGGCAGTTGTGTTTTGGCATAGTACTGAGTCCTACAAGGGTATACGGAGAGTCCTTCCATCTTCAACCAGAATCTGAAGAAGAGCTGCCCTTTCATTAGATATTGATACAACATATTAACAACCTACTGGTGGCATCAAATACTCAGGAAGCTTGTATATAAGATACAATTGCCCTTTTGAACCACTTAGCTGAGAATAGGCATAAAGTATCCCCGACCAAATTACAGTATTTTAAGAAAGAAGTTTTGTACCTTGAACATCACACTGAAAGGAGTGCAAGGAAGCTGTCACAAGAGAGGATTTCAGCAGTTCGGAAAATGAACCCCCCAACTACACAGAAAGAATTTAGGATGTTCTTGGGAATGGTTGACTACTGTCATCAGTAGATTCCAAACTTTTCCCTTTTGGTGAATCCTTTACAGAGGCTGACACACAAGGATGTGTTTGATCTGATACCATTGGATGACAACTGCATGTGTGTCTTACAGCGCTGGGAGAAAATCTTTGTTGTGGCCCTCCTCTGGCAATGCCTTATTACAGCAAAAGTTTTACTTTGTACTGCAGTGAAAGGGAGGGATGCGCCCGCTGAGTGCTAACTCAGTTTCACAGAAACACACACAGACCTGTAGCATATTTTTCCGCCACACTTGACCCAGTGGCAACAGCATTGCCTGGCTGTCTTAAGCCAGTTGCTGCCATGGGTGTCAGTATTACCCAGTGCAAAAGCATTGTTATGGGGACTCCACTGAATGTTTTTTTCTCTATCCAGTTGAAGTTTTGTTCACCTGCACAAAGACCCAACACCTGACCAACAGTAGGTTGACAAAATATGAGGAGACCACTTTGGCTTCTCCTAGCATTAATCTCTGATGGTGTAACACAATTAACCCTGCCATACTGCTGATCTTACCTGTAAATGATGTTGGTAATGATGAAATTGAGCTTGACTGTCTAGATGTCACAGAACTGTGGACCAAACCGAGACCTGATATACAAGGTGTGCCACTTGCTGAACCCGATTACTTTATGTTTGTTGACGGCTCCTGTTTGAGAAGCCATGTAGGAAACCTGAGAGCTGTCTATGCACTTTATACTGTCTCAGGTGTGGTTGAAGTCTCCTGGCTTCAAGGAGTCTTTTCTGCACAAGTGGCTGAGTTGATTGTCCTTACAAGAGCATGCTGCATTTCAGACCAGCTGAAGGTGACCATTTTCACTTAAAGTCAGAATGGATTTAGTGTTGTTCTTGACTTTGGAAAGTTGTGGTTCCAGAGGGGTTTCATGACCTCTTCTGGATCTCCAATTAGAAATGGAGGCAAAGTCTATGATTTACTGAATGCTTTACAGTTGCGAGCACAAATTGTGGTTGCCAAGTGTCCCACACACTGCAAAGGAACTGATTATATCACGGTTGGCAATAATTATGTAGATGAAGTAACCAGATCGTGTGCCTTGAAGTCTTGTGTGTTCAATAGAGAAAACGGAAATGAGAGTTCTTGTTGACTACTGCAGATACATGGGAGGAAGTGAGGAGGTTACAAGAGTAACTGTCAGAAGCTGAACAGCAGGGTGAATCAGTGAGGATATGTCAAAAGAGATGAGGATAATGTTTGGGTTTCAAGTGATGAAAGAGTTGTGATGCCTAATAGTTTGTTACCCCCCTATGGTGATGCATTATCACAGTCTGCTCATGTGGGATGTGATGCCACAGTTCGACTGTTCCGTCAGACGTGGTTTAAACCTAAGTTGAAATTGATGGCAGAAGCTTTATGTCACAGGTGCATTACATGCCAGCAGATGAATGTAGGTAAACAAATTGCAGTCACATAGGGGGATCGGGAGGTCCTTTCAATAGAATATAGCTAGACTTCATTGGGTTACCTGTGTGCAGTGGACTGAGATACATCTTGGGCATTGTATGCATTTTCTCCTGTTGGGTTGAAGCTTACCAGACCAGGAGAAATGACAGCTTCACTGTAGAAAAGCTGTTGTTGAGAGAACTGATTTCACGTTTTGGGTTCCCGACTTCTTTTGAGTCAGAGTGAGGAATTCACTTTAATAGTGAGGTCCTGAAACTATTGTGTGCAGCATTGCAAGTCGAACAGAGACTTCATTGCAGTTACAGACCTGAGGCTTCAGGTCTTGTTGAGCAAGTCAATGGTACTTTGAAATTTAGATTGGAAAAGGTATTTGTTTCCACCTCGTTGAAATGGCCTGATGCGTTGCCTCTCTGTTGATAAGTCTTCCCTTTACTCCAGACAGAAAGACAAGCCTCACGCCCCACGAAATCCTTATGGGACGAGCCATGACATTACCAGCTATGCCTGCAAATATGCTTGCGAACCTTACAGATGACATGGTCCTTGATTACTGCAAAGAGCTGGCTGATGTGGTTTGTTCTGTGTCTCATCTGGTTGGAGAAGTCAAAATACAGCCACAGCAGGACCTCTGCCATCACCTGTGGCCAGGTGACTGGGTGATGATGAAAAAGCACGTTCAGATGTGCTTAGAACCTTGGTGGAAGGGACTTTTCCAGATTATTCTAGTAATTAAGACAGTGAGACCTCTACATTTTACAGCTAACTGGGTACATGCAGCCTACACTCATAAGGGTCCCCTTGATGAAACAGCACCTGTCCATGAAGGGTCGGTTACAGTGAGTCAAAGGGAGCAGGGTAGTCAAGTTGTTGGGGATAAGCAAGTGACTGAAACAGCAGATGTGCGGTCGGAGTGGGGTCTGAGTGTGTCAACAGCTAGTATTCGTACAGAAGGGATGAGACAAGAAAGGTTGACTGCTCAAAACTCGGTTTCTTATGAAGGACCTAGTGCTGTAGCAAAATGGGTTGTTCTTGGAGATCGATGGTCAAGAGAACAGACTGTGCCCAAATTGTGAATTCCACAAACTATTCCAGAAGAGACAGAGGACTCTAGACAAAGTGACATTGATGGTGGAGGGCCAGTAGTCTGCAGAGCAAAGAGAGCAGGGTAGGACTCTAGACAAAGTGACATTGATGGTGGAGGGCCAGTAGTCTGCAGAGCAAAGAGAGCAGGGTAGGACTCTAGACAAAGTGACATTGATGGTGGAGGGCCAGTAGTCTGCAGAGCAAAGAGAGCAGGAGTACCCTGTCAGAGGTACGCTGCACCTGAATGGGCATACTTTGCAGCAAATGACTAGAGGAGAACATTTTGATGCTTTTGTTGTAAAAATTTGAATCTCGCTGAAGCTTTTTGAACTAATTCATGTAGCAGAACTGAGCTTTGAACTTTTTATGCCACTTTATAGACTGAGACATTATTTTTTGGTTGTGATTATTAGTGACTTTGAATTGTGCATTTATTAGAGACCATTTATAGTTTGTAGAGAATAGAGAAGAGTATTCAGATCTGAGTATGCAGAATTCATTATAGGGTTGCCACTTTAGAAGTACATGGAGTACCACTGAGAAAGACTAAACAAAGATATTGCCATTAATATTTGAAGTTTTATTGAAAGGACAGTATTTGTCTTTTCTTTGATCAAAAGAAAAGGCTGAAAGAGAGAATTGCTGTTGCTGTTGCTGCATATTGTTGAAAGGTCTGAAATTAGATAAGTTACAGAGCCTAGAAACAAATGTAGTAGATGCAAAGACATATGTGCAGGAGTTTTGGTCATAACAGTTATAGGGCCTGATTACAATCTTGGCGGATGGGATACTCTGTCACCAACGTGACGGATATCCCGTCTACCGTATTACAAGTTCCATTATATCCTATAGAACTTGTAAAATGGCAGACGGAATATCCATCACATTTGTGACGGAGTATCCCATCCACCAAAGTCGTAATCAGGCCCATAGTAATTATTTCTTTGTTTATAGGACTAAGCTTGCATCCCTGTTGTCACAATGCTCTTCTATATGTTACTCTATTATCAGACTAACTGTACAAAACTATAGTACATTAATGTAAGGTGGTGCATTCTAATCTTATAGTGGAGTACATTCACTGTAGGGATAGAAGAGAAAAATGTGTGGAATAACCTTATTAATTGTAATGTAATCATTTGTTATGATCATATAACCACTCTCATGTACTTACAGAGTGTTTGCCATTAAAATGATAACAGTTTATTTTACATGTACACCAAATATTGTTGATTAACAATGTAGAAATGTAGTTCTCCGTTATATTTGATTACATGTGCTAACAAGGTATTTTGTTTTGCATCAACTGTAACATGAAGTTTAAACTGACATGGTACTATTGATTTTGTAGCATAATTTAATTTTTCACAGTATAAAATGAGTTAAATGTGCATTGAAGTATTTTCTTGTTTAGCATTGCTAGGCCAGTGATTTCTAAAACGTGAGAAACAGTTTTCCAATTTCTGCTAACATGGCCTTCCATTGCAGGAAGCTACACTGAGAAATGTAAGTTTGGAAATAGATATGATATTGTCTTATTCATATAAAAAGCTTGAGAAAGCAACCTCGGAAAGGTACATAGAGAGATCAAGAGAATAAGTGACTACTCTTGTACATACATGTTGCAATCATTGAACAGAAGAACAAGGACAACTACCTTCCCAGGACTGTCTTAGCAACGCAAGGACTTGTTACAAGATACACCGTGAAACTAGAGAAGATGACACCAGAATGGGATGATCAGAGGAGGCGTTACGTAATCGAATTTGTGACTTTAACTAAGATATTTACGAATTGATTATAGGCTAGTTCCACTTGGACTTGCAGAGGTACAGACCTCTAACTTTACAATTCCCCATGCTTGCTGAAGTGTGGCTTTGGCTTGCACTTGATTCTCTAAGAAGACTCTTGACTGAGCTTCTAATATGCCTTCACTTTTTGCCTGCTTTTTACCTTGATTAGTTGTCTTCTTTTTGCACCTGCTGATATTTTTCTAAATGATCTGTTTCTCTATTTGCTTTTTACCCTTTGTCCTCATGTCCTGTAGGTCGGGCATATTCATTCTTTAGGTCCTGTTAGGAGATTCCAATTGCCCACAGCACTAATTAAATTTAGTTACACTAATGTGAAATAGATTGGACCAGCGCTTGTTCTTTGGGCATTAAATTATCTGTTAATGTTTTGTATAGCTATTTCAGAGTTCATTGTTTGTCTTATGTTGATTTATCTACACTTTTTCTGTTGCTTCGTTTACCCCATTGCTATTTTGTAACTTTTGTATCTGTTCTTGAGATTTATTTACATTAACCTGGGTGTTAACCTATAATAAAACTCTTCAACTTGATTTTTGACTTGGGTTTTCAATGTGTGGCTAAATTAGTTACACTGTTTAAAGCTTGATGCACATGTTTTATCCCCTATTTCTAGTTCATTCCTTTGCATGGACGCAAAGGTTTGTCAACCTCGTTTAGAGCATAACAGGTCCTTCAACAGTGTTTCCATAATATGGTCAGAGCTGAAAGCTGTTTTTCCAAACGTTTCAGAATACAGTCCAGGATGCCCTGCAGCACATGAAGGATGTCTGATAAATGGACATGTTCTACGGGTAAGTGAGAATTAGTGATCTTGTTCTGAACAGGCATATTAAATAGATCCTCCATAGGAAATAGACTACTACCTAAGAGTGCTAAAGTCTCCATTAGGGAGTGGACTGTTATCAGAGTCCTAACATCTCCGTCACCATCTATTTTCATTATTGAGTGGACAAGAAGTTCCAGATTGATATCTGACAAGGTGGAATCCAAAGAAGTCAGGGAAAAGAAAATGATTACCTTTTCTTTTTCAGTATTTCCCACTAGTATAGTCTTATTACAAACCATTTCAGGTATGAGGGGTTCAGTACCGGTAACAGCCTGTAATAATCTTGAGCTATTACACAAACGTTGAAATACAGGAGTTGAAGAATTTTCTCCTGCATTTACAATCAGTGAGTGTTATTTAACCATTTTTTCTCATCTATTTGGAAAACAAAGGTTGCATTTGAGGATGTCTGACGAGTGAACCAATATGTAAGGACTTTCGTCGCCCCTCCCTTACCTTTTTGTCCCTTCAAAGAGATTTGTGTCTTTAGGACAATATTCCTGTTTCTTAATTTTTATTTGCCATCTTGACCGTTTAATGATTTTCTTAGAACTCCACTGAGTATATTTCCAAAATGAGATGCACTAATTAAATGACAATGTTTCTTGATCCTTTAGGCCCTGCCACACCCCTAGCAATTTACTTTGGGTTTTATGGGTAAGTGGGCTGGAACTAGGGGCCTGATTTAGAGTTTGGCAGAGGAGTTAGTCCATCAGGAAGGGTGCCGGCTATCTCAGCTGCTGAAATATAAATACCATTATATCCTATGGGATTTATATTTCGGCAGATAGGATGTCCGTCACCGTTGTGATAGAGTAACCCCTCTTTCAAACCTTTTAGGTCCAGCTGTTCGTTTTACAATCCGATTTGATTAATAGAGAAAAAAGAGAGGTATTACGAGTTATATTCAAAGAATAGGATAAAGGTAATTGTGGAGTCTTGAAGTAACTTGTGACAGCTTGTTTCTGGCTGAAAAGAGACCCATGGCACCCTATTTCCTGAATTCTTGTTGTGACCATATGAAAGTTCCTGTAAGTTTCCAGAAACCCACTGGGATTATATAGTACAGATAGCAAGCAGAATCTAGTGCAATGAGGAAATAAGAAAATCCAAATAAAATCAAGGGATTTTTGGTTAATATGCCTCTGGACTGGAGTAAGAATAGGGAAAGTTGTATAAGAGAATTGAGTACGGAGGAAGGTGAACTAAGAATCTCAAGTCGCACTGGTCACTACCAACACCTCCTCCCCCTGCAATGCTTGACCATACCTCTCTACACTAGCTTCTCTCTCCTTTACTGCCACCAGGCCCCCGCAGGATAAGCCTGAAGCACGCCCATAGCATGACTTTTTGAGCAGTGCAGAAATCCAAACTAAAGAACACACAATCCTCACCAGCTGGGCCGGCCTTGAGGTAGCAGGCATCTGGTGTTTTCCTAGGAGACTGGAAGGGTGGGGATGTTTTTTTAGCAGTGGGTGCCGGTTTTGTTACTAGGAGGTGGTTTTGCAGCTGTGCTGCAAGATCGGCCCTCAGTAACAAAGACATCAGTGCTTTGCATTTGCACCCAAAACCACCTGGGAGCAGGTCGGACAAAATTGCCAAGGCTGCTTTAGGTTCCCAGTCCGGCCCTGCTCACCAGGCTGCTGAGCTCACTGCCAGCAGCCTGGCCCATATGCAGGAAATAAAGGGTGGGTCAAGGAGCTGCAGAGCCAACAGGAGGACTACACAAATGCCAACATTTCAAAACAGGAAAGAGAGAGATAGAGGAAAAGGTATTGGGGGAATTTATTTTTACTTTGAAAAACATTGAAGTAGAACCACGTTTAGGTGGCAGACACCTAAAATAAAGCAGTTTTTGGCTTTAAAAGTCAGGAATCTCCTGCCTGAATCAGGTCTGTTGGCATGTATGGGACGAGAAGGTGCGTTTCAGCATGACAGTGTGTCTCGGCACAGGGCTGCCAAGGCTCTAGTCTATGTGACATTTATCTATTTGGACAATGGTGATGTGTGATGTTTCTCAGTCTCATGTGTGATACTTTAAGTGACACTGGGGGTTATTACGACCACCGCCGGGCGGCCGCCAATGCAGCCGCACTCGCGCCACGGCCATTATGAGATCCCCGCTGGGCCGGCTGGCGGAAACCTGGTTTCCGCCCGCCGGCCCAGCAGGGATCTTGGCCACAACACAGGAGCCGGCTCCAAATGGAGCCAGCGGTGTTGCGGCTGTGTGACGGGTGCAGTTGCTCCCGTCGCGCTTTTCACTGTCTGCATAGCCAGTGGCATGGGCAGTGCAGGGGCCCCCAGGGGCCCCGTGACTCCCCTTTCAGGTGCAAACCACCATGAAAAGGCTGGTGGGAGGGGAACTTGTAATCACCTGGGCAGCGCTGCAAGCAGCGCTGCCCTGGAGGATTACTCCTGCCTGGACTAAAGTGGCGGGAAACCGAAGGTCCCGGTGGTGCGACTGCGGTGCTTCCGCTGGGGTCGTAATACCAAGGATTTCACCTCCAGCCTGCTGGTGGTGAAATCTGCCAAAACAACCCTGGAGGTCAAAGACCGCCAGGGTTGTAATGACCCCCACTGTCTTGTCAAAGGGAGTCAGAGACCCAAACAGTAACATTTCATCCAATGTAGCAGACTTTTTTTCCCTCCTGGAATATTCACCATCCCTCAGCTGAGGACTTGCCTTAACAGCAGTAGAATTTATACTGATAACAAAAATGAACTTAAGTGCGGACTCTTGAGGAGTCCCCCAAGTGGCAAAATTTCCATGAAGGGCGCCTGCCACCATCACCTGCCTAAAAAACATGGCCCAGATTTAAGAGGGCTAGAGTCATTGCAACGCCACAATGGCTTAATTTTTTTTACTCTAATGTGGCATTGGAAGGCCAAAAATGCTGCGCCATATTTACAAAGTGACGCAATGCTTGCATTGTGCCACTTTGTAACCTCTTGTGCCACATTATGCCTGCGCCTGGCATAATGTATGCAAGAGAGCATTCCGGTGTTAGGGGGGGCCAAAAAAAATGGCTTCAAGAAATCTAAGAGATTTCTTTGCGTCATTTTTAGCAGCATTTTTAAAGCCTGCTGAGATCGGGCGTTAAAGGAGGCTTACATTGTTTTCAATGGGTAACTGGGTGCTTTTCAGGATTAGCGTCGACATTTCTGATGCTAATCCTGCAAAGCGCTGGAATAGCGTCAAAAATTATGACGCTAGTACCCCTGACTACTGTCATGATGTGGCATATATTAAATACAGCGCACACATGGTGCCGTTGGGGGACGCTAAGGGACGCAAGAAAAGTGGTGCTGCAATAAGTGTAGCGCCACTTTTCATAACTCTGCCCCTATGTGTTCAGCATCTTGTCGCAAAGTCCTGTAGACCCTGCATTGCTTTGGTATCACTGACTGTGAAGTTTGAAAATAGGAAGACAATATGGATTGCATATCATTCACAGCAGCTAAGTAATTTCCTGGCGCTTCATTTCATGTTGTGAATAATCTCAACCTATTTTGAATTAACAGTGTGTAGCTGGAAGTGGGTATTATTGTGACACTTGTTGCTAGTTCTGACTGGTCAGTCCGCAGCCATTGCATTCTGAGGCTTGTAGTTTCGCTATTCTTTTAGGAATTTGAGTTTAAATAGCCAAACCACCAAGTGGCAGTAGTTGAACACCCTTGTACATACCTAGTTGAAGGTGTCAAACCTAGCACAGCCACTTGGCAGCCATTGTAACTGAAGTGAGTCTAGAAAAGTCGCCCGAGTTCTTTATCCATGACCTGGTATAAATCTGCTTTTTGAACTGCACAGCCAGCTGTAACCAGACCTCCTCCTCATATAAACCCAGGTTGCCAGCTAATCGCTCTGCTGATGTGCCGATCATTTTGAAAGGACCACTTTTGTCTACAGGCTGACAGGGAAAGGGGCGAGTCTAGAAGGGTGGCATGCTGAGCCAGGAGCAGCTTTCTACAATTCTCTCCTTCAAAGAGTATCTGCATCGGGTCAGTAGGGACAAACGCCCTAGTGTGAAAGGGCAGAGATGTCGGAAGCCACTGACTACAAAGCTAAACTGCCAGGTGTCTCTCAGAGACGAGCCTCACTTCAGCTCCTGTAGTGTGTGGCATGGTAGGGGGCCCTGAGGCGAGGCCCTGTTCGCAGGCATGTACTGGCATGATTAGTAGCAACACACAACCCAGCCTGAGCAGCAGCGTGCATTAGGCCCACCCTGATCAAACAGGATTACGTTAGAAGCCATCCCGGAGTCACTGGGTGATCATCCAACTACCTCAGAAGTCGTTTTCATGCCATCAGAGGTCATCAGCCTCCTTAAGTCATTAGCAAACTTTAGAAATAACGCCTGATGATCTGAGGATGACTTTAAAATGACACCCAGATTACGTCACTGGATGGTCATGTTCCTGAGGGCTTGAGAATGATTTGAAAATTATTCTCTAATTACTTTACCAAGCAAGATTGTTTCTGATGATTTGAAGGTGAGTGTGTGATTACCAAGTGTGTTACTAAATGCAAATATGATTATCAGGAGTTATTTCGTGGTGCAGTACCTTGTGAGTCATAATAAGTATACAAGGAGTATCTTACATGGCAGCGTTTTTTTACACAGGGAGTGGCTTTACTTCGTATCCCTAAACGCAAGTCCTTTTCAAATGATTTTGAAAATTATTGAATGTCTTTTCTTTTCCACAGTAGTCGTGGAAATAAAAGAAGGATAGAGCACTCACATGGTGGTGGGTGATAATCAGACCCTGGCATTTTGGAGCAAAATCCTAGATTTTTAAAAGTTATACTTAATCAGCAGCTTACAAAGAAAGTGTGTATTTGCCGGTTAAAACATTCAAACAGGTATTACATCAACTTATGGAGAGACTAGGTTTATCTGCCAGTGGCTTATCTGTGCAGTGCGTTCTTTTATTTAGACCTGTGTGTTATTTGTGTCCTAACAATGTACATTATTTTTTATATAATTTACATTTATATCAATTTATTAGGCAAAAAAGCGCTAAATAAAATAATAAAATCATCCTGAGCAGCGCTGATAGTGCAGTTGCTGTGTCAGGAATCCTCTTTGCGGTAACATTCAGATGCTGACACGCTCTGCCTCTCATAAGGTGCATTTCCCACTTCCAAAACATGAACCCCCTGAGTAGATGCCAACTAGGACTTCATAAAGGCGGTCATCGGTGATGGGTGCCAACAAGGACTGTTGCAGAACCAACACAAAAGATGGGCCTTACCAGGTTTGGGTCAATGCATCAGCTCAACATCCCACGATTCTGTGCAAATCATTTAATATCCCCTTGCCTAGAAAAATAATATGACCATGCATAATTTAATCTGGTGCTCGTTTAAGGAGGTCCCGGGGGGGACCGCCGAGGTACGAAGTCTCCCCCCCAGGATGTTTTGGGAAGTGTTATGGCCCATTGGCGCCGTTTGGGCGCTTTTGGGCTATGAGGGCAAATATAAAATTCTGCCATTTCAAGTGGTTCCCACCATTTTGTCAGTGCGACACGGTGGCCGGGTGAACAGAGTAGCTTTTGTAGCTTTTCCTGGAGTATCTTTTGGTAGTTGGGTTTAAGGTAGCTGATTTATAAGCAAGGCAGTAGAAGGTTTTTTTTTTATATAGCGGTGTGTGTAAAGTAGGTAGGGGTTTTTCGAGGAAGGTAGCGTGCTATAAAAAGCGTGACACCTACCTTTCAGCGTGCTTACCAGAGGATTCAGTAGTATTGTTACGGCAGCGTGATAGTGTCTGAGGCGAAAGTCCACGCGGCGCTCCACCTTGATATCCTACGTGAGAGGGTTGTGGGCCCCATGCGGCCGGCCGGCCAGGCGAGTGTTGAGTGGGGTGGCGGCGGCAGTTTTTGCTTGTTCGTCCACGTGCAGCGGTTCTTCCTCCAAGGTGACAGTGAGTCCGAGGGGAGGGGGGAGGGGCCAGGAGAGTGGAGGAGAGGCAGCGGCGACGGGGAGGGGGATTACCAGCCTGCCCCTTGGGGCTGACTACGGTGATGAAGGTGAGCAGAGCAGGGCTTCTGGCCAGAGGGAGTGGCTCAGAGGCCCTGAGTTTCAGAAGGGCGGGGCGAGGTGTCGGGCTGGGGCCCGCTGTGCGGCGCACAGGGAGCACAGTTGTGGCATCGCAGGGCAGGCAGGATCGAGAACCCAGAAGGGGCAGGGCCCCATAGATGCAGGGGCAGGCAGGTACAGATGCCTTGTCAGGAGCACATGGGCTCCTGGCATGTTTGGATGAGCTCGACGAAGCTGAGGCTCGGGGGCACTGGGAAGGTGAGTTCCCTTTGGTTGGGGGTGTGAGGGAGGGGGGTGGGGGAGAGTAGTGGGGGGTCCCCTCAAGTGAGTTCCCTGCCCCCCAGGGAGGGGGTTATATTGGGGAGTGGAGTGACGATGAGGAAGGGGGTGGGTGGGGGGTTGAGGAGGATGGAATTACTTTGATGGTTCGCCCCCCCCGTCGTACTTATGGCTGGGGGTGGCCCAAGGAGGTGCGAGGGGGGGGAGGAGCAGTTTCTCACTTTGGGGAGTGGGGACATCGAGAGTTTGAAGAGGTAGAGGGAGTGGAGGCAGGGACTTCGGAGTATAGTAGTAGAGAGATTGGCAGTATTGGCACAGGTTTCACCGTCACTTCGGGCTTTTTCTGGCAGGGTGGCAAGCGGTTATGGCATGACCTGGGCGGGTCAAGGTTGGCCCGGGAACCCCAGGAGGAAGTGAAGGCGGGGCCCCGAGCGGCCGGCTGGATGGCGCAGAGGGAGACAACGGAGGGTAATTATGGTAGTTCTGAAGAGGCCACGAGACGGAGTGGGTATTGCGACCCCCATTGCGGTGGCCCTAGAGCAGCGACGACCTAGCCTGTCACTACAGGACTATTCAAACAGAACGACGAGTAAGATGATGGAGCAGGCAAGCGATTTGGGGGGCGTCCTGCCTGGTGAGTTTGAGGAGCTGCTTGATGAACTGGACTATGATGAGGACAGTGTGGAAGAGGGGGAGCTGAGGGAGGATACGGAGAATGACTGGTGGTGAGCCGGGGGGGGTTTCTAATGATGTGTTTCAGTCATTTCAGACTACTACTTCGGACACCAGAGAAACTGTGCTGTTGCGGCGGTTAGCTTGGGACTGGCCTCTGTCCTTGGCACCAGGTAAGAAGTGCAGTGCTGTGTGCACTAAGACAATTTCGTGGCTGTTGAGGCAAAGGTGGGTATGACGCAAGAGCGACTGCACAAAGGAGTTTACGTCACAGATGTCGGGGTCGGGCCGGAGGAGGTCAGGACAAAACAGGGCACGGGTTCATCATGGTAAGGTGGGGGGAGCAAAAAGGGGACATTGCGGCGGCTACAGGGAATGAAAAGCCCAAAGAAATACCGTATATGGGTACGGCGAAGCCCTTAGGGGAGCATTTAATGCTCGCCACTAAAGAAAAGATTTGGAAGGGTGACTGTGTAGAGATGCTAAAGTTGCTGCACAGGAAAGTACAGTCCAAGGAGGGTTCTAAGGAGAAGGAGTACGAGCTGTCTAAGAGACCGAAGGTGCCTGTTGTAGGAAGGTAGCCTCTTTCTAGCCTTGTTACCCCCACTTTTGGCCTGATTGTGAGTATATGTCAGGGTGTTTTTACTGTCTCACTGGGATCCTGCTAGCCAGGACCCAGTGCTCTTAGTGAAAACCCTATGTTGTCAGTGTGTTTGATATGTGTCACTGGGATCCTGCTAACCAGGACCCCAGTGCTCATAAGTTTGTGGCCTATATGTGTTCCCTGTGTGGTGCCTAACTGTATCACTGAGGCTCTGCTAACCAGAACCTCAGTGTTTATGCTCTCTCTGCTTTTAAAATTGTCACTGCAGGCTAGTGACTAATTTTACCAATTCTCATTGGCACACTGGAACACCCTTATAATTCCCTAGTATATGGTACCTAGGTACGCAGGGCATTGGGGTTTCAGGAGATCCCTATGGGTTGCAGCATTTCTTTTGCCACCCATAGGGAGCTCAGACAATCCTTACACAGGACCGCCACTGCAGCCTGAGTGAAATAACGTCCACGTTATTTTACAGCCATTTTACACTGCACTTAAGTAACTTATAAGTCACCTATGTGTCTAACCCTCACTTGGTGAAGGTTAGGCGCAAGGTTACTTAGTGTGTGGGCACCCTGGCACTAGCCAAGGTGCCCCCACATTGTTCAGGGCAAATTCCCCGGACTTTGTTAGTGCGGGGACACCATTACACGCGTGCACTACATATAGGTCAATATCTATATGTAGCGTCACAATGGTAACTCCAAACATAGCCATGTAACATGTCTAGGATCATGAATTGTCACCCCAATACCATTCTAGTATTGGGGGGACATTTCCAGGCATCCCGGGTCTCCAGCACAGAGCCTGGGTACTGCCAAACTAACTTTCCGGGGTCTCCGCTGCAACTACTGCTGCTGCCAACCCCTCAGACAGGTTTCTGTCCCCCTGGGGCCTGGGCAGCCTGGTCTCAGGAAGGCAGAACAAAGGATTTCCTCTGAGAGAGGGCGTTACATCCTCTCCCTTTGGAAATAGGTGTGAAGGGCCTGGGAGGAGTAGCCTCTCCTGGCCTCTGGAAATGCTTTAAAGGGCACAGATGGTGCCCTCTCTGCATAAGCCTACACCAGTTCAGGGAACCTCCCAGCCCTGCTCTGGTGCGAAACTGGACAAAGGAAAGGGGAGTGACCACTCCCCTGACCAGCACCTCCCAGGGGAGGTGCCCAGAGCTCCTCCAGTGTGTCCCAGACCTCTGCCATCTTGGATGCAGAGGTGTGAGGGCGGGCACAATGGACAGCTCTGAGTAGCCAGTGCCAGCAGGTGATGTCAGAGACCCCTCCTGTTAGGTGCTTACCTTTCTCAGTAGCCAATCCTCCTCTGTGGGCTAATTAGGGTGTCTCCTGTGGCCATCTCACCAGATAACGAATGCAAGAGCTCACCAGAGTTCCTCTGCACTTCCCTCTTCGACTTCTGCCAAGGATCGACCGCTGACTGCTCCAGGACGCCTGCATAACTGCAACAGAGTAGCAAGAAGACTCCCAGCAACATTGTAGCGCCTCATCCTGCCGGCTTTCTCGACTGTTTCCTGGTGGTGCATGCTCTGAGGGCTGTCTGCCTTCACCCTGCACTGGAAGCCAAGAAGAAATCTCCCATGGGTCGACGGAATCTTCCCCCTGCTAACGCAGGCACCAAACTTCTGCATCACCGGTCCTCTGGGTCCCCTCTCATCCTGACGAGCGTGGTCCCTGGAACAGAGGAGCTGGGTCTTAGTGTCTCCTACAGTCCAGTGGCCCTTCTGTCCAAATTTGGTGGAGGTAATTCCTTGCCTCCCCATGCCAGACAGTAATCCTGTGTACTGCGTGATCTGCAGCTGCTCAGGCTTCTGTGCACTTTTCCAATACTTCCTCTGTGCACAGCCTAGCCCAGGTCCCCAGCACTCCGTCCTGCATTGCCCAACTCGCTGAGTTGGACTCCGACATCGTGGGACCCTCCTTTGTGACTCTGAATAGACTGCTGTCCTCAGATCTTCTAAGTGTCTGTTCTGGTACTTCTGTGGCTGCTTCCTGCTTCTGTGGGGGCTGTCCGAGTTGTTGAGCGCCCCCTCTGTCTCCTCCTCTAAGGGGCGACCTCCTGGTCCTTCGCCTATTTCTACCTATTGCACCCTATTGTGATTCTACATTGTTTGCACTACTTTTTTAACTGTTACTTACCTGTTTTTGGTTTGTGTACATATCATTTGTGTATATTACTTACTTCCTAAGGGAGGGTATCCTCTGAGATACTTTTGGCATATTGTCACTAAAATAAAGTACCTTTATTTTTAGTAACTCTGAGTATTGTGTTTTCTTATGATATAGGGGTCATTTTGACCTCGGCGGTCTTTTTTGAAGACCGCAGAGGGACCGCCGTGCGGAAGACCGCCATTTGTGGCGGTTTGCCGCTCGGCCTATTATGACCGTTGGCAGCTCTCCGTCCTTTTACGGACGGAGAGCCGCCAACAGCCATACTGGCCGGAGGCGGGGAAGTGGAGGTTGCTCCACCTCTACCGCCACGCCAACAGAACACCGCCCAGCAAATCACATCCTGTGATTCGCCGTGGCGGTGTTCTGTTGGCGGTGTGGTGTCGGCTGAGCTGCCCCCATGGCTCCTGTCCCCTCCCGGAGGATCGTTGGACCAGGTAAGTCGATCGTCCATGAGGGGAGGGTGGGTGTTGTGTGTTGTGTGGGTGCATGGGGGTGTGCGTGTGTGTATGTAGAGGGGGTGTGTGAGTGCGTGTATGCCTGCGGGGGTGTTGTGTGTATGGGAATGAGTGCGTGTATGTCTGGGGGTATGTCTGTATGGATGTGCGCGTGTATGTTTGAATGTGGGTGTGCGTGTATGATTGTGTGTGTGGATGTAGGCATGTATGTCGGCGTGTGTGCGTGTAAGTATGTAGGTGATGCCTGGGTGCGTGTCGTGTGGGTATGGGTGAAGTGATGTTGGGGGTTGAGGTGGGAAGGGGGGCCCTGCCACCTTTGGGGGGTGGTGGGGGGGTAGGGGAGTGAGTCAGGGTGGGGGTGGGGGGTGGGGGAGACCCCTATCAGTGCCAGGGAGGGAATTCCCTGGCACTGATAGTGCTTACCGCCATGGATTTCGTGGCGGTTCAAACCGCTGGAAATCCACGGCGGTAAGCCAGGTCCAAATACCGCCGGCGGTATAGTGACGGCCGCCGGGCTGGAGACCCAGGAGTACCCACTATAAGCCAGGCCAGCCTCCTACATTGGTGGTGCAGCGGTGGGATAAGTACTTGTAACTGCTTTACCACTTTGTCATTTGGTGCTTTTCATAAGAAAAACATATACCAAATATTTCAATATATGTACATTGAACCAAAACAGTTTACTGTTCTGCTCTAAAACTTTCTACTAAGTTTCTGAAAAGTTCTGAAAACTTTTAAAAGTTTTCAAAACGTTGTAAAAAGTTTTTTGTCTCTGTACTTTCAAAAGTTCTAAAGCTTTTTCTCTCTCTGTTTTAAACCTTTTCTATCATGTCTGCAGTAGAGCCCATTCCCAAAATTGTTCAAGCAACCTATGAGAGTTTAAACTATAAACGTTTGAGGGGTCTCTAACTAGAAATAGGTTTAAACATTGGTTAGAATCCTACAAAATAATTTATCTTCAACCTGCTCCTAGAAAGTGACCAGAACCAGCCTGGCCCATCTCAGGAAGAAGAGGTAGGAGGGTGAGGTACCCAGTCAGACTCAGAGGAGTCCCCTGAAGAGATTGGGGAGGGTTGTTACAAAGTCCTGCCCTCTAGCAGGCTTCCTAGTGACATTGGTAGTGGGAGAGGTTCACACATTAGTAGGGCATCTTTCACTCCTAAAGGCCAGGTTACTAGGGTCCAGCCAGTTAGGGACAGGTCTCTCTCTGCCAATTCCCACATTTCCTATGTATCCAAACATTCCCAAGCCTCCCACCCTCAGGATTACTTAATGGAAATGGAACTCAGAAAGCTGAGGTTGGGAGAGACCAGACTGAAGTTTAAACAGCAGCAGCTGGCCTTAGATAGGGAATCCCTAGATATAGAGAGGGAAAGACAGAGAATGGGGTTAGTTCCCCATGGTGGCAGCAGCAGTCTTTCAGATAGTAATCCTGTTAGAGAGCAAGATTTCATAAACCTGCATAAGATAGTCCCCCCTTACAAGGAGGGGGATGACATTACCAAATGGTTTGCTGCACTTGAGAGGGCCTGTATGGTACAGTTGGTCCCTCAAAGGCAGTGGGCTGCTATCTTGTGGCTATCTTTCACTGGAAAGGGTAGGGATAGGCTCCGTACTGTCAGAGGAAGTGATGCCAATAATTACAAAGTTTTGAAGGATGCACTCTTGGATGGATTTGGCTTAACCACTGAGCAATACAGGATTAAGTTCAGAGACACCATAAAAGAGTCCTCTCAAGACTGGACAGACTTTTTAGACTGTTAAGTGAAGGCCTTGGAGGGTTGGTTACGTGGCAGTAAGGTGACTAACTATGAAAGCCTGTATAATCTGACCCTGAGAGAGCATATTCTTAACAATTGTGTGTCAGATTTGTTGCACCAGTACTTGGTAGACTCAGATATGACCTCTCCCCAAGAATTGGGAAAGAAGGCAGACAAATGGGTCAGAACAAGAGTAAACAGAAAAGTTCATACAGGAGGTGACAAGGATGGCAAGAAGAAAGATGGTGAGAAATCTCAGGATAAGCATGGGGATAAGGGTAAAACTAAAGATGCTTCCTCAAATCCTAAACACTCTTCGGGGGTGGGGATAAATCAACTTCTTCCTCTTCTTCACAATCCACACACACTAAAGAGCCCTGGTGCTATGTGTGTAAAAATAATGGCCATAGGCCAGGGGATAAGTCCTGCCCAGGTAAACCCCCTGAGCCTACCACCACTAATACATCAAACTCTAGTGCCCCTAGCAGTAGTGGTAATAGTGGTGGGACTGCTGGCAAGAGTCAAAATAAGGGTGTAGTTGGGTTCACTTATGGGTCCATCATAGAAACTGGGGTAGTCAGTCCCAAGACAGTTTCTGTCACACCTGGTGGCATTGACCTTGCCACACTGGCTGCTTGTCCCCTTACAATGGATACGTACAGGGATACAGTTTCAATAAATGGTGTTGAGGCTCAGGCCTACAGGGACACAGGTGCCGTTATCACTTTGGTGACTGAAAACCTAGTGTCTCCTGCACAACACATCATTGGACAACAGTACAAGATTATTGATGTCTATAACTCCACTAAATTCCTGCCCTTAGCTATAATTCAGTTTAGTCGGGGTGGAGTTACTGGACGTAAGCAGGTGGTAGTATCACCTAGCTTACCTATAGACTGTCTCTTAGGTAATGACCTAGAGGCCTCAGGTTAGGCTGAGGTAGGGTTTAATACCCATGCAGCCATGCTGGATATCCCTGAGGAATTGCTTCCTCTCATTTCAGCTGAAATGAAAAAGCAAAGGAGAGAAAAAGTCCTGAAAACTCAGGCTCCTACTCCAACAACAGGTGAAAAGGGAATCAAAGTATCCCCTACCCACCCTGCCATTCAGGATACCATTCCTGTGTTGGGAGAAACCTCTCCTGGGGTGGCACCTGTACCAAGGGACTCATCAGTTAACACAGCTGTACTCCCTGAGGTAGAATACCTCTCTGTGGGATAACAAATATTGGTAAGAAAAAGTGCACCATTTTAGTTAACATGGAGCATCCCTCCAACCCTCCCAGAGAAACTTTAGTGCAGCAAACCTGCACTGCCTCACAACACTTAGGGCAGCAGCCCTGCCCTAGTGTGGAGCTTAGAGGACAGCATCTCTGCCCTGCTCCAACTCAAGAGAAACAGCAAACCTGTTCTCTCTTACAGCCATATGGACAATGTTTTTGCCCAGCTATGGCTTTACTGAGACAGCATCCCTGTCTGGCATTCTCATCCTTTGATATAGATCCAGTGGACAATCCCCACTGCTCTAAACTAAAACATACTAATAGGAACACTGAATTTTTTTAGCTAGCCAGCAATGTGAAGTTATATTTTCAAACAGGATGGTTCACATCCCCACAGGGAAGTAACCATATAGTGGATGATTAAGGGAGTAACCAATCTATTACAGAGCTATTCTCCACGTATCACCACTTAGAAAATAAAGACTCAACTGGCCAAGATTAGCCTTATTGTCCTTCGTTTGGGGGGGGGGTTGTGTAGGAAGGTATCCTCTTTCTAGCCTTGTTACCCCCACTTTTGGCCTGTTTGTGAGTATATTATATGTCGGGTGTTTTTACTGTCTCACTGGGATCCTGCTAGCCAGGGCCCAGTGCTCATAGTGAAAACCCTATGTTGTCAGTGTGTTTGATATGTGTCACTGGGATCCTGCTAGCCAGGACCCCAGTGCTCATAAGTTTGTGGCCTATATGTGTTCCCTGTGTGGTGCCTAACTGTATCACTGAGGCTCTGCTAACCAGAACCTCAGTGTTTAAGCTCTCTCTGCTTTTAAAATTGTCACTGCAGGCTAGTGACTAATTTTACCAATTCTCATTGGCACACTGGAACACCCTTATAATTCCCTAGTATATGGTACCTGGGTACCCAGGGCATTGGGGTTCCAGGAGATCCCTATGGGCTGCAGCATTTCTTTTGCCACCCATGGGGAGCTCAGACAATTATTATACAGGACTGCCACTGCAGCCTGAGTAAAATCACGTCCACGTTATTTCACAGCCAATTCACACTGCACTTAGGTAACTTATAGGTCACCTATATGTCTAACCCTCACTTGGTGAAGGTTAGGTGCAAAGTTGCTTAGTGTGTGGGCACCCTGGCACTAGCCAAGGTGCCCCCACATTGTTCAGGGCAAATTCCCCAGACTTTGTGAGTGCGGGATCACCATTACATGCATGCACTGCATATGGGTCAATAGCTATATGTAGCGTCACAATGGTAACTCCGAACATGGCCATGTAACATGTCTAGGATCATAGAATTGTCACACCAATACCATTCTGGTATTGGTATTGGGGGGAGTATTCCATGCATTCCCGGGTCTCCAGCACAGAGTCTGGGTACTGCCAAACTGCCTTTCCGGGGTCTCCGCTGCAGCTACTGCTGCTGCCAACCCCTCAGACAGGTTTCTGCCCCCCCCCCGGGCCTGGGCAGTCTGGTCCCAGGAAGGCAGAACAAAGGATTTCCTCTGAGAGAGGGTGTTACACCCTCTCCCTTTGGAAATAGGTGTGAAGGGCCTGGGAGGAGTAGCCTCTCCTGGCCTCTGGAAATGCTTTAAAGGGCACAGATGATGCCCTCTCTGCATAAGCCAGTCTACACCAGTTCAGGGATCCCCCCAGCCCTGCTCTGGCGCAAACCTGGACAAAGGAAAGGGGAGTGACCACTCCCCTGACCAGCAACGCCCAGGGGAGGTGCCCAGAGCTCCTCCAGTGTGTTCCAGACCTCTGCCAATTTGGATGCAGAGGTGTGAGGGCACAATGGACAGCTCTGAGTGGCCAGTCCCAGCAGGTGACGTCAGAGACCCCTCCTGATAGGTGCTTACCTTTCTCAGTAGCCAATCCTCCTCTGTGGGCAATTTAGGGCTCTCCTGTGGGCATCTCACCAGATAATTAGTGCAAAAGCTAACCAGAGTTCCTCTGCACTTCCCTCTTCAACTTCTGCCAAGGATCGACGGCTGACTGCTCCAGGACGCCTGCATAACTGCAACAAAGTAGCAAGAAGACTACCAGCAACATTGTAGCGCCTCATCCTGCCGGCTTTCTCGACTGTTTCCTGGTGGTGCATGCTCTGAGGGCTGTCTGCCTTCACCCTGCACTGGAAGCCAAGAAGAAATCTCCTGTGGGTCGACGGAATCTTCCCCCTGCTAACGCAGGCACCGAACTTCTGCATCACCGGTCCTCTGCGTCCCCTCTCATCCTGACGAGCGTGGTCCCTGGAACACAGGAGCTGGGTCTAAGTGTCTCCCACAGTCCAGTGGCCCTTCTGTCCAAATATGGTGGAGGTAATTCCTTGCCTCTTCATGCCAGACAGTAATCCTGTGTACTGTGTGATCTGCAGCTGCTCGGGCTTCTGTGCACTTTTCCAAGACTTCCTTTGTGCACAGCCTAGCCCAGGTCCCCAGCACTCCGTCCTGCATTGCCCAACTCGCTGAGTTGGACTCCGATGTCGTGGGACCCTCCTTTGTGACTCTGAGTTGACCACTGTCCTCAGATCTTCTAAGTGCCTGTTCTGGTACTTCTGCTGGTGCTGCCTGCTTCTGTGGGGACTCTCTGAGTTGCTGAGCACCCCCTCTGTCTCCTCCTCCAAGGGGCGACCTCCTGGTCCTTCCTGGGCCCCAGCAGCACCCAAAATCCTCAACTGCAACTCTTGCAGCTAGCAAGGCTTGTTTGAGGTCTTTCTGTGTGGAAACAACTCTGCATCCTCCAGCACGCTGTTGGACATCTTCTGACCTAAGCAAAAGTTCCTGGCACCTTCCGTTGTTGCAGAATCCTCGGCTTCTTCCAACTGGAGCCAGCCCTTTTGCACCTTCATCCGGGGTTTAGTGGGCTCCTGCCCCCCTGGACACTTGCATGACTCTTGGACTTGGTCCACTTCCTTTACAGGTCCTCGGGTCCAGGAATATGTCTTCAGTGTTTTGCTGGCAGTTGTTGTCCTTGCAGAATCCCCTATCTCGACTTTACTGTCTATGTGGGGAAGTAGGGTAACTTTACTCCTACTTTTCAGGGTCTTGGGTTTGGGTATCTTGGACACCCTTAGTGTTTTCTAACAGTCCCAGCGACCCTCTACAGCCTACGCTAGGCCTGGGGTCCATTCGTGGTTCGCATTCCACTTTTGGAGTATATGGTTTGTGTTGCCCCTAGGCCTATTTCTACCTAATGCATCCTATTGTGATTCTACATTGTTTGCACTACTTTTCTAACTGTTACTTACCTGTTTTTAGTTTGTGTACATATAATTTGTGTATATTACTTACCTCCTAAGGGAGGGTATCCTCTGAGATACTTTTGGCATATTGTCACTAAAATAAAGTACCTTTATTTTTAGTAACTCTGAGTATTGTGTTTTCTTATGATATAGTGCTGTATGATACAAGTGGTATAGTAGGAGCTTTCCATGTCTCCTAGTTCAGCCTAAGCTGCTCTGCTATAGCTACCTCTATTAGCCTAAGCTGCTAGAACACCTCTATTCTACTAATAAGGTATAACTGGACCTGGCACAAGGTGTAAGTACCACTAGGTGCCATCTATAAGCCAGGCCAGCCTCCTACACCTGTCAATATTGAGAATTGGATGGCTGCCTTCTTAATATACACCAGTGTTTATTGCAAGCGTTTTCCCAAAAGGGCCGTAGCGCTCTTGAAGTATATGGACGTCATCAGGAAGGCTTTTTTGAATTACGGGGGTTACACCTAGGTTCAATATGATGAGAAGTTTAGGGCAAGGATGGCAGCCGACGAGGAGGTAAAGTGGGGGGAGATCGACACGGACCTCTGGCAGCACACAATGGGGCCCGCCAAATTCGGTAAAACAGTCTTCTCGGCTACTGGGCTGCCCATTACATATCGTCCCCTTCGGGAGCGCACCACCCAGGGTGGGGAGGGCGCAAATGCAAAAGGAGTATCAGGAGGGACCGGATAGGCGCAGTCAGGAGCATGCTGGGACTATAACAAGGGTATGTGCACCCAAGAATATTGCAAGTTCCGTCACGAGTGCTAACGCTGTGCGGGGCGGCATGCGCTTGTTCACTGTTATGCCCCTGCAACACAAGTGGGGTCTGGGTCATGACAGGGTCAATTTTCAGGAGGAGCAAGCTCACGGAGTCAGAATAACGGCTGATACAAAAGCGAACAGGGTCCTATGGGAGAAAGCTTGTACTCATGTTAAGTTGGACAGGGTACGGCTTTGGCTGGAAAGATATGGTGACAGGAAGGCAGCACAGGTTTTATTTCTTGGTTTTTGGAGGGTTTTTCGTTGGCTTATGAGGGCCCGCGCATATGGCGGTAGGCAGACAATCTGAAATCTGAACAAGGGAAGGAAGACATTGTACAGCAGAAATTAGACAAAGAAGTGGTGGAAGGATATATGGAAGGTCCTTTTTCAGACTGGCCGTTGGAGAATCTTATGGTCTCCCCTATTGGCGTTGTTCCCAAAAAAGAGCCTGGCCAATTTCGGCTTATTCGCCATTTGTCTTGGCCAGAGGGGTCTTCTGTTAACGATTTCATACCAGAGGAATTGACGAAAGTTTCACATGCGTCGGTGGATGTAGCTATTGATATGGTAGAAGCGTTTGGGAGAGGGGCGCTGATGGCCAAGACAGATATCAAGTCTGCCTTTCGACTCCTTCCGGTACATCCCAGAGATTTTGAACTGTTGGGCATTCAATTTAATAGCAATTGGTACGTTGACAAGGCTCTCCCTATGGGATGTTCTATTTCATACTCATTGTTTTGATTGTTTTAGCACTTGCTTACAATGGATTTTTTCTGCCATAACAGGACATAAGGCAGTGACGCATTATTTGGATGATTCCTTTTTGTGTGGCACCGGCGAGATCGGACCACTGTGCGGTCGTCCTTTGGCAATTTAGGGACATTATGGGGGACCTGGGTGTGCCCCTGGCCCCTGAAAAGACAGTGGGGACCTGCACGGCATTGACATTTTTAGGCATTGAACTGGATACTACCCTGATGGTGACGCGGTTGCACATGGAAAAGAAGGTGACGACGATTATGATAGTCAAGGACATGGTAAGAAGGAACAAGGTGACAGTCAGGGACATTAAAGTATTGTTGGGCCATCTCAATTTTGCTTGTAGGTTAATGAGGGCGGGACGGACATTCTGCAGGCGCTTACGGATGGCCTTGGCGGGCCGGCAGATACCGCATCATCATGTTCGGCTTTGCATTGGAGTAAAGGAGGATTTGAGGATGTGGTGTGGTTTCCTTGAGCAATTCAAAGGGATTCCCCTCAAGACGTGGCAGGTTTATGACTGGAATGTTCAAATCTTTTCGGATGCGGCAGGTGGTTCTGGCTTTGGATAGTACTGGCAGGGAAAATACTGTGCGGAGACGTGGCCGGCGGCGTGGGCTGGTGGTGGACGGAGCATCGCCTTTCTTGAATTTTTTCCCTTAGTAGTTGCGGTGTGCATATGGGGGTACTTACTTGAACATCACAAGGTGCTTTTCAGGGTTGACAACCTAGGGGTGGTACAAGTCTTAAATAGGCAATCGGCTCGGGAGGCTCAGGTGCTGCAATTGCTGCGAGTTTTTGTGCTTCACTGCTTGCGCAGCGATATTAATTTTAAAGCCAGGCACGTTCCAGGCGTGAACAATGACACTGCGGATGCTTTGCCTCGTTCACAGAGGGAGAGATTCCATGGGCTGGTTGCAGGCGAGACCTTGTGCAGGACACGGATGCCGGTGGCCTTATGGCCGTAGGAGAGAGTGGATGCTGCGATTGGTGGTGAACTCTTGGTTTCTTCTACACAGCAGGCGTACATTCAGGCTTGGCGGGAGTTTATGCGGTCTGGAGCTTGTCGAAGAGAGGACGAGAGGGGCAACTTGGAGGATGTAGTACGTTTTATTATGGAGTTGGTGGAGAGACGACAGTCACGGATCACCATCTCAGGAAAACTAGCAGGCTTTGCGTTTATGCGTAAACTCTTATGTGGGTACTCACCGACGGCGGGTGAACTGGGCCAGCGTATATTGGATGGTTGGGCAAAAGAAGAAGGCAGGGAGGCAGCCTTTGACCTTAGAACTATTGAAGAGGGTAACACACGTTTTAGGGGGCATTTGTTATGATGCATTTGAATGCCTGCTTTTACGCACACTAATTCCTGGATGTTTTTTGGTGCATTTAGAGTGTCAGAGCTGCTGGGTTCTTGGAAGAGGACAGGGGTGAAGTGGGATGACGTAGAGTTTCAGGGGAATACGTTGGTTGCGAGGATCGGTAGTTCGAAAACGGATCAGCAGGGACTTGGAACTCAGGTGGTATTGGTGACCTATCCAGTGTCCACGGTATGTCCGATTCGGTTCGGTTGGGACTTAAGACAGAGCTGTTCTGCTGTGGGGGGGGGGGGTTCTGCACAGGAAGGGTACAAGAGTATCTGCGCATCAGCTTTTAGCAGTGCTGCGTTCGGGTTTGAGGCACGTGGGGCAAGATGCAGCTAGATTTGGCATGCATTCTTTTAGGATAGGTATGGCGACGAAGGCAGGGTGTAGGGGACTGAATTACAGACGGATAATGACTCTAGGGAGGTGGAAATCGGGAGCTTGCAAGCAGTATGTCAGTAAGGGGTCTCTGGTTTGATGGAATAGTTGAGTAACATATTTTTCTCCTGCTGCAGGTTCAGTACCGGGGCCGGAGATGCAGTTCCTGTCTATATGAGTCGTTGGACACTCCTTTGTCAAGTGGGCCCAATAACAAGCCAGTCGAACGGCAATTGGGGATAATTTGGGGATGGACAGGGAAAAATATAGGGTGCGATAGATGGTTAAAGGAGGGATAAGGTGGCAACAACTTTTGGTGACCCTGCAGGAGATAAAGGGGCAGGGTTTTTGTCCTGATATGTTGATCATCAACCTGGGTTAGAAAGGCTTAGTGCAACGGACAGGGTTAGATGTTCTCAAGGGTATGAAAGGGGATTTACTCGAAATTAATTGTCAGTGGCATGGTTGCCATGTGGTTTGGACGGCCTCTGTGCCCCGCAGAATCTGGAAACGGGCACGGAAACCAGCAGCTATAGAGAGGGCTCGTAGGAAGATTAATAAAGAGATGAAAGTCTTTTGTGGGAAGTATGGTATCACGTGTTTAGAGCACGTGGACCTACGTTTCAAGGATCGGGAAATTTTTAGGGGCAACGGTGTACACCTGTCCTTTATGGGCATGGAGTTGTACCTGCTCCAATTAAAGGAAACCATGAAGGCCATGTTTTGTGAGTCATGAAGTAAGTCCTAGAGGGTCCTCCTAGGAAACAGCATGGGAAGGAGGCAGGGAAAGCAGGTTCTCCTTTTCCTGGTGGCAGGGACTGTGACACTTCGCAGGACAATGAGAACAGGGAGGGACGACAAGATATCTTCAGGTGAGAAAGGGAGTGGACGACAGCAGGACAACTCTGACAGAAATAGTTGGGCATTAGGAGACTATTAACGTGACATTCGGATTCAGAAAGAAATCAGTACAATGGATGGGGTATTACAAGGACATGGGGTTAAAAGAAAAGGAGGGGGAGGGTAGGGGAGGGGACGGGAGGGGTGAGAGACTGTTAGGAACATTGATGTATAGTGAGGCTTTAGTTTTGTGAGGCGATAGGCTTCTGCTTTGTGAGTGCACCTGTTTCCAATAAAGGGGCCTTTTACACACAACAAGATCCTGTGAGGTGTTCTTCTTCCCCAAAGCAAGTTTGCGCTATATAAAAGTACAGAAAATAAATCTTGCATATACTTAAAAAACTATCAACATCACTTTTTGGCACTAGATTAAAAAACATTTAACAACTCAGCTATTAAGTTATTCCCATCTGAGCTTTTCATGCACCGTTTTTCATGATTTTATATTGGTTACATGGTGTTACATTTGAAACTACATGTCCCATAATGCATCATAAAAATATGAGAAGAGGGTGGGGTGAATAACCTCCCAAGTGACTAACTCGTTTGGTGCACGAAATGCAGCTCAAACAGGCCCTTCTAAAACAGCCAAAACCCTATTTTGCACCGTTCCAGGTGTGGATTTCTGGACCCTTAACATACACTCGTCTCTCCGGAAGTTGTGCAGTTGGACTATGAGGACTGGTTACATTTCTTACCTGCGCAGTTCCGGTCGCACCGGAAGTTGTGGAGTTGGATAGCCATGTTTGGCGAACTGTATGAGTGCGAGGGCAATTAAGTGAGAGCCTTCGGGGGCGAGAGATGGTGATTCCTTGGGGGTTTTACGACCTGGCTATCCGAACTCCTGTAGATAGTTTTTTCAAATCAAATAATTGGTGATTTCTTGCTGGGCACGGTTCTGTGATTGGCTTGTGTAACTAATTTCAAGGAATGCAGCCAAAATAAAGAAGGCAGAAACGTATATGACACCCTTTTTATAGTGTGGCGTGTGTCCTGTTATGTAAAAAGTTATGCCTTTGTTGAGGTATTACTATCCCAGCAGTGACCTTTTATGTAGACAAGAGCCATTTTCGCTTTTCCATTTTATTAGATTCAGAAGTGGATGTTCTTAATTGGGGTCATCTGCCCCGAGCGTGATGCCTTTGCTGGATAAAACAATCGTCCCCTTTCTGTTTGGCAAGGGGGTCGAGAACATGCAAGATGGCCAAAGAAAGCTAGGTTTCAGGCAGTGACTTCTTAGATAAGAGATCCAGGTGGTTTTGCTCATATTTTGGGCAGTTTAACCTTTGCTTGAACTGTAAGAGATAAAGTCAGAGCAAAACAAAAGCGGTCACAACACACTCAAGCTGACGTCAACACTCACAGGTCCCTTCTTTTAAGAATCGCAGTTTTACATTTGGCTTTTGTTAAATACTTTCAATGTAAAACCTTTATTTTTCTGAGCCCTGTTGGCAACTAGCCTTCTGGTTGTGCGTGCTGCCGTGCACACGACTAAACTCTATTTCCCCACATATGAAGGGCTGGCTTAGTAGTGAGGAGCCAGGGACCAACCTGATGATCTGTTCCTCGATTAACTTTAGATTTGGGTCTGAAGCTTCCTGACCAGCACAGGGTTTTGGATGGGGAATATTTTCCCCGGTCTCCTTTTGATGTAAGTGCCAGGAGCAGGCCTGAGTTCCATATTGCCTGCCGCCCATCTGCCCATTCATTGGACCCGAGCCTGCCTGAAATGCCTGTTTCCATACCTTCTGTAACTTTTCAGGTTCTGTTATTCTCGACCACTGTTATATTTTTCATATCTTAATGATTTCAGCTAAATTAGTTGCAGAAGTGGGCCTTTGGCCTGACTACAAATACATTTCATGTACTAGAGCGTATATATGTTGGCCTACCTGTTCTGCCTATTTTCCTGCTGTGTACAACTCAGTCAGCAGCAACCAACATTCTCCTCTTTTCTATATTTGCACTGATTCAATTATCCATACAACCATTAGCATATGGGAAACACAACCACCACTATATTTACATACAGCCATCATCATACTTCAAACACACCCTCCGCTGTCAGTTGCATACACTGTCATATGTCCACACAGTCGCTGTCCTCCAACACATCCTCCATTATAGGTACAAATAACCAACATCATATGACAATCTATTTACCATCAGAGCGCCAAACAAGCAGTGGCCTATGGCAATACAAGCAGCTTCATATGGCTACATACACACTCCCATACATCCATGCAACCACCATCCTACGTCAGAAAACCTACCACATGTCTACATGCCACCATATGCTGAATACTCCCACTATCCTATGGCCACAAGGCCCATACCATATACCCACCATAATACTCCCACACAACCAACATCATACACCAATACAACCAATATCATGCGTTAATACAAGAAGCATTATATACTGATCATTCCATTGATACATCCACACAACCTATTTCATAAAAATGCTCCACCCTATGCACACCCAAACACATTTGTATGCCAGAATACACCAACATCACAAGTGCACACAACTGCCCTCATGATTTCGAACTACTACAGTCACACTTCCACCAAACCACCATTGTGTTCAGAAAACCCCAGTTATTCACCAAGAAAAGCAACAAGATACTTGATAATAGTGCTTTGTGGCAACCAAGTTACACTGTATGTTCTTGCAGCCCGTTATCTTTTTCTCGCACCCCACAGTATTGTAAAGGAAGCAGAAGCTGAGTAACCTGCCGTATAACGGAGAGGTGAAGAGAAGTTTTGCTGCACGGATGCTGTGCAGATTCAAGCCGAGCTTACTAGAGAAGAGAGAAGAAAGCATTGCTCAATTTCACCAGTATTTTTTGTATGGTGGGTCGGGGGAAGAGGCACAATGGGAGGCGGGTGTGATTTGTGCCACCTCCTCACTTTGAGTTTGCATAAAGGTCGCACTTAGTTTTAGAAGGGGGAGCCTGCCATTCTTTGATATGCAGCGCCAAAATGTGATTTAAGTAATAGGGGTGGACACATGACTCTTTCTCTCATCTCTGATCTTTAAAAATTGTGGCTTTCTTCTTAGACAAGTGGAAATAACCACCTGTGAGTTAGATTGCATGGATGTGGGGCGTTCTTTGGGACACTGCTAGGGTTACCGCCTTTCCAAGACTAAGAGTAAAATAACGGCTGTTTATTGTTCTTGTAAAAGTCTGCAAAGACCCAGAAGAGATATTAAAAAAAAAATGTACATATTCATTTGTAGCCGGACTGTTGTCTTTTACTACTTTAATTATCACTCGGCGATCCTTAAATCAGCTCTGCAACCCTTTTAAAAGTGCTTCCTGTTAACTTTTTTTAAAAAAAGTATATATTAAATATCAAATCAAATACATTTCTTAAGCGCACTACTCACCCGGTAGGGTCTCAAGGTGCTGGGGGAGGTTGGGTGAGGGGCGGTTACTGCTTGAAAAGCAATGTTTTGAGGTGCTTTCTGTAGGTTAGGAGGTCCTTGGTCTTGCGTAGGTTGGTGGGGAGGGAGTTCCAGTTTTTGGAGGGCAGGTGGGAGAAGGATCTGCCGCCGGAGGTGGTGCGTTGGATGCGGGGCACTATAGCGAGGTCGGCGGAGCGGAGCTGTCGAGTTGGTATGTGGAAGTTGACTCGTTCGTTGAGGTTGGCCGGTCCAGTGTCGTGGAGGGCTTTGTGAGCGTGGACAAGGATTTTGAAAATGATCCTTTTGTTGATGGGCAGCCAGTGTAGGGATCTAAGATGGGTGGATATGTGTTTGTGGCAAGGGAGGTTGAGGATGAGACGTGCCGCTGTGTTCTGGATTCCCTGGAATTTTCTTCGAAGCTTGGCTGTGGTCCCTGCGTAGAGGACGTTGCTGTATTCCAGTCTGCTGCTTATGAGGGCGTGGGTGACTGTTCTTCTTGTTTCTAAAGGAATCCATTTGAAAGTCTTGCAAAGCATGTGAAGGGTGTTGAAGCAGGAGGATGATACGGCGTTGATTTGCTGGGTCATGGAGAGAGACGGGTCCAGTATGATGGCAAGGTTGCGTGCGTGGGTGTTGGGTGGTGGGGGTGGTCCGAGGGTGGTGGGCCACCAAGAATTGCTCCATGCTGCCTTGTTGGGGCCGAAGATGATGATCTCTGTTTTGTCTGAGTTCAATTTGAGGTGGCTTGCTGTCATCCAGTTGGCGATGTCGAGGAGTCCGGCGTGCAGGTTATTCTTGGTGGTAGCTGGGTTCCTAGTGAGGGAGATGATGAGCTGGGTGTCGTCAGCGTAAGAAATGATGGTGATGCCGTGGGGGCGGAGGCTGTTGGTGAGGGGAACCATGTAGATGTTGAAGACGGTGGGGCTGAGGGAGGATCAATGCGGGACCCCACAGATGATCATGGTGGCTGTAGACCGTAAAAGATGGAGGTGAACTCTTTGGGATCTTTCGGAGAGGAAAGAGGTGAGCCAGTCCAGAGCTTTGTGGAAAATTCCGACGTCGAAAAAGCGTGTGCAGAGGGTTTGGTGGCATACAGTGTCAAAAGCTGCAGACAGGTCTAGGAGGATGAGGGCGACGGTCTCACCCTTTTCCAATCTGGTCCTGATGTTGTCTGTGCAGGCGATGAGGGTGGTCTCGGTGGTGTGTTTTTTGCGGAATTCAGATTGGGAGACGTCGAGTGTGTTGTTGTCTTCTAGTAAGCGAGACAGTTGTACGTTTACTATCTTCTCCGCAACCTTTGCGGGGAAGGGGAGATGAGAGATGGGTCGGTAGTTTGTGAGGTCTGCTTTGGGTTTTTTGAGAAGAGCATTGACTTCGGCGTGTTTCCAAATATCTGGGAAGGTTGCAGTGTCGAAGTAACTGTTGATGACGGCCTGGAGATGGGGAGTGATGATTTGGCTGGCCTTGGTGAAGATGTGGTGGGGGCAAGGGTCTGTTGGGGAGCCTGAGTGGATGGAGCTCATGGTTTTGCCAATTTCTTCATCTTTGGTGGGGGTCTAGGTGTTCAGTAGGTTGGTGCGGCAGGGTGTTGTGATGTTGGTTGTATCAGTGGTGATGGTGGGTGCTGATGATGTGAAGCTGTCGTGTATGTCTGTGATTTTGCGGTGGAAGTAGTTGGAGAGGGAGTTGCAGAGGTCTTGGGAGTGTGGAGGGTCGATGGTGCAGGATTTGGGTTTGGTGAGTTCTTTGATGATGGCAAAAAGCTCCTTGCTGTTGTGCGTGTTGTTGTCTATGCGTTCTTTGTAGAAGGACTGTTTGGTGGTCTGGATGAGTTGGTGGTGTTTGCGCATGGCTGTTTAGAAGGCGGAGAAGTTGCTCATTGAGGGTTCTTGGCGCCAGGCTTTCTAAATTTTTCGGCGTTCTAGTTTGGAAGACTGAAGTTCTGTGGTGAAACAGGGGGCGGTCTTTATGGTGCGGGTGTTGTTGTTTTTTTTCAAAGGGGCGAGGGAGTCTGTGCATGTTTCTAGCCATCATGTGAGGTTGAGGGCGGCGGTGTTGGGGTCATTGGTGCGAGGTTGGAGATAAGGTGTTCTTTGGAGATCTTGTTTCACTTGCCGTAGGGTGTAGGGTGCTGTTGGTGGTGAGTGGTGGGTTTCAGGAAGGAGAAGTGGACGCAATGGTGGTCAGTCCAGTGGATTTCAGTGGTGTGAGTGAAGGTGATGTGGCTGCTGGAGGTGAAGATGGCGTCTAGCATGTGTCTCGCTGAGTGGGTGGGTGAGGTGACCAGTTGCTTGAGGCTGAGGTTCGTGAGGTTGTCCAGGAGGGCCGCGGAGTTGCAGTTGTGGGTGCTTTCCAGGTGAAAGTTAAGGTCACCAAGGAGTATGTAGTCTGTGGAGGTGAGGGTGTGGGAGCTGATAGTATCGGCGATGGTGTCACAGAATGGGGGCGGGGTCCTGGTGGTCTGTAGATGAGCGTACCTCTTAGGGTGGTGTTAGCTTAATGTGTACTTGAAAGTGTAGGTGTTCAGCATTGTCTAGTGTGTTGTTGGTGGAAATTTTGATGGAATTTTTGTGTATTAAGGTGATACCTCCTCCTGGTTTGTTGGTGCGGTCTCTACGGGTGATTTTGTAACCTTCTGGGATGGCTATGGTGATGCCGGGTTCTGATGAAGAGTTCATCCATGTTTCAGTGAGGAAGGCAATGTTAGGAGAGTTTTGGTGAGCAGGTCCCAAAGCTCGATGGCATGCTTGTGGATGGAGCGTGTGTTAAGGAGGGATGCAGTTGAGGTGATTGGTGGGTTTGGTGTTGTTGTGGTGCTAGTTGGTGTTGCTGGTGTTGGTGTGAGTGCAGGAGAAATGGCATGAGTGGCATGTGAAAGGTCCGTGTGTTTGTTTGGGGTTGGCCTGGGTGCAGGCGGGGTGCTGGCCTGGGTTAAGAGCAAGGAGTTCTGTGGAGGAGTAGTGGCGTTTGGGGGGGCCGGAGGAGCGTGGACCAGGGGGACAGGCCGCCATTAAGAAGGGGAGGTGGGAGGGAGGAGCAGCTGGGAGGCGGGAGTGAGTGTCCAATGGGGGCGTGAGGGGGCGGGGCCGCAGGGGACGCAGCGGCTGTGTCAGAGAAACCGGTGAGAGCCGGAAAAGATAACGGTCACAAATATAGCACGCAAATAAAAAGCGGAGCAGAAAGTGGGCACAGTTTAAGGTACAAACAGTGTGGAAAACGAAAAAAACAAATACAAGAAACTAAATACGAGCTATGGAAACGAAACAAAATGAAATACACTGTATACTAGACACGTCTACCACTAGGCACCAGGGATGAGGCGCAGGCGGGTGCCTGCGGGTGGTGGAGGGCCTCAAAATGTTTTTGCAGCAAACGGCGGGGTCAGGGGCATGGAGGCAGGCTGATGGAGCCGAGTGTACTCCTGGCCCAAAGCAGGTCAGGGGGTCACACAGCTAAGGGCTAACAATACCGGTTTTAGAAAATTCAGCTTGTCTTTGTATTGGCCAGAACATTAAAATACTGATGGTGCCGGTAGAAAACCTGCCATGTGGCAGGCCTATTTAGTGCAGCAAATGTGGCAATTCCTTCAGGAGTAGAGGGGGTGTATGGTCACATCTCAACAAAGGCGGGACAGACTCACTGACACTTTATTATCTTTCATCAGGAATACCTATTTAGATGCCACAAAACTTCTTTTGATGGCATATAATCTTAACACAAAGAATTGCTATTATCTGTTTTATATAGCACAGCACAGCTATCCATTGATGAGACAGGCCCAAGAATGATACAGCCCTGTCACCCCTCAACTTTACATATCTAATTACTTTATATTTAATAAAGAAGAGGTGTACTCTTTGTCGCTCTCCCTAACTGCTTTTCTTCCTCTCCTTCTCACCTCACTCCTTCTCTTCTCTCCATTCTCCCCTCACTATGTCCTATGTCTGTTTCCACTTTCTCTCTGTTTGAGCTCACTGTTAGTCATTTTTCACCTTCCATTTACTTTTTTTCCTCATCTTTCCACTTTTCATCTCATAATGTTCTACTCTTAATCCCTGCTTTCCCCAGTCTCTGCTTTTCCCAGTTCTCTTCACATTGTTTGTTTGCCTTCAGACCTCTCCTTCTTCACCCTCCCATTTGTTTTTCCTTCTTGCACATAACTAATTATTTCCACCCGTCTGCTTCCTTCCTTCTTCGATACTCATTTTCCCAACTCCTTCACCTATTAAAGTGTTTACTGATTGAATCCAGGCCTAGTACATTAGTACAATGATAGCTAATGCATTTTGGGTCTAACTTCTAAATTTTGTGCAGTACTGCTTTCACCAGAACTGTTTGTTTGGAACTCACCTGCCAAAACAACCAATGGCAAAGCTAAAAGGTCTTGCATTAATTGCTGAGGTTTTGGCTTTGTCACTGTTCTTGTTTTACCATGCTTTATGCAAAACATGGTGAGGGATCTTGTCAGGCCCATATGAATTTAAAACAATTATTGTCTAAAAGCAAAAATATTTTTGTTCTCAAAAAGTACATACTGCCATATTAGTCCCTGGCCCTTAAGGAAAATAACTGTGTTGCGCACACCATTAGATCAACATTTGTTCACTCATGACACTGTTCACGCCCCATTTAACTGGTCATACCGCCTACATAGACTTTGCAATCAACTCCTCACAGCTCCCACACCGTTTACTATTCATCCCTCAGTACAATTCAGAACCCAACTGCTATACTATCTATTTGCACACAGACTACAAATGCCGTACCTGCAATACCAGTCGACCCTTCAAATGCCACTATGAGACACACTTGAAACAGCACTGACTGCACCAGTCACTCACTTACCTTCAAGCAGTTAAAACAGTGCTCTTGGCACCAACCACTCACACTATCACATACTGCACAAACACATCATAAATTGTCCACACAATTACCTCGCTTCTCAACCACTAACTTCACCACTCACCCCGTTACTCAGGCCTTTGTATCTCTTTATCATTCAGAAACCCTTTTTCATTGCACGCATGTCCAGTAGTCATTCACCTCTACTGATTTACTGCTAAATCATTACACCTTTCCTCTCAAGAACTCCTATCACTTGCTTGCTACTTCAAACTTTTGACGCCTTGCAATTGAACCAATCGCCAGCTACATGTATCATTCATACTCAGCTATTCGCAACACCAGCCATCTGCACCACCTTCCATCCATTGTAGCCACAACCTTATCCTTTTACTCACACCTGCAATGAGGTGCAGCCACTCATTCTCCAACTTGCTCACACAGTTCACCCATCTCAGCCATGTTAAACATCGCTCACCCATGCAATCAGTCATGCCTCATCCACAGATATGCGAAACTCTATTCTGCTTCACGGCACGACAAAGCCGCTCAACATTTTTTCCACATCCTATATCCCAACCTGCTATCAGTCAAAACTCAGCCACTTGCAAAATTCCTTTTTCTGACTTCAAAGTGAGAGGATTTATGTGACAATCATGCATGGTACTGCGGCTAGTTATACTCTGTCCTACTCTACACCCCTGTTCTCTACACCACTGTTTCTACGCCACTCTACTCTGCGCCACTCTACTCCACTGCACTCTATACCAATGCACTCTACTATACACCACTGCACTCTAGGAGAGTCTACTTTGCAACACTACACTCTGCCACTGATCTCTATGCTACTCTACGCTACAGTCTTCTTTGTACCACTGTTGTCTACTCCACTCTATGCCAGTGTATTCTGTGCCACTCCACTCTACATCACTCCACACTATGCCAGTGCACTCTACCCTACACCACTCCACACTTTGCACCACTCCACTGTATGCCAATCAATGTTAAGCCACTGTAATCTACTCTGCACTCTGATACTGCACTCTACTCTATGCCTTTGCACTTTACACCGCTGCACTTTACTCTGAAACATGTTTCTGTCACTGCACTCTTCTCCACTGTATTCCACTCAACGCCACTCCTCTCTACGCCAATGCATTCTACACCACTTTATTCAAAACCTATACACTGTAAGCCACTGCACTGTGCACAACTATACACTACTCTACACCACTGCAGTCTACGCCATTGCACTGTAGGCTGCTGCGCTCTTAGCCACTGAACTCTGAATCACTCTTCTACTCTGCACCACTGCACTCTTAGCCACTCTACTCTGCGCCACTGCACTCTACGCCATTGTACTCTATACCACTTAACTCTACACCTCTGTACTCTACTCTGCACCACTTTTCTCTATGCCAATGCACTCTACTTTACTATGCAACTCTACACAACTCCAGCCTCTAGGTCACGCCACACCACTCAACTCTACACAAGTGTGCTCCACACCACCACTCTATACCAGTCCACTCTAGTCTATCCCAGAAACTCTACTCTAAACCACTGCATTCTCTCCCATGTCCCCTACACCACTTTACTCAAAACCAATGCACTGTATGCCAACTACGCTGCACCTCTGCGCTCTGTCACTGTACTCTAGCGTCTACTCTGCAACACTTTACACCACTCTGCACCATTTTGCTCTACACCATTCTGTGCTGCTCTGCAGCACTGTACTGTAGGCTGCTGCTCTCTACAGCACTCTACTGTACACCAGTACACTTTCCACCACTGCACTCTGAAACTCTACTCTGCAAGGCTGCAGTCTCCGCCACTGGACTCTACACCACTGAATGCTGTGCCACTCTACACTATTGCGCACTACATCACTGCACTCTACGCCACTATTCTAATCTGCAACACTGAACTGTATGCCACTGCTCTCTACAACACTCTACGCCAATACACTCTACACCACTGCACCCTAAAAGACTCTACTCTTCAAGACTGCACTTTCTGCCACTGCACTCTGCTACTCTGCACCACTGCACTCTATGGCAATGCACTCTACTCTGCACCACTCATCTCTGCCCCAGTGCACTTTATAGAACTTCACTCTATGCCACTCTAGTCTACTCTTCACCACTGCACTCCATGGCACTGTACTCTACACTTCATCACTGCACTCTACACTACTCATCTCCACACCACTGTACTTTATACTGCACCACTCCACTTTACTCTGCACCACTTCACTCCACTCTGAAACAATCTACTGTATACCACTGCAATCTACACCACTCAACTCCACCCTGCACCACTCTTGCCATTGCAGTCTACGTCATGCTTTTCTACTCTACTCTGCACCACTCTAGTCTATACCACTGCACTCTATGCCAGCTACTATGCACCACTGCACTCCATGCCACTATACTCTAGAGTCTACTCTGCCACACTTTATGCCACTGCACTATACGCCACTCTACACCATTTCCCACTTCACCACTCAATTCTGCTCTGCACCACTGTACTGTTGGCCACTGCTCTGTACAGCACTCTGCACACGTGCGCCCACAATCCCCAGTGCCCAAATGAAGAGGCCCTTGCTAGGGGCTTTTAGGCTGTTACTGGAGCTCAAATAATACGCGAAATATTCTAAGTTGTGTTAGTTTCACTCTACATTGCCTGGCACTTGGCAGGACATGGGAGAAGCACGCTCTGCTGCCTCCCTGGTAGGCCATAGAATTCAATGTGCAAAACCTGTGTCAGCCACCCCTCCGGAATATCCAGCTGTAAAGCGCTCCAATGCTTACCGGCCGAGTTTGCACTATTTTAAACTGAAAAGCAAAAGCAACTCTGTCTACCCTGCCATCTTCAAAACCCCATAACATTGCACCAAGTGGAGGTACCCTGTCGATGAAGGAGCCCTCCGCATGATTGAAACCACACCAGCACCCTTTAGGACCTTCATACATTCAACCTAACTCTTCCCGTGTAGGACACACTTCATCCACGCTCACTTTTAAGTACGCATAAGTGCTCCAGGCTTGCAGCCAGTGGGATAAAGCCAGAAGCTATACCAGGCTTGACAAATAACAAAGTTATGAGATGATCCATAGATGTTTCTGTCTATATATGCCTGTTTATCACAGTATGCACTGATATGGGTCATGACTTTACAATTTGTGCTACTCACTCTTATTCTCTTCCTTTTTACATGGTAGCAAATTGTCCTAAATCCACTTACTAACATCCAAAATCCAGGCAAAACAGAAAAGAGGAGAGGTCGATTTCACGACCAGGTACATGCCCTGTTACAATAATATTTTCTCATGGTGCATAGCCAACCTCGCACAGCTTGGGCCACCCACAGTGCCATTCGTTGTCTTCCAAGGCCCACGGGATGGCAGGGGAGCTAGACTGCCAGCAAGGGCAAATAAAACAAGGTAACGCTGCTCACTAAACAAATAGCAGCGGAGGAACCCAGTGACAGCAATGACAGCTTCCAGTAACTATCCTTCTATTCCTAGTCACCGCTGTGTGGTGCGACGCTTAGTGATTTGAGTGTAGCTGGTACTATGGTAATGTTGGGGATGGTAATTGTAATGTTAGTGTCAGTGCACCTTTTTATGGACATTACCTGCTGCGATCATTTTCTCTAAGCAGCAGTAAAGTACTAAGGGTGGACCATACTAGAAGAGCACAAGAAAGGCACAGAAGACATTCACAAATGATTGCAGACTTCTTTGCCTGCCATTCACTGTCCCTTCTGGATGCAAATAGGCCTTGGTTGAACACAGCTAATTTCGCTCTGTGGAATTCCACAGATTTACATAAAAACGCAGCAAAATTCTGCTGTACGTCTGCTAATGGGTGGAAAAATGCATGTCATGCTGCTTGCTCTGAAATTTAGCTGCTGTAGCACATTCCGTGTTAAAGAATCCACACAAATGGCACCACACGGTACACGAGCACCCGGCCTGTTGATTTTGCAGCTTTTCATGTAGAAAGCAGCCCTCTGACTGCAACTCCCTGTATTATAAGTCACGCAGTCCTCCTAGCATCCGGAAATCATGCTGAGGACACCAAGGGGGTCATTACAACATTGGTGGTAAAAGCCACTTACCGCCGTGTAGAAGACCGCCAACACACCGCTGTGTCCGCGGAATTCCGCCACAGCTATTATGACCCACAGCTCGGAATCCGACAAAATCCAGACACCCACACAAGACCGCCACACCAAAGGTCAGTGATAAACTGGCGAAACCCAAACCTCCACCGTCACGCCAACAGAAATACGCCCACACTATCAAGACCCACGAATCCACACGGCGGTCTTTCAACCACGGTATTCCATTGGCGGTACACACCGCCGCGCTCAAAATACACACACATCTCCAAAACACCACCACATTGGACAATTCGAAATACACACAGCTGATACATATACACACACCACTCCCACACACCCATTACAATATAAAACACACACCCACATCACCCACAAACCCCCACGACCAAAAATTCAGAAAGAAGGCCAGAGAGAGACACCACCATCCACAAACTAGCAGCCACAGGCACTCAACACCATCACCCACACTACTTCCACGCACAAAACACCACACACCACTACACATCACCACACTTATCACCACATACACCACCCCACACATCACCTACACCACCCCATGGCACGGCAAAGACACCCCAGGTTCTCGGAGGAGGAGCTCAGGGTCATGGTGGAGGAAATCGTCCGGGTAGAGCCACAGCTATTTGGAGAACAGGTGCAGCACACCTCAATTGCAAGGAAGATGGGGCTATGGAGAAAAATAGTCGACAGGGTCAACGCAGTGGGACAGCACCCAAGAAATCGGGACGACATCAGGAAGAGGTGTAACGACCTACAGGGGAGGGTGCGTTCCGTGGTCTCAAGACACCACATCGCGGTACAGCGGACTGGCGGCGGACCCCCACCTCCTCCCCCACGACTAACAACATGGGAGGTGCAGGTCTTGGAGATTCTGCATCCTGAGGGCCTCGCAGGAGTCGGTGGAGGAATGGACTCTGGTAAGTCAAATCTTAACTTTCATATCCCCCAACCTACCTGCATGCTATCACAGATCCCCACCCTCACCCCCTCCCCTATCACTCCAACTCCTCACAAATGACCCAACATCACAAACCACACATCCCAACACCAAGCCCTGCATGCAGCAACACAGCATGGACACCCATCCCTAAAGCATGGCACTGCACATACCCATAACACCCCCCTCAACCATCATCACACAAGCCCCCCCACAGGAATGCTAGCACTGGGGTACACGGTCACCCACCCATTGAACACCATGACACACACAGATGCAATAATCATGCTTTTACACCCCTGCAGGACCACTACCCAACGTCACCAGACAGGAGGGTCCAGACATCTCCACCCCACCCACTGAAGAGGACAACAGTGATGACAGCAGCTCTGTCCAACTGGATCCAGATGACCAGCCTGGACGATCGTGGACCTCGGGACAGTCGTTTACCCACACCCAGTCACAAGCCACCACAGACCTTCCACCCTCTGGTAACTCCAGCACAGCACCCACCCAGCAGGCCCATACCTTCGTCACCAGGACATGTCAATCAGCTGTGTGTCCAGCACTACAGGGAACCCAGAATAACCCAACACCCCAACAACAACAGGGACCTGGGGGCAGTGGTAGTGGGCACACGGTCCAGGGGACGGAGGCCCAGGAACACAGGGGAACTGGGAGGGCTGCTGTGCGACAGGGGGCGGACAGGCCAAGGGAACCCACTCTCCACGAGGACCTCTCCTCCATCATGGGAGCATACCACCACTCCCAGGAGACGATGGCAACGGTCCTGGCCAAGTTTCAGGAGACCAAGCGCATGCAGGAGGAACAGTATTTGGGGTTCAGGGAGGAACTCAGAACCATCAGCTCCGCCCTGGGCACCATCGTTGGGGTGCTGAAGGAAATACTTAACACCAGGAGGGACACTCTGGCACTCCAAGGGGCCCCTGACACTAGCATGGACGATGAACTGCCCACCATCTCCGCCGGCGCTAGTGGACAGAAGGCACCGCCACAGGACCACCACACCAGCACCCCACCCCCTGCAGATGGAGATCCACCCCGCAAACAGTCCCTGAGATCCAGGAACAGGACAGAGCACGATGCCAAGACCCCCGCCAAGAAATGAGACCACCCTGATTGTCATTCCACTGTCCCACTTTGTAACCCTGTCCATATTTAAACTGCCCCAGCTCCACTTCATATGCCCATATGGGCAATGCACCTGTGAGACTAATAGACTGGACTCTGCCATGGACATTCCTCCACCATCACCCCTCACCATTTCACTACCCCTTCCAATATTTTGTATTTAAATAAACACCCTTGAATCACAAAACAATCTGGAGTCAGTCTGTGATTTCGAAAATGTGTATTAGCAATTACAGTGGCAAAATGCTCTTTCAAATGTAATGTCAACATACCTATGTCACACATCTCAAGTCCTTGAGGAATGTAAGCAGTTGACACACGTTGGAAACCACACCTATGGAACCGTAAGGGAAATGTACAACTCAGTTACCATATACTGGTAGAAATCGACAGACAGGATAGAGGTAGAAGTGTGAAAGTACTTGTAGTAGGCAGGAATGTGTTCTCACCTGTGTGTCACTGGAAATATTGCTGGATAACTGAGTCCCTGTTGTCAATGTCTTCTTCCTCTGCTTCCTCCTCATCACTGTCCACAGCCCCCACAGCTGCAACAACACCGTCATCTGGACCATCCTCCTGCAGAAAAGGCACCTGTCGTCGCAAAGCCAAGTTGTGAAGCATACAGCAGGCCACGATGATCTGGCACACCTTCTTTGGTGAGTAGAATAGGGAACCACCTGTCATATGGAGGCACCTGAACCTCGCCTTCAGGAGGCTGAAGGTCAGTTCGATCACCCTCCTAGTCCGCCCATGTGCTTCATTGTAGCGTTCCTCTGCCCTTGTCCTGGGATTCCTCACTGGGGTCAGTAACCATGACAGGTTGGGGTAACCAGAGTCCCCTAATAGCCACACCCGGTGCCTCTGGAGTTGACCAATCACATAAGGGATGCTGCTATTCCGCAGGATGTAGGCGTCATGCACTGAACCAGGGAACATAGCATTTACCTGGGAGATGTACTGGTCTGCCAAAAATACCATCTGTACATTCATGGAATGATAACTCTTCCAGTTCCTGTACACCTGTTCACTCCTGTGGGGGGGGGGGGGGGGGGGACCAGAGCTACATGGGTCCCATCAATGGCACCGATGATGTTGGGGATATGTCCAAGGGCATAGAAGTCACCTTTAACTGTAGCCAAATCCACCACCTGAGGGAAAACGATGTAGCTCCGCATGTGTTTCAGAAGGGCAGACAACACTCTGGACAACACGTTGGAAAACATAGGCTGGGACATCCCTGATGCCATGGCCACTGTTGTTTGAAATGACCCACTTGCAAGGAAATGGAGCACTGATAGCACCTGCACTTGAGGGGGGATCCCTGTGGGATGGCGGATTGCTGACATCAGGTCAGGCTCCAACTGGGCACACAGTTCCTGGATAGTGGCACGGTCAAACCTGTAGGTGATGATCAAATGTCTTTCCTCCATTGTCGACAGGTCCACCAGCAGTCGGTACACCGGAGGATTCCGCCATCTCCTCACATGTCCCAGCAGACGGTGCCTAGAGATGACAACAGCGACCACAGAGTCAAACAACTCAGAGGTATGTACCCACAGTCTACACAGAACACCATTCATACACAAAATCTGGCCTGTATTTGTGTTGTGCGACAAGGCCTAGGTATGTGTGACGCAGTCGGTAATTAGGACATGTGGGCCCCTGAAATGGCGGCTGCCTGACCTGTAAAGTGGGACAATGGGATGTGAGGTAACTGCGCTGGCGTTGTACACTGTCGCGGTAGGCGGTCGAAGACTGCGGCGCAATGCTGCATTGGTTAACATTGGACCCTATGGGTCCCAGGAGCCAATGACGAAGTACGCCGACGGTGATGTTACGCACAGCCGCGGACGTGACCGCCATTTTCTATCTGTTCAATCACTCGATACCTGATCCTCGACAGGAGAGGACCTACACTGCAAGTGCTGCTGTGACCTCGGTCTGGAAGAGACAATGGCTCGTGCGTCTGGGGAAAGGGCCCCTGCCTTCACTGCAGAGGAGTTGGAGAAGCTCGTGGACGGGGTCCTCCCCCAGTACACGCTACTCTACGGTCCTCCAGACCAACAGGTAAGTACACAGGGAGCATGTTGTATGGGCTATGCCTGTGTGGAGATGGATGGTTGTAAGAAGGTAGGGGGCATAGTTCTGCATGCATGATGGAATGTGAATGCATGTGCCACATGGCATGGGTAGGGATATGGGCCACTCACTTAGATGGGGCAGTTGTTAATGACTTCTCTTCTTCCCCTGTACATTTCATGTAGGTCAGCGCCCACCAGAAGAAAGATATTTGTCGTGCCATCGCCAAGGACGTCCGGACCCTGGGGGTCCACCACAGACGGAGCACCCACTGCCGGAAGAGATGGGAGGACATTCGCCGGTGGAGCAAGAATACGGCGGAGGCTCAGCTGGGGATGGCTTCCAACGTGGGAGGGGTGCCCGTCGAACCATGACCCCCCTGATGTTCCGGATCCTGGCGGTGGCCTACCCGGAGTTGAATGGGCGCTTGAGGGCATCACAGCAGACACAAGGGGGTGAGTACAACATCATTCAGCGGACTTTGCGCGCAGTGAAGGTGTCTGGGTGGGGGAGGAGGGCTGTGGGTTTCCCTATGCCAGGGCGAGTTCCGTAGGCTAGGCCCCTCCGTAATGCAGGCCATGTGGCACCCCACCCCACCTCTGTAGAGTGGCAAGTACAGGTATTCATGCCCCTGTGTCATCTATGTGTGCAGATGTCATCCATAGCCTTGTGGGCCGTATCCCAGGAATTGCATCTGTAGAGCCCAACAGCGCGACGTAGTGCAGGGGCTGCTGTGTCTGTATTGTCCGCCAACGGTAGCGGTAAGCCATGCACTCAACCTGTCTTTCTTCTGTCGTCCCCCCCCTTTTTGTGGTCTCCGTGTTCTTGTGTGCATCAGCATCATCTGGCGGAGGTACAGTGGCACCGGAGCACGAGGGAGCTGCATCCCACATGGCCATGGAGGGCCACACCACGGACTCAGAATACACCAGTGGGACGGAGGGCGAGGGGTGCACCAAGGCGGACACAAGATCTGCAACCAGCATCACGGACTCGTCCTCCGATGGGAGCTCCCTTGTAGTGGTGGCAACATCTGTGCCCCCCACTTCTACAGATACAGCCGCCACCCCCCCTACCAGCACCGCCCTCCCAGCAGCCCCTCAGCGTGTGCCCCGTGACCGCTCACCCAGGAGGGTGGGCATCACCTTCGCCCCAGGCACCTCAGCCCCTGCCCCTGTCACCTCTGCTGCCCTCAGTGAGGAGGCCATTGACCTGCTCAGGTTCCTCACTGTTGGGCAGTCTACCATTTTGAATGCCATCCAGGGTGTAGGAAGGGAATTGCAACACACTAATGCATTCCTGGAGGGCATTCATTCTGGTCAGGCTGCCCTTCATCGAACCCTGCAAACTCTGGCCTCAGCACTGATGGGAGCCACTGTCCCTGTCTCTAGCCTCCCCCCTCCAACTTCCTCCACCCGAGCCAATCCCCTGTACCTCTGCCTATCCCAAGCACACCATCAGACCAGCCGGCACACACCTCACCACACAAGGGAAGCTCAGGCAAACATGAGCACCACACATCCCACAGGCACTCACAAAAGCATCACACACATACAGACACACCAACATCCACTGCCTCCACTGTGTCCCCCTCCTCGTTGTCTCCCTCCTCCCTCCCAGTCTCATCTGCATTCACACCTGCATGCACTACCACTACAGCCACTACGTCCCGCACCAGCACACCCACCACCACACCCCGCTCACGTGCACTCACCACCCCCACTACCATTTACACGTCCCCTGTGTCCTCTACCAGTGTGTCTGTTATACCCCCTTCGAAGATACACAAACGCAGGCACACACCCACCCAACAGCCATCCACCTCACGACAGCCTCCAGCCCATGCACCTACACCCAAATCCACAAAAAGTACACCTCCTACAACCACCACCCCTTCCTCCACTCCCAAACCCCCTCCATGTACCCGTCCCAGTGTCTCCCCAAAAATTTTCCTGGCCCCCCCTTAACCTATTTCCCACCACCACTGCCCCCCAACTCATAGGTCCCGTACTAGCACCTCAGCCAAGGAATCTCCGGGACCAGTGGTGCCTGTTGTTACAGGTATGTGGAGTGCAACGGCCACCAGGCCAGCCAGTGTGGCACGGAGCCAGAGCACAGCCAGTCCCCCCCGTGAAGCACCAGAAGTTGGACAGTGCCTGGCGGGAGAGGGGGAAGACTCCAGCCAGCAAAGCCGCTCACAAGGGTCCCAGGGGGAGTGTAGACTCAGCTGTGACTCCTCCCAAGGTGGGGAAGTGGCAAAAGAAATCTCCAAAGTCTAGGAGGAGCAGCACGGCGGAGATGACCGCCATCATCCCCGCTGCCCAGGAGACCACCGCCAGCCCCATCGTCACTGGCCAGGAGGCCACCGCCAGAGTCACTGCCCACCGCCAGAGTCACTGCGCAGGAGGCCAGCCCCATCGTCACTGGCCAGGAGGCCACCGCCAGAGTCACTGCCCAGGAGGCCACCGCCAGAGTCACTGCCCAGGAGGCCAGCGCCTGAATCACTGCCCAGGAGGCCAGCCCCATCGTCACTGGCCAGGAGGCCACCGCCAGAGTCACTGCCCAAGAGGCCAGCCCCATCGTCACTGGCCAGGAGGCCACCGCCAGAGTCACTGCCCAGGAGGCCAGCCCCATCGTCACTGGCCAGGAGGCCACCGCCAGAGTCACTGCCCAAGAGGCCAGCCCCATCGTCACTGGCCAGGAGGCCACCGCCAGCCACAGCCCAGCTGGCCAGGAGGGCCCCGCAAGCCGCAGCCCAGCTGACCCCATGAAGGACCGCCAGCCACAGCCCTGCTGGGCAATGAAGGACCGCCTTGGCAAGCACCGCTGAACAGGCCAGGGACCGCTGAACAGGGCAAATACCGCCATGGAATGCACCGCTGAACAGGTCTGACACTGGCAACGCAAGCACCGCTGAACAGGCCAGGTACCGCTAAACAGGGCAAAGACCGCCATGAAATGCACCGCTGAACAGGTCTGACACTGGCAACTCAAGCACCACTGAACAGGTCAGGGACCGCTGAACAGGGCAAAGACCGCCATGGAATGCACCGCTGAACAGGTCTGACACTGGCAACACAAGCACCACTGAACAGGCCAGGGACCGCTGAACAGGGCAAAGATCGCCATGGAATGCACCGCTAGCCCATTTGCAGCAGGGGCAGTGACGCAATTGGGACTGTCACGGGGTGTGATCTTCACTCTGGGCACCAGTCCCCCTCCAGCACCAGTGGAGACTGTTATCCACTTGAGAGACTGTGGCTTTGCACTCCCCAGGATTGAACAGTGGGCAACCCACCCACTGTAGAGACTTGAGAGACTGTGGCTTTGCACTCCCCAGGAATGAAAAATGGGCAACCCACCCACTGTAGAGACTTGAGAGACTGTGGCTTTGCACTCCCCAGGATGTAACAGTGGGCATCCCACTCACTGTAGAGACTCGAGAGACTGTGGCTTTGCACTCCCCAGGATACATCAATGGGCATGGAGCCCCCTCGTGGATCTGGCGTGGTGCACTCATCCGGCTGAGGTGCCCCCCCTTACTTTCCCCCTGAGGTGTCTGTTGTATTTCTATCTCATGCCCCAGCAGTGTTCTCTCCGTTTTGATCAGGTATCTTGTGTGGGCCTCGCCCATGCATTTTGGGCCCAGTGGTCCACGGACAATGAATGGTGCATTACCTGCACTACTAATCATGGTGTATATTTTGTTTAATGTGTATATATATATCTGTATATATTTGCTGACTGTATTTTGATATATTACAATGGTTCCACTAATTTCCTTTTGTCTTTGCATTCTTCTGGGCGGGTTGGGGGTGTTACTGTTATGTATAGATGAGCATTGGTGTATGTGTTATAGTGGGTGAGGGTCGGGGTGGGGGTTGGGATGTTGGTTGTGTGTATCCCTGTGTTTTTGCCTCCCCCCTCCCGTATGTCGTAGGTGCAGTACTCACCGTGCTCTTCGCCGCCGGCGTTGATGATCCTCGTATAGGAGCAGGAAGACTATCCCAGGGAGAATATGGAGTTCCGGCTCCATGGTGTCCTGATTCCTCATGGGATGTGTAGAGGTGAGCGTTTTCCCTTTAAAATGGCTGTTTCCGCCGTGTTTTTATCCGCGGTGAATCCGCCCCGGAAAAGGTGGCGGATTGGTAGGTTGTGATACTGTGGGCGGTACATTGTCCTCCGCCTGTCTGTTGGTGGTGACCGCCGCGCTGTTTGTCTGTACCGCCGTGGTGGTCGGAGTGTTAAAGTGGCTGTCTTTGTTGGCGGTTTCCGCCACGGTCATAGTTCCAAAAATTTTACTGCCGGCCTGTTGGCGGTGTTACCGCCGCTTTAACACCGTCCGCCAGGGTTGTAATGACCACCCATATCTTGTTGCCAATTCCCATTCTAGAGCCTCACTTTGTTCCCACTGTCATTGCACTGCTCAAATGAAAAACAATGACACTATGTGGCGATTGGTGGAATTTTGAGGAAACTACGCATTACTCATCAAATATCACCAATTCTGTGAGCGGAATTAAAAATTATGTCTCGGCTTCGATGCAGAATCAAACAGTAAGCAGACAAAACTCTACCACTCTCACTGTCTGACAAGCCATACTCTGAATCTCAGTCTATTTATGCTAATACAAAATGCTCCTGACATTGTCAACACATCAATAGCTGAAGGGGCTGACAATCTTCCACTCAACGTATGATGTCTTGAGGACTAAAATAAAGCATCAATGACAGGCTTGATGAGCAATGGCATAAGGTGGTTGGACCAAAGTCCCTTTCTGTAGGCTGTAATACTAAGAATATATATGAATGTACGTTTATATGTATGTGGTATTTGTATAAAGTGTTCCACCAAACTATCAGCTCCTGAAACATCAAACTATAATAATATTGTGGCCACAATATCAAGCACAAAATATCGAGATGGAAAGTTTATATAACTAATGTGATAGATGATACAAAAAAATAAATAGCCAAGGTACATAGATATGGAGTTAAGTAATGTAACCTGAGATTACCTATAGGCATTTAAACCTTGTCAATATTTTAGTTATTACTATTTTGGCCACAATAATATGGTAGCACGATATTCAGATGTAACACCCCCACAGAAAATATACCCTTTATTTACAGAATCAATGTTTCAGGGCCCATAAGGGTGCCATAGCAAACATAAGCACTCCATGCACTTTCTAGTACCTCCCTTTTGGTTTCTAAGACAATAATGGCATTTACCTCCATGTCCCTGAATATGTATGCTTCTAGGCTTGATCCTCCATGGCTTATGTTTTGCCTACCAAATACTGCCCCTTTGTGCCACGTGAGGTTGTTGCCATTTCTACTTCATCCATACTGGATTTCATCTTCAGAGAAAGCGCCTCCACTGCGGATGTGGATCACTCCACCTTTTCCAATTTTTTATATTGGAGTTTAGGGCCCCAGTTATTTCTGTATGCTCCTTAGCAGGTTGATCACATTGGTGTCTTGACTCTCATCTTCATGTCTGTATCTCTTTTGTTTTGGGAAAGTTGTCTTGCACTGCGGTCCTCAGGGCCTCATAAGGCATCATGAATCTTTGTCATCCTTCACCAATCTTATAAGTACCTCACATGGGTCGTTCCGCAGTCGGGCTTAACCCCAGTAGGTCAGTCTTCATTGCAACAATTCATGTTGGTCTCAGGTATGCCAGAATGCGAGTCTCGAGGAGATCCAAGTTCCTTGCAGAATACAGTCAAGGCCCAGCATCATTGTTCTCACATCTGTCATTAGACGAAACCACTATCTGCCATCTTCTCTAGTCACATTAGTAATGGAGCTGCCTTCCCTGCTGCTTTTCACACTGTTGTGGGGGCATGCCTCTCACCACAACCTCAAGGGGGACTTTATCACCTCAGCATTACAACTCCACATTGCAGTCGTGCTTGACAGTTCCTCCAGACCACCACGCAGACCATTGGCCTACACCCTGGTGATTTTTTTGTGCTATTTTATGTTTATTCTATATCATATGAGCATTTGCCACGTTGTTTGACGCACAGCCATTTTGTACACCTATGATATACATAGTTATTTAAGCCTTCCTGTTTTCAAGGTGGACAGCCACGCTTTTCTACTTGGCACTCTAAAGCAAAAAGTCATAATCTAGTTAGCTCAGAAGATGATACTCCCTTCATGAATCTCAGTTTCAATGTCTTGTATCTACTTTTATGGACATGATTTTGAATTCACATACACTCAGAGCTACTGATTTTCTTTCACAAGAAGGCACTCTAACTCCAGAAGGCAGCACCCATCCAATGCACCCTCTGGCTCTGCCGCACTTCTCTTTCAAATCGGGAACTATTGGTTCTTTATTGATACATTTTTTTAAAAAAAACTCCCCCTTATTATAACCATATACAGTCTTGTTCTAAATGTTCTTTGGGAAATGATAGAACAATGTCCTCTGTGTCTTCAGACATCTTGGTCAGAAAAATGCAGTAGGCAGCCCATACTAATATATTAAGCAATAACTTAACGCTCACAGAAATCATGCCACTAAATAAATCTATGGAATTTGATTTTAAAATATGTGTCTAATAATTTAGGGACACCATGTTCTGGATGCTTGTACTGTAATATAACTATCTACTCTATATTACATCCTGTCTCATGACTGTGAGTGAGCCTTTTCCCCGCCTTTCTTAACAGGTGCCCAAATCTTCTTGGTGTTGTTCTATGATGCACTAGATCCCCATTCAACATTATATAACTTATTTTTATAAATAAACAAGGTAATAATTCACCTACCAGTTTCCTTTTATCAAAGTCTTGCCAGTGTTGTAGTGTTTTATACTGCACAACTTCCAGTGTTATGCCTTTGCAGTGCTGTTGCCTTGTTTGAGTGTTTCCTTTATGGAAAATGTAGGGGTCATGTGTGTACTATCATTTTTTTAATACTCTTTTTATTGTAAACAAAGCTCAGCATACATTGGAACCTATATCAATTACATAGGCATGGCAGCGCAATCAAGGTATACAATAACATACGGCCATTGACCAACATTACGTGACCATTGATCTTAAATCATCTCTTCTGTCACACCAAGTCCCCCTTGTTGCCCCTTCCTTCCTGAGAGCCCAGAAGATAATCCCGCCTTCCTAGCTATTTAACTGTGTCTCTATATGCCTCCCATTTTGACCATATTTTTTCATATTTCTTCACACATCCATTTTTCCACTCTTTGGCTGTAATTCGTGGAGGGTCCCTCGCCCCCATTCCCGTGCAATATTTCGCTTAGCCACTCTGGCTGCCAATTTTAGCCAAATCTTCACTTGTCTGGGCCACCCCTTATCACCCGTAATGCCCAATAGCAACCATTTTGCCTTTAGGGTTGTGTGCAGTCCAGTTACCGTACCCAAAATTTGAATCACCCTCTCCCAATATTACTGAATCACTGGGCATCCCCACATGTGTGGAAGAAGGAACCTGCCGCGTCGCATCCCCTGGCACATCTGTCGGAGTCAGTGCGACCCTTCTTATGCAATAGTGTTCTGGAGTGATATGCTCTGTGTAGAACCCAGATACTCTATCCCGATGAGCTCCCACTTCTTAAATCCCTGTAGTTTCCCCACCTCTTGCAACAGTGCACTGGACCAAAGTGGCTTTCTATTTTTTAGTTTCCCTTCCCATCCTAAAAATCTATTGCCCGCCCTCCAGGATTTAACCACTGACTGCATATGAAACGGCAGTTGACCCAACCGTTTGCCCCATACAATAGCGTATGAAAGCCCCGAGGTCCCATTGCCTCTCTATCCACCCGAAATGCTGGGTCGTCTCCTGCTGCGAACACCCAGTCATTGACCATGGACAATTGAGCTGCCCAGTAATACGTATGTATATCCGGGACCGCCATGCCTCCCTCGAACACTCGCCTCTGGAGTTTAGTTGGGGAGATGCGCGAGCTACCCCCGTCCCACAGCAGCTTCCTCAATTCACTGTTAATATTCTGAAACACTCCGGGTGGCACCTCATATGGGGTATTTTGCAGACAATACTGAAGCCGCAGTAGGACCATCGTCTTGAGGAGCACAGCACGTCCCATCAGAGAGACTGGGGGCCCCCTCCTATGCAAGACATCCGCCTGGAGGTGCCTCAGCTGTACCAGCAGGTTTTCCTCCAGGAACCTGGGCACATCGCGCATTACATAAATACCTAGGTAACGACACCCTTCCGTCGCCACTGGGGTGACACACCACGTAGGCAGCTCCCGGGCGCCCCCGTGAGTGGGTAGACCAACGAGTTGTCCCAGTTGATTTGGTATCCCGAGTAACTACCAAATATTTTGAAGATATGGAGCAGCCTGTCCACCATCACTCTCGGTCTCGACGCATAGAGCAGAATATCGTCTGCATACAAGGAGATTGGCTCCTCCCATCCCCCCTTCCCTACTATCCCAGATACCAAAGAATCCTTCAGTATCCAAACCGCTAGCAGCTCTAGCCCCAGTGCGAAAATCATAGGGGACAAGGGACATCCCTATCTCGTCCCCCTGCAGAGGGCAAACTGGTGAGATATTGACCCATTCACCCGTGCCAGGGGGGACTGGTATAGGAGCCGCACCCATTCGCAAAATCCAGGGCCAAATCCCATCTTGTCCAAGGACACAAATAAATATGGCCATTCTAAACTGTCAAATGCCATTCTGGCATCCAACGCCAGCACTACCGCGTCCTCATGGTCTGCTTCATTGGTCATGTGCAGGACCCCATACAGGCGATGGAGGTTGAGCTTAGTCCCCCGCTGGGGCATAAACCCTGCCTGATCCGGGTGAATCGGTTTTGTAATCCCCTTCCACAGCCTGTTGGCCAGGATCTATGCCAAGACCTTAATCTCCACATTTAATAGCAAGATGAGCCTGTACGAAACCGCAGGCCTCGGGGTCTTCACTTTCTTTGGGATTACCACTATAGTGGCTAATCTCTGATCCCATGGTAGGATCCCTGATATCCTTGCTGTCCTGAACATTTGCACATCCATTTTGCCGCCTCTTTAACTGTACACTTGTATAGTTCGACCGGGATACCATTGGGCCTGGCGGCCTTTCCGGACCTCCTCCTCCGACTACTCCCCCTCCAGCTCATCGCAGTCCTCAGTTGTGATGGTCCACAGGGACACATCCTCCAGGAGCTCTGCACATTCCCCTCCAGAGTACTCGAACCTGGCCTCGTACAGCCGCTCATAATAGTCAGCAAAGGCCTCAGCAATGTCCCCACTGGTCCTGCACTCCTGCCCCTCCGCATCTCGGACTGTCACCACCCAGTTCCTCCTCATGTGTCTCCTTTCAAGCCAGGCTATTAATTTGCTGGCCTTATCTCCCACATCGTAGAGCCGTTGCTGACCTGCAAGCGCATTTGCCCTTTCCCTGCCTTCTGCCAAGTCCCTCAACTCTTGCTGGCGAAGTCTAAGTTGGTGACATTGTTCCGTACACGGTTGACCGGCCTGCACAACTACCCTCTTGAGTGTCCTGATCTCTGCTTCCAGACCCGCTACTTTGATCTGTTGTTCCTTTTTCATTCCTCCTATCAGCGCCTGCACCTGGCCCCGGATCACTGCTTTGTACGCCTCCTATGGGGTGACTGGTGATGCCACCGACCCGTCATTTTCTTGGAAGTACAGAGTGGTCTATTCTCTCACTTTATCCCTGAATTCCGGATCCAGGAAGTGCCAATGGTCCAACCTCGGAGGCAGCCCCTGAACCCTCTTCGGACCCCAGAGTACCACCGCCACTGGGGAGTGATCCAAAATCCCCCTTGCAAGATGAGTCACCCCACTGAACTGCCCCCCCAGGAATAGAGCGTAAAAATGTAGTCTATTCGTGGAAACTGTTGTGTGCTGTGAAAAAGTACGTATATTGGTTCCCCACCGGGTTATGCTCCCTCCAGAGATCCACCAGGCCCAATGCTTCCACAAACTTCCTAAGGGGACTCTCTCCCCACACCCTTGGGCCCAGACAGCCTGTCCCTACTCACATCCATGATATCATTCATATCTCCACCCAGGATCAGGATGCCCCTGGGCAGGCGCAGTAACTCTCCTCTCAACTCTTGGAACGTGTCCCTTTGCATCCCGGGAGGCACATAAAGTGAGCAGATGTTTATCGTTTGAACCTCCCAGGTGCCTGTCTGCAGTACGAACCTACCTAAGGGGTCTGCACGCATGTCACCCGGAGTATATGCCACCTTTGCGCTGACCATTATTCCAATCCCCCTCAAATTAGTTGTGTAACCTGCATGTACAAACGGGGAGTAGCCCATTCGATCTAGTGCCTTGTATCTGTTCCCTTTCAAATGAGCCGAATGTATTGTAGGACTACAGTGCACTTAATTTTATTGCCAAGGCCATTGACCTTCCAGGTCATAATCTGGACCTCTGTTTTGGTCTGTTGTGGCATGTCGTGTTCCTGTGTATCGCCCCCTCCAGAGACTTGACCCTGCCTCTACCCTGTAAGTGTCTTGTTTCTGAGCTAAAACCATAGGCCTCTACTGGGACGGGAACTGTCCCGGGAAACACACCCCAACTCCACCCTGCCCCCACACCCTATACCCCCACACTGCTACCCTGCATTGTGGGCCCAAACTTGCCCACCTCCCCAACTTGCAGAGCGCCTGTCACCCTAGAACGATCTAACTAGTAAAGGACTGGCTGGTGGCACTAATCGGAGTTAAGAAAGTGGGTGCGCGAACCCTATACCCCTTGTTCTCCTTAGTATTCAAACATTGGCTCTACCTGACTACCAAATAATCACCAATTTGCTCATAATAGGGGACCTGCCCCCTGGCAATCCTCCCTCATTGCATACCACCACCCCGAGCCAATTATGTCTCAAACCGTCTGCCTTGTCTTCAGCGTAGAGTCACTCTTCGGCCCCCGCATGTCGTGACTCAGTTTCTGCCAGATCAATCTCTGTTTCCTGTTGTCCAACTCGGCGATTTTCCCGATCCTCCGTGGTGTTCAGGTCGGATGTGGACGGTGCCGAATGCACCCTCGCGACCCTAGCTTGTTGGTCAGAGGTCCTGGCTGATGTAACACTTTTCGGGGTACGTTTCCCCCCTTTGCGCCAGCCTCTGATCCAGTCCCAGGCCTCTGCCGGCGTAACGAAGAACCAAGACTTGCCCTCCATCACAACCCTTAGTATGGCCAGAATAAGCATCATGTATTTGATGTCTTTTGCTCTCAGGGCCTTCTTGACCTCATCAAAGCTCCATCACTGATGTTGAACTTGCAGTGCAAAGTCTGGGAAAAACCTCACAGTGGTGCCCTCGCATAGGAGGTCCCCCTTAGACCGGGCTGTTTGCAGAATGGAATCTCTGTCTCTTTGGTTAAATACTTGATCTATGATAGCTCTCAGCTGGGCCCCCGGCCGCAGCGGCGGCACCAGCACCCTGTGCACCCGCTCAATAGAGAAACATTTCGGTTGTAGGTGGTTGGTTATCAAGTCCTCCAAAAACAGGTCCACAGCTGGCCCCTCCGGGACCCCCCACCACACGTATATTGTTTCCCCTCACCCTGCCTTCCTGATCTTCTAGTTGGGCTGCCATTTGAGCCTGTTGTTTCGTTAGGGATTGAACCTGGTCTTCCAACTTTTTGGTTGTAGATTGCAATAGGTGAATATGTGTTTCAGCTGTTTGGTCGCAGGAGATTTACATCCAGTGTCACAGCATCCAATTTTGGTTGTAGCGAGCTCTTGAAATCTCGAATGGAATCCATAATGGCTCCCAATGAGGGCTCTGCATCTCTAGGCTGCTCCCCATCCCCCTCACTTGTCGCCTGTAGCTTCGCCACCGTATACTTGTCCATTTTATTTGACTGTGCATTGGGATGGCACTTTGGTTTCACCATTTTTCCACCTCCTGCTGCCCCACAACGGTCCCCCCGGCTTGACACTCTCTCCGTCTCCCATCAGGCCTCACCCGCTGGATCGGGCCCCACCCGCTGGTTTTGGTCGCTGTCACAGTTCCGCCCAAGAGATCGACGTTTCCCTATTTGCCTTCTCTCTGTCTTCAAGCCCAGCCGCGGTCTACCATCACACGCCATGTGCTAATTCTCCATGCTGCTACCTCTACCTCCCAGGCCCACAGTTCGGCCGAGGCGTGATGTCCGACCTGCACTACCCGTCCCAGTGAGTCAGACCTACCTCCTATTGCTCGCCGCTTGTCTTGGCGGGCCTGGCCTTTCTCCCAGCGCGGCCCGCTCGTGCTCCGTGCTGTCTTATAGGCTTCGCTGTGCCCCCGGGCTACAATGGTACACCCCTTGCATTCCTCCCCCCCCAACACACCACATTGGGGGGAGGAGAAGGATCTGGGGGGGCCCACCTCCTTCGCCTGCTGTTGGACCCTTCTTGTTTTTTTATTTTTTCACCCCGGCTGCGAGGGTGACCTGCTCCTCACCGGCCACTGCTAGCTCAGCCCTAGAGATGAGCGACGTGCTCCCAGGCTCCTGACCCAGACCACGTGCTCCGGTCCAGTGCCAACTGCTGCCTCCCAATCTCCTTCCAGTGGCCCACCAGGCATGCCACGCCCCTCCGACTGGCCGTTGACCTCCTGTGCAGCTGTGAGGGCACCCCGCCCCTCAGCGGCCACTGCAAACGCTGCCCGGGGGGCCGAGTGACTCACTCCCAGGCCCCCACTCCTCACTTGTCGGCACCCCCCTGGTCTTCCTCCAGCGGGCCTGTGGCTCATGAGCACTCCTGTCTCACGGGTGCCAGATACCGCCTCCGGTCTTCCTCCAGCGGGCCCACGGTTCGCCAGCACCCCTCTCTCGCTTGCGCCAGCGGCTGTTTCTCTCCAGTCCGCTCCTCCTCCACAGCCACCGGCCAGCCAGCGGGACCCCGCACCCACAGAGTTTACTGGGGCATCACTTCTACTGCTTTAGGGCAGGTTCTTCAGTGCTGATGTTGTCGAATCATGTACGGATATAGCGGGGTTCATTATGTGCGGTGATCAGAGCGCTCCTACAGTGCGGCGATCTTGGCTGCCGCCAAGCCATGCCTCAGGGTGTACTACCTTAACAGGCTCTCAACATTTTGTGGCAGATTAGTGAGGAGGCTTTGCTGGCACAGAAATGAGCACTGGGTTTTGTAAGAGTTACATTTTCATATATGTTTACAGATTGCATGAGTGATGTGCCTTATAGCAAATTTAGCTTTTCTGCACGGTCACTCGAGATTTTTCTCTTTTTCTGTACCCTATTTTCGTTGGCTTTAGAACTCTGAGCACTTTACTGCTGCCAAACAGTAGTAAAATGCATGTGCTTCCCTCTAAATCATGTGCTGTGTTCTGGAACTGCATATTTAGCCTATTTAACTTCCTGGTACGTCTATTGAAAATGGCGTCTTTAGCGCACCTATGGCATGAAAAATGTAATATCACGTGGGCTGCAGTGTATATTTGCACCACCTACATATATGATAAAAATATATTTAACTAGGTTGTAGTTTAAATGTGCTGCTGTGCCACATGACAGGGGGAAATCCCTTTGTCATATAGATAAGCTTATTTCTTTATGTGCATAAGTCATCCCTAAAATTGCTTTATCAACCTACTGGGCAGGGTGCAAATATATAAAAATAGGGCACACTATGTATTAAAGTTAGTGTGCACTCACACTGAAATAAAACTTCAAAAATTTGTAGGCCTGGCATTACTTTTTTCATAATAGTCTTAGGTGGCATTAAGTCCTATTTTCACCTTTACATAGAAAATGGCTAGAAGAGTGCTTCAAAGTTATTACCTGCTTAGTTTTTAAATTCTGACTTAATGGTGAAATCAGATTGTGAATAACTTAAGAAAATAACTCTTTTACTCTAGTATTTTAGGCTGCCTGGGCTAAAGCATGCTTAAAACCAGTTATGTCAATCATCATACCTTCAGAGCTGGAGTACACATCCTTGACTAGGAAAGTTGACAACTCTGACTGAGAGGATGATTGCCTCTGGGTCCAGGAAAAATAATTGCTGAAAATGTAACAGGGATTACCTATACTGGGTAGACATTAACAGTTGTTGGAGCAAAGAGAAGCATAATCACGACCTCTTTTGATTTGGATTTGCAGGTGAAAGGTTCTCTTTTTAAATCCCAGGACCCTCCTAGACAGCCCCTCTTCATTCGCAGTAGAGGGGAAAACCAGTTCTGCCAATTATCACACCTCCATAGCTGGAGTACACATATTTAGCTGGGAGATTTAAACACCGTGGATCAGAAGACAATGATTTGCCTTTGCATCCAAGAAAGGCCAACGGGCGTTAGCTGCTGACCACTTAGCAGGAGTTAGCCAAATGGATTGACAAGGAACAGTAGCAAAACAAAAAATATATTTAGCACAACCTATTTTGACACAGATTAATAAAGAGGGCTTCTTCTATTCATCACCAGGACTCTCCTAGACAGTTCTACTCCAGCTACTGTAGCAGGAATAGGGGGCTTGACCTTGCCAGATAGGGAAGTGACTGAGGAGCTGAAGACAGGGCCCTTGATGGGCTCTAGGCCAATGTGGTGAGTAAAGACAATATCCATCAGGTATAGATGTCCAAGTACAAGTTAATCGGGACAACACAACCTAACGTCCAGCCACACCGGAGAGAAGCCAGTAACTGCCACCTCCAGGATGTCAAGACACATGCATTCTTTAGAATAGCACAGAGAACTGAAACACAACATATCCTCTTCTCTTCACATAAAATAGATGAAACAGACATGAAAATGGAACATAAAACGAACAAAAACAAAAAGAATAAAATTAAGCGTGAAGGTTACTTCATAACATAATCATCCAAGTAATTCGGAAGTTTGTGTACCCTCACAGGATGTTTATGTGGGACTGTCTCCACCTGAAGTGCGCGTGCATCTTGCACTTCATCTTCCCCAGACACTTCATGAGCTTCCTCACTTGCACCAGAATCAAACGTTCCGGCATCAACGTCCGGTTTTCTCTCATCACCCATAAAAAATAAACCAGAACAACCTTCCACCTCTTCCCTCCGGGCACACACACCACCTCTCTGATACAGTGCCACATTTCTCACATTCCACTTCTCCCCTCCTTCCATTTCAATCTGGAACTTTCCCACCTTCTTCACACGAAAGGGTCCTCTAAATCTTGACCCCCCCCCCTTGACCCTTCCAGACCTGACCTTGACACCATCTCCTACATTCAATTTATGAGTATTCTGCAAGATCACAACCTTTTCACAACCAGACACAACCCACTCTTGAAGCCATGAGGGAATCAACTTCGAACCTACTGATCGTCCCCTCATCACTTGAAAAGGAGACTTTCCGGTAACACTGTGAATCGTGGTACGATAGGCCTTCACTATGTCAACCATCATTTTCCTCACACAACAATGATTGGCAAGAGCCAACTGTACTGTCCCCTTGATCAATCTATTGATCCTCTCCACAATTCCATTGCCTTGAGGATAATATAGAGAGGTCCTTGAATTTCTCACCCCACAATTTTTTTTAAATGAACACAACTCACTTGAAGTTAATTGGGTACCATTATCAGTAATCAAAGCCGCAGGAAAGCCCTCCTCCAGAAAAACCTCTTTTAAAACCTTTATGGTTGTGTTCGTGGTCACATGTCACACAAATGTAACCACCCACCATCTTGAATGCACATCGACCAGAACTACAGCAAACCGCATCTGAAGCAGGAGTTCTGACAAAGGACCAATAAAATCCAAACAAATGGTATTCCAGGTCCTCCCAGGATCTTCAATGTGGCCATCAACCTTGCCTACTCCAACTTTCAACCTTTTCTCACTCTCCTTACACAGTCTACACTGTTCCACCCAACCTTTAAATTGAACATCCAAACCAGGCCACCAAAAAAACTCCTTTAACCTCCTACTCGTCATCCCTTGACCCAAATGACATTCATGTGCTAAAGAAAACAATTTGAACCTTAACCCACAGGGTGGAATAAACAGTTCACCCCGCATCAATACACTGTCTCCACAACATGACAATTCAACCAACACACCAAGAAACAGTCTCACCGACAATGGAAGAGAACTCTCTCTTCTAGCTCCCTCAGATACCAATTTAAAAACATGCTTGAGACAAGCATCCGCAACCATCTCACTCACCCATTGTTCCTGTGTTCCTAAACCCCACTCAACCACATCAAGAACAGACGCCACAGCATCCCCTGAATCACTACTCTTTACCGATTGAGCATCAACCCTCTCCCAGTCAAGGGCCAGTCTTGACAAACAATCAGCTTGGACATTCTTCCAACCTTGTACATACTCAACATGATACACATACTCCTGTAACCTTGCAGAAAGTCTGGCTAACCTTGCTGACCCTTTACCCGCACCTCCAGCAGACAATATCTTTATTAAAGGCTTATGATCGCTCCTCAATACAAACTCCAGACCCCACAAATACGTTCTGAAATACTCTGCGCCCCAAACAGCAGCTAAGGCTTTACGTTCAATTACCGAATAGTTGCATTCCGTCAGTCAAGGTTCGAGAAGCAAATGCAACAGTTTTTTCTTGACTGCCATGCATTTGCAATAACACTGCCCCTAAACCAGTACCACTCGCATCCACTATTAGAATAGAATGCAAATTAATGTCAAAAGCAGTTAGAATTCCAGCGTCACAAATTTAATTCTTGATTTTGTCAAAGCAAATAGATTGCTCAGTAGTCCAACAAAATGTACTCCCCTTCCTCTACAATTTCTGTAAATCTTCTGTTTTGCCTGCAAGTTTGTCCACAAATTTGGAATAGTATTCTACCAGACCCAAAAAGGACCTTAGTTGCTCCTTATCAACTGGTGCAGGTGCCAACCTAATGGCTTCTAAAAGACTTTTTTTTTTTTGGTTTAATGCTCCCCTCTGAAATGGAGTACCCTAAGTAGTCAATTTCCTCCACCAAAAAGGTGCATTTCTCTTGATTCGAACTCAACCTTGCTTCTCCAATGGCCTTGAGAACCTTCCTCAGTGTGACATTATGTTCAGCAACAGTCTCACCCAGAACAAGTATGTCATCCTAAAAAAATAACACATCTTTAAGATCACCAAAAATCTTTGCCATCTTACGTTGAAAAACACTTGCAGCAGATGCCAGACCAAAAGGCATACGGGTAAATTGAAAGGTGCCTTCTGGAGTGACAAATGCTGTAATGTGCTTAGAATCCGGATGGAGCCTAATCTGATGATAGGCATTCCTCAAATCTAATTTAGAGAAATACCTACCATTTTTTACAGCAGTTAACAACTCATTAATATTAGGAAGAGGGTAAGTGTCCACCACAATATTTTGATTTACAGACCTCAAGTCCACACATAACCTCACCTTCCCATCAGATTTGCGTGTAATGACCACAGAAGAAATCCAAGGAGAAACCACAATGGGTTCAATAGTACCTTCGGACAACATATTGTTGATTACTCTTTTGACCTCATCCTTCACAACAAATGGTATCTTGCGTACTTTGCGTTGACTTGGGTGAGCATCATCTCTCAACATTATTTTATGCACATAGCCCTTTAGGCATCCCAATGTTTTTTTAAAAACATCTTTGGCTCCCTCCAAAATGTCCTCCAATTGCATATCTTCTACCACTAGAATTTGATTGGATGCTCTTGGACTAATGACTATGTTGAGATCGAATTGATGCATCCATCCCAAAATAGGTGGACCCTCAACTGCTACATACATTTTCCCAAAGACTTTCCTGTCACCAAATTGAATTTCTTTAAGCATGTAACCCAGCAACTGAATTTCCACTCCTTGATACCCACCCAGGGAAATACCCTTAGGAAACAATTGCTCATTCTTCCAATGACATCTAAAGAGGCTCCTAGGGATTATGGTGTATAATGAACCAGAGTTTGCCATAAGGTTAATTTCAACCTTACCGATAGAGAAAAGAGCTGAAGGCCTAGAATATCTACGTTCACTCTGATTCTCCATCATGCTTTGCCCACCCCCCACCACAAGTATCCTGTCTTCACAAGGGGCTTCACAGTATTCTCCTACAATATTTATACTCAATTTAACATCTTTAGTACATTTCCCAATCTCCCTCCATACACAAGCATAATGCCCCCTTCGGCCGCACTTGCAACACTCCTTATTAATGGCAAAACACTTCTTGGAGTCCGCCGAATGATAAGCACTCCCACAATGAGAACACTCCTTCCCCTTTCTCTTTGCAGACAACCCTTTCTTTGATACCATCACTATTTCTTGGTGAGACCCCATAGAGTCCTCTGACAAAACCATAACATCCACAGATTTTTCTTTCCTTTCAAATACATTTATACAGCGTTGTGATTCTTCAATCACTTTTGCTAAGTCAACTGCTTCCTGTAACGTAGGGTTTTTTGCTGCCCATAACCTCTCCTGAATCTTCCTATTGCTGACCTGGACAATGAGTTGGTCCCGGATTAATTCCTGTGTCATGGTCCCAAACCTACACTTGACAGACAACTCCCTCAACCTCGACACAGTCGTCAATGGACTCATGATGGTCCTGAGGTTGAGTATAAAATTTATACCTAGCCAATACAAGATTAGTCTTTTTGGCAAATCTGTTTTCCAACCTCTTAATGGCTTCCTTGAATACATCATCCATAGGTTGACCATTGGGCCCCAAAACAGGAGGTAAGTATTTAAAAATTAGTTGACCCTCACACCCCAAAGTGCTCAATAGGATAGCCTTTTTCCTTTGTGACGAAAACCTTGTCCATCCAAAGCAGTTATATAATTATCAATCATCTCTACCCAATCTTCCCAAGAAAGAGTAGGTGCTCCTGGAAGTGGTAAAAATTATGGTGGTGGTGAAATGTGGGTCTGGGCAGCCATTGTAACAGTACTGTATAAGTCACTGAGAAATGTCTGAATTTGTACTACTAAACTGCACAGAAAGCAGAATGATACAACAGAAAAAAAAACTGCTAAACGAACAAAGTAAGAATTGAATAACTGATAGTGAGTCCCAAAAGGAGAGTGCGTAGATAGCCGGTACAGAAACTGACAAATGGCACCAAAAAGTAATACACGAACTTCGTAGTAAACGCCCCTCCTTTACTCCAGGAGAAGGGACAAAAAAAACAGCGCGTGAACACTCCGTCGCTGTAGCAGCACCACCCCTTCCTCCTCTCTAGTAGAACGCGCTCTCCACGCCCTTCGAGTCAGGGCGTTGACATTGGAGCAACAGAGAAATTGTACCGCCCCCTTCCTCCTTCTGAAGAAATGGGCTCCCAACGCTCATCCAGTCAGAGCGCAAAGAGACCGAAGGCAGCGCTTATCCAGTCAGAGCGCAGAGAGACTGAAAGCACCGCCTCTTCCTCCTCTCAGGGAAGTGCGCTGGCACCGCCAGTAAGGTGAAAGCGCTAACGCCGGAGCGACCGCAGCAGCAAACGGGTGCCACCGCCTCTTTCTCTTCTCAGAGAAGTGCGCTCGCACTGCTAGTAAGGTGAAAGAGCTAACACCAGACGAGCGCAGCGGGTGCCAAATCGATGTTGTCTCACTCCACTCTCCACCAACGTACAAGGGAGCAGGCCTGGAAACAAAAGACAATCTCGAACCACTCGACAGTGCCCCCACCATCAGCTGTGAGGTCCGTCCACAATCCGCTCTGAATCCGTTGGGAGATGACAGGAATCAGGTATTCCAGGCTGACCTAGGTCATGCTGTTATACTCCTCTTCGCCAAAAATGTGGTGAGTAAAGACGATATCCACCAGGTATAGATGTCCAAGTACAAGTTTATTGGGACAACACGACCTAGTGTCCAGCCACACCCGAGAGAAGCCAGTAACTGCCACCTCCAGAATGTCAAGACACATACATTCTTTAGAATAGCACAGAGAACTGAAACACAACAGCCTGCCATTTTGAAACAAGGCCCTCTGGGTAATTTTAAGGTAAAGCAGAGGAAATGCTGCAAAAAAGGTGTCGAATTACAAAATAATTGGGAGAATAGGGTAGTAGAAGTTCTCCAATTACTGGCTAGTGCACAGAATAAATCTGACAGCACCGCCATCACGTTCTCAGAACTTTTGTGGACCTGGGAAGACTACATCTGAAGAAGACAGTCCTGCTGAAAGTAAAATTCTGGCATCTAACTCATGGCTCTTATTGGATCAAGAGGACTCACATTAGGACTCAATGATCCCTGAATCCTGCTGGAACCAAGAGACTGGAACTGCTCTCCAGTGGTTAAGTTGTTGGTCTCCTGTTTGCCTGCTTCAGTGACACAAAATGCATAAGGACTCCAGACACTAAGAGGTCAGCTGACTAACGAGGATTAGACACTGCAGGAGGCCCAGATGGAAAGAGACACGGAACACAGAAGCCTGCCATAAGAAACTGGGGCTACTAATCTGACAGTATAGGCTTTCCCAGCAGTTGGAGACTAATGGTGTGATTTAGATTTCGGCAGAGGGGTTACTCCATCACAATGATGACTGATATCCTGTCTGCCGAAATAAAAATCCCTTTGTTTCCTATATGATGTAGATTTCAGCAGACGGGATATTTGTCACTGTTGTGACTCCTCCGCTGAAATCTTAAATCAGGCCCTAAGTCTGAAGATAAACCTTTGACTGTGAAAACCCGCTTGGAGTATCTGATCTCCGCTCGTTTGCGGTCAGCTTGAAATTTTGCTTAGGTCCCGGTCTATCCTGAACTGTTGTTTTTTAGTAGTGCTTGGATGTTTTTTTATTACACATTTATTGGACCTGACATCTTTGGTGTGGTTTGCCCTCAACTCTTAGTCTTCCTCTGTCCAGTGTTTGTTGACTTTGTTTTTGCTGGTTTTAGGACTCTGCACACTTTACCACTGTTAAGTAGTGCTAAAGTGCTTGTGCTCTCTCTCTAAAACATGGTAAAATTGGCTTACACCTGATTTAATGTACTTGTAAATCCTTAGTAAAGTGGTACTGCGTGTACCCAGGGCCAGTAAATTAAAGGATTCTAGTGGGCCTGCGGCACTAATTGTGCCACCCACCTAAGAAGCCTTTACAACATTTTGCAGGCCTATGTTTGCAGTCTGTGCATGTAGTTTTAAACTGCCATTTCGACTTGGCACTAGGGTAGACCCCCATTAGCCCATAGGATAGGGTACAGTATATTTAAAAAGTTGGAATGGTAGTGAAAAACATTCCTGAGAGTGAAAAACGTTTCCATTTGTTTTCACTAGTGCAAGGACAATATTGGGTTATGTTATTACATTTAATATGAGCTAAAATTGGGAGCATGTAGAAATTTTGGGTTTGGTGTCTAAAAAACTGTAATTTAAAAATGTCTTTAATGGGAAAGTTGTGTTTTAAGTCACAATTCTGAAAATGCCTTAACCATTGGGTGCCTGCAGTCTGTATCTTAGGTCACATGTCATGGTGTAGCTGGCAGTTGGTCTTTGTGTATTGCTCCCAGATAGTGAGAAAAAGGGGAAAGGTGTTGGCAGGATAGGCTATCTCTGACTTGATGAGGGTAAGGAGCTGTCACCTACCACACTTAAACATCACAAAGGTTCTGCTAAAGCACTTTCCGAAAGGGCGAACCCTGGTCTTTTGTGACATGAGACAAGCTGGGGCCAGAGAAGGTAGACAGAAAAATCCTTGGGGGGTGGAAACCTCCAGATATTCTCCTGCTTCAAAGTAGGCACCAGGTAATAATAATGGACCCTCAGACTCAACTCTTCAGTACGCCTTTAGACCTCTGGAAGACTCAGGAGAACTAATGTGCTGCTCTACCAGAAGGACTGGTACTCTGTTGCCCTGCTGCCATGCCATCTGAGTGACAAAGACTGGATCTGCATCTTGAAACCAGGACCACCAGAGTGACACCAAGGGCTAGTCGACTGGCCTCCTTATCAGCTGGCTCCAGGGACAGAAAGGGCTCCAAACACCTTGAATCCTGCACCTGGACTCTGCTTGCTAGGAGTCCTACTCCACAAAATGCTGCCACCCAGTCCTAGAACCTTGGAAGTGGGCCTGACAGTATTCTGCCAGCCCAGCTGTGGTCCTGTGGGCAGAACTAACAGATCTCCTCACAACTCCTCATCGGAACGGCCTCTGCAAGATGTATCCCCGAGGCAGGAACTCCCATTGCAGCTCACAGCTTTCTCAGAACTGCTGCTGCAAGATGCATCCTCGACGCAGGCCTTCACATTGCAAACCCCTCGTTGACTGCATCCTCGACAACAACATAGGACTTTGCATGGCAGACTGTAGGTTCCCCTAAACGGCTGCAGCCCGACACATCCTCAACGCAAACCTTTGCATCACAAGCCCAAATCAACTGCATCTTCATCAGCAATGTAGGATTTTGTATCACAAGCTCACACTTTCTTCAAAACAGCCCCTGCCCCTGACGCAGGACCTCATAACACTCTGCAACCTGGATTTAAGATACTTTTTTCAGCTGACCTGAATGGGACCCCGTGCTTTATCACTGTCAGCTTGAACTCGTGACTTTGTCCTGGTACAATGCGAACAGGTAACCACATTGGCGCTTTGTGCTCCTAGGCACTATGTTTCCCCAAAAATAAAAATTGCATATCTCCGTTTCTACTGCTTGGATCTTTATCATTTTAGTCTCAAATAACTTGTTATATTTTTCTCTCACTTTCTAATTTGGAGTGGGGTTTTCCATGTGTTGTATTTTCACTTTCTTATGGTTTGAAGTGCTGCATAAATCCTTTACATATTGCCTCTAAGTTAATCCTGACTGCTTTGTGCCAAGCCACCAGAGCGTTAAGCACAGGTTAATTTGGGGTTTGCTTGTGTTTCACCCTGACAAGAACTGTGGTTGCTGCTTTAGGGGACTTTCACCCCCTCAACCAGTAACCTAATTTCCTTTAACATTTCATTGATTTTATTACAGATTTAACAGTCAACAAGGCATCAAAGTTTACAAAATCCTAAATTCAGCCATAATAATATAACGGTATCCATCAGATGAGAATTTGTTCACAGCATAACTGACTTTATTTTCACCTGCATTCAATTGTTCCCTTCGTCCCCTCCCACACAGGTGTCTAGTTATCACATGTTCTAACCTCTTAACCCGAGGTTTGGGATAGTACCCCTCAGGTCTATGTGGAACCCTGTTGTGGTACCAATCAGATATTTGTAAATGTTTGTGTGGGCAGTCCCTTTGCCATTTAGACTGGGAAACCCCAGAGTCATGCATCTGTCTAAGCTTCTCCTCCAGCATTTTAGTATATGTGGGATCAGCTTTTCCTAATCCTTGGCTATGTCCCTCTTCACCACCACTAATCTCAACCAAAGCAATGTGGCTTGGTATTGTGTGCATTCTGTATCGACTGTCACATATAGCAGAATTAGCTTGAGGAGGTCACTAGGGATTCTTCACCCCAGGACCCTCCCAAAGCATGAAAGCACCCCCTCCCAAAAAGGCACAAACTTGTGCATGCCCATACACTGAACAGTCAGTTCCCCCTTGAAATCCTACATTTCAGACAGTTCAGTGTGTCTATATCCCCATTTTCCACAGTTTGTCCCTTGTGTAGTATATTATTTGTAGATATTTCAGTTGGAAGATTCAGAACTGGAAGGCAATGGCTGCTTCGAGGGAGAGAGGCCTGTGCCTCTCTTCACTAATCATCTGTCAATGAACCCAGATCTTCTGACCATGCAACCCTCAGACAATCAAACATGTCTTCTGAGTTGTTTATCAGTGAGTGATACATGTTTGATATCTTATGTGAAGTCAGCTGATTCACTAGTACCTTAGCTTTCATGGGCCTAAAGTCCTGCAGATCCACCAGGTTCTTCAAATATGGTGTCAGAGCATGCTTGAGCCACAAATATCAATAGAGTTGACTGAGGTGAGTCAAATTCAGTGTGGAAATCTGTAAAGTACTTCATTGTTACCCCTGATATGACTTCACCCAGTTTGGTAAGCCAATGGTGCCACAGAATTTAAAGTCATGTAGAGGTGACACTTGTTTAAATACTGTTGTGGCCGAAAGGGAAAGCTTCCTTGGTCAATCACCCCTGCCATCCCTGAGCCCTGTTTGCCTCTTTCCAGATTCTGAGCACCACCCTTGTGGCCAGAGGGAAAGATTCCAGAGCACCCTCCCATAGAGCAACTGCAACAGTGATGTGTCTCCCATCGCCCACCTCTCTGATGTGAACGCCAGGTCACCTGAGGAGTTGAACCACCATTCGTTGATAATGATTAGGTGAGAGGCCCTGCAATATAACCAGAGGCCCAGTGCTGGTGTTTACCGTTTGTAGGCCAATTTGAAGCAGATGGCCTGGGTAATTCAGGGTCACTGGTAGTTCCACAGGAAACTCCGCAGAGTCATGCCCAATCAATTGAAAAATAAACGAATCAGAGGAAAGGGGTGGTTTTGTTGGTGGTAGAGAAGGCGACCAGACCACCATCTTGTATATCATGGACCAGCCTAGAATAGACAATGGGAGAGTCACCCAGAACTTTAAATTGTGCATAATGGCATCTAACTGGGGTTGTATATTCATAGTCCATGTCATTTGCAGTTCGTCGTAATGTAAACTCCTAGGTATTTGAAGCCACTGGGGAGAATCTGTATGTCAACTGTCTATTCTAGGGCTGATTGCAGGCACTTTATGGGGTATATTATGGATTTGTTGATCTTGAGGCCAGAAAAGCCACTGAAAACCTGGAGTATCATGAGGATCACAGAGCCAGACTTCTGAGGGTCCTCTAGACAAACAAGAACATTGCCCGCGTACAGATATTCTGTCAGCGGCACCTGGGTACCACTTGAGCCCCCGGATCAAGAAGTCAACCTTGGTCCACACAGCCAGAGGTTTCATTGCAATAGAAAAGGAACCCCCCTTGTATTAAAGGATGGGCCCTGGAATGCGGAGCAGGGGGTAGGTGCCGAACCACTTGGTGGTCCAAGAGCACGGGTTCATTATACCAGCCTGGACTACTGATGCTCGCCGGTATCCTGATGGGGCCCATCCTTTAATACAAGGAGGGTTCCTGTGACATGATTAGATTCCTAATTGGGTTATAACATGTGGATTAGGTAAGTTTTGGTCCTGACGAATCGCACTGATCTTAATTGACATTATTTGCGAGAAACATGTTGACCGTTGTAGGAGTAGTATAGTGATTTCTTTACTTTCTCTTCGCTTTCCCTGAATCTAGGGACTGCTGACTCTACCTTAATTCTTGTTTTTTTTAGGGTGCATTAGACATTATTTCTAATTATTACCCACACTTGGTTTTTAATCATGACAGGGGTCGTTGTTTAATTAAAAATTACCTCTCTAGACCTCTAGCCATTTTTATCCTCACACATCTGTATACCAATCCCATATTCTGACACTCACCAACCGGCGTTTCTATATTTAAAAGATCCCCGGCAAAGAGCCCCCATGAGGGGCCTGACGAGGAGCAAGAGCCCGATGATTAAACATGTCACCATCTGGTGAGTTGTTGTAAATCAAATAGATTTTCAGGATCCATTGTTCACTTTCTTGAACCTGTACAGAACCCATTGTTTGGAACTGTGTACCTTTGTCTTTTCTGACAAATTATTAACCTGTTTAATTACTGGACGCATGAGGACAAGATTGCCAATTGTACACTGAACATTGTAAATTGAACATTGCACATTGATTGTACGAGGCTGAAATATTGATCATCTTCTGTTGGCTTTAGGAGCAGGGAGGTTATTGCTGACCATTATTGGGCCCTGCACTTGCCAGCCTTGAAATATGTCCACAATAGAAAGACGGAAATGTAGGCAGTTTTTTTAATTTATACTGAGGGATCGATTCAGCAGGTAAAAATATAGTTTGAGGAGACTTACATTAGAAGGAATGAATATGACCTTAAGCTTTTCATAGTACAGTGTACAGCAACTCAATCTTGATTATGGTATAAAGGGGAAGGTACCAAGCTGGTCACTTTTGATCGAGAGCTGGGAAGGGGATCCGTCCTGACTCCCATCCTTTTCTATCTCGGTATTAAAAACCTGAATTTTTACTTATTCCGGAATGTAGGAGATACTGCTTCCCACATGCAGCGCTATGCTATTGGCCTGAAAAGAAAATTTGCTGCTTCACCTGTTTCAAGGCATGTGTAATTCATACAAACTAAAAAAACAAGAAATTAGAACCCAAAAGCCAAAACTAATGATCTTTTGTCGGCAACACACAGGAGCTCATACTTTTTTTGCATTAGGGACGCCAAGACTGAAGAAGTCAACTGATGCTGTTTGATTATCTGGGCATTTGATGTACCTTCAAGCGTGAGTAATTTAATCAGACTGAAAAAATATATCTGACCTTGGTAAGTGCACATCGGACACTACCCAAGTTTTAATGCATTCGGGTCAGCATTTGTGGGCTGCATTAAAGTGCATAATAAAAGGTACTTTCATCAGCTCGCTAAGGAATAGAAGAATCGGAATGTATGAAATATGTACAGTTGGTTATGGTAAGTTACCATAGAGTGTGGCAGGAAGCAAATACCTTGGGATAGAGGTCATAACTGGACATAAGGAGGGGAGAGGGAGCAGAATATAGGCAAGGAGCAGATGGGTAGGGGACAAAACGCCAGCCATGTCCATGCACGCCTTTAACATTTCAGTGGTGGTGCATCTGCAGGTGGCATCACTTCAAGCCAGAATACTGGAAATATCGAATAAGTGACAGTATTAGCAACATCTCTGATTTTACACAATAGAACGCATACCTTTCCAAGATGGTGGCCAGTCAAATGGCAAAAAACATATCAATGCACTACTATTAGAATAAATGGACGCTTAAAATCTATGCACAGAAAGGTATGCCTTTTTGAGGTTTTAACAAAAGTTGCTCTATTTACTATTTTTCATTCTTTGTCTGCAGTAAAAACAGACCTTCCAACAGTGGTTTCTTTGTAACTAAAAACGTGCCGGTGCTCAGAGGTTTCCTCTGAAACACGCGGCTGCTGCATTGAAATGTGCGAGCACGTAATACTGAGGCAGACTAATCCTAAAGCTATCTCGGGCCTCTTTAATCCATATACAGCCACGCCCTGTTCCTTCAGCTCACTCTGAACTTTCCCCCTTTGTGCTCTTCTCGGTCTTTCTCTTCCATCCGCCTTTACCATATGTGTCTTTTGCTCTCGGTAAATGCCTGATGCAGAAAAGCAACCACCGGCTCAAATTAAGCACTGCCTTCCAATTAACTGGGGTATTTGTAATTAGTCCAAAAAAAAAAAATCCACTCACTTAGCGCGTCTTTCTTAAGATATAATGCCCACTATCTGTCCTGAAACGAATCTGGTCTGATATACACACATAATTTATTCGCAGAAAAGTACACAATGTTTCTTTTACAGTTCTGTTAGAGTGATCCCAATGCTTAGCGTTTCTTTCCAAGATAGTTGTACTTCCAACTTCTTGATGCTGCAGAGCCCACAGTTTAGTGACAGCTCTGGCCACCTAAGAAAAGAGCATCTGCGGTGCTGGAACGATTTTCAGAGTGGGGTGTTGGCCAGTGGTGCCACCTCACTAATTTCTTACGGGTTATTATAAACAACTATGGTGCTGTGGCGCCAGCAAGTGCAATAAGCGCCAAACCATGTCCTAGTGGAAGTGGAAATGACAGTCATCTCCGCCTTGTTGTTACGGGCAAAGGGGTACAAGTTGGCCCCTTATAGCACACACTGCCCACATTATGAATTCAGCTTTGTATGGCATTCACCTTTTTAGGAAGCATGCACCCTAGTTAAATGGGCCTCTATGCTGTCAAATAAGCACAAAGAACACATGCAAAGCAAACTAAAGTCATAATTAGCTAAGAATCAGATATTAATTAGGCATTTCACTTTAGGGCATCTATCTTATAAACCTGAAAAAGGCTCATCAGAATATTGGTGTGCCAACTAAAACTCTGGATGCGTATGCTAGCTTCAATCAGTGCTCTTTATTGCCAGACTCACTGGTCTGAATATCTAGAGGACTCAAAATTGTGCTATGTAAAGTGCCCAGTTTGGCTGTGCACTTAGTGGCAGAATGTACAAAGTGATTTTATGACAACCTTTGATTCACAAAATAGCAATCTTTACAGTAACAAAATCAGAAGTTACAGTGCCATCAAAATACTTTGCGAGTCGGAGATGTCTCTCTGATACAAACAGTGTCCTTTGTGATTCATCCGAAAGAGAAAGGGAGGCTGTAAAATGTGTGTTTCCCGCTCCCCTCAACTTTGCGTCCCTGGAAGGACAGTGCATTCCTACTCTGCAGTTTTAGGATTCATCTCACTATCCATCGACGGTGATGCACAACACACCACGCTCCATCACACAGGGCCCACATGAGAAACAATGGGCTACCTTAGAGCAGGCTTACGGCAGCAACGCCAAGCATTGGAGGATGAGGCAGAATCCCCAACCAATCCAGGGGTCTTTGGTGCTTCTCCAGTTTGCCCAGTTTACACCATTCTGCCTTCAGTACTGCATCAATAGACTGTAGCTCTGGTTATGCCACCTTGACACCTCTCCAGTCACGCTTTCCCTCTCACTCAAGAAGTGACCAGAAGAGTGCTACAGTTCTCTCAATAGACCATTGCACAAGAGTGCATCACCAGCTGAAGTCATGAGAGGGCTAACACCATCACCACTCACTTGCAGCAGCCGCTCAGTACTGACCCAGGGCTCTGCATGTGCCCTTCACCATGATACTCCTTACTGGACAAAACAGCCCTAACAAAGCCTGGGAGTGTGAGATCAGAGCCTAAATCAGGAGCCGGTTTGGAAGCTCCATATATCTGAAGGTATGTCACTTTTTCATTCATCTTAAATTACTGTGAATATGCGATTCCCACACGTGGTAAATATTATGTGTTACTATTAGTAAATGTACACCAGAAAGTCTTTCCAAACCAAATATCATCAACATCTGCTAATGGAATGTACACAGGTTTGGCAGGATGCACCATGGCATTGACACAATGGATTTCTTTCGGAAGTTCAACATCACCTTATTAGAAGAAACGTGGAATCTGAATCATATGCCTGTTACAGATTACACAGAACACGACACTACAGCAGTAAGGACGTCACACGACATTCATCCCAAAGAGGGGGGCTTTCCACGTTCATCTCTACAAAACTGAGCTTGAAACAAGAAAATATTTGTCTAGGATTAGAGTGGCTGCATGGAACCAAAATAATCATAAAAAGGCAAAAAGCGCTACTTCCGAATGTTTACATCCACCCAAGCAAATCTAGGAAGGTTGAAAGGAGCACAACCTTGGTAAGTCTAATGAAATCATTGCAAAATCACAACCCGGATGGATACACGGTTCATAGTAACAAGGTACTTCAGCATCAAACTCGTATAAAAACCATGCATTGTCCTGCATTTAGTCAGAACAGATAAAACATAACTAATTATGATTCCGATCTAATCTAGCACCAAAAGGCATGCATTGTTCCCCAGTCAGTCAGAAAAGATGAAAACTTAACTTAACTTATGATCTAGATCTAAGTTTACAACAGAAGCTGGAAGTTCAAGGTCTAAATATTCTAACCAGGGGGGTAAAGGAAGAGAAGCTGGCAAACATAACTTTCGCAACTGGAAGGATGCGCTCAAATATCGATTACACATTTATTAGCAGAGATTCACTCCCTTTGGTCAAATCCTTCCAAAACATCCTTCTCCACCTAAGTAACCACTTTCTTCAACCACTAAAAATCGAGCTCAAGCCCTGAACCATAACAAAAGGACTTGCATCTTTGCCCGTTGGTTATAATAATAAGCAACTTAAATGGTGCAGTGAAGAATGGTCCACACTCAAGTAGAAAACACATAGGGGCTGATGCTGAGCTACACAACTCGCTAGACTTAATAAGGAAGCTACTTATTACATTTCCGACCAGACATTTAGGGGGTCATTCCGACCCCGGCGGGCGGCGGGCGCCGCCCGCCGGGCGGAGTCCGCCAAAAGACCGCACCGCGGTCAAATGACCACGGCGGTCAAATGACCGCGGCGGTCATTCTGACTTTCCCGCTGGGCCGGCGGGCGACCGCCAAAAGGCCGCCCGCCGGCCCAGCGGGAAAGACCCAGCAACGATGAAGCCGGCTCCGAATGGAGCCGGCGGAGTTGCTGGGGTGCGATGGGTGCAGTGGCACCCGTCGCGATTTTCAGTGTCTGCAAAGCAGACACTGAAAATCATTATGGGGCCCTGTTAGGAGGCCCCTGCACTGCCCATGCCAGTGGCATGGGCAGTGCAGGGGCCCCCAGGGGCCCCACGACACCCGTTCCTGCCATCCTGTTCCTGGCGGTAGAAACCGCCAGGAACGGGATGGCGGGAAGGGGGTCGGAATCCCCATGGCGGCGCTGCAAGCAGCGCCGCCATGGCGGATTCCCTGGGCCAGGGGAAAACCGTTGGGAAACCGCCGGTTCCCCTTTTCTGACCGCGGCTTTACCGCCGCGGTCAGAATGGCCCAGGAAGCACCGCCAGCCTGTTGGCGGTGCTTCCGCGGTCGTTGGTGACCGCCAGGGTCAGAATGACCCCCTTAGTCTATCCCAAGAGGGGCGGAGGCCCTTAAAAAGGAGGCAAGGCAGGGGAGAGCTGGTATACAAAAGAGCTGTGGGATTTAAAAAACAAATAGCAAGAGAAGTAAGAAAAATCACAACTCAGGCTAAACAAGAACAGAAGTATGACAAAACAGGACTTCGACAGATCAGGTCTTTATATAGTAAAGAATGTTGGAAAGCAAAAAAGGTAAAGGGAGAGGAAACATGGAATAAATTACTCCAGTCCAACAAGGACACAAACAGCAGAGAATTCTGGGGTCTGATAGACAGGCTGAGCCTGGACTCAGACCATCATTATAATGCAGGGATCTCACAGGAAGGCTGGACGTCGCACATCTACACAATGTACACGCAACCCAACACTGCTCCAAAGGGAGAGAAAAAAAACAACAGAAGGAAAGTCTGTGTCCTTATAATTGGAGACCAGTCCTCAGGATGACAAACAATGCCATTAAAATCGTAGAAAGGTAGCCATGGGGTCGTACTGACCACAGTCTATCTGACCAAACAAAGAGGTGCCCCTAACAGATGACAAGCACTTGGAAAAAATACTGAAGAAGTTGAAATTAGATGGGACACCTGGTCCAAATGGTCTGCCAAACACCCTCTTTAAAAACAACATACATTTCTTTCTGGGCCAAATACTTAACTCAACTGTTCAACAAAAATTATAGGACAAATAGTATCCCCACTGTGATGAAAAGGGAGCATTTTCCAATGTACATACAAGAACTGCAGCCAAATCACAGGATAATTGCCCTCATCGACGTCAAAGCTAACCTATACACCTCATGTTTACTTGAAGATCTTCAAGCCTGGGGCGACAAGAAAAAAACTCATTTCAAAAACTCAAATAGGATTGAGAGTAGGTATTGGGACAATCACAAACATATCAGTGTTAAGCATATTAACAGGAAAAGCCATACCGCAAAAAAGTTTCTTAATTGCCTGTTTTGTAGACCTCAAATCCGCTTTGATAGAGTGCCTCGAGGACACCGCTGGGCAAAATTGGCAGGTCGGGGTCGCCCTGGTAAATTGCTTAACACAAGCATCACTTTATATAGCGACACCTAGGCACGGTTTAAGGCCAGAAAAGGGAGGTAAGTAAAAGCCCAAATTTTAAAAAAATGGTCTGAAACAAGGGTGCGGCCTAGCCCCCGCTCTGCTCATCCTCTCTCTAGCTGATTTGGACAAACATCTGGAAAAGTCGAGGAGTTTTATCCAAAATCAGCAACACAGAAAATTGGGTACCTACAATATGCAGATGACATAGTCATCCTGAGTCAGACTCCTATTGGGCTACAAAGAACAAAAAATGTACTGGTTGAATATATAGAGCATGAAGGCGTAGAATTGAATCTAAACAAAACAAAAATTATCCACTTAGTGGACAAAAAATTCCATCATTCTCTTGCCGCATAAAGGGTAAAAGCATAGAAATGGTATCTGCTTACAAATAACTTGGCATTTACGTGGAACATCAGTCGTCATTCAAACAACACCTAGCCTCCTTACAACACCTAGTGCAGTCCCTAATGTTTGCATTCAAGTTGTTACCAAAAAAAATCTTAACTGCTCTTCAAATATCCATCTTTCGAAAATAATGGAAAACAAGCTTCTGCCTCCTTTGGCATATGGATTAGAATTCATGCACGGAAAGGAGACAACAGTGTTGAATGTGATACAAAAAAAGTATACAAAACTGTCTTTCACCTTCCCACGTCAAGCTCTCCTCCTCCAGTGCAGATAGAATTTGGGCTAAAAATCAATGTGAGAAAGTAGCCTCTTTCTAGCATGGTTACCCCCACTTTTAGCCTGTTTGTGAGTGCGTGCCAGTGTTTTTTTACTGTCTCACTGGGATCGTGCTAGCCAGGACTCCAGTGCTCATAGTTTGTGGCCTATGTGTGTGTTGTCAGTAGTGCTCAACTGTGCCACTGAAGTTCTGCTAACCAGAACTCCAGTGCTTATGCTCTCTCCACTTCCAAATTAGTCACTATAGTTTAGTGACTTCATATTCCAATTACAATTGACACTCTAGACCCCCCCTTATAAGTCCCTAGTATATGGTACCTAGGTACCCAGGGCATTGGGGTTCCAGGAGATCCTAATGGGCTGCAGCATTTATTTTGCCACCCATAAGGAGCTCAGACAAATCCTTTCACAAGACTGCCACTGCAGCCTGCGTGAAATAGTGCACACACTATTTCACAGCCATTTTCACTGCACTTAAGTAACTTATAATTCACCCATATGTCTGACCTTCATTTACTGAAGGCTAGGTGCGAATTACTAAGTTTGAGGGCACCCTTACACTAGCAAAGGTGCCCCCAAGCTGTCCAGGGACAATTCCCTCGACTTAGTGAGTGCGGGGACCTCACAGACAGGGTTCTGCCCTCCTAGGGTCTGAGCAGCTCAGTCCCAGGAAGGCAGAACAAAGCATTTCCTTTGGGAGTAGGGTGTTACACCCTCTCCCTTTGGAAATAGGTGTTACGGGCTTTGGAGGGGTAGCCTCCCAGAGCCTCTGGAAATGCTTTGAAGGGCACAGATGGTGCCCTCCTTGCATAAGCCAGTCCCTGCTCTTGCACAAAACTGGACAAAGGGGAGTGCCCCGAGCTCCTCCAGTGTGTCCCTGGTGTTAGCCAACTTGTTTTCCAAGGTGTGGGGGCACTCTTGAGATCTCTGAGTGGCCAGTGTCAGAAGGTGATGTCAGAGAACCCTCCTGATAGGTGCATACCTGGGTAGTTAGCCAATCCACCTCTCAGGGCTATTCAGGGTCTCTCCTGTGGGTTCCTCTTCAGATTCAGCTTGCACGTTTTCACCAGGAATCTTCTGCAACTCCTGCTTCATCCTCTGATCGTTGGATCAACCGCAGACTGCTCCGGGAACCACTGTAACTGCAACAAAGTATCCAGAAAGGCTACCGTGACCCTGCAGCTTCCGCTTCAGCCAGCAACTGCAACAGTTTCATAGGTGTGCACGCTCTGAGGACTCCCTATCTTCATCCTGCACCAGAAGAACCAAAGGAATCTCCTGTGGAGTGACAGAGTCACCTCCCTGCTTCAGCAGGCATCTTCTAAGACGATGACCGATTCTCTGGGACTCCTCTCCTGGTGACGAGCATGCTCCCTGGAACACAGGTGGTGGACCCCTTCGACTCAGACTGTCCTAAGGTCCAGCTGTCCAAATTTGGCAGAGGTAAGAGCTTGCCTTCCTGGTTTGCGACAGTACACCTGTGCACCGCGTCATCTCTAGCTCCTGAGGCCTTCTGTGCACTATTTGCAAAAATCCTTTGTGCACAGCATGGCCCAGGTCCCCAGCACTCCATTCTGCGATGCTCAACTCGCTGAGTTGTTGTCCGGCGGCGTGGGACCTTCTTTTGTAGTGCTGCAGCAACCGCAGTTTGCACCTTCTTTGTCACTGTGTCCTGGGACTCCGGTGGGAGCTGCCTGGTCCTCTGTGGGTTCACTCCAGTGTGGGGTGCCCCCTCTGCCTCCGCAGTCTGAGTTGAGGCCCCCAGGTGCCTCCGGGGTCCAGACAGCTCCATTTTGATGCAAGCCGTGACATTGCTTGAACCAAGGCTTGTTGGGCGAATCCAGCGCTGCAACTCGCCTGCATCCAACATCTCGACGTGGGACATCCTTTGTATCATGCAGAACCCACAGCCATCTTCTTTGGTGCTCTTCTGCAGACTTCTGACAGGAGAATCCTCTTTTGCGCCATCTTCTAGGTTGGCAGGGGCTCCTGTCCTTCCTGGAATCTTCTGTGACTTCTGGACTTGGTCTCCTCTCTTCACAGGTCTTCAGGTCCAGGAATCCACCATTTGTTGCTTGCGGTCTTGCTTGGTTCTTGCAATAACTCTTATCACGATTTGTAGTGTGTCCTGAGGAAACTTGCAGTACTTTAATCCTACTTTCCTGAGCTCTGGGGTGGGGTATTTTACTCACCTTTGTGGTTTTCTTACACTCCCAGCGCCCCTCTACACACTACACTTGCCTGGGGTGAATTTGTGATTCGCATTCCACTTTCTTAGTATATGGTTTGTGTTGCCCCTAGGCCTATTGCATCCTATTTCATTATTTTGTATTTTATACTGTTTGCACTATTCTGTTACTGTTTACTTACCTAATTTTGGTCTCTAGTGTATATATTGTGTATAATACTTATCTCCAGAAGGAGTATTGCCTCTAAGATATTTTTGGCCTTGCGTCACTAAAATAAAGTACCTTTATTTTTGGTAACACTGAGAATTGTCTTTTATTGTGTATAAGTACTGTGTAACTATAGTGGCATTGTAGGAGCTTTGCATGTCTCCTAATTCAGCCTAAGCTGCTCTGCTACAGCTACCTCTAACAGCCTAAGCTGCTAGAACACTGACTACATTTCAGTAATAAAGGTTAACTGGATCTGGTATAAGGTGTAAGTACCTAGGGTACCCACTACAAACCAGGCCAGCCTCCTACAATCAACAAATACAAAACTGGTACTTTAGTCAAGCTCTGTTGGCCATTTTGTGCGACAGTGAGTGGATTGCTGAACTTCTTATACTGGCTATATATAGATGCACGGATGGGGAAAAAATACAAAAAATCAAATCATGGGGATACCAACTACATTTGGCAATCAAAAGTCTTGGTATCAGTGAAGAATGGGCTGCACCCTTGGGCAGGACTGCCTTCTCCAGGAGAATCAACGCCGTGACAAAATCCAAGTCACTACTGATGGCCAAATCCTCACGCGCAAAAAAACGCCAAGCTTGGACTGTCATCAACACTTTTCAGAAGCTAGAACCTCGATCTTACCTGCCAGCTCACTTCCCACTCTCATTAAAACATCATTTTATGATGTATTGCTTTAGCTAGTTTGACACAAAGGGGGTCATTCTGACCCTGGCGGCCGGTGACCGCCAGGGTCACCGACCACGGGAGCACCGCCAACAGGCTGGCGGTGCTCCCGAGGGCATTCTGACCGCGGCGGTTCAGCCGCGGTCAGAAAGGGTAAACCGGCGGTCTCCCGCCGGTTTACCGCTGCCCCATTGAATCCTCCATGGCATGGGGATTCAGACACCCCCTACCGCCATCCTGTTCATGGCGGGAAACCCGCCATGAACAGGATGGCGGTAGGGGGTGCCGCGGGGCCCCTGGGGGCCCCTGCAGTGCCCATGCCAATGGCATGGGCACTGCAGGGGCCCCCGTAAGAGGGCCCCGCAAAGTATTTCAGTGTCTGCTTTGCAGACACTGAAATACGCGACGGGTGCAACTGCACCCGTCGCACCCCTGCAACTACGCCGGCTCAATTCTGAGCCGGCGTCCTCGTTGCAGGGGCATTTCTGCTGGGCCGGCGGGCGCTCTTTCGGAGAGCGCCCGCCGGCCCAGCGGAAATGTTTAAATGGCCGCCGCGGTCTTTTGACCGCGGTGCGGTCATTTCACGGCGGTACCTTGGCGGACGGCCTCCGCCGTTCGCCAAGGTTAAAATCACCCCCAAAGTATTCTATACCATCCTGGAAAGGGTGCTTGACCAATCCAAACTGCTGTTTATGCGATTATAAGCAAGATTCAGTCACCCACACCTTCTGCACCTGTCCAGCGTTGCTAGAAGAAAGAAGAACATTACTCAGGCCACCACTTCTGCAAATGGAAACCCAGGCCTGCAGAGAAGTAGTCTTTGCCTGGCTGAGCGTAGCCTCAGTCCCTCTAGCGTGCCAAGGTAAGAAATTCTTGAATCAAGCGAAGAAGTCACTAAGCGAGTTATAGCCAAAGGGCTCACTACAAAAAAAAACGCAATAGCAGCAGAATCAATGAATCAACCAAAAACCATGGACTTTGATTCAGTGAAACCGGTCAATATATGAGGTTGTGATTTTAAGCTTTACCTTACTTATTTCATGCCTTAGTGATTTAAGCGCTCCTATTTGTAATGAACTAGGCATTTGTCTGCTAGCACAAGTCTAGGTTATTTTTAACTCTTTACTATCGCTCTATAATGCTTTTAATTGAGCCTTACCATAAGCAGTGTACACTGAGTGGAGTGGTAGTGCTCCATGGTTTTTGTAATGGGTTTTATTAACTATGCGATACACTTTACCTATAAGGAAATGTAATGGTATTTAAAGGCTGAGTGGTCTTGGCAGAATTCAGATTTGTGATCCGCAGAGTTGTCAAATGTTACTAACGACTGCTAAACTTGAGGAGCAATATTAGCAAGTACATGTGATAATGTTATGCTAGGTAGCTCACACTATTAAAAATTCATTTGTGATTAAGTTTGAAACTTGCCACAAAGCACTTGTGTAATTAAGCTTCTTGTCGAAGAGTATGATTTTGAAAATATTGCCCAAAGTTTCCCTAACTAAATATCAGATTGGAGGAAGGCATTATAGATGTTGTTTTCTTTCTAGCACTTACAAATATGTTAAATGTAAGAGGCGCTGTGCAATCCACAACTCTTGCATCGGAGGGTACTTGGGCTGAATAGAGATAGACCTGGAGGGTTCTAGCAACCTGCATGGGAATACCATTTCATATATTAAACGGTATAGTATTTCCCGGTGGTTGAGTGAGTTCATGCACATGCTGCACACACAGATCCCACAACGCCAAATAGAGAGACAGCAACAGCACAGTTGAAAGTCTTACATTATGAAACCTTATAGAAAAGCTTAATATTTGATATATAATGTAGACTATTAACACAGAGGAACTGCTGTGATGTCACAAAATATAAAGCATCAAAATATGCTGATTTGTTTGTTGATTTGTATCAGTTTTCTCTGAAAAGAGCAAAGCTTAAGAAAGACAATCTAAAAAGCAAAGTGGCTTTAACCCGATGTACACTACCCAGAGTACACCTATATGCCCAGGTTCATTGTCTCTCTAAAACAATATTTAAACTTCCAATGAGAAGTACCTAAAATAATAAATATTTTTGTAACATGTGTTTAAAATGAAACTTTTAAACTAATTTTCTCCTTTTACCCTCTTCTGTACTGGTGCCAAAGTGTAATGTGATTCCAATTACATGATGATCACAGACTTATAAGCACAAGTTCTTCATCCCAAACCAGCAGCAGATTGCTAAAAAAAAAAGTTATTTTGTGTTTAAGGGTTTGTGCCTTATTATGCGGTGACAGTTGGACCGCCACACCCCAGGCGGTCAGAACACCACATTCGAACCCTGGCAGTCAGATCACCAGGGGACCGTCGTCACTGCCAGGAACATGGTCCCAGACGAGCTGACGGTGGTCGGACTTGTAGTCAGCCATGGCTGCGTTGAAGTCAGCCGAGCTGTGTTGTTTCTGACAGTTTTTCCAAGGTGGGGACCCTGTCATTGAAAGGCTGGCAGAAACACAGTGCTGGGACTGCGGGGGGGCCCTGCACAGCATCCTTGGAATGCGCACTGTCTGCTTTGTATTCTGCGCATTCAAAGGGAGCTGAGATAAATACAGTGAACTGTTCCCACATAATACGATGTTGCAGTCGGTCAGCCCGGTAGGAACATCATAATACGATGGGGGGGAGGCAGCCGGGTTGATGGCTGCCTCATCACCGTGAGTATGGCGGTCGGCTCTTCCGTCCGTCAAGCTCATAATAAGACCCTATGCATGTCAAGTGATTTAGAAATATATGTTTTTGAGTAGACATTTTGTAAATTTGTATTTTAACAGTTATATGAAACCCATGGCAAACCTGTTCCACGTACAAAATTCCAGCAGCATTGCTTTCCCTATCTGACAAAACACCCGGGCCTGGTTTAGAGTGGTATATCATCTGTCAGGGTGGCACATGACATTACCTCGGTCATCCTGATAGACCCATGTGCTATCCATGTAGACAGGTGCTGCAGCCCACCACATCGAGGTAGTAAGTGCTGTATAAAGGTTGCAATGCAATTCATTACTCTCTATCAAATGCAGAGATGACGACCAGCCCAGGGTTCATATCCGTTCATTGGAAGTTCCATCATGGAGGTTCCATTTAATTCTTTATTTTTTTTCCCTACCCTTCGTCACAAGGGTTTTCCGGAGGTGATGGACTGGATAACAAGACATTACACTGTCCATCCTAAATAGGGAAGGCATTGTAATGTCTGACCTCTGACGGCCCCTACTCCTTCAAGCCATCGGAGGAAGCTTTCTATTGATGGAGGCAATGAGGACTCAGTTGACAGAATACTTACGGTCCATCCTTCCGTAAATGAGGAGGGTGGACTGAGGGTCTGGCAGACAGGGTATTCCGTTGCATTTGTTATGGCAGTCAGGCAGGGTATTCCGTTGCATTTGTTATGGCACTCTGTGACTGCCTAATTCTACATCGGTACAACATAATGAGGTAACCCAATAGACAGTAGGACTTGGGTATAATCTAGTTCAAACAACAAAGTGGTCCAAACGGGAAATACAAAAACTATTTACACAAATGGAACCCAATTCTCAAAACAGCAAACACATTAGTCATACCTTATATAATACCAGAAAGAAAAAAAAGAAACACCAGAGCCACGTATGCATGCAAAAATTACATGTATTGATATTCCGTTATATACACTGATTTCAAAATTCATTTGTTGCTCCGTGACGTGACCGAGTGCTGAAAAAAAGTGCTCGTGCAAAGTGACAAGAGATGGTTACTTACGAATAAAACAATGAACTATAGGTCGCAGGACATGCATGCAACTGCGTACAGCCTGTCTGTACCAATAATCAATAACCTATTCAAAGTCCATCAAGTAGATGGTTGGTTCTTAATCCATTAATTTCCTCCTAGAAGACACACAGTTCAGTCCAGGCATCAATTTTGAAATTGTCCATTGTATTGTGTTTCTCTTTTCTCTTCTCTTTCTGTCATTATATAAGGTATGAGTAATTTGTTTGTACTTTGAGAATTCAGTTCCATTTGTGTAAATAATTTTTGTTTCTCTCGTTTGGACCACTTTGTTGTTTGTCGTAACTCTATATGAGGCCGAAGTATGGTTGATTTCAACTTGTTTTTAGACACTTGCAGGAAGAATATTGCCCTCTGCATTTAACACACCTCACACGCTTGACAGAACCTCCTTCAAAATCCTTTTTTCATGAATTACTTCTTTTATAACCGCACTGGTCTCTTTCATGGAACTGTTTAAAAGGCAACCCCCACAGTATGCAAGTGTGGCCTTAAACACTGATAAATCGTGCGTGTCTATTTACTGGACGGCTGCCAGGAAACTTGGATGGATCGCAGGCCTTGTCCAGGGGATGTTGTAACGCTCAAAAGTAAGAGAACACTGTGGACTGTCACTGTTTCCTAAAGTATCTCTCAGCAACTTGTCCAAATCTGCTTCGTTGGCTTCCTGGGATTTAGCCAAAAATTACATCAGTGATCACTGGCCTGATATAATACTGCAGCCTCTTCTGTGCCAGAGGGTTTCATCCATGTGCTGGGCGTCAGCTGAATGGCTTAGGATGTGCGCTTGAAAAGCGGAAATACCCCTAAGAGGCCACATAGGAAGGGGAATGAGTTCCCTCGGTTTTTATGTAGCTGCTTGCTGATTCGGGAAACCACATTTTCAGTATACAAGACAGCAATTCGAAGGGATTAAACAGGCTTTTTTTACGTGCATGCCGTGTTTGTGATTGGTGTTTGCTGTGTAGTGTAGCAGACGCATTGCGACGTTTGGAAACCCAGTTACACTGAGGGATTCTAGTAACATGATTATACAGCACATTTTTAGGTTGGCTCTTATTTGGCAATTTTCAAAGGCATTTATTTATGACAAATTCAGTGCTAGTAAACGATGGGGAAATGTCGTCTATCTTGGTCAGAAACACGTCCATCTGCAGATCAGAGGAGCATTGTCAGAATTGTGTTATTCACATAGACCCAACATTGTTGCTCCACGGAAAAAACATTGGGATTCTGTGGACAGAAGATTGAAATGTCTCTTTTTTTATTCATTTTATTTAACTTGTGTGTTAGGTGTAGTAAGCCACCTGGTCCCAGGAACATCTTGCCCTTGGCCAAGCATATTTTGTGGGCGCTATTTAGAACATTTTTGAATTTGTGATCCAGTTCGACTCTTTTGTGCCCTCTTTGACCAAGTCACTGACAGTGCACAGGCACACTCGTCCAAATTCTAAAAATGTTTACATATAATATTCGGGGATAGTGATATACGTTTTCAGTATTGTAACACAGCAGCTGCTCACTAATGTTATTGCAAATAATTTCTTTGACACCCTCCCATTTCGCATATACGAGGTCCAGTTTTCATCTAAAACTTTTTTTATGTGTGTTGCATGTCTATAATGGGGGGGTGAAGGTGGGGGGTGGAGAATAGCTTACTACCCTGGATGTGCATCGGTGTACATCCTCTATATTTATTGTAAAAGGGTTGTAGACCACATGTGATTGTCAACCCTTACTGTTACCCAGCTTGTGTATACTTCATTGGTGTCAGGGGGCCTATCTAACATAGCTGGGATAGCCGCGTGAGGCGAAAGCTCCCTACCACGTTGGCGACCAGGATTATCCGCATGTGACCCTGCTGCTCCAAGTAAGGACATTCCGACGACATCCCGCCATAGCAATCTGCACTTAAGCCTGTTGCGTCCATGACCCCTCCCCACCCACATGTGACCGCCACACTAATCAGCTCATGCTGTGCCCTGGCACTGCTGAGGAGACACTGCCTATTGACACAATGAGGGCGGCATGCCTTTCCCCACTGTGCCTCCCACTGCCAGTGCTCACCTCCACTGTCAGCACTGCCCTCCAGTCACAGCCGACAAGACCTCCTGCCTGCATCTGCACAGCACACACCACCTGCCAAGTGACTGAGAGCTGCACTGTGCTCGCTGGGAGCCGAGCATGCGCCAATCCTACGGGAGGCAGAACAACTTGCTGTATTTAAACAGGCATATGAATAATTGAAAAAGAAAAACAATTACGACAGATCACCTGTGAAACGTGCACTTCATTTTGCCAACTGGAAAAAAAAGAAAGCAACAATCACTCATAAAGACCAACACCATGCTGTGATATGTAAAATAAGTAGAAGATCAAAGAAAGTAACAGTAAGGAGGGAGCAAGACAGCTCACAAAGTGAGTGAGTGTGTACCACCAAGCCCAGTTTATGCCCAAGGGAGCGGGGAGTCCATCGCACAGCACCACCTAACTATGGCTGATGATGCAAACACAGTGCCCCCTCTATCGCAAAGACAGATTCCCCAACAACATGCCCTAGTGGGTGCACTACATCCCTTCAGTGAGCTAGTCGACCCAGCTACAGCTTCATCCTGCTGGAAAACAAGGGTATAGAGACTAGACAACTATTTCATTGCCACCTGAGATAACGATGGGGCTGTTAAATGCTTTCTACTACTCCATTACACAGAGAAGAAGTTTATAAGTTATTCAAGCACCTCCCCAACACCAGCGCAGCAAATGACTATGACACAGCAGTAAGAGCCCTCAACCTGCATTTTGATCCACAATTAATCCTTGACTTTGAACGTTTCAAACCCCGCCAGGCCAGCCAAGGAGAGGGCATTCCAGTGACACTTTTTATGCACACCTTTGCCTACTAGCCAGCACATGTACAGCAGATGACCAGCCAGAAGAAATAAGGGCACAAATTATACAAAAGTGCCAAAACAAGACACTCAGATGTCATATCATATCAAGCATTAACCTACACAACATCCTCATCATGGCTAGATACCACGATCTGTCTTCTGCAAGAGCCACCAAGAATGGACATTGCTATAACCCAGGTACCAGAAAGCCCCAGACATGAAAATAAAGGGAGCAAACGCTGTGTACACAAGATAAAAAACAAACAAGCCCAGCATGCCTGCTCCTCCATTGACAGGGTCTCTCTGCAAGTATTGTTGTCATGACGAACATCCCCTAGATGACTGCTCTGCTCAAGAATGCACCTGCTCAACCTGTGGCAAGATCAATTATTTTGCAACTGTGTGCCAAGGAGGGCAAAGAGGAAGAGCTGCTAAAAGAAAAAGAACCCCTACCAAGTAGTGCAACAAATGTCCCTGAATGAACCTGAACCCCAGGGAGCCACCAAATATCTGCAACAGAACAGACACTGGCTAGAAGACTTGCTGTCAGAAAAAGAAGAGGCTATCTTCCTCATCTCGTACACTAGCGACCTGAAAAAACACAGAAGGCCTCAGCCCACAAAGTGGAAATTGCCGGGTCAGAAGGCACAAAGGTCTCCCTGAAGATTTGGGAATATGACATTGCTGCATCATACCACAGTGGCCCCACGCAAACAGAGACGCCAAGCGCTTCATGTGCACCCTGACTAAGTCCCTCAGAATTGCCACAGTTGAAGGTATCCAGCTTGAAATCAGCCCCCAAAGATTCTTACGAGAATAGAGAGGAAACCTGCGTTGAACCACACAGTGTTCTCCTTGGTCTCTGATGCTCCAGGGGCCCAGGAGAGACACAATTCCAGTCCACCAAGAGTGGATTCCACCACCCTATGACCCTGTAAATCAACAGAACCGGCTCACACAGAACAAAGTATCTCTGAGCCTAAAAAGGTGAGCGACAACAGGGCAAATCACACAAGGTGATAAGGTGATCATCAAAGACAGAAGACCTGGTGGGGAAGTATAGAACACCTTTCGAACCAGGAGTGTGGGCAGTGATCAGCGTGGAGGGTACCATGATAACATCTTGCAAGGGTAGTGAAATTGTCACCAGAAACATTTCATGGTTCCGGAATGTGGACATATCAAGTCAGCATGAGCCTTGAGATAGAGATGGAAATACCACAATGGATAACCCACCCATGGAATAAGCCACCTGTTCCTTGCGTATCAGGAACAAGGGTGCTCAAGGTTAACTTGGTCATTCGAGCTCTGTGGGATGGGAAAATCAACGGATGTTGCAGATGCACACTGTAAGAAAGAGAAATAATTGGGTTTTGGTGACATGTTAAAAGATATGGATGATCCTGGAACTTTTTGTTTTAAATTAGTGTTCACACTGTTATACATACAGAAGATTCCTTTTGATTTTGAGAGGTACAGACCTCTTTGCTTCCTTTTGTCCTTGCACATGTTTAGCTTCATGCTGAACACTGATTTCCCCTTTTCAGAAGTCTTCTACTGGAGTCTTCATTATGCTGACACCTACCGTTCTTTATTCCCAAATCTTTTGAGACCTCTATTCTAAATATTCCCATTCTAACTTAGAACCTGAATTAGATGTCCCTTAAATCTGTTCATGTTTATTAAGGGTGATCCGTATTCCTTTAAGGAATGCCAATTTCTGTTTCTTAGTATCTGTAATGCTGTGACTGTATTATTTGCATGTCTTATGCTACTGAGACTGAATCTATTTTGGCACTTCAGTTTGCTGGTGCCGCGTCCGTATGTTTGTAATGTGATCTTGATATGCACCTTTATCGAATTGATTACTAATTTGTACTAAACTTTATATACCGGTTCCTGGTCCTCATTGTGTGGCCAAATGGGCTCCTGAAAGTTAAATTGGAAATTTGGTATTGACTTCCCTGCTTCCTTGTCAACTATGAGAACCATCGGATGAAGATTGACCTCCACTTCCATGCATCCTCTATCATTAGCATTATCCAGCGTGATTAGAATCACCTATTTATCTTTTCTACTCATCGAACTTTGGCACTTGGACTGGTGAAAATTTGGGATTTATGTTTTTGGGAGAATATTGTATGTGCGTTATTGAAAGGAGTAGGAGGCAACAACTTTTCCTAACATGCTGCCCCCTCATTGTTCTTCTGCTAAATTCTAGACCTCTTGATGAAGCTAGTCACTTTCCTCATTAATGTCTTTGTTAGTGAGGGAAACATTTTCAGTTCTTCAAAACAAGCCACTGTCACTTCTTTTTCAAAAACCAAACTTTGGTTAGGGTGACCACATTTGGTAGGAGGAAGCAGGACTGTCCAGACATAAAAGTAGGACTAAATCATAAAGATAGGTCAAGGGCCACATGTACGTAGCATTTTGAACGTTGCAAATGGCGAATCGGCCGTGTGCGACGTGCAAAATGCACTTTGGGATGCACAGATCCATTTTTGCAATTCGGTAAACTATTTACCGAATCACAAAAAGGGTTTACGAGTCGCAATTAGAAGGGGTGTTCCTTTCCTAATTGTGAGTCACAGTCCCATGCGAATGCGGTCGCAAAACAATCGCAGTTAGCACCAGTTTCAGACTGGTGCTAACCCAGCTAACCCATTCGCAAACGGGAAGGGGTCCCCATGGGACCCCTTCCCCTTTGAGAATGGCACTGAAAACATTTTGACCACTGCCTACTCTGACAAAATGAAACAAAAACATTAAAATTTTTGATTTTTTGTTTTTGAAATGCATATTGTTTTCCTTTAAGGAAAACGGGCTGCATTCATTTAAAATAAAAAAAACTGCTTTATTTAAAAGCAGTCACAGACAAGGTGGTCTGCTGTCTCCAGCAGGCCACCATCCCTGTGAGGGCAGCCATTCCCAAGGGGGTCGCAAATTGCGACCTTCCTCATGAATATTCATGGGGTAGGTCATTTGCGACCCCCTTGTGAATCACAAACAGTGTCATTGACACTGTTGAACATAAGGTTTTGTGACTCACAAATTGCGAGTCGCAAACCCTATATTTCGTACATGTGGTCCTAAATCCCTTAGCTTTACCTTTATGTCTGGCCTGTCCCGATTTTGAGTAGCCTTGTAAATGTATATATTTATAAACACACATATGTATGGTAAGTATATATGGTGTTATGCATGCACAGCTTGTAAATGTGTTGCTATACTGTATAACATTATCAATGCAACAACCTCTACCCTGAACCCCTGCCCTCCTTTCCCAGTCTGTCTCCCCATCTACTGCAGCATGCATGCAGCTAATCTCCTGCTGTGCTGCCTTAACAAGAATATACCTTCCATTTTTCCTTTCAGGATAACCTGACCATTGTCCCAAAAACCAGGACATGCATTTAAAATGTAATAAAGCTTCGGGACACTGGGACAGGCATTTGAAAACCAGAACTGTCTGGGGAAATCCGGGATATTTGGACTCTCTAAGGGTCCTTTTAGACACTTGCAGCTAAAGATCAATGTCAGGTGCATGCTTCATCAGTAAAATCCCTGAGAATATTATCACATTCAGATAACAACAGCTTGAAAGGCCTGTGGTCTGGGCTCTGTCCTGTACATCACACCAAGGCTTCTTTTCTAAATAAAGCTGACATTATATTACAAACGATACATCAGTAGCAGGGGAAACATCCGGGATAACTGTTTATTTGCTGCTGTAAAATGTCATAATCTAAAGTATGAGCAGGTAATGGGGTGAAACATTAATTACCAGTTTCTAATAAATAAGCAGGCTATTTCTTATGGATACCCACCAGGTGATCAGAGGTTCCCACAATGTAAGTTACATGAAATGAAAAACATAAAAAAATGTAAAACAGATACTTGGCCAAGGACACAGAAAGGAGTACTTGTGGAAACTAATTTGCACTGTTCTTGCCAAAAAGAAAGGTTACACAGACTGTTATTATATCATGTTCAAAGCTAGATTCAAAGGCAAACATATTCACAGGAAGAAGGCTTACCATGCTATCGAGCAGAAGGCTAATATTGGATTTCTCCTCAAGATTTTAACTTCTTTAAGAAATTGTCAAACAAGCATTGGTAAAGCCAGTAAATCTCGTCTTTTGGCTTTGCCAATGCTCTTTTCCAACGCTGTGCAGCATCAAAGAAGATTGTTCCTGCTGATGCTGTACAGCAATGGGTACATAAAAAAAAAGAAAAAAAAAAAGGTACAATGACACAACCACTTGACATGTAATTTCATTGGGGCACGCAAACGTGATAGTGAATTAACGTGCATCCATCATCACACTGCACACACCTATGAATGGATGTGGGTCCTTTGTTTATTTAGCAATCTGAAATAGATTCAAACATTTAAAAAAAAGTTAACAGTTTCTAGAGCGACAGCGATTTTTTTTAGGGCAAAGGACTGGCATCAATTTGCTGCCGTCCTTCAAAATATAATCCACTTTTGTAAGTCTAAGGAGTACACTATAATTATTTAACAAGGCCCTAGTTTGCAACATTACAGTTTGTTTTCACTCTCAAAAGACAATCATTACTTCAGACTCTGAGAACAGGTATATTCCCCTCTTTCTCAGGGCAACACAGTGGTCCATGCATGGCTATGTCCTTGAATTGTTACACTGGACAGACTGTCAGGTACTCTCAGCTCTTCCCACGAGTCGCTCTTCCCCTTCTGCCACTTTCTTCTTCTTCTTTCTACGAGAACCTCACTATCAGTCACTCATTACATAACAATAAACTATTCACTAGTGAGCAAAAGGTGTCTGGGGCAAAAACACAACGTCTGCAGCAGAAAAACATATTACGTGCAAATGAAAATGAAATTTGCAGGCCTCCTCGCCTTGTAAAATACAACATTCAAAATGGCAATACGATAGGGCTAACTTAATTTATTCAACATGTTAATTCGGGTGCTGCTCGTAATGGCTAAATGCAGTCACCTGCTACAAATTATATGATTAATAATGCATACTTTGTTTAACAATGTAAATCACACTGCTAAAAAAGTATAAATCATGAAAATGTAAAATTGAGTTCTTCCAATCCCCTTCTCGTGACTGCAATAGCCATCACATCAAATACAAATTAATCTCCAAGCAACACTTTATCACTCTGCTGAGTCCTCATCTTACCTTTAGAATTTTTCAACTCCATCTCTTTGTAAGCCTCACACTTTCTCTCTTCCATTTCTATTTTCTTCTTCTTTTCCCTGATTTTCTATTTCCTTTCCTTTCTTGCTTGCAAACATCTACATATCTTATACAAAGCAAATAAATTAGGCAAATACCAGTATTCAAAATAGGTGTTAGTACAGCAGCTACATAATCTACTACTGATGCTTCTAAGCCAGCTACTTATATCATAAACCCCTTTCTCTAATGTTTCTAATACAATGCCTGCTTCTAAATCCTCAAATTCAGGTTTCAAGTCATGAATGTACTTTGCAAATTCCTATATCTCTATGCTCTTATCCAGGCTATAGGCATAGCAGCGTTGTACTTTCAAGGGCTTACTTACAAATCCCGTGGCAGAGGGCAATGCAGCTAGCATCCTTACTGCGCTGCCCTGCATCACAGGGAAAGAGCAGGAATGCACTGTATCTATACAATGCATTTCTGTCTCCTACCCCTGTGCTGGCACACAATGGTGCAAGGATGCCTGCATCGCAGACAGGATTGTTTCTGTGCAGGAAGAGACAACTTCCTGCACAAAAACAATCCAGGGAGGCATTTTCCTCTTTCTATGTGTGCTGCACAATGCAGCACACAGAAAGAGGAAAAACCAAGGCGAAATAAAGATATTTCTCCTTGTTGTGCCTCCCCTTGGGCGGCAAAAGATTTTGACGCATTCCCAGGTTTACAGATTCTTATAAATGGTGTTGTGTGGGAAAACCCATGGCAGTGTTCATGGAACACCTCCCTGACACAATGTATTGCAACACAGCGACTTGTGCTGCGTTGCCTTACACCATATCTACATGGCCATGAAAAGCACACACAAAGTGGCTTTGTGTGGTCTTGTAGCTATGGGTCTGCACCGTGCACCACTGGTGTGTCACAAAAATAGTGACGCACCAGCCGCACACAGGGCTTGCAAATAAGCCCCTAAATGTCTTAGAGCCCCTTTTGTTCTCTGCTAACAATAGACCTGAAGCAAGTCATTCTTGCAAAAATCATAGATCTAAGAGCTACCAGTTGTGTAACTACTTCTAGAAAGGCATCCAATGTACAATATGGTAATTTTTCCAATACTATAGAGAGTTTTCCACACACAAAATATACTCCAGGAAAAAACAGGATCATCTCCGGCAAGAATCTGAACAGGCGATCCAAAAATTTCAAATGTGTGCTCACATTCACTTAATCCCATGTATTGAGTTCTAGTGTAGGTCCTTCTTTTATAAATTCATTACTCCTTTCTGTTTTCTGTCTAGGTTTAATCAACGATACACCCTCTTTTCTTTACACTCATTTTCCTCCTTTCTCTACACATTCTTTAAAACGTGTTTTTTTCCTATTTCCCTTTCATCTAAAATCAAAATAATTTATTTTCCAGTCGATTCATAGAACATGTTAAATTGAGTTCATATGACTTAACAGTGTCTATTCTACTTCAGACATACAAAGCAGTCTCCATATCCTAGACTTGTGGGTGAGGGTTCATTCTCTTATTAAGGAGAACGTTCCTTAAGGCCAAAACTATAATAGAAAAAATGATACTCAAAATGGTTCTGCCTATAAAATAAGTTAAGAAATATACTACAAGTGATACCATATGAAAGTGGAATATGAAAATAGGTTACATTCCCAGCAGCTGAAGCAGGTAAGTGTGCTTCAACTTAACAATATTTAGCATTTAGGGCATGTGTGTATTCTTGCACTAAACTAGAATAAATGTCTGATGTGAAATCCCCCTCTCGGGCATCTAAATATAAAGATGTAATATCATCTGATCTATTAAATGTGCAGGAGATGTATATGTAAGAGAAAACCTAAGGATACCAGGTCTCAGGAGAATACTCATCCCAACTCAAAGGGTTATTAATACTAGCACAACAACTGTTAATGTCACAGCAATCACTACTTTACATCTAGTCTTGATACGGAAACACTTTTGTCTACAGTCAGACATTGAGTAGAATATAGCAGCAAGCAGACTTGTAATATTCTGCAATTGGTTGTGCAATTGTTCATTCAGCTTGCACACAGCAGTCTCTGTGAGGCATCCCTAACCCTTCTCTAACTTCGTCTAGAGTGACAACCCTACTCTTCTGCCTTCTACTTCAGCCTTAGCCCTAGGTAATCTTCTTAATTCTTTATTTATCTTTCTTTTTGTCTTCCTTTTATTTTGCCATTTTAAATCAATAATCATAAAGTTGTTTTAAGGTCTGTTGGGTTCAGATACAATTCATTATTGACAGAATAAGACTAATGTTAAAATTGATCAAGATCAGGACTCAGTCACTATCATTATTTAGACAGGTTCTAAACCTTTAATAAAGAATTTGCCATTACCTGAGAAAACACATACTTTAGATTTCAGAGTATCTTTTAAATTGGGAGATAAGCTCTCTATTGTAGTTACAGAGAGCAGACCAACCGCTGTCCCTTGCCTGGTCATTTTGGATTTGACATCCTCATCATGCATTTGTAACTCAGCACCATTTGGTGTACACCAAATGGTGCTATTTAACTTGTACAGAAGGTCTCTTTCTAAGATGTTTACGAGACTCGAATCACATACAACAAATTAATGATCACCTTCAAAAGAGCCTATTTTGACTGGGGCTTTCTTTGACACAGGCCTAGTTATGTGTTTATTTGTAACACCTACAATTTGGATCTTCTTTCAGAGAGGTAGGCTGGAAACCACCACTCTTCAAAAGGGGAATGAATAGCCCAGTATTGATCGAAAATGACACTTGGTAGCCGTTCACTTCCCCTCTATGAATGGACCACTCTGGGCTACCTCAAAAACTGAGCCAAAATCTTCCTCCTCCCTGAGGCACCTTTCTTGTGATTGGTCATAGTGAAAACTCTCAAACATGCCGTACTGTTGAAATGGGTTTTGATTCTGGAAGGATTTGCGTTTGCTCTTGGGGCCTGGTTCACATGAAACCTGGTGTTGCCCATGTTTAGCGAGGGCTTTGAAGCTTGTGGGACTTGCATCATTGGCACTTGTGACGGATTTGGATTTTGTTTTCTTTGGACCAGGACATTCTTCACTTGGGCAGGATTGACGTTTTGCACTTGACCATCATTGACTACACTATTAGGGGTTTGACTCCATTTCCATTTTCAGTGGCTTAACTTAATGACATGGATTTGACCTATTCAATGTTGGAACATCTATTGCTAAATTTGGATCAACTAGAACACTGTGGGCCTCATTCTAAGTTTGGCTGGCGGGAACCGCCAAATGGCCGCTCCGCGGTCAGAAGACTGCGGATGCCATTCTGGCTTTCCCGCTGGGCCGGCGGGCGACCGCCAAAAGGGCGCCCGCCGGCCCAGCGGGAAAGACCCTGCAACAAGGAAGCCGGCTCCGAATGGAGCCTGCGGAGTTGCAGGGGTGCGACGGGTGCAGTGGCACCCGTCACGATTTTCACTGTCTGCAAAGCAGACAGTGAAAATCTTTATAGGGCCCTGTTAGGGGGCCCCTGCACTGCCCATGCCAGTGGCATGGGCAGTGCAGGGGCCCCCAGGGGCCCCACGACACCCGTTCCCGCCATCCTGTTTCAGCGGGAAGGGGGTCGGAATCCCGATGGCGGCGCTGCAAGCAGCGCCGCAATGGAGGATTCCCTGGGCCAGGGGAAAACCGGCGGGAAACCGCCGGTTCCCCTTTTCTGACTGCGGCTTTACCGCCGCGGTCAGAATGGCCCTGGAAGCACCGCCAGCCTGTTGGCGGTGCTTCCGTGGTCCCCGGCCCTGGCGGTCGGAATGACCCCCTGTGTCCCTTACTGTGTGAAACATCATTTCCACCTTTCTCCATTTAACTTCCACTCTGCAAACCCACACCTTGAATGCTGTCAGCATTCCCCACATCTCGCTGATTCTTGAATCCTTTCTTTGCTAGCTTTGTTTGTGCCAGCATAAAGTTCTCTTTATGTCTCCTCAGCTTCATCTCCTACAATGGCATTGACTGCAAACAAATCACATTCTGCACAATATGCTTGCTAATCCAGGGCACAATCCAGGAACAAACTGTGACACAAAACTTCCTGTATCTTCCCTGTCAGGGTTCTCCTGACAGCTATCTTCTTTAAACACCTGCAACCATTCATAATAGTCATGCACTGATTCTTTAGCTTTCTGGGTCATTCTGTTGATCTTAAGCCAATCAATAACTCTTACTGGAACCTTTCCTTTCAGAAATGTAATCACCTCATCATACTTATGCACCATCTCCTACAGTGATGACAGAGGCTATGGATCCTGGGGGGGGGTAATCCTAGTTCCCTCAGCTACGCATCTCCTCCACCTATGCTGGTCTTCATCCCACTTAGCATCTATGTAATTATGCACCACTCTCTTAACTTTATTCTGATATGTCTCTTTCTCCTTTGCATGTGCAGCATGCCCCAAAGCATTCAAAGCCTCTAGGGAGAGGTTTCATGTCATACAATACTCGCTTCAGGATCTCAATCACTCTAGAATTATATCTGTCATATTGCAGAAATCTTAATGGTACTTCTTTCTCTGTAATTGCATACCATTGATGAATAAACAAACGTGTGAAGCCCTACATTTGTCACCATGCAATGAGCTGGCGTACCTCACGGTGAAGCGTCATCGCCCTCACTGGCGCAAACATGCACATCACCCCTCCTCAAATCTCTAAGGGCTCTGAAACGTTTCATGATTACAACAATTTAGCAATGTAAATAAACACATCTTAATTTAAATATGCAATATTTTTGTCTAAATCATAACTCAATACAAATAAATACTTGCATCAACTCCCAGCACAGTTGTTTTCTCTATTGACCTATCACAGCACAACACTTGATGATGTAATCCTCTCTTATCACAGTTGTTAACACCTTGTCTACAACTTTCCATACCTCAACTTCTATGAACACGAAAGCAAGGACAATAAACAAATACCCCTTTTCTGCTCCACTAAATAATTCAAAGTTATCACTCACACAAGAAACAGCCGAAAATAACACTTTACAACTTGCACACACACACACACAGTCGACATCCAGATAAGCAGAAATCTCCATGACAGATGCAGCTTCCTCTTTGCGCAATAGGATCTATTAACACTAATAACTATTAGTGCACTCACAACAATTAGTTACAGGTCCCTATCTCAATTGTACGGCCGATGGTACCTCACCAACAGACACCCCAAAACCTATCAGAGAAGTTAAACCACAATATGCTTTATCTATCCCAGAATCTTGGACTTTGATCACAACTATAACTTCACAGCATCAAGTACATGTGCACGTAGCCACAACACTAAGAATAAAATATCCCCTGAGGAAATCACCAAACCCCAATCATCTATTTCACAGATTGGTTCAGCCACCATTCAGACACACATTACGTCAAAGCAATATCTGGAGCTACTAGGTCACTGGTATCACCACAACGCAAAAAACACAACTTGTATCAACAACCCCTAAGCTTGACATAAACAATTGCGATGCACGGCACTAATAATGCTCACTTATCCACTACTGAAAAAGCCATTCAGAACCACCAAAGCTTTCGATCTTCAAAGTTGGGTCATGGTCTTTAGGGGAATGGGCAATTTGGGCTGGAGCAAGGCCCAATAAGGACTAGATTTTCTGGACCTTTCCAGTCCCTTCTCCCCCGTGACAGAACTGTCCTCTGCTACCAATAAATAGAGAAGGGATTACTAAATCTCAAATATCAGGTATAATCATCATTCAAACCCTGTCACTGATCGCATAGACGTTTTTTTTCAACCCGGAGAACTATCTATGAGTAATCATTTACATATATTTCCATTCCTCAGGAATATAACAAAGAGAATTGTAGTGATTTGTTAACAAAATCTAGTGGAGTTAAGGTCACTAATCAAATCAAATGTATTTATTTGGTTAGATGAATCCACCCATAAAAACAAATAAATACATATCACATAATAAACAAAACAGATTAAATATCACATATTTACAAAACTTAAAATACATCCAAATATCATTTCCCATATGAAATTCAATAAATACAAACCAATAAAAAAGATTAAAAGGGGTTTGCGCTATTCCACCAGGTTATGTCTCCCTCTAAAAAGGACCCTACCCATGTAGGAACACCCCATCACATGGACAGATTTGTATAGAATTTGGGTCAAACTGTCCCAGCGGGCGGCACAAATTGCTTCTGCTTACACATAACCGAAATCGTGTCCTTTCCCAAACGTTCTGTATCACCAAGAGGTATATCTCTGGACCTGCCAAAGTTTTTAACATTTGGAAGTTCGTCACCAATTTCTTCTTTAATTCCTCTGCCTACCTCTTGGCTCCTAAAATGTTAAGAAGATTCTCCTTTGCGCAGCATTTATCAGACCGTGTTAGACACTCTGGGGCATTGAACATATCTGGGCAACCAAGGGATATAGCAGCTTCTCTTATATATGACAGCCAGGGAATATCCAGCGCGTGATCACATGTCATACAGTCATGCAGGATTTCTCTATTTAGGGAGGCACACCAGTTTGACCAGATGGAGATCCATAACAAAAAGGTGGCAATCTTAATAGCATCCTCTATAAAATCCAAATCCAATTCTACATGTGTGCAAAAGGCGGAGTTGTTTTGTCCCACCCCAGCAGCCTTCTACAAAAATGATTTTCCTCTGTCATAGGTGCCCTACTAGCAGAGTAGCCCCAAAGTGATGCCCCATACCTTAGAACTGGGAGACATTTACACCTGCACACTTCCAGCAGGGGATTTATCAGTTTATTACCAACTCTTGAGGCAAACTCAAAGATGGCTCCTACTGTGGCATTAAAATGCACACATCTCCGAGAAATACAGGGTTTCCAAGTTCCCTTATCATCAAAAGTTACCCCTAAGTAGGGGAATTCCAGTACATGGCTTATTGATTGGTCGTTTATCTTCAGCACACCCACCCTACTCAGAAGTTTACCACAAACCATAAAATGTGATTTACTACTGTTAATCTCTAAGTCTAGGTCAGACATAAAATTTCCATGCGCTTTAACCACCTTGTGGAGACCATTTATGGTGCGGGCCATAAGAACCGCATCATCTGCATAGATCAAGACCGGGACACTCTTTCCATTCATTATGGGAACCCTCATACATTTTCCCACTAAAAAATCATGCAGCCCATTTGTGTCCAAAAGAAAAAGGGTGGGGGCCAAAACATACCCCTGTCTAACACCTCTGCTGAGCCCAAAAGATTCTGTGCATTCCCCCTTCGACCCACACCTCGCAGTTGCATTTGCTCCTAAGTGGAGATAGTGGAGCTAATCCACAATTTGGGGCTCCAAACCCATCAGTGTTAACTTTTGCAATAACTTGCTTCGATTCACTTTGTCAAAAGCGCAGCTAAGATCCATAAAAGCAAGTTACAGGGTATCATTCTTTGCCTGCGTATATTTGCCACGGGCCGCTGTGGCGCATCCCGGTCAAACTGCGGGGGAAGCCGCGATCTGGGTCAAGGGTCACAGCGCCCACAGCGGCCCTTTTCTCTGGCCGCGCGCTGTTCTCAGAGCGCGGCGGGCCGGAAACCCAGAATTGGGTCGCAGTTCTTGCTATGCACGGCGCGCGTAGCACACATGGTTCTAGGGTGTCTGGGCCTCCCCCCCAGCTTCACTCACCTGCCACACGCCTTAGGGCCTTCCTCATTCGACATGTATGGCTTTAAAGCATGCCTTCTCCTTCCCAGCATGCTGTGCACTTCCCTTCTTCCCTGCATGCATCTGTTCCTCTTGTACAGGGGTATATTTTCTATCTTTAGTTATGGCTTCTTCCCAAGCCAAGATGGTGGTGTAACTTCTTCCTGTTCCACACTTCCTGTCTAGGGGTATATAAGGGGAATCTTTTCTTCTTCTCATTGCGTTGCAACACTTCAGCGGTGGTGGTCACACTCCGGCTGGTTTTCGTTTGAGACGCCAGTTGTTCTTGTTCTGTCTTCAGTCTTCCAGATTTCCAGGATCCTGAGTTCTAATCCTTGTGTCCTCCTTCTGTTTCAGGGAGTTCCAGTTGGAGGTTTTTTCCCCCTTGGGGTTTTTCCGCTGGGACTCCTTCTGGAGGGCACGGACTGTAGTGGCTTACTATTGTCGACAGCACCATGGCTATCGGAAGGGGTCGGCCCTACCTCGGCCAGAGCAGGACTTGCAGGAACCGGGGCCGCTCACCATCCCTCTCCAATATCAACGGTAAGCCCAGGGTGAATCGTGACAGATTGCAATGCCCAAAACTCCAGTCGCTGACCGGAACCATGAAGAATCCCGTGGTGAGTACAGAACCGACAAGTCAAACCTTGCTCCTGATGATCCAACAACAGGCCCAAGAACTCCAACAGCTACGTACCGAAAATACGGCTTTCCGACAAGCCTTAGCCTCTAGAGCCACAGATGTTCCTACTGTCTCTGCAACCACACCTTGCTTCTCTGGGGACCCTAACAAGTTGCGAGAGTTCCTGGATGCCTTGACAGTCTACTTCGCATTCCGTCCTTCACAGTTCATGCAAGACAAGACCAAGGTTGGATATTTGATCAGCGCTCTATCTGGGCCAGCCTTGGCAACCCCTTTGGTGACAGGCAATGACCCCAGCCTGTCTAATTATTCAAGCTTTGTTGCTGCCTTTAAACAAATGTTTGAGCATCCTGGGCTGGAGTCTTCAGCAGAAGAAGCTCTATTCGATATTCAACAAGGAAGTCAGGACGTCCTACAATACATCACATGATTCAGACAGTTCGCAGCTGAAACTTCGTGGGTGGAGCGTACTTTGATGACCCTGTTTTGCAGGGGTCTCAGGGATGACATCAAAGACGAACTAGTGCACTCCGCCAGAGTGGAGAATCTTAAGGGTTTCATGGATCAGATCCTTGCAATAGAATATTGTTTAAATGAGCGAAGGGTGGAGAAGAAAAAGAGTCGTATACCATCACACTCGATGACGTCCCGCACCCTTCCTCATCGCTCCAAGGAGACTCGTTCTGAACCTAAAGGTACTACTGATGAAGAGCCTATGCAAATTGACATGGCACGAGGGCCATTATCACCTAGTGAGCGGGAAAACAGGTGAAAAAAAGGACTTTGCCTTTATTGTGGTGCTGCTGGTCATCTACTTCGTACCTGTCCCGTCCATCCAGCCAAGCCCTTGGGAAACGCCAACTCCCGTCCTTTGTGAGAAGGGTGAGGACGGGATATTCCGAGATACCTTCCATCTGTTCTCAAGGGAAGAAGTAACTGATCTTTTCCTCTTACCTGTTACCTTACACTTAACAGACGGCCGTGAAGAAAGAGCACTAGCCTTGCTGGATTGTGGAGCCAGTGGTATCTATCTAGACGAGACCTGGGCCATGGAAAGACAGATTCTGCAAATACCTAAGGAAGTACCAGAACAAGTCCACATGGTGGATGGTTCACTCCTAGCCTCGGGACCTGTCCGGCATACCACTCCTACCTTATGTCTGCAGTTCGGGAAATATCAAGAAAACATTTCCTTCGACTTAATATCCTCACCGCATCACGTAATGATCCTGGGGATTCCATGGCTAACTCAGCATAATCCCTACATTAATTGGGAAACTAGAACCATTTCTCTTTCCTCCCACTTTTGCCAACACCATTGTTATTTAGCAGGAAACTATTGGTCCCCGAAGAGTCTCTTACTCACACCACCTAAGGTGGGATGTTCCATTAACGTCCTACAAGGAGTACCCAGACATTATCTAGAATATGCCGATGTAGTCCAGAAACCAGAAAGACCAAAACTGCCACCCCATCGAGAATACGATTGCGCCATTCCTTTGGAACCAGATGCCGTGATTCCTTTTGGGCGAATGTATTCTCTAACCGAGCCTGAGAAAAAGATCCTCAAGGAATATCTAGAGGAAAATGTACAAAGTGGTCTGATTGCCCCTTCCTCTTCACCTGCAGGGGCTCCTCTCTTTTTCGTACCAAAAAAGATGAAAGACTTGCGCCCTTGCATAGACTTTAGAGGATTAAATAAGATTACTACTAAGGATCGCTACCCTCTGCCTCTTATTAAGGACATCTTAGAAGCCGTCAGAGGGGCTAAGAAATTGACCAAGTTAGATCTTAGAGGAGCATACCAACTTTTACGGATAAAGGAAGGTGATGAATGGAAAACCGCCTTCAGAACACCTTTTGGCCATTATGAATATCGGGTGATGCCTTTTGGACTAACCAATGCTCCCTCCATCTTTCAAAGATTCGTGGACGCTATTTTTTCCGATCTTCTACACCAGACAGAATGTCATCCAGATAGACGACCACAAATATTCTCTGTCCACCCAGAACAACACACTAAACAAGTACTCCAAGTATTGGAAAGACTTAGACAACATGATCTATTCTGCAAGGCAGAAAAATGCGAATTTGACCAAACTGAGGTAAAATACTTGGGGTATTGCATTAACCAAGTAGGTGTTGCCATGGACTCAGATAAGATTCAAGCCATTCTGGATTGGCCATCCCCCTCTTCCATCAAGGAAACTCAGTGTTTTTTGGGACTGGCCAATTTCTATCAACAGTTTATAGCTGACTTTGCCCAGAGAACCAGTTATATTACACAAACCCTTAAGAAGGACAATCTAAGGAAGGGTTTTTGTTGGACCCAAGACACAGAGTTTGCCTTTCAAGAGCTAAAGAAGGCCTTCATTCAAGCCCCCATTTTACGGCATCCAGACACCACCAAACAGTTCATCGTTGTCACGGACGCCTCAGAAAGAGCAATCGGGGCTGCCTTGCTACAAAAACAAGATGATGATGAGCTAGAGCATCCTGTATTCTATCTCTCACACATACTATCCGACTCAGAACGTAACTATTCAGTGTTAGAACGAGAACTACTCACCTTGAAGACGGCTTGCACGGAATGGAGGCACTTTCTTATGGGATCGAAAGAACCTTTTGAGGCACGGACAGATCACCGGAATTTACAGTGTTTGAGAAACTTTCAGTGCCAAAATAGTCGGCAGGCTCGATGGGCTTTCTTTTTTAGTTAATATGATTTTTACATCACATATATCCCTGGTTCTCAGAATATCTTGGCAGATGCCCTGTCCCGTCGCTACCCTGAGTGTAGTGATTCTCCTGTACAAAACCTATTTGAAAATAATAAGATCATTGGCCTGGTACAGACATTCCTAGACAAGGTTAAGACTGAATATTCCAACCTTGAAATAACTGAAATGAACAATTTACGACCGCAGCTTCATAAAGATCAGGAATACTGTTATTACAAAAAATCCCTGTTTCTACCTACTAAGATAGTCCAGACAGAAGCCCTACGTATGTGCCACGACTCCCCCATCGCAGGTCATCGCAGAATGAAGGCTACTCAAGAGCTCCTGCTTCGCTCATTCTGGTGGCCCACAATCAAAGCAGATACTGAGAACTATGGCCCTCATTCTGACCTTGGCGGGCGGCGGAGGCCGCCCGCCAAAGTCCCGCCGTCAGATTACCATTCCGCGGTCGAAAGACCGCGGCGGTAATTCTGACTTTCCCGCTGGGCTGGCGGGCGGTCGCCTTCAGACCGCCCGCCAGCCCAGCGGGAAAGAGGCTTCCACGATGAAGCCGGCTCGGAATCGAGCCGGCGGAGTGGAAGCTGTGCGACGGGTGCAGTTGCACCCGTTGCGTATTTCACTGTCTACGCAGCAGACAGTGAAATACATGTAGGGGCCCTCTTACGGGGGCCCCTGCAATGCCCATGCCAGTGGCATGGGCACTGCAGGGGCCCCAAGGGGCCCCGCGACCCCCCCTACCGCCATCCGGATCACGGCGGTCCGACAGCCGGGATCTGGATGGCGGTAGGGGGGGTCGGAATCCCCGCGGCGGTGCAGCAAGCTGCGCCGCCGTGGAGGATTCAATGGGGCGGCGGTACACTGGCGGGAGCCCGCCAGTGGTGCCGGTCCGACCGCGGCTTTACCGCCGCGGTCGGAATCCCCATTGGAGCACCGCCGGCCTGTCGGCGGTGCTCCCGCGGTCCTCCGCCCTGGCGGTCAAAGACCGCCAGGGTCAGAATGACCACCTATGTGTCTTCCTGTCCCATCTGTGCACAAGCCAAGACACCTCGTAATAAACCAGTAGGATTACTCCGTCCGTTATCTGTCCCACCAGGTCCATGGCACACTATATCCACTGATTTTATGTGCTCTTTCCCTTCTTCAGTTGGGAATCGGGTAATAATGGTAACAATTGATTCCTTCACAAAGAGGGCACATTTCACGGCATTAAGACCTACGGCTAAGGAACTAAGCCAAATCTTTATCCAGGAGATCTTTCGGCTTCACAGCCTACCACAAGTCATTATCTCAGATCGGGGTCCCCAATACATCTCCCGATTTTGGAGACAATTTTGTAAGACACTAGGAATAGAGGTAGCCTTATCATCAGGTTTCCATCCTCAAACGAATGGACAGACTGAACGGCTGAATCAAGACCTTGAACAATATTTACGTAGCTTCTGTAATGCTACGCAGAGTAATTGGTCTACGTATCTACCACTTGCAGAATTCTCCTACAACAATTCAGTACACAGTGCATCGAAAGTCTCACCTTTCTATTGTTCTTATGGATTCCATCCAAAGGTCTTTCCTAATCCTCTGAAAGAAACCTCCAATCTTCCTGCCATTACTTCATATGTCCGGCAACTACGGGGTATCCAACGTGTCATACAGTCTAATTTTTTAGCCACTAAGACACGCATGAAAAGGATGGCTGATAAGAAACGTTGTGAGGCCCTGCGTTATCAGATCCACGATAAGGTCTGGCTTTCCTCTAAATTCTTACCTCTCCGACTAACCCAAAATAAATTTAAACCTCAATATTATGGTCCATTCCAGATTCTTAAGAAAATCAATCCTGTGTCTGTTCGTCTTCGCTTGCCTCTGACTTGGAAAATACATCCTGTATTCCATGTCTCACAACTCAAACCCTACGTCCCTGATCCTTTTCACAGACAATTCACCTGTCCTCCTCCTCAATTGATTGATAACGCGCCTGAATACGAGGTCCAGGAAATCTGTGATTCTCGGGTCTTCCATGGTCGTCTCCAATACCTCATTCATTGGAAGGGCTATCCTATGAGTGAATGCTCCTGGGAAGATGCACCTTCGGTTCATGCCCCTCTTCTGATCTGTCGTTTTTTCCGTCTTTTCCCTCACAAACCTGGGGCCTCGGGGGAGGACCTACTGTTGCAGCGTGGGCCGCTGCGGCGCTACCCGGTCAAACCGCTGCGGAAGCCGCGATCCGGGTCAAGGGTCGCGGTGCCTGCGGTGCCCGCGGCGGCCCTTTTCACCCGCCACGCGCTGTTCTCAGAGCGCGGCGGGGCTGGAGACCCAGAATTGGGTTGCGCTTCTCGCTACGCACGGCGCACGTAGCACACACGGTTCTAGGGTGTCTGGGCCTCCCCCCCTAGCTTCACTCACCTGCCACATGCCTTAGGGCCTTCCTCATTCGACTTGCATGGCTTTAAAGCATGCTTTCTCGTTCCCAGCATGCTGTGCACTTCCCTTCTTCCCTGCATGCATCTGTTCCTCTTGTACAGGGGTATATTTTCTATCTTTAGTTGTGGCTTCTTCCCAAGCCAAGATGGTGGTATAACTTCGTCCTGTTCCTCACTTCCTGTCTAGGGGTATATAAGGGGAATCTTTTCTTCTTCTCATTGCGTTGCAACACTTCAGCGGTGGTGGTCACGCTCCGGCTGGTTTTCGTTTGAGACGCCAGTCGTACTTGTTCTGTCTTCAGTCTTCCAGATTTCCAGGATCCTGAGTTCTAATCCTTGTGTCCTCCTTCTGTTTCAGGAAGTACCTGTTGGAGGTTTTTTCCCCATTGGGGTTTTTCCTCTGGGACTCCTTCTGGAGGGCACGGACTGTAGTGGCTTACTATTGTCGACAGCTCCGTGGCTACCAGAAGGGGTCGCCCCTACCTCGGCCAGAGCAGGACTTGCAGGAACCGGGGCCGCTCACCATCCCTCTCCAATATCGACAGTAAGCCCAGGGTGAATCATGACACAATCAGCATGAGCAAATTTAAACATTGCTCTTGAGTTCCACGCCCTTCTCTAAAACCATACTGCACCTTGCTCAGTACCTAATTTTCACTCATCCAATCCTCAATAGGCCTTAACACAATTCACCCAGAATTTTCGCTGAGGAATCAAGGAGTGATATTGGACGGTAGGATTTTGCATCAATACTATTTCCCTATTTATAGACAGGGACAATACATGCAGATTTCCAAGAAGTAGGGACCCCTGCCCTAACTGCTGCTTTTAAAACCTAAAAACCCACAGCTGAGGGCAACTTTGATATAAATCCATGGGAATGGCATCAGGGCCCTGTGCCTTGGGGCTGGCTCTACCCTGCATAGCCTTCATCACCTCATCGAATGTAAACCTCATAGCCAGATTTGGGGTGTGACCATACATCTCATCCATTCCATCCCCTTCTTTGCCCCCCAAAAAGAGCCTATGAAAATGGTTCACTCAGACCACATGGGCGATATTACAACCCATCCCCTCTGATGTTTCTATCTCAAAGGTGCCCCTATTTACAGCTTCCAGAACAGGCTTGGGTTCTTGGTGCGTGACACGTATTCCAAGTCCTCCCATGCCTGGTCCTTAAGCTACTGTTTCCTTCCCTTCAAAACAGATTTATAGTGAGCTTGTGCTTTACTTACATGGGACTTGTATCTCTGCTGTGCCTTTAGTGCCTTCATCGGGGATTTCCTCGCCTCATAGCAGGGCTCACTAAACCAACCCCCCTGGTGCTTAGCAATGGGCTTTACAACAGTGGTCATACAATCTTTAATGGCTCCATTAACACTGAACACAGCATCCATAACATCCCCTGGTAGGAGGGATTTGGCCAGAAGGGTCCCAATTATCAACTTTAAACACTCTCCACTATTTGCGGGATGTTCACCTGTCTCCATCCAACTGTTCTTCCCTGATCTTTTATTCTCAAGGAAGCCGGCCCTCCAATCACCAGTACATATATTAAGTGGGAAGTTAAAAAGGATCGTGAGAGGGTTATGGTCACTAAGTTGCTGCTCTACCACCTCACCAGACAGGGCCAAGTTTTTCAAGGCTGGAGACACAAAGATATAATCAATGATCGGTCCAGCCCCTCTTCCAACAAAAGTTGGGTCCTGAAAATTACCGACCCCTTCCAGATTGCATATCTTCAACAGTCCCAAGTTCAGTAGTCCCTTAATAAGGGAACTTTCCTTTGCATCCTATATTCCTTCAGATACATATGCCCAATGGTCCTGCTTAAAGGGGTTCACCACAGTACAGTACCCCCTGTCTTTGCATTAAAGTCCCCTGATACAACAGCACAGAATTACATGCCACACACCTCCAATTTACACTTCAATGTCTGCAACACTGAAAAGAGGGCCCCAATTTGGCATCCAGAATCCCATACAGCATTGTAAAAATTTACCAAAAGAACATTAAAATTACTTGGGAAGACTACCCATGTATTAAGGAGACCCCGGTGATTGCAGTTGATTTTGTATGCTCTACTCTAAATATTTTAGAAGACCAGATCAAAGTGACTAAACCCTCTTTTGGGCAGCCACCTAGTAGTCGCTCAGCCAGAACTGCAAACCTTTGGCAGCCATCCCAAACTGCATGCCCCTCAGACCAAGTTTCCTGGAGTAATATGAAGTCAAAATCTACCATAACTTTACCCATTGCCCATCTTGAGGCTTGGTATCATACCCTGCCACATTCCAAGAAATTACACGAGACTGAGAAGTCTTCCCCGCCTGACCTCTCAAGCGCTTAGATACATTTGAGGTCCTCAACGGAGCCACAAAACCCCTGTCTTCCAACCCTATCAGAAGCCTCCATACACAGCGTCAATCAATCTCCACCAGAACAGAATGTGTAGTAAGTCTATTTCCCAATCTAGTTTGTTGTGGTTCCACCTGCAAACAGGCGGAATTCCTGGATCGAAAACCACCCATGGGCCGAGTATGCTTATAAGAATAGCCCCTGGGGACCATACCAATCTTTTCCTTCACCAGGGGGGGCCAAACATTGTGTCGAAAGAAACCGTTGGGCTAAACCTGGATATCTCCAATTCATAATAATACATTCCCCTTTTCCTTCCTTCTCCCGAGGCCCAACCCACCCAATTCTTCTGACAAACAAGATGTCCTTAAAATCTTCACTCATAAAATCAACATTCTTTCCCAACCAGTGGCATGTCCTGTTTTTCAGTTGATCCGTGGATTCACTTGCTCCTGGCACTAAAGGTCGGACATTTGTAAGCACCACCACATAAGGGGCACAGTCTGGAGGGAGCTCCAAGCGGACAAGTGGAAGGCCACTTTCCAAGTCAAATTTTGTCCCCTTCTCCGTTCTTGAGACATCTCTGCCTTCCCCCTGGACATGCTCCAGAGTTTTTCTCCATCTCCAGCAGTGGCGGCTGGCAGCTTTAGGAGGGAGGGGGCGGGCAGGGCACACACACACACACACACTCATTCTTTCACACAGAGACACGCACGCATGCACATCCCTTAACAACACTCGTATCATTAAAACATGCACGCAAGCACCAAACATTCATTTTAAAACATCACACACACTCATTCTTTCACACACGCACGCATGCACATCCATTAACAACATTCATACCATTCAAACATGCATGCATGCACCAAACATTCATTTGAAAAGATCGCACACACTCATTCTTTCATACACACACGCATGCACATCCATTAACAACACTCATAACACTCAAACATGCACGCGCGCACCAAACATTCAATTTAAAACATCACACACATGCACACACACTTACCTTCAGCCTCCAAGTCCCAGGAGGGTTGGGACTGCTGCCTTCCCTCATTGGCTGACCCGAGGTCAGCCAATGAGGGAAGGCAGCAGTCCCAGCCTCGTCACAGAGTGGGATGTGAGACTGCTGGCACCACCCCACTCTGTGACGAAGTGTCACTGATTGACACTCGCCCTGGGCGCTTCAGGGCTTAAACCTGAAGCGCCCAGGGTGAGGGTCAATGGGTGACGCTTTCCTCGTCACCCAGGGGAGGGCCTCGAGGCACCTTTGCTGAGCTGAGGGGGTCACGCCCATAGGATCTGTGACCTCCTCAGCCCAGCACAGTTCAGCTCAGGCAGCCAGGAGTCTGCGCAAATCGCGCATGGATCAGTCCTGGCTGTCTGAGCTGAAAATGAAGAGTGTCTGTCAGGCTGGCCTTTGTTCAGCCTGACAGACACTCTTCATGAGGGGAAAAAGGTGGGGGGGCGAGGCCCCTCCGCCCTAAAGGAGGGGTCGCCACTGATCTCCAGACCTGCCAGTATCCCTTACAACTGCAGGCGGATTAGCAAGAGGTAACTCTGTGCTTCTGTCCGGAATCCCTGTGGTAGAGTGGTATGGGGGCTGCTGAGCATCTCTTTCCAGGGCTATGGAATTTTTCCCCAGTAGGGACACCCCCCATCTATTGAGCTTTGGCACACGGGATCCAGGGGGCCATAGTTTTCAGGAACTGTAACGGACCCCCCCACCACCACTCAACAGGGAAACTGCCACCTCCAGGGCCAGCAATTTTTCCATTACCGGGACCAACCTTGCCTCAATCATCTCCTTAAATGTTGGCAAAAGATTATCCGCACCTGGTGCTGGGCTCTGACTGGCATCAGTTCCTTCCCAAGTACCTGAGCTGCTTGGATTTTCAGACAAGGTCAAATTGGGTTTTTTCCCTGGCTTCTTCAGAGGTTTTCTCCTCTTAAGGGAGGGGGCTAATACAGCTGGGAGGGGAAACTGGTAGGACCCTCTTGCTCTTTCTTGAAAGATCCTCCAATCCCTTCACTGTGGTTCTAAAAATTCTGGACCCATGTAATTTACTCTGCCACAGCAGTACGATTTTAGTATCAAAAGACCGATAATGACTAGTACACTAAGCATGAGCATTTTCGCTCAATTCCAGCAGCGTTTTCACCTCGAAATCGCCATTTTCGTCCTGCACTCGTGGCTCCCATTTTATACACAGCAGCCATTTTTAAAAGTTGCCCTCACATAGGCTTATAATACAGTCAGATTTGATTCCAAGGACACGTACACCTTGATTGACTTTTCTCTGACCTGGGCAAGCTGGAACCATTGCCTCAGGCCAAACCTGTTTGGTCAGTCCCTCTCCCAGTGGCCGAATCAGATAGCATCAAGGCACACCAGGCCATAAAACCCTTATTATCGCTCACACACCCTGCCTAACTTGCTCACACCTGCACCTGCTCTTTTCTTCTTCTTACTTTACGAGGGGGAGGTGCCCGTTTTTATTAGGGGTCCACACTTATCTGATGTAAAATACTAGGCCTTGCCGGGTAATTTATTATGGGTTGGATGACATGAAATATGAGGTTTCATCATGACACTGTTTTTTCCTTTGTAGTGAAAAACATGTGAATGACCAACCAAAATGTCAAGAATGTTTGCCTGAAGCTTAAAAAACTGTATATAAGGAAACCTGACTTTGCATTGAAACACAGTCTCCTGAGAACATACAAATCGTGCTGTTGTACTTCTAGGACACTTGTCAATTGGTTGCAGCCAATAAATTCGATCTTTGACTTCACCTAGAAGACTCTGAGTTTCTGTAGTCTGAATCAGGAAAGTACCCGAGGTCTTTGGGTGTACCCTGGCACCGCTGGGTTACCGGATCAGTACCGGTTCTGAAAAACCCAGTACCTCATCACCCCCACTGCCAGCAGGGGGGATTTGGGCAGATCCCCCTGCCCTGCCAGTGGCTGCCCATCTTCATTACAAAAAGGCTCCAAGGCCTCAACATTTGGCGGGACTCTCTGCCAGTCACTCATTTCCATTGAGAGACGTCGCTCTGCCAAATCTATTCCCTTTGCAACTACCCCAACCGCTCGGGCAAGAAAGGAGTCTAGCTTTGAGGTAGTTGGACCCTTCCCCCCTGCACATTGGTCCCTATTTTGTTGGGCCCTCTTCCTCCCTATCCTATTGGATTCCAGACATCCTCTCCGATGTGTCTCAGATGTATCTCATCCACTGTTTAGTTTTAGGAGGGAGTAACCACCTCCTCAGCATAGACATAGAGTGGGAATAGTAGCTTTGACACTCACCCTGCTTTGCCAGGCTTCAGAGGGGTAACCCAGCCCAGCCTCTTCCAGCCACTGATGGGCAAGGACAGGCCTGCCCTTGGCCCGGGCTCTGCCTGGGTGCTGCCCGCGCAGCGGGGCTGTCTCAGTGCTTTTGAAACCCTGCCTCATGGAGTAGGTGATGGCGCTCCGCCCTCTCCCGAGGACCTGTTAGGCCTGCTGGGACTTCGAGTCCCCTCCTCTCATGGCTGCTCAAAGTGCGTCCTGCGCAGTAGGGCTCTCTCAGTGCTTTTTAAGCACTGCCTCACGGTGTAGGTGATGGTGCTCCGCCCTCTCCCGAGGGCCTGCTAGGCCTGCTGGGACTTCGAGTCCCCTCCTCTCACGGCTACTCAAAGTGCATCCCTAATCATTAAGTATACAGAATGTAAGTATTACCTTTACATCAAATTGTCAAAAAGCTTACATTTCAGCATGAGATGGAATAGAAAAAAAACAATAACTACATGAAGAAAACAGAATATCCAGAAAGAATGCTCCATAAAGGAAAACTTTCTAACCTAAGTTAGGCCTAATAAATTGGGAAAGGGTATTTTGTTAGGCAAATAAGATAAGGTATAAGCTTCAGAAACACAAATAAAGGTTTCTGATGAGAGAATATGAATGTGTAGACATAAAGCCTTTGCACTTGGGCGGTGGAGATCCCCAAAGCTGATGGTTTTCTCAGTTTCAAGTCAGCAAGCATTTCTTCTCTGGTCTAAGAAACACACTATTATTATTCAACAGGGCACTAATTTGCACATTACACAGTGTTCACACTCTCAGAAGCCAACATATTACTCCAAACTCTGGGAACATGTAAACTCCTCTATTTCTCAGGGCAACACATTGGTCCATGCTTGGCTATGTCCTTGAATTGTGACACGAGACAGACTGTTGTTTACAGTCAGCTCTTCCCATGAGTAGCTCTCCCATCCTGGCACCTTCTTCTTCCGATGAGAACTTTACTAGCAGTTGTCTAATACAGAACAATAAATTATATTCACTAGCTGCCAAATGGCATCTGTGAAAAAACACAGCATCTGCACCAGAAAAACATATAACATGCAAAACAAACGGAAATGAAATTTGCAGACCTCTTAGCCTTAAATGTGCAAAATACAACATTCAAAATGGCAATAAGTTATGACTAACAAGTTACACAGAATGTTAACTTGGATGCTGCTCATAACTACTAAATGCAGTCACCTCCTACAAATTATATGATTAATAAGCACACATTCTTTAACAATGCGAATCATACTTTGCTAATAAATATAGTAATTTTGCAAATGCAAGATTACCCTACTCCAGTTTAATTTCAGAGATCATTTAAAAAGTATTGATAAACTCTGAATGGTAGATAGAGAATCAGTTCTCTTGGAACACCCAATTAATAGCTAAAAAAAATATTGATAAAAAATGTAAACAATGCTGAACGAAATATGGTAGTACATTGTTGCAGCAAAACTGTGGGTCTTTTAGTGCTGCAGCACAATTATCACGTCTGCTATACCCAGACTCTAATTCAATAAGGCGACCAACAGACCTCTCTCTTGCTGTTGGAGCATGTACAAACATGTATTTTATTGCGCTAATTAAGGAAACTATCAACACATTCCACAGCCCTGCAATGGTGGGGCAGTGCTGCTGCACCTTTTATCAAGCTCAATTTCTAGTCTTGGAGCTGCAGGGGGCATCTCATCTAGATTCCACTTCTAAGGAGAAGTTCACACTTTTGCTGGGAGCCACCAATGCCATTCTGGGCATACGTGTGACTGCTGTGATGGATGGGGAGAGAGTACCCCATGGGCGTTGAGTCACCAAAATGCCTGGTGTAGCAGAAGGGACATCACATACCCTTTGAACTTAATGACATCACAGAAAGTGGTGACATTTCACCCTTGACCCGGTTTTCTTCCAAGAAGGCATGTCAAATGACACTAACATCACAACAATTGGTATTGCTCAAGGTCCATGATAACTGCATATTTCCTATACCAACTTAACACAGGCAAAGATCTGTTTTAGATACCACAAATATTATGTTGCTGACTTGATCTTTGAAGGTTCTGGGGCATAGTACTTACCCTGAATTGTAGTGAGCGGGCAAAGAGAGTAAGCAAGCTCTCTTCTAGGAGGTTCTTTCCTCTGAGAAAAAATTGAAAAGAGTGGGGTGAATTAGTGGATTTTAAAGCACAATTTTCACATGAACTCGCTAAAATGCCATATGCAATAAAGGGGCACTACTCATTCAATATTCAAATCCTTTCATGGTGCATCAAGCCAATGAAATATTATGTTTCCCAGAAGTTGACTCCATTTTTTTCAAATGTGGTATGGGTGCCCCTATATGTAAAAAAATAATAATAATAATACCTCCATTGTGTTTGTGGACTTAGAAATTAACACCTCAGACTCTTTTCTGGCATTGCAGGAAAAATGAGAAAGTGACCTCTGGGGGTTGGATGATGATGAACAAGCGACTGCTCTCATTCGACCCTAGAGAGAGAGCTATAACTGAGAGGACCCACCTCATACACTTTAAGTATCTGCGTTGTATATATTTGACCCTGTTGAGGTTGTGGAGAATGAACTCCACAGGTGATCTGACTTGCCTTCAATATGGGGATGAAATTGAGGATTTTTTCCACCCAGTGTGGAGCTGTGGGGTTGCCAGATCGATTTTACACTGAATATGGCCCTCTTTAATGTTGTAGACGATGAGGGATTTCCACAAGCTGAGCGGAAACTACTGAGGCTAGAAATTGTGATAGGGAAAAGAGACATAGCATGTCAGTGACAACAGACAGCCACTCCCTTAATAGGGGGTGGTGCTCCAAAGTTGACTTATGTTGTCTAAGTGTAGGATGGTTTGCGAAGTCCGGGGATGTCCTAAGAAGCATGAAAGAGAGAGTGTGGGGCAGTTGGCAATGGTATCAGGAGGACATTGTGTAAATTGGCTTATGTTGCCTATTTGTCATTTATTTAGGTCAGAACTTTGTAACAGGTAAGATGATGCCGGTGGGCAGAAGTTGAGCTATATCAGGCGAACACTTGTTCTTGTTATAGTAATGTATTTCAATATAAACTCAATAAACAGGCCATTTAATACAAAAACTTCCATAGTACCAGAGCCAGCTTTTTGCCATGGACATCCCAGTACTCCATGGGTGCCTTGTTATAAAATGTCATACAGTCTGTTCACAGGTGACCTTAGTAGACCAGCATTTTGGCATGGTTGCCACCCTCCCATTTGCCAGGCTGTCCCCCCTTTACACAGAGAATTACCTCTATTGTGCTAGTACCAATATTCTGCCACTGGTGTCCACATGCCAAGAATTTCCTCAAGCATGCCAATATTTTTCCACGGGTGCCCTATGTGTCATGAATTACCTCTAGTATGCCAGTACCAGAATTTTACTTCGGTGCACTTTATGCCAAGAATTACCAGCAGTGTGGGCGTGCCAGCTTTTTGTCACAGGTGTCTGTCATGCTAAGGATTGCTTCAAGTATGCTAAAGCCTGTATTTTGCTCTGGGTACCTCTATAAGACAACAATTACTTTAAGTATGCCAGGGCCAATGACAAACTCGCAAGTATATCACATTCTCGCTCACATACTCACACTCATTCTCTCACTCACACCTGCCCATATACATTCTTACACTCTTTTACACCCATTTACACTCATTCATTCTCACCGATGTACATGCATTTACTCTTAATCTCACTCATTTATACTCACTGACACTCAAGCCTAGGTTTACTAAAGCTTTGTTTTAGTTCTCATAACCAATCTAGCCAGGCTGCCAAGACAGCTAGGTTAGGGCACCGGGGGGCGGCAGACCACCACTATAAGCAGACGATTCCTCGAGCCCCATCCAGCCATCCATCAACCATTCAGTTAGGGCCCCACTCTAACAGGAGGCACGGCTCCAAAGAGACAGGCTCGCCCCTCCCCCCCCAAGTTATTACAACCAAAGGACCTTGACGAGGCACCTAATCATTGGACTGTCTGTTGCTTTCGACCAGCCCATATTTGACTTAATTCAACTTTTCCTTTCCTTCTATACTGCCCAAAACCTATTTCTCCTACTCTGAAAGCCGTTTTTTCCCAAAATTGTACAATTTATTGACTGATGCAATCCAATCATGGGAGACCGGAGTCTGGGGGAGCGTCAATTTTAGGTGTATCTCTCATCGTGCCAAAAGAATTATCACAAATAACATATACCTCTGCTCTTTAGTCAAATTTACTGACCAATCATCCCTTAGATTAGTTCCAAATATTACTACCGGGAGAGTTACCTTAATATCTGGACTCACCACACCTCTGATGACCTCCACTATATCCATCCAATAGCGATCAAGCTTCGGATAATTCCAAAACATATGGATATCGTCAGCCATTTCTTTGTTGCGTCGTGGGCAGCATTTCTTTTCCTTCCCCAGGGTGGTTATCTTCTCTGGAGACCAATATACCCTATGCAAAGTAAAAAGATATATTTTTTTCAATGTGGCCAATTTAACTACATCCCAAAGAGTAGCAAAAGATACTTGCCAGAGATTGCTGATGTCCAGCGAGGTTATTTCCTCGCTCCATTTCTTAGCTGGCAATAAACAGGGGTCTTCTCCCGCCTCCGTAAACATTCAGGACCAGAGTGCAATCTCCTTGCGATTCACAGAATTATAGCATAGTTTCTCCTCCCAAATACCATCCTTTTGCTCTACTCTGGGGAGGACACTTGCCCAGCTCGCCAATTGATAATATTTAAACTTGGAAACCATGTTTTCAAATAACTCAGCGAACATATCCCATGGTATCAATTCCTGCTCTATCAAAATTTGCCCCATCAAACCACCCCTTTTACCCGTAGTGAAAGAGATAATCTATCCTGAAGACATTCTGGGGTGCCGAATGAGTCCCATAGCGGCGCAAAGGCATTATAATATGGTATGCCTAATTCTCGTCGAGTCTGGAACCATATCTTACATGCTGCACTAAGGCACTTTCATCTGACCTTCTTAAAGTATTTTGGGTGTCCATATTTATATAGAAAGTAGTCGTCTGCCTCCAAGGTACCAATCATAACTTTGTGGTACGGAGTATAACTAAGTCAATCATTCAATAACCTCCTTATATTTTTAGGGTGGAAGGCCATATAGTATTTGTACAGGTCCAGAGTGACTATTCCCCCTTGATGCTTCTTCCTGGACAACTTCCCCCAGGCAATTCAGACTCCCCTTGATGCCCAAATGAAAGAAGTCAAATCCCCCTACAGCCTTCTGAACCATGTTATTTTAAATTCTAATGGGATGGCGTTGAATAAAAAGGTGAATTTCAGTAAAATAAGCATTTTCAGGATGGTCGATTTGCCTAACGAGGATAGTGGGAGTGCAGCACACAATCTTATTAATTTCTTTGTAGATAACCATACTTTATGAAAATTCTTCCAGGCCATCTCCTCCAAGTCTGCAGTAATCTGATCCCCCAGATATCTAACATCTTTCTTTACCAAGGGAAAGTCATAAAGAGTATTCCAGCACATTATCTCTGTCTTCTGTTGGTTAACCAGATACCCGGACACCCTACCAAATTCTTCCAAAACACACCAAATATTTGGCTAATGAGACTCTCAAATTGCAAGTGTATATCATGAGATCATCAGCATACAGTGCTACTTTTTTTATCCCACTCTCTGAAATGAAACGGTATTATGTTTTGGTTAGACCTAATCATCAACGCCAAAGGATCAATAGATAGATTGAATAGAAGAGGAGAGAGTGGACAACCCTGTTGGGTACCTCTCTCTATTTTGACTTTTGTCGATAGATTACCGTTCACCAGTACCCTTGCTACCGGGTCCTTATATAATGCATCTATTGCTTTAATAAAAAAGCCACCAAATCCATTTTTCTCCATAACTCTCAATAAAAAGGGCCAGCTAACCCAATCAAAAGCTTTAGCGGCATCTATGGTGAGAATCGCAAGAGGGTGACCATTCAATTGAGCAAGATCTATTGCATTAATCAATTCATGGGTCCATTCAAACAGGTGTCTACCTCTAATAAAACCCTTCTGATCACTACGTATCAAAATATCAACTGCCCCAGCTAGCCTTTTCATTAAAATGGGACTATAGATCTTATAGTCTAAATTAAGCAAGGAAATAGGTCTATAGGATTCACATTGTGTAGGGGTCTTTGTTTTGTTTCAAGATCATTGTGATCGTGACCTCATTCCATGACCTTGGCACTGGAGAAATTCCAAGAAAAACTTAATTCATTAATTCTAGCATGATATTGGCCACCTCGTTTGAGACAAGCTTATATAGTTGATTAGGTAGGCCGTCAGGGCCCACAGATATCCCCCTTTTCAAAGACTTTAACGTTTCCTGGAGTTCCTCCATAGTTATTCTTGCTTCTAATGCCTGTCTTGCTGTCTCATCTAAGGCGGGCAACGGTATTGTATTCAAGTATTCCCTGATCTGATCATCAGTTGCCACCGCTTCCTCTGTGTAAACTTTTGAAAGAAAGAGACAAACGCCTGTTCTATCTCTAATTCATCGGTGGAGCGGTCTGCCTTGCCTTCAATTTGGAGTGCGGCGGGTCTATTCCTGGACTGATCTACTTTAGTTGTCCAGGCTAACAACTTTCCGCACCCCTCTCCATACTCATAATGTGCTAGTCTACTGGCTTCCCATCTTTTCCTGATCTTTGCATCTAAAAAGTCCTCTAATTCCGCCCATCTTTCCTTCAACTGACAGTCCAGTGTGCTCCCTGTCGGAGCGTTCAAAATCATATCACCCTGAGCCTGTAATTCCAAGATCGCAGACTCAACATCTCGGAGTCGTCTCTTCTCTTCTCTGAGTTTGTATGCGGAAATACTAACTAATCTTCCTCTGATAAATGCCTTGTATGTGTCCCATACTACCTGCAAATAGGCAGATCCATAATTAGATCCCCAAAAAAATTTAGAATCTTGTTTTAGCCCTTCAGTAGTTATATCATCTGCCAACAAGATCCAATTTAGAGTCCACCTGGTGGAATTAATCAATGTATCGTAGGTCATGTGTATTTTAACCACCAAATGGTCAGATAAATGTCACAGGGTGTGAGCCACATAGACTATTATGGCTAAAAATGAAATCAATCCTAGAACTATGCCCATATTTTTTATTATGAAAGGTAAATCTTAAACACCCACTTGCTTGACTGTGCCAAATATCTACCAAACCCAAATCTTCCAGGGTCTGTTTTACCCAACACCTTCTTCTAGGGAAATTCACCGTACCTCTAGTTGTAGATTTATCCAGGATTAGATCTAGCAGAATACTAAATCCGACACCTAAGACCACCGGGTATTTGGAAAGAAGTAATTGATTGAAAAGGTGCTGGGTCATCCGAATTAGGGCCATAGTAACCTGCGACCACAAACCAAGTTCCTCCAACTTTAATCTCTGTTATCAACCATCGCCCCTTGGGATCCATGACCACCCCACCCAGAGTTACTTGTGTAGTGTTTTTGGTTAGGATGGGCCTAGTCCGTACCACTTCCGTCTGTTTTGTAACCACGCAATGATCTGTCCATCTGAATTCTTTGAGTATTTCTCTCCAATGGCCTTGCAATAGATGGGTTTCTTGTAAAATAATTACTTCTTCGTCTACCCTTCCCAGCAACTCTAGGATTTTCCGCCTTTGACCACTTACTCTAAGGCCATTGACGTTCCATGACAGGACCCTCTAAAGGCCTACGCTAGTACTTAAAATTATAGTGAAGGCTGGGGTTTACACCACTAAGGACAAGTCAAAAGGTAACCTGCTTCAGTAGCTTACATTTTCTGAGGACCATATATATTTTTTTATTTTCTCCCTCAAATGCTCCCACACCTGGTGCTACTCTACTTACTCTAAAATTAGATTGTGCCCTTCTCTGACCCTCCCTCCCTCTACCCTGAGGAACCTTCCCTGCTTCCATTGGCGTAGGGTACTCCTTTTCAGACTCCCAGGAACTTCGGCGATGCAATATAAAGAATCACTCCACTGCGTTCATCTGCTCTGAAAAGGAGCACACTTCATCAGGTTCTCTTATGTTGTACGTCTTATTGTTCCACATAATTCTAAAAGCTGCAGGGAATCGCATCTGGACAGTTGCCCCCAATGTTCGAAGATCTTTCATATATTTCCCCAGGTCCCATTGTCTGTCCTGAGTTGCCCTAGGCATATCCGACCTTATGCAAAAAAAAAACAGTCCCCTTTAATAAACCTATTTGTTTTTAAAGCCATGTCAATTTTTTTTCCTTTATGGAGTAAGATTTGAAATTAACCAAAATTTTCCTGGGGTTTTTCCTATATTTTTTTTTTTTTTGTAGGGATCTCGATGCACTTTTTGGACGTCCTCCTCCAGATTCATATGCTGTAGGTTTGGGAAGAACTCTGATGATTGATATCACAAAAGCTTTAATATCCTGTCCTTCAACCTCCTCTGGGACATTCAAAAGTCTAATATTGTTCCGTTTCATGTTATTTTCTAAGCTCTCCAGCCGCTCTTGTAGCATATTTTCCCCTGACTTTAGCTGCTGAATATCTTGTTTGATAGAAGTTACTTGGGTAGCCAACTTTCTGACTGTATTTTCCAAAAGTGTCATATTTTCTGTTAATGTATTTTTTTTGGTTTCCATAATTTCACATGATGCTCTGATACTTGCTTGGTTCTGCTCAGAGATCAAGAATTTCCCTCTAATATCTTCCGTTAACGCAGTAAGGAGGTCGGAAATCTCACATACGTCAATGTCCATAGATTGTGCATTTGTAGGCGAAACTATAGGACTTGGTAGCAAGCTTGATAAAGGGGTCTGTGTAGAATTTCTATTTTCTTCAGGAGGGAAGGAAGTGTCTGTAAAACCATTCCCTAACGAGCCAAGGACTCTTTCTATGCCCCCCCTCATAGTTTCCAATGATAGTCTCCTTACCCCCTAAGGAGCAATCATTGCTGCCTTGCATAATGCCCAACCCTTTGAGCCCCACTTTAAAGAGTGAAAATAAAGGTGCTTCTATGTGGGGGATTCTTGTAGCAGTATTTTTTCCTAAATACAATACCCCTGGCAGCCCCTATGATTTGGCTGCTTCAGTTTGTCCTTGGTGGGGTCCTCCGCCCTCTGGGTGATCAGGGTTTGTACAGCCCTTTGTTTATCCTTGAGGCCCACCCAGTGGTTATTTGAGGCTTAATACTGACCCCTCCTTACCTTTGCACTTTTTATGAGCGAGGTGTGCTGCGTTGTGAATACTTCCCTCTGACACTTTCTTTAGACGTGCCTGTCTATGCGTCATGCCTTCTCTGAAGCCAGGGCTCCCCGCCCTGGGTTCATCCAACGCCCAGGCTGTGAGTCCCCACTCAGAGGAAAAGTCCAGGTGAAGGGAGCCAATGGTGCTGCCTCCTTTCCCACAGAAGTGAAAGATTGCAGGGAAGCGACGTCCCCGGGTTACGCTCTGGGCTGCTTCGAACCACAGCCCAGAGCCACGAGAGACCGTCTCCCGCCCCTGTGGCCCGACTGGCAAACTCTGATCTGTCTCCTGCCATGATCCCTTCATGCATGAAAAGGTCAGGCAAAACTGTGCGCTTAACTTGCGGTGTGAACTGGCAGATTGTGCACTACTGCCATTGAGGTTCCTGAGAGCCCGCGACCTCCTTTCTAACTCAGCCGCCATGTTCCTCCTCCGAAAAGGGGGCTTACTTCACTTTTGTGCCACAAACACAGTGCAAAGTGTTAAGTGTGGATTTACTATTCAATGCAAATCAGGATTTGTGTTGATGGTATCCCAAGGTCATGTAATGTTGTGCTATGCTCTGCTTTGCATTATTTTGCATTGAATGGTTGGTTTATAGGTGGTGTATGGGAGTTACCATGCAACCCCTTCGTTGGTTTAACGCAAGCACCCCATCTACAAACTTTGATGGACATCTCCTCGATGCAGGCCTAACAAGGAAAAATGCTTTAATTTCTCTGTGTTTTTCCAATTTTGCATGTGTTCTTCATTGTACAGCACACATACGAAGTAAGAAAAACCTCAAAGGATAGTTGTTGTACGGGAAGGGACCCTAGCAGTACAAAGTCTGTGATTCAGAGAATGCCCACATTATTTCTCTCTCCCTTTGACGCAAACCAACAAGTTTGGAGTAGCAATGCCTTGCACTAAAGAATAATAAATCTGAGCCTCAGTGTCCAACAGCCTCACTCACTATCTGTCATTGACGTACGCTCCCTTTTACTCACACACATGTTTACACATGCAGACACACATACTTGCACATTCATATGCTCTCTCTCACATAAACGCACACGCAAGCACGCACACAACATACATTTAAAAGCACTTACCACAACTGCCACCAAATTTCCCTTTCCACCTAAATGTGCTCCATTTTTTGTTATAGTAATAGTGAATAATACAGTATTGTTCACTATTAGTACAATGCAAAATAGGCAGAAAATAAGGAATGCAGAGCCAACCCTGTGTTCTTGGCATTGATTTTGCCACTTTGAGGCCAGGGGTAACAAGGGGCTAGCCAGGGGTTGCAGCTACAAATCCCTGGTGACCCTTTAATGATGTCCATGGAGTACAGGAGGACTGAGCTCAAAAGGACAACAAGTTACAGCTGCATGGAGATAGGGGCACAGAGAGCAACTAGTGGAGGCAGCATCAGCAGTGGCTCAGGCCTTTAGATGCTTGTTAGCTTCACTGCAGACCCACACTGGATGGTAGTCACACCATTTCCTCAGTGCGTCTGTGAGCAAGGCACTGCTTGTTTTCACTTCTTTTTTATGGCTGGTGGCACCCAGAGTGTGGTGGAGCAGGCCGTCAAGGAATGGCCTGATAGCATATTGCAGCTATCAAGCCCTCCATGAAAGAAAAAATACAGGAGGTGCAGGGTAGCAATGCATGAGCTGGTAGATGAGCACACAAGGAGAGTTTTAGGAGGCAGGAATATCAAGGACAAAGGTGCACATTGAGTGAGAGCTCAAGAGAACGCATTCATCCCCGTGGAGTGCTTAAAGGAAAAAAAAAAGTAGCTCCCTGAAAGAGAGCAGTGGGAAGATAAAAAGTAATTCAATTGAAAGGATGGTAACAAGGCTATGCTAAATGGAAATGACAAGCACAAGAAGAGGAAGACAAGCCATTGAATACGAAGCAGGCACATGAGAGTGACTGTAATGTCAACAATCGGTAAACAATGGCTGTACTCTAAGCCCACTTTAAGTTCCGCAAACATACAGGTTGCTCTGTCCGGTAGGCTTCACATAAGAATAAACCACAAAGAAAGCAACATACAGCAATTTCATGAGTTCAAAAGAGAATTCGCAATGTGTGAAAAAATAATTATGGAACACATTAAGTAGCATAGGATCAACCTCATTAGGCAGTACCAGTAGTAAACATAATAATGACAATTGTGAGGCTGTACAGGTGATGCCCAGGAATTTTAATATACAAACAAACTAGAAGCTGAAGGAACCATATTTTAAAAGAAACCTGTCTAATTCCCTCAGTGGATCTACCCAAATCAGCAATCAATGTTTTTACTACCAACACCTGGCGTTTTTTAAGGCCTGTTGTTAGCCAAAACCTTTTTGATTTTACGAAAAATAATCGTATAACATAATCATTTAACGAGGCTTTCAGTCAGCCCTACTCATCCATTGGTGTGTTATGGTGTCATTCACATTTTATTTCCAACCCACACAACATACAGCATGGGGCAATGGCTCAGGCCACTTTAGCCACTGGCCGGCTTTACTGAAAGTGACGGCATTCTGGCCGTTTGCGAAGAGCACAACCACACACAATGTAGTTCCCTTAAATGCCAGGGAGTAGTTTGGCAATATGTGTTTTTTGAGACAAAAAACTGTATTTGTTTTTATCCAATTTATTATTTAGACTAATGAATGCCCGGCTGCTTCTTTTACAAAACTCATGACAAAAGTAACAAAGCATTGACAAAGTCAAAAGCCTAGCAGCTAACACCGGGAGTACTGGCTTTTTCTTCTATGTGAACAAAAAGATGTATTTCAGACAAGTATTGGTAAAACCAATATGTCTTTCCTGTGTCAGATCTATTGGCTTTGTCAATGTCTTTTTAGCCATGTTGTACAGCAGTGTGGCTGCTTTGTAGCATGGTTGAAAGTAAAAAAAATAGTGCTATGACGTGGGCAGTGCTAACCACAAGGATAGGTGATCCGTTTTCCTATTATGTGATTATTCTCTGCCTTCACAAAAAAATCTAAAGCCTTCAGGAACAAATAACAATAATAACTTCTCAGCAAGCAGAAAACAACAAGCAGTGAACATACACTTTTATGTAGCCATCGATTTTAATGGGGGCAGGTGATGTGAGCTAAAGGCTGAGGGTCGTGGGCAAAACAAAGATTTCACAATAGTAACAAAAATAAATGACAACTCCCATTCATAAATAAGTGTGAGGTCTGAAATCTGGTTGTCTAAAGCGAGAAGGATCATGGCATGGCTGTGATGTCTGAAACTCACAAATGCATAAAAGGCATTCAAAGAAAAAAACTTGCTTGTTTAACTATCTTGCATCTGAGCTGAAGTTTACTGTGTTGACCATACATGAAGGCGGAGCCAACAAGACCAAGCAGAGAACTGAGCGCAGAGCTGTCTTTCCACCATCTTGAAACCCATTGGTGTGACTTTTGGGTGCTTCTTTTTCTTGCAGGACAGGAGGGAGAAAGCAAAGAAGGGGGAGGAGCCAGGGGGTGGGGCTAACAGGGCAAGGAACAACAGGGGGTGGGTCAGGGTGAACGTGACAAGCAACACAGGATAGGTGGAGCAGGACAAGCAACAATGCAGGGGGGTGGGGGGCAGGAAGTGGGGGTGAAATTATCTCTGGAAGCTCTGAGCAGTGGAAGAACACTAAGCAATCCATGTTTACTTGCACCATGCTCCAGGCTAGGGTCAAAAACTTTAAGAGGAAATGAAGCTGGCACTTCCTAACCAAAGAGAAGCAAGAAAATGAGACTGCTGATGAAGTCAACCAATGGTAAGCAATGGTTGGGCTCTGTACCACCAGCAAGAAATCAAAATGTCTTGCAAGGGCAGCCGTTTCAGGTGAGGCCAAAATATAAGGCATGGGGCGGGATGGAGGGGAAAAACTATCAAAGAGGTAAAGGTGCCCGCCAAACATACCCAAGAGCCCTAGGGTGAAAGCAGGAGAGTATTTAAGAGGGGGGAAGTGATGTGTCCTGTCTTAGAAACAGCCTTTACCGCGCAAGTATTTGCACTTTTACTACTCAGTACTTTACTACACAGGTAAACTATATAATACATTTTAGTAGCGTAATTTGGATGTTATTTAAAACACAAAGGGCCAGATGTACAAAGCATTTTTCCGGTCTCAAACAGCCCGATTCACAGAATAGGGCCATTTGCAACCAGAAAATAGCTTATTCACATTTACAAGTTGCAAGTTGTCCCTTCCAAATACCGCATCAGTAAGATATGTATTACTGTTTTGTGACTGAATTCTGGATGCAAAACAGTAATGCTTTACCACCATTGTAAACGTGGTGGTAACCCATTGGCAAATGGGAAGGGATCCATGTGGGACCCCTTCCCCTTTGACAATGTTAAAAAAATATTTTTAAAATCATGCAGTGGTCTCACAGACTCAGCGATGGGTACAGAGAAAGGGGAGAAAGAGTGCTTTTTAGAGAATAGGGGTCAGTTGAGGTAAATGAGGGGTCAGAATCCCTTTCAAATGGCCACCGAGCATGCAGAGGCTACTCGGTCCAACCATGGTGGTTAAGTCCCTTTACTCCTGATTTCCCGGCCCCTGACCTGCAAGGATCCTGCTCACCTGTACCAAGTACCCCTTCTACACTTGACGTGTGATAGCTGTGATCGAGCATTCAAGGCTACCCAGTAGGCATACAGACAATCAGTATATGCACTAATCACACCTATTCTGAACAGCAGTGCTCTATCTCTGTACTGTACCCTTCCCAGGCACACCTACATCTTAGCACAGAGCCACTACTCCTGCACAGCACTCCACATCTACCTGTTATAGGACAAGGGTGAGCTAAGCACACAACAGTGGAACATGTTTTATAGGTGAGTGAGTCTGTAGGACTCACTACAGTGACACAGGGTAACAAGCATTGGCGAAGCCATAGGTTTCACCTTTGCAAACTCTAGCTTTTGTCAATGCTTCTTAGATATGTTATACAATATCACTGCTGTGCAGCATGTGTTAAAGTAAAAAAAAAAGCAGTATGATGTGTTCAACACATACACATGTTGCAGAGCGGCGCTAGCTGTTGTACAGCATGGTTTTAAGTTTTTTTTTTTTAAAGCTATGGGAAGGCTAGGACTGGAAACGATTATATGTAAATGGCATAAAAAAGGGCCAGGCTCTATAGCATGGATTCACGTGAGCACTGGTGTTGGGGGAGGGGAAGGCAGAGAGTCGCTGTCCAATGAGAAGTAAGAAAAGGAAAGCGACGTGGGAGCCAACCAAATGTTGGTAACAGAGAAGTACATCAACCAAAAAATAATTGATTTCCTAATCTTTCCAATTTTTACACTTAACAACTCCAAAGTATAACATGCTTATTGTTCCTTGCAAGTGTCATTTGTGGCTTGCCGTATCTACGCTAGGAAAGGTAAAAAGATTATTAATCATACAAAGCAACAGTTCTATATCACAAGCGTCCGACATAAGGACTTGTTTTTATGAATCGACCACAATCTGCGAGATATCACTCATAGAGAGCTGTCAAATCAGTTTGAAAGCATAGTACATTTTAAATGTTTGCATCTGTCAGAAATAACACTTTTACTGCTCCAAAATAACTTCTTTGAACAAACAATGTCAAATCAAACAGGCATATTAATGTATTGGAAAACTGCAACATTCCCCCCCATCTCCACAGAGGACAAGCAAGATGTGGTCTGCCACACAATATATAAGAACCCGAAGTGCATATGAAGCGTGGTGACACTTTTTTTTTATGTTAACACGTAAAAGGCACATCGCATACTTATGCCCAGATTTATGTGAAAGTGGCGCAGCACGGTACTGTGCCAAAAATAGCAGCACCACGCTGCACCACTTTAGAAACATAGAGGTGCGTCGTATTTAGAGGAATAGGGCGCACCCCTGTATTTCCCCCTGCACTGCCTCTGAATTAAGCTGCATAGCCCCAACGAAGGCATCCTTGCACCATAGTGCAAGGGTGGCTGCGTTGAGGGGACAGAGTGTTCATGTGCAGGAAGGTGTGCCTTCCTGCACATAAACAGTCTATAATGGCGATTTGGCATTTCCACGTGCGCTGCAGAAAAAACCAGCACAGATAGAAGTACCAAAGCGTAATTTTGAATGATTGTTTATGTGCAGGAAGGTGTCCCTTCCTGCACATAAACAATCGTCCATGGCATTTTGATTCTTCTATGTGTGCTGCAGAATGCAACACACATAGAAAAAGCTAAAAATTAGGAGGAATAAAAGCATCCCTCCACGTTTTGCCATGCTAACGCCACCCCTGGGGTGGCATTAGTTTTTGTCACTGCCTCAGACCTAGGACAACTCATAAATCTGAGGCAGAGTCAAAAACAATGGGTGTTGCGGTGGAACACCCACCACAAAACCTATTGCTCGCCCCTCTGATGCAGAAAACTACGTTGGAGGGACCCATATTTACAAGGAGACGTAACGCCACAAAATAGTGGTGTTACACCTCCTTGTAAATATGGAGCAGTGCTAAGCGCCACTGGAGCGTCACAAAAAGTGACACTAGGAGCTCTTAAATATGCCCCTTATTCTCTGTGCGGTACACATTGTTACTTTCTGTGTGTTTGGACTTACCTGCCTCAAAAGCATGCATGACCTATTCAGTTATTTAAGAGTTTTTTGTGCTGGGTACCGATTGAAGAGGCTGGTGAGTGCTGTATCCCAGAAGCCTAACCCGCAGAATCATTACATTTTATGTATGTTTGTGTGCCCATCTCATAAACTGTGTTTCATGTCACACACATTGGGGGTTATTCCAACTTTGGAGGAAGTGGTAATCCGTCCCAAAAGTGACGGTAAAGTGACGGATATACCACCAGCCGTATTACGAGTCCATTATATCCTATGGAACTCGTAATACGGCTGGTGGTAAATCCGTCACATTTGGGACGGATTACCACCTCCTCCAAAGTTGGAATAACCCCCATAGTATCAAGAAATAATGAAGCCAGTTGTGTTAATAAACCACGTAATAAGGAAGACTTTAGTTTTTCCAGTGCTACAGATTTTCCGTATACAAAAGTAGAGACAGAGAGAGAATGAATAAGACAAAGAAAGAGAGAATAATAATGAATCAATTTGCCCAGGATCACCCAATACAGCTACCTCAGGGACGCCAAAGTTTGAATTGAGCTCTCATCTGGGGTTCTGTTGGTGATTAAGCTACTACACCACGCACAGGGTTAGGCTAAGCATACTAAGCAGGGAATGCTCTCAACAGGCAGGTGGTTGAGATGACCTTAGAGATCCTCAGTCCATTCATTTCATCCATGCATGAGATCAGAAATGAAGAAGTACCGTAATTTCTTTCTTGATAGCCTATACACATGGGGCATATTTAGGAAAAGTGGTGCTGCACTCACGTTTCTTGCGCCCTTTAGTGCCCCCCTACCACCACCATGTGTGCAGTTTAGAGGGCAATAGCGTCAATATTTTTGACGCTATTAATGTACTCCTCAGGAGTAGCACCAACATTTTGGTGCTACTCCTGCAGAGTACATAGGAGCCCACTGTATTCAATGGCATGTCCCCTTTTAACACATGTTCTGAGCTGGCGTTAAAAGTGCCGAAAAAAATGATGCAAGGAAATCTGTTAGATTTCCCTGCACCATTTTTTTCACCCTCCCCCCGCACGAGGGAATGCTCCCTTTGCATACATTATGGTGGTCATTCTGACCTCGGCGGTAAAAGGCGCCTACCGCCGGTCAGAAATCCTCCATAATTCCGCCGCGGTCGCGGTAACCCGCCACGGTCATTCTGACCCGCAGCAGCCAAACCTCCGAAAATCCGACAGCCACAACAGACCGCCAGACCAGCGGTCGGCGGAAAGTGGAGGTGACCAAACCTCCACCGTCACGCCAACAGAAATACGCCCATGCCATTACGACCCACGAATCCACGCGGTGGTCATTCAAACGCGTTTTTCCATTGGCGGTACACACCGCCGCGGTCAGAATACACACAAACGAACAAAACTCAGCCACATTGGCCGATTTGAATTCCACACACCTGATACACATACACACACCACTCCCACACACACAATACAATATAAAACACACACCCACATCACCCACAAACCCCTACGACAAAAAATTCCGAAACAAGCACTGAGAGACACATCAGCGATCACAGAATACCATCACACAGAGGCACACTACACCATCACCCACACAATATCCACACACAAAACAACACACACCACCACACTCAACACACTTAACTACACATACTCCACACCACACATCATACACACCACTCCATGGCACCCCAAAGACAGCCCCGCTTCTCAGACGAAGAACTCAGGGTCATGGTGGAGGAAATCGTTCGGGTAGAGCCCCAGCTCTTCGGCACACAGGTCCAATACACCAGCATTGCCCGGAGGACGGAGCTATGGCAGAGGATTGTCGACAGGGTCAACGCTGTGGGACAGCACCCCAGAAATCGGGAAGACATCAGGAAGCGATGGAACGACCTACGGGGGAAGGTGCGTTCCATGGTATCCAGGCACAACATCGCCGTGCAGAAGACTGGCGGAGGACCCCCACCTCAACCCCCACAATTTACAACATGGGAGGAGGAAGTCTTGAACATCCTGCATCCTGACGGCCTCGCAGGAGTCGGCGGAGGAATGGACACTGGTAAGTTGAAGCTTCACTACTGCTTCCCCCCCACCTGCATGCCAAATCATACCCCAACCCTCACCCCCATCCTCGAACCCCACCCTCACCCCCACCCCCACCCCCATCCTCACCCCCACCCTCACCCTCACCCCCACCACCATCCTCACCCCCACCACCATCCTCACCCCCACCACCATCCTCACCCCCACCCCCAGCACACCTATTCCCTGCCAATGTCTCACCATTACAACCCACACATCCCAAAACCTAGGCCTGCATGCGTCCACTAAGCATGGACACCCATCACCAAAGCATGCCCAATGCATATACACATCCCCCCCACAAGCCACCCTCACCAAAGCCCCCCACACACGAATGCCAGCACTTGGGGACACGGGAACCCACAGATACACCCATATGGCACACATTGAAACTATAACCATACCTCTATACCCCTGCAGGACCCGACCGCCAACACACCGCCACGGAGGGCCCAGAATTCTCCACACCCCCCCACCCAAGAGGCCGTCAGCGATGACAGCAGCTCTGTCGACCTGGACACCGATGACCAGCCCGGACCATCGGGGACCTCTGGACAGTCGGTTCCCCTCAGACAGCCACAGGCCACTACAGACCCAAACCCCTCTGGGAACACCAGCACAGCTCCCACCCAGCGGCCCATGCCTCTGTCTCCAGGGCGCGTCAATCTGCGGTGTGTCTACCACTACAGGGCACCCAGGATAACCCACCACCCCAACAACAACAGGGACCTGGGGGCAGTGGTAGTGGGCACACCGGCCAGGGGGCAGAGGCCCAGGGAAACAGGGCAACTCGGAGCGCAGCTGTGCGACAGGGGGGGGGACGGGCCCAGGGAACCCACTCTCCACGAGGTCCTCACCACCATCATGGGAGCATACAACCGCTCCCAGGAGACGATGGCGACGGTACTGGCCCGGTTCCAGGAGATCCAGGTACTGCAGGAGGAACACTATCGGGGGTACAGGGAGGACATCAGAGCCCTCACCTCCACCCTGGTTACCATGGTCGGGCTGCTGCAGGACCTCATCAACACCAGGACGGACACTCAACAACAACAAAAGGCCCCTGCCACTAGCCTGGACCAAGAACAGCCAACCACCTCCGCCGGCGCTAGTGGTCAGGAGGCCCCCGCACAACAGCAGCCCACCAGACCCCCACCTCCTGCAGGAGAAGAACCACCCCGCAAGAGGGCCCTGAGATCTCGCAAGAAGACAGAGTAGGATGTCAAGACCCCCGCCAGCAAAGGATACCACCTGATGTCATCCCACTGTCCCACATTGTCACCCTGTCCATCCTTGAACTGCCCATGCTCCATCTCTCCACAGGCCTCTGGACAATGCACCTGTGTGACTGTTACTCTGGACTCTGCCATGGACATTCCTTCACCATAGCCCCCACCCACTTGGAACCACCCATCCCATTTTGAGCACTGAAATAAACACCCATTTAGCACAAAACTATCTGGAGTCTGGCTGTGATTTCAAAATATTGTAATTGACATGACAGTGCAAATATGTCCTTGTACATAGTGAAGTCAACAAACAGCTGCCACAAAGCTGTAGTCCATGGGGAAACGAAGCACAGGACTCGTAGTGGGGACCCCAGATCTGAAATAGGGAGGGAAAAGCCACAACTCAGTCATCATACACTGGGGCAAATAGACAGGCAGCAGAGATGCAGGAGAGTATTTCACATTCACTAAATTATGTTTGAATTGTTACCTGTGTCCTATTGGAAGTACTGTTCAATGATTCTGTCCCTGTTGTCTGTTTCAGCCCCGTCGTCTTCCTCCTCGTCACTCTCCACAGGTTCCACAGCTGCCACTACACCACCGTCTCGACCATCCTCCTGCAGGAAAGGCACCTGGCGGCGCAAAGCCAGGTTATGAAGCATGCAGCAGGCCACGATGATGTGACACACCTTCTTAGGTGAGTACATTAGGGATCCACCTGTCATATGCAGGCACCTAAACCTGGCCTTTAGGAGGCCAAAGGTGCGTTCGATCACCCTCCTAGTACGCCCATGGGCCTCATTGTACCGTTCCTCTGCCCTGGTCCGGGGATTCCTTACTGGGATCAGTAGCCACGACAGGTTGGGGTACCCAGAGTCCCCCAATAGCCATACACTGTGTCTCTCTAGCTGTTCCATCACGTAAGGGATGCTGCTATTCCTCAGGATGTAGGCGTCATGCACTGACCCAGGGAACTTGGCATTTACATGCGAGATGTACTGGTCAGCCAAACACACCACCTGGATGTTCATGGAATGGTAACTTTTTCTGTTCCTGTACACCTGCTCCCTGTCTCTTGGGGGAACCAAAGCCACATGGGTCCCATCAATGGCACCAATGACGTTGGGAATATGTCCAAGGGCGTAGAAATCACCCTTCACTGTAGCCAATTCGCCCACCTCAGGGAAAATGATGTAGCTCCTCACGTATTTCATCAGGGCAGACAACACTCTGGATAACACCTTCGAAAACATGGGCTGAGACATCCCAGAAGCAATTCCCACTGTTGTCTGAAATGACCCACTTGCCAGGAAATGGAGTACTGACAGGACATGCACCAGAGGGGGAATCCCTGTGGGTTGGCGGATGGGGGACATCAGGTCGGGCTCCAGCTGGGCACACAGTTCATGTATAGTGGCACGGTCAAGCCGGTAGGTCAGGATAATGTGGCGTTCTTCCATTGTCGACAGGTCCACCAGCGGTCGGTACACGCGAGGATTCATCCGTCTCCTCGCCAAACCCAGCGGACGGTGCCTAGGAAGGACAACATGGAGCACAGAGTCAAGCAACCCACAGGTACGTACTCACAGCTTGCACAGTAAACGATTCTCTATGCAGTGAATGGCGTGTCTGAGTGGCTATGCAAGGCCTAGGCCTGTGTGACGCAGTTGAAATTGAGCCATGTGGACCCTCGAAATGGCGGCTGCCTGACCTGTGAAGTGTGACAATGGGATGTGAGGTCAATGCGCTGGCGTGGCACACCGCGGCGGTCGGCGGGCGAAGACCGCGGCGCGAAGCCGCATTGGTTAACATTGAAGCCTATGGGTTTCAGGAGCCAATGGCGAAGGGCGCCGGCGGTGGCGGTACGCCCCGCCGCGGTACGCACCGCCGCGGACGTGACCGCCATTTCCTATCTACTTATCCACTTGCGACTTGAACTTTCACAGGAGAGGACCTATACTGCAAGTGTTGCTGTGACCTCGGTCTGGAAGGGACAATGGCTGCTGCGACTGGGGAAAGGGCCCCTGCCTTCACTGGAGAGGAGTTGGAGAAACTTGTGGATGGGGTCCTCCCCCAGTATGCGCTACTCTACGGTCCTCCAGACCAACAAGTGAGTTTAATTCAATATGGATTTGGGGCCACTGGCTGGCTTGGGGGCCTGGCGGGGGCCTGGCGGGGATGGGGGGCATGTTGGGCCTGGCGGGGGGCCTGGCGGTGGCCTACCCTGATTTGGATGGGCGCGTGAGGGCAGCACAGCAGACACAAGGGGGTGAGTACAAGCATCATCTACTCTGTTGTCGCGCAGTGGAGGTGTCTGGGTGGGGGAGGAGGGCTGTGGGTCCCCCTAGGCCAGGGCGATATCTGTAGGCTGGGCACCCCCGTAAGCCCCTGTGTCCCCAGCCACCACCCTCAGTAGTGTGTCAGTACAGCCATCCCTGGGCCGTGTCATCCATGGGTGCAGTTGTCAACTCTAGGCGTGTAGGGCATGTTCCACGGAATGCGTAGCGGACCCCAAGTGCGCAACTTAGTGCAGGGGGCATCTGTGTCTGTCATGTCCGCTAACTGTACCGGTGATCCATGTACTCAAAATCTCTTTATTTCTCTCTCCCCCCCCCTTTTTGTTTGTCTTTCTGTGCTTGTGTGCATCAGCATCATCAGGCGGAGGAGAAGTGGCATCGGGGCAGGAGGGAGCTGCATCTCACATGGCCCAGGAGGGCCATGCCACAGAGTCTGACTGGACCAGTGAGACGGAGGGCGAGGGGAGCTCCACAACGGGGACGACTGGACCCTGCAGCGACACAGACACGTCCTCGGAAGGGAGCTCCCTTGCGGGGGTGGCACCATCCGTGCCCCCCGCCATTACAGGTACAGCCGCCACCCAGCGCACCATCTCCGCCCTCCCAGCAGCCCCTCAGCGTTCGCCCCGTGCCCGCTCTGCCAGGAAGCCGGGCATCTCCTTCGCCCCAGGCACCTCAGGCCCTGCCCCTGTTACCCCCGCTGCCCTCAGTGAGGAGGTCATTGACCTCCTCCGAACGCTCATTGTTGGGCAGACTACCCTTTTGAATGCCATCCAGGGGGTGGAGAGGGAGGTTCATCGCAGCAATGCGTACCTGGAGGGCATTCATTCGGGTCAGGCTGCCCATCAGCGATCGTTCCAGGCTCTGGCCTCAGCACTGACGGCAGCCATTGTCCCTGTCTCCTGCCTCCCTCTACTAACTCCCTCCTCCCAGTCTCCTGTTCCTCTGCCTGTCCCACCCACACCATCAGACCAGCCTGCACACACCTCAACACCCAAGAGCAGCTCATCCAAACATAAGCACCACAGATCACGCAGACATTCACACAAGCAACATTCCGATGCAGACATGCCAACAGTCACTACCACCTCTGTGACCCCCACCTCCTCGTCTCCCTCCTCCCTCCCTGTGACGTCTACACTCACACCTTCATTCACCTCACCATCAGCCAGTGTTTCCATCACCAGCATACCCTCCACTCCAGTCCGCACACGTGCAGTCACCACCCCCACTGCCATTTACACGTCCCCTGTGTCCTCTCCCACTGTGTCTGTCACCCCCTCTTCCACACCACACAAACGCAGCCACCCACCCACCCAACAGCCATCCACCTCACGACAGCCTCCCGCTCCTGCACCTGAACCCAAAGACAGCAAACTTGTCTCGCCTACAACCACATCCTCTCCCTCCACTCCCATACCCACTGTACCTACCACTCTCCATTGTCCCAAGAAAATCTATCTCTCTACTGCTACCTTCTTTCCTGACCCTGAGCCCCCCCTCCTTCTCGTCGGGGTAAAAAGAGCACCTCAGCCACCACCAGCCCTGCAGCCCCCTTGACAAGGGTGCAGGGGTATTGGAGCCCACCAGCCCGCAGGTCTGGATCTTCGCCCAGCAGCAAGGGGACAGCCAGCCCACCCCCTGGGAAGAGGAGCAGAAGGCGGAAGGGCCGCCGCCGGAGCCCGGGTTCTATATCCCCCCAGGACACTAGCCAGCCACCGTCAACAGCCACAGCTCCAAAGGGAGGAAAGGGCCACAGACTCCCGACTAAGGAGGGCAAGGGCAGCAAGGCGGAGAAGTCAGGCAGCAGGCCTGCTGCCCATGGAGGACCCGTCACAGCTGCCCAGGAGGAGCCCGCAACCCCCATAGCCGCTGCCCCGGGAGGAACCGGCACAGCTGCCCCGGGAGAGCCCACCACCCCCATAGCCGCTGCCCAGGGAGGACCCAGCCCAGCTGGCCAGGAGGGCCCCACCACCCACAGCCCAGGTGGGCATTGAAGGAGCACCATCCCCGCTGCCCAGGAGGGCACCACCAGGCAATGAGCAGTTGGCCATAGAATGGCCGCCGTCTCCAGCACCGCTCCGCTGGGGACCGCCGTCTCAAGAACCGCTGAACTTGGCCCTTCAAGGCAAGAACCGCTGAACTGGGCCCTTCAAGGCAAGAACCACTGAACTGGGCCCTTCAAGGCAAGAACCGCTGAACTGGGCCCTTCAAGGCAAGAACCACTGAACTGGGCCCTTCAAGGCAAGAACCGCTGAACTGGGCCCTTCAAGGCAATAACCACTGAACTGGGCCCTTCAAGGCAAGAACCGCTGAACTGGGCCCTTCAAGGCAAGAACCGCTGAACTGGGCCCTTCAAGGCAAGAACCGCTGAACTGGGCCCCGCCGTCTCCAGCACCGCTCCGCTGGGGACCGCCGTCTCAAGAACCGCTGAACTGGGCCCTTCAAGGCAAGAACCGCTGAACTGGGCCCTTCAAGGCAAGAACCACTGAACTGGGCCCTTCAAGGCAAGAACCGCTGAACTGGGCCCTTCAAGGCAAGAACCGCTGAACTGGGCCCCGCCGTCTCCAGCACCGCTCCGCTGGGGACCGCCGTCTCAAGAACCGCTGAACTGGGCCCTTCAAGGCAACAACCGCTGAACTGGGCCCTTCAAGGCAAGAACCGCTGAACTGGGCCCTTCAAGGCAAGAACCGCTGAACTGGGCCTCGCCGTCTCCAGCACCGCTCCGCTGGGGACCGCCGTCTCAAGAACCGCTGAACTGGGCCCTTCAAGGCAAGAACCGCTGAACTGGGCCCTTCAAGGCAAGAACCGCTGAACTGGGCCCTTCAAGGCAAGAACCGCTGAACTGGGCCCCGCCGTCTCCAGCACCGCTCCGCTGGGGACCGCCGTCTCAAGAACCGCTGAACTGGGCCCTTCAGGGCAAGAACCGCTGAACTGGGCCCTTCAAGGCAAGAACCGCTGAACTGGGCCCTTCAAGGCAAGAACCGCTGAACTGGGCCCCGCCGTCTCCAGCACCGCTCCGCTGGGGACCGCCGTCTCAAGAACCGCTGAACTGGGCCCTTCAAGGCAAGAACCGCTGAACTGTACCCTTCCAGGCAGGAACCGCTGGCCCTTTGGCAGACGTGGCAGGGCAGGATCTGTCTCGGGCAGGGCTGCAGGATGTCCTCTGGCCAACATGCCTCCTCCAGTGGCAGTGGAGTCTGTTATGGACTGTTTGGACTGTGGCTTTGCTCTCCCCAGGATGGCCCAGTGGGCAGGCCACCCACTGTATGGACTGTTTGGACTGTGGCTTTGCTCTCCCCAGGATGGCCCAGTGGGCAGGCCACCCACTGTATGGACTGTTTGGACTGTGGCTTTGCTCTCCCCAGGATGGCCCAGTGGGCAGGCCACCCACTGTATGGACTGTTTGGACTGTGGCTTGGCTCTCCCCAGGATGGCCCAGTGGGCAGGCCACCCACTGTATGGACTGTTTGGACTGTGGCTTGGCTCTCCCCAGGATGGCCCAGTGGGCAGGCCACCCACTGTATGGACTGTTTGGACTGTGGCTTTGCTCTCCCCAGGATGGGCCAGTGGTCATGGAGTCCCCTCGTGGATCTGGTGTTGTGTACTCAAGTGGCTGAGGTGCCCCCCCTTCCCTTCCCCCTGAGGTGCCTGTCCTTTTTTCTTTCTGATGCCCCTGCAGTGTTCTCTCCGTGGAGTTCTTGTCGTGGGACTGGGCCTTGCCCCTTTGCTCAGGACCCCTGTGGTCCACGGACAGTGGTTGGACTACATTTAGTAGCTGTATATATTTTGTACATAGTTTATTTATTTATTTGGATTACTGCTGTCCATTTTTCAATATATCTGCCCGTTTGAGATCTCTTCTTTTGGTCTTTGCATTATTTCGGAAGGGGGGGGTTTGTGGGTTGTGACAGTGATCTGTGGGAATGCATTGATGTGTGTGTTGTAGTGGGTGTGGGTGGGTGGGTGTGTGCCGGTAATCTTTTCCCTCCCCTGTGTCGTAGGTGCAGTACTCACCGATGTCTTCCGCGCCGCCGGGCGTGCTCCTGGTACAGGAGCAGGTATAGGAGTGCGGGGATGACCTGCAACTCGGGTTCCATAATGCCGGAATCTCGCGTGGTGTATGTGGAGGTGAGCGTTTTCCCGTTCGTAGTCTGTTTCCGCCGTGTTTTTATCGGCGGTGCTCCCGCCCCGGAAAAGGTGGCGGATTGGTGGGTCGTGATAGGGTGGGCGGTACATTGTCTGCCGCCTGGCTGTTGGCGGGGACCGCCGCGCTGTTTGTTTGTTCCGCCGTGGCGGGCGGAGTGTTAATGCGGCGGGCTGTGTTGGCGGTTCCCGCCAGGGTCAGAATTGCATATTTGGGACCGCCGGCCTGTTGGCGGGTTGGCCGCCGCTTTATCACCGACCGCCAGGGTCAGAATGAGGGCCTATGTCTGGCGCAGGCATAATGTATCGCAAAGGGTTACAAAGTGGCGCAATGCATGCATTGCACCACTTTGTAAATATGGCATACCATTTTTGGCGCACCATTTTTGTCCTTCTTACGCCACATTAGCATAAAAAAATGACACTAATGTAGTGTTAAAATGGCGCTAAGGTCTCTTAAATATGCCCCATAGTTTGTTGTTTCTAGGAAGTAATATGCCTGGTACTGTGCAACAGCTTTGAGCGCTGTTCTGAAATATTTCAAGAGTTTCTGTTTATGCCTGTAGATTCAATGGATTAGTAGCCAATGCATTTCGAAAATGTTGTAATAGGTGTTCTGTGTTGATTCTCCTAAATCTGCCTGGAGATTTGGGCTCGTTATTTCAGTTTAACATGAGACTGAAATGTTTTTTTTCGGCTTTGCTTTTAACTCCTCTTAATGATAAGGCACAGATTCTAATTGTGACCCTGACGCTTTTTTAGCTTTAATGTATTATTACACTTGATATCTGCACAGTTCCCAGTGTGGTAATGCGGTGACGATAATGCATTTGCGTTAGTTTGACTCCTGATGAGAGACACTTTACAGGGCTGAGGGAGCAATGTGAAGATGGGACACATCTGCTTGTATGGATTGTGGCATTGAATGGAAAAAAAAGAGTACCTCAGAAGGGCGGTGCTAGTGGAAGAACACTGGTTGCCAGCCACTCATCGCCAACCGGTAATGGTACTTTGTCCAAGCTCCAAGGAACAGACAAAGCCTACAAAGCAAAGGAATGAAGTGAGGAATTGCAGCCAAATGACATCAGAGGAAGCTGCTGACCAATTAGAAGCAAGAAAGGGAGAGTGACCGGAGAAACCAACCAATGATAAGTCATGGGAATGCTGGGGGCGAGCTGAAAGCCCCTTTTAAGATTTTTTTTCCAACACAAAAGATTTCGCCTCAGCACAAGCGCTGTGCTGGCAAAACCTAAAAAGGGCCTGTGCCTATTGTTGCATTTGCTAATCCCCCACCAACACCAGGAGAAATAGCTTTGACCTTTGTGTGTCATTTTTTATTCAAAGAAGATGGCTATTGGAGTTCTAAAATTGTGTGGCGCCAGCATTTTTCGCATAAATACAGATATGCACAGTTGCCAACTGCTGCATAAATTACAGAGTTTAAACAATTGTTTGTAGTTTAAGCAAATTAAAAGTTTTTAAAAGAAGTTGAGAATAAATGGTAAAACAAAGTAGCAAACAGCATACAAACGTTATCTCAGTACTTTCCGGCTTTTAATAGTTTATGCAGGTGATAACGAGGTTGTACATAAATGATTCCCTGTTAGTATTATTGCCCTCAGTTAATAGGATAAGGAGGGGCTTTTACTGACAACAAAAAAAACATAATTTCATATTTAAAGGCAATTTAAACAGGATGAGATTAGCAATTCCTTATTTGGCAGGAACATTTTTGTTTCATTATTTGTGAAAGAACATGTAACACCACAGAAGCTACTATTAATGCAACAGTTATTTCAAGAAATCACTCAGAATACAGAACAATCCGAAACATCTTACTTCTAATTTGAAGGTCTAATGTCTTAGAACTGTACACTGCACAAACATTTTTGCTCTACGAGTTACAAAGAATAACAATAAATTGTGTTTGAAGGGATTCCTAAACAGACAAAAAACGTGTTTGTGAGTAACATTTTTAGCAGAATATGTTGCATGTGCAGTTTTCTTTCCAAGGACACATTTGCAATTTTTATAGTGCGGGGATCCATTATGTTTCAAGGCGCAGAGCAGCGAGATGAAACTGCCACATAATTTGTCTTTTCATGCAACATAACTTGGTCTACCCTTCACAAATATAATTTGGTTCCCTATTACCAATAATGAGAGTCGGTGTAAAGGGCTACAGTCATGCTTTGTTCTTGTTGGTGTACACCTATAGTCTGGATGACATTCTAAACCTAAGATTATTAGGTGTAACAAGCGAATAGGAAGATACCAAACTACGTTCTGCTGAAGTAGTTAAGCTGTTTTCACTTTGGCAGAGTAAATTCCGATTGTACGTGTGATTTAGGGTCCAAAGGTCAAGATACGTCTACTACTGTGATCAAAAAGTCAAACAATCAGTTTGGGTACAGAACTGGGTAGTCGGGGTCCAGATGATTGACTGTCAGTATCGGACCGACTACACACCTACTTGGTGGTGGATGCAGCCCTAGGACCTGCAAGATCCATGGTTCAGTCTGTAGAATGCAGTGCCGCACAGGAACAAAAAATAAAGCGCACATTGGAGGCATCCTTCTGCCCTGACTGAACGCTGCAAGTGCCCTTGGATAATGCCTACAGCAGCCCACACCTCTGACAGACAGCATGGACACAAAAGAGGACTTAGTGCTAGGAAATGGATATATCAGTAAAATGAGGCTCCAGAGCCGTGGCACCTGAAGAAGGACTACATTTAACAACACTGGCCTGGACTCCATGTGCCAGAGCGACGCTAGTGGAAGGACACTGCCTGCCAGCCACTCATTGCCAACCAGAAATTGTACTTCGTCCAAGCTCCAAGTAACAGACGAAGCAGGGGTGGGCTAAAAGCCCCCTCTAAAAAAAAAATTCCAACACAAAAGATTTTGCCACAGCGCAAGTGCTGTGTAGGCAAAACCTAAAAAGGACCTGTTCACTACTACTGATCTGTTGATATGTTATCACCACAGTTCATGTGCTGCTTAACTTTTGGTGAAGGAAGTAGCCTTTCACCAGTATGCTGGTAGCACTTTAGGTGCCACTTCTGGTCTAACAATAGCACAATCCATAAGATAGGAATATTTCATGGTGCACATGCAGGATTCATGTTTGCCTATGACAACAAAATCAGCATTATGGATCCAGGCAACAGTACAGCTGGACACTCAGGACAGGGGTACAGATCTCTTACTGTTCAGAGGACTTTTTCTATCCCAACATTGGGTTTCTGAAGGTGGCAGGCTGGACAGAACCAGTCAGCAACCATGCCACCATTAAGGTGAGCCCTGGGTACACTTGGGGATAAATCCAATACTGATACCAGTTTGGATTAATCATTCTGAGTTGTTTGATACCAAACAACCCAGGGTTCAGAGTGGCCATCATGTAGTTGGGAAACTCGTGTTGAATTGTGTCCAGCACATGTATTAAAATGCCTGCTCTGTTCACTCACTATGTTTCAGGTTTGGAAAGGATGCGGGGGCATATTGCTCATGCAGCTATGCCTTCACATATAATAAGGTGCACCCTGCCTTAGGGCTGTAAGGCCTGCCAGAGGGGTGTCTTATCCATAATATATGCAGTGTGCCATGTTGAGTTTGTTTTTTTAGGTTTGCACCAGTACCCCTAGCCTGCAATGACAGTGCTGGGGACATCTGGATGCATGGCCCTAGAGATTGGCACAATCAGTGCTGCTTCTCTCAGAGGCCTACCCCTAGTACCCCAAGCCCTGGGTACCTAAGAACCTTTTACTAGGAACTTATAGTGGTAGCCAAAGGTGAATCTAATTGTACCAACGTATCACAACGGTTTAAGGGAAAGAGCTCTGGCCCAGTGAACCTGGCTAGCAGGGACCCTGGGCACTACAAATGAAAGAGGATGGGACTACCCTTTCCTCAGTGAGTCTTCATCATCTACTTGGAAGAACCTGGAAAGGCCCTCTGCATTGGCACAGGCAGTCCCAGGTCTTTGTTCCACTTGAAAGTCCATTCCCTGTAGGAAGATGAACCACCTTAGCAGTTTGGGGTTTTCACCCTTCATCTTTTGTAGCCATCTGAGAGGCCTGTGGTCAGTATGAACTATGAAGTGAGAGCCAAACAGGTATCACCTCTGCTTCTTCAGGGCCCAAACCACATCAAAGGCTCCACTCTCTATGGTACTCCAATTGTGTTCCCTAGAGAGTAGTTTCTTGCTTATTAAAAGCAACTAGCTGGTCAAGTCCATCATACTTTTTCTGGGAAAGGACCGCTCCTATTTCCATTTCAGAAGCATCTGTTTGGACTATGAATTTCCTGGAGTAGTCTGGTGCTTGTAGAACTGGAGCAGGGCACATAGCTTCCTTCAGAATGTCAAAGGCCTTTTGACAACTCACTGTCCAGTTAATCTTTTTGGGCATTTTTTTGGAGGTTAGTTCTGTGAGGGGGCTATAGTGCCATACTCCTTCACAAATCTCCTATAACACCCAGTCAAGCCAAGGAATGCCCTGACTTGTGTCTGGGTTGTGGGAGCTTCCCAAGACAGAATAGTCTGTATCTTGGGTTGGAAGATTTGCACTTGGCCTCCACCAACCAGGTGAGCCAAGTATACAACTTTTTCCTGCCCTATCTGGCACTCGCTTGCCTTGATAGTGAGGCCTGCCTTCTGCAGAGCCTCAACGACCTTTCCTAGGTGGAGCAGGTGATCCTGCCAGGTGGGACTATAGACCGCTATGTCATCCAGATATGCTGCAATAAATGTTTCCAGTCCAGCAAGGACTTTGTTCACCATCCTCTGGAAGGTGGCAGGTGCATTTTTTAATCCAAAAGGCATAACAGTGTACTGATAATAACCACTAGGAGTAGAAAATTCTGACTATCTTCTGCTCCTGGGTCAGGCCAATCTGCCAGTACCCAAATGTTAAATCAAAAGTACTCAGATATTTGGCTGCCCCTATTCTGTCTATGATCTCTTCACCTCTTGGAATTGGGTGTGTATCAGTTTTTGTCACAGGGTTGAGCCCCCTGTAGTCCGCACATAATCTCATTTCCTTTTTATCTCCTTTAGAGTGAAGTTTTGGGACTAAAACTGCTGGGCTAGCCCAGGGACCCTCAGAGAGTTCACTGACACCCAAATCCAGCATCTTTTTAACTTCTGTTTGAATACTCTCTCACATGGTCTGACTGTCTGTAAATCATGTTCTTGACAGACAAGCTGTCACCAGTGTCCACATCATGGGTACATCAGTTTGTCTTTCCAGGAGTCAGAGAGAACAGCTTAGCATACTGGTTGAGGACTTGCCTGCAATCAGCTTGCTGTTGTTCTGTGAGGGTGTCTGATAACACCACCCCATGCACAGAACCATCTTGTGGGTTGCTGGAGAGGAGATCAGGGAGAGGCTCACTCTCATCTTCTTGTCCCTCATCCGTAACCCTGAGCACGGTCACGTCAGCCTTCTCATAGAAGGGTTTGAGGCAGTGGACATGGATTATTCTTTTCGGATTTTTAAACTGCCTAGGTCAACTACATAAGTCACCTGCTCTTTTCTCTCAAGTATGGGATAGGACCCAGACCATTTTTCCTTGAGGGCTCTTGGAGCAACAGGCTCCAACAACCAAACTTTCTGCCGTGGTTGGAACTCCACCATAGCAGCTTTCTGATCATACCAGAGTCTTTGCAGCTCCTAGTTGGCCTGAGGATTTTTGCTGGCTTTCTGCATGTACTCAGCCATTCTTAAACGTAGTTCAAGCACATAGTCCACAATATCTTGCTTGGGCTCTTTGAGAGGCCTTTTCTAGCTTTCCCTAACAAGACTTAGTGGTCCCTAACAGGGTGTCCAAACAAAGGTTTAAAATGAGAAAACCCGACTCCTTTTGTGGTACTTCCCTGTAGACAAACAGCAGGCAAGGAAGCAGGACATCCCATCTCCGTCTGAGCTTTTCAGGGAGTCTTCCAATCATGCCTTTCAGAGTCTAGTTAAATCTTTCAACCAACCCATTTGTTTGTGGATGGTATAGAGTGGTGAACTTATAGGTCACCCCACATTCCTGTCACATGTGTTTTAAGTATGCAGACATGAAGTTTCAGCCTCTGCCTCATACTACCTCCTTAGAGAACCCAACCCTGGTGAGGATACCCAGGAGGGCTATGGCAACTACAGGTACAGTAGTGGTCCTAAGGGGTATAGCCTAAGGATAGCTAGTGGCATGATCCACTAGTATATATCTGTCTCCTGATGCTGTTTGAGGGTCAAGGGGGCCAATGTCAGCCTCTACCCTTTCAGAGGGTACCCCAACCACAAGTTGTGGCATTAAGGGGGCCTTTAAGTGCCCACCTGCTTTGCCCCTGGCATGGCAGGTGGGGCAGGACTGACAAAAGTCCTTCACTTTTTAGGACATTCCTGGACAATAAAAGTGGTTAACTAATCTACTCCACATTTTGTTTTGGCCCAGATGTCCAGCTAGGGGGATCTCATGGGCCACAGTGAGGAGGAATTCTCTGAAGGTCTGGGACACTACCACCCTCTTGGTGGCACCAGGTTTGAGGTCTCTGGCCTCAGTGTACAGGAGCCCATCCTCCCAATAAACCCCTTGGGTATCACTGATGTTCCCTAGCTCTTCCTGTGCAATTCGCTGCCTCATGCCTTCAAAAGTGGGGCAGGTCCTCTACCCCTGGCACAGACCTTCCATGGAGGGTCTTCCTGGGCCCAAGAGCTGTGGGTGGGAAGGCTCAAGCTCTACAGGTTCTGTTCCCTTAAAGAAGGTTGGTTCCTTTTCCTGGGAAGAGGATCTTGATTTGGGATCTGTTTTGAAGTTGGTCCCCCAGTTGTCTTGCCTTTTCTCTTGGGAGGCTGGTCCACTGTTTCAGGATCCAGCTCTCCTTTTTCTCTCTGACATTATCTTTGTGCCCTTGTCTTGACTCATGCCCTCCCAGGGACCCCTAGCATTGCTGTGTGGGTCTTCAGTTCTACATCATGCCAAGGGGGAATGCTCTAGGTAATTTCCAAGCAGGCAAACTATAGGGATAGATGAGGACACAGCCACTTATTTTTGCCCTACTACCCCTCTCCCTAAATGAAAGGTTACCATAGCATGGGATGGACCTTTGTCTCATTGTCAGCATTGGTGAAAGGATAAGACTTCCCTAACAAGAACTGATTTGAGTGGACCAAGTGCTGAGTTACCATGGTAACACTAGCTCCTATGTCCCTCAGTGCTTCCACTTTCTCCCCATTAATCAAAGGGTACTTCATGTATTTTTGCATATTACTTGGCCAGGCAGCACAGGATAACTCTACACCACCCTCAGTGACTAATGTTGCCTCTGTGGGGTCACTAACATGGTCAGGCCACACCTCTGATCCTATCTGGAGATTGGCAACTGCATTTACTGCAGATTGACTAGAGGCATTCTTTTTGTTTTTACAGCCAGAGTCTCCAGTTAGGTGCCCTTTAGTTTTGCAATCACAGCACCAAGCCTTGTTGGGATCAAAGTGTCTACCTATGTACCCACCTCTGGACTGTGAGGAGTCTCTGGGCCCACCCTCCTGTTCAGGTTTTTGGGGAAAACTGTTATTTTTGTTTTGGCTCCCATCTTTCCCTGGGGGGCGGGGGTGTTTGTTCTCCCCCACCAGTGGTAGTTTTGGTCACCCTTTGTTTTGACCCAATGGTCTGCCTTCCTCCCCAATTCATGAGAGGAAAGTAGACACTGGTCTACCAGATGTTGATGTAGCCTATCGCTGAAACAATTACTTAGCATATGCTCTTAAATGAGTAAGTTATACAGCCCATCATAATTTTGTACCTAGTGTCCAGCTCACCAACCACCCAGCATTTTTACTGAATAGTCCACAAAGTCTACCCAGGTTTGGCTCTGGGTTTTTCGAGCCTCCCTGAACTTTATTCTGTACTCTTCAGTTGTAAATCCAAAGCCCTCAATCAGGGTACTCTTCATGAGATCAGAGGATTTAGAATCAGTCTCATTCAGTGTAGGAACCTATCCTTGCACTTTCCTGAGAATAGCTCCCACAACAGTGTGCTTCAATGCTTTTTCTCAATTTCCCACTCATTGCGTTTTTTTTCAAAAGCAGAAAAAAAACATTTAACTATATCACCCCCTTCAGTGAAGGGAGGGACAACTCCTTTTGGGAGTTTGATGTTGAAAGATTTCTCCCTCAACATTTGTATGCTGCCACCAGGGCCTAGGCTCAACTCTTTTTTTATTTTTATTTCAAAGAGCTGACTCTCTAAGGCCAGTCTCTTGGTCAGCCTGGCAATGTCCAGGTCTGTTTCTGTAGGTGCGCTAGAGCTTCTGGTTGAAGAGGAGCTACCCTCATTCCCATTTTCCACAGGATCTTCTTCACCCACCACAGATGCATCATCATCTCCATCATCTAGGGGTTATCTTTTTCATACCGGGCTACCAGAAACTTACGTTTCTCTGCACTGGGGCATTATCCAGTACAAATTTGGTACAGCCTGCAGTCCCCTTAATTGTTCATAGCTATATGCCTCGTAATGTTCCAGGTCAAACTCCTGTATCTTTGTCTCTGCATCTGTCATTTTTATTTTACTAAAGTTGGGACCCTTTTAGAAATGTAAGATACCCTTTTTGGATGGGCCACTAAAGTAAGGACTTTTAAAACTTTTTGTTAAAGTTGTAGGGGACTAACAATTATTAAAAAAAATTGCAAAAAATGTTTATTCAATAAAAAATTTAAAATAACTAATTAAAGGAATTTTGGAGAGTTATCTGTGTGCTCACAAACTTGACAAAGTGGTATCAGCAAATACAAAGGGGGTGATTCTCATTGAGGCGGGCGGCGGTAGCCGCCCGCCTCGCGGGAACCGCCATATGGCCGCTCCGCGGTCGAAAGACCGCGGAGGCCATTCAGGCTTTCCCGCTGGGCTGGCGGGCGACCGCCAGGAGGCCGCCCGCCAGCCCAGCGGGAAACCCCAACCCACGAGGAAGCCGGCTCCGAATGGAGCCGGCGGAGTGGGTATGTGCGACGGGTGCAGTTTGCACCCGTCGCGTATTTCAGTGTCTGCATTGCAGACACTGAAATACACAGTGGGGCCCTCTTACGGGGGCCCCTGCAGTGCCCATGCCATTGGCATGGGCACTGCAGGGGCCCCCAGGGGCCCCGCGGCACCCCCTACCGCCATCCTGTTCCTGGCGGGAGACCCGCCAGGAACAGGATGGCGGTAGGGGGTGTCAGAATCCCCATCCATGGAGGATTCCCCCGAGCAGCGGGAAGTCGGCGGGAGACCGCCGACTTTCCGCTTCTGACCGCGGCTGAACCGCCGCGGTCAGAATGCTCGTGGGAGCACCGCCAGCCTGTTGGCGGTGCTCCCATGGTCGGTGGCCCTGGCGGCCACCGGCCGCCAGGGTCAGAATGACCCCCAAAGTCTTTATCCCACCACTGATCCACCAAATGAAGGAGACTGGTCCTCTATCTAGTGTGAAAAGCTAGGCACACTGTGCAGGGGGTCCAGGCAACCACAAGTTGGTTTACAGGGATATAAACTAGATCACCTAATGCTCTCATTTTTAAGGTAGCTTGGTCGAGCAGTTAGGCCAGTCTTGGAGAAGTGCAAAGCATTTGTTGTACTCACAATATCAATCATGCAACTCAGACATTTGAAGGAATACCTCAAGACTAACTTATAAAAATACTTCAGATTTTTATGTAATTTTTAAGACCAAGATTATCAAAATTGATTAGTACTTTTTGAGATATGGATTTTTGAAGTTTAATAAAAATTGTATTTTTGTGCGCAATTACACACCATAGGAATCAATGGATAGTCAACTTTTAAACTAAATATAAAATCACACAGTTTCTTTACCAAGTTCCTCTTTTGCAGGTTTGTCGAGGCCATAGGTAGGCACACTGTGCCAGCTGGAGAAGTTTGGGTGGCTCCTGGTTCCAGCAGCAGGGGTGAAAAGTCTCTGGAGTTGGTGCTGGGCCACTGCAGGGGACCACTTGGAAACAGTCTGTGCAGGTAAGTTTAGAGGTGGTTCCTTGGGGTCCCCTTGGAGTGATGAGGTCGCAAGGGGTGAGGTAGCCTTATGGCACAGCAGGTTCTTCATTGAAGGGCAGAGGGCAGCCAGTTGCAGAGTGAATCGTCGAGCCGAGATCTATGTGCAAAGAGGCCCTTTGTATCTGGAGGTAAGTCATCTGAAGGGTTGTCTGCAGGACAACGGGGGCACTCTGGTGGGAGTTCCAGAGTGTTCCTGAAGTCCCTTGACTGGGGCTTCCTCCTGGTCCTTTTTCAGCCCCGGGCGGGCTGGTTTTCCTGGTGTCTCATGTCAGCTAGCCAGTACCCAGGGTACTGGTATGGTTCTACCACTGGAGAAAGCAGTGCCACCAAACTTGGCTTACTTACAGGGTTTGTCCTCATGGTCATTGGTGTCTTGTTGGGTCTGGCTGCAACTTCTGGTTCAGGAGTTAGCAGCAGGTCAGTGAAGTGACCCTCACTGAGTTGCTGGTTTCTTCTTTATTGCAGAGTGGTACCTCCACTCTGAAGGGAGTTCTTAGGTGATTGGCGAAGTCTGGAGGTCCTCTGGAGCTCTTGAGTTCAGTCCAGTTGTCCATCAACTCCGCAGTGGAGGTTGCCTTGGAACTTCTTGGTGCTGGTCTTCTATGTGTCCTTCGAATCTGAGTATCTGGTCTAGGGATGCCCACTAAACACTGAATTTGGTGGGCGTTTTAGGTGGAACCTGGTAGTGTCCATTGGGACACTACACCCAATATAGTGACCACTTCCTGTGGGAAGGGTCACTTCCCTATCCCCGATTGGCTACTTTCCTTCCATCTAAGATGGAGGAAAACTAGAGTGTCCACCTCGCAGGCAACACCTTAGGGGTGGTGATTGCCAGGTGGGGCCACTCCTACCCTTTGTGTAGTTTCCCACCTTTGCTCCTGCCAAAAGTGGGGGTGTGCAAAGGGGCTGACCACCTGCTGCTAGCAGCAGACTGGGGGTTGTGTTTCAAAGGTGGTAAGCCCTTTGAAGCTCGCCACCAGGCAATGCACATTCCTAAGGGAGGGGATGCTAGCACCTCCACCCAGGAAGGGCATTGTTTTACAAAGCAGAGAGACAGGGATCTTCCCCAAGGTTTGTAGTTTGGGTGTCTGGAGGTGGCAGGCTGGACAGAACCAGTTGGCAACCATGGCAGGGTAGTTAGCTTTTGCAGGGGGCACCTCTTAGATGGCACCTGGGTACACTTGGTGATAAATCCAATACTGCTACCAGTTTGGATTTATCATTTGAGCTGTTTGATACCAAACAACCCAGGGTTCAGAGTGGCCATCATGTAGCTGGGAAACTAGTGTTGACCAGTGTCCAGCACAAGTATTAAATGGCTGCTCTGTTCACTCACTGTCATAGGTTTGGCAAGGATGAAGGGGTGGGGGCATATTGCTCATGCAGCTATTCCCTCACATATAATATGGTGCATCCTGCCTTAGGGCTGAGAGGCCTGCCAGAGGGGTGTCTTATCCATTGTATATCCACTGTATATGCCAACGTCCTGGGTAAAAAATTGCCTTTTACTATTGGCTTATAGTGGTAGCTAAAAGTGTATCCAATTGTGCCAATGCAACAAAACAGTTTTAGGGAAAGAGCTCTGGCCCAGAGAACCTGGTTAGAAGGGGCCCTGTCCATTACAATTTCTAGGCTACATCATATATCAGTCAAAAAGTAGGGGCTCACTATGTCAAAAAAGGTATTTTCTCACAGTGAATGACTCCCAGGGAAGAACACAATAGAGCAGTATTTCACAAATTATGGATGGTGACCCACTGGTGGGTTGCAAGCCGATTCTGGTGGGTCACAAAAGTTTAAGCAATGAATGAAGATGCGCTTAATTTCTATACTTATCACCTTTGCTGCACATCACAGACAGAGTTCAAAGGTCAGGCTGTCTTCTGGCACATTACTGCTTTTTTAACATAGGGATTATTGTTTACAAACTGTTCGAGAAAAAAACAAGAAAAGTGAATTATGTGACAATCTTGTTGTGGTACAAGTGTGTGAAAGGAAAGGCTGTAGGATGTGATTTTATGTAACACAGGACAAAATGTAAATACCTGCAAATGAACTGTACACATTCATCAGTTAGAAAAGCAAGATTGAATCACATTTGTTTTATAATTCTGAAGTGTGGTATAACTAAAGATTTTAATAGGATCAAAACAAATCAAGACACTTTTCTTGGTGGTGTACAAATGATAAATTTTCACTGAAACCAGATTTCCATACGTTATCATTTGTGTGCAATATAGTCAATAAAACGGTTTGTGTACATTTATTAGCAATTTTGATGGGAGATGTGCTGTCTGTAAATGACAGTGCACTACCACACAGTGGTTTAGTAACATGAAAAAATTGTGCCGGGCTTCACTCTGCACTGGAACCCGTGGTTAGTCCAATGTTATTGTTGACTACTGAGATTCATTTGTTTACCAACCATTTCTTATTCATTTTCAGTAGTAAATGGAGTGATAGTCCATGCCACATCAATAAGGTACAATCAACACAGCATAACAGAACAGGGTTATCCAACTGTTTAAACCAACACAGGTTTATTTTGCCAGGTCGAAATAACTGTTTAAATTGTGCACTCATGCTGCAAGGGCAGTTCTGAGACATGTTTAAAGGGCTACTTCAGTGGGTGACACAATCAGTGCTGCAAGCCCGCTAGTAGCATATAGTCTACAGGCCCTGGGAACATGTAATACCACTTTACTAGGGACTTTCAAGTAAATGAAATGTGCCAATTAGATGTACACCTATGTTTTCATGTTTAATGGAGAGAGCACAAGCACTTTAGCACTGGTTAGTAGTGTTAAAGTGTGCAGAACCCTGAAGCCTATGAAAACAAAGTCAGCAAAAAGAGGAGAATTGAAGACAAAAAATTGGGGGAGAAACCACACCAACGATGTCAGGTCCATTAGCTGCTAACTACTCCTGCCAACTCAAAGCTTTTAAAACCATCCTAAAGAGATGGAGTAACCGCTAGAAATCCTGGCTGGACAGAGTAGCAGTGATTAAGCAAAATGTGCTCCCTACACTTCTTTACTTGTTCCATGCCCTCTCGGTTAAATTTACTGTGCATAATATATGCACTTTGCAACAGGCAACAGACCCTTTTATCTGGGAGGTGTTGATGGAGCAAGTGTGACAAGGAAACTACTACGGACACGTGGGCTGAGCTTCCCTGACAGGAGAGAATATTATCAGGTGTCTCAATTTAAAGTACTATTCTAGTGGGTGATCCTTGAGACTGAGCACCACTGGATCCATATGAATGCAGCGGTGCTGGGTGAACTCTATGGGTGATCCCTTGGCTCCCTAAATGCACGAGACCACCAGCCTGCTATCATTCACACATACTCAGACTCACTATGGATATTTGGGACGCCTTTACAAAGACCCAACAGCTGACCACTTTACTATCCCCATTTACACTGTTGTTTCGCAATTTAGACTTCTCAGTGGGTACAGTGAAGAACGACTTTGCTAAATGGTCAGATGCTAGATGTAGAATGGGATCAAGAAATTTACGCAGTGCAAACTTGAGTATAAACCGCACGAGGAAGACTGCATACACTGCTTCAAATTACGACTCTGGGTCCTCTATCCAGTGAATAAGCGTCCACCAGATCCTTAACAACATGGAAGAAGCTCTTCGCCACGTATGATAATCCCAGGGGGCTCATCTACAACATCTAAGTTCAAAAGTAGAATCTAACACGGAATGGCTCTACGTGAATAGATGGGTGTGAACCCTGGGGCATGACGTAACAGCCACACAGAGAGCTGAGTGATGGTCAGATATTCCTACATTAATCAAAAGTGTAAAAAAGGAGAGTTGATGATGCACTGGCATATTACACCTGTTCGTGTAAATCAAATGTACAGCTCTGCCGAAGATCTGTGCTGGGGGGGTGCAGCCCAGAGGCGACACCGTGCAGACATATAGTGACTATGACTGAAATCAACATTATTTTAGAAAGACGTCCTTAGCCATACAGGCTACCCTTTAAAAATTAACCCAACAGTGATCATCCTGGGCATTTTATCTCTGTAACAGATGTACATGACGAAAAGTTACTGCCTCCTGGCTCCCACACAACTAATTGCACTAAAATGGAAGTGTCCAAACCTACTGACGCTGCAGGCGTGGGCCGCAAAGCTATGGATACTACTGATCATGGAGAAACTAACATGGCCACTTCTTAACATCCCAGATCCTTGGAATCATTACGTTGATAACTTAAAGCGTAAGATATATGGACTGAACCCCATTATTGAAAATGAGCTGAAACATACTTGTTTCTAGCGCAAGCGGTTCAAATTTAGAAAAAATGCGACCACACGTGTTTCAGTGCAGTGGATGGTCCTTTACAAAGCTGGTCACCTTTCTGTTGCTTATTGCTTTATTTGGGTGTTAAACTGGTACCAATGAGGTGCAACTAAAGCCCAGACTGTGTTACAAGGTTTAAAAAGGACAAAAAAGGAAGTGATACAATAATAAAATGTACTGCATTATGCAGCATAATTTGCCTTTTCTTGCTGCATAATTTGATCAACCCTGCTGCATAATTTGACCCTCTAATGCTGAATAAATCTAGTGGATCTAGTTATGATGGGCCTGAACTGAATGCCAACAGAATGACGCAACAGGTTGCACCCTTGTGCCTTTTCTATATTGTTTTTTTTCCACCAGTGTTGCTCAGCATCAGGAAAAAGTGTTTTGGTCCCCAAACCCAAAATGCTGCATAGCATCTTGAAAAGCCATTGGCAAAGTCAAAAGGTGCCAGAGGTGAGACATAGGCCCTCATTATGACTTTGGCGATCTTTTTGAAAAACCGACAAAGCCGCGGGTGCCCGAAGACCTCCAGTGCTGGTGGTCTTCCGCCCACCATATTATGAGTACTGCTGGATTTTCCCACATTTTTGGGGGGAAATCCAGCAGTAGTCGTGATGGCGGGTGGAGGCGCATGGGTGGTTCCACCACTGGCCTTGCCCCGCCAGAAGGACTCCACCAACCATATTACGACCTGTAATACAGCCTGGCCATGTCCTGATGGCAGGGCGCTGCCAAAGGTGGAACCGCCCGTTCCGTGCCAGACGACCTCCTCGGCAGTCAAGGTAAGTCGGGCGTCTGACAGGGGAGGGGTGTGTGAGGGTGAGGAGGGTGTTGTGTGTGGTGTGTGAGTGGATGTTTGTATGTGTGTTTGTCTGCATGTGTAAGCGTGTATGAATGTTGAAGTGAATGCATGTATGTATGTTGAAATTAATGCGAGTATGAGTGTTGAAGTGAATGTGTGTATGGATGCATGTGAGTGAATACGTGTATGTCAGTGTTGGTGAATGAGTGTTTGCGGGATGTGTGTGGGTGTCTGTGTGAGTGTGCGTGTATGCGAGGAGGGGGGAGCTGTAACTGGAGGGCAGCGCTTTACCTGGAGGGTGGGGGGGGGGTTGGGTATTGTGCTTGCTGGTGGTGGAGTCTTCTGCGGTGACAGGGAAGAAATTCCCTTTCACCTGTAGCCTTTCTGCCAGGGTTTTCATGGTGTTGCTGCCACGGCAGAAACCCTGGTGGAAAGGTGGCTCATAATACCGCTGGCGGTCTTTTGTGGACCGCCGGGTCGAAGATGTTCATCTCCGGCTTGGCGGGTCAAACCGCCCTGGCGGTATTAGTGGGGATGTGGTGGGTTGGCAGAGGCCAACCCGCCACACTCATAATGAGGCGGTCTTCACTGCCAGCCTATTGGCGGTGAAACCGCCACCGTGGCCATAATGAGGGCCATATTGCCTTTGGCAATACTTGTTGTATCATGTAGCATTACTTTTGCACTGAATCCCCTGTTGCTCTGTATGGACTGAAAGTTTATTTTACCAAGAAAACTAGTCAAATAAGATGTCTGCATTGGTTGAAATTAGCATGGATTACGTAGATCTCTAGCTCCCAGAAGCTATTTTGGTAGCCTGCAAGCCAGGCACCACTAGTTGCAACATTTCGGTCAATCACTTGGATGCTGTCTAAGTGAATTGCCGTCTATGGCATAGACATACCAAAACCTATGATCTGAGGTCACTGAGCCATAGAGACTCAAGCTGCACTCCATCACCAGTGCCAAACAGGTTCAAATTAATTTCTGGTTTGGTTTGTGAACCCATAAAGAAGGAGCCTGCTTTGAATGTGGATGTAGCACCTTTGTTCTAGTAGAGAAGAACTAAGAATTATGAAATGTAATATCTCCTGAGTAATTATTCAGACTGATTTAAGTATTTCCAACCCCCTCTAATGCCTGTTCTGTCATGTCACAAGTCTTGTACATAGTTCTTGTTCTTGAAATGAACAATTCTGCAAAACTCACCATCCCTGAAAGAAAATATTCAGTGCAACTTGATTACAACTTACCCACATACCAGATGAATCCCTTGAAACATATCTCAGTAATAGCGGAACCTCTAAGTCGCAATCTGTTAACCACTGTGACCACTCAACATACACAACTTGATTTAATCCAAACTGGCAGTTCTGGCTGGTCTGTTTCCATGAGGAGCAGGGCTAAGACTGATTTGAATTTGGCTGGGTCCAAACTGAGGTGGCATGCTGAGAAACAGATGATGGATTGGGATGTGCCCTGAGTGATTGCCAGTGGCCTAGATTAATTTTATCTTTCCATTCATCACATTTTTGTTTTTGAAGGAACTAGCTATAACATGCACCGGTTGCTTGCAACTGAACCTTCTAAATCTACTCAGCTTCAGCTTATCATCCTGCAACAAAAATCGATTAATTACATCAGAACATATCAGTACATGCACATCAACTGAAACTATTAACAGCTGCTTCCCAGAAAGCATTATTCTGATTACAACCACAACACTGATAAAAATACATACACAATCTAAGTATATCTGTAGATCATCTTAAAGTGTAACAGTAATTCTCATCAAGATAGAAATACCTGTATTAGGCCTAAACATGTGCCCCAACATTGACAGCATAATTGCTTGTGCCCTTAATGCAACACAATGCCTACTGTAAATAACAGTCCTCCAAAAAACCTCAAAGAAAAAAAGTATTGAGCTGAAATATTGTTCGTTAGTTGCACGAATTTAAGCTTTTTAGGGTTTTTTATGTGAGAGTGGTGGAAGTCCCTGATGCTTTCACATAAATGTATACATTTCCCAACCCACGCCATTGCTCCCGTATGCCAAAGATGGCACTGAGCAGAGTGGGTTGTCTTTTTGGTGCTTGCTGACTGAGGATGGAAGTGGATGCAGGAACAACTCTGGAACACTGCAAATAGTCCAGTTTAGGTCTGGTTATGGAAATCAACAGACAGTTTTGAGGACGGGGACAAATATTATCTCAGTAGGGACCAGATGTATCAAAGCTCCATTTTGCATTACCTACATACCGAATTTTAGGTAATCGTTATTAAGGTAATGCAAAATGGAATGTAACAAAATAGCGATTCCCTAATAGCGAATAATTAAAATTAGCAATCGCTATTATGGACTAGCCACAGGGAATGAGACTTAGGGGGTGATTCCGACCCCGGCGGTCCTTGACCGCCAGGGCCGGGGTCGGCGGGAGCACCGCCAACAGGCTGGCGGTGCTCCTAAGGGCATTCTGACCGCGGTGGTATGGCCGCGGTCAGAAACGGAAAACCGGCGGTGTTCCGCCGGTTTTCCGCTGCCCTGAGGAATCCCCCATGGCGACCCCCTCACCGCCATCCTGTTCCTGGCGGTTTCGACCAGGAACAGGATGGCGGTGAGGGGTGTCGTGGGGCCCCTGGGGGCCCCTGCAGTGCCCATGCCAATGGCATGGGCACTTCAGGGGCCCCCGTAAGAGGGCCCCACTTTGAATTTCAGTGTCTGCTTAGCAGACACTGAAATTCGCGACGGGTGCTACTGCACCCGTCGCACACCTTCCACTCCGCCGGCTCCATTCGGAGCCTTCTTCCTCGTAGAAGGGTATGGCCGCGGTCAGAAACGGAAAACCGGCAGTGTCCCGCCGGTTTTCCGCTGCCCTGAGGAATCCCCCATGGCGGCGCAGCTTGCTGCGCCGCCATGGGGGATTCCGACCCCCTCACTGCCATCCTGTTCCTGTCGGTTTCGACCGCCAGGAACAGGATGGCGGTGAGGGGTGTTGTGGGGCCCCTGGGGGCCCCTGCAGTGCCCATGCTAATGGCATGGGCACTGCAGGTGCCCCCGTAAGAGGGCCCCACTTTGAATTTCAGTGTCTGCTTAGCAGACACTGAAATTCGCGACGGGTGCTATTGCACCCATCGCACACCTTCCACTCCGCCGGCTCCATTCGGAGCCGGCTTCCTCGTAGAAGGGTGTTTCCCACTGGGCTGGCGGGCGGCCTTTTGGCGGTCGCCCGCCAGCCCAGTGGGAAACCCAGAATGACCGCCGCGGTCTTTTGACCGCAGTAAGGTCTTCTGGCGGTTCCCGCTTGGCGGGTGGCTCCCGCCGCCCGCCAAGCTTGGAATGACCCCCTTAATTCGTTCCTATGGGCCTGAAGGCCCATAGGTCGAATGGTTTTGTATTTCCTATTTTGTGAATTCTCTTTAGGAATTCACAAATTAGGAAATGCAAAACCAAGGGTGCTGACAGCGTAAGGCCCCCATTGATGCACACCCCAAAACAATTGTGCACTTGTAAAGCACACACATGCTTTAGGGGCATGTGTGCACTATATGGCACTTTAAAAATGCATATTTAATGCATTTTTTAAAAATACACATGGTTACCACCAACTTGGAGTTGGTGGCAATTGCATTTCCTAGGTGCCCAGTTCGCATTTAGGAAATGCTTGATACATTTGCATAGGGATTTGCTAATTGCGATTCTCTGTTCTGAATCACAATTTTAGGGAATCACCAAAAATTGTGATTCCCTAAAATTGGACTGTGATGCCTTTCATATATTGTAAATGGCTATTTTGCATAAATCCTTTGATACATCCGACCCTAAATCTTGTATCTTATCTTTAATCTTCCACATATAGGTCACCAAAAACTGTGGACACTATTTCTTATATAATCTATATGATTGTCATGTTATAGTAGGACTGAATACATTGTGAGTGATTGTGGTACTTTGCTAGGGCATAGTGGGATTTGTAGTTTGAGAGTGTGAATTTATGTGGAATCGTGAATTAAACTGCATATGAGGTTTTTGGTTATGCGCTTTTGATTTGCGTTTCATTCGGTGGTTTGATTATTGTGATGTTGATGACTGTGCAATATTTGTGAGACAGAATTAGTGCTTATCCGTGGGTTTGTTTGAGCAACAGGGACTAATTTTGATTGTGTTGAAGAAAACGTTTTTTCTATTTATTGCTGGTTACGTTAATTGGGTTCTTCGTAATCCAATATCTCCAGATATTTTGTTGAACTTGTCTGCAAAGTTGTTATGTTTTTGAAAGCTGCTACAAATTCACTGTGATAAGGATTTTCCGAATTAATTTGAATTTTGGGCCAGATGTATCAAACATTTTGCTGGGCCGTTTGCAATCGCAAAAATGCATTTTGGTATGTATCAAATCCAATTTGCAAATCAGTAACTTGTTACTGAATCGCAAATTGGATTTGTGACTACATACCGATTCGGTATTAGGACGGGGCGTTTCATGGGCATCCCTTCCTAATACCGAATCGCAGAGGTATGTATAATTCTTTTGTGACCGTGATTGCAGTTGCAACATAATCGCAGTTACCACCAATTTCAGATTGGTGGTAACCCATTCGCAACAGGGAAGGGGTCCCTAAGGAACCCCTTCCCCTTTGTGAATGCATGCAAAAACGTTTTTTAAGAGCAGGCAGTGGTCCAATGGAGCACTGCCTACTCTTAAAAATATTAAAAGAAAACTTTTCATTTTTCTTTTTTAAACACATCCCGTTTTCCTTTTTAAGGAAAACGGGCTGCATTTAAAAAAAGAAAAGATTGCTTTATTGAAACGCAATCAGACATGATGGTCTACTGAGCTCTTGGCCCTGGTGCATGCATAAAGTGGTGCAAGGGTTTACAAAGTGGCTTTGTAAATATGGCTCATGGGAAATGCTACCTTAACGCCACATTTACGTTAAAAAATGATGCAATTGTGGCACAGGGTGGTGCTAGAGGCATCAGCCCCTTATTGTGTTGGTTCCACATTCAGTTGAGATTTTTGCTGCCTCGAACACAAATGCAGCACTTGGCAAACACTGCCTAACAAAATATGAGCAAATACAACTGGCAGTAGAGAACGTCTCATTCAGGAGATGTCATACTTTGAATTCTGCAGCACTGCTGCCAGTTCCAAACAATGTGGAAGATGATGAAGTCTCTGACCACAGCTGCTTTCATGTAACACAATTCTGTACCAGTCCAAGACCAGACATAAAAGTCACTTCGCTTCATGTGTCTGTTTTAACTTTATTTGTGGATGTGTCTTTTCAGAGAAACCATTAAGAGATTCTTGGAGCAGCTTATTCAGTTTGCTCCATGTCTGAGATTGTTGAAGCATCATACGTGTGTAATAAAGCCTTAGCACTAATAACAGAATTGATTGCCCTGACAAGAGCATGTTGTCTGGTTAATGAACTGAGTGTGACTATCAATACAAACACCTTATATGGGCTTGGAGTGGCACATGATTTTGGGCAACTGCTGTCACAAAGGGGTTTTATGATATCCTCTCGTACTCGAATAAGTCTGGTGATGACATGGTCACCATGAGCATACACTATGCCAAGCAGGTTGCTTGATCTTGTGCTCTTGAAACTATAACAATCAAATGAAAAGAACAAACATAAGAATAATGTGAAACTGAAACAGAACTGGTGAAACCCATTATTTGGAGTGTTTTTGTAGAATGCTTTACAGGTGTTGTGTAGCCATTTTAGCTATAGCTCCATGCACGTTAGTTTAATACAATAGGCCGCTGTGCACTTTGACCTAGATATATTTTATTCGGCTTTGCATTGTTATTTTTACAATAACCAGTTTTACGGTCTTGTTTTAATTTCTTCGATCTAACTGTTTTGCTTAGCCCAGCACTGTGTTCTCAAACAAGACATTCTTGATCACTTTGTGCTTCAGTCTATGCTACAGTTTGGTACATTGCCGGTGAACGTGGTAGAAGTTTAGTCTACAACATTCGTAGAAAATACACATCCTTACATAGGGACATTTTGTTAGACTATTAGCTGTGTTATTATAAAAACACTTCCTAGTCCCATTACACGTTAAGAGGGAGATTCCAGCCAGGGAACCACGACTGAATGGCAATTGCTGAATGCTTCGCTGCAGATGCTAACGCAGACTACAGGCCTTTGCTCAGGTATGAGGGTCGATGTCCTCCCGGGGGAACCTGAAAGGCAGAATTAGAGCTTAACATGCTGTGCTCAAATTATGACTGAGATAGAAAATAGTCCATCGATTCTAGTGGCAATATGACAGCGTAATTCTTATGCTTCCCTCTCATCGTCACCATTTTAATATTGTCACGTTGTGTTGTTCTGGTTTTTGCAGCTCACGCTTTGCTATCTAAAATGCAGTTGTTTTATTAAACCAGTGTTTAAAACTCATACTGCTTTTATTGTCATTTATATTTGAGACTGAATTGTGAATGAGAGAATCGGATGCGACCTGAGTGACCACGACTTCCCTGAGAAGTATGATATCTCATGCGCTCGGCTGCCCAATCATCTCTACCTTTCGGGAGAGACGAGGCACTGCTAGTTAGCCGGAGCAAAACCCGGATTTGGAGTGACAGGTGTCACCCACAGTGGGTCAGACTCAGTCTCCCACAGCGTGGACGATCTTGCTGCTCAAAATCCAGTAGTCTCATTAGAATAATGAGAGCCTACGCCACATGGCACCGTCAGCGTTTGGTTAGGCTCTAATTTTCGGGTCCTCCAGAGTATCTCTGTCTCATTATATATAATGACACCTCAATGCCGTATGCGGAGACATCCGTGGTACTGAGGATTTCCACCACAGCTGTGTAGGTAATCCTACTACAACTGGCGGTTGTTCAAGCTTGAACTTTAAAAGGAAACCCCATTTTGGTGTGCCTTCTCTGAACTAATAGTGTTACTATCATGGCGAATCCCCAACATGTACAAATAGCTGTTAATATGAGACAACCTCTCACAGCACACTTACTAGCAAATGGCCTAACGGCCCAGGGAGGTCCAGTCACATTTGTGATGGACGCCCATGCAGCTTATAGAACAGAACTTTTTTACTCTTGGGTCACATTTCCAGCAGTTGATGGGAACACTAATACATTTTATCAATATACACCTGAGAACGCGCCTGGACAATACATAGCATACGCATATTTAGAGATACCTCTATCTTATCAAGAACATAATAATTGGCTTGATGGTGCCCTACCCCATACAATATTACCAGTAAGGTTAGGTCCACTAAGTAATGACGGTCCTACCTGGCCTTTATTGGCCACCTATACACCACATCCTGCGGTTGGAAATTTAGCAGTAGCTGAGGTTCATCGCTTATACATTGAATTAACAGCAATAAATAGACGATTAGTACAATTCGTGATGCAAACATTAAATACAAACCCAGCATGTGCTGCTCCAGCACATCCACATGCAGTAATGCCAGGTATAAATCCTGCGACTGTACATTTGATTATGGGTAAAGTACCCGCCAAACGAGAGGAAACTCCGTTTGGGTTAGCACAGAAAATTAATACGCTGGAGGCAGTATTTCCCCATACGGGACCTCTGGATACACATAGAATATTAACAATGTGCTTGCCTTTCGGGATGGTCCCCACAGTAGAAAACTGTAATACCTGGGGCACAGTATTTGCCACGCTCTACACAACCGCACACGGTACACCGACACTTGCCAATTTACCGGAAGTGCTGAAACAAATTCAAGATGAATATGGGGCTGCCCCCGCCCTACATTTGGGGATGCAATTGATGGGCAATTTTGCCACAGTGGGCGCAATCATTTTAAGTAACCTTAAAGGAGAAGCAGTCGCACTTGCAGTGCTCATGCGGCTTTGTGACGGTCCGCAACAAGATCAAGAACGAGAGCTGCCTAAAATAACAGCAGAGACCTATTCAAGTATCGGTCGAGATAGCCTAGGGGCCAGACCACAAAAACCTCAATTTCACGGTAAATCAAATAAAGATACCCCCAAACAAACACCTGAGGGTAATAAGAAACGCCGGGATAAAAAGTAACAAACGCCTAAAAAAGAAAGGGGAGAATCTCCGCGTAAGGAGACCCCACAGAATAGGTATAATCTCAGAATTAGAGATAATATCAAAACGCCTGATAGATATCAATATACTGATACACGCCAATCTCGTTTCTTTCAGGACTCATCCGAAAAGAGAAATGAGAGAGGTGGGCGATCAGAGCGAAGAACAGAGTACGTGATACCGAGACAGGAATAACAACGCTCTTCGGAGGTGTCTGTTAAAAAGGAAGAGAAACACACCCAACAAAAACAACAATTTAAAAAGAAAAACGTGGCAGCAGTCACAATCCGACATGCCACACAGGAAGAGAGTCCTCTTGAAGAACAAGAATTGGGCTGTAGCCTTGCTAGACAGCGCAGCAGAGTTCACAATAGTTCGCCGGAATCTTCTAGAGCATCTGGAGGTGAAAGCAACTGATGACTTTATACAAGTAGAAACTGCAGACATGCATGTCTCCAAGCCTGATAGGGTGTACAAAGTAACGCCACAGTTAGAAGGAGACATTGAACGCACAATAGACACAATCTTTTGGGATCGCATAGTAAAAGTGTATGATGTCTTGTTGGCCGAACAAGATTGGCCGCCTGACTTTGTCCGTACCTGCCCATATGGAGAAGATGTCACTAAGCCTTCCTTCTTGCCCCTTGTTCCAGAGGAATTAGCTGAATCCTATTCCATTGAATGGGCTCTAGCACAAGCACCTGCATTATACAGAAATCACGTGGGATGGGATAAGGAATCCCCCTACCATGTAATTCCAATTAAAAGTGAACCTCAGCCACAACTGCAGTATCCCATAAAACACAAAGGAAATACACCAGTGAGAGAAATACTCATTCAATTAGAGTACCAGGGTGTGACTGAACCCTGTGTCTTGCCAATGAATATCCCTTTATTCCCCGAAGCTAAACCAGACCATTCATACAGAATAGTCTTAGACTACAGACATCTAAATAGTCATACACGTACCTATGCTATACAAAACTCACATAGCACAGCACTAATGAGCAACATAGTGTGTAAAAAATACAAAACAACACTAAACATTTCCAATGGGTTTTTCTGCCAGAATATAGTGCCTGAAAGTAGAGAATTAACAAGCTTTAGCGCACTAGGCTCTCAGAGAAAATTCTGTCATTTACCTCAGGGGTATAAGAACAGCCCAGGACTGTTCGCGGCTCGTGTCACTGCTATTTTGCACAAGATCGACCCTGAAGCATTGTCCTATGTAGATGATATACAGTATATCTCATAGATGATGAACTACTACAACATTTAAGACCGGTCGCCCGCATTGTTGTACGGTTTGTGTAATTTGGCTTCAAATGTAACTTTAAAAAAAAAAAAAAATAGCCTTCCTCAGCGTCCTGTTTCTAGGATATGAGCTGTCAAGTGAAGGGAAGAGCCTAGCGCCACAATTCTTAGAAAAGTGCACACAGTTACAACCACCGAATACAATTAAAAAACTTCAATCATTATTGGGTTTCTTAAATTTTGGCAGAACCTACATTCCAGATTATGCTGCGTGAATAAAACTTTTATATGACCTAATACGTCCTGATTTTTCAAGTAAATTCTGGACAATTGAACATACACGTATTCTTAGAGAATTGCAGACAGACATGCTTGCTGCACAACATTTACACACAAGGGACAACAAAACACATTTGGTCATCAGAGTAATAGCTGGGGTCATCGGTTTCACCTATGTGACATTTAATGAAGGTGAGACAGTCCTGATTGCATACAAATCACATTTGTATTCAGCAGCTGAACAACGCTTTGCTCCCACAGAGAAAATTCTCACTGCTGTACAGATGGCTGTCATTAAAGAAAGACCTCTTGCCCAAGGAAAACACATTATTGTCGTTTCTCCCGTCCCAGCCCTAGAGGCTGTTACAAAAGCTAGTGTTCCAAACTCAAAAGCACTACATCCACGTTGGATACAATGGGCTACGTCTCTGACAGCCACTGATGTAGACTACATTTTTGACCCAAAGCTACAAACCCAGGAATTCCTACAATATGAAGTAGAATATCCAGTTCCAGTAAATACTTTGCCTATTGATCAGTATCATAGAGTTATGTACACCGACGGCTCTGCACAAACTGCAATTGGAACTAAACACCAATATTCTGCTGCTTGTGCAGTCGTAAGTGGCTATATGGAAGGGGATACATTTTGTCCTCTACATACCTTTACACAGACCCTAGGGGATTGTACAGAACAATTGGCTGAGCTAAAAGCTCTGCTGATGGCACTGGAACACACGGATCCGGCACAGCCTACGCTGATTGTTTGTGATTCATATTACTGTGTCCAGGCCTTTAATAAATACCTGCATTATTGGTGCCAGAATGGGTTCAGAGACTCCAAAGGCAACGCAATTAAACACAGACTACTGTGGGGGAAAGTAGCTGACCTGAAAGAGACGCTACCGAATGTCCATGTTGTACATACACTTGGACACCAGCACGTTGGAATACATGTTCCTGGAAATACATTGGCTGATGAAGCCGCAAAGTCAGCAGTGGCAGTAGCCACTATAGCTGCAGTGACTCGCTCGCAGACATTTGGGTTGCCGTGAAAGCTACAGCTGATTGTACGCCCCATCCTAAAGGATTTCCTAACAAATATCGTTATCATATGGGAAGTATGCTGAATGCTGAAGTTGAGATACCAGACGTGGGTGTACGAGACATCCCAAACAAAGATATAAGACCACAATTGATGAAAGCAGCACATGAGGGGGTAGTATCTGCACATGCTGGTGTGACGGCTACAATTTCGATCTTACAGGCCCGTTATTGGTGGTCAGGTCTCTACAAAGAGACTAAGCAGTATGTCCTTTGTTGTGACATCTGTCAACAACTCAAAGTTTCCACTGCCAAACGCCTGCCGCAGACACCCCTCTTAATTTCAAACAAACCGTTACAATGTGTGTACTTGGACCACTGTGGTCTCCTAACACCTGATAGTGCATACAAATATATATCAGTCGCTGTTTATTCATGCTCCAGATTTGTATGGGTGTGGCCACAATGCTCTGCTGACGCTAGGACTGTTATTAAAGATTTGCGAGTCTTTATCAGTACATATGCAATTGCATCCTTCCATTCGGACCAGAGCCCTGCATTTGCCTCAAGGGCATTCAGGGACACCATGGTTTCGTTGGGGGTCCAACTCCAGTACTTGTCTCCATTTACTCCCGATGGAAATAGTGTTGTGGAGCGATTAAACCACAATTTAAAGCAATCCTTAACAGCCAGAGTCTTAGATACGGGTCGTAGTTGGCTTAATCACCTGTATGGAGTCCAGAGAGCACTAAATAACCTGCCTAGAAGGTCCCTGGGGGGTTGTACTTCATATGAGTGCCTGTTCGGAATTTGAATGTATGTTCCGGATCTTGATGGCCCTGGCGTGGAGGAAGCAGAAACACCTTTTGACATAAATGAACATGTCACTGTCTTCCAGGAAGTGCAACAATTCCGTGATGATAATTCTTCCAAAAGTGCCGCCTCCACAGGAATTAAGGATGTGCCAGTAACATCTACCGGCTGGATTCCCAGAGTTAGGGATCTTGTACGTGAAAAAGTCACAGTGAAAAAGGAATTTGGCCCTTCTTATCGAGCACGGTACCAGAACTATTATTCTACCACCATTGGCAGGTGCCAAAGAAAATTGTTTTGTCTCTATTGACAATGTCAAATTATACCATGTGGCCGATCCTGCACAGCCGACCAAGAGGAACATCTAGTAGTTCCCGAATCCCTGTCACTACTGGCGAAGAAGTTCCACTACAAGTTGTTTACACCAACACCAACACCTCTCCGAGCTTGGGGAGGGTGGAAGATGATCTTGCATTAGTTCCACTAACGTCAACTAACTTAGAAACATTTGAGCAAGTCAATTCGACTTTAAGCCAAACGGATGGTGCTGTGTATAGTGTGCCACCGCAGGAAACACCAACTCCACCGCTGACAACGGCTCTGCCATTTGCATGAACTGCCTCTGGTTATTTTGCCGATTGCAACGATGATTTCTCAGATTCATTCGCCTCCTCGACAGCTGATTTGTCAAGTGCACATGAGCTAACAAACTGGCTTAAAGAAACATATTTCATTTTTCCATGGCACTATCTATGGCTTTTTCTGACTGTCCTAGCCTTTCTACTTTGAATTGGTTTTGTTATTTACTTTTTCTTATTAATACATCGTCATTTTCTTCCTGAAAGATCAACAGTTGAACAGGTGGAGGAGGTTTCGAAACCACATTTTTCGTCACACAAAGTCTGAAGAGATTTATCCTTTGTGAACATTTCCGCAGTGCCAATTCCTGATGGGATTGTTTGGGACAAAGTAATGTTTGATATATATGGTCCACGGAAATTATTCAAGAACCGTATGTGTTCAAATTATCAATGAATGATATAGTGATACCAGGCGTTGTTTCTGATGATTGGGATGTTAAAACAGTTGATTCTATGATGACAGAATACTATACTGTCTTTGAAAACGAAGATGTTTACCAATTCAAAGAAAATAATGGTGATATGTTTTGCTATAATTATTATTGGCACCACTTCATACATAGAGCGAGCAGTCCCAAAATGGTATTTATTTACACACAATGGGAACATTGTCCAACTCCACCACAAGGGAGTTTTAAAACATATTCTGAAAAGTTTGCATATTTTTCTGGGCACAACCAAAAGAATGCTGAGTCATATTACTTTAAGGTACCATCTACTAAGGATATACACATGTTATTGACCAATACGAAATTTATATATTCGGAATCCTTTGTTTCCCGGCGATCGATAGAAGGCTATGAATATTGGTCCAAATCGATTGATCTGAAAAGTGTCTGGGGAACAAAAAATTGGCAAATTAAGGGAAACATTGTTTAGAGCATGTCTTATTCCTGTTCAAATGATCTTCTTAAATGAAACAGTGCAACAAACGAGTTGTTTAGGCTTAGCAACAATCAGGGAATTAAACATGCCCAGTATACCTGCCCCTGCAAAATTTTACAAATGGCAAAAATAAACGAATGCACCTAAAGATGAGCTTGATGAGTGGGTCCAGAATGGTACGTTTAATGCTTCACTGACATGTCTAGGCGGGTGGTTATTGTGGCCAATAGATACCAATGGGTGTCATCAACGTTTTATTAACTCTTCAGGGGGTTTTAGGACGAGTAGGCCAGACCCTCGCTATATATCTCCAGAGCATGCAGACATCATTACAACATATAGTGTAGGAAAATTATGCCAACAGTGGCTAAAATCATCCTCACTGAACGCAGTTAGAGAACACCTCAATCTCCTGTCTAACTCCACTGACTTGCAAGATTTCTTGTCAGGCCGCAGACCACCACGTAGGAAGCATTTCTTATGTGCAGTATACAATGAAATATGGAAACTATCCCAACACGATGCTGCTGCCTGGTTAAGGCAAATAGATCAGGAAAATCTAAAAAAGGCATTTGCTGCTGTGGACAATGGGATTAACACCTTGTCCGACCAGATATCTACAATTAACAACATTGTCTCTGCTGCTATAGACATTATACAATCTGATATGTCTTCTTTATACCATGAACAGAGTCTGAAGCATCCAACCCAACTGCATAATGGACCTGATCTAACATTGAAGGCGGATCGCATTCCATTGCAGCACATGGGAGATATTTTCGTCTTTTAATCTAACTTGACAACAACAACTAATGGCTAAGAAAGAAGCGACTTATGTCATGCTTAACATTGAGAAATTAGAAAAGTTGCCTTTTACCGTGGCCGAAATACCATCGGCTGAGTGGGTAATACCTGGGGTTATTAATCTGCCTATTTCAACACTACAATTCACCTCCTGTTTAAAACACATTCCAGTAGGCAGATAGGAAAAGCTGGGAGATAGTTACATCCATGAGGTGTGGGAGCTTCCCTTCTCGTACAAATGCTTCAATGGCATGAAAGAAGCCTTTGTTAGCGGCAGTGAATGCGAGACTTGAGTCAGCCATTCAATGATTTGTAAACAGCTGTCTTTGCATGGGGCGTGTAACGCCTCAGCTGCAAATTTGGCTTGTTATTTTAAGGAAGTTCCAGTCCCCTTCATTAGACCTACGTTCCAGGTGCTTTCAAACGGCAGCTACGTCCTTCTTGATAGTGAAGACTGTTGTGGCATGCGGGCCAGAATAATTTACGTTGTTTTGGTCTCTAAGGTCGTTACATGCTGCGGGAACGTACTGTTTTCCCCCACCAAATATAAGGAGGTAGCTGATATCTGGCCTTACATTGCTACCTCAAACGTGAATTTCGACAAGTTAAGTAGACTCAAGGCTTTATTGTTTAAAAAGCATGTGGCCCTTACATCTGCACGCGAGACCTACGTACTTCAAGTGGCAAGGTCATCAGCAGAAATACAGTCCCTTTTAAATACAAACTTTCCGAGACACTTTGGTGAACTCGTGTGACGAATATTTAATGCGTCCTGCACGACTGGAATAGCACATTTTTTTAAAGCTGTTGGTTCTGGTTTTGTTCACACCTTTTCCACCATATTCGGTTTGATACCTTCAGCTATCCACTCAATTTTCGGTAGTATTTTGGGGGAATTTCTGATAACTTTGGCTTTATTAGCTGGCATCCTGCTGTTGCTGTTGTTTATGCGCAATGAATGTCCCGCCGCAACGAGGACAAATGACGGCGCTCCCATCAACGCAGCTGTGTCATGAACGTATGATGCAGCATTTTGGAGCAACACTCCTGAAGCATTTGGAGTGTGACTGGTCTTTGTCATTCAGACCGGTTCTGTATTGTGTGCTATGGAACACACTTGCTGCTTGATCATTTTTGGCGCTGACTTTCCGGTTCTGTCACCTGCCGAAGTGGAAGATCTCCTGTTCTCTATGGTTCGTACTTAATTTGGAAGTTTTCTTAATTGATATTATCATTGAATTCGGTTATAAGCCACATGCTCATGTTTTAAATTGCCAAGTAGTATGCTTGTGTGTCCTTTAAACGTGTCAAAATTGTTCTGTTTTTTATATATCTTAGGTTGACCAATGACATTTTAGTTTTGGCTTTCAACCACTTCAACCGACAAGGGGAGGGTGTTGTGTAGACATTTTAGCTATAGCCCCATGCACGTTAGTTTAATACACTAGGCCGCTGTGCACTTTGACCTAGATATATTTTATTTGGCTTCGCATTGTTATTTTTACAATAACCAGTTTTACGGTCTTGTTTTAATTTTTTCTATTTAACTGTTTTCCTTAGCCCAGCACTGTGTTCTCAAACAAGACATTCTTGATCACTTTGTGCTCCAGTCAAGGCTATAGTTTGGTACATTGCCAGTGAACGTGGTAGAAGTTTAGTCTCCAACATTCGTAGACAATACACATCCCTACGTAGGGACATTTTCTTAGAATATTAGCTGTGTTATTATAAAAACACTTCCTAGTCCCATTACACGTTAAGAGGGAGATTCCAGCCAGGGAACCACAACTGTATGCCGATTGCTGAATGCTTCGCTGCAGATGCTAACGCAGACTACAGGCCTTTGCTCAGGTATGAGGGTCGATGTCCTCCAGGGGGAACCTGAAAGGCAGAATTAGAGCTTAACATGCTGTGCTCAAATTATCACTCAGATAGAAAATACTCCATCTATTCTAGTGGCAATATGATAGCGTCATTCTTATGCTTCACTCTCATCGTCACCATTTTAATATTGTCATGTTGTGTCATTCTTGTTATTGCAGCTCACGCTTTGCTATCTAAAATGCAGTCGTTTTATTAAACCAGTCTTTAAAACTCATACTGCTTTTATTGTCATTTATATATGAGACTGAATTGCGAATGAGAGATTTAGATGCGACCTGAGTGACCACGACTTCCCTGAGAAGTATGATATCTCATGCGCTCGGCTGCCCAATCATCTCTACCTTTCGGGAGAGACGAGGCACTGCTAGTTAGCCGGAGCAAAACCCACATTTGGAGCGACAGGTGTCACCCACAGTGGGTCAGACTCAGTCTCCCACACCATGGACGATCTTTCTGCTCAAAATCCAGTAGTCTCATTAGAATAATGAGAGCCTATGCGACACAGGCAACACTCAGTGAGCTCAGAGAGCTTCAGAGGATGAAAAGAAAAGGTTGTAAACAATTGGTTGTAAGGACAATTTCAATTATATTTGGGTAACCACAGAATACCAACAATATGTTCTTCCTGATTCAATGTTGACAAATATGGAAACATTATTACATGCATAAACTTATGTAGGGATAGATAGCATGGTGAGGATTTTCAAGAAGTACTGCATTAATAGTCACTTAAGAACTGTAGTAGAAGATCTATGTCAAAGATGCATTACTTGCCACACAATTAATCAATGAAAGCAAACACTAGTGGCCATGAGTCACTCATGCAATTCTGAGGAACCTTTCACCAAGGGCCAACTATTAGATGCACTAGCATGGCTGTGGCCAAAGAATTGCTGAGGGAATTTATACCATGATTTGGCACGCCTACTTCTATTGAGTGGACAGATGTACCCAGTTCAAGAATTAAATTCTAAAGTTATTATGTACAGCTTTGCAAACTGACCAAAGGTTCCACTGCAGTTACAGACCAGCAGCATCAAGGGTGATGGTAAAGATAAATGGAACTATAAAATCCAAGCTAGAAACGATGTGTGCCTCAATAATTTTAAAATGGCCAGATGCAGTTCCACCAGTGATGATGAGCATCAGAAGCATTTCAAACAAAAAGACTGGTCTTTTCTAACACAACATTGATGGCGATTGCAGTGAGAATTCTGTATATTCCTTTGGAAGCAATAGTATCAATAACTGATGAGAGTATTCTGAATGTCTGTCCAACATGGTGAAATCTGTCTCTCATCAGGTGGATGTAGCAACACCATTAACAAATGAAGTCGAGTGCCATGCACTGCAACCTGATTCTTGATTCTGGTGAAGAAACACATTTGCAACAATAACTTGAACCACATTGGCGAGGGCCACATCAAGTGATTCTTCTGCCTAACACTGCTGCAAAGTGTGCTGAAATCGCACAGTGGATCCAAGAGGCTCACACAAAGAGAGCGAAGACAGTTGATGAAGAAGTGCTGACAACAACCACTGATTCAAAATGGGCCTGATTTAGATCTTGGCAGACAGGCTTACTCTGCCACAAATGTGACAGATATCTGGTCAGCGGTATTACGATTCCATTATACCCTATTTAATTCGTAATAGGGTGGATGGAATAACCGTCAGGTTTGTGACAGAGTTACCCGTCTGCTCACAACTAAATCAAGCTCTATGTCAAATTCGAGTTCACAGTATGTGTAGGAGGCTGGCCTGGCTTGTAGTGGGTACCAAGGGGTACTTACACTCTGTACCAGGACCAGTTATCCCTTATTAGTGGAGAAGAGGTGTTTCTAGCAGCTTAGGCTGATAGAAGGTAGCTATGGAGAGCAGCTTATGCTGAACTAGGAGACATGCAAAGCTCCTACTATACCACTGGTGTCATATGCACAATATCATAAGAAAACACAATACACAGATATACTAAAAATAAAGGTACTTTATTTTTATGACAATATGCCAAAAGTATCTCAGTGAGTACCCTCAGTATGAGGATAGCAAATATACACAAGATATATGTACACAATACCAAAATTATACAGTAATAGCAAAAGGAAGTAATGCAAGCAATGTACAGTCACAATAGATTGCAATGAGAGCACATAGGTATAGGGGCAACACAAACCATATACTCCAAAAATGGAATGCGAACCACAAATGGACCCCAAACCTATGTGAGCTTGTAGAGGGTCGCTGGGACTGTAAGAAAACAGTGAGGGTTAGGAAAATAGCCCACCCCAAGACCCTGAAAAGTAGGTGTAAAGTGCACCTATATTCCCCAGAGAGCACAGAAGTCGTGATAGGGGAATTCTGCAAGGAAGACCAACACCAGCAATGCAACAAAGGTGGATTTCCGGACGAGAGTACCTGTGGAACAAGGGGACCAAGTCCAAGAGTCGCGACAAAGTCGAGCTTGGGCTGATGCCCAGGAAATGCCAGATGAGGATGCAAAGAAGCTGCCACTGGATGGTAGAAGCTGTGGATTCTGCAAGAACGAAGAGGACTAGGAACTTCCCCTTTGGAGGATGGATGTCCCACGTCGTGAAAAAGCTTGCAGAGGGGTCCCACTCAGAAATACCGCAAACAAGCCTTGCTAGCTGCAAGGGTCGCGGTTAGGGTTTTTGGATGCTGGAGTGGCCTAGGAGGGACCAGGATGTCGCCAATTGCGTGAGGAGACAGAGGGGGCACCCAGCAAGATAGGGAGTCCTCACAGAAGCAGGCAACACCCGCAGAAGTGCTGGAACAGGCACCACAAAGAAGAGTGAACCGGAGCTCACCCGAAGTCACAAAAGGAGATCCCACGACGCCCGCGGACAACTCAGGAAGTTGTGCACTGCAGGTTAGAGTGTCAGGGACCCAGGCTTGGCTGTGCACAAAGGAAATCCTGGAAGAGTGCACAGGAGCCGGAGCAGCTGCAAATCACGTGGTACCCAGCAATGCAGTCTAGCGTGGGGAGGCAAGGACTTACCTCCACCAAACTTGGACTGAAGAGTCACTGGACTGTGGGAGTCACTTGGACAGAGTTGCTGAGTTCCAGGGACCACGCTCGTTGGGCTGAGAGGGGACCCAGAGGACCGGTGATGCAGTTCTTTTGGTGCCTGCGGTTGCAGGGGGAGGATTCCGTGGTCCCATGGGAGATTTCTTCTGAGCTTCTAGTGCAGAGAGGAGGCAGGCTACCCCCACAGCATGCACCACCAGGAAAACAGTCGAGAGGGCGGCAGGATCAGCGATACAAGGTTGCAGTGGTCGTCTTTGCTACTTTGTTGCGGTTTTGCAGGTTTCCTGAGCAGTCAGCGGTCGATTCCTTGGCAGAAGGTGAAGAGAGAGATGCAGAGGAACTCTGATGAGCTCTTGCATTTGTTATCTAAAGAATTCCCCAACACAGAGACCCTAAATAGCCATAAAAGGAGGTTTGGCTACCTAGGAAGGAGGATAGGCTAGCAACACAGGTAAGAGCCTATCAGAAGGGGTCTCTGACGTCACCTGCTGGCACTGGCCACTCAGAGCAGTCCTGTGTGCCAGCAGCACCTCTGTTTCCAAGATGGCAGAGGTCTGGAGCACACTGGAGGAGCTCTGGGCACGTCCCCTGGGAGGTGCAGGTCAGGGGAGTGGTCACTCCCCTTTCCTTTGTCCAGTTTTGCGCCAGAGCAGGGCTGGGGGATCCCGGAACCGGTGTAGACTGGCTTATGCAGAGATGGGCACCATCAGTGCCCATCAAAGCATTTCCAGGGGCTGGGGGAGGCTACTCCTCCCCAGCCCTGACACCTTTTTCCAAAGGAAGAGGGTGTAACACCCTCTCTCTGAGGAAGTCCTTTGTTCTGCCTTCCTGGGCCAAGCCTGGCTGGACCCCAGGAGGGCAGAAACCTGTCTGAGGGGTTGGCAGCAGCAGCAGCTGCAGTGAAACCCTGGGAAAGGTAGTTTGGCAGTACCCGGGTCTGTGCTAGAGACTCGGGGATCATGGAATTGTCTCCCCAATGCCAGAATGCCATTGGGGCGACAATTCCATGATCTTAGACATGTTACATGGCCATGTTCGGAGTTACCATTTTGACGCTATACATAGGTAGTGACCTATGTATAGTGCACATGTGTAATGGTGTCCCCGCACTCACAAAGTCCGGGGAATTTGCCCTGAACGATGTGGGGGCACCTTGGCTAGTGCCAGGGTGTCCACACACTAAGTAACTTAGCACCCAACCTTTACCAGGTAAAGGTTAGACATATAGGTGACTTATAAGTTACTTAAGTGCAGTGGTAAATGGCTGTGAAATAACGTGGACGTTATTTCACTCAGGCTGCAGTGGCAGGCCTGTGTAAGAATTGTCAGAGCTCCCTATGGGTGGCAAAATAAATGCTGCAGCCCATAGGGATCTCCTGGAACCCCAATACCCTGGGTACCTCAGTACCATATACTAGGGAATTATAAGGGTGTTCCAGTATGCCAATGTGAATTGGTGAAATTGGTCACTAGCCTGTTAGTGACAATTTGGAAAGCAAAGAGAGAGCATAACCACTGAGGTTCTGGTTAGCAGAGCCTCAGTGAGACAGTTAGTCATCGCACAGGGAACACATACAGGGCACACTTATGAGCACTGGGGCCCTGGCTGGCAGGGTCCCAGTGACACATACAACTAAAACAACATATATACAGTGAAATATGGGGGTAACATGCCAGGCAAGATGGTACTTTCCTACAGTATGTATCCAGAGGTGAGAAGAAGTGTCAGAAGCTCTATAAGGGGGCGAAGAAAACAAAATAAAAAATTAAGAAGAAGTGGAATAGCAAAGTCAGTAACAAGAGACTGAAACTCCTCCAATGCTTGAGAAAGTAAAGTTACAAATTCAAATCTTGAGGAACTCCAAGGAAAAGAGATTCATAATAAGTCACGTTGCTGATGCAAATGAATGCACACATCCAGTTGCAAGTGATGAAGATTCAGCAGATATCACAAAAGAATCTGAAGATGAGTGGTACATTAACTTGTCCTAAATGTATGAGTAAAAACAAAACGCTGCACTGAAAGACACAAAAGCCAGTCGAAGAGAGAAGAGATAGACACAATTGAGGTAGACCCTGAAAACAGTGAATGTCAATCACCTACCGACAAGAGACTGACAAGAGAGAGAAATACCAAACAGCAAATACATATCACTAGAATGAACTTATTTGGCAACAGTCTCTGCAGTTGAAGAATTAGATGTGGAAGCCTACGATTTGACAAATTCCTGTCAGTTTATGTTTGAGAAAGAACCTGAAAAACCACATTGAACTCAATAAAAAGGGAGATTTTCAAGAATTTTGAGGTAATGTTTTAAGGACAAAATTGATTTGTTTTATTTTATCCATTAGGCATTCACATAAAGATAGTAGTGTTTTCCTGAATTCTGTGAATTGAATTGAAGGTTAATTCCTGATTGTGTGCCTTTTTAGAAATTGGGATTTCCTGTCTTACTTTCATTTATGCTTAATAGGAGTATAGCTACCTGCGTACAAAGGTGTTGGCGTTTTTAGCATATTTTTTTTGATAATGATGTTAATAATTGTAGTTGGTCTGTTATGTTTGAGTTCTCCAGTGGGATACACTCCACCACCAAAAGTTGAACTAATTACTTCACACAATGATTTAGCACATATGAAGGTACCTCGGAGGCAGACATCTGTAGGTAATTAATGGTAGAATATGTATTTGTTAATTTATTAGCTGAATATATTAGTATCATAAACGTTAAGGATTGTTTTATCTGTATATATCTACTTTCGTTGGTTGCAGAAGGCTCAACTGTCCCTCTCATATCCATTGTCCTGTAATGTTTTTCATATGCATTGTCCTGTAATGTGTTTCGTAATAGAGAATTTCTTTCACCATATCTTTCAGAGTTCAACCTTTCGTTGAAAGAACTTTCTGCATCTGAAGATCCTGAGAAGTATATTATTATTTTTAAATGCTTAAAGGTAATTGCACGATCTAACTTGAGCACTTATGGAGACTAAAAAGGGTTTTGTGTGCAGGTTCAGTAAGGAAGGGCCAGAATTTATTAGAGAATACAATGAGAGAAGAGTGAACATTTTGAGAGACTGGGAGAGTGCAAGTGAGATTACATTGCAAACTGAGTTTGAAGAGAAATTTTGAAATTCGAAAGAACATTTGTGGGTGAGAATGGAGCATAGAAGAAGAGGAATGCTATCTATGGTACGTCAGAGGTCACAGGACACAAGGCTAATAGAATTAGTTGGAGTGAGTGAGCGTAAAAGGAGTTATGTTGATGATTAGTTTTTAGATGGCAAACAACCTATATTTAGTGGAATTTATTATGTTTGTAGTAAACGGCCTATTTTAACCTACCTTGTAATTGGGTAGGAAGCTGCTGGCTTGCATTGTTATTACCACGGGCCCACCAAGTGATTGAGATGAATAATGTTTTGGACCGAAAAAGAATGATGGTGGGTTTGGACAAATTGTATTAGATGTGCTTGGTGCTATGATTTCATTCATTAATGTGTCTTTCAATGATGTGGAGATTAGGATATTGTCAACACTGGTTGGTCTCCTTGCTTCCAACACTACCGTAAATTTAGGTAAGATCATTGAGGAACTAGTAGCCATACATTCTATGATTATACAAACCTACCTTCCATTAGATAGCCTTCTTGCAAAGGAAGATGGAGTCTGCCTTGAATTGAAGGTGCAACAGTACTGCACCTTCATTCCAGATACCAGTAAGTTTAATAATGCTTACATAACCAATGTCACTAATCTTTCTTGTGAGGCAAAGGCTCTTACTATAAGTCTTTTTATTGAAAGTTTATCAAAAGACAATACAGAATAAGACATGGCATCGAAGGGCGAAAGCTCAAGCATACATCAAGTATAACAAGGCAAGGCAGCAGGATGCTACATCGTTCAGAGTATAGGAAACAGCAATAAGGAGCAACAAGCAAGTTGAGAGGCAGCCAGCCTATGCTGGATGCTTTTGAACAAGATATGTCTAAAATAAACAAAGCAAAATAAGGAACAAACGTCAACAACATAAGGTCAATACTCGCCTTCAGAATCCCCCGGACACACACGGTATGAGGAAAGTGTAGGAAAGGGGGGCTCAGGTGCAGGGGGGAAGATGTATGCGACACAGCTCAAATACTCTGTATGTGCAGAATGTTTCTGAGGAGAGGGATGGTTAGTCAAAAATCTGCAAACCTTTACATTTTGGGGAATGGGGTAAAGCAGGTCAATTCAAGGCGAGAAAGATATGTGAGTAGGGGGCACCAAACACAAAGGAACTTGTCAGCAGGGTGGGCCAGATTGTGTGAGAGTTGTTCCAGAGTCATCACATGCAAGAAGTGTTGGAAATATAGGGAGACAGGGGGTGCAATGGATTTCTTCCAAGCCAGTGCAATGAGCTGTGGGTAGCATTTAGCTAATAGGTCGCCAGTCTGCATGTCTCGCAGCTTGCAGCGACTGGGGCCAGATGCTCAATATAGTGGTAGTATAAGTAAAAGGAATCGGGTACCCCACTACTGTAGAGAAGTGCCCTTTTTGTCATGGTCACCCCCACCTTTGTCTGGTATTTAGTGCAATTTTGACTGAAAGTGCACTGGATTCCTGCTAACCAGGTCCCCAGTGCCAGATCACCAAGTGATTGAGATGAATAATGTTTTGGACCGAAAAAGAATGATGGTGGGTTTGGACAAATTGTATTAGATGTGCTTGGTGCTATGATTTCATTCATTAATGTGTCTTTCAATGATGTGGAGATTAGGATATTGTCAACACTGGTTGGTCTCCTTGCTTCCAACACTACCGTAAATTTAGGTAAGATCATTGAGGAACTAGTAGCCATACATTCTATGATTACGGTATTTGACTGAAAGTGCACTGGATTCCTGCTAACCAGGTCCCCAGTGCCAGATCTCTTTCCCTCAAACTGTGCTATTGTTCCCCAATTGGCAAAACCTTTGGCCTCCCTGTAAGTCCCTAGTAAATGGTACCCATGGTACCCAGGGCATGGGTACCAAAGAGGGTCCCCAATGGCTTCAGCATGTATTGTGCCACCCTGAGGGACCCCTCACCTATCACATGCAGGCTGCCATTGCAGGAAGCATGTCCTGGTGCAGCTAAAAGTGAAAGCACGACATGGCACATAGCCTGTGTGCCCTGTCCCCCAACACTGCATGCAATATATGTAAGTCACCCCTACAGCAGGTGTTACATCCCTAAGGTAGGGTGCATTAAATTACATGTGAGAGCATATATGCAAAAGCAGATATGCCCCAGCTATGTCTTTGTCGATTCTTAGACATAGTGAGTGAGCAGGGGAGCCATTTTCAGTACCTGCTGAACGTTTCCCAGCTACATGATGGCTTAATTGAAAACAGGGATGTTTGGTATCAAACATCTCATTTTAATAAACCCTCACTGATGCTAGTAATGGATCTATTAATACTTGCACCCAAAGGGCACCTTAGAGGTGCCCCCTGAAAACCTATCAACTACCTGTGTGGGGACTGACTAGGTGTCACCAGCCTTTCACCACCAGACACATTTCTGCCCCTCTAGGGTGAGAGCCGTTGCTCCCAGGCAGTCAGGGACAAAGCCTGCTCTGGGAGAGGTGCTTGCAAATCGCACCAACAGGCTAAAAAAACCCCACCACCTGTAGTATGCAGATCTGGCTTCAGTCACAGGAAAGTTGCCGAGTCTCCTGCCCCAGGGCCCATTTTGCACCTGCACAGGTGGGAAATGTAGTATTCAGGGAGGTGTGTCTACCCCTCAGGTCAGTCCCATCCCTAAGGTGCACTGCCTGATGTGGACACCGCTTTTAGAAATCTGCCCTCTTGGTGTTGGCAGAATTAGGAACTCTCGGACAAGGTTATGCCCAATTCCTACAGGTAGTGGTCATATAGGGCCTATAGTGACCTCAGGGTTAAGTAGCCCATTGGCTACTACCCTACACTCCCTGAAACACCCCTAAATGCAATATTTAGGGGAGCCCCTGGCACCAGGAAATCTGATTCCTGCTGACCTAAGAAGAAGGACAAAAAAGAGCTGTGAAAGCACAGGAAGAAGCACCTGACCTGGACCCTGCCCTGCCAGCCTGTCTGCTGCTTCTGCAGAATTGCGCCTAAGTAGTCTCGTCCTGCACCTTTTGTGCCTCCAAAGCCTGGGAGAATTGCCTGCCTTCAACAAAGACCCAGGAACTCCAGTGGAGCAGCAGAGCTGCTTCCCTGCATTTTGCAGGCACCCCAAGGCAAATTACAAGGACTCTGGACCAACTAAAACCCGACCCCTGAATGCACCACTGCATCCATGCCGCACAGCTCGAGTTAAGAGGACAACCAGTACACGCATGGTGCCCCAGCCCTCCAGAGATGAAGCACAACTTTGACCTGCCCACTGTGGACCCGCCCATGTCGCCTGCTGCCTCTGCAAGCAGGCTCCCTCAACCGCAAGTCCTCCAGTGGAGAAAAACGGACGCCTCAAGTCACCTCTGCACTCCTCGCCCTGGCCCATGGATAAGATGCTCCACGGTGTCCTTAATGTGCCCTAAGGTCTCCTTCCTATATGTAGCTAGAAGGGAAAAGGACCATCGAATGTCACAAAAGTCTCCCCTCGCTGTCCCACACCTCCAACAAAGAAGAGATGCAGAGGCATATATACGGGGTCATTCTGACCCTGGCGGTAGACTACCGCCAGGGCCAACGACTGCGGGAGCACCGCCAACAGGCTGGCGGTGCTCCCATGAGCATTCTGACCGCGGCGGTACAGCCGCGGTCAGATACGGGAAACCGGCGGTATCCCGCCAGTTTCCCGCTGCCCAGGGGAATCCTCCATGGCGGCGCTGCAAGCAGCGCCGCCATGGGGATTCCGACCCCCTTACCGCCAGCCTGGTTCTGGCGGTCTGGCTGGCGGTAACGGGTGTCGTGGGGCCCCTGGGGGCCCCTGCAGTGCCCATGCCAATGGCATGGGCACTGCAGGGGCCCCCTAACAGGGCCCCACCAAGATTTTCAGTGTCTGCCAAGCAGACACTGAAAATCGCGACGGGTGCAACTGCACCCGTCGCACCCCTTCCACTCCGCCGGCTCCATTCGGAGCCGGCATCCTCATGGAAGGGGGTTTCCCGCTGGGCTGGCGGGCGGCCTTCTGGCGGTCGCCCGCCAGCCCAGCGGGAAACTCAGAATTACCGCGGCGGTCTTCTGACCGCGTAGCGGTATTCTGCCGGCGGGACTTTGGCGGACGGCCTACGCCGCCCGTCAAAGTCAGAATGACCCCCATAGTGTGGAGATGTGACGGCGTGCGGTATCACTGAACCACCAGCTTGTAGGCTGTCTCCTGTTGGGAAACACTTCTGTATGTTCTGGGGATATCACTTCACCGTGTCTCCCACTGCTTGGCCTAGATGCCCTCTGAAGTGCTATTCTGCCAACTAACTTGGTAGGCGTGTGTGGAAATGAGTGTACAATGCTGCAGAACTTCGTATGTGTTCAAGATCAGACCCCTAAAGTGTAATCCGATTGGCCCCTGGGTGACTGGAGAGGTGTAGTGCCCAGTAGTGCAATTGAAAATACTGTATTCATGCTGAATCAGGGAGATTTAAGTCCACCTTGCAGTGCTTGAATGGCTTAATTCTGCCTCCATACAAAGAGACTACTTAGCATTCTACATTCCCCTAGTATTCCACTTAGGACACACTTTGGGGCTCAGTGCTGGGATTAACTCAGGGTTGTGGGCAATGGTGGTGTTAGGGGAGGGGAAGGTAGTAAGGCTTCTCCGGAGCTCTGTCTTATCCCAAAATAAAGGCTCTTGAGGATTATGGTTTGTGGGAATAAGTTGATTCCTGGTCTGATGAGATTGGAAATGGACTTAGAAATGTTGGTGAGTGGTTAGATTGTTTAAGAAGGATTGTATTGTGCTCTATTCTAACCCCAATAATAATAGTGGTATTTTGTACAATAGGGTGTATTCTCTTGCTAAACTGTTTAAAACAATCTTTGTCGTCAAATAAAATGAGGAGAGAAATGTATTTATTTGAAGACTTTAAAGTACAAGGCTATCATGACATAAAGACACAAAAGACAGAAAGTTATACATACTGAATTATGAAATATAATAGTGGGATATTGGTGATGATTGTAATAATCACAGACCGGATTTTGTGGGACTTATTTTCTGATTAGAATCACTTGTGCCTATTACACGAGTCATTTGAAATTAAAATGGAAAAGCTGTGATGTTTAGAACATTGTTTCCTTATCTGAGGCTAATTAGGCCTTGGCTAGGCCTTGACTAAATGTTGAAATGTAATGACTGCAGTTTCATAATAGTCAGTGTGTGTTTATATTGCTCATTGACACCCCACGCAGAATAATGTGCACTGTTTATTTTGTGATTACATGTTTGCTCGTCGGAGGAAGCCTTTGGATACTTTCAAAGCTCTTCCTGCTCACACACTGTATTGCATTTATTCATGAGCCTTTTCATTTTTATTATGTAAGGAGTTTGCTGTGACACCTGAAATGATATTAGATCAAAAGGGGCACATCAATATTCATGTAGTACTCATTGCCCACCCACTAAAGTAGCACGGGGAAACATGTCTTCAAGCCTGCCCTTGCAGCCAGTGTGTACAATTTTAAACTGCCATTTCGACCTGGCAAACTAAACCTTGTGACAGGCCTAATCCTAACTTTTTACTACTTTTAAGTCTCCTTTAAGGAAGGCCCTAAATGCCTATAGGGCAAGGTGCATGGTACTTAAAAGGCAGGACATGCATTTTTTAAGTTTTGCATGTCGTGGCAGTGAAAAACCTACAAAGTTGTTTTTCACTGTGGTAAAGCTGTCCCGTCCGTAGAAAAATATAGTGTTACACTTATGCAACTTATAGTTTTTTTTATTTCAGTTTAGGAGCTGCTAGAAAGATGAGCCAAGATCTAATTTTAAAAGTAATTTAAAATCCAACTTAATGCTAACGTCGGATTTTATAGTACTATTTTGAAAATGCCACGTTTAGAAAGTTGTCATTGTTCTGCCTTAGCCAAATGTGCCTTTCTGCCAGTGTCCAATTGCACCTGACAGTTGAACGTTGCTCCTATGGTGAGATGTGGATTGCTCACAGACAGTGGCCAAAAGGCTTGGGCATGGAGCAGTGTTTTTCTCCTTTAGCAAGATGACTATATGGGCTGTGTCGAGCCCTTTCCTGAGTTTCAAAGGGTGCCTAACCTGTCACTGGCCAGTGTAGCTCACACCTATGCCTGCCTCCCTTTGTCTTCCTAGTGAGCTTGACTTCAAACCCAGTAGGAGGGTGAAGCTGCCATAGAGTGACTAAAAAGGAGGGCTTGCACATTTCCTCTGCCACACCTCTGAGTGGGCACAGAAAGTCCTGACCAGGATAAGAATGGTTCTGCCATGTTGGTTTTAGGGAAAAAGGAGAAATGTGGGATAGCCTTCAGTTAAACACACAGGAAGTTCTGCAAAGGTTAGATGGGTCACACCTGGAAACTTTTGCCCAAATGGTCAGGGAATGGCCAGGAGTTTTTCCCACCTACAGGCTAGCTCTGGGCATAAATGTGGCAAACCCAGAACCCTCCTCAGATCACTCCTAAGCCTGTGGTGAATTAGAAGGACTGTCTTAATCAGTTGGTTGACCTCCTGTTTGAGCTGCAGGGACACAACAAGCTTCCAGATGTCTTTTTCTGCAATTGCCCATCTGAGAAGTACCATGTGGACCTGCCCTGGACCCTGCTGTTGGCCTCTGTTGCAGTGACTCCTAATCCCCAAGTAGTACCCCGATATCCTGGACCCTTGGCTGGTGTTAGGGTGTACTCCTTTTGTCCCCAAGCCGCAAACTCTGGCACTTAGAAACTGACTGTTAACCTTTTGCCTGGAGAACTGTCGGAGGCTGGGATGCTGTTGAAGGTACAGCCATCAACATTTGTCCTGCTGACATCCCATTGACAACTATTTATTCTCCCAAAAAATGTAAAAGTCCAAAAGTAATCTTTCCACCAGTATGAACCTGGTTTCTGTATCTGATCAGCGAGCCATCTCTGTCTGCCTTAACTTTTGACATTGATCCGGTCTAGCATGACCAGATAACCACAGTTGACATTTATGCTTTTTGTCACTTTTTTAATTCACACTTCAAAAATTCCTATCTCCATTGTTACTTATTGTTTTTTTGTCTTTTTGGTGTTACTTTACTGATTATTATGTACTCTATTTTTAGGGTCGAACCTGCAAGAGCATGGGCTAGTGCATGTGTCTCGCTTGCAAGACACTGTTGTGATCAATAAGGAGTAGAGCCCATCCATTCTTTACCATTTGTTGACTTGCCTGTCACTCTTCTTTATAGCCTCCTAATTCATCACTGCAGGCCAAGCATCATTGCCATTACTCTCTGTGGAGCAGGGACCAAGCACTGATTGATTCAACCTAATCAGTGCCCGTCCACTGCTCTCTGTGTGATTGAGAGGACCTAGCCTGGCAGTTCGGGCTGGACTGGTCCCATGGGGAGGAGGGTCAAGACTGATTTGTAAATGGCTGGGTCCAAACTGGAATGGTATGGCAAGTAAAACAACTGATGGATTTAACCCAAATCTGTGACTGGGGGTGAATGTTTGATTTGTTCTGCATACAGTCCATCATCTGTTGTGTTTGCATTTGTCGCCCTATGTGGGAAGAGTATGCCCAGATGTGGGTCCCGTGCTTGCTATGCCACCAGATTCAACCTAGCCTGGCTGAAGAGGGGTTATACTGTGAAACTGGTCCCAGGATGCTTGTTTCGGGTCTAGGGGGGACCTGGCCTAGCAGTTTGGGCTGGACTGTTCCCATGGGGAGCAGAGTCAAAACTGATTTGCATAGGGCTGGGTCCACACTGGAATGGCATAATCGTGCAGTACACCCCAATCTGCCCCACTCCAATCCACCCCATCTCATCCCATACCAGTCCACCTCACTCAGTCCAACCCATCACAGATTAGTCCAATCAAACCCACTCCAAATCAAACCATTCACCCCAATCCAATCCACCACAGCCCAGTCCTCACAATCTGCCCCATTCCCAGTCCAAGCCAATCTGCCTCGCTCCAATCTGCCCCACTCCAATCAACCCTTCTCCAATCCACCCCACTCCACTTCACTACAAAACAAAACAATGTGCTGCACTCCAATCTTCCCCACTCTAATCCATCCCACTCGAATCTGCCCCACTCCAATCTAAAACAATCTGCTCACTCCAATCCACCCCAATCCAATCTGCTCCACTCTAATGCAAAACAATTTTTAAGACCAAGATCATCAAAATTGGGTAAGTACTTTTTTAAGTTATGATTGTTTAAAGTTTAGCAAAAACAGTCTTTTTGTGCATAAGCACCATAGGAATCAACTGGAGAAAAATTTCAAAATGCATAAAAAATCAGGCAATGCGTTTACCAATATCTCCTTTTGTTCTTAGGTCAAAGCCATTGAGAAATCCTATGGGCCAGTCGAAGGAGTTGGGTCCGTTCCCGGTTTTGGGGAGCAGAGCTGCTGAAAAGACCTTGGAGCTAGGGCAGGACCACTGCGGTGGACCACTTGAAAAGGCAATGCACAGGTGGACTTTGAGGTAAGTCTGGTGGGTCCCCTTGGAGTTTAGAGGTTGCAAGGGGTGGGGGAGCCATAGAGCACAGCTGGTTCTCCAGTGCACGGCCCAGGGAGGCCGGGTGTAAAGCAGATAGATGAGCCAAGAGCTGTACACAAAGCTGCCCTTGGAAGGAGGAGGTAGGTCACTTTGAGAGTCGCTTGCAGGTCAGCAGGGCCACTCTGGTGGGTGGTTCTGGTGGTTTCTGAAATCCCTTGACTGGGGCTACCTCCTGGTCCTTTTGGGAGTCTGGAGTAGACTTTCCTTCCTGGTGTCTAACTTTGAGTGACCAGTACATGGGGCTATTGCACAGTTCAGCCACTGGAGATTGCAGTGCTATCAAACCTGGCATACTTTCAGGTTTAGTCCTCATTGTGCGGCTGCAGTGCCCGGTTCCTTGGACTGGAACTGGACTTCACAGGTCTTTTGGTCTTGGTTGCAGGAGAGTGGTGCCTTCACTCTGGATGGAGATCTTCAGCCATTTTTAGAATAGTGGAAGTCCACTGGGGATTTTTAGAGTCAGTCCATTGTCTCAGCAACACCTCAGCGGCGCTTGTCGAGTCCTGGATGCAGCAGGCAGGGCTTGGCACCTTTTTATTTGATGCAGCAGGACTTCAGTTCTTGAGGCTTGGGTCGTCTTTGTTGCGGATCTTCTTGTGTCCTTGGAATCTGAATCTCTAGGGGTGCACACTGAATATCGTGTTTAGTGGGCTTTTAGGGGAGTACATATTAGTGACCAATGAGCCATCTAACTTAGGGTGGCTACACCCACTATGTGACCACTTCCTGTGAGCAGAGGTCACTTCCCTATCCCTGATAGGCTATTATGCCACCATGCAAAATAGAGAAAAATGAAATGGAGGGGTCACTTTGCATGCAACCCCTTAGGGGTGGTGCAAGTTGGTAGTGGCCACTCCTCCTGTTCATTGTGTGTTTTTCTGCTGTTGCTCCCGCCAAAAGTGGGGATTTGCAGTGGGGGGGGGGGGGCATCTGCTGCTAGCAGATGGCCTGGGGGTCGAGTTTCAAAGGCAGTAAGCCCTTTGAAGCTCGCTAGCAGGGCAGTGCACATTCCTGAGGAAGTGGGTGTGACACCTCCACTCAGGAAGGGCTTTGTTCAAGGACCCAGAGAGCAGGCGCTCTCACACCAGGGTTCCAGAATCTTGCCTGGTTTTGACAGGCTGGTTGTGACCGGCCAGTAACCATGCCAGTGTTCGTTAGCTTTGCAGGGGTCACCTCTAAGTTGGCCCTTGGGTACATTTTGCAATAAATCCAATACTGGTACCAGACTGGATTTATCATTCTGAGTTGTTTGATACTTAAAAACATAGGGATCAGAGTAGCCATCATGTAGCTTAGAAAAACATCCTGACCAATGTCCAGCACATGAATTTAAAATGACTGCTCTGTTCACTTACTATGTCCCAGGTTTGGCAAGGACACAGTGGGGGCATATTGCTCATGCATCTATGCCCACACATACAGTATAGGGCACCCTACCTTAGGGCTGGAAGGCCTGTTAGAAGGGTGACTTACCTATATTGCTTGTAGTGTGTAGCGGACAAAGCCCACAGGCTATGTGCAATGTTGAGTTTGCATTTTAGGATTGCACCAGGACCCTCAGCCTTCAATGGAAGTTCTGGGTGCATCTGGATGCATGGCCCTTGAGAGTGGCAAAATCTGTACCGTTGCAGTCAAGTGTCTACCCATAGTACATCATGCCCTGGGCACTTAAGTACCATTCACAAGGGACTTATAGTGGCAGCTAAAGGTGTTGCCAATTATCTTTGCAATTTTAAGGAAAGAACACTGGCACTGGGGACCTGGTTAGCAGGATCCCAGTGCACTCCAGTCCAAGTGGCATCCATAAACCAGGTAAAAGGTAGAGGTGGGGTACTGCAACAGGGTGCCTTTTTCCCAAACCCCAATCCAACCTACCACACTCCAATCTAATCCACCTCACCGAAATTCTATTTACCCCACTCCCATCCCAATCCAATCCACCCCACCACAATCAAAGGCAATCTGTCCCACTACAAGCTACCCACACCTACCTGCCCCACTTCAATCCAAAACAATCTGGCCCACTCCAATGCAAAACAGTCTGCCCCACTCCAATCCCAAACAATCTATGCCACTCAGTCCAAAACAAACGTCCCCACTCCAATCTGCCCATCTCCAGTCCAAAACAAGGTGCTACTCTCCCAAAATAATTTGCCCCACTACAATCTGTCCTACTCGAGTCCAAAACAAAATGCCCCACTCCAATCTGCCCCCCTCCAATCCGCCTCATTCTAATCAGCCCCACTCTAATCCACCCCACTCCAGTATTCCCCACTCTAGCCTGCCCCACTACAATCTGCCCAAGCCCAATAAACAACAATCTGCCACACTCCAATCCAAACAATCTGCCACACTCCAAACCATCCTACTTTAATATGCCCCTCTGCAATCCAAAACAATCTGCCACACTCCAATCTACCCCATTCCAATCCACCCCTTCCAATCCAATACAATCTGCCACACTCTTATCTGCCCCACTCCTGTGAAAAACAATCTATCATCTCGAGTCCTCCCCACTCCAATTTTCTCCACTCACATCCAAAACAATCTGCCCACTTCAATCCACCCCACTCCAATTTGCTCCTGTCCAAACCAGTCGGCCCATTTTCAGTCCATCCAACTCCAAAACAATCAACCACACTCCAATTCACCCCACTGCAATCCACCCCACTCCAATCCAAAACAATCTGCCACACTCAAATCTGCCCTACTCCAGTCCAAACCAATTGGCCTCACTTCAGACTATCCCACTCCAATCTACCCCACTCCAATCCAAAACAATCTTCCCCGCTCCAATCCAAACCACCCACATCTAACCCACACTACTCCAATCCACCCCTCTCTACCCCAAACCAAACCACCTCACTCCCCCACCTCATTTCAATCCACTCTACTCTAATCTAATCCAACCCACTCAGCCCATCCCACTACAATCCACCCCACTTCACTGCAGTCCAATCCACTCCACCCCAGTTCAGTCTAACCCATCCAGCCCACCACACTCAAATCTACCCCACTCCAATCCAGTCCATCCCACTCCAATCCAATCCACTCCAATCCAAACTACTCCAGTCCAATCCACCTCACTCTGATCCAATCCACACCACTCTGATCCAATTCAATCACTCCAATCTAATCCAGCCCCTCCAGTCCAGTGCAATCTACTCCTCCAGTCGAGTCTAATCCACCCAACACCACTCCAAACCACCCTGCTCTAATCCAATCCACCAAAACCCAATCCAATCCACCCCATCCCAGATCTATTGCTCCAATCCAATGATTTACCCCAAACCAATCTAACTCACTCCACTCCACCCTAATCCAATCCACCTCACCCCATTTCAATCTACCCTACTCCAATCCAGTCATCTCTATCCAGTCCACCCACACCAATGTACCCCACACCTTTCAATCCAATCCAATCTACTCTTTTGTCACCGTATTTCATCACACTTTATGCTACTCCGCTTTGTGCCACTCCACTCTATGCCACTCCACTCTATGCCACTGCACTCTACGACACTGTACTTTGCAACACTTTCTGCTGCTGAACCACGGACTTCTACTCCCCCTTACTCAGCTCTATAACACACCATTCCCCCTACTCCCCTCTATGGCACTCTACTCCAACAAGTCCAGTCTATGACACTCTTTTACCCCGACTCAATGCCACTGACTTTTAGCTATGTTGAACAGTAGCCTCACTGGGGAACAACATGGCAAACACATTGCCAAAGTCAATAGCTCTTTTATAGGCGAGACCCATTGGCTTTTCTATTGCTTGTTCTAAATAAATTTGGGATTATTCTTGTGCTGTGTTTTCACTTTATTACTGCTTGAGTACTGCATAACTACTTGACACTCTTGTGACTCAGTTAAGCCTTACTCCTTTTGTGCCACACTGTCAGAGGATTAAGCACAGGTTTAGTTAGTGACTTTTTTTGGTTCATCCTTACAAGTATTGTGATTCATATATTAGGTGGGTTCTCACCTTCAAACTAATGCTCCAATTTCTTACAGTGCCCACATTTACTAAGATAGGCAGGGAATGTTTTATCTCCACTTGTTACAAACTTTTTAGTCCAGAACTGCCATAAAAGGGTTGTGTCAAGCAGAGGATTCAGAACTTAATCTAAGTCACCCACTAGTATCTGACCCAGACCATATTGTTCTTTGACAAAACTAATATACCTCTTTCTTAAGAGAACCAAGCAATGTACAGTCACTGGATCGGTTATATTGTCCTCTTCGTTTGGAGTCTTTCCCGTCTTGGTGATCTGTATCAGTGAAGGTATCCAAGACAATAACTATTTGTTTTAATTTGGTAAATTGTCTATCTTTTGCATGATCTGAGAATGATTGAGAATCAATTTCAAAGTATAAATTACCTTTGCAATGCAGATCACCACAGCTGTGGATGGGCACAGTTTAATGCTAGACGTAATAGTGTCTATCAGATCTGCCTTTAGACATGTCCATCACACCAAAAGACACAAAGTCACAAGGAACAAAAACATCAGAATGTGATGTTCTACGCCAATTACGTCAGGTTGTGTCTTTAATTATTCAGCTACCACCAGCAGACACGCTCACAGCAGACCAAACCAGAGCTTGTCACAGAGATAGCTCAATTTCCTTTAATACCTCCTTCAACAAAGGTGACATAGGATGCTAAACAGACGATGAACCGGTTGACTGAATAAACATTTAAAAATTATTGATGAAAATGTGCTACTCATCATTGTAATGTTGCTTGGCTTGTCGGGTTTTAATTTGTTACCTTTGGTCATTGCTGCATACATTTGTCTAATAACCTGACATAAAAAAATAAAACAATTGTTGCCCACGTAGTTCTTTCAAACAACATCAAGTGACCTATCGACTGCACATGCTAGTAAAAAGAAGCATTTGCAATGCACTAGGGTCTCGCATTTCTCCGAGTTACAGCTATTAGCAGTTGTGAACTTGCAACCGGATTTTTCTTTCCACCTTGTAATAAAAAAACAGCACAATCGTACTGCTACAGTTCAATTGTAATGAAACCTATCGGCAAAAGTGCAATTATCTACGTAACCAGCAAAAGTGCAATTAACTATGTAACATTGTCGATGTTATGCAAAGCGATTGACTTCTGCAAAGTGAGATCGCGCTGCAAACAAAAGATAAAAAGTAGTCCAGAAACCAGACGGAAAACAGAGAGCCTTGCATGTTTTCAGAACTTGGTTGCTGCGCTACAGGAGGGCTAACCATCGGAAAAGGCATGACGTATGCGTGCCTTCCACTAATGAAAGCAAGCAGATTTTAACAGGCAAGCCCATGAACCAATGAAAGACAACTGACGTGACGTGAACGGGGCTCCGAGCCCTTTTCTGACTCCTAAAGCGTCTCGCAAGAGAAATGCATGCGCAAGTGCATGCGACGCAAGCTCGACCCTAACAAACTAATCTCCTTGGTAATGAGGTTCTTGACTGTGTACAGGTTGCTGGAGGGACAAAACACTTGGAATTCTCTAGCTCAGTATGCACCATTGCCATTTAGTCATTTCCTCCGATCTTGAGGCAAGAGCATCATGTCCCTGAAGCGAGCACTGTGTCTTCTTAAGTATGATACACTCTGATAACAGCTTGAGCGAAGCACTGCTGACCTTGTCAGTGAATTGGGAGCTCAACAGCGGCCCAGCTCTTTTAAGAACATCTGGGTCTGTCTCCGTGGGAATGGAACCAGATATAAACACTTATCTCATGGTAACAAAAGGCTGTCATATATGTACTCGAACCACGCTAAATAATTAGCCTTCGATTTAAATCTCTGTGTAACAGTAGACGTGCCAAACATTACGAGGCCGGTACCAAACTCTCGACAGCAAGAAAAGAGACAATTACAAAGGAGACAGGTTAGGAAAAGTTAAGGTCGAGATTTAAGAGGGCCTAACGCCTCTTTGCGCCACATTAGCGTAATTTTTTATGACGCTAATATGGCCCAACAAGGACAAAGTTGCTGTGCTGTATTTACAAAGTGGCGCTATAAATGCATTGCTCCACTTTGTAACCCCTTGCGCCACATTATGCCTGCGCCAGGCATAATATATGCAAGGGGTGGCATTCCCCCTTTAGGGGGACCGCAAAACTGGTATAGTGGAATCTAAGAGATTCCACTGTGCAGTTTTAGCAGCTATTTTTAATGCCTGCACAGAGCAGGGGTCAAAAGGGGCAAACCATTGTTTTCAATCTGCCTCTATGTACTCTGCAGGATTAGCACCATTTTGGTGCTAATCCTGCATTGTACATCAATAGCGTCAAAAAGTTTGATGCTATTGCTCCTATCCTGCCCCATGGTGCGTATTAAATACGGCGCACACGTGGCAATAGGGAACGCTAAGGGGGGGCACGAAAAGTGGCGCTGCATTGGATGCAGCGCCACTTTTCTTAAATTCGGGCCTAAGTATTATGAGTGGCAGAAACTGCTGTTTTCATTTAGTGTACTCTCATCACCAAACAACTCCAAACAATTTTTTTTAGGGGGTCTCCAAAGACGCAGATGTAAAAAGCTAAAATGTGAAATAGGGCAACGTCTCGCGAATCGAATCACGGTTCAGTTTGTTTGCTGCAGTCCTATCCAGGTTCCCAATGGTCTTGTCTATTCGTAAGCCAGAATGTGCTCTGTTGAGACTTCATTGATTTTGAAGATTATTTAAGTAGTTTGAAAAATATCCTTTGCTGTCATTTGTGCTGCAGCAAACATTAATCAGGCCCCAGTTTGTGGAAGGTGCTTGTGCCGGATCGGATTGTGTCAGATTGAATTACCACGCACAAGGACATTACTACCTCACTGCTTACCTAGAAAGCCTATCACACGTTCTCCCTTCACTACTTGAATTGAATAGATGTCATTTTTGTTTTCTTTATTGATTTGTTATTTGCATTTATTTATTTTTTCTTGAGGGTTCAAAAATAAAAACAACTAATAATTAATTGAATTTCTCTCAATTCAGATTGTACAGTTTATTCAGATTATTATGGAAAACTAAGGGCCTGATTTAGAACTTGGAGGATGGGATAGTCCGTCACAAATGTGACAGATATCCTGTCTGCTGTATTACGATGTTCATAGGATAAAATGGGGCCGTAAAATGGTGGACGGGATATCCGTCACAATTGTGACGGAGATTTCTCTTCAACCAAGTTCTAAATCAGGACCTAATTCAAATGTTAAGCCTGGTTGTTTGAGGGCATACAATAAAGGAAGAAAGGAGTTATGCGGGCTTCTGGGTGAGGGGTAACCAGCGTTCACGAAAGGCCGACAAGCCTGAGTTAGAGAGAGTAAGGGCCTGATTTAGATCTTAACGGTGTTACCACCAAGTCTGTCAAGTCAATGGTGTTCCGCCTGTGGCATTTAGATATTTTGCAGCTGAGCCGAAGACCACCACTGGGTAGTCCACTCCATCGTGCAAGCTGCACCCCACAGCCAATGCAGCAGACTGCAATGCTGATGAGTAGACCCTCCATCGTCCCTCAGGGCCTATTTAGAACACACAGACATGCTGCCGGTGTATCAGCAGCCGGCCCATGACGACAGAGTTGGTCGCAGGACCCATTCAGTATAGTACTATGGCTGTGGCCAATGTCTGGATGCTAGTAGCCCACACCTCTTGTATACTGGGCAATGGTGAACACCTGCAAAACACAATAAGACATTTCATATCAGACCATGATCCTTTGCCATCACACTACAGAAGATCAGAAAGCCAGCCAAATTCATATCACAGGAGACACATTTTTTTTCTGTGTTCCTCTTCCTCTGTGCTTTTGTTAATTTCATTTTTCATAGTATCCTTCATTTTTTGGGCACTAGATGTGTTTAGAAAAAATTCACAATGGCAGGGAGGAGAAATTCCTATTTCACCGACAGAGAGCTGTCTGACAATGTGTTTGACATCAGTATAACTACAATTCTTTGGAGCACAAGTACAAAATAGAACCATATCTCAGAAAAGGCAACTGTGGTCCAGAATAGTTGACAGAGTGAATGCTGCATCTAACAATCTGCACACACTGGAGGGGATTAGGAAGAGGTGGAATGACCTGTGAGGGAGGAGTGCGTTCCCTGGCCTCCAAACATCACCTGGAGGCCGAGAGGACTGGTGGTGGTTCTCCCAGCCCCCCCATTATAAACCTTTCCCTGTTAGGAGACGTTCTTCCAGATCCTACTTCCTGAAGGCTTGACTGGAATTCCTGGTGGAGGGGAGTCTGGTAAGTTGCACTTAGCAATGTCTCAACAACCACAAATGGAGTCCTGCCCTTAAGATGGATGTTTAGGATGATTCACCACCATTAGCAAAACAGATATATCTAAACTTGACTCCACAATATAGCTTGTTTCATACCAATTACTAGCATAATGGTTGTATATCTCTTTTTAAAAATATGCAATTTGTTTAGTCAGATTGTGTGCTGTTCCCCATGGATCATCCCTTGCTGTTGCACAGTCCCTTGCTTACTACCAATGTATGTAGTTGTTCTCTCCAAAACAGGTTCAAAACTCTATCCATTTTCACATGAATGTATAGTGTTTTAAGTGCTATTTTCATCTAGTCACATCATATCCATATGTGTGTACATGTTGTAAATGTGCGTTCATCTCCACTATAGTCATTGAAATAGATATGTGTAACTCGCTTTTTAATTAAGTATTGTCTGTGGTGTCAACAGATGACTACAACTACCATGATGCCCTGTTTTTGGATCTGCAGAACAATAGTGGAATGTAATGTTGCTCCACCTTCCTTTACTTCCATATGTGCACATAAATGCACAGGGTTTTGAGATGACAGTCTCCATGTCATGGTATGGATTAAAATGTCACTTGTGTATCTCAAGCATGTTGACACCTTCTCATAGCTACATTGAAGTGATGTAAATACTCACATAATTCATAGTCTAATGAATCCAAGATTTCCTACAATGTGATGTGGCATGTTGAATAGAAGTAGTAGCCACATACAATTTACTTTGCAATATCCATATGATGATCAATGACAGTTACAATATTAAGTTGAACCACAGTCTTCATAACGTTTTGTATCCTGCTAGGCCTTTGAATGGTCCAGTACTCTAATCTACTCACCACTGTGATGGGTTAAATGTTTGCTACTTGTGATGTACAATTCAGAAATAACACATTTGCAATTTAGGACATCTCTACAATGCCATCACTGGAGTGGGCATCTGTGTAAGTCAGCTTGAATGTGTAGAACAATAACAATCACACAAAGGCCTTATCAGTCTGATTTTCCCCTAGTTTAGGTTGCCCCATTTGTAGATGAAGGCACATATGATGCACAGACTAGTTATTAATTACATATTCTCTGCATTCTTCTCAGGTCCAACTCCATGGGCCAGTGGATCACCGTCTGCCACCCAAGACACCTCCACCCCAGACCAGGAGCAAGCATTGAGTGAGGATTCCACTCCTGCAAGTTCGGATGATAGGGAGCCAGCTGGTCCATCGGATCTGCCATATCAGACAGGCCAAGTTAGTTGCACTCGGCCCACACCTACACCTCCCGCCCAAGCTGCAATACCATCTCAGCATGAGGACACCTCCACTTCCTGTGTATCGAGGAGCTACACTCCAGTCCTGTGCCCCCCAGTCCTGGCTGCTGCTGAGATCACACCAACACTGCCTCCAGGTATGCCAAGACTCAGTGGGATGGGGCACACTGCTTCAAGGGCAGAGGGTAGTGGGGATAGGGGTCATGGGATGGAATCCGTGGGCCAGCCATGTGAGACCACTGGGGTCTTTGTCAGCCAAAACACCATTGACCAAGACTTGGGAGCAGTACAACAGTCCCAAGACGTGATAGGCAAGGTTTTAACTGAGCTCTGGGAGATCAAGGAGGTGCAGAGGGAACTCATGTTGGAAATATGCAACCACAATGAAAATATGATCTCCCTGACGGGGGTGCTTTACGAAATCTACTACCACTTGAGCAGGGCTTTTCCCATTCCGTCTGCTCCTGTCATTGTGCCTTCTACATCTGTCCAAAGTACACCACTGCCAGCCACAGAGAGGGAGGCCCTGCCACATGAGGAGCCTGCTTCTCTCACCCCAGTCCCTGCACCTCGGCCCCCCCTCCTCGGAGGCGAAGGTCATCCGGACCACCAGGAGAGGATGGCAAGACCTCCACTACCACCTCCAAGAGTCGCAGATCCTAATTTCCTCCAACATGTGTCTACCATCACTCTGAGAACTATCTCAGGAGCACATTTACCTTTTCTGAGGACAGTTGTATTTTGTACAATGGACTCCAAACTGTTTTTGGCTCTACTACCATACTTTCATCTACCATAATAGACTTTTTTGGTTCATTTTCACATTTTCTGAATCACCTTTTTGTGCTTTTGTGTCATGCAAATAAATGATATGGACACAAACTACAATTTATTTTGGCATTTTGTTTGTCATATCTGTCTTCCGCCATCATGTTGTCAGATTTTTTTAACATTTATTTGGAAAGAAAAATTTGAAATGTCAAAGAGATAATGTGTTTCCCATTTCATTCAAACAAAACTAACTCACCATGTATTGGTAACATGCCTGGTCAGGGTAACAAATCCTTGATTAAATCAGAGCTGAGTTTCACAACCCATGCATAACCCCAATAGTTTGTGTCACTTAGATATGGACACATCATGACCTTGAGACAATGGAAGAAAGGGAATATTGTATGGGATCAAATTAAATAGGCAAACTATCATTGATGCATGACCTCAGCTGGACCATATATCCTACCCTCAAAATAGGAATCATACATCAATAACACTAATAGTCCACATCATGGCAGTATAACAATTTGAAGCCACATAACCATTACAGGACACTTTGGGAGTGTGTGATGCAATGTCAAAACCACCATTCAGTATTGTGCCATCAACTATGAGGAGACACCTCAACAACTACTGCTGCTGAACACTAATTGAAGATCTAGCCAATGTGAAAGAAGGACAGTGTGCTACGGATTGACATACCTATGTGGCTTGAGCTGGTCAAGTGGCACATATTACCTTGATGGCAACAGCACACAGAAAACAGGTCTGATCCAGTCACTGGAACTTCCATTCAATCACAGTCAAGTTATTTCTGTACAAGATCGGTCCATCCCAAGTGGGTGTCTGTCCCAGGATCACTTTATACTATGCAACAGCAACAAATCACTGGAAATGTCCTAACTTTGAAATGTCCAAATGAAGATGACATGATGAAGGACCCTCAAACAGAATAACAAAGTACAATTAATGATTGCGCATAGCAAATTTGACTCAAATAACAAGTTAAGAGGACACATATACTTAGCACAAGCAAAGTTATTCTATGGCAACAAACACAGAAATCAATGTAGAGAATCCGATCCACTAACATCTTTGCCTTGGACTTTCCTAAACTGACCCTTCCTACCAAATTACCATTGCAGACTGATATGTTTCCTATGTCACAAGCTATACTGATGTTGGAGATTACAATATGTAAAGGTACACTTACACTCAGGTGAAGAAGTGGTCAATGACATCTTGACGTAGGTCTATTCTTCCTTCTTCACTACTGTCATCTTCATTGGGCATTTCAACATCCTCACCCATTGGCACTTCACGGTCTCCCTCCTCTGTAAATATTGGGATGTTCCATCGCAGGACGATGTTGTGGAGCATGCAGCAGGCCACTGTGATTTGGCACACCTTATCGGGTGAGTAGTGGAAGGCTCCACCGTTCTTGCCAGGCACTTAAATCTGGTCTTGAGGAGCCCAAAAGCCCACTCCACTGGCCTCCATGTTCTTCCATTGGCCTCATTTAAGTGGACTTCCCCTGACATTATTGGATCCGTCAGTGGTGCCAACAATCATAATGGTTTAGGATACGTTGAGTCTTTTACATGGAAACAACACATCGACAGATTAATATCACAGCAAGCCAATGTCCCTTCCTAAACTAGGATTCAGGCAAAATATCCTCAAGTCATATTGTACTTACCAACAAACCAGGCCCTCTTAGGTCCAAGTTGGGACATTTGCAGGGGTATGGTGCTGTTCCGTAGTACAAAGAAATCATGTGTTGACCCAGGAAAGCACCAGGTACACACACTTGAGATGTACAAATCTGGTAAGCAGACAACTTGCACGTTGATGGAATGGAAGTTCTTCCGATTGCGGTAGACCTGTCCCCTTGCGTGTGGTGGCACCAAGGCAATATGCAAGCCATCTATTGCTCCAACCACCATGTGGTAGTCCACCCAAAGCACACAATAATCCCTTAGCAGTAGCCAAATCCAGTTGTCGTGGGAACTCAATGTAGCTGTTGATGTGTCTCAGCAGTGAAGAAAGGACTTCTTGTGGCTCACCACTGAAAGTTGGTTGGAACATGCCCCCTAGATAATGCCACAATGTAGTGAAAAAACCCAGTGCTAACAAAGTGAACTTCTGCCATGAGTTTCACTGTTGGTGTTATTGCTGTTGTATTCATATCATAGGGCAGGAGATCAGGCTCCAGCTGGTGACTAAAGTCCAGGAAAGCTTGCCTATTTAGCTGAAACTTTTTAATAACATGTCTCCTCCATGGTGGCAAGGTCTAGAAATCACCTGAATACCTGAGGCCGCCATCTCTCACCCATGACTGGGTTCACATTTCTGCATACATGGCAAAGAAAATATCAGATTAACTGATCACACCATAACTTGATAATCAACACACTTCTGATATCTTTCTAACATTATGATTCTCATTATGACATACAATGTTCCCAAATATTTTCAATCGACAAAAAATACCTTTTCCCTGTTTATTTTGTTTGTTTCAATTATGTGCAAATAATACATTTCAAATGTATTATTTTCACGTACTCTTTTTTTCTCTAAATACAATAAGTCAACTGAGTTATTATTTCCCCCACACCACTATTGATGCCAAACACAGTCATGGTTCACTTTTAATGCATCAAATCTTGCCAAAAACAGTGTTGTTCATATCTGACATTTGTAAGTACACTAGCCTCCATTTTGAGTGCTGGCGACACACTAACAATTCAAACATGCACAGATTAACACCCTAAAATGGCTGATGCCTGACCTTGCACTCAAGACATTGGCTACCCAACAGCTGTCGTTGGAAGTTGACGTGTAGTAGGTGGTACCCTCCACGATGGTCCTTGCCATATACTAATGTGTGTGACGGCTATGCACGAAAGCCAATGGCTGTGCACGTCTCCATCACAGATCGCGTCTGCCGTGTACTTGTATGCAGCATATTGAAAAAAACTCCCTTGCCTCCTAACACTGCAGCCAACAGGACCTCCTCATTGTGTGCTGCTGTTACGGAACTCTGGGAGTCAGGATGCCGGGCAGGATGCTAGGCAAAGCAGGTGACAAGGCCCCTGCCTTCAGCATGGAGGAGCTGGAGATCCTTGCCAGGGAGGTCCTGTCCCTGTACAGCCAGCTCTATGGGACCCCAGAGGAACAGGTACATGTCTGATTGGGAAATGTTTCACTAGCTAACTGGGTCCATTTTGTCCACAGCCTAATTTGTCCCTTTTTGTTCATGGGTGAAGTGTTGTGATTGGAGTGGAGTGAACTGAATGATTTTGCTGGGGACAGATGTTGTTTGCCAATGTTAAAAATGTCTGTGCATGGAAATGTAAAGTCACCTGAAAGAACCTGTAATATCTGTCCATGTAATTCACAATTCAAGGTTCAGCAGATAAACTGCAGGCCCCTTAATACCAGTGACCAGTAGACAGTGTACCAGTAGTATGAGTGACAACATACAGTCAATATCAAAGTCATAGTGATGTTAAGTAGAATAGAATGTTTTAAAGTTATGGAGTTGTCTGATACTGTCCTGTTAAGTGGGATTACAGACAATATTGTGGAATAGGATATTCTGTATGGTTTTATACATGTCATGGTGCCACATATAGGGAAACTTTTTTCCTGTGCTGCAAGTACAAATGCCACAGGCTTTCAGTCATCCACAGACGTATGTCCCAATCCTACACACACTTGTTCATATATCACCCAAATTACTGCTCTCGCTGACACATAGCTGCCCTTCCATACTGCCCTTAGTCACTGTATGTGATGTATACCCTGGGTTCTGACTCTTAGGAGTTTAGGCATGAAGCCAATACAGCTGTGTGTGGGGTTATGTGCAAAGTTTGTACAGGTTGTTTAGTCTTTAGTAGCTGATTAATCAGGACTGGGTCTCACAACAGGAAATGTTTCATAGCCTGGCCTAGATCATGTTATTGGCCTGAATTGGTAACATGAAGGAATAGAAAGTATTGAGGGTGTTCAAACAATCACTGCAAATCAGTATTTCCTAGGAACCTCTAAATATTTTAGGAAAAGATAAAGTTACTGTTTGGTGAATGCATATGAATGATGCTACGAAATTATGTCACAGAATTACAGACAAAACAAATCATTCAAAACTTCTCTCCTTGTTCTTTTCTATCATCTGTCAAAAGTGGGAAATATGAAAGGGCATCACTAAGAAGGTGCGGACCCTGGGGGTCCATAGGCAGCGCAGCCTACGTTATTTGAAGAGGTGGGAGGACAAGCGACGCTCAATGCGCAAGTCTGCAGAAGGCCAGTTCGAGGAGTCCACCCAAGGATCCAAGCAAGTGCAGACCCTACTTCCCCTAATGGCCTGCACCCTTGTGGTGGCCTACCCAGAGCTTGATGGGCAGTTGAGGGCACAACAGCAGCATCAGGGGCATACGGTATTAGTAGCTAATTTTGTAGTTTAACCTTTTGAATTTTTCTAGCAATGTTGTATGGCATCAACATGGTGGTTGACACACATCCAACAAACATGAGGATTTCTGGTGGTGTAAGTTAATCACACGGTGTCTGATTTTGTGTCTGGTGTATTTCTTAGTGCTGAAGGTTGCCACCTGATTCCTCATCACAAGCCAAGTACTGTTTTTAGCATACGCATGGCTGCATGCGAACAAAGGGGTGCCTGCAATTTCTCTATGTCATGAGGAACCGTTGGACCAAACATGCCCCATTTAATGATTGGATTAGGTGGGATGTTCCATCACAAATTTGAGTAGGTCATGTATGCCCTGTTACTGGTGACATGGCAAACTGCGCACTTCTGATGCAGTTGATGTATCAGACTTGAAATTGGTAAGTTGGTGCTATGACAATATGATAATGAGCCTCTGCTCCAAAAGGACTGCAAACATGTGCACAGTGGCATCATTCCTTATCTGGAACATGTTTGAAACCTGTTATACAGCTAATTTCTAGTCAGCTCATGTGGACAGTAGCAGGTTGGCATGACGCCTTAGTCCTTCACAAACGTGCATGTAAGCCAGTGCGTGTGAGACAACGTGAAATTTCTTAGTGGCAAACTGTATTGATTGCAACAGATAGGAATGGGTCCACACTGGTGAGAGTTACAAGTCCTCCAAACCACATTTTGGTGCTCTTAGTTCTGTCCAGGTGGGAAATCAATGACGGTGAGAAATGTGATACATTTACAGATGTAAAGTTACATCACAAAAATGTCAGGGTATGCCATCTTTAGAAGACAATTTCAAGCCCAACACATGTCTATATTGGAAATGTGAATATATTTTAGCTCTGTACTGCAGTAGGTTAGAAATGTTCATGCTATGTTTTTACTAATGCTGTTGAAGTCCTTTGTCTCTTATCCACTTGTAGTCCCCTCCAAGGCAAAGGCATACATGACATAAAAGACTTCGGACAAATATTGTGTAATCGAAGTTCATGTCCTATTTGCACAGACACCCTTAAAATGTTGTATCTGTTTTTTCAGGATTGTCTTAGCAAGGCGAAGGTGATAGCAGCCATGTTGGTGGGGAGGAAGGTGGCTACTGTGGCTCTGGTGTGAATGCCACAGACACTTAGGGAGCCAGTGGCACGGAGGGTGAGTGGACTAGCACAGAGGCTCTACATCTTCTTCAGAGGCCTCCAATGAAGACCAGTCCCTAGTACTGGTGGACTCTGGAGCAACTGTTACACCTGCCTCATCATCCGCCACCCATGTTTATACCTCCACCCTCCCACCCCCAGATGGTCATAGCTGCTCTCCTAAAAGGGGTGGTGTAGGAAAATGGCTCCCTATTGCAGTAACCCCCCACTTTTTGCCTGATATTGATGCTGACTTGACTGAGAAGTGTGCTGGGACCCTGCTAACCAGGCCCGAGCACCAGTGTTCTTTCACTTAAAAATGTACCATTGTTCCACAATTGGCACATTCCTGGCACACAGATAAGTCCCTTCTAAAAGGTACCAATTGTACCAAGGCCCTGTGACCAGGGGAGGTCCCTAAGGGCTGCAGCATTTGTTATGCCACCCTAAGGGACCCCTCACCTAACATATGCACACTGCCATTGAAGTTTGTGTGTGTTGGTAGGGAGAAAAGGGCAAAGTCGACATTGCATCCCCTCAGGATGCTATGCACACAAAATACTGCCTGTGGCACAGGTAAGTCACCCCTCTAGCAGGCCTTACAGCCCCAAGGCAGGGTGCACTATACCACAGGTGAGGGCATAGCTGCATGAGCAACATGCCCCTACAGTGGCTAAGTCTATTCTTAGTCATTGTAAATACAGTGTGGCCATATTAAGTATATGGTCTGGGAGTCTGTCAAAACAAACTCCACAGCTCCATAATGGCTACACTGAATACTGGGATGTTTGGTATCAAACTTCTCAGAATAATAAACCCACACTGATGCCAGTGCTGTATTTATTTTAAAAATGCACACAGAGGGTATCTTAGAAGATGCCCCCTGTATTTTACCCAATCCTTCAGTGCAGGACTGTCTGGTCTGTGCCAGCCTGCCACTGAGACGAGTTCCTGACCTCCTGGGGTGAGAGCCTTTGTGCTCTCTGAGGCCAGAAACAAAGCCTGCACTGGGTGGAGGTGCTTAACACCTCCCCCTGCAGGAACTGTAACGCCTAGCAGTGAGCCTCAAAGGCTCAGGCTTCATGTTACAATGCCCCAGGGCACTCCAGCTAGTGGAGATGCCTACCCCCTGGACACATCCCCCACTTTTGGCGGCAAGTCCAGAGGAGATCATTAGAAAAACAAGGAGGAGCCACCTACCAGTCAGGACAGCCCCTAAGGTGACCTGAGCTGAGGTGACCCCTACCTTTAGAAATCCTCCATCTTGGTTTTGGAGGATTCCCCCAAGAGGAATAGGGATGTGCCCCCCTCCCCTCAGGGAGGAGGTACAAAGAGGGTGTAGCCACCCTCAAGGACAGTAGCCATTGGCTACTACCCCTAGACCTAAACACACCCCTAAATTTAGTATTTAGGGGCGACCCTGAACCCAGGAAATCAGATTCCTGCAACCCGAAGAAAGAAGGACTGCTGACCTGAAAGCCCCGCAGAGATGACAGAGACACCAACTGACTTGGTCCCAGCCCTACCTGCCTGTGTCCAAACTCAAAGAACCTGCACAGCGACGCATCCAACAGGGACCAGTGACCTCTGAGGACTCAGATGACTGCCCTTAACCTGAAGGACCAAGAAACTCCAGAGAACAGCGGTACTGTTCAAAAAGCAACAACTTTGCAACTTTTCAGCAACTTTGCAAGAACTCTCAGTTGCCGCCGGAAGCGTGAGACTTCTCACTCTGCACCCGACACCCCCAGCTCGAGCTTCAGAGAGCAAACACTGCAGAGAGGACTCCCAGGCGACTGCGACAACGTGAGTAACCTGAGTCGACCCCCCCTGTACCCCCACAGTGAGGCCTGCAGAGAGGATCCAGAGGCTCCAGCTGACCACGACTGCCTGGTAACAAGGAACCCAACGCCTGGACCAAGCACTGCACCTCCAGCCCCCAGGACCGAGAGGAACCAACCTCCAGTGCAGGAGTGACCAGCAGGCAGCCCTCTTCCTAGCCTAGTTGGTGGCTGGCCCGAGAAGCCCCCGTGCCCTGCCTGCATTGCCTAAGTGACCCCCGGGTCCCTCCATTGCTTCCCATATCAAACCCAACGCCAACTTTGCACACTGGACCCGGCCGCCCCTGTGCTGCTGAGGGTGTGTTTTGTGTGCCTGTCTGTGTCTCCCCAGTGCTCTACAAAACCCCCCTGGTCTGCACCCCGAGGACGCAGGTACTTACCTGCCAGCAGACTGGAACAGGAGCACCCCTGTTCTCCAAGGCATATATGTGTTTTGGGCCCTCCTTTGACCTATACACCTGACCGGCCTTGTGTTGCTGGTGTAGTGACTTTGGGGTTGCCTTGAACCCCCAATGGTGGGCTGCCTATGCCCAGGAGACTGACTGTGTAAGTGCTTCACTTACCTGAGAAACAGAACAAAACTTACCTCACCCAGGAACTGTTGATTTTTGCACTGTGTCCACTTTTAAAATAGCTTATTGACATTTTAACCTATGCTGTGTGTATTACTTCTTTAATTCAAAGTTCCATACTTACCTGTGTGAAGTACCTTGCATTTTATATACTTACCTCAAATCTTGAATCTTGTGGTTCTAAAATAAATTAAGAAAATATATTTTTCTATATAAACTATTGGCCTGAAAAGTCTTTGGGTGTGTGTCCCTCATTTATTGCCTGTGTGTGTACAACAAATGCTTAACACTACCCTCTGATAAGCTTACTGCTCGACCACACTACCACAAAATAGAGCATTAGTATTATCTAATTTTGCCACTATCAACCTCTAAGGGTAACCCTTAGACTCTGTGCACACTGTCTCTCACTTTGAGATAGTATATACAGAACCAACTTCCTACAGGTGGTGTCACCTTTGCTGCAGGGACCTCCCTCCCTGCCCTGCTGTCCCAGGTTGAGCTTAATCAGGTGGCTGTTGATCTTTTAAGGACTATCTCTGTAGGCCAGACTGCATTACTGAATGTCATCTAATGACTGGCCTTCCAGAATACCCACATACTGGCTTACCTGGATGCCCTGTCTGGCTCTCAGCGGTCATTCCAGGCTCTGGCCTTCTCTTTGAGTTCAGCCTCCCATCCACACCAACCTCGTGCCCAGATTCCCACCTGTTCCCAATCCAAAATCTCTCTACTCAGCCCTATCCCAAGTAAACTTAAACATTTGCATGCACTCACTACAATGAGGACAAGCAGCACATCCTCACACCGACATAGCAAGAAATACAAACACACACAAATAGACACCACACACCCCACCACTACAACCACCACAAGCATAGCCACAGACACCACACTCACCAAGACACAAACACAGACTCACCACAGGTCCACCTCCAGATGCCACATCCACCGTGACACAGACACCCACACTCACCACCAGCACGCCTGCAGACACCACCCACCAATACACGAACACCCACACACACCACCAGCACACCTACACACACCACAAAAACACACCACCTCTACATCAGGCACATCCACACCAGTGCTTAATTTTAAAAAAGTGCAGGTGCCCAAAGCTCTCCTCTGAAACATTCGGCTGCTGCAATTAAATGTGCAAACATGGAATACCGAGGCAGCGTAATATTGAAGCCATTTCAGGCCGCTTTAATTCATTTACAGCCACTTCCTACCACTTCATCCCAGTCTTTTTTTTTTTTTTTTTCCCTTTGAGACGCTTTTTTGCTTTTCTCTTTTTCCGTCTTTTTGCAGTATATTTTTGAGGCAGAAAAATAAGTGCCGGTGCTCCGCACTGGAAACCACTGGCTCAAATTAAGCATTGATCCACACACACACATACTGAACACAAACACCCACACTCACCCACTCAGCAGACACCCAGTATGAAACAAAAATCAAAACATACAGCACATACACCAGACCCTCAGGCACCCACACCTTCAACAATCACATGCATAACAGACACAGACACTCCTTCTACCTCCTAACCAGAACTCTGTGTCAACCACCCTACCCATTTTGCAAAGGAGCACCTTCTTTTTTCCCTGGCGTTGACCCCAAACCACTCCCTCAAACGTCTTTCAAACCTTCCACATCACAAACCACCCCTTCCACATCCCACCCCACCCCTCACAAATGCAAATCTACCCCTCCCAAATGTAATTCCACCCCTTTCAAATCCAAACCCACCTTCCAAAATCCAAACCCACCCCTACCAAACCCAAACCCACCCCTACCAACCCGAAGGACCCCTCCCCCTCTCAGTGACATCATGTAGGTGCCTGCTCTCTGACCCATGGATGCCCCTTCCAGAGGAGGTTTATTTTGGCAGTGACATTAGGAGGCAAATTGTGAGCATGCACCCTCACTGTGGACTACTGCCTAGTGCCTTTGTTTTTTCTGTACAGTTTTATTTCACTTACTTATCTCATTTCTATTAAATATTTTTATTTTGAGAACACCTTTGTTCTGGCCTTACTTAATGAATACCATTAATTGTTTGCTGATAATGTTATTTCTGCTAATGTGTGTGGCATGCATTTACTCTCGTTTGTGACAGTGACCAACCCAGTTTGTGGCTTTTCGTTATCTTTTTTAAAATGCATACATTAGTGTTGTACATTTGTGATGGTCATGTTTATTTTGGTGCCAGCATTCATCTTGTTACTGGACACTAAGGCCCTCATTACAACCCTGGCGGTTGGTGGGGAAATGGCGGTAATACCGCCAACGGGCCGGTGGAAAAGAAATGTCATTACAAGCATGGCCGTGACCGCCATGCTAAACCGCCACTTCTCCACTCCAACCGCCAGGGTGGTAACGAACGCTGGGCTGGAGACTTCGGTCTCCAGACTAGCAGCTGCCACTACACTGCCGGCGGTATCACGACCCCGCATACCGCCATGGATTTCGTGGGGTTCTGTACCGCCACGAAATCCATGGCGGTAGGCACTATCAGTGCCAGAGAATTCCTTTCATGGGACGTGATTCGGTGGGCGGTGTTCTGATGACGTGGCGGTGGAGGTGGAGCAGCCTCCACTTCCCCACCGACTGCCAGCATGGCTGCTGGCAGCTCTCAATCCAAAAAAGGACGGAGGGCTGCCAGCATTCATAATATGCTGTGCGGAAAACCGCCTGCACTGTCTTTAGCACGGCGATACCTCGGCGGTCTTGCAAAAAGCCCGCCGAGGTTAAAATGAGGGCCTAAATGTTTTTTCTATTGTTGTGACTGGAGAATGCAAGTGTGTTTATTCTGACATGATGTGTCAATAATATGCATATATGCATTACACAAGGAACCTGGTACTTCACAGTTAAGTAACATCTAATGTTTGTGATGAATTGCACACACCAATGGGACATATGACCTTCATATATATCTGCCATGTTTGCAGATTAGAGGTAAGGTTGATAGTACATTCTGTGTACACCCACTTGTAGCATGTTGTAGTGAAATTGCTACATTATCGTGGGATTCAGTAGTTCCTATTGGGTATACAGTTTCAGTTAATGATTTCAATTTTATTGGAGAATTATTGCACACACTTGTGGGAACACATTCCTATTTGCAATTGCATTGACTTTTTGTGTAGGTGTTCTTTGCCATGAAGACAGCTCATAGCAGATTGGTGGGTGGTATTAATATCTTGAGGTGTGTTATGTTACATTGTTTAAGTAAAACATTACACACATAGACATTGTGCATTATTATGGTGTTGTTTGCCAAAGATTTTAACACATGCACGAGTCCAATGCTAGTGTACAGCAATTACGAGAATAACAGGTATGACATTGACTTTTCTTCTGTTCTGGCATCAACGGGATTGAGTTCCATCTTGGTCCAGATGCAGCAGCAATGGCAAGTCTGGTATGACCTAGTTCATGGCAGCAGGAAATGTGAAAAGTGTACAGAAAGGTGAGTGTCGTCCTTTTATCCTTCCCCATCCGCCAACTCAGGTGTGGAGAATTAACTACCACAGTTGTGACAGTGGAAATGCACATCGTGATGAAATCTGTGAAAGAGGCTGGCATTCTGCCACCAGACGTTTTAGCCTTTGGTGCAGTCGACATGAGCACAGATTCATGGTGGTGACAGCAGACCGTCGGCGGTCTTTTGGCTATGCTCCTTCTGACATCTAAATAGGGCTGGCGGAACATCACAATGGAGGATGTGTTTTCAGACAAAAAAGTGACGGAGGAACCATTATCACCAAGATCGAAATCAGGCCCTAAGTTCTTTATTTAGTATTGGCTGCATCTCAGAGCAACCTGAATTTTCTTTTTCAGAGTCTTGAGCTGCACATGTGGGTTTTTCAGTTTTGTCACGCAGTACTAGTAGGAGGTGGGTGACCCAGAGCAGTCACTTAAAATGTATTTCATATATTAGTAATTTCCGCCCCCCCCCCCATTATTATGGCCCCTCCCTACTGGCATCTGCCCCTGTCCATCAGTTCTAAGCTTCTGGAATTGGCTTTCTCTCTTCGGTGCCTTCTGTTAACACTTGCTGCCTGGTCTGGAAGTTCTATCTCACATCACCGTCAAAGAGTAAGCCATGAATCTTCAACCTCTTAGTCCCTAAGTCAAAGTCTTAACATGAGGCTCTTGGCATTGCAGCAAGCTTTCAATAGTACCTGATTTATGTGTTTTCAGGGATTGCCTAGTTATCTTTGTATCACAAAAGCCTTGTTAATGGATGTTTGTGGTCATGATGTACATTAGCTTCAAGCTCTGTTACATGCAATGAAGTATGTAACAGAGAAATATTTATTTGGCAATATACGTATGGATGCCAAATGTACCTCATAATTGAGTCTATCATACAAGAATGAAATATTATCCTGGTGTAAGACAGGGGATGCTGCTTAGTGGTCAAATTCTTGAATGAGGAAACATAGTCAATTATATGGTATAATCCTAGTATCCTAATGTACTATATTGTGTAAGCCTGAACAAATCATTTCATTTTCCTTTTTTGCTTATATTGAAACCTGTCAATTTTATGGGGCAAATTAACTTCAAAACAACTTTGATCATAACTTTACTGTTTGAAGTAATAGAGACATACATAATAATTGACCCAGGAGTGAAGGAGTGGAAAAGGTTCCAGAATTTGGGGAAAACAAGCAGGAAACAGCCTTATAATTAGAATTCCAGCTTTATTCTTCATTTGATGTATCAAACTTGTAATTGCCTGGTACAGGGATGGGAATACTGAGCAGTAATGATAATCCTGCACCTGTTATTAAAGTGGAAGATTGACAAGACTAATGAGTTAATAGCAGACAAGTGACTCCATATGACCATCTATTTTAGAACAACATGTTTGGAAGACAGACTCCTAGAGCAAACATTGGCAAAGCCAGTATGTTTTATGTTGGCTGCCAGGCTTTTTTCAATGGTAGTTTTGTTCTGGTAAGGATTTTAGAAACTTTATTGCAAGGGAGTTGCTGTGCCCTCACCAACATAAAATGAGTTGGCTAAAAGCATTTTTGTTTAGAAAGCATGCATTGCAACATTAGATGCTGGCAGTAAAGGAAACTACTTTGTGTGTGAAAGTGCTCCTTGTGAAAGAGCAGAATGTTGCCACTCACAGCCAACTTAGCCAATCGCTCACATGTGCTGACTCATTGCCCCATGCAGGAGTATGTATTGGTATAACACAAACCTAGCAAGGAAGCAACAGAGAGCTATACATTACTTGGGAGGGAATGGGAGACAATTTACAATACTGTGTACATCAACTGGCGATTACACAAATGCAATTTACACATTACATTTCAGGTTTCAGTCACAGGGAAAATGAGTGATTTGCCCAGAATTAGACAATGTTGAGTTCAGCCCCAAGACAGGATTCAGATCCAAACTCTCAGATTCCAAATTCAGCAGCTCTAGATGCTTGGCCACATCTTCTACATCCTACCTAGTGGGCAGAGGAAAACGTGAATTAAATAATAGATCAATGAATTAAGAGGGCTAGCAGAAAGCCTCTATCAGTGAATTTACTTTTAATTTTAGTAAAATCAGAAGGTCTTTGTTAACACCAGACCTAAAAAAGTTTCTTGCTGCCCAAAGGAAAAACATTCTTTCTCACAATTGCTGCCTTTGATGGGATTTTGTGAACAAAGGCCATGGCCTAGGATTACAAGAGACTAAAGATTCATTGTTCTTCTAACTGTTGTTCAATGTGTTGTGCAATAACAGGTTTATTGCACAAAGAAGTTAACAAGTGCTATTAATTGTGTTTAATTAAATAACTTTATTGCAAAGTTAAAGGTGGGTTTAAATCAGTGGGATGGCACATTTTCTATTGTCAAGAGGTTCAACGTTTGCATGACAAATTGACAATTCTATCACGGGCAGAACATGTAATGCTGTCTGGGAGCACCAGGAATGCTGCTAAAGGTGACATTCTTTTGTCTGATGGTGATTTTTCATTTTTAAATGTTTTGCGCAACATGACATAAATCTGCACCACTCATACGTATGTTAGGTGACATTTTCACATTAAAGTTGACCATAGTTAAGGTAGGCCTCAATTTAAAATGGCTGATATTAAGTTTCAACGCCTTTCTGTCTTCTGTGTATTTTTACTTTTTCTCATTTCAGGACCCAAGCTGCACCAGTCCATGTTAATTAAATGTATTACATTGTTTGGTTCCTCTGTGAATGTTTGTCGCTGTATGTTACTTGGAGAAGAGAATAATGAAGCTCACATTCATGATGGAAAGTTCAGATGAAACTGTATCATCCTTGTGTTGATATCCAGCTGACGGTCATTCAGCAGAGACTTCATTGTGTGACAGCTGGAAAGAAGACCAAAATCTACATTATCTCAGTTATTTGATTCGGATTGGTTATCTTCATGGGAAGCATAGGGAGTGTAGCATTTTGTAGAAACATGATATAACTATACATTGTTGAGGCAGTTATACCAGATCCCATTTCCACTCTCCTTAGAAGAACCTTTGCTTGAGCCCAAAAGAGGTAGACTCCTATGCAAATCCAATTCTCACTTAACAGCCCTAATATTTATTTGGTTATGTCTTTAGAAGCCTCACTTGAGGACACATTCTGACTTACTTCTCCCCAATCTTTCCAACTTCTCTAGCCCAGTGAATTAGGGAACTTCCCTTCATGTTAAGGTGAGGGCCTGATTTAGATGTCGATGGAGGTAATGCTTTGTCACAAATATGAAAGATATTGCATCTACCATATTACAATCCCCATAGGATTGAATGGGATTGTAATATGGCAGATGGGATATCAGTCACTTTTGTGATGGAGTATTCCCCTCCGCCGACTTATAAAGCAGGTTGAAGCAAATTAAGAGCCTGATTTATGACACCCTTAAACAGTTTGTCCTTGTATTTTCTGTTTTGAATTGCTTTGAATCATATTGACTAATGCATTAATGTATTGATTACTGATTTAAGACTAACTTGAATGATTTGAGTTTGGAACTTTGTTAATCTGTTAGTAAACCTTTATGGATTGCAAATCTACAATTCTCCATCATTCTTGTGGGCCAAATGTTATTCATTGGACTTTACAGTATTTAACTTGTCGTGTCACACCTCAGTCTGGGACAAACAGTCCATCCACTCGAGCTGAGCTTGTACTTAAGTTTGCACCAAAGATGTGCATGGTGCACATCTGCATGGCTGCATAGAAGGTGAAAGTCTTTTCCTACGGGACGGAGTTTATTTGTCGAAGTTAGGTAATTAAATGTTCTTAGAAAACCTAATGGCCAGGTTGATTCACCACCCAAGGAGGTTGGATTGATCAGGGGGAGGCAAAGTAGTAGGGGATCTATGCTGGCCTGTGGCAGGTGAGGTCGTGATTGGTGAAACAGTTCGGGTCCATATAAGGCATAGCTTTTCCCTACATAAACATAACAGCGGTGAACTGGGCCCTCAAAAGGGTGCTGGCATGGAGTCAAAGAGAAGATTCAGGAGTGTGGGGGTTTGCGAGTGATCGCCGACATCTGATCCTTCTGGCCAACCACCTGCACATGCGCAATCAATGGCAACTGGCTCTTGGAGTGGTAATGATGGGTATATGGGGTGCCCGAGGTAGGTATTCTGGGGGCAGGCAGGCATACAGTGGGAGGGATTGTGGGTAGGCGGGGTTCTCCCTTAAGGAGGGACCCACCACAGGTCCAATAGGTGGGAATGGGATGTTCTGGAGCAGGAGACACCGCTGGGACCAGTCACGATCTCACTTGAAGGCCTAAATTGTGGATGCACAGGTACAAGCCTAGATAGTGTTAGGAAATCTAATGTATTAGTGTCTCTGTTAAGAATAGTCATCAACACTGCACCATAGTGCAATGGTGTCTGCCTTGAGGTCATTGATTGTTTATGTGCAGGAAGGTGTCCCTTCCTGCACAAGAACAATCTACAATGGCGATTTGGCACTGCACACATAGAAGTGCCAAATCGTCATTTTTGAATGATTGTTTATGTGTAGGGAGGGAACTGACTGGAGGACTCAGGCAATGGACACTTGGCACGGAGATGTCAGTCAAAGCAGCACTCCTGGGGATCTAGAGGTTTCTAGCAGCATGGCAACTGGAGGCACCCGATTATCATTTTGGGCCAGTCGTACTCATGACTTTAGTATGTGTAGGTCTTCGGGGGCAGAATCAGGAAGTCCTTGGCTTGAGCTTGCCTGGTCCACTGAGCCTCAACTGAGAGTTGCTATTGCAGTGTGGCCAGGCTGGCTGGAGGACTCACTAATTAGCAGTCAATGACCAGTGACCTTCCAAACCAGGGGTTTTGCAACAGTTTCAAAACTTTTAAGAACTTCTCATTTTTCAGAATGGGGCAATTTCCAAAATGTATCTGTGTACATGCTTGTTTTTTTTAAAGAAAGTGTCACACATTTTACAGTAGAATGCCACTCACACATACACTGAAACCATGGAACTGTCACACATAAGTACACTGAAAACCTGGCAGCTATGCACTTATTGTAACGAGAAACATTCACAGCTAATCTATTCCTGGAACATCAGAAGTACACATCATGACGCTGTGTTCACATCCTGCTTTGATATCCCAGTACTGATATATTTAGAGGGTTGTAAAAGAGCACTTCTGTGCTGACCAGGACCCTGAATATAGGGGCTAGAAAAGTAATTTGGCCTATGCACAAGCGGGGTAAGAAAGGCTTCAGAATTTGCTTCTTTTAATTGTGAAGCATCTCAAATACTGTGCTCCCTGGGCCTCTCTAAAATTTTCGGAGGTCCCCTATTGACTTGTACAAGCACTGATCTTCAGGTACTGAGACAATCAGATGACTCTCCTGGTGCACCTGCATATTGACCCCCAGTGTGCCATGTATTGGAGAGGAGATAGAATCTAGACGTTTCAATTCTAATAAAATAGTAGATCAGGGTAATGCAACTGGAGCAGATATATGTACTGCGCATCAGCAGTAATCCAAAAAGATGGGTTCATGTACCCACTGTAAAGAATTGTTTGGTACCTGTCAGTCCAAACAATTCTCAGTCCTAGGTGCCAGTGTTAGCTCCAATGGAAGCATTTGTCATCTGCAACAGGGTGTGTGTGTGTGTCTGTGTGTGTGTTTTTTTTTTCTTTGTTTCAATCACTGAAGGCCAGAATAGGAAATGGTGATGGGGGAGGGTTGCACACTGCAAAAATCTTCTTGTAGTCTGCAGGTCACAAGTTCTACATCAAACAAAAACGCTCCGATTTACATCTTACTAAGTACTACGCATATCTTGTAGATCAAAGCTAGGAAACATTGCAAGATCAACTCAGCTTTCACTATTTCATGGTCAAATTAGTCAATTTGTCTGTGTATGGCAATACCAGCAGCTGCTTCTAATGTTGCAAGGTGGGAGTACACAGTTCCTACATTAACTACTATAAAAACAGCAAGCATTGGCAAAGCCAATAGGTCTCACCTATGTGAGATCAATTGTCTTTGTTGGAGGGCAGTGCAGTGGTTTGGCGTGGACTGGAATGGAGTGGAGTGGGATTGTATGGTGTGGAGTAGCATTGTATGGCTTTCTTTGCTGTAGAGTGGATTTGGATTGTGTGGTGTGGAGTGGTATTTAGTGGATTACACCGATAGATGTGGAAGTTGCTACTATTAGTGAGCATTGAATGGTGGTGGTTTGGCTTCCAGGTGCTGCAATTGGGCTGTGGTATATTTTTCTGCAATATTATCTAGACCCGAAGAACACATTTTATTTTTTTATTTATAGTTTATTAAATCATGCTATTCAGCACTGAATGGAGTCAGTGAGCTTTACTCATGGATTACACCGTAAAAATTAAAAGGACAATGTAAATTTACTTTAACCATAAGTTGTACATATTTAAATTAGCGGCTTGGAGAAATTGGATCAGCAAGAGAAGCATGAAGGGAATTAGATAATGGAGGGGGAGATTGCTTTACGAGATGGCCCTCTATGGTTAAACTACTGACTCTGCTTCCAGGAGCTATACTTGTAAACCTTGAAGCCTCCACACCACAACTGTGTGTGATTCTAGGCTAACTGGGTTATTTAACTGGGCCTCACTTCTCATATACATTCGGGAACGCTTATAAAAAGCTAAATGTAAATGTGTGCACCAAGAGGTTATAATAAACAACTTAACATTTAATGTGTTTAAAGCTCTGTGAAAGGCAGAAACCCGTATACTGAGAAGACGTGCTGGTCACCTCTGGGTCCAGGTAAAACGGGCTGTCTTGAACACTCATCCGGCGAGGGCCAGCTCTCAGAGCCGAGAGTAAACATGGAGCTTTGAAGAACAAAAAAGCAGAAATAATGCAAGGCACGCCTTCCGCTGCTGTGCATTCACCAAGGCCAGCACTGGCAGCCCAGGAAGTAGCTGAAGGCGTCAAGCCGCTTTGAAATAACTTTCTAGCTGAAGTGGGAAGTCGGGGCTGCAAGCTCCTGCAGGATGAAAGCAGGAAATGCGATTGTGCCTAGAATACAATCTTTTAAATATACTTATTTACAAAACAGAACAAGTTTTACAAAATGTCCTTTCTTAATTTACCCTTTTTTCTTTCATATTTTTGTCATAATCTTGCGTGATGCCTTCTCACTGTAAAATATTGCAAATGCTGCTTACTGCCTTCTTCGTGACGGCCTTCAAGGTGGGGAATCGCGTTGATGTTACTTAAAACAATTACCTGGGATTTAAGGTAGCTGTCCCTACCGAGGACAGGTAAGCATGGACAGTTTCCACATATTCAGTTTGAAAGTCAAGCATTCAGAGTTTTATGTCAATGTTGTTAGCTCTTACGATTTGTAGAAAATAAAATATGATTTCCAGGGGGGCTTAGAAGCATAGAATGGAGCGCCGAGTGCAGGAGAGCAGAAGTGGCAAGGAAGACTATGGTTGAACAAAAGCAGCATCGAGGGGATGTGACACAGGCGGAGGGTAGGGGTAGAGATTTCACAGAAGAAGAAAAGAACCCAATGTGAAAGTTGTCAAACACACAAGCCCTCTCCCAACAGTGCCTAATCAAATAAGAAAAAGAAAGCGCTACAGAGAGAGCAGCAATCTCAGCAGAGTGCTTATTCCAAAAAGAATAAGCAAGCACTACGAAGGCCCCAGCATACAGGAAGAGTAAGGGGAAGAAATAGCACCCGAGCCACGCCGGGAGCAGTGGACGGGCACTGACTAACATTAAGCAATCTGTGCCTGGTTCCTGCTCCAGAGAAAGGATTGGAAGTGACATTTGGCCAGAACTGGCCAATAAAAATGGCTGCGAAGAAGAGGGATAGAGATGCCAACAAATGGTAAGCAATGGGGGGCGGTTTCAAAGCCTTTTTGTATACAATAGTGACTCCCCAGTGAGATGCATGCGCTGGTGCACGCTCTCTCAGGCTCAACCCTCAAAAAATATAGAAAGCTTTTGAATACAGAGAATGATTAGTACTACTAACCCTGCTCTGCTCCTTAACTTTACAACATAGATATTTCGATATTTTGCCTATGAGCCTCCAAATACCTAATCATAAAAAATAGGAGACATCTATCGCCTCAGTGGAGAAAACAGGCGAGCACGGTGGAACATGTGAAAAACATCCCTTCATTAGCACCATACAGAACAATTCAAAGCATGTCATTGCTCTCTTTGTTTCTCCTACATTGCTGGAGCCAAGGATAATCACAACTGACAATGAGTCACTAAATTGGACTTTGATTTTCCAAACCAATCCGACCGTTCTCATTGAACGGGTGTCACGTCCTAGAGCCCAAAAGATACGCCCTTCTTCTGCCCATGTCACCTTGTGCCCTGCCTTAACTGGGAAGTATACAAAAAACGTGATAGACGGAATGCTTGAATGAATCTCAGCCACTGGTAACTACTCTGGGTGCATCCTAGTCCTTCGTTATGTTTGCAAACCATGCCACTTCAGTTTGAACTCAGCTATATGCAAATACCTCTTGACCCTGCTCTTGACCGGAGGCTGGTGCTATCGCTCACAAATTGGGACCTTTCCTGACCTCCATATTCTGGCATTTTTTGCATCATGGTGCCTACGAATAGGATAATTCTGACTAATCATGGCATATTGTGAGCAAACATGGTATGATGGTGTAGACCTCTGGCATAACACTGGTGTCTGGTGGGGTGGGGGTGAACAAAATTAAGCAACATCAGACTAAAAGCTCCAAAACATTTTAAATGGGCTGAATGCCTGTGCGCAACAAATACCCCCAAATTATAAATAATGTTTATAAACATTAACAAAATACTGGCCATTCTAAGCACATTGATAATATATTTTGTATTATGACTCTTCCCCCGCCAACATGCTATCCTGGGCATAAAGGTGTTCTGTTGGGGCATTGTGTGAGCATACTTGACAGGATGATGCCCACCTCTATCTCAATGTTAGCCATGCTTGCCACATTGTGGGCATCAACAACATTAGGGGTCCGCCTCAAGCACAACGCTGGTCATGGCATAACAGTGATCATTCTTGGCATTTTGTGGGATTTCAGAATAGCTGATTTAATAAAGCTGGCCATCCTTAGCATAGTGTAGGTATCTTAGCATAACTGGGCATAACACTGGTAGTATACTTACCCTAGCATCAAGGTCGCGACTCTTAAAGCTATAAACTCTGATTGTCAGATTCTTTCACATTTGTAAATGCTTGTTGTTTTTACGGACATATACACACAAAGGAGCCATGCTTATGTAGGTGTACTCAGAGTTGTTTGTTGCAAACCCGGAACTAAAGAGCATCCATTTCTACCTACTTATATGTGCACAGTTCTGCCATGCAAAGACGTGGCTTTCATTTCCAAGGATGGTACTTGCACAACCAAAACGTGAGAATTAACAACATCTCTAATCCCTCAAGCATAAATGGAAAGAGTTAGAAATATAGCTCATGGAACCAGCTTAAGCAACAGCGATGACTTACCAGGTGTTCTCAGTGCTGTCAAGGATTCCGACATCCAATGAGGAACGTTTCTTGTTTCCAAAGACAAACCTAAAATAGTAGCACAGCAGGACTGCGTCAAGTACTTCCCTGAAATTCACAAATAGAACTGTCTCATCTGCGGCTCAGGCAAAACAGTCACATTTCATTAACTCAAAAGTGCTGAGCAGAAACAGCCTATACGGACACAAGGAGCCTCTCAAAGAGAAAAGTCTGTAAGGCAAGCTTCAGATTTAGGATTTTAAAATATATTGGGGTGAAAGGCGTGACTGAGGGAAAATATAGGTGAGAAATAATATTTCAGACTAGGCAGCGGAGGAAATGCTGCAGACATGTTTTTGGGTCAGCATTGCTGGAAGATGGTGTATTAATACTCTTGAAAGAGTGTTAGGCATGACAGAAATCCTACCAAAAACAATGTCCTCGTAACACATAAGAAAGTCGTGTAAGGCACATTAACAAATTCACACCTGCTTAACAGTGCAGCATTTGTGCCACCAGCTTCTCGAAGTCTGAACTAACTGGACATTGAAGTTCCTCTAATATCATCTGAGGGCAACAGTCAAACATTCATTCAAACATGAAATAAGACAGGTCCACCATTGTCAGGTCCGATCCAAGGAAAGAATTAAACCATACCTGCCCCAAAGACCTCCACATTCTAATGGGTTTATCACAGCTGACATAGTAAATAGGACAAATGCAAAAACAACAAGTGATGGACGGAATGCTGAACATTGTCAAACATTCACCCCCAGTCACAGATCTGGGTTTAATCCATCGTTTTTTTGCTGCCCATGCCATTCCAGTTTGGACCCAGCCATATGCAAATCAGTCTTGACCCTGTTCCCCATGGGAACAGTCCAGCCCGAACTGCTAGGCCAGGTCTTCCCTGGACTGGAAACAAGCATCCTGGGACCGGTTTCGGGGTTTCACCCCTCATCAGCCAGGCTAGCTTGAATCCAGTGGCATGGGAAGCACGGGACCCACGTCTGGGCATACCCTTCCCACTTAGGGCGACAAATGCAAAAACAACAAGTGATGGACGGAATGCTGAACATTGTCAAACATTCACCCCCAGTCACAGATCTGGGTTTAATCCATCGTTTTTTTGCTGCCCATGCCATTCCAGTTTGGACCCAGCCATATGCAAATCAGTCTTGACCCTGTTCCCCATGGGAACAGTCCAGCCCGAACTGCTAGGCCAGGTCTTCCCTGGACTGGAAACAAGCATCCTGGGACCGGTTTCAGGGTTTCACCCCTCATCAGCCAGGCTAGCTTGAATCCAGTGGCATGGGAAGCACGGGACCCACGTCTGGGCATACCCTTCCCACTTAGGGCGACAAATGCAAAAACAACAAGTGATGGACGGAATGCTGAACATTGTCAAACATTCACCCCCAGTCACAGATCTGGGTTTAATCCATCGTTTTTTTGCTGCCCATGCCATTCCAGTTTGGACCCAGCCATATGCAAATCAGTCTTGACCCTGTTCCCCATGGGAACAGTCCAGCCCGAACTGCTAGGCCAGGTCTTCCCTGGACTGGAAACAAGCATCCTGGGACCAGTTTCGGGGTTTCACCCCTCATCAGCCAGGCTAGCTTGAATCCAGTGGCATGGGAAGCACAGGACCCACGTCTGGGCATACCCTTCCCACTTAGGGCGACAAATGCAAAAACAACAAGTGATGGACGGAATGCTGAACATTGTCAAACATTCACCCCCAGTCACAGATCTGGGTTTAATCCATCGTTTTTTTGCTGCCCATGCCATTCCAGTTTGGACCCAGCCATATGCAAATCAGTCTTGACCCTGTTCCCCATGGGAACAGTCCAGCCCGAACTGCTAGGCCAGGTCTTCCCTGGACTGGAAACAAGCATCCTGTGACCGGCACGGGACCCACGTCTGGGCATACCCTTCCCACTTAGGGCGACAAATGCAAAAACAACAAGTGATGGACGGAATGCTGAACATTGTCAAACATTCACCCCCAGTCACAGATCTGGGTTTAATCCATCGTTTTTTTGCTGCCCATGCCATTCCAGTATGGACCCAGCAATATGCAAATCAGTCTTGACCCTGTTCCCCATGGGAACAGTCCAGCCCGAACTGCTAGGCCAGGTCTTCCCTGGACTGGAAACAAGCATCCTGGGACCGGTTTCGGGGTTTCACCCCTCATCAGCCAGGCTAGCTTGAATCCAGTGGCATGGGAAGCACGGGACCCACGTCTGGGCATACCCTTCCCACTTAGGGCGACAAATGCAAAAACAACAAGTGATGGACGGAATGCTGAACATTGTCAAACATTCACCCCCAGTCACAGATCTGGGTTTAATCCATCGTTTTTTTGCTGCCCATGCCATTCCAGTTTGGACCCAGCCATATGCAAATCAGTCTTGACCCTGTTCCCCATGGGAACAGTCCAGCCCGAACTGCTAGGCCAGGTCTTCCCTGGACTGGAAACAAGCATCCTGGGACCGGTTTCGGGGTTTCACCCCTCATCAGCCAGGCTAGCTTGAATCCAGTGGCATGGGAAGCACTTGTTGTTTTTGCTTTGTCGCCCTAAGTGGGAAGGGTATGCCCAGACGTGGGTCCCGTGCTTCCCATGCCACTGGATTCAAGCTAGCCTGGCTGATGAAGGGTGAAACCCCGAAACCAGTCTCAGGATGCTTGTTTCCGGTCCAGTGAGGACCTGGCTTGGCAGTTCGGTCTGGACTGTTCCCATGAGGAACAGGGTCAAGACTGATTTGCATATGGCTGGGTCCAAACTGGGGTGGCATGGTGAGCAAAAGAACGATGGATTAAACCCAGATCTATGACTGGGGGTGAGTGTTTGACAATGTTCAGCATTCCGTCCATCACTTGTTGTTTTTGCTTTGTCGCCCTAAGTGGGAAGGGTATGCCCAGACGTGGGTCCCGTGCTTCCCATGCCACTGGATTCAAGCTAGCCTGGCTGATGAGGGGTGAAACCCCGAAACCGGTCCCAGGATGCTTGTTTCCGGTCCAGTGAGGACCTGGCTTGGCAGTTCGGTCTGGACTGTTCCCATGAGGAACAGGGTCAAGACTGATTTGCATATGGCTGGGTCCAAACTGGGGTGGCCTGGTGAGCAAAAGAACGATGGATTAAACCCAGATCTATGACTGGGGGTGAGTGTTTGACAATGTTCAGCATTCCGTCCATCACTTGTTGTTTTTGCTTTTTCGCCCTAAGTGTGAAGGGTATGCCCAGACGTGGGTCCCGTGCTTCCCATGCCACTGGATTCAAGCTAGCCTGGCTGATGAGGGGTGAAACCCCGAAACCGGTCCCAGGATGCTTGTTTCCGGTCCAGTGAGGACCTGGCTTGGCAGTTCGGTCTGGACTGTTCCCATGAGGAACAGGGTCAAGACTGATTTGCATATGGCTGGGTCCAAACTGGGGTGGCATGGTGAGAAAAAGAACGATGGATTAAACCCAGATCTATGACTGGGGGTGAGTGTTTGACAATGTTCAGCATTCCGTCCATCACTTGTTGTTTTTGCTTTGTCGCCCTAAGTGGGAAGGGTATGCCCAGACGTGGGTCCCGTGCTTCCCATGCCACTGGATTCAAGCTAGCCTGGCTGATGAGGGGTGAAACCCCGAAACCGGTCCCAGGATGCTTGTTTCCGGTCCAGTGAGGACCTGGCTTGGCAGTTCGGTCTGGACTGTTCCCATGAGGAACAGGGTCAAGACTGATTTGCATATGGCTGGGTCCAAACTGGGGTGGCATGGTGAGCAAAAGAACGATGGATTAAACCCAGATCTGTGACTGGAGGTGAGTGTTTGACAATGTTCAGCATTCCGTCCATCACTTGTTGTTTTTGCTTTGTCGCCCTAAGTGGGAAGGGTATGCCCAGACGTGGGTCCCGTGCTTCCCATGCCACTGGATTCAAGCTAGCCTGGCTGATGAGGGGTGAAACCCCGAAACCGGTCCCAGGATGCTTGTTTCCGGCAGTTCGGTCTGGACTGTTCCCATGAGGAACAGGGTCAAGACTGATTTGCATATGGCTGGGTCCAAACTGGGGTGGCATGGTGAGCAAAAGAACGATGGATTAAACCCAGATCTATGACTGGGGGTGAGTGTTTGACAATGTTCAGCATTCCGTCCATCACTTGTTGTTTTTGCTTTGTCGCCCTAAGTGGGAAGGGTATGCCCAGACGTGGGTCCCGTGCTTCCCATGCCACTGGATTCAAGCTAGCCTGGCTGATGAGGGGTGAAACCCCGAAACCGGTCCCAGGATGCTTGTTTCCGGTCCAGTGAGGACCTGGCTTGGCAGTTCGGTCTGGACTGTTCCCATGAGGAACAGGGTCAAGACTGATTTGCATATGACTGGGTCCAAACTGGGGTGGCATGGTGAGCAAAAGAACGATGGATTAAACCCAGATCTATGACTTGGGGTGAGTGTTTGACAATGTTCAGCATTCCGTCCATCACTTGTTGTTTTTGCTTTGTCGCCCTAAGTGGGAAGGGTATGCCCAGACGTGGGTCCCGTGCTTCCCATGCCACTGGATTCAAGCTAGCCTGGCTGATGAGGGGTGAAACCCCGAAACCGGTCCCAGGATGCTTGTTTCCGGTCCAGTGAGGACCTGGCTTGGCAGTTCGGTCTGGACTGTTCCCATGAGGAACAGGGTCAAGACTGATTTGCATATGGCTGGGTCCAAACTGGGGTGGCATGGTGAGCAAAAGAACAATGGATTAAACCCAGATCTATGACTGGGGGTGAGTGTTTGACAATGTTCAGCATTCCGTCCATCACTTGTTGTTTTTGCTTTGTCGCCCTAAGTGGGAAGGGTATGCCCAGACGTGGGTCCCGTGCTTCCCATGCCACTGGATTCAAGCTAGCCTGGCTGATGAGGGGTGAAACCCCGAAACCGGTCCCAGGATGCTTGTTTCCGGTCCAGTGAGGACCTGGCTTGGCAGTTCGGTCTGGACTGTTCCCATGAGGAACAGGGTCAAGACTGATTTGCATATGGCTGGGTCCAAACTGGGGTGGCATGGTGAGCAAAAGAACGATGGATTAAACCCAGATCTATGACTGGGGGTGAGTGTTTGACAATGTTCAGCATTCCGTCCATCACTTGTTGTTTTTGCTTTGTCGCCCTAAGTGGGAAGGGTATGCCCAGACGTGGGTCCCGTGCTTCCCATGCCACTGGATTCAAGCTAGCCTGGCTGATGAGGGGTGAAACCCCGAAACCGGTCCCAGGATGCTTGTTTCCGGTCCAGTGAGGACCTGGCTTGGCAGTTCGGTCTGGACTGTTCCCATGAGGAACAGGGTCAAGACTGATTTGCATATGGCTGGGTCCAAACTGGGGTGGCATGGTGAGCAAAAGAACGATGGATTAAACCCAGATCTATGACTGGGGGTGAGTGTTTGACAATGTTCAGCATTCCGTCCATCACTTGTTGTTTTTGCTTTGTCGCCCTAAGTGGGAAGGGTATGCCCAGACGTGGGTCCCGTGCTTCCCATGCCACTGGATTCAAGTTAGCCTGGCTGATGAGGGGTGAAACCCCGAAACCGGTCCCAGGATGCTTGTTTCCGGTCCAGTGAGGACCTGGCTTGGCAGTTCGGTCTGGACTGTTCCCATGAGGAACAGGTTCAAGACTGATTTGCATATGGCTGGGTCCAAACTGGGGTGGCATGGTGAGCAAAAGAACGATGGATTAAACCCAGATCTATGACTGGGGGTGAGTGTTTGACAATGTTCAGCATTCCGTCCATCACTTGTTGTTTTTGCTTTGTCGCCCTAAGTGGGAAGGGTATGCCCAGACGTGGGTCCCGTGCTTCCCATGCCACTGGATTCAAGCTAGCCTGGCTGATGAGGGGTGAAACCCCGAAACCGGTCCCAGGATGCTTGTTTCCGGCAGTTCGGTCTGGACTGTTCCCATAAGGAACAGGGTCAAGACTGATTTGCATATGGCTGGGTCCAAACTTGGGTGGCATGGTGAGCAAAAGAACGATGGATTAAACCCAGATCTATGACTGGGGGTGAGTGTTTGACAATGTTCAGCATTCCGTCCATCACTTGTTGTTTTTGCTTTGTCGCCCTAAGTGGGAAGGGTATGCCCAGACGTGGGTCCCGTGCTTCCCATGCCACTGGATTCAAGCTAGCCTGGCTGATGAGGGGTGAAACCCCGAAACAGGTCCCAGGATGCTTGTTTCCTGTCCAGTGAGGACCTGGCTTGGCAGTTCGGTCTGGACTGTTCCCATGAGGAACAGGGTCAAGACTGATTTGCATATGGCTGGGTCCAAACTGGGGTGGCATGGTGAGCAAAAGAACGATGGATTAAACCCAGATCTATGACTGGGGGTGAGTGTTTGACAATGTTCAGCATTCCGTCCATCACTTGTTGTTTTTGCTTTGTCGCCCTAAGTGGGAAGGGTATGCCCAGACGTGGGTCCCGTGCTTCCCATGCCACTGGATTCAAGCTAGCCTGGCTGATGAGGGGTGAAACCCCGTAACCGGTCCCAGGATGCTTGTTTCCGGTCCAGTGAGGACCTGGCTTGGCAGTTCGGTCTGGACTGTTCCCATGAGGAACAGGGTCAAGACTGATTTGCATATGGCTGGGTCCAAACTGGGGTGGCATGGTGAGCAAAAGAACAATGGATTAAACCCAGATCTATGACTGGGGGTGAGTGTTTGACAATGTTCAGCATTCCGTAATGCCCAGACGTGGGTCCCGTGCTTCCCATGCCACTGGATTCAAGCTAGCCTGGCTGATGAGGGGTGAAACCCCGAAACCGGTCCCAGGATGCTTGTTTCCGGTCCAGTGAGGACCTGGCTTGGCAGTTCGGTCTGGACTGTTCCCATGAGGAACAGGGTCAAGACTGATTTGCATATGGCTGGGTCCAAACTGGGGTGGCATGGTGAGCAAAAGAACGATGGATTAAACCCAGATCTATGACTGGGGGTGAGTGTTTGACAATGTTCAGCATTCCGTCCATCACTTGTTGTTTTTGCTTTGTCGCCCTAAGTGGGAAGGGTATGCCCAGACGTGGGTCCCGTGCTTCCCCTGCCACTGGATTCAAGCTAGCCTGGCTGATGAGGGGTGAAACCCCGAAACCGGTCCCAGGATGCTTGTTTCCGGTCCAGTGAGGACCTGGCTTGGCAGTTCGGTCTGGACTGTTCCCATGAGGAACAGGGTCAAGACTGATTTGCATATGGCTGGGTCCAAACTGGGGTGGCATGGTGAGCAAAAGAACGATGGATTAAACCCAGATCTATGACTGGGGATGAGTGTTTGACAATGTTCAGCATTCCGTCCATCACTTGTTGTTTTTGCTTTGTCGCCCTAAGTGGGAAGGGTATGCCCAGACGTGGGTCCCGTGCTTCCCATGCCACTGGATTCAAGCTAGCCTGGCTGATGAGGGGTGAAACCCCGAAACCGGTCCCAGGATGCTTGTTTCCGGTCCAGTGAGGACCTGGCTTGGCAGTTCGGTCTGGACTGTTCCCATGAGGAACAGGTTCAAGACTGATTTGCATATGGCTGGGTCCAAACTGGGGTGGCATGGTGAGCAAAAGAACGATGGATTAAACCCAGATCTATGACTGGGGGTGAGTGTTTGACAATGTTCAGCATTCCGTCCATCACTTGTTGTTTTTGCATAGTAAATAGGACTCCAACTAGGAATATCTTGCACTTTGGCAATCTGCAATATGATAAACCTTCAAACATCGCTTTTCAGAATAAGAAAGCTTATTCAGTCTGAGCAGGCCAATAGGAGAAAAACAACAAAGGACCATGGTACTTAGGCCCTCATTACAACCCTGGTGGTCGGTGTTAAAGCAGCGGTAATGCCGCCAACAGGCCAGCGGAAAAAAAATGGAATCACGACCATGGCGGAAACCACCAACATAAACAGCCACTTTAACACTCCGACCGCCACTGCGGCAGAAACAAACACCGCGGCGGTAACCACCAACAGACAGGCGGAAGACAAGGTTCCGCCCACTGTATTACAACACGCCTATCCGCCACCTTTTCCGGGGCGGAACCAATGCTTTTAAAAGCACGGCGGAAACAGTACACAGAAGGGAAACCACTCACCTCTCGACACCCAACGAGGAACCAGGACGTCATGGAGCCCGAACTACACGTCCTGCCCATGCTGCTCTTCCTCCTTCTGTATCAGGAGCAGGACAAACGCCGTGACTACTGCACCTACAACACAGGGGAGGGTGCGAGGGAAAAGAGAGTGACACACACATGCAACATGGAATACCCCCACCCTCACCCACAACACCATACACACAAATACAAGCAGCAACATTACATATACCCCACCTCCCCCCGGAAGAACGCAAGGAGAAAATGAAATGATTGTAACGATTGTAATCAATAAAAATCAGATAGTGCAATTTCAAAAATCAGTATATACAAATATGTGCACCAACTACACAAGTCCGGATAGTGTTCCAATTATTGTCCGTGGACCAGTGGTCCCAAAATGCATGGGCGAAGCCCACACAAGATAGCTGACTCGAAACGGAGAGAACACTGCAGGGGCAGTAGATCGAAATGAAACAGGCACCTCAGGGTAGTGGGAGGGGGGGCACCTCAGCCTGATGAACGCACAACGCCACTGCTGCACAAGGGGGCTCCATGCCCACTGCAGTATCCTGGGGAGTGCAAAGCCACAGTCTCTCAAGTCCTTCCAGTGGGTGGTTTGCCCACTGCTCTATCCTGGGGAGTGCAAAGCCACAGTCTCTCAAGTCTTGCCAGTGGGTGGTTTGCCCACTGCTCTATCCTGGGGAGTGCAAAGCCACAGTCTCTCAAGTGGATGCTTTTCTCTACTGGTTATGGAGGGGGCTTTGTGCCCAGAGTGCTTCATCCTGCCAAGGACTGAGGTAGTGGATGTCTTTCTCCACTGGTTCTGGAGGGGGCTTTGTGCCCAGAGTGCTTCATCCTGCCAAGGACTGAGGTAGTGGATGTCTTTCTCCACTGGTTCTGGAGGGGGCTTTGTGCCCAGAGTGCTTCATCCTGCCAAGGACTGAGGTAGTGGATGTATCTCTCTACTGGTTCTGGAGGGGGCTTGTTGCCCAGAGTGCTTCACATGCAGTGTGGCTGGTCCCATTCCCTCAAATGGGTGTGTGTGCCACAAGATTGCCTAGGAACAGGTAGCATGATACGCCATGCAGGCAGAGACATACCCCACCCTGCTGCGGCTTCGCCTGCCACCTGCAGGTGCAAACAGTGATGAGAGTCATGCCTCATGGAAGCTGGACAGGGTCCATGACGTCTCCTTCAGCCTCAGACGGCTGCCCACTGGGGATGATAGCCTTGTCAGCTGTGGTGGCACTGTCTGAGCACGTCGCGGGGCTGGTGGCGGTGCTTGCGGCGGTGTCTGTGGCAGAGGTACTGGCGGTGGTGCATGTGTCAGCACCTTTTGAGGGACACAGCAGAAAATCTCCTGCAGCCTCGGACGGCTGCCCACTGGGGATGATGCCGGGGACTGTTGCTACAATCCACGTCTGGCTGGGCATAGTTGACAGCTCCTTGTGCATTCACTCAGACACACCCCAAACACAGGGTACTCAGCCTCACTTGCATACATCTGCATTTTGAATGGGTCTTCCTGGGCTGGGAGGGTGGAGGGCCTGCTCTCACACAAAGGATTGCCACACCCCCTACTGGGACCCTGGCAGACAGGATTGAACTGAAAGGGGACCTGGTGCACTTCTTACACACTCTTTGAAGTCTCCCCCACTTCAAAGGCACATTTGGGTATAAAACAGGGCCTCTGCCCTACCTCAAGAGACACTTGCTGGAGAAGAAACCTGAACCAGAACCTGCATCCTGCCAAGAAGAACTGCCTGGCTGCCTAAAGGACTCACCTGACTGCTTTCTACAAAGGACTGCTGCCTTGCTGTTGCCCTGCTGCCTTGCTGAACTCTTGTCTGGCTGTAAAAGTGCTCTCCAAGGGCTTGGATAGAGCTTGCCTCCTGTTCCCTGAAGTCTCAGGACCAAAAAGACTTCTCTTTTTCACTTGGACGCTTCGTGCGCCGAAATTTTCGACGCACAGCTTGTTCCGCGGCGAGAAAAACGCTGCACACCGACACTGATCGACGCGATGCCTTCGGGACGACCGGAACTTCAACGCACGGCCTCGCAAGGACAACGCCGCCCGACCTCCAGAGGAGAAATCAACGCGACGCCTGCCGTCAAAGCGAAACTTCGACGCACAGCCCCGCAGAACGACGTGCAGCCTGTAAACAAGCAGGAGAATCCACGCACAGACCCGGGACATCTGGTAATCCCCGCGATCCACAGAAAGAGACTGTCCGCGTGCCAGAAAACGACCCACGACTTCCCCACGTGAAAAATAACGACGCAAGTCCGTGTGTCCTGGGGAGAAATCGACGCACACACCCTTTTTCCACGTATCTCTTCTTCTGTGGCCCTCTGATGAGATTTTCCACTCCAAACCAGGTACTTTGTGCTTGAAAGAGACTTTGTTTGCTTTTTAAAGACTTAAGACACTTTGGGGGTCATTCTGACCCTGGCGGTCCAAGACCGCCAGGGCCACGGATGACTGAAGCACCACCAACAGGCTGGCGGTGCTTCATTGCCCATTTACAGCCGTGGTCGGAAAACCGGGTCCGTCGGTTTCCCGCCGGATTTCCCCCGGCTGGGCGAATCCTCCATGGCGGCGCGGCAAGCAGCGCCGCCATGGGGATTCTGACCCCCTTCCTGCCAGCCTGTTTCTGGCGGTTTTTACCGCCAAGAACAGGCTGGTGGGAACAGGTGTCCTGGGGCCCCTGGGGGCCCCTGCACTGCCCATGGCACTGGCATGGGCAGTGCAGGGGCCCCCAGGGCAGTGCAGGGCAGTGCAGTGCATGGGCAGTGCAGGGGCCCCCTAACAGGGCCCCAGTATGCTTTTCACTGTCTGCCTAGCAGACAGTGAAAAGCGCGACGGGTGCAACTGCACCCGTCGCACACCTGCAACACCGCCGGCTCCATTCAGAGCCGGCTTCAGTGTTGCAGGCCTCTTTCCCGCTGGGCCGGCGGGCGCTATTTTGGCTAGCGCCTGCCGGCCCAGCGGGAAAGTCAGAATGGCCCCAGCGGTCTTTCGACCGCGGAGCGGCCATATGGCGGTTCCAGCCAGGCGGGCCCGCCGCGGTTGGAATGAGGGCCTTTATATCACTTTTCAGTGATATCTCTACAAATTCACATTGCAACTTTATTCGTTTTGACCTACAATTATCCTGATAATTATTATATATTTTTCTAAACACTGTGTGGTGTATTTTTGTGGTGCTTTTATGGTGGTATTGTATGATTTATTGCACAAATACTTTACACATTGCCTTCTAAGTTAAGCCTGACTGCTCGTGCCATGCTACCAGAGGGTGGGCACAGGATAATCTTGGATTGGGTGTGACTTACCCTGACTAGAGTGAGGGATTTTGCATGGACAGGGGGTAACCTGACTGCCAACCAAAAACCCCAGTTCTAACATTGGTGATCAGCGGTGAGTACAGGACTTGTGTTTGTGCAGTGACATACAGTAGCTAAGTATTTCACTACCTACCCACAGTTGAAGGTCAACTTGATTTTTATCTGTTTTTGCAAAATTTCGTTTTTTTTTCTTCTTCCTGACAATTTTTAAAAACTAAATCCTCACTCAACATGTCTCTGACTGGGTCTCAAATGGGAGACTTTGACCTAGTCCTGTTGGATACATATACGGTCAAACAGCTAAGAGGGTTCTGCAGGTCAATGAGGGTACCCACCCAAGGGGCCTCCAAAAAGGAGGACTTTCAAGTGGCGCTGAGGGCCTGGGCAGAAGCCCATTTAGAAGAGGATGATGAGGAAGAGGAGCCAGAAAATGGCCCCTCAGAGGATTTGTTGCTATCTGTGGATGATGTTACCACTGCAATTGTGCCCCCTTACAGATCAGGGAGCAGTGTCTCTGTGCAAAGCCTGATCGCAGAGGAAAGGAGAGAGGAAAGGGAGTTCCAATTGCAAATGGCAAAACTGAAAATTGAGGCTCAACAGGAGGAAAGAAGGGCTGAGAGAGAAGCCAAGCAAGCTGAGGCTGAAAGAGCAGCCAAACAAATTGAAGCTGAAAGAGAAGCCAAACAAGCTGAAGCTGAAAGAGCAGCCAAACAGTTGGAAGCTGAGAGAGCTTTGGCTGAAAAGAAACTATTGTTGGCTCATGAACTGAGTCTCAAGGAGCTGGAGATCAAGGCGAGACAGTCTGAATCCAGCAATAATGGTGGCAGCATACAGACAGGACCTGCTGGAGAAAAGAAGGTTCGTATACCCAAAAATGTGGTGCCCAGTTTTGTGGTGGGAGATGACATAGTTAAATGGTTAGCTGCTTATGAAGTTGCACTGAGGGCTCATGAGGTTAATGAAAGGCAATGGGGGGTAGCTATGTGGGGTTATGTGCCGCCATTGGGGAGGGACACACTTCTCACATTGGATCAACCTGATCAAAACACATACCCACTTCAGAAAGCCACTTTACTTGCCAAGTTTGGGCTGACCCCTGAGGGATACCGTCAGAGGTTCAGGGACAGCACCAAACAAACCACACAAACATGGGTAGATTTCTTTGACTTTTCCAGTAAGGCACTGAATGGATGGGTGCGGGCAACAAAGTAGATGATTATAAAGGGTTATATGACTTGATTCTGAGAGAGCATATGCTTAATACTACTTTTACAGAGTTACGCCAGCACTTAGTGGATAGTAAGCTGACTGATCCCAGGAAGCTTGCTGAGGAGGCGGACCTCTGGGTTAGCACCAGAGTGTCCAAGAAGGTACCTGGGGGGGGACACCCACAAAGGTGGTCAGGGTTCCCAACAGAAGAAAGAGGGGGGAGATAAACTTACAGATAAGGAACTCTCTAAAGGCCCCCAAAAGAATTCCCAGGGAGGGGGTGGCAGCCATTCCTTTTCCAGATTTGGGAAAAAGCCAGGGACATATGATAGGTCAGGGAAATCCAACCCCAAATGCATGGAGTGTTACCAGTATGGTCACTATAAAGGCGTCCCCCAGTGCTCCAAGAGAGCCCCGTTCACTACCGGACAGACACCTGGGTTGACTAGTGTAGCGCTCGGGGGGAGATGGACCCAGATAGCTTTGGGGAACAGGTAGAGATTTCCCTAGTGTCCCTGGGAGAAGGAGAAATGGTGCCCAAAGCCCACATGCCCCAAAATACTTCCAAGTACAGGCAGTGGGTCACCATCGATGGGCAGAAGGTGGAGGCTCTGTATGACACAGGAGCCAGTATGACTACTATCAAGAGCCAGCTGGTGTCAACAGAGCAGATAGTCCCTAATACATTCCACAAGGTCATAGTTGCTGACAATCGTGAGAGTCACCTACCGGTGGCTCTGGTTCCCTTTGAGTGGGGGGGGTTCTCTGGTACTCTGAAAGTAGCTGTGAGTCCTGCCATGCCTGTAGATTGTCTGTTAGGCAATGATTTTGAGCATACTGCTTGGAAAGAAGTGGAGCTCAGATCTCACCTGGATATGTTAGGGTTACCTGAGTGGGTCTGCATGACCACACGGTCCATGGCTGACCGAGAGGGAAGTCAAGGGCGTCTGGAGACTGGAACAATGGCCCAAAGAGCTGCCAAGAGGAGGGGCAAGGGGCGCGGGAAACCGGTCCCATAAGTTTCCGCAGTGGTTGACGGAGCTCCTGAGGAGGAGGCTCCTGAGCCAACTGGGGAAGACATTGCCACCCTAGGTGACCTACAGGAGCTTGCTGGCTGGCAAGTTGAGGGTGGACCCACCAAGGAGGAATTCTGCAAGGCGCAGAAAGAATGTCCCACTCTAGAGGGTCTGAGGAAGCAAGCCTAAAACCAGGCGGCAGGTGAAGCCTCTGGCGATCACCACCTATATTGGGAGAATGATCTCCTCTACAGTGAGCCTAAGGTTCCGGCCTTTGGGGCAGCACGTGTGCTGGTGGTCCCCCAGTGTTACCGAACCTTCCTACTGGGTCTGGCTCACGACATTCCCCTGGCAGGACATTTGGGGCAAGGCAAGACCTTTGACAGGCTTGTCACCCACTTTTATTGGCCCAGAATGAGGACAAACTCAGATAAGTTCTGTAGGTCTTGTCCTACCTGCCAGGCCAGTAGTAAAGCAGGGAAAAGGGTTAAAACCCCCCTGATCCCACTTCCTGTCATTGGCACCCCCTTTGAAAGGGTGGGCATCGACATTGTTGGTCCATTGGACCCCAAAACTGCCTTAGGCAACAGGTTCATCCTGGTTTTGGTGGACCATGCCACACGTTATCCAGAGGCAATCCCTCTGAGGACCGTAACTGCACTGGTGGTGACCAGAACTCTGATGGGGATATTAACCCGTGTGGGATTCCCAAAGGAGATAGTGTCTGACAGAGGCACTAACTTCATGTCTGCATACATGAAGTCTCTGTGGGATGCGTGTGGTGTAACCTACAAGTTCACCTCACCCCATCACCCCCAATCTAATGGTCTTGTGGAGAGATTCAACAAGACCTTGAAAGGCATGATTGGTGGCCTCCCTGAGGCCATGAGGCGTAAGTGGGACGTCCTCTTACCATGCCTTCTCTTTGCTTACCGAGAGGTCCCCCAGAGGGGGGTGGGGTTCAGTCCCTTTGAGCTTCTCTATGGGTACCCTGTCAGGGGACCCTTAAGCATTGTCAAGGAGGGGTTGGAGAGAGCTCCAAAGGCACCCCCCTCATGATGTGGTCAGCTACATGTTGGCCCTCCGCAACCAGATGACCCGCTTCTGGAAAGAGGTCCAAAGTAATCTTGAGGCCAGTCAAGAGGTAAGGAAACGCTGGTATGACCAGAAGGCCACCCTGGTAGAGTTTCAACCTGGAGACAAAGTGTGGGTAATGGAGCCAGTAGAGCCTAGAGCTCTCCAGGACCGCTGGTCTGGCCCATTTGAAGTAAAGGAGCGGAAAGGGGAGGCCACTTACCTAGTGGACCTCCAAACCCCTAGGAACCCCCTAAGGGTGCTCCATTTCAACCGACTAAAGGCTCATTTTGAGAGGTCTGAGGTCAACATGCTTCTGGTCACAGATGAAGGAATGAAAGAGGAGAGTGAACCTCTCCCTGACCTCCTCTCTGCCCACGAAAGTGATGGGTCAGTGAAAGGGGTCATCCTCTCTGACTCCCTGACTCTAATCCAGAAAGGAGACTGCTATGAGCTGTTGGAGCAGTTCTCCCTCCTGTTCTCCCTTACTCCTGGACTGACCCACCTCTGTGTTCATGACATTTACACCGGTGACAGTCTCCCTGTGAAGAACAAAATTTACAGGTTATCGGATAAGGTGAAAGCCAGCATCAAGGAGGAGGTCTCCAAGATGTTAGCTTTAAGGGTTATCGAGAAATCCAGTAGTCCCTGGGCCAGCCCAGTGGTGTTGGTCCCTACGGCTACTGTCCCAGGTGCGAAGGCAGAACTCCGGTTCTGTGTGGACTACCGGGGTCTCAACTCTGTCACCCGGACTGATGCTCACCCTATCCCCCAAGCTGATGAGCTCGTTGACAGGCTGGGCGCTGCCAAGTTCCTGAGTACTTTGATCTTACTTCAGGGTACTGGCAGATCTCCCTGACTGAGGGGGCTAAAGAGAGATCCACATTTTCAACCCCTGATGGCCATTACCAGTTCCGGGTGATGCCATTTGGATTGAAAAATGCCCCCGCTACCTTCCAACGGTTGGTTAACGGGGTCCTAGCTGGCAAGGATGCCTTTTGTGCAGCCTACCTGGATGACATAGCTGTCTACAGTTCCAGCTGGGAGGAACACCTGCTCTACCTCAAGGAGGTGCTTCAGGCCCTGCAACAGGCAGGCCTGACCATCAAGGCTAGTAAGTGCTAGATTGGGCAGGGTTCCGTGGTGTACTTGGGACACCTAGTGGGTGGTGGCAAGGTGCAGCCACTCCAGGCCAAGATTGAAACTATCAAGGCCTGGCAACCACCTAGAACTCAGACTGAGGTGAGAGCCTTTTTAGGCCTCACAGGACACTACCGCAGATTTGTCAATGGCTATGGTACCATTGTGTCACCCTTGACAGAACTCACTTCCAAGAAACAACCTAGGTTGGTGAATTGGACAGAGGCTTGTCAGAAAGCCTTTGACTCCCTGAAGGAAGCCATGTGCACGGCCCCGTGCTCAAGGCCCCTGACTACTCCCAGGAATTTATCGAGCAGACAGACGCTTCAGAGCATGGCATAGGGGCGGTCCTAGCACAGCTAAATGAGGAGGGCCTAGACCAACCAGTAGTCTTTATTAGCAGAAGGCTATTACCAGGGGAACAGAGGTGGAGTGCTATTGAAAGAGAAGCTATTGCTGTAGTCTGGGCACTGAAGAAGCTAAGACCCTACCTGTTTGGGACTCACTTCCGGGTTCAGACAGACCACAGGCCCCTCAGATGGCTCATGCAGATGAGGGGTGAGAATCCAAAACTCTTGAGGTGGTCCATTTCCCTACAGGGGATGGACTGTACGGTGAAACATTGCCCCGGGGTTGACCACGCCAATGCTGATGGTCTCTCCAGATACTTCCGCCTTAGCGATGAGAGCTCCCAGGAGGTCGGGTAGCTCTCCCCACTTTCAGCTGGGGGGGACACATGTTAGACCTGACAGCCTTAGGGTGGTCACCCCTAACTTTTTGCCTGCCTCCCTCCACTTTTTGGACACTCTTTTTGCTGGCTTTTAGACTCTGCGCACTTTACCACTGCTAACCAGTGCTAAAGTGCATATGCTCTCTCCCTTAAAACATGGTAACCTTGAATCATACCTGATTGGACTATTTAATTTACTTATAAGTCCCTAGTAATGTGCACTCTATGTGGCTAGGGCCTGTAGATTAAATGCTACTAGAGGGCCTGCAGCACTGGTTGTGCCAACTACTTAAGTAGCCCCTTTTCCTTGTCTCAGGCCTGCCACTGCAAGGCCTGTGTGTGCAGTTTCACTGTCACCTCGACTTGGCATTTAAAAGTACTTGCCAAGCCTAAACCTCCCCTTTCTCCACATATAAGTCACCTCTAATGTGTGGTATCCCCTAGAGCAGGGTGCTGTGTGGGTGAAAGGCAGGACATGTACCTGTGTAGTTTACATGTCCTGGTAGTGTAAAACTCCTAAATTCATTTTTGCACTACTGTGAGGCCTGCTCCCTTCATAGGCTAACATTGGGGCTGCCCTCATACAGTATTGAAGTGGTAGCTGCTGATCTGAAAGGAGTAGGAAGGTCATATTTAGTATGGCCAGAATGGTAATATAAAATCCTGCTGACTGGTGAAGTTGGATTTAATATTACTATTCTAGAAATGCCACTTTTAGAAAGTGAGCATTTCTTCGCACTTAAATCTTTCTGTGCCTTACAATCCACGTCTGGCTGGGCATAGTTGACAGCTCCTTGTGCATTCACTCAGACACACCTCAAACACAGGGTACTCAGCCTCACTTGCATACATCTGCATTTTGAATGGGTCTTCCTGGGCTGGGAGGGTGGAGGGCCTGCTCTCACACAAAGGACTGCCACACCCCCTACTGGGACCCTGGGAGACAGGATTGAACTGAAAGGGGACCTGGTGCACTTCTTAGCCACTGTTTGAAGTCTCCCCCACTTCAAAGGCACATTTGGGTATAAAACAGGGCCTCTGCCCTACCTCAAGAGACACTTGCTGGAGAAGAAACCTGAACCAGAACCTGCATCCTGCCAAGAAGAACTGCCTGGCTGCCTAAATGACTCACCTGACTGCTTTCTACAAAGGACTGCTGCCTTGCTGTTGCCCTGCTGCCTTGCTGAACTCTTGTCTGGCTGTAAAAGTGCTCTCCAAGGGCTTGGATAGAGCTTGCCTCCTGTTCCCTGAAGTCTCAGGACCAAAAAGACTTCTCTTTTTCACTTGGACGCTTCGTGCGCGAAATTTTCGACGCACAGCTTGTTCTGCGTCGAGAAAAACGCTGCACACCGACGCTGATCGACGCGACGCGTTCGGGACGACCGGAAATTCGACGCACGACCTCGCAAGGACAACGCCGCCCGACCTCCAGAGGAGAAATCGACACAACGCCTGCCGTGAGAGCGAAACTTCGACGCACAGCCCCGCAGAACGACACGCAGCCGGTAAACAAGCAGGAGAATCCACGCACAGACCCGGGACATCTGGTAATCCCCACGATCCACAGAAAGAGACTGTCCGCGCACCAGAAAACGACGCACGACTTCCCCGCATGAAAAATAAAGTCGCAAGTCCGTGTGTGCTAGGGAGAAATCGACGCACACACCCTTTTTCCACGTATCTCTACTTCTGTGGCCCTCTGAGGAGGTTTTCCACTCCAAACCAAGTACTTTGTGCTTGAAAGAGACTTTGTTTGCTTTTTAAAGACTTAAGACACTTTATATAACTTTTCAGTGATATCTCTACAAATTCACATTGCAACTTTATTCGTTTTGACCTACAATTATCCTGATAAATATTATATATTTTTCTAAACACTGTGTGGTGTATTTTTGTGGTGCTATATGGTGGTATTGTATGATTTATTGCACAAATACTTTCCACATTGCCTTCTAAGTTAAGCCTGACTGCTCGTGCCAAGCTACCAGAGGGTGGGCACAGGATAATCTTGGATTGTGTGTGACTTACCCTGACTAGAGTGAGGGCTTTTGCTTGGACAGGGGGTAACCTGACTGCCAACCAAAAACCCCAGTTCTAACAAGGGGGGAGCCTAGACACAGGAACAATGGCTGCCATCAGTGCTGAGGCCAGAGCCTGAAATGCTCTCTGTTGGGCCGCCTGCCCAGAATGAATGCCCTCCAGGTATGCATTTGGTTGTTGCAACACCCTGGATGGCATTCAAAATGGTAGATTGTCCAACGGTGAGGGATCTCAGGAGGTCAATAGCCTCCTCACTGAGGGCAGCAGGGCTGACTGGGGCAGGGCCTGATGTGCCTGGGGCGAAGGAGGTGCCCACCCTCCTGGGTGAGCGGGCACGGGACACACGCTGAGGGGCTGCTGGGAGGGCGGTGCTGGTAGGGGGGGTGGCAGCTGTACCTGTTGTTGGGGTGGGCAAAGAGGTGCCCGCCACCGCAAGGGAGCTCCCATCAGAGGAGTCGCTGTCGCTGGTGTGTGCTCCTGTCCCCGTCGTGGAGCTCACTTCGCCCTCCGTCCCACTGGTGCCTTCAGACTCCGTTACTTCACCCTCCAGGGCCATGTGAGATGCAGCTCCCTCCTGCTCTGTTACCACTGTTCCTCCGACAGATGATGCTAATGCACGCAAGAACAGCGTATCAAAACAAAAAGGGAGGGAGACAGAAGAAACACATGTTCAGTGTATGCAAAACCACTACCGTTGGTGGACACAACACACAGGGAGCAGCCCAATGCACTAAGCCATGCATTAACAGTTCTTAGGAAATTCTGGATAGGCCACCGCCAGGATCCGGTACATCAGGGGGGTCATGGTGCGACGGGCACCCCTTCCATGTTGGGAGGCCATCCCCAGCTGGGCCTCCACCGACTTCTTGATCCAGCGGCGCAGGTCCTCCCCTCTTTTCTGGCAGTGGGTGCTCTGTCTATGGTAGACCCCCCCGGGTCCGGACGTCCTTGGTGATGGCACGCCAAATACCCTTCTTCTGGTGGGTGCTGACCTAGAGGAAAAGTGAAGTTAGAAGGGATCTTACTATCCTGTACAGTTCATATTGCGCATTGCCTAAACACCTCCCACCCTGGGCCAGACATACATACACACACACTATCCTGACATGCTGGAGGACCGTACAGTTGCGTGTACTGGGGGAGGACCCCATCCACCAGTTTCTCCAACTCCTTCGAAGTGAAGGCAGGGGCCCTTTCCCCAGACACTGTAGCCATCGTCGCTTCCAGACACAGGTCACAGCAGCGCTTGCAGTGTAGGTCCTCTCCTGTTGAAGGCCAGGTATCAAGTGAGGGAACAGTTAGAAAATGGCAGCCACGTCCGCGGCGGTGCATACCTTCACCGCTGGCGTACATCGTCATTGGCTCCTGGGACCCATAGGGCCCAATGTTAACCAATGCTGAATTGCGCCACGGTCTTCGACCGCCTACCGCGATGGTGTACAACGCCAGCGCAGTTACCTCATTTCCCCTTGTCCCACCTTACAGGTCAGGCAGCCGCCATTTCAGGGGGCCACATGGCAGGCAAAAAAACTGCATCACACCTATTTAGGCCAGGAATACGGACAGACAAAGGCACATTGTGAATTTGTAACGTTTGTGCAAAAAACGCATTGTGACACCTAAGTGTTGGATGACCCTCTGCTCACTGTTCTCCTCCATAGGGCACGTCTGCTGGGGCAGGTGATGAGATGGCAGCAGCCTCCGGTGTACAGACCCCTGGTGGACCTGTCGACAATGGAAGAGAGACACATCATTATCACTTACAGACTTGATAGTGCAACCATCCAGGAACTGTGTGCCCAGTTGGAGCCAGACCTGATGTCAGCTATCCGCCAACCCACTGGAATCACCCCTCTAGTGCAGGTTCTGTCTGTACTCCATTTCCTGGCCAGTGGGACTTTTCAAACAACAGTGGCCATGGCATCAGGGATGTCCCAGCCAATGTTCTCTAACGTGTTGTCCAGAGTGTTGTCTACCCTGCTGAAACACATGCACAGCTACATTGTTTTCCCTCAAGTGGAGGATTTGCCAACAGTGAAAGGTGACTTCTATGCCCTGGGACATATCCCCAACATCATTGGTGCCATTGATGGTACACATGTGGCATTTGTCCCCCCACAGGAATGAACAGGTGTACAGAAACCGGAAGAGCTACCATTCTATGATTGTGCAGATGGTGTGTTTGGCAGACCAGTACATCTCCCATGTGAATGCCAAGTATCCAGGCTCAGTGCATGACGCTTACATTTTGAGGAATAGCAGCATCCCTTATGTGATGGGGCAACTCCAGAGGCACCGTGTGTGGCTAATAGGTGAGCCTAAAGTCCCCTCACAGTTCCATTTGGTGTCTGGGTATGGGAGATTCCCTAATGTTTGGAGGATGTCTAACAGTTGTCTCTCGATATTTGCAGGTGACTCTGGTTACCCCAACCTGTCATGGCTACTGACCCCAGTGAGGAATCCCAGGACAAGGGCAGAGGAACGCTACAATGAGGCACATGGGCGAACTAGGAGGATAATAGAACACACCTTCGGCCTCCTGAAGGCCAGATTCCGGTGCCTCCATCTTACAGGTGGATCCCTATATTACTCACCGAAGAAGGTGTGCCAGATAATCGTGGCCTTCTGTATGTTGCACAATCTGGCTTTGCAATGCTAGGTGCCCTTTCTACAGGCGGATGGGCCTGATAGTGGTCTTGTGGCAGCTGTGGAGCCTGTGGACAGTGAAGAAAAGGAGGCAGAAGAAGAAGATGCAGACAACCGAAACAACATCATAATGCAATACTTCAAGTGAGACACAGGTAAGAAGATGGAACTGCTTCCCACATCTCATACTATTGTTAGAGCTAGCATAAGTCTGCCTTTTTCACTCTTGGGATGGACCCTGACTTGTTACTTTGCCTTTCCATTTCACAGATCTGGGTCCCAATTTGTGCCTCTGCTATGTTTACTGCTGGCCTACAGCTGTGTAACATTGGTATGTGAACAAGTACATTGACATTGCTATATTCCAGAGGTTTTGAAATTACACATTTGTGAAAGCACAGACTGACTCCAGATTGTTTTGTGATTCAAGGGTGTTTATTTCTGTGCAAATAAGTGGAGGGGGTTGTGAAATGGGCTGGGGTGATGGTGGAGGAATGTCCATGGCAGAGTCAAGTCTATAAGTATCACAGGTGCATTGTCCAATGGGGCATAGGAAGTGGAGCAATGGCAATTTAAGGTGGACAGGATGACAAAGTGGGACAGAAGGCTGACATTCAGGGGGGGGGTCTTATTTCCTGGCGGGGGTCTTGGCAATGTTCTCTGTCTTGTTCCTGGATCTCAGGGACCATTTGTGGGGTGGTTCTCCTTCTGCAGGGGGTGGGGTGCTGGTGGCCTGTTGTTCCTGTGGCGGTGCCTCCTGTCCACTAGCGTTGGTGGAGGTGGAGGGCTGTTCATCGCCCAGGCTAGTGTCAGGGGCCCGTTTGTGTGCCACTGTGTCCCTCATGGTGTTGACAAGGTCTGCCAGCACCCCTGCAATGGTGACCAGGGTGGTGTTAATGGACTTCAAGTCCTCCCTGATCCCAAGGTACTGTTCCTCCTGCAGCCGCTGGGTCTCCTGAAACTTGTCCAGTACCGTGCCCATGGTCTCCTGGGAATGGTGGTATTCTCCCATGATGTTGGAGAGTGCCTCGTGGAGTGTCCGTTCCTTGGGCCTGTCATCCCCCTGTTGCACAGCAGTCCTCCCAGCTTCCCTGTTATCTTGTGCCTCTGTCCCCTGAACAGTGTGCCCACTGCCACTGACCCCAGGTCCCTGATTTTCTTGGGTCGGTGGGTTTGCCTGGGTTCCCTGTAGTGGTGGACACACTGCTGATTGACGTGTCCTGGGGACAGAGGGATGAGCCCGCTAGGTGGGTGCTGTGCTGGTGTTTCCTTAGGGGGGAGGCTCTGTGGTGGTTTGGGACTGTCAGGGGAACCGACTGTCCCGAGGTCCCTGATGGGCCGGGCTGGTCTTCTTGATCCAGGCGTGCAGAGCTGATGTCAGCACTATGGGCCTCTTCTGTGGGGGGACTGGATATGTCTGGCACCTCCTGTCCGGTGACGTTGGGTATGGGTCCTGTTGGAGTGTAAATGCATAATCTTAGTATATGTGTGTGCCATCTTGTGCAATGGGTGAGTTAACCTCTACTCCTGTGCTTGCATTATTGCTGTGGCCCTTGTGTGATTGGCGATTTTGAGGCATGAGTGAGTCTCTCTAATGGACATGCTTTGGTGAGGGGTGTCCATGCATTGGTGTTACATGCAGGGCTTGGTTTTAGGATGTGTGGGTTGTGGTAGTGGGGTATATGTGGGGTGTTGGGGTGATGGGTGTGAGGGTAGGAGTATGTGATGGCATGCAGGTAGGGTTGGGGGGATATAGTAGTAAAGATTTGCCTTACCAGAGTCCAGTCCTCCTGCTACTCCTGTGAGGCCCTCAGGATGCATGATTGCCAAGACTTGCTCCTCCCATGTTTTAATTTGGGGGGGGGGGAGGAGGTGGGTGTCCACCGCAGTCCTCTGTACAGCAATCTGGTGTCTGGATACCACAGAACGTACCTTCCCCCGTAGGTCGTTCCACCTCTTTCTGATGTCATCCTGTGTTCTTGGATACTGCCCCACTGCGTTGACCCTGTCGACGATTCTCAGCCATAGCTCCATCCTCCTAGCTATGGATGTCTGCTGCACCTGTGATCCGAATAGCTGTGGCTCTACCTGGATGATTTCCTCCACCATGACCCTGAGCTCCTCCTCTGAAAACCTGGGGTGTCTTTGAGGTGCCGTGATGTGGTGTGGGTGATGTGTGAGGTGCTGTCTGTTGTGATGTGTGAGGGAGGGGATGTGTTGGTGTGTGTTGTTTGAGGTGCGTGGATGTTGTATAAGTGATGGTACTGTGTGTCTGTGGATGCTGGTATTGTGTTACCTAATCTCTCTCTCTCTGGCCTTCTTTCAAATTTTTGGTTGTCAGGGTTTGTGGGTGATGTGGGTGTGTGCTTTATTTTGGATTGGGTGTGTAAGTGTGGTGTGTGTATGTGTATCAGGTGTGTGTATTTTGAATTGTCCAATGTGGTTGTGTTTTGTAAGTGTGTGTGTATTTTGAGAGTGGCGGTGTGTACCACCAATGGATTACCGCGATTGAAAGACCCCCACACTGATTCTTGGGTTGTGATAGTGTCGGCGTATTCTTGTTGGCGTGACGGTGTGGGTTTTGGTATCACCAGTTTATCACTGACCTTTGGTGTGGCGGACTTGTGTAGGTGTCTGTATTGTGGCAGATTCCGAGGTGTGGGTCGTAATACCTGTAGGGGATTTCCGCTGCCGCAACGGGATGTTGGCGGTATTCAGCACGCCAGAAAGTGGGATTTACCGCCAGGGTTGTAATGAGGGCCTTAATTTCTTATTCTTCTGATTCACAGACAGACACTTTCTCATATTGGTGAACAGGGACTCCTTCCATGAACACTCATGTCACTGTAGCTGCCAGAAGTATAGCACAGCCGGGTTCAATATTTACTTTAAATCCTGAAAGGTCAGTGAATATGTATTGCAGTGTCCTGAACAACCATACAACTACTTTAATGGCAAATAAAAAAGATGGACTTATTTGATGATGCAACAACAGCAAAGTGGCAACCACTCCAACTTTGTCTGTAGAGGCATAATACCATTGAATGAATGAATGAATTTGTTGTTTAAATTAAAATTGGTAGAAAAATACATAAAATACTCAAATAGCAAGACTGCATTCAATCACAATGCATACACTACTCTGTACCATGTGGGGTGTAAGATCTTGCACACACAAAAGAAAGTTAGTTTATGAGGTGTTTCAAGTAAGATGTGCCTCTGCAAAAATTTAAATAATATAAGTAAGACACTCACTAAAAAGCTGATAAAGAATATTGAAACAAGTAGTTTTTGTATAAAATAGGCTGATGCTTCCTTGCTCAAAGAATGTCTGCTGCTTTTGCTCTCAGTTTAAATGTGGAAAATATCAACTCCTTCTACTTCCCAAAACAAGGAAATTCTTACAGTTTCTGGTTATCTAACAGAAAGCCAAGACACCCTTTCAGGTTGTAATCAGTGCTTTAAATGAGCCGGTACTCTCCGGTACGGAGTACCGGCACTTTTTTATTTTGAGAGGGAGAGTACCAGCACTTTTCAATAAAAACGTAATACTTTTAATTGGAGAGTACCAGCACTTCTCAGAAATAAGCAGGTACTCTGCTACAGAGTACCTGCACTTCTATTTTTCCATTTCAAGCACTGGTTGTAATCCCATGCTTGAGGAAAACAGCAACTCCAGGTGCAGGGGGTCCAGCAGTGCAGATAACAATTCAGAGCAACAACAAAGCAGGTGAAGCCTGGGCTCTCTCTCATAATTGCAAAACCTGCAAGGGCCAGTTCCAGGTGCCGCAGCCCAGGCCGTACGATTTCATTGACGGGGAGGACAATACGTCTTGCTCGTAGTTGTAAGCTGGTGACCTTACTGAGTGCAGCTGTCAAATAGGGTCGCATCGTGAGGGCTTCATGAGACTTTATGATGAGGACTGCATTACTGCAGGATTTGACCGTGCCCAAATGAGTCTTTCTTGAAAGCGCCAAAAACTGCTTCTTCAGCATAGTTTTAATACAACAGTGAGATGGAGGCTATTGTGATCATTTTGATGTTTAAACCTTTCTCTGCTTCAGCATATTGAATCATGGGGAGTCTATGGGGGTCATTCTGACCCCGGCCGGCGGCGGAAGCCGCCGGCCTGGCCGGGACCGCCAGAATACCGCTGCGCGGTCAAAAGACCGCAGCGGGTATTCTGGGTTTCCCGCTGGGCTGGCGGGCGACCGCCAGAAGGCCGCCCGCCAGCCCAGCGGGAAACACCCTTCCATGAGGATGCCGGCTCCGAATGGAGCCGGCGGAGTGGAAGGGGTGCGACGGGTGCAGTTGCACCCGTCGCGATTTTCAGTGTCTGCATGGCAGACACTGAAAATCTTTGTGGGGCCCTGTTACGGGGGCCCCACGACACCCCATACCGCCATTCTGTTCCCGGCGGCCAAAACTGCCAGGAACAGGATGGCGGTATGGGGGTCGGAATCCCCATGGCGGCGCAGCAAGCTGCGCCGCCATGGAGGATTCCCCAGGGCAGCGGGAAACCGGCGGTACACCGCCGGTTTTCCGTTTCTGACCGCAGCTGTACCGCCGCGGTCAGAATGCCCATGGGAGCACCGCCAGCCTGTTGGCGGTGCTCCCGCGGTCGTTGGCCCTGGCGGATTTTACCGCCAGGGTCAGAATGACCCCCTATGTGTGCCAATTCTCGGCGGGATGGAATTTGCCTTTGCGAGTGTGCTGTCCAAATGAGCAATGTAGAGGTTAAATAACATAGGGGTAACATGCAGCCTTGTTTTAAACCCTGATATGTTGTAATTTGGTGTGTAACACTGGCATGTAACACAATTCTCTTTGTCTGTCTTATGGGGACCCGGGTTTTTGAATAAAGGAAAACGATTGCTCTAAGCAAAGTAGACGTGATTTCCCAGTCCGCAATCTTGGCCCAGAGTTTGTTACGGTCAATTCCATCACAAGCTGCTTAATAGTCTGTGAAACATGCATAAAGTGGTGACAGAGACGCCGAAGAAGCATAGTGAGCCAGGAAGGACGAGGCAACAATGGTTTCAATTGTAGAAGGGTATTGTCTGAAACCCATTTTATAGTAGGTAATTATCTTGGTCCCACATTCCCATGTCTCTAGTTCTAGTAGTAAAGTTTTTGCATAGCCACACAGCTAGTTGCAGGGCCATGGGATGCCAATTCTCGAGAATGTCTCCAAAATAGATCTAATGAGGATAACTGCCTTGCCATAACGATATAGGCAATTTTAGTCTCCTTCAGCTCCTGAAAAGAGGGCAAGAATTTGTACAGCAGGGTACCTAGGCCCTGCACAGCCCTTGTGCAGTCCCACTGATGCTAGCCACACCCTCAACTACCAAGAAGACGAGAACTAAGGGTGAGCCTTATAGGTTAATTAAATCTACACCACAGGTCACAGCTCTAAAACATAACCCCACTGGGCTCGAACTATGTAAAAGGGATTTAGCCTAAAGCTTTCCATTAGCTTTATGTCTCTCTCTATGTCTTAAACAAAATAATACTCTCTGTGAAGGAGACTTGGGTGGGGGGGAGGAATAGAAGGGCAAGCGACCCTTATGGCAAGACATTTACTACCTTGAAACAAACTGAAAAAAGTGCACAATGTGAGACCTTGATCGGGTACACACCCCTTGGCCTGAAATAAAAGACCTCCAGGGGCGCAGCCAGCATGGCTAGGCTCATCAGCCTAAAGAATGACACACACAAAGTCGGCTCTAGGATGTGATCAAGTGAGTACTACAGAAGCAGAATCACTTCAAAGCACGTTCCAAAAACGTTAAAACAAAGAAAACGCGGAAAGAAACGGGTCTTGCCCGAATACAAACAATTATGAACATCAAGGGGGATGACTCTATAGATGTCCATTTGAAGGTCGTAGGGGTGGAAGCAGAGCTTAGCAGGTGTCTTAGTAAAATGCCCTTTCACCCAAAGAGTCTTGTGATCCTGCATGACCGATTTTTGTTACCCACTCAATGATAATCATTTTATTGACCTAAGGAAAAAGAAAGGCTGAGTGTTGCCATCAGAATCGGACTCCATAGCCATGGGGTAAAACACCCCCGTCCCACCCCACACCCCCCTACGCAGAAGAAGCATTACTCCATCATGCCATTAGGCCCAGCAGATTAGTGCCAATTTCTTTCACTAAGGTCCCAGTCAAAAGCTTACAGCTCTCTACATGTTTTTAAAAATAATTATAGTCAATGGAACAGAGCTATATTTGCATACTGGACACCAGGGAAACTCAGGCTCCTGCGATGTCTTGAGGGCCCAAAAATTCTGATAGACTCTTTCTCAGTCATCATATGATGACATAGTTCGATCTTCCCCCACCAAGCCTGTGCTGTGCCCACGGTGAAATCTGAATGTTGATCATTGTGTTAATATAAAAATAGAAAAGTGAGCCTGATGGAACAATGAAGACCTACAGAGTGTTGACTTACACCACTCATGGGAGATGGTGCTGTGGAGAACTGGACATGGAGAGATAGGGGGGGTCTACAGATTATTCTGTCGAGAGGAGAGTGGAGACGTTTGGGAGCTGTGCTGCAGTATCCATTCAAGTAGATTATATCCGGCTATGGTATTATGTTACTCAAAGTACGACCAAGGGCCTCATGTAGCCCTCCTGACCTTTACATGCTGCACCTTGGTCAAAAGCATCACTGTGCTGCTGTTTACTCTACTCAGCATTAACATTTCAAACATGTTAAATAAACTGGCAAGTATTTTTTTATAGGTTAACTGATGTGAAAGAAAATAAGAAAAGGAGGTGTCCTGCCACACTTAATTTTAGGAACACCGCTATTTTTGAAGACATATTTCAGCAAAAGTGTAAAAAGATGATAGTCTGCAAAATTCAAAGAGTGTATTTTATTAAAGTGCAGAACCTTTCCACAGTACATCAGATTATATCAGTGCATTGAGAAGTACTTTTAAAAAAATAATAGTTTTAAAATGAATTTAGAAACCTTCATGCTTCCCTCCACCCTGACAACAATGCCAATAGTGAACTAAAAGGCAAGATACTTGTTCTGTGCATCCTTTAGGTTGCTATCACACATAAATAACATTAAAGGTTATTAAATCAAAGACAAGAGAAGGTTTTGTACAGCGCACATCCTGAAGTCATGTTTTGCAAGTTCTTCTTATATCTGATAATGCAGAACAAGTAGAGAAAGTGAAATAAAACAACTGATGAGGATCACAAAATTTGGGCAAGTTGGGATTGATCCAAATTTTCAGGTTTCACATTATGCAAATCAGCTACCAAATATACATGCTTCGCGTCCATTTCACCCACCTTACTTTCCCCTCAACCACCACCCTTCCGGCATCAATGCGCCCTGGGTCACATAACAGACAAACATTTTTTGCCCCTGGGAAAATGTTTGGGTGTACCCAAGTGAGATACTATTCCACGACATTGAAATGATTTACTGCTTACTAGTGTTACCATTACCTATAGTAGTATGCTGTTACTGGGGAAGCTTGTTACCTTACATAATGTCAAAAAAAAAAAAAAACGTAGCCTCCATCAGCTGGCTTAGTAATGCAGGTTCTTCCACCATCGCTATTTATAGAGCTAAGGGCCAGATGTAGGAAGATTCCCTTTTGCGAGCTGCAAATTGCGAGTCCCAGCGACTCGCAATTTGCAACTCGCAAAAGGGAATGCAGAAAGTTGTCTCAGACACCTTCTGCGACTCGCTATAGGGTCGCAAAGACCCACCTCATAAATATTTATGAGGTGGGTCGCAGTTTGCGACCCCATAGCGAGTCTAGGCACTCACGGGGATGGTGGCCTGCTGGAGATACCAGACCACCATGTCCGTGACTGCTTTTGAATAAAGCAGTTTTTTTTTTCTTTTTGCAGCCCGTTTTCCTTTAAGGAAAACGAGCTGCAAATAGAAAAAATACCGAAACCTTTTAGTTTCGTTTTTTTTCAGAGTAGGCAGTGGTCCATAGGACCACTGCCTGCTCTGAAAAAATATTTTTGTTTGCATTAACAAAGGGGAAGGGGTCCCATGGGGACCCCTTGCCGTTTGCGAATGAGTTACCATCCACTTCAAGTGGATGGTAACTGCGAGTTGATTTGCGACCGCTTTCGCGGTCACAAATCAACTCTACATCGCGATGCGGTCGCAAATAGGAAGGGAACACCCCTTCCTATTTGCGAGTCTGAAACACATTTTGCGAGTCGGTACCGACTAGCAAAATGTGTTTCTGCATCGCGTGAGGCCTTTTGCGCCTCGCAAACTGCGTTTTTCGCCGTTTGCGAGGCGCAAAAGGCTACTTACATCTGGCCCATAGTGTTTTATCAAACGAAAAATACCATGTGAGTTGTACCGTGATCCTGTGACTTGCACTCAGTCATGCAGGATGATGCGCTGCAATGGAAAATACAATGATGCCCTTTCATCTTTCTGCATTGATGAAAAAGCAACTTTTAAACAAAAAGCGTGTTAAAATAATTAGAAAGGTAAAAGTTACGCTCTCCCGCAAATGCATTTGCAATCAAGGATTGACTTGTATGGGATATACAATGTTACTCCTAACTTTGTACGATAACAGCAATTTTCATGACAATAGTATATATTAAAATATAATTAACCTATTTCGCACTGTTATGACCAATCATCTCAGAATGTCTGCGATTCAAACAGTACAACGATATTAACTCCCTTCTACTAAGGTGTGGAATGATTTTTTACCAAAATCACATGATCGATCCTATTTTATCCGACATTGAAGTGCAGAGCAGCTGTTGTTAAAAATTGATCCATACCTCTATGATAAATCTGTCGAGCCAGGGATATTCAGAGGTTATTAATTTGCCAGATAAATTGAAATATCAAAAAAGATAGTGCGTGTGCTTACTCGCGCACGTGAATGCATGTGGCATGTTTCGAGTTAACAGTAACTAAGCAGGACATTTGTATACCACTCCAAATGTTTTTTTTCTGTGGATGCCATTAAATATTTTAATCCTGTTTTTTGTATGCTTAGATTTGGACCCAGATTTACGGAAGGTTTGCATGTGTGCATGCATAATGCAAAACGACCCAAACCGCAGCGCCGAATCAACTTTCACATGCAAAAGCTATTTTGCATCAAAGTTGACCCTTTTGCAGTTCAAAGCTTCTTTGCACCAACCTCTGCTTATACATGTCAGCCGGGGCCTTCTCGACAGTACGAAAAAATCGGTTTTGTAATGTGCGATTTGACCTTAGGGTTACCACCTCATTCCAGGTCATTATTTAATTTTTTATTTATTTCAGGTGCATTGGTCTAATTAGTTCCATGGAAACAAAACAAGACTACATTACCCAGAATGCATTATGCTATCACACAGAAGCACAGGAATAGACACTGCCAATTTCAGCATAAGTGCCGCCCAGGTATTAATGTCTGACATCTGTTTATTGGCTTCCCGTGCTGTTTGGGACTGAATTTAGTAAACTGTGGCTGGCCTTCAGATGTATTCATAGTTCATTGTCAGCCTATTGGAACACTCAATCAATGAATGAATACCGTTTCCTATTGCTCTATATTGATCTTGAGATGCATTCCTATCTTTTTGGGGTTAGTTAAATAGAGATAATATCCTGTACTGGGTACTCTGTTAAACATACCGGTCGATTACTCACTTAATTCAGGTGTTCTCTCATTCAACTTAAATTGTTATATTGACTGACATGAAAGAACCCCCCACTGGATGCCCTTCTCCCTAAATAAATGCTTTTGTTTGCCGGACTGCCCTCAGCAGTAGGGCAGCCCACAACACACTTCAGCAGTGGTGTTAGTTGGGAATGTACCTCTTACCTCAAATTGGATGGTCTACCCAGAATATCCAAGACTCTGGGGAGAGGCTTAGTCAGTAAGATTTGCGAGGGGTTGTAAGCTTCCCAACAATCACACTGACATGTTAATATACATTAAGATAAGCAGGTCAGGAGAGGGGCTTAGCAGGAAGTGAAAAGAGAGAAGAGTGTGGATTGTTAGGGCTGTAATAGTTTTCAAATTAACCAAGTTTTAAGACAGAGACCAGAGAGTGTGTGTTTTTGTCAGTGTGGGCATGTAAAAATTAAAACCAGGGTGAAATCAGACAGATACCTCACCATACACTATAACTCGTGTCCTAATGTAACTATAACTTGCTCACTCGCCATGCACAGTTTTTTTTAATGAATAATTGTACAGCAAATGTTACAGTGATATTATCAATGATGTCATGAGTGCTGTAATATCTGGAGTAATTAGTGGTGCATGGCAAGTGTGCGAGTTATAGTTACCTTAGGGCACAAGTTATAGTTACTTGAAATAACTCTAACTATGGCAGCTGAACTTCTATGCCTTTGTACATTTAAAATTGAGCCTAACTATAACATTCTTGTAACGTTTGTTTTTTTCAGTGAATTTGTATGTTTTTTTTAATATAAAGTAATTTTAATTACTATATGTTAAGCCAACCACTGCAGTGCATGGCCCTTGAACGTGTTCACAGGGGTTGGCCGCCAGGACTGGCCTGTGGCCAGGCACAGCAGCCAACCCCCTTATAACCACAAAACCCCATGCCATGCACCCTTTGGCTGTGTACAGCAGGGGTTGGCCAAAAGGTCTGCCGGTGGCCAAGCCCTGCAGTCAACCCGCTTTAAGCTCAAAACCCTGTGCCACACGCAGAAAAAAGGGTTTGAAGGTTAAAGGGGCAACATTAAATATATATATCACAATCTCCCCTGGGCAACATGATAAAAAAATCTTGGGGGCCATGCAGCCCCCCCCCCAGCTCCCAGGGACCACCATCTTCCTGGGAGAACATAAAAAAATTATTGGGTTGCTGCATGGACCCCCCCCCGCACCCCGGGGACCACCATCTCCCTGGGGCTACATTTTAATGACTATGTGAGGGGCATGAGGACATCCTTGGGTCCCGGGGACCACCACCTCCCTGGGACAACATAAACAACATGTATTCGGGGGCTGGACGGACACCCCCATGCACAGGTGACCACCACCTTCTTGGAGCTACATATTAAAAAATATGGGGTGGGTGTATGGACCCCCTGAGCTCCTGGGACCAGAACTTCCCCAGAGCTATTCTAATAATATTTAAAGGGGGTGTCACAAGGTTCCCCTGGGCCCTGAGGACCAACACCTTCCCAGGGCCAATTACTTATTTTATTAAAGGGAGGCCCTAGGCCAATTTCAGCCCTGGGGACCACATACCCCAGGGCCCAGCCCTATATTCAAAGTTGCCCAGGGCACGCCTGAAAACCTCAGGAACCGCGGGGGGAGCTTCAAGGCCCCCACAGTCCCACGGGCTTCCTTTTCCTACCGGAGCTGGCATGGCTCCCACATGCAGGGAGCTGCTTTAAATAGCAGCTCCCTACGTGAGGGAGCAATTTTTTCATCTCATTCCCTGACTGCATGACAGCGGGCAGGGAAAGAGATGAAAACTCTGCTTTCAGCAAGTGGTAGCATTTTTTAAAGCTCCCACTTGCTGAAAGTGGAGTTCTGTTTATTTTTTCTTGGTGGGAGCTGTTCAAGCAAAAGCAAACAGCTACATCTGAGGGTGGACACCTCAGGAGGTAGCAGGAGCCCGCCCTGGGGGGTGGCGGTCCCCAGGGCCATATATGGCTCCATGAGGAGGGCTGCGCAGCCCCCCTCTATCTTTTGATTTGGCTCTAGGGAGGTGGTGGTCCCTGAGGTGGGGGATCTGCGACAGACCCCCTGCTTTAATGTTATTCGAGCCCCAGGGAGGTGGCAGTCCCCAGGGCCCGGGGTGGTCTGCAGGCCCCCCTATTATTTTAAAAGTATTTTGCCCAGGGAAGGTAGTGGTCCCCTGCGTGCAAGGGGCCGCGCACCCCCCACATACTATGAAAAGTTAGCCCCAGGAAGGTGGTGGTCCCTGGGGGGGCTGCATGACCCCCCTAATTTTATAGTAGTATTTTGCACTGAGGATATGATGGTCCAGGGGCACGGGTCCCATGGCCCCGCATACTATGCAATGTTAGCCGAGGGGAGGTGGTGGTCCCCAGGGCCCGAGGGGAGTTTGCAGGACCCCCCTATCATTATAATTTTATTTTGCCCCGGGGAAGTGGTGGTACCCAGGGCACGGGGGCGCCACCCAGCCCCTGCATACTAAGTGTGCATATTGCCCAAAGGAGGTGGCGGTACCAGGGGTGCAGGGGCTACCACAGGCCCCCCCCCCACATGCTAACTCTGCATATTGCCCCAGGGAGGAGGTGGTCCCAATGCGGGGGGTGCCGCGCAGCCCCCGCATACTAACTCTGCATATTGACCTTTGGAGGTGGTGGTCCCTGGGGCATGGGAATGCCGCCCAGCACACTTAATATTCATATTGGCCCGGGGAGGTGGCGGTCCCCAGGGCGAGGTGAGAGTGCCTTCCCACATACTTAATAAGCATAGTCCCAGGGTGGTGGTAGTCCCCAGGGCTTCTGAAAACACTAGGAGGGGGGCCCCAGGCACCAATCAGATCGCAGCAGGACATGTCCCTGGATTCACGGCCTTCGATATACATTTTTTCCCTTTAAGATCTCAAAAACTCCTGAACGGATTACACCAAATAAATAAAATGGCGATCTGTGGACCAGAAGTTACCTTTTTGCCAAATTTGATTTAATTCCCTCCAGCGGTTCAGGCTGCAGACGAGTCTAAAGAGTCTATGAGAATTAACATGGGAAACACACTTTTTTGAACCCCAGTTTTCTTGGCCAGGAGGCGAGAGGGCAGGGCTGGAGCAGCAAGCTGACCATGGCGGTCAGGCGGAATGGGCACAGGAACCACCACAAACCATGGAGGGAAACAGTGAGAAAATAATGCAATACACACAGACAATGGAGGGAAGTAGGAAGGGGGTCAAGGGCAGCAAGCTGACCACACAGGGCAGGTGAGAGGAGCTGTGGCAGCACAGAAGGCCATGCATGACAAGTGGGAGGATTCACAGCAGCACAACGGCTGGGTGGGCAAGAAAGAGGGGGCAGGGGCATGCATAAAGGACCATGGAGGCCTGAAGGGATGGGTTGGGACTGTGTCGAAGTAAGCCTCAGCAAGGCCTACTAGTGCAAGGGGGTCGCACTTCTCTGCACAAAGTCCTCAGACCATATAGGAAGAAGTTGGCACAGAAACTGAAATAAAAGACAAATTTTATTAAACCTCATGAGGTGGTACTACAGTTCAAACAGCACCCTTCGGTAATGTTTGAAGTAGCACACTGAACTAAGAGAGCATGGTCCTTTATACCCATGCAGGGGCTAAAAGAAGGTGGTACAATTATAGAAGCAAGACTTACATACATATAAGGTCATATGGAAATGCACAGTCGACAAGTAGGAGGGGCTAACAGTTTTCAAGGACTAGCTGACACATTACTGTCTGTTACTGATTACTAACAGCTGCAGATCTTAATGGGCATGTGCGAAAGTGGGAGATGCTGAATATAACTTGTCACTAGACAGATTTTCAAGAGTAGTTAACAGAAAGGTAGGACAGAGCACATGGCAGAGAAAATGGCTGCCATGAATACAAAATGGATTCCGCGAAATGTTCACAATAGTTGCTAAATACAAGATGTCTTCTGCTAATGCTTAATCTAATCGCTACTGATTTACAACAGACGACCCTCTCAGCATTAGATGAAGACATTCGTCTTTCAGGGATAATCTAAATATTCATCTTGTATATTTATGCTCATCATTTCAGCTATTTCCTTATCTGATATGTGTTGTGCTTTCATTTCTGTAATATTTCTTTTGGTAGGCATACAACCAGTAATACACATGGAGCAGAACATTGGACCACACTGAATACAGATACAGCATGTGAAAAATATTGCAATCATTGCATACAGGCTAGTCAGTAGTTTCCAGCCCCAAGCGGAAACAAGAGCCCAAAACCATCCAGAAAAAGTCCAAGTACCAGTCTCTGTGTGGATTTCTGCAGCAATTTATGCAATTTAGATATTGCATCATATACTGAAGGTGAGTGATCTGGAATGAAAACGCAGCAACTACTACCGATGATGCGATATGCACTACCTCGATCAGCTAATATCACATCTAGTACAATACGATTTTGGAGAGCTACAATCCTCGCAATTTGGAGCTCCTCTGTAATATTCCCAAGTGCCAGAGCTGCCTGATTGGTAACAGCTTCCACAACCCTAGTCAATCGTCTCACTTTCCTACTGTTTAACGCAGCACCCACAAAGGAGAACAACCCTAAATTAAAATCAACATATTGTTGCAGGCTAGTGTCCGTTTGGTCTACCTCATTTGTACTTATTGTCCTTTATATCTATTTCTAATGATGTTATTGAACAGTTTAGAATCTCGGTGATAAGATGCAGGGGCCAAAAACACAGGGGGTAATAGAAAAGATACATAACACACACCTGACCACCCAACAGGTAGTTGGTAATATCCATAGTTACCACAAACAAAATATGTATTATGTGAAGCTGTAAAACTACTATTATTTACACCCTCAATAGTTAAAATCAAGGTACAATCACTTATCCCCACTGGAATTCGCCCAATGCTACGTATACATAAATCTGCTTTAGTTTTTCTAACAGAAATCACAAATTGTTCTTTCTTGTCAGTCTCTTATATTTGTGAAGACATATGGTATTAAAACATTGTACGGTTGATACTCTTCCCATTCCCATTTAGTTCCTTTGGCTTGGGGATACCCATCTTTGTCTTGGTAGCATACTTTATTTAAGGCGAAAAAGAAGTCCGCCCTCTGTACGTTTTCCAGATGCAAACAAAAGCGTATACCAAGCTTGACAAGAACCATTGTGTGAAAAAGGAAGAGGAATAAAAGGTGTTCCTCCTTTCTTTTGATGCGCAGGTATCATTCCACATACCCAACAGTTAGTAGTATTTGTAGCATTATGAGTATGATGCAACATCTGAATGAAAGTATTATTGAAGTACGATTGACGGTGCTTCTGCTCATGATAGGGAAGCGTAAAGTAATAGTGATCCTCTGGTACTGGAATAGTGGCAACAAGAAACTCACGAGCAGGAGCCATCTTTTCAACAAACCAGGTGATTATTGCCATAACCACCAAAACAACAACAAACCCCATAGTACTAATGATCACTTTGTTATTCATTTTAGCAACAGTGATAATCGACCCTTCCAGAAATTAATTAAAAACAATAGTTGGAGCTCTTATCCCTGGGCAGCCGCTGATTTCTTCACCATGGGCCAAGACGGGTGTCACTACTCTAATGCATGGCTGATCCCCCCCCCTGCCACATTGGCCCTCTGTTTCACTAACCCAGGGGGATAGCTCAACCAGTTTTCTCCGGCACAGCAGATTCTTTCCTCTGTCTCAAATTGTATCTCAATACTCCAGAAATCGCATGGTCCGGGAAGAACTCCGCAGATTCGTGAGGTGATATAGCACAGCCTTTCTCCGTAGTCAAAATCTCTCAATGATCAGTCAGCACAGCAAGTTCCACCAAGGTAGGTAGCACTCTCTTGCAGTGAGTACTATGGACCCAATTCTTTTGGTTCGTCACTCGAACTGCTGTCCTTGTCGCAAGGAGCACCTGCTCTGGGCCTCGCCACCTTGGTTCCAAGCTGCTTGATCTTTCAAAGGACTTAATCATCACCTGGTCACCAGGTCGGAGTTCATGGCCTTCACCTGTAGATCTGTCAGGAAGTGCTTCTCAAACCTGTTCCAAAGATGGAAGCTTTCACCCCGCCAGTCTGAGACGTCCGTGCAACTATGTCGACGGCACTTTTCTCCTCTTGCAAATGGACTACCACAACACATAATTTCACCAAACGCCTGATTGCATCAGCCACCTGGGAGAAAACAAAAAGACCATCACGCATTTGCTGATGATCAGCTGCTACATCATCGGGCTCTGACTCATCAGAATATTTCCGAAATAGTTCAATAACTTCTGTGCCAAATGCCTCAGTAAAATATAGCTGCTCCTTTTCCGTCCACCCTTTCATATTGTCTAAAAGTTCAGAAGCAGAGACAACGCTACAAATTGTTTTAAGAGCAATAGATCTAAGCTCAGACGCACGGTCAGCAGGCAACATAGAGCGACTGTCTCGTATCTTCTGTTGCTCCGAACCGGAGACCTCAGCTAACTCATCAGGGGCAGAAGGAACGACATACGGAGGTGGAGGGCGATCTAGTAACAAAAAATCATTGTGTGGTTTATTAAGGATAGGATAGAGAGGTTGCCTAACAGTGTATTGGCCAGTTACCTGTAATTTACGTTCTTTCTCTTCTAGCTCCTTTAAGTCATTTATTTCTTTCTTTCTCATTTCCAATGCTTTCACATATACATACTTTCGCTGCTCTTTCTCAAGCAAGGCTTGCTCAAGCTTCACTTGTCCACGCACTTCTTTTTCCCACATTCGTACACAGTCAAACATATCTTGCCTAGGCCTTCGCTTACACATACATTGTTCCACTTACTCAATCTTTCGCAAATCAAATGGCCCATGCAAAGGCCAACGTAACTCAGGATCCGCACAAGTGTATTTATTCCATAATGTGCTGTACATGATAGAAGAAAGACCATGTTTAATATACATATCTCTATTGGGCGTCCCCTCTGGGGGTGCTGGTTGCGATTCTTCCAGTCTCAAATTGGTACCATTACAAAAGCAACACATCCTACGAAGTACGCTAAAAACAGGCATGCCAAAAATAGTGCAGAATATGCAATATTTTAATCAAAGTAGCACTTAAGGTGCCGTTCAAATCAAAATTAAATTGGAGAACATTCTCCTCATTACCTGCCTATATAAATTGCAATTTATATATCAATTCAAAGGACACAAATTGACTAGTCACCCAAAACACGAGAGCCACAGTAAGTGGTGCTAAACTTCATTACCAAACAAAGGCATCAAAACCCACAGCAAGTGCCGTAAAACGGCTTTTACCAATCACAGGGCTTCCAGGTTCCAACTGCCAAGTTCTAAGATTGACCAAATGGCAACTGCATGACGAATGAACAAAAAAAATCTCAGTCGAGGACCTGCGCCACCTGGATGGTCAAATTAGAAAGAAGGGAAAAACGCTGTGGTTACCAAGACTCGGGTCTCCTCAGGCATTGATCGTCCGCAGCGAGATCACAATCCTTCGTCGCGACCAATCCGTCGGGCGTCCGAGTCACCGATGAGTCCCTGTTCGGGCACCAATTTGTCGAAGAAAGCCTCAGCAAGGCCTACTAGTGCAAGGGGTTCGCCCTTCTCTGCACAAAGTCCTCAGACCATATAGGAAGAAGTTGGCACAGAAACTGAAATAAAAGACAAAGGCCCTTATTTATACTTTTTTAGCACTGCATTTGTGTCGTTTTCTGACGCAAAAGCGACGCAAACTTACAAAATGCAATTGTATTTTGTAAGTTTGCGCCGCTTTTGCATCAAAAAGCGGCTCAAATGCGATGCTAAAAAAAGTATAAATATGTGCTAAAGTTAATTAAACCTCATGAGGTGGTACTACAGTTCAAACAGCACCCTTCGGTAATGTTTGAAGTAGAACACTGAACTAAGAGAGCATGGTCCTTTTATACCCACTCAGGGGCTAAAGGAAGTTGGTACAATTATAGAAGCAAGACTTACATACATATAAGGTATTTTGGAAATGCACAGTCGACAGGTAGGAGGGGCTAACAGTTTTCAAGGACTAGTTGACACATTACTGTCTGTTACTGATTACTAACAGCTGCAGATCCTACTGGGCATGTGCAAAAGTGGGAGATGCTAAATATAACTTGCCACTAGATAGATTTTCAAGAGTAGTTAACAGAAAGGTAGGACAGAGCACATGGCAGAGAAAATGGCTGCCATGAATACAAAATGGATTCCGCGAAATGTTCACAATAATTGCTAAATACAAGATGTCTTCTGCTAATGCTTAATCTAATCGCTACTGATTTACAACAACTGGGCACAGACAAGTGAGGGCAGGAGATGGGGCTTCACAACAGACCACATGGGGTAGATAGGAGGAGCAGTTTCAGCAAAACAAGGCATGGACAGCAGACGTGAGTGGCAGCAAAAGATCACAGAGGACAAGAGAGAGGGGACAGAGGCATGGAACTCGGACAGGCAAGGTGGAGGTGACAAGGACAGGCAGCAGTCATCTGACCATGCTATGCAGGTGGGGGTGGGAGGGGCAGTGGCAGCTCCACAGAACACTCAGAGTAGATGGGAGGGGCAGTGGTAGGTCCATGGAACATGGTGGGCAAAAATGAGGGAGCCGGGGCAAGCATCGGAGGGCAGGGGGAAGGAGGGTTTGGGCCGCCAGCTAAGTACAAAGGCTAAGCAGGAGGACAATTATGGGGGATGGAATTTGGCAATGGAGGGCAGGAGGAGTGGGCAGGGAGATCAAGATAAATGTAAAGCAGTGGCAGCACATCAGATTATGCAGGTTATGCAGGGCAGGAGGGAGGGTACTGGTGCATGGACTCAGACAACAGAAAGTAGGGAGAAGGTGGATGCGGCAGCAAGCCTGACTGTTCAGTGCAGGCGGGAAGGGCAGTGGCAGAACAATGGCCACACAGGGCTGTAATGAGAGAGTGGGGGGCATGGTCTTGGACTATGGATGACAAGGAAGAGGAGGGAAGTAGCAGCAAGCTTGGGTGGGTGCAGCACAATGCCAGGAGAGGCCCCCACTGTATATTGCAATGGGCATTTTATTTAACATTAAAGAAAAATCCCTAGAAATTCACTGAAAAAAACAGGTTACAGGAACAGTATAGTTAGGAGATTGAATAAAAAAAAAACTTAGAAGTTCACTAAAAACCCAAAGGTTACAAAGACGATATAGTTAGGTTCAGATTTTACTCGCATGAAACCATAAAAATTCAGCTGTTTTATTTCAAGTAGTCTATAACTCGTGCCCAAAGGTAACTATAACTTGTGCCCTCGCCATGCACTGCTAATTAAATTACCCTAGATATTATATCACTCAGGACATCTTCTATGACATCATTGATAATCATTGATAATATCACTGTAAAATTTGCAGTAAAATTATGGATCAGAAAATGGTGCATGGCAAGGGCACCAATTATAGTAAAAAAAAAATATATACATTTATATATATACATATATATATATCTACTTTTCAAAGAACGGTGCAACTCGATTAAGCACCAAAAGGATGCACAATATACAGAAGCTCGTGAAAAGTAGAGAATGAGAGCAATCACCAAAAATCGTTCATGTGAAGAATCGTCGGCTTAATTTATTAGAAAAGTTCATACAATAAACAAAATTAAATAGGTGGCAATTCCAAAAAATATGAAATGAAAATCCATTAAGTGCCCAAGATGAACAACAAACACACGCTGTCCCGGCCAAAATGTTGACGCGTTTTGGCAACAGCCTTCAAATGGACATTGGCAAACATTTATACCCCTAACTATTTAAATCTTTAGTCCTTCTTTAATTTCAGCAGCATAGCTAGAGAAATATACAAAAAGGCGGCCATTTTTTAACGTAATAGTCTTCAATTCAAACTATCAATTCTTGTCCAAGTACTTAGGTCAGGTTTGTGAATATCACACTTAATATGTCTCATATGATCCCTTATATCATCCTATTGTGAATATAGTCACTTATAGATATATGTTCTTCCAATTCTTAACAACAATTTATAAAAAAAGAGAATAATTTTTTTGTAGAAAAAAAGGAGAACAAACTATATATATATGTGCTTTCTTTTGTGGATAATACATAGTTTTCAGCATTGCTATTACAGATAATTTATATATAAATAAATATATGCAATGTAATATAAACATCAGTCGATTTATCAATACAATCAGTATATATATTCTATAAATAGAATAAATAATTCCAACATGGATATATAAAAGATAATAAAAGAGATGTTTAAAAAAGATGTTTAAAAATGGAGATAAATAATTAATTGATATACAAAATACAAATGTTATCATAGCTAATGCCAACAATTAAATATCTGAATTAATCATAACAATGATACTAAATTCATATATAAACCAAAATTTAAATAATCCACAAAAAGGACTAAAACCTTATTCAATGTTAGTCATACATCGATGAGGAGAGTCATATTCTAATGTAGGTCATATGACCTACAAGTGCTGCTTAAAATTAATTTCAATATAGTGCAAAAGTAATAATCTAGGTGTAAAAAGGAATATATAAATATAAATATATACTGACTAAAAATAACCTATTTCATAGTCCGGAACCAATCTTTACAATCACAAAATCGAATAAAAGATCTCATTGTGATATTAATTACTGCTAAATATATACAGGAATGTCATTACTGCTAAATAGAGACTGCAAAGGTTTAAATTCTCACAAATGTACATAGAGTTCTGCATCCAAATTGTGACCCCACGGGTTTTCAGAACCTAATAATAGAATCATTCTGGATTCAATTTGTCTTAACTGAGTAGTTCTGTTACCTCCCCGGGGGTGGAAAGCAATGGTTTTTATTCCATAAAATGTCAAAGAGCTACAATTGCCTCCATGGACGTCCCAAAAGTGTTTAGCTAAGGGATACGATGGATCATGGTTTTTAATTGCTCTGAGGTGTTGTAAGAACCTTACTTTCAATTTATGAATGGGGCTGCCAACATATTTTTTGTGGCAGCCACATTCAATCACATATACAACATACTCAGTATCACAAGTGATGCAATCAGTTATTTCACAAACTCTGCCCTCAAATGCAGTATATGAGTGGGTATTTTGTACATATATACAGGATTTACAATGACCACACTTCCAAAAACCCAAACTTTTCTTAGATAACCAAGATCGATTTGCTTTGGAACAGAATAGACTTCTAGTAAGATGATCGCCTAATGATTGAGTTTACGGTATGTGGTCTGAGGATGTAAACCTATATTGTCTTTAATCGAGGAATCATGTCTCAAAACATGCCAATTTTTTTGTATGATGTTGTTCAGTTGAGAATGTTGAGAATTGAATTTAAAAAAGAGTCTAGGCGAAGATCTCTCATCTTGACAGTTATCCTCTATGCCTCCTGGTTTAAAAAGCAATTTTTCTCTGGACATATTCAATACTCTCAAATGGGCATCATTTAGGATCTTACAAGGGTAACCTCTATCTAAAAATCTCTGTATCATGGTGGCAATTTCAATATTAAAACATTCATCATCAGAACTAATTCTAAGAGCCCGTAAAAATTGACTGTATGGAATGCTCCATTTCAAAGCTTTAGGATGACCGCTATTTCCATGCAAAATAGAATTGCATGCAGTTGGTTTCCGAAATATGGTTGTCTGTAAAGTATCATGATGGACGGTTATCTGAACATCAAGAAATTCTATGGTATGAGCACTATATTTTAAATCCAACTGGATATTGAACTTATTATTGTTAAGACTATTAACATATTGTACCAGAGAATTTTCATCACCATCCCAAATGAGAAAAAGATCATCAATATATCTGACCCACAGCACCACTTGTTCCATATACTTACTGTTAGAATCAGACCAAGCTATCTCCTTCTCCCACCAACCCATATACAGGTGCGCGCATGTGGGAGCAAATTAAGCTCCCATTTCTGTCCCCTGTTTCTGTAAATAATATTGATTATCAAATAAAAAAACGTTGTAGGTGAGGCAAAATCTTAGCATGGTTATAAGCATATTAGTATGTTGAAGAAATTCAATTTTGCGGGTACCTAAAAAGTGTCTGCAGGCCTGAATTCCATATTTATGCATAATGGAGGTGTAAAGAGCAGTCACATCCATAGTAACCAATAAAAAATTGGATTATGTATCTTGGCTAAAAAGTCATTTGTATCCCGTAGATATGAGGGCAATTCAGTTACATAGGGGCAAAGAAAGAGATCTAAGTACCGGAAGTATTTTCTAAGAGGGAGGAATTCATACTGACAATTGGTCGACCGGGGGGATGTTTCTTATTTTTACGAATCTTTGGTAAGAAATAAATGCAGGGAATTTTTGGAAAATCAACCTTTAAGTACAGATAATCATTCTTGTCCATAAGGCCATTTGTACACCAAGTGTCCAGCATCTTCCAGTAAATTGCTTGATGTTCAATAGTGGGATTGGTACCTAATTTTTCATAATGATTCTTATTGGATAATTGGTGATGAGCCTCCTTGACATAACTCTCTACATCCATAATTACGATATTAACTCCTTTATCAGAGGGCTTGATGGCAATCGTACTATTGGATTTCAAGTTATTCAAATCTTTCCAATCATCTATGGCTGAAAAATTGGTTCTCTTGGATTTTTTCAATTTGTTACCATTCCAATCATTACGAAAATTATCAATATCATCAACCACCAATTCATAAAAGGTGTCAATTAAGTTACCAGTAGGTAGCTGTGGATTAAATCTACTGGAAGGTTTCAATGCACTAGACATGGTCTGATCTGTTGTAAATCCCATGGTTTTCAGAATTTCATTGTCAGTGCCTCTGTGAATGCTCATGGTGTCTTCAGTATTACTCAAATCACCAATCTCTACTAGATCGGGAACATCATTGATGTAAAACCCAGAGAAATTACCCACATTTATATTCGACCCAGATAAGTTTGCCCGTGTTTTGTTGGAAAAGTGCTTCATTAAACGCAACTTGCGTGTGAATTTATATAATTCTATTCTTGTATCCACATAATCCCAATGCACATCCGGACAAAAGCTCAACCCTAGGTTGAGAATACGTTTTTGATTCTGGGTCAATTTGGCCTTGGAAATATTTACAATGATATTGGAATTGTCAGATTTAGGATCCCCCTCTAGTCTTGATGTTTGTAGTTTCTTCCTCTTCCCCCTCCGCGTCTTGTACCTCCTCGACCTCTTCCTCTGTTCCTGTTTGATTGTGGCGTGACTGATTGTAATAGTCTCATTTCTCCATGAAAATCCAATTTGTTTAAAGAGGCCTTATCAGCTGATGAACTTAAATCAGAACTCTCATCTACAGAATTCACTGGCACATTTGAACTATCTGTTGTTACAGTTTTTTCTTGCGCTCTGAGAGTGTTATATTTTCAAGCAAAGGTGTAGATTCTTCCTACTTCATAATCATTTTTGTCTCTATTAAATTTTAAAGCTTTACAAATTTTAATTTCATCTTCTTTCTTTGTAATGCGTTCTTCCATTTTCACCAATAATTGTTGTATTTCTTGAGAATTGCCCATCTTTTCTAATTCTTTTGTTAACTGTTCAATCTTATGTGTTTGTTCCTCCATACGTCATTTAGATTGAACAATCAAAGTATCCATCAATTTGACCGAGCAATCAGATGTATGCAATCTCCATTGCTCCAATAAATCGGGATCAATATCACCAAGAGTAGGTAAAATTAGAATTCTTAAACTTCGTGGTACTCAACCATTTTCTATATATTTGGTCAATGAGGTCATTTCCCAACATTTTTTCAATTCTAAAATCCGTGCCTTTTCCAATTCAAAAACAATATTCGCTGCAGTGTGAATTTGCGGATTTATAGCAATTGATGTCCCTGGGGCATTGTCAAATAAGGTGGTGGCTGCTTGTTCCCACAAGGCTTTTCGATTGGCCATATTGTAATCGATTGTTCAAAAATGATAACGTAAAGCCACGTAAAAAATAAGAGGAGAAAACAAAGATAACAGTCATAAAACAGAGTCCTCAATGTGCAAATATATAAAATAACAATTTCACGATGAAAAAAACTCCAAAAAGCAAAAAAAGAGGGCAGAAGCAAAAACGGAAGAAAAAAACGATGAAATTCCAAGGATGTATATTTGAAAAGCGTAATGAAGTTCTTATCCCAAAAAACAGACTATAAATAACGGGACAGCGTGTGTGAATAGAATCAAATGAGCCGACGCGTTTTATCAATCATTGTCTACAGAAAAAAGTCACCCGAGCTTTGATTACTCAGTTTTAACTTTCAGCGGATATTTCAAATGTTTGACAATAATAGTCCATTTGAGCCGAGCGCCGATTAGTTCACAATACGTTCCATTCGACCACCCCCGTGGGAAATCCTCCTTACCTCCGAGAGGTCGTGCAACTCTCTTCAGCAACTCCGATACTCACACGGGAGGGGAAACGTTGTATCACAGCGGAGCGGTGCAGCGTGAAAATTCTTCTTCAAAAGGAGTCTGGTTACATTGTATCACGCCCACTCTAAACAGTGTGCTAGCGAAACCGCAAACCAGATAAACGCGGAACAATAATTTTCAAAGAACGGTGCAACTCGATTAAGCACCAAAAGGCTGCACAATATCCAGAAGCTCATGAAAAGTAGAGAATGAGAGCAATCACCAAAAATCGTTCATGTGAAGAATCGTCGGCTTCATTTATTAGAAAAGTTCATACAATAAACAAAATTAAATAGGTGGCACTTCCAAAAAATATGAAATGAAAATCCATTAAGTGCCCAAGATGAACAACAAACACACGCTGTCCCGGCCAAAATGGACATTGGCAAACATTTTTACCCCTAAATATATTTATTTATATATATAGCTAGATATATCTAAAACAAATTTGGTCTCCAGGCACTCACTGCTGGTGATGCTGGTGTTTTGGGGTAGACCATCACCCCAACATTTATGGTAAAGCAAAAAATGACACAGCACTCCCAGGAATAATAAAGTTTCTCCTTTGTTTCTCCTTTGTCTCCTTTGGACTTTATAGTTAGGCTTACATTTTAAACATACCAAACCATGCAAATTCACCTGTTATAGTTAGATGGTAGCAGTAACAATATTTTTTTTGGGGGGGGGAGGAGGGCTCCGTAGCCCCCCTCCCCAGGCCAGTCTAGACCCCGGGGACCCCATCCCCTGGGGCCTGGCCTAAATATCTCTTTTTGGGGGATGTGACCCCCTCCCCAGGCCAATCTCGGCCCCAGGGACCCCATTCCCTGAGGCCAGCCTATATGTTTAATTTAGTTTTTGGGAAGGGGAGCCAAGTGGCCCCCTCCCCAGGCTGATCTCAACCCCAGGTACCCCATCCCCAGGGCCCGGCCATGTACCCTGGGTGCCCCCCAGGAAACCCAATCACAATGTTGGGGAGAGCGGGGGATCCTGAAGGCCCCTGCAGTCCCAGCTGGCTCCCCACCTCCTGTGGCAGCCGGCATTGCTGTCACAGCAGTTCCTTCTCTGTGAGAGCAATGTTTCCTCAGTTTCCCTACCTGCATCTCTGTGGGCATGGAAACAGAAGAAACCTCATCTTGTATAAAGTTAGAGCTGTTTGACAGCTCTCACTTCATCTGAGCAGAGTGTTTGCAGTGACTTGGTGGGATCTGTCAGATCCCACCAAGTCACTGCAATGTTCTGAGGGTGGGCACCCCAGGACATTGCAGGAGCTGAGCTGGCCATGGGGGGTGGTGGCCACATGGCCCAACTCCAACAAGCATTGCCCAAAGAGGTGGTGGACTCCGGGGCTCGGGGGTTCGAACCGGACCCCATTCACTCTTTTATTGTAATTCCGGGGAGGTCTAGAAAGGGACCATTTGGTTATTTGGTGTGTCTGTTCAGTAGTAGGTTTATCAGTAAAGAAAAAACAAATGTGTATATATAGGGACGCGGAGGCTCCGCAAACCCTCCCAATCTTGAGCTGAGATTTGATTGGACACTTCAATAAGGAAGTCTTGGGACTCAACTTCAGTTGAGTCCCAGAAAAAAAGTAAAAAAAAAGAAAAAGGGCCAGGGTAGGGACACTCTAACTCCTTAACTCTGGTGCTGGGGTCCAAGCGGGACCCCCACAGAGCAAAAAAAAATGTTGGTGGATCTGCTGAACATAAAAAAAAAAAAAACACAGGCTCATGTGCTTGTTTTGTCTTTAATTGCTAAAAACAAAAACTGAACTGACTTACACCAAATAACAAAAAGGTCCCTTTCTGGACCAAGAGCTACCTTTCTGCCAAATTTGGTGTAATTCCGTCCATTGGTTCAGGCGCTAAATCTAATATCACCAGGAAGCAGACAGCCTTAAACACAGGACACTCAGCTGCAACTGAATTAATCTGCATTCTGATGGGTCTTCCTGGGCAGAAAGGGTGGAGGGGCTCTCACTTAGACTGCTCTCACATAAAGGACTGATAACCACCACAGTTCTCCTGGCAGACAGGACTGGGTTGAGAGGAGAACTGGTGCTCTTCAAAAACACTTTTTTAAGCTTTCCTCCACTTTAAAGGCACATTTGGGGATATATATACTGGGTCTGTGACCTCCTAAAATCAGACTCTTCTGGACCTACAACTGGGCTCCGTCAGAGGGACTGCTGTGCTGCCCAAATGTCTCATCTGGACTGCTTTTCTGAAAGTACTGCTCCCCTGCATGTTGCACTGCTGCTCGCTGGCCCGTGACTCTGCTGGAAAGACTCTGCCTTCCCCCACAAGTGCTCTCCAAGTTCTTGGCTGAGCTTGCCCCCTGTTCTGAAGTCCCAGTACTATCAAAGACTTCATGTGAAGGAGAAAATCTACAGTGCCGGGAAAACTAATGCAATGCCTGCAAAACTTGAAGCAACATCTGCAAAATCAACGCAGAGCCTGTCTTGTAGCTGAAAAATCACTGAATTGCCTGCCCAGTTGACGCAGTGCCTGTTGCCTCTTCACAACGTGTTTTGGATTTTACACACATCGTCCCTGGGTGTCAAAATATCCCCACAGCGCAGTGAGGAACCAAGGCTGCGCTACCAGATATTGACGTATCACCTTGCTGCATGGAAATAAATTACACATCACATTTGTTGCGCTGGAAAATCTGACGCATCGCTTTACTTTCTTATGCATCTGCTCTGTGTCCCTCTGCGTCATTATTTTTGATTCATCCCAGGTACTGTGTTAAAAGGTTATAAGAACTGATTCTTAAAAAAGTGACATCTTGACTTGTGCATATTGGATTTTGTTGTTTGGGCTTATTTTATTCAGATAAATGTTGTCTATTTTTCTAAACTGGTGTGGAATACTTTTTGTGGTGTTTTCACTGTGTTACTATATGAGTTATTGCAGAAATACTTCACACATTGTCTTCTAAGGTAAAACTGCCTGTTCTTAAACAAGCTACCGGAGGGTGAGCACAGGATAATTTAGGTTGTGTTGTGACTTTGCCTGACTAGGATTATGGTCCCTACTTGGACAGGGTGCATTCCTCTGCCAACTAGAGACACAATTTCTAACAGTTACCCTATGTGTATCCGCCATGTATTGGCCTTTATCACAGGTAGCACCACTGCAAACCAATGTGCATAAAAACTTACAAACAAAGGACACAAATGAAAGTGTTACACATCTTCTGCCAGTCATGTAATGATGTGCCGACATCTTGAACTGAAAACAATTGTATTACTACATAAACTACACAGAATCAAATGCTATAAGCAAAACTCCTGTAAGGTTGGGATACCAATATAGATAGATAGATAGATAGATAGATAGATAGATAGATAGATAGATAGATAGATAGATAGATAGATAGATAGATAGATAGATAGATAGATAAATGTGGAATTTCGGGGTTCATTCTGTTCAATCTGTCATGTTTGTCATCAGATGGTGAAAACACCTGTGGGATTAAGGATGGGGGATTACCTCTACTGCCCACAGTGTTTCTGGCCCCACTTATACACGTATTTTACGGGAACATAAGAGTATGATTAAATCACTCAGCATTGCCGCTGATGCTGTTTTAGAACATCGTGTTTAAAAATGGGACCTTGACCATGTTTTCTTGGAAACTATATGGTAACACATATATAACACTGACCACGTTGCTGTTGATGTTTTGAAAAGAAACGTTTCATAATGTTACAATATGGATGTGTACATAAATTGAGATAGCACACATTTCATAATGGCAAAGAGTAAATGAAAAATTATGAAAGCTGAAAAAGAACAATAATGGATATATATACACAGTCAATAATGGAAATTAAATTATATCAAGAAATTCCTAACAGACACATCTTAGTAGCTCCATATATTGATATGATGGGACACTACTGCATGCTGGTTTGCTTGTTGTGAGAGCTGTCATGAAGACATTTCCTAACATAGTCAAAGATTGCTGGAGGTATGGGGCTCGACATAACACCAAGGAATTACCCATTCCAAACTAGAAATGGCCCTGCATCTGGTGCAGACTGCACACATACATATTGATATACACAATTGCCAGATAGAGTTAACAGACCTCAGGAGCAGGAAACTCAACATTAGAATAAAACTCAAGGGTCCATTCTTTAACCCCCTGAACCCATGGCCCTACAGTAGATTGGGGTCCCGTGTCTGGATCCAGCCGACATTTGGGTATGATATGTATTGTCTGAAGCAATGTGGTATTGAGTAGTGCCAATAAGGCCAATACAATATTGCACTCTACTTCTGTTATAGAGTAGTGTCAGTGCATCTGACCTTATCTGGTTTCTTATCTTTAATTTATAAGGGGACGCGTTAGAGGTTTGATGGACCTTTTGACTGTGCTTAGAGTACATCCCACCACAAGACTAAATTTCAATACAAATCATCAACAAATATTAAACAGCAATATCTATAATCTTTAGAGTCAGTAATCTCACATACCATGATCCCTTTGGCCATGAATAACCACACCTTTATGTAAAGTTAGAATGTTTATTGCCCTATATTATCAATACTAATTACACGTAACTTATTCTCAAAATCAAATGGTATACTTACAAAACCAATACTGGTTGACCAAACCTTCTAAAGAATCTCAATTTTACTAATGCATGTATTACTATGCACTCAAGAATTACAGTACAAATCAATAGCAAGAACAACTGCGCAATAGAAATAGCATACATATAGATTCAGCAACTGAGTAATATTAATTATTTATTAATAGCAACCTATTAGTATTTTAGGGTCTTCACTCAGTAACCCTTCTGATTAGAAAAGCATGTTTGGCCTTCATGCAAAACAATTTAGTCAACATAAATTTAGAAAAACATCTAGCTATGGCTCTATCAAAATAGCGGCTGGTACCTAGAAACAAATGATAAATTACAACAAGAACATTAGCATTTTGTTATGCCTCTCCTCTGTAAGGATCAGCAAGCTGCGATTATCTTCAGCAGTTGGACATCTGTTCGGTCAGCATCAGCAACGGGCCATGAAAGGGAATGGTTCAAAACCAGGGACTCTAAGCTATCTGAACCATTTGGAAACAATGTCTAAGGAATCAGCATTCTGCATCCGACGTTTATGCAATAATGTTAATAGAAATAAAGTCACCAGGAACTGTTTCGCTCCCCAGACAGCATAGAAATGAACACCAAGATGAGAATGAACGAAATGGTGCCCCTCTCCTCTTTGCAGTTGGGCTAAGTTAAAATTGTCTAAAACACTTGCCACGTTGCCATTGGTCAAAGAATCGTATTTTTACTTTTAGTCCAATGAAGGTAGAACTTCAAATCTAAGATGTAACTAAACTGTCTTTCAAATGTCGATGATTGGCTTCTTTTCTCCTGTTCCCATAGTCAGGCTTGTCAGGTAACAATTTTTGTGTCCTTTTGTACTCCAGCCAGTGCATCAATTGTTAGCTCCTGGGAACATCGCTTTCTCACAGACTAAACTATACAATGTAACAGTAACTAATACAACACATTCTAGTGAACAGTTCTCGTGAGAAAAGAAAAACATCATCTATCGTTGGGTCAACTCAGTGGAAAACAATTCACGTATTAATTTCTTTAAGCGAATATTTCTAACAGCGTTATCTGAACAGTGCAGCTTAACATGAGGCTGGGCAACTAGGCCCAAGACCTCACTAACTTAAGGTCTACAATTAATACAGCAAATACATAATAAGTAATCATCAATATAACACACAGCTACATTATTCTAAACATGAGCACATCAATTTATATTAATAAGCATTTAATAAGGACACTTTGACCCATATGTATACGTTATTAGTGCCGCATTTGCGTCATTTTTTGACGCAAAAGCGGCGCAAAATTACAAAATACAATTGTATTTTGGAATTTTGTGCTGCTTTTGCATCGAATAATGACGCAAATGCAGCCCAAACAATGTATAAAGAAAGGCCTTTGTGATTACTGAAGGCCACTCAAGTGGGCACATTTTCCAGGTTGCACATTATTTTCTATATTAAGTCAAATTCTATGCAGATTCATAATTCAAAATACATGAATATTTATTAGTAAAAATTTTGCGTTCACAGTACCACACCTCAGCTAAGCACCTGAAGTCTGCCCTATTTCCTTGTATCTTCTGGCTGTACATCGCCAAGAACTGACATCTTAGTCTCTGGCAATGTTCCAGCTGAATAAATATTTTGGTGCAAATGAAGAGGTGGCAGTCATTTCCCCGCTCCTTTTGTCCTGCACTGCATTCCCTCTGTGGTTGGTGCCACTCATTCGCCTGGTCCAATAGTGCTTTTCCTCCATTGCACTCCTTCTGTGTTGGCGCCAGTCATTGCCCTGGTCACATGCTGTTTTTTCTGCACTGCACTCACTGGTTCCAGTCATTTCTACTCTCTCTTTGCGCTGGTGCACTGTGTGCAGCCGAGGGTCAATGCAGGCAACCTTGTACCACTGTGCAAGTATGCTTGTGGCACGATTGGTTTGGGAAGAAAGGGACTCCTTCCTTCACTAAAACATTCCTGAGAGACAGAATGTAGCACAAGTAAAAGGAGTAAATAACAAGAAAAAATAAACATATTGCTCATTTGTTATGTCTCACCTGGGAAGGTGTAGCATTCTGATGCCTTCCCATGTTTTCAAGTCTTTGTAAATCTAGGAATGAATCAGAAACCTTGGGTGGATGCTTGGGAACACTCCTGCTCCACCCTTGGACCACCTCCCAAGTTGAAATGTAATGTAACTCAGAGCAAGCAGTTACTGTGTGTTCCATTTCTTTACAAAACCATGTAAGGCCACGTAAATCAGGGCTTGCAATTCCGTGTAATATTTCATATCACAAGGAGAAAGCAAAGGCTTTATAAATATGGCAATAGTGTTTGATCTGGACTGCATGTCCTCTGTGGCTGGAGCCAGCCATTTCTATGGCCCTTTCGGTGTATTTCCTGCTCTGCCTTCCCTCTGTGGCTGGTGTCAAGTCATTTCACCGGTCGTATGATATTTTGTCTGCGCTTCACTCCCTCTAAAACTGGCGCCAGTCGTTTCCCTGGCCCTTTGCTCTTTAGGCTGCACTGACCTTTTTGTATGGCTGGCGCCAGTGATTTCTCTCTTCCTGAAGAGTTTTCCTTTCACTGCACTACTACTGATGCTGGCGCCAGTCATTTTCCAGGTCCCTGGGTATTTTACCTGCACTGCTATCCCTTTGTGGCTAGCGCCAGTCATTTCGCTGATCCTCAGAAGTTTTCCTTCCACTTAGACTGCAAGACAAAACATTTTGATAGTTGTTACAATAGCAGAGTGGAGACAAAAGTGTGTGTTGAAAAGATGTTGATTTCGGATTCCCGAACTCATTTCATAAACTGACTGTTGCTGTTTTTGTCCAAAAGTGGAAAACCTGGTCGGCTCCTGCGGAGGATCATTTCAGGTTGCGGAGTGGGACGGGAGGTGTGGCTTGGAGGAAAGTGGTCAATACTTTGGGGAAGCTCAGAAGAATTTTGGTTGTAATCTATATTGATTTGATGCTGTATGACTTGTATGAACTTTACCGTGAGCTTGTAAAATTTGTAGTAAGTGAAACAAATCGAGGAAGAAAATAGCGTACGTTGTTTGTACACCTTGGAATGTGGAATAATGTGTGCTAGCCCTATGTTATTCCAGATTGTAGGCTATCAAACCTGGAGTCAGCCACAAATTGCACACCCGCTATTCAACTTGCGCCCAGTTTTTTGGGTCAATAGTGATTGGGCTATTAGTGACATTAATTTTTGCCACTGCACTCTTGCTGGGTGCTTCTTTTGTGTCTAATGCTCTCATCTGCTTTGAAATTATTATTGTACTTTAAAATTATGTTCTGCCAAATCGGTAGGGTTTCTTGCCAAGTTCTTAATACATAATAGTGAGTTAATGACGTGTTGGAATAAGGTTAAAGTATTTTTCCGCTTTTATGCTCAGAAAAAGGGTTTGAAGATTGCGCAACTAAACACACTACAAAAATATAAATTTGCCAGTCATTCAACCAATAAACCTTCATTGAAAACCATTAATTAAATTCGCAGAGATGAAGGGCTCCTTTGTAATATACTTAAGATTGATCAGCATTTATAAAAAGGTCACACTCTGCGTGAATTATCTATGCTCTTGTCAATTATTCATGATTCTTTAGCTTTCACGCTTTATCTTGTTATCGGAATTCAATGTATTTATGGAATTGTTAAAAAACAATGGTAAGCTTTCCTAATACAAAACAGCCCATTTTCCGGTGCCTGTTAAGTCATGAAGTACGAGAACCTGGGGAGTCTTTACTCCCTGGGTATGTCGCATATCCAGAGAAGGCTGTCTCTGCATTAAAGATCTATTGCTTGGATTTACCAAAAAGTGGTGCAGCGTGGTGACAACATTTGCAGCGCCACGCTGCACCACTTTTGAAACACAGGGATGCACCGTATTTACAAAAATGCAGCGCAGCCCTGTGTTTCCCCCTGCGCTGGCACTGAATTTAGCAACCTGCGCCAACGCGGGAATCCTTGCACCATAGTGCAAGAATGTCTACATTGAGGGGATTGATTGTTTATGTGCACACATAGATCTACCAGAGCATTATTTTTGAATGATTGTTTATGTGCAGGAAGGGACACTTTCCCGCACATAAACATTAATTCATGGCTTTCTGCTCCTTCTATGTATGCTGCAAAATACAGCAGACATGGAAAAAGCAAAAAACAAGGAGGAATAAAAGTATTCATTCTCCTTTTGCCAGGCTAACGCCACCCCTGGGGTGGCATTAGTTTTAGGCGCTGCCACAGATTTTCTTGTAAATCTAGGGCAGGATCGAAAGCAATGCGTGTTTTGGTGGAACGCCCACAACGACATCCATTGCATGCCCCTCTGCTGCAGAAAACTGCTGTAGAGGGGCCCATATTTACAAGGAGGCGTTAAGCCACAAAACGTAGCTTAACGCTTCCTCGTAAATATGCTGCAGTGAATAGTGACACCGGAGCGTCACTAAAAGCGATGGTACGGTGGTGCTAGGTTCTTGTAAATCTGGCCCTATGTTTGTAACTGATTCAATGGAAACATAGTTGCAAGGTGGAGTTAACCTTTGGAATATCTTTGCCCAAGAAGATCCCCTCTAGTCGTAGCACAATAGGTGTCTCAGTTCTATAAAGAAAAAAATAAGGGTTGCTTGTTTTTCTCTTCAGGGAGAACCTGGGCTGGAGGTTTGAGCTAGACTGTTCCCATTGGAGCAGGGGCAAGGATGATTTGTATGCGGCTGGGTCCAAACTGAGGTGGCATGCTGTGCACAATAATGATGGACTGTGATGCAGTTCCTGAATAATTATCAATGTCTGAGAGTAGTTCAAGCATTCATTACATCACTTTCCTGTATACTTTCATGTATCACCCTAAGTGGGATGGGTATGCCCAGATGTGGGTCCTGTGCATAGTGTCTGACTGGAGCCAAGCTATACATGGCTGATGAGTCCTAACTTGGGTGAAACCCATCCTGAATTCCTTGTGTTCTGGTTGAGGGAGGGCCTGGTCTGGCAGTTTAGGCTGGACTGTTCCCACTGGAGCAGGGTGGAGGGTGATTTACAAATGGCTTGCCTCAAACTGAGGTTGCATGGTGTGCAAAATAGCAATGGACTGGGATGCAACCTTGAGTAATTACCAGTGGCTGAGATTAATTCAAGCATTCTGTCATCACTTTTTGAATATTTTAGTGTGGCACCATAAGTGGGGAGGTATGCCCAGATATGGATCTTGTGCGACTGTGTCTCTGGAACTATGCAAGCCCTAACTACGGCGAAACCGGTCGTGGGTTGAATCTGCTCCAGTTCAAGAAGGACCTGGCCTGGTAGTTCAGGCTGGACTGTTCCAGTTGGAGCAGAGTCAAGGCTGATTTGCATATGGGATGGTCCAAACTGAGGTGGCATGGTTTGTAAAATAACAATGGACTGGGATGCAACCATGAGTAATTACCAATGGCTGAGATTAATTCAAGCATTCTATCCATTACTGTTTTGTATACTCGAAGAAACAAATCAGTGTCACTAACGTTTGTCGACTCTTTCTCTGTGATGGGATAACCTGAGAGAACCACTCAATCTAAGATGGGGGCTTCAATACCAAGTCAGAAGTAGAGACAAGAAAATAAATATGTACTGGGGAGAAAGAGTAGAATGAAATTCCTACTCATAGAAATTATTTCAAGATGCCCAGTTAGACACCGTGAGCACTGTGTCTGAAGTTGGCCCATTTTGTCCAGGGCTTGACACAGTGTGACCAATTGGTCTCTCACTTACCTGCATCATGTTTTATAATAGATTAAACTACTTTTCCTTCTTTCACCTACAGATGTAAACATGAGGTTGGTGCTGTGGCTCTCCACACATATGGAAAATCATTTTTGGAGGTCAAGCCTTCTCCTACATTGCTCCTAAATCGTGGAATGACCTGCAGCTACGCTTAAGAGCCTCCTCCTTACTTCTTGAATTCCACGAGAAGCTGAAGACCTGGCTTTTCGAGAAGTCCCACTAGGCCCTAGTTGTGGCTAGACTCACTCCTGCACAGTGCTAGGATACCCTCCCGGGTTATAGTGTGCTCTCCAAATCTGCATAACATAACCTAACAAACTTTACATTTTTTTAGAGAAATCTAGGTGAGGGGAGAAGAAGAAATCTGAATACCACATGATATTTTCACATATAAGTTATAATAATTTCAATGGAATTACACATTTCATTTGGCTTATCTTTGAGCTATTAGCTGCATATAAACATTTCTACAGGAGGGGATGCCAGGAATACAACCCTCACTCAACACACCGCTCATGCAGTTTAGCCCAATGACTTGATGCTAACAACTTTGCCATTGTTTTAAAACACACATTAGTGGCTCTTCAGTGGCAGTGACCTGACTTGCTAGGGACTTGGACGCATCCATAACATTCCTTACAATCTTGGAATCCTTCAGGTGAATGGGGCTGATTTGTGGGTGACTCTGCTACAGTGATACTAACCGTTCAGAAGCATGTACTGACTTTTAACTTATTTTGCCGCAATATAACCCTTCTTTCAGAAACACACGGCTGACCATACTTCGCGGGTTAGCATTTCAGAGGCCGGGTCTGACTGCACACCAGCTCTGCAGTCTTTCAGATGCCCCGGCCTGAGTTACTGAGCTTTCCACAGCTCCAGCTGATTTTTAGAGGCCACCTCTTAAGTTCTGAAATGGGGCTGGCTTAGTCCTGTAGGTTTTCAATCTGAATTTGATTCTGGCATCTGATAGCTTGAATCATGGCTCAACAGTCTTAAGAAGACCATGACCTGCCTCTGCCATCTCTTAGTGGAGCTATCATGGCTGACTGACCCACATCTTGGTTATCTGTGTAAATCTTGTTGATAAAATGTATTCAAGACATAACACACTTCATGCATCAGTCTGTCCTCTCTTGCATTAGGGCAAGTGAATGGGCCTAATCATTAATCATACTTGGTGCCAGTGTAGTAGGACTATCGTGCAGACTGTGAATGAGAAGGTGGAAGAAGCAACGGACAGACAATGGATGGATGGGTGATGGCAAAGCACTAATGGTGCACAGGAGGAACACAGGTTGAGACAAGGAAGAAACAAGGGTCAATAATATTAGAAGGTGCGTGTGTCTGAGAGTTCCCTAAAGGTGTCACACTGAACCCAATTAAAATGGGCATGTGGTAGACAGGGACCTGGCTTAGGGCAGGCGGTGTTATTGAAATAAGTTTGGAGTTTTGGAAAATTAAGGTATAATCTTGGTAGCATTAAAATATAGATAGGGTTGTATAAAGCTCAGTTGAAAAAAGAACAAATGGTAGGCCATACAATAATCCAAGCACACAGCCTTGGCACCTCATATTGGGGATGTTTCTTTAACTTCAGGAGCTTCCTCAGCACACAGATAGGCAAGTCATCTTCAGGAAAAATGTATTCCATTTGGGGCAGTAGGGCCACACACACTGGTAAGTTTTGAAGACTGCAGCAGTCCAGCAAGTCAAGTTTGAAGTTTAATGCAGGTTCAGTCATCTACTGATCTTCAAAAAAATCTTGATGACAAGCCTTTTCAGGAGGAAGACCTAAGCTGGCACTTAAAACTTTCCTTTACTGTCTTTGGATGTTGACTCTAACTTTCAAAGAAGACAACTTCCAAATACCTTTTTCTGTAGGCAAGAGGATGTGACATATTAGCACAAGGGCATAAAGATAAAAGCTTCCTACTAAGAGACTGAAAAGGGGAATCACATAATAGTACTAACCTTCTCTTGAGTGTCTATTCCATTCCCTGTACAAGCCTCAAATCTAATTGGGCAATGCTATTAAAGACCAGTTCTGTAGTGAAATCCAAACTAATACTTGGGATTGAAGCAGGTTGAAACTGGACCTCAGCCACTGTGCTGTCTATTCAATCAGTATGACACAGAGAATCTGGCCTGTAAGAGATGCTGCAATTAATATTGATTGTGGTTGCTCATTTTATGTAGCTTGTTGGTGCAAGATTCCAGAATATAGGTTGTAGATTCAAATGCAAAAGGACAAATACAGTGTTTTATCATTCTGAGGAAGACAAATAAGTGTCACTAAATTGTGCAGTAACAAATGTCGACAAGCAGAGGTTTCATTACAATCATCTCATGGTCTCCTTGAGCTTTGCCACCCACAGTTGCGGAGAGATTCCACGACTCAGATATTAAACCTCTGGTACAACCTGCAACATCAAACTTTGATTCTGTGGTAGTAAGACATATAAAATGAAGCAAGAGGTTGGGCTAAGATGGCAATGAAGCAGGAGTAGAACAAGGTGATATACTTGGGCTCACTGGTGTTAAGGCCTCCCTATGCTGCCTTAAAGACTGTTGTAGGATGAGGCAGGGCTTCTGCAATGCGAAGAAAAGGGCCCAGAGAGGCACACCAGGCAACTTGAGGTGCTGGAGGGAGCCCCACATAGTGCGAGCCAGCGGGGAGAGAATGTGCCCCATTTCCGGGGTCCCCCACCTAACAGAGTGAAAAAGCAGGTCTCTGTACAGGGCGTGGGGACAGTTGGGGGCTGGTGGGGGGGGGGTCAGGGCACACACAAGGCACACGGTCTCTCCTTGGTATCATATGCAATGATACTCAGCTGCTAGTTTCTCTTTCCTGTACTAGTAATATTGTACAAACCAATCTATCTTCTTGTCTCGCAGATGTAGTTAGATGGATGGCTAATTCTAAACTCAAACTGAATGATGATAAATCGGAAGTAATGATAGTAGGAAACCACGCTCTTCTTAAGTCTCCACCCCTGGTATTGGAGGATCTTAAAGATCTTCCTCCGCCCAAAGAAAACATAAAGAGTTTAGGCTTCTGGTTAGATTACTGTCTCACGATGTACTGCCAATCTAAAGAGTTGGCCGAAACTTGTTTCTGCCTACTAAGAACCATCAGAAAAATTATCAAAGTCTTACCTTTCTCAGCAAGAAGACTCATCATTCAGGCCCTGATACTGCCTCGTTTAGACTATGGTAACTCTCTTTTCCCTGGTTGTCCTGGCTACGTAATAAAGAGATTGCAGGTTGTGCAAAATGCCGCCACACGTCTGCTTATGAACACGCCCAGACACTTGTTTGCCAAACCATTACTGGCCTCACTTCATTGGCTTCCCATAGAACAACACATCAATTTTAAGGCTATTTGCATGACACACAAAGCCCTCCATAATAAGGGCCCGCTGTTTCTCAGGCAATGTATAACACCCTATACCCCTCAGAGAGCACTTAGATCATCCGTTTCAGGAAGGCAATATGGGGAGGTAGTTCTTTTTCAGTCAAAGCAGCATACCTGTGGAATTCACTCCCTTTGGAACTCCGACAAGAGCAGTTGGAATCTTTCTTCAGTAAGAAACTGAAGACATTTCTATTCACAGCATAGTGATCCCTGAGTTTGGTGGTCTACTTTTAGCTCTGGGAAGCCTTTGGGTAGCCATGTGCTCTAAAAATTCATTAAACTAAACTAAACAAGAAGGCTTAAGTCCACATATGGAATTGCATCAAAAACAAGACATCACTTGTGTTGGAGGCCCAAGGGGGTGAGTAAATACCTGTGGCCACTGTGAAGGCAACACACAAATTATCTGTGCCGTGGGCACTGGGAGGCACTGTGTAGTTGCTGAATGCTCCCACACTGAGTAGGGGAAACACATGACTGGGAAATAGTGGGCAGTAGCAAAGGCCCCACCACCAGACCACTCAAGAATAGGCCAGCTTTGGACTCACTGCCACATTCAACCTCAATCCCAAGAAGCTGAGCCCTGAAAACTATAGAGCAGCTCGTAAGGGCAAGTAGCAGAACACTCTAAAGGAGATGCTGTCCAGAATAAGGGCACATCAGCAAGAAGCAACATTAGAGTGTCATCAGAATACATATAGCTCTTGTGTTCAGTTTGGCCCCTTTTCACCCCCTTAATGCTGTCATTCAATATGACAATAATAGCTAAGGAATCCATGTATTCCACAGAGTAGAGGTGAAAGAGTGCAACGCTTTTTTGTTCCTGTCTGCACATTGAATAACCTGCGCACCCAATCCAGAGACAAGCAAATGCAAAAAGAGATTGCCCCCTCTAAAGAGCCTATCTATGGAGAAATGCCGGAGGACTTCTCAGCCCTAAGAGAGGTAATAAAAAGAGTTATCCAAAGCCTCAAGCAAGACACAACAAAACTGGAAACAGGGTCCCAACGGCTAACACCACAGATGACACTTGGAAAATGAAGAAAAGGTTCTCTCTCTGAAGGAAGAAATGGTGGCTCTCCAGGCACACCTAGAAAACATTGAAAAGCATTCAATGAAGCAAAACATAAGAATGAAAGGAGTCCTAACAAATGGACATGGAAGAATATGTGAAGCGACCATTTAAGCATTTTTCCACGCTTAAAGTTTGAAGAAATTTGGATGAACCGCATGCACATCAGGGCTCAGTGTGGGAGACCCAGCCCCCTGATATTCTGACCTGCCTTCATTATTTCAAACAAAAGAAGGACATCATGGCCACAGACAGGGAAATCGAGCAAATCACCTTTGAGTGCATTAAATGGGTGACCTTCAAGGATCTCTAGGCCATCATCCTGCAAATGTTTTGAGTGGTCATGGATCAGTTAAGAAACAGGGGGATCAAATACAGATGTGGACACCCATTCTGCATTGTCTTCACATGGCTGGGGATGCTTTACTACATAACGTTCTTCTTGGAATCCTGCTGGATCCTGAGACTTAAAGACTCACTGGGCCAATCCTCCTCAGGAACGATACATGTGAACAGTAGCAGACCACTCAGACTTGGGAAGTAGAAGAAAGTTCAGAGCTCCAAAAGGAACATGAAACCTCAAGCAGAAATAATGGCAGTGGAATGGCAAGTCATGTCACAGCTCAAGGACTCAAACAACAAGGTCAAACAATCAGATATTTCATACAAAGATGCTTAAAGGTTGCAAAAGTAAAAGCGGGAGGGAATGTCAGAGTACAGCAATTGGTGACATGGAGGTGAGTTTTCCCACGATTTAGTTGGGTGGGGTCTGGCTCTTAAGCCCTGAGGTGCCCACCAGGGGATGGGGAAGAAACTAAATACTTGTTTCATGGTTCCTAATTTCTGTTGAAGTTGGAGATGAAATTCACAAGGAAGGGCAGAAGGATCCATCTTGCAGTCTTAATCATGTATGCCCGGCCACACATCTCATGCATAGAGGAAGCTCAGGGCAACAACATGGATGCTGTATGCAGTCCTTAGAGCAGCGCCTCAAACAAGCCTTATGGCTGAGATTAAAATAATGGGCCTAAAGGTTAGTGGGACAACTGCCCAGTGAAGCCAATGAATCTTCTGTCACACCGAAGGGACTCCAACTCTGAGGCATGTCTCCTAAAGAGCCCCGTTTGGTCAGGAAAGATTGGCATTGATTGTGATTAAAGTGGATTTCCAGACAGTTTTTTTCCTCTGACGCCAAAAAGATCTTTCGAGAGTGAGGTGAAAGAGACAGTACAACATGTCAGTTGCAGAGCACATGCCATTAGGTTAGCTGGGAGGAACTATGCCTTAACAGTGGCAAACACATCAAGAAATATTTCTAAAATCAGTCAATACTGAAAATTATATGTATACCAGACAAGGATATTATTATTGAAGGGGGTTGTAACCTGGTTATGTGTAATGAGACGGATAGGTCATCACAGAGATCGGGCAGATAGGTGCAATGTCACCAAATGGCATAGACTAGCTGAGAGACATATGCCGATAAGACACAGGGCATACCAAATATTCTGACCCAAAAGACTTGACAAGCTTCTCCACCAGACACAAAAAAAATGTTAGACTAAACTACTTCCCTGGTTAGCCATATCTGATAGGTCACACATTAGTTTCTGAAATATCGGAACAATCTTTTTCATACCATGCACCGATCAATGTCCGAATACAAGTTCCCAGTGTGCGGAAAAACTCAACAACCGGCAGCTCAGAGATACCCTGCTAAACCGCAAACATAACGGAGAGCAAATGACAAAGGCCCTGATTCTATATTTTCAGGAAAGCGACTTGGAGGGAATAGGACAGCATGCTTTGTGGGATTCGTTAAAGGTGCTCATTAGGGTGCATGTACCTCGTTAGCAGCAGGAATCAATAATGACAAAAAAGAAAAGCAGCAACAATTAGAAGACCAAATGAAAGAATTAGAAGGGGATAACAAAAGGATGGGTGCACAAAACATCTGACAAAGGCTTACAGCGACTAGAGCACCCAACACAGAGAAGGCAGAATATGCTCTGCTTAGACTGCAACAAAAATACTATAAAGGTGGTAACAGAGCAGGGAAAATGTTACCATGTAAACTCAGGGCCCAAATATTGAGGGACCATGTCTCTGCCATTAACACCAATTTAGGGGCAGTAACCACTTCAGGCAAAGGCATCAAACAAGCTTTTCAGGAATTTTATTAAATCCTGTGTAAAACGGACCCGGAAAGATGCTGTCTGGAACTGCTTGAAAGATGCCTCATTATTTAGACTGACTAACTTGCAGTCATATAGTTTAGAACATACAATCATGACTAAAGAGGTAATTGCTTTTATTGCAATGTTAAAATTGCAGAAATGCCCGGGCCCCAATCGATATATCCCTTTGTTTTATAGGAGCATTTGCCATGACTCGTCATCCTTTATTGCTTGTCTTTGCAACATGAAAGATGAGCTGTGGGTAGCAAGACCAACATTGCAATATGCAGAGCCTTTTTGATTCCACCAAGAGGGGTTCATTCTGAGCAGAAATTGTTGGATAAGACAAAGTGCATCTTCATATAATTGAGAATGTCATGAGGAATGAAGACACAGAAGGCATCTGTCATGCTTTTAGTCAATGCTGAGAAGGCATTTGACATTGTCCACTGGTCATTCCTTGAGGAAATGCTAAATCGGATGGGCTTTGGCCTCAAAATAATGTCTTGGGTTTTTATCAACTATAAAGGCCCACGTGCCAGAATTAGATTCAGTTGAGGTTTAACTACATCATTCAATGTGAGGAAGGGGTGCATCCCTGCTCTTCGCAGTAGACATTGATCCCTTAGCTATAGCTGTCAGGTTGAATGACAACATTAAACGGTGAAGATTGGGCAAACTGAATGCAAGATCTGCATGTATTTAGATGACCAGCTAACAGCATTATTGGAACCACCCCACTGCAGTGGAGACCTTACAGTTGGTCAGGCAAGCATCAGGCTGTAGTGTGAACCTACAGAAGTCACAGATACTCAGGCTGTCCCTGCAAAGCAGTGTAAAAACACCACATAAAGCAAGAAGGGTGGGCTAAAGACAGCCAAAGATGGAGTTCGCTTTACTTCCAGGTATTCTCTGCTAAGTCAGCGCACCATAACTTTGTCAATTTGATGAGCCTGCTGAGAGTGGACTTCTAAAGCCCATTAAAGGTTCAATAAACAAAACACAGATGAATATTCACAAATTTGTATGGGTTGGAAAGAGACCTAGACTGGCAGCAAAAACAATGTGTCGACCCATAGAGGAGGGTGTCTCTGGTGACCAAATGTAACCAGTATAATTATGCAGCCCCAGCTCCTCTATGTAGTGTATTGGCACCATGAAGAAAGCTACAAACACTGATGTTTTATCAATCTGACAATAACTGGGACACATATATGGAAGAATCCATGTTTGCCCAGGAAACAGAGGACATGGGGCCGATACTCTTCGCCTGTGACAAGAGCTACTCTGGGGAGGTGGGACATTGTGGTGACTAAGATAGGGCTCTCCATTTCTCCCATTGCTCACTACACCTACAATAGGCAAACCAGACTTTACCCCAGCGACAAAGGAAGCATGATTTTCTCAATGTCAGGAAGCAGGTTTGAAATGAGTGGTGATCTTTATGACCACCAAGGAATGAAAACTAATTAAGATTGACTGTGGCGTATCAGAGGAGGAGAGACACCAATATTTCTTTCAAATCTATCACTGGGTGACCCAAAACACTGTTAGGCAGGAGGCCAGAAGACCAGTGCTGCCTCTGGAAAAGTGGCTAATCACAAAATCATGGCATAGGCGAATACTTTCTGAAATTTATAAATTCAGAACACCCATCTCAGTCGCTGAGAAGGCGCTCAGGTGGGAAGCGGAGCCGAGGAGCACAATGTCACCTAAAGAAGGGAGGTCAGTCTATCAGAACTTGGAGGTGACCAACTCAAGCAAGGCCCTTAAAGAGACATTGATACAAATCGCTAACTACTGGTAATTAACTCTAGAAAGAATTAATGCTTGAGATAACTCTAGGACAAAGAGTGTTGGAGAGGGGGGAGGGAATGGTACACTCATCCATCTGCTATGGCACTGCCCTTAACTCATGAAATAATAGGGGCGATATTGGTCAATGTTGACTTCATGTTTAATGGAAACATCCTTAGACTACCAGCATATATATTACTTCGGGTAGCAGATAGGGTCACATTTTCCATTCAGTCGCCAAAGGGAGAGATAATCAGGATACTTTTATATACTGTGAAGCAGGTTATACAGGCAGTCTTGGGACCAAAGAGGATAGCCTATCATAGACCCTCAGTGCACAAGGTGTGGGAGATATTTGGGCTGGAAACTCTCTCCCTGGCCATAGAGCAAAAACAAAAATAATTTGAGTCTCATTGGAAACCATGCATATCGTTTTTCTCAATGCACTTCAAAGACGTTGCCTGCCCTGGGGATGTGGGTGCTATAAGCTGTTGTACTGTGTTCCCTTGTTCCCTGTTTTTTGTAACATGTTTTATTTGTTTTTTTGTTTTTCTCAAAACGTACAGGACATTTCTCGAAGAAAAGAAAAAACATGATACAGCCTTGTGTCTGTTTACATCTTCTGCAGCACCCCCAGGCGAGGTCCAGGGTAATGCATTTTTATGTAATGCTCATAGTTTGCCTTCTGCACCTTCCTCCCCAGACATAGCTTCCCAGGCTCCCGCCACCCATCATCGCCGCACCCTTGAGGTAGGCGATAATGTAGGAGTGTAAATTTTAGGAATGCTTTTTAGTGCACCAGAAGTCAGCATAAGGTGACATCTATATTCACATTTAAAAGCCTAACGTAGAGAAAAAGCTGCAGTGACACATATTTTAAAAGTGTTCACGTTTATATTAATGGCAGACATTGTGCATACCAGAACTGATGACATGCTTACATGATTTAAAACAATCTGAAATATATTTTAATTATTAGAAAGAACTATTGTTAGTAGAAATTAATATGATTTATAATGATTTATGAGTAATTAGTATAAAGTTACATGTGTGCAGAAAACTAAATGCAAATCCCAGTCAAAAACTGCTATTGTTAATTAAATGCTTTTGCATATTATGATGATATAATACTAATGTTGAATTCATAAGTTTGCATATTATTTGTTTTATTAATGTATTTTATTTCTTTTGTTAGCATAACTAGGTAGGACGTTTTCATATTTGCAGCAGCATAAAATACTTTATCATTTATTTTTCTCTCTAACACAAATCCATTAGGTTGTTTCAAATGGTTACTAAAGAGTCCTATTGTATTATGTGTAATTTTTACATTGCAATGTCCTTGAATGTTTCGACATTGGAACATGATGACTGAAAGGAGATTAGAACTACTGTTTAACTGAACTGTACTCATAAAGAAGGAGAAAATTGTCCTGTGCCATAGGAAGGAACCTGGATTGCAACAAGTGATGTAGAAATTGTTAAACTATTGGAGTCACACAGAACGTAGAGATTAATTCACACCAATACTGGGAACTTAACATGATATTGAAAACTTCATTTGTGCAATAAGTACACTGGATATTGCACCTTTTGAGTAATGTGAACTAATTGAATGGACCAATCAAACCTATTTGAGTAATTCTAAGTAAGGGAAGGGCTTTTGAGTTTTATTGCAGTCCCTTATTGTATCTTGTTCTGTTAACTTGTCCCCTTGGATGTCACCTGATTTCCATGTGCAGCCCGTGTTCTGCACTTTTGCCCCTGATGGTGCTCCTAACAGACTTTTCTGATGATCTACATGCTTTGCTGACAAAACAGAATTGACTGCAGAACCTAGGAGAGGTATATTCTAATGAAAATTGTATTTTCCCCTGACCTACTTTTCTGAGTAGAGCTAGCATGCTGACACCTGTCTTTTATTTTTCTTAATCAAATTTAGCCTGAGACAGATGTTTTCTAAAATATTTTGTCTTTTTATTTTGACATTTGCCCACATGTGTAGCCTGCTCCCACATGTTTGTCCTAATTTGGTTAGTAATAGGGAGAACATATGTCCCAATCCCGGAATCCTGAATGAATCTGTGCAATTGATTTGACTAACAAATTGTCTGGGTTGAAACGTCTTTCTGCCTCACTAGTAATTGCTTTATCTAATATGTATTGTCCTTCTTGAATGTTTAACGGTGTTGATGTTGAGTAGAATAAACTTGTTTCGTAGAGAGGGACACCTTCCCGCACATAAACAATCATTTCTGGCATTTTGCTCTTTCTATGCATGCTGCAGAATGCAGCACAAATAGAAAAAGCAAATAACGAGGAGGAATAGGAGCATTCCTCCTCATTGAGCATTGCTAATGCCACCCTGAGGGGTGGCATTAGATTTTGGCGCTGCCTCAGGATTATGAACTCTCGTAAATCTGAGGCAGCATCAAAATGCAATTGGCGTTGCTGTGGCACGCCCACAGCAACACCCATTGCACACCCCTCTGATGCAGATAACTGCGTCGTAGGGGCCCATATTTACAAGGAGGTGTAACGCCACTAAAAGTGGCATTACACTTCCTTGTAAATATGAAGCAGAGGTTAGCGCCACTGGAGCGTCACGTAAAGTGACGGTCCAGTGGCGCTAGGGGCTCATACATTTGCCTCTTAGTTTTTTGATACACTTCCTCAAAAGTACTTACACACACTACAGGATCAGTCCTCACAAAAATAGCGTTTGTCTAGTTCTGTCAGGGCTTACCCATGCTACTAGGACCAATCCATTCCTCAGAGTGTGAGTCACAGACACACATGTGGGCAAACACCCCCTTAAGTCAGCCCTCTTAATCCATTGCCATCAATTGGTTTTGTGCACTGTAAGTGATGCTATTTTTGCACATATGAATAAAACCTGGTCCCATATTTGGGCTTTGTGGTGCAGGGCAGACAGCAGGTCACCTTGCTGCACTGCCCTGTGTCACAGGATAAGGGCAGGAATGCACTATATTTATCCAAAGTGGCACATTCCTGTCCTCATTCCCTGCACTGGTGCCCTTTTGGCAGCCTAGTGCCAACACAGGCACCGGGAAGGGACACCTTGGAATCACAATGGACTCCAATTTAACAATGAAAGCCCAAGTGGACAAATTAGCAAGATCAAGCTTCATCACCATGAAAACTTTGCAACGCATCTTTCCCCACATGGGGTTTCCACACAAGGTCCAAGCTACTATCTCTCTTGTACTGTCTGGAACTGGATTATGCCAATGGCCTCTACAATTAATCATCTCTATCTACTATGAAAATACTATGACTGATTCAGAACTCTGCTGCTAGACTACTCCTGCATGTAAAGCCATAAGCCCAAGTCCCCCCTGCCTTGAGGGTAATACATTGGTTACCGGTTGCCAGAAAATCAACCTTCAAACTGGTTTGCATTACCCACAAAGTAACACATGGAACTGGACCGCTTTTCATCAGGAATAAAATCACCATACATATTCAACAAAGGAACCTCTGCTCAAGATTCGCACCTCATCTCAAAATCCCACCATACAAGAAAAAAACATTAGGTGGTACATCTTTCTCTGTTCAAGCAGCCAAACTATTAAAATTCACTACCCCCAAATATATATAAGATCCACGGATAACTATCATGTCTTCAGAAGACTACTCAAGAGTTGGCTCTTTCCCACATACCCTCCATACTAAAACAGCAATATATTGCATATCCCTGTGTATGTAAAGATTTATATATATATATATATATATATACATATATATATATATATATATATATGTATATATATATATACATATATATATATATATATATTAATATATATATACACACATATATATATATATATATATATATATATATATATATATATATATATATATATATATATATAAGAAAAGAGAACTCTGGGTATTTCCCAAGTTTAGATGGAGAACATCTCCAGTAAGGAGCACCCTGCAACACCAGCGACACTCTAGATTTGCTCACCTCAAATGTCTGTTTCTCTAGCAAAGTTTTTAAGCATAGGATCAGCACAGTGCTATCCAAGCCGAGTTAGATAAGGACAAAGGGGGTTATTCTAACTTTGGAGGAGTGTTAATCCGTCCCAAAAGTGACGGTAAAGTGACGGATATACCACCAGCCGTATTACGAGTTCCATAGGATATAATGGACTCGTAATACGGCTGGTGGTAAATCCGTCACTTTTCCGTCACTTTTGGGACGGATTAACACCTCCTCCAAAGTTAGAATAACCCCCAAAGTCTTTTGCCATTTGTACAGCAAAGTCTTTTAGCATAGGTTTGACACAGTGTCAACCTTGCCGAGCTGTAAAATGATAAAAGAAATTTACCACTACAGGTACAGTATTACAGCTTTGGACTGGTAAAATACCATCCAAGCCAACCTTGAATGAGTAAAAGCAACTCCTGACATGTGTTTCGCTCTCTTGTTCTGTTCTTTTCTCCTTTGATGTTTCCTGATTGTTTCTCTGTGCAGCCAATGTTCTGCACTTTCCACTAATGGTGCTTATAACAGACTTTGCTGATGATCTACATGCTTTACTGATTAAACTGAATTGAATGCTGACTCTAGGAAAGGTATATTCTATTGCAAATGTTATTTCCCCCTGACCTGTGTTTCTTTGGTGGAATTTAGAATGCTGACACCTGCCTATTTTATTTTTCTAGTTAGTTTAACTTCGCTCAAGATGGAATATTTTCCAAATTATTTTTGCCTTCCATTTTTTACTTTTGGTTGCATGTGTTTGCCCGTTCCCACACATTCTTGTCCGAATTGGCTAGAAGTGGGGACAACCTATGTCCAAATCCTGATGTCTAAATCTTTGTGATTTAATTTGACTAATGTATTCACAGTCTGATTTAAAGTATATTTCTTCTGTTTCACAAATTGTCATTATTGATATGCATTATTTTTCTTGAATGCCTAATGGTGTTGATGTTGAATAGATTAAACTTGTTTCATAGATTTGGTCAGTCCATTGTTTTGATTTACCTCTACAATCTGATTTTGCACACAGATTACATGACTTTGGCTTTGTGGTTATAAAATAAAGCATTTACATTTTTATTGATTGGAGTTTTCTTCCACAGCCACATGGGTCATGGTGTTTAATTTTTTTGGGGGTTTGAAATGATTGTGTATGATTAACCACACTCTTCACAATGTCCAAAGATCCCAACGACCTCGGGGAAACATTTTGGAATCCTATGAAGGATGAGAAAAAAGTGTTAACACATGTCCAGCATTTAAATTAACTCATATTTCCCTATACTAATCCACCACTAATCTTTTTGGGTTCCGGTGTAGTGTGCTGCTTGCTGAAAAGCACTTCAATGCCTCATCAGGGGTAGTAAGCGCTATATAAGTACAATTACAAAAACAATCCTGAGAAGGTTTTTCTCTTCCTATGTGTGCTGCAGAATGAGGAAAAACAAGAAGAAATAAACATATTTCTCCTCGTTATGCCTCTCCTGGGGAGGTGTATCTTTTTGGTGCATTTCCCGGGTTACAAGTTCTTGTACATTTGGAAATGCATTAAAATCCATGAATGTTGTGTGAGAACACCCATGCCAACACCCATGGAAACTCCTTCCTGACGCAGAGTAATGTAACACAGCGATTTTCGCTGTGTTACATTACCCAAAATTTAAGAAGCCTCGCAGCGCCACGCAAGGTGGCCCGGCCTGGCTTCGAAAGTCTCACTTAATGTTTGCGTCACTCTTGCACCACGTTGAGTGGTGAAAGAGCGACACAACTCAAACCATAAATATGGCCATAAGTGTACTTCATTGCCACAGCTGGTGGGCCAAAAATTAGCCAATGTTTTTTTCTTTACATTATTTAGCCTTATTGTATTTTTTAGGTTACTCTTGTGTGTTTAAGATAGGTCATCAGATTCAAGTAATTCAAAGCCAACTGTACCATTTTTGCCCCAATAACAATCTTATTTTTAGTGAAGTGCATTATTATTCAAAAGAGTTTCTACACTTGTTTTAAATATGTGTCCCTCAGAGTCAGCGTCCATATTGTACTTTTAAAAATGTAAGCAATGATTAATTTATTTTTTAAATTAAAATTTATTTTCTGAGCTTATGCCCACCACTTTTAGTAGGCAGCATGTTTTCTCTTTTTTTCTTTCATTTGTTTTGTGGCATATGCTTGCAATAAGCACTAAAAATGTAAAAATAGCAGCAGTTTCAAAATTGTATCAATTGTTTAAATACAACATCCGCTACTTTCATTAGCCAAGGCAAGTGGCTGTAGAATTTGTTGTTCAAAGATACAATTATCTTGGCGGAAGAGATTTTTGTGTTAATGCTGAAGCCAGAAGGGGCAATGCCAAAAGCTTATATCTGTCAAACAGCCCAGTGTCATGAGTTTCACTTTCAGCCAGTCCTGGTGCTTCAACCTACAGCATTATGCATGCTGGGACTTGTAGTTTACATTTTTTCCATCATAGGAATGCGCCTATGAACTTTCCCATGCTTAGTGCTCTTGGCTGAAAAATCTGGGCTACCTGAATGCACCCTTGTGAATGGTAGTTATTTCTGCAGGGCAGTGGTCTTCATACTATGTAATGCTGCGCCACCCCTCAGTGGAAAAAATAATAATATACCCCTCTTAAAATGTTTTCAAAATTATTTTATTAAACTGTCAATGTTTAAATATGTCTAGACTTATTTAAACAATGCAGTTAAGTTCAGTTACCTATGTAAAATCGCAGTCAAATACTTGATTGACAGACATATTGTGGTCAGGCAGGCCTTACGAACACGTAAAAGGATCCACAGTTTGATCATTAGAAATGGGGGAGAGAGGTTGGAAGAATATTTGGAGTCCCTTTCCTTTTTTTACATCTTCTCCCAACCAGGAGATAAATGACAAAATATGTAAGTGATGGTCCATTACAAACTGCCGCTCACTAATAGAAAACACTTGTATAACGCTTCTTTTGGCCAGAGCCTGGCGACCTCCCCGGGATCACTTGAGGCCCCAGAGGTGGCCCCACAACCCGGTTTGAAGACCCCTGTTCTACGGTGACCGGGGACACTAAGGCCAGCATTAAAGGCTGGTTGTAGTTTGGGTCAGTATTTATTGACCAAGGTCCATACCAAATTAGTACCAGAAAACTATACCTTAATCTCAGAACCAAGGAGGAGGACTGCAGAATATTACCTCAGGGTCCCCACTTTTTAGTTATGATTAAAACTTATGCAGAAATACTCTGCAAGGGTGCAGGTAAAGCAGCCACAATTTTTTGGGGAGGAATGTACCGCACATTCTGAATGTTGCTGTTTTAATGGTCAGAAACATGGATTAATACTACATGATCACTCATTCAGAGGTAAATGTCTTGGAATGAGAAGGTAATAAATACTGCATCAATAAAATACCACAACTAATACAATATTATGTCCAAACTAATAGGCACCTTGAAATGAACTTCAGAGAGGGGCCTCTTCGTCCCAGTTCTCTGCTGACACCAAGAAAGAGGCTAAGAAATCATGTAGGCACATTATATTATGGTGTGCGAGTGAAATGTTTGTTGTGAGCTACCTATTAGCCTGTCACAAAAAGTTTTGAAAGAACCAGACTGAAAACACAGACGACAGAGTTTTTTCCAGATGATTAGAAATAGCATTTACACGGCTCTTCATACTCCACAGAGACAGCTAAGCAGCACCAATGTAGCGGCAGAAAGAGAGACAAGGGGGTGAGGACTGGAAATGAGAGACAGCAGAAAAAGTAAAAAAAAAACAGCAAGGACGGATTTTCCTCATGCAAAAAGTGCCAGGCTGCTTCTCCGCTGTTCCAGATGTCCTCTTTCACAAAGCACTCCACACTTGTTTATATTTTGCTAAACGTAAGACTCGTGACGCATTATGTTCGCGTCAAGACTCCTGGCACACATTGGGTAGGTGGTCTTATAGGAGGAGAGGGCCATTTAAACCCGGCTTGATTGACTTTGTATTTAGATGGTAATGGCTCGTGCCAGTTGCTACTACCAGAAACACTTTTTTTATCAGACTCCATGTGAACAGATTTTCGATTTGTTGAAGTGGAATCCGATTACAGTATCAAGATTGCCATTTCTGTCGGGAAAGGACTGCTGTTGCGCTGGAGAGGCGAAGTATGACTAAACTGAGAGAATGCGATGGAGAATAAACAGCTGTGAGTCCATTGCAGCTGTTGTACGGCATGAGCAGTTTACCAAGCTGCTGGAGTAAGCGTTTCGGCAGCCTTGATGCCTAAGCAGCGAACCAAACATCTCACATGGTGTAGTTCTCACCTGTTGCACCAGTCCTGCCAACATGCGTCATGGTAACTGCAATTGAGTTCACTCAGACGTCAGGTATTTGTTTTCTTATTCATGCTCCCAACCTCCTGACAAGTTTTCAGAGCTTGTTTCTCCCATTTGTGGAGCTATGCTGTGGAGTTAAGACCGTCGGGGCCGACGCATTAACGTCATTTAGGGGTTGCCAGGGGTCGCAGCTGAGACCCCCAGCTTGCCCCTTGCGACCCCCAGCACTGCCACTTGCGACCCCTGGCCTTAGAGGTGGCAACATCAGTGCCAGGAACAATGGGGCAGCTCGTCCTTAGGACGTTGCTTTGGGCTCCACTTCCCTGTTTTCAATCAGTTTTTTTCATTACACTAATAGTGAATAACACATTATTCACTATTTGTGTAATAAAAAATAGAGTACAGTTAGTGACCCTCCCTGGTAGTTGAGGAAAGTAAAAACACTTTTAAATGTATGTTGTGTGCCTGCTTGTGGGTGAGAGTATGCTTATGAAAAAGAGAGTGTGTATGAGTGAATGTGTGTCTACGGGAAAGCATGTGTGTGAGTGAAAGTAAAGATGAAATGGCGTGTGATATCACTTCCGCTACCCCAGGCATTTTGGTGAATTGACGTCCATGGGCGGACATCACCCAATCCCTCTGGTCACTCCCTGGGGAGTAATGGGCTTTTTGCCTTGCGTTCAATTATGGCCCGTCGGCCAGATACACTATGTATGCTGCTCATAAACCATAACTCACCCCTCTACCATACACAGTGATCTCAGAAATAATGTAATTTGAGTTGTCATTAATATTGCTATAAATGTTATAATTTAACGTGACATAAGTGATGTAATATGAAAAGGTATAAGCTTGGAATGGTGTGGAGTAGAGTAGAGTAGCATAGAGTGGCATAGAGTACAGTGGTGTGGAGAGTGGTAATATGTGGAGTGGAGTGTGGTAGTGAAGTACAGTGGCAGTGTGTGGAGTGGCATGCCATAGAGTAGAGAGGTGTTGAGTAGAGTGGTGCAGACTAGAATAGAGTGGTGCAGACTGAGAATTGGGATTAGGGTAGAGAGTCCCTGAGGGCCCTAGGTCAATGTCCGGAGTAAAAGAGTAGGGTATTCTACCCCAGCTCCTACCCACTCAAAGAAACTGTCTCTTTAAACAAGCCAGCTTTCAAGAAGTTGGGAGCCTAACCAACAAACTGATCGCAAGAGGGTACCCATGCAAACTGGTCAGGAGGTCCATGAAAAGGGCATGGTACTGCTCCAGATAGGTACCATTAGCCCTCAGGAAGAAAAGCAACACTGATAGATTGGTCTGCATTACCACATTCTCCTCGATGTCCAACCAAGTGAAGAAAAGTATCCTGAAAGACTGAGCTGCAATAAATGCAGGAGAACTCACCCTAGAATGCCCTGTCTTTGCATTTCACAGAAGTAAGAGCAGCAAGGCTAGCATACCACCCACCTGATCAGATCCTACACTCCCAGATTTATAGGGACTTGCACTCATGTTGGGTCATTACAAATGTGGAAATTGCAGGGTCTGTAATTTCACTGTGCAATCAAACGAATTTGTGTAAAAATATCAGATTTATTTTACAGCAGTTTTTGAATTGTAACATACAGAATGTCATTCACGCAATCACATGCCCCTGAAACCAAGGGGCAGATTTAAGAGCCCCTTGCGCCACTTTAGCGCCACCTTAGTGTCATTTCTTTTACACTAAGGTAGCCTTGTCCCTGCGTCATATTTACAAAGTGGCGCAATACATGCATTGTGCCAATTTGTAACCCCTTGCGCTACATTATGCCTGTGCCAGGCATAATGTATGCAAGGGGGGAGTTCCCCCTTTAGGAGGCCCAAAAAATAGGCGCAGTGAAATTTAAAAGATTTCCATCATGCCCGCTGTTTTCACTTCCAAAGAGCAATCCTTCCCTGTTCCCTCCACTGTCTAGTTTCTTTTGCGTAAGCCGGTAAATAGACTGGCAGTGACAGCACATGCATCGCTTGACTCAGAAGTGAGCACCCGCTGCCCTGTGATGCCTGGTGTGCACTGTACTATACCATTATTTTATTTGGGCGGGGTGGTCACGTGGGAGACCTCCGTATGGGTACCTGGTGGTTTGCTCCAGTGCATGCTGGGGATCTAATAAATGGAGTGCAGGGCGTGGCTACATCAGTCACGTCTGTAGGAGGCTGGCCTGGCTTGTAGTGGGTACCAAGGGGTACTTACACTGTGTACCAGGTCCAGTTATCCCTTATTAGTGTAGAAGAGGTGCTTCTAGCAGCTTAGGCTGATAGAACGTAGCTATAGCAGAGCAGCTTAGGCTGAACTAGGAGACATGCAAAGCTCCTACTATACCACTGGTGTCATATGCACAATATCACAAGAAAACACAATACACAGATATACTAAAAATAAAGGTACTTTATTTTTATGACAATATGCCAAAAGTATCTCAGTGAGTACCCTCAGTATGAGGATGCCAAATATACCCAAGATATATGTACACAATACCAAAAATATGCAGTAATAGCAAAAGGAAGTAATGCAAGCAGTGTAAAGTTACTATAGATTGCAATAGAAGCACATAGGTATAGGGGCAACACAAACCATATACTCCAAAAGTGGGATGCGAACCACATATGGACCCCAAACCTATGTGAGCTTGTAGAGGGTCACTGGGACTGTAAGAAAACAGTGAGGGTTAGAAAAATAGCCCACCCCAAGACCCTGTAAGGCAGGTGTAAAGTGCACCTACAACCCCCAGAGAGCACAGAAGTCGTGATAGGGGGATTCTGCAAGGAAAACCAACACCAGCAAAGCAACAACAGTGGATTTCCGGACCTGAGTACCTGTAAGAGAAGGGGACCAAGTCCAAGAGTCGCAACAGTGTTGAGAGTGGGCAGATGCCCAGGAAATGCCAGCTGAGGGTTCAAGGAAGCTGCCACCGGATGGGAGAAGCTTGGTGTTTTGCAAGAATGAAGAGGACTAGGAACTTCCCCTTTGGAGGATGGATGTCCCACATCGTGAAGAAGCTTGCAGAGGTGCTCCCATGCAGAAAGACCGCAAACAAGCCTTGCTAGCTGCAAGGGTCGCGGTTATGGTTTTTGGATGCTGCTGTGGCCCAGGAGGGACCAGGATGTCGCCACTTGAATGAGGAGGCAGAGGGGGTGCCCAGCAAGTCAGAGAGCCCTCACAGAAGCAGGCAGCACCCGCAGAAGTACTGGAACAGGCACTTAGAAGAGGAGTGAACTGGAGTCCACCCGAAGTCACAAAAGGGAGTCCCACGACGCCGGAGGACAACTCAGAAGGTTGTGCACTGCAGGTTAGAGTGTCGGGGACCCAGGCTTGGCTGTGCATGAAGGAAATCCTGGAAGAGTGCACAGGAGCCGGAGCAGCTGCAAATCATGCAGTACACAGTAATGCAGTCTAGCGTGGGGAGGCAAGGACGTACCTCCACCAAACTTGGACTGAAGAGTCACTGGACTGTGGGAGTCACTTGGACAGAGTTGCTGAGTTCCAGGGACCACTCTCATCGTGCTGAGAGGGGACCAAGAGGACCAGCGATGCAGTCTTTTGTTGCCTGCGGTTGCAGGGGGAAGATTCAGTCGACCCACAGGAGATTTCTTCAGAGCTCCTGGTGCAAGAAGGAGGCAGGCAACCCCCAGAGCATGCACCACCAGGAAACAGGCGAGAAAGCCGGCAGGATGAAGTGATACAAGGTTGCAGTAGTCGTCTTTGCTACTTTTTTGCGGGTTTGCAGGCGTCCTGAGCAGTCAGCGGTCGATCCTTTGGCAGAAGGTGAAGAGGGAGATGCAGAGGAACTCTGGTGAGCTCTTGCATTCGGTATCTGAAGAATTCCCCAAAGCAGAGACCCTAAATAGCCAGAAAAGGAGGTTTGGCTACCTAGGAAGGAGGATAGGCTAGTAAGAAAGGTAAGAGCCTATCAGAAGCAGTCTCTGACGTCACCTGCTGACCCTGGCCACTCAGAGCAGTCCAGTGTGCCAGCACACCTCTGAATCCAAGATGGCAGAGGTCTGGGGCACGCTGGAGGAGCTCTGGGCACCTCCCCTGGGAGGTGCAGGTCAGGGGAGTGGTCACTCCCCTTTCCTTTGTCCAGTTTTGCGCCAGAGCAGGGCTGGGGGATCCCTGAACCGGTGTAGACTGGCTTATGCAGAGATGGGCACCATCTGTGCCCATCAAAGCATTACCAGAGGCTGGGGGAGGCTACTCCTCCCCAGCCCTGACACCTTTTTCCAAAGGGAGAGGGTGTAACACCCTCTCTCTGAGGAAGTCCTTTGTACTGCCTTCCTGCGCCAGGCCTGGCTGGACCCCAGGAGGGCAGAAACCTGTCTGAAGGGTTGGCAGCAGCTGCAGTGAAACCCTGAGAAAAGGCAGTTTGGCAGTACCCGGGTTCTGTGCTAGAGACCTGGGGGATCATGGAATTGTCTCCCCAATGCCAGAATGGGAATTTGCCCTGAAAGATGTGGGGGCACCTTGGCTAGTGCCAGGGTGCCCACACACTAAGTAACTTTGCACCCAACTTTCACCAGGTGAAGGTTAGACATATAGGTGACTTATAAGTTACTTATGTGTAGTGGTAAAAGGCTGTGAAATAACATGGACGTTCTTTCACTCAGGCTGCACTGGCAGGCCTGTGTAAGAATAGTCAGATCTCCCTATGGGTGGCAAAAGAAATGCTTCAGCCCATAGGGATCTCCTGGAACCCCAATACCCTGGGTACCTCAGTACCATATACTAGGGAATTATAAGGGTGTTCCAGTATGCCAATGTGAATTTGTGAAATTGGTCACTAGCCTGTTAGTGACAATTTGGAAAGCAGAGAGAGCATAACCACTGAGGTTCTGGTTAGCAGAGCCTCAATGAGACAGTTAGGCATCACACAGGGAACACATACATATAGGCCACAAACTTATGAGCACTGGGGTCCTGGCTAGCAGGGTCCCAGTGACACATAACAAACATACTGACAACATAGGGTTTTCACTATGACCACTGGGCCCTGGCTAGCAGGATCCCAGTGAGACAGTGAAAACACCCTGACATATACTCACAAACAGGCCAAAAGTGGGGGTAACAGGCTAGAAAGAGGCTACTTTCTCACAACGTCCGGCTACAAACAGTAATAAGTGTCTGCGTAATTATTTATAGTCCCAACCAGCCTGCAGAACCCAAGGCTATTGTGCCCTGCCCCTTGCGACAGCAGTACATTGGTGATGAGGCAGGTGTGTGGAGCGTGCCTGCCTGTGCAAACAGCTCCAGACAACCTCCAGTGTCCTGTGAGACCGCAATACAAAGGGTACGGAGCAATGACACGTGGGCCTAAACGGCCTGACCACAATGCACTTGCTTGCCTCCACGAGCAGTGATGCTGCCTGCCACTAGAGAGCACCAATCAGCAGTAAATTCAAGACCTCACATAGAACAAGACTGTGCCCTGTCGAGATTATTACAGGTGCGTTCTGCTGCCAGCAGTATTTTATCCCTTTACAGAGCAGAGAAGGGAACAGGAGCATCCTGCTGAGTCATTACCAGTCCACATTCCATTGCATGTGACTGCTGCACCTCTCACCACCAGTGCTGGGAATACAAAGAAACAAAACAAGGAGAAGCATACACATAAAAGTCTTGGTCTGGTGACTGTCCTAGTTCCAGATGAGACAGTGCTCATGCCGCTAGTGAACAACACCCCAAGGCAACCCCAGCCAGACCATTTCTGTGATATAAGTGTGACCACACCAAACTGGCCACCATTCCAGCTATTGAGCCTTTTACCATTGATGGGGCACCATCTGCACTTGCGCCAAAATGGAAAGACTGGGTGGAGCGTCTTCAGTTCTGCTTTGAAGGGGCAGACATCCCCCTGGACAGACGAACAGCCCTCCTGTTACATTTGGACAGGAAGGACATTCATAAAATATATAAAACATTAACAGAAGAAACGCCAAAATTGTACCCCACTCTACTACGTGTTAACTTAGCATTCATTTTGAATCAACAGGGACTACAAGAGGTTTGTGTTTCACCACGCACGCCAATAATTCGATGAATGTCTTGACACCTTCCATGATATATTGAAGGAGTTAGCCTGCACTTGTGGATTTGCGGATGAGCAAAGAGAAATACGGGGACAAATAATATAAGGGTGCTCATCCACCAAGCTACGAGAAGCAATCCTCCAAGAACCAGGCAACTTTCTACAGGGCATTCTGACCTTAGGGAGGTCAAAAGAGCTGTCAAAAGTCAGAGCCTCTCACATGGAGGCTGTGCTCCATAGACCAATTAAAACCGAACAAGTTAAACTTGTCCGAGCTCGCCCAAACACTCCAGCTCAGAAGGGACTTCCAGACAAGCATAAGGAGTGTGGGTCCTGTGGAGGTCCTCCGCACCGACTTAACGATTGCCCAGCAGAAGGAAAATACAGCCACTTTGCAAAAGCCTGCCTGTCCTCCAAGGCCAAAGCTGCAAGAGAAATTGTCCAGGTGGTTTTTGAGGTCACAGAAGAACCGGGGGGCATGGATGATGACTCTGAAAGCTACGCGGTCTACACCATCTTTGCTATAGGAGCCATGCCCCAAAGTCTCCGTCTTCTCCTGAGGTGCCAGATAGGAACTCAACTACCCAACATTATCATTGATACCTATGCATCAATTAAGATAATGTCAGAGAGCGGCCATTCCTCATAAATGAACTCCCGTTGCTGACCAAATCGAAAATGTGTGTATTCGCCTATGGTCAGACGACACCCATACCACTCCTAGGGTGTTTTCAAACATTGATATCACATGGAGACGCCAAGACTGACTCAGCGATACACATAGCTAGAGGAGGGATCTGCATACTATTCAGTGGACAGACAGCTGAGGTGCTGGGACTAATATCATTTGCCTTAGAAGTGCTAGAACAGGAACTAGCAGTCCTTCTAAAGGAGTATGAAGACCTCTTCAAGGACATTAGCTGTCTTAAGAGAAATGGAGTCAGGCTTCACATGGACAAGTCGGTGCAACTAATTGCCCTGAGACATAGGCGCATATCCTGTCACCTCCGGCCCAAATTGGAAGAGGAACTGTTCAAGCTGGAGACTGCTTACATTATTAAAAAGGTGTCATCAGGGCCTACACAGTGGTCTCCCCAATTGTCACAACCAGGAAGTCCAAACAGCCAGGGGAAATCTGCATACGTGTGGACATGAGATTACATTATGCTGCTATCAAATGAGAGCGACATTTGACTCCCACAGTAGATGACAATCTGAACGAGCTCACAGGGGCTCAATAGATCTCCAAAGTTGATTTTCATCTGGATATCATCAGCGACCCCTCCACAAAGACATGCTTTATATCACAACCTTCTCAACGCATCTGGGTTTACGGAACTATAGCTGCCACAACTTTGGCATCTCCAGTGTGGCGGAGATCTTCCAAAACACAATTTGTGAGGTACTCACCGATCTCCATGAGTCCCAAATGTCAGTGATGACATTTTGATCTCTGCCAGAGCACCATAACTACCTCTGAGGAGTAGTACAGAGAATCCCAGATGCTGGGCTCACCTTGCACTGAGAGAAGTGTGAATTCCTGAAACAGAGAATAAGCTTCTTTGGGTACACCTTCTCATCTGATGGCATCGCTCCAGACCCAGACCCAGACAAGGTGAGAGATGTACAGGAAGCCCCAGCCCCTACTAACACACAGATGTCAGGAGGTTCCTCGGAATGATCAACTTCTGTGGCCATTTTATTCCAGGCCTCACTAACCACTGAGGGAATTCACCAAAGCCAATACAGCAAGAAGATGGGGCCCGAAGGAAGAAGAAGCATTTCAATGCACCAAACAGGCATAGTCAGCAAACACCACCCTGGTTTACTTTCATCTAACCAAGATGACGAACATTGCCGTGAACGTCAGCCCAAATCAACCAGGAGAGGTGCTCACCCAACAGCAACCCCTATACCAGCCACGTTCTCACTGGCATGGAGCAGCGGCACTAGCAGATAGAGAGAAAAGCCATTGCGATACACTGGACTTGCAGACACTTTCATTTGTATGTGTACGGTCATTCTTTTGTTGTCATGATGGATAACAAACCGCTGATTCCCCTGTTCCAAGGGTCCGCGTCCAAACTGCCCCCTCGCATTGAGAAATGGATGTTGCAATTACATGAGTACAACTGTCAGGTGGAGCATCGGCCAGGCTTATCCATCTGAGCTGACTACCTATCCTGGCATCTCTGAGCAGCGACCTCTGCGGGAGTGGCTGATGCAGAAGACACAGAAGCCTACGTGAACTTCACAAAGAATGGTCTCAACCACTACTGATATCTCTGGTGACGTTCCAGCAAGCTCTGAAAGAATATGAGTGCTTACAGCTTGTTTTGGCTGCACTTCAATCCAGTAATTGGCAAGCTCCCAAGACTCAACTGCCACAAAGGACTCCAAAAGCAGGAAGACTCTGGAATCCTTGCTACAAGTTGCCAGACTCAGGAAGGTGCCTTTTGAGAGGACCTCGCCTAGTGATTCCTTCTAGCCTAACACAACAAGCAGTCCAACTTACACATCATGGACATCAAGGGATCACAAAAATGAAAAACTGACTCCGCACCAAAGTGTGGTTTCCCGGTATGGACTGCATGGTCAAACAGCCTGTCAAGTCATGTCATTGGTGCCAAGTAGCCGGATCTCCTGAACCACACTCTCCTGTCATAAAGGAGAAAGGTCCTTTACCAGCCCTGGGAGTCAGCCATCATTGATTTCGGACACCTCCCTGATGGCTGACACCCTTAGTCATCACTGATGATAACACAAAACATCCTGAAGTTGAAATCGTGAGGTCCCAGTCCGCTGCTGACGTAATCAAAGCTAGAGAAGATCTTCACTACACATGTCATCGTGAGCAGTGTGAGCACTGAAAAAGGTCCCTAGTTTCATAAGCAAGAATTCGCAGAGTACCTAAACTCTTGGGGCATCCATCACCAGAAGGTCACACTGAGATGGCCTAAAGCAAATGGGGAAGTGAAGCACTTCATGAGGGTCCTCAACAAGGTGATCCACATCGCTCAAGCTGACAATCAGTCGGTTGAGAGAGCTATATATAGTTTCCTACGTGAGTATTGTCAGATGCCTCACTCTATAACTGGCCGAGCCCCATGACATGCCAGTATGGGGCAGATTGTCACAGAGACCATTCCGCATCACTCCATGTGGGTTCCACCCCGCCACTGTTGATTCTGAAGTACTACATCAAAGGAGGAAGACCAACCAGTGGGCCAGTTCACTGCAGCGGGCCCAGCCAAGCAAGATGCAGCCTGGAGACTGGGTTTTTGTCAAAGACCGGTATCCTGGTAGGAAATTTCAGCTAACATTTGAGCAGAGACCCTGGAAGGTCACCTAAAGGTGCAGCACTATTAAAACTGCCTGTCAAAGGGATGAGACTGTCATGAGGAATGTGTCATTTTTCAGAAAAATGATGGGTCATCTAGAAGACTGCTCTAATCAGGAAGAAGGTCGAGACTCTTTATTGGACAGTGCATGTTGGGCAAAGTCTCCAGAACCCTCACGGCTACAACCTGAGCTGGTGGTTCCTGTATCTCCTGGATGCCTGACTGCGCATTTTTGTCTTGGTCGTGAGAGAGAAGTGACTCAGCCAGAGACTGAAAAGAATCGTGGACAAGCCGACAGCTGTGATGCTCATCCTAGATGCTACCTGAGATGCAACCAGCTCCATCCTTGAGGTTGGCCGGATTCTGAAATAAGCTGCAGCATGTATGATGTGACACTGCCACCAGGAAGGTAACTGTATTGTGGTGTGCTGTTGGCATTCGTTTATGTTTGTCGTTTTGTTCATTGAAGTTTTGGAGGAATGTAGTATACCATTGTTGTATCTGGGCGAGGTGGTCTTGTGGGAGACCCCCGTATGCGTAGTACCTAATGGTTTGCTCTAGCGCACAATGGTGATCTAATAAATGGAGTGCAGGCATCAGTCAGTCACCTCCGGCCTCCAATGATAATAGTCTGCGTGACTATTTATGGTCCTGTCTGGCCTGCAGGCCCTGAAACCAGCGTGAGCTGCTCCTAGTGACAGCAGCACATGCACCACTGGTAGGCTCTCCATTGATTCCCGATCTCAGAGACTTTTTGGACTCCCAAAGTAGTCTCTTCTCTCCCTAATGGCTGCTATTTCTCTGTTTTTTCAGAAGCCTTGGACATTCTCCCAGTTGAGCCCGCAATATTACAGTATTCTCTCAGGGATAAGAGTTTGTGTACACCACTTTTACCCACACCCTGCACGTCTGGCCCTCCTTTGTTTATAAATCAAGTACTCTTCTCTCCTTAGACAAACCACTTTGTGCACTGACACAAGTAGTCTCTACCCAGGATCACCCTGCTTTCATCGGTCATTCTTTGAGACTCCATTGAGTACTGAAATATAGGTGGCTGCAGGTAATTTGCACAACAACAACTGTTCCAAATTATAATTTGTTTTTAATTAATTTCTCACCTTCTCTTCACAAGCACCTGACGATACTTGGCAATATATTTGTTTTCTCCTTCACAGTTCTAACTTTAGCTGAAGCTCATTCACTTCAGGGATTGTGCCAATTATTGGTTTTCCTGCTGGACATTGTTTTCCAGGAAATTTTTAAATAACCACTATCTTCTTGTACCTGGGATCCACGTATGCCTGGTCCAAGACACATGATGCGCCTCTCTCCTATCTGGATGGATGAGGTCTTTACAGCGTACTACTGCCTGGCAACTAATGTTTTTGCTTCTTTCTTTTTCCCCTTCCCCTTTTTCTTTTCAGTTCATGTTGTAACTTATCTCTCTGGCATGTTTTTTCTATGTCCTGATGATGATCCTATGATCTTATAAGGATCGAAACATTGTCAACTCCAGTAATACACACAAGGCAAGCGGTACTTATGAATTGTGACTACACCTATTTAGTTATGTTTTTCACACACAAACACCTGAGTCTTTGAAGCCAAATTTGTTTTTCCTTCTCACCCCAATGTGTAATATTGATGCAAATAAATAATTTACAAACTGTCCACTGGACAACATATATAGTTATCCTAGCATTCCTATTGTATTCATACGTGTGCATGTTTTTTGTGAAGGACCGTTGTTCCTTTATAAGTAGGGTACAGTGGCATAGAGTGTAGTGACACAGAGTGCTGTGATGTAAAGTACAGTGGTGCAGAGAGAGGTGTTGCAGAGTAGAGTGGCACAGAGTGCAGTGGCTCACAGTACAGTGACGTACAGTGCAAAGACGTACGGTGGAGTGGTGTACAGTGTAGTAACACAGTACAGTGGTGTAGATTAGAGTGGTGCAGAGTTGAGTACAATGGTGTAGAGTGCAGTAGCTTAGAGTAGAGTGGTGCAGAGTGAATTAGAGTGGCATCGAGTGCAGTGGCTTAGAGTGATGCAGAGTAAAGCAGAGTGGCGTAGAGTTCTATGGGGTACAGTGGTTCTGATTAGAGGGTAATGGCGTAGAGTGCATTTGTCTACATTGATGTAGAGTAGAGTGGTGCAGAGTACAGTGGTGCAGAGTACAGTGGTGCATAGTACAGTGGCATACAGTAGAGTGCACTAGCGCGGAGTACAGTGGCATACTGTGTAGTGGTATACAGCTGTTCAGAGTACAATGCAGGGACTTACTGTGGAGTGGCATACAGTGCAGTGGCATAATGTTTTTATCATTTTAATAGTATCACTGTACTTTGCAGAGTAGAGTAGCATAGTGTGCAATAGTGTAGAGTGGTGCAGAGTAGAGTACAGTGGGGAACAGTGCAGTAGTGTAGAGTAGAGTAGAGTGGCATAGAGTGCAGAGGTGTAGAATGATGTAGAGTAGGGTAGGTTGCAGCCGCACCTGGTGGGGATTCCTGGGGGCGGGGCGGCATGCGGGGTGGAGTAAGGGGGACCGGGGGTCACAGGGGGAATTCAAAATAAAAATTTAAAAAACCTTACCAAGCCGCTCCTCTCTTCGCATTCGTCTCGATGCTGCGGCCAATCCTGATGCTGCTCAGAGCAGCGTCAGGATTGGCTGGGAGCACCCAGCCAGGGCGCTCCCAGGCAGACTGGGAGCCTGTGCAGGCTCTCTCAAGAGCCTACTGTGCATGTATATTTGTCCGGCCCGATATGGTCAGCCAAACATACATGCACAGTGAGGGGGAGTGCTGTGCACTCCCCCTCAATGCATGTCACCCTGTGGCCCCGCAGGGGAGTGGGGGGGGGGTGACGCTCCTCTGCCCTAAAGGAGGAGCCGTAACTGGTAGGTTGGCATAGAGTGCAGCGCACATTTTAAAAACAACTTAGAATTTCACTGAAAAAAACAAAGACTAAAAGGATATCATAGTTAAGTAAGAATGTTAGTTAAAATATACCGTTTTAAACTAACAAACTACCGAAGTTGACCAGTTATAGCTATCTCAAGTAATACAACTTGTGCCTAAAGTAACTATGATTCAAATCCTTGCCATGCACTGCTAATTACCTCACATATTACATCACTCATGACATGATCTGACATCATTGACAACAGCACTGCAACTCTGAAATTACATCATTAATGAGAATACTGTGCATTACACAGCTCTGAACCCTTTTCCTTGTGCTCCTAATTTGCAAAGGAAGATAAATCTTCTTAGGAAGCATACCAAAAGGAACCAAAGTTCTGGAACTCTATACCATCAGTCATTAGAACAACTCCCTCTTATGAACCTTTTAAGAGTAAAATGAAAAAATCGTTTGGAAATAATACTGAATTTGTTTTTAATGACGTTGATGGTGATTCCGAAAGAAGACCACACCACGCAGTTCCATCATTCCAAAGAAGTTACAGTTTTCTTGAATCCTCTGCCTTTGTTGCGTTCCTTTTGGTGAATTTATATCTGGGACAACTATATATTGTTTCTTTCTGCTAATCTCTACATCTCAGTCGCTCTGTCGATGTCTTTGAGAGTCGCCTTAGTACATGTGTGGTACTTTTATGCTACCCTTTTTAGTCTGTAATGCTCTCTGCAAAGGTCTCACCGCACTATAAAAAACACAAATATGTATTACCACGGTAAATACCAAACTAAGCATGATGTGTACCACCAGAACCTGCAATAGATGAAGGACGTTCTTACTACTCAAGAAGGAGCCCTTCAGATTTATCTAGAAACACCCTTAATTGAGGAGAGCCCAAAACGTTAAAAAATAGTCCACAATCAAACTAAAAGAAAAACACATTCATACATAAGGACATATAGGGGGTCATTACAACCTCGGCGGTATTTTTACAAGACCGCCGAGGGACCGCCGTGCTGAAGACCGCCAGTGGTGGCGGTTTTCCGCTCGGCGTATTATTATGACTGTTGGCAGCTCTACGTCGTTTTTCCGATGGAGAGCCGCCAACAGCCATAGTGACGGGTGGCGGGGAAGTGGAGGTTGCTCCACCTCCACCGCCACGCCAACAGAACACCGCCCAGCGAATCACGTCCTGTGATTCGGTGCGGCGGTGTTCTGTTGGAGGTGTGGTGTTGGCGGAGCTGCCCCCATGGCTCCCGTCCCCTCCCGGAGGATCGACGGAACAGGTAAGTCGATCGTCCGTTAGGGGAGGGGGTGGGGGGTGTTGTGTGTTGTGTGGGTGCATTGGGGTGTGCGTGGGTGTATGTAGAGGGGGTGTGTGAGTGCGTGTATGCTTGCGGGGGTGTTGCGTGTTTTGGGAATGAGTGTGTGTATGTCTGTAGGTATGTCTGTATGGATGTGCGCGTGTATGTTTGAATGTGGGTGTGTGTGTCTGACTGTGTGTGTGGATGTTGGCATGTATGTCGGTGTGTGTGCGTGTATGTGTGTTGGTGGTGCCTGCGTGCGTGTCGGGTGTGTATGTGTAAGGTAATGTCGGGGTGGTGGTGGGTGTAGGGGAGGGAGTCGGGGTGGGGGTGGGGGGTGGGGGAGACCCCTATCAGTGCCAGGGAAGGAATTCCCTGGCACTGATAGTGCTTACCGCCATGGATTTCATGGCTGTTCCTACCGCTGGAAATCCACGGCGGTAAGCCGGGTCAAAATACCGGCGGCGGTATTGTCACGGCCTCTGGGCTGGAGACCCAGGTATCCAGCCCAGCGGGCGGAACGGAGAAGCGGCGGATGACCATGGCGGTAACCGCCATGGTCATAATCCTCAAAAAAAGACCGCCAGCCTGTTGGCTTTTTACCTCCGCTTTAACACCGTCCGCCAGGGTTGTAATGACCCCCATAATGAGGCCAAAACAGAATCACACAACAGGTTGAGTCAAAATTGCGCTCCTGGTGTTTTTTGTTTGTTTTTGACACTCAAATATTGTCCCTAGGTCCAACTGTAGGGGGGCGCTCTCCAGCATATAGAATTTTAAAAGGTACCCTTGTGAACATCCCACAGGGTGTGGATCACACTCTCACAAGTTGCAGGCGTTCGACCTTAATGCATTATAGAAAATTAAGTTCAATTTACTCGCATACGCATTCCAGTTGTTTTTCAAACGCTTGCGCAGTCATACCAGACATTTCCTGATACATTAGTGTCATGTCTTTTGTCATTCTTCATAGTAGTACAAACTGCCCCTAATGAGAACTCCAGCTAACTGGGTAGAACAGAAGTCTTCGAACTTGTTCATGCTATGCCTCCCTCTTATAAAAATCTTTTCCATTCGTTCTCAAGATGATGAAACCTGATAAAATGTTTAGCTGTTACTGCCTACCTTGCGCATCAGAAGTTCTGGGATGTTTATTTGAGGATAAGTTCAAAGACAGCAGAACAAACATGATTTTAATATAATAAGAACAATAATACCTGTAGTAATAATATTATTATTATCATTAAAATTATCATTATTTTATTATTATTGTTGTTGTTATTTATTATGTTATTATTACTGCCTCTGCCTCCTAGACATCCCATATATAACGTATTTAGTGAAACACACGTATTTAGTGCACTACAGAGTATTCAGTTCAGGAAGAAGTGTAAGCTACTCTCACAAACCCTTAGCATACTCCGTAGGAAAACAGCAGTTTAAGCTATTCTCACACACCAAACAGGTGGAGTGCACACAGGCAGAAGGGCGAATCCAGGTAACAGACAGACCAGAAATAGCACAGGCTGCAGAATGCCAAGTGTGGAGATAGGGGTGTAGTGTGGGCGCCTATTGACTCCTACAATGTATGCAGGTCAGCGTGCGATGGGGCACAGGAGCCGGCTATTGCAACTTTCTGTCTCTATGGTCCTCGTGTCTCCAGCGATATTTGGAGGCAGTGGTCTCCTTGGAATTTTGGGGAAGCAGCCTACAGATGAGACCTCTGTCATACATCAGAAATTCTCTGTCATCCTTCAACGCCTGCATGACAGCAGTGAATAACTGGATGAAGGCCAATTGGCTAAAACTTAATTGCGAAAAAACTGAGATTCTGTGCTTTGGGATTAAGAGGGAACACTGGTCTTCCATCTGGTGGCCTAAAGAGTGTGGCACTCTCCCTGTGCCAGGGTCTACCTCAAGGAATTTAGGATTACTGTTTGACGATCAATTGTCATTCAAACCTCAGGTCAATCAGATAATCAAGACCTGCATGTGGACTCTGAAGAAATTAAAGAAAGTGTTTCCTTTTATTCCACAATCCTGCAGAATTACTGCTACTCTGGCTCTAGTCATTTCCAGATTGCATTACGGGAATGCGCTTCTGCTCAACTTGGATAAAGAATCACTGAATAAGCTACAGTTGATGCAGAACACTGCTGCTAGGCTTTTACTGAAACTGCCCCGCGGGGCCTCTGTTAAGAGGTGTCTCAGAAATCTACATTGGCTTCCGGTAGCCCAGCGGATCTCTTTTAAGGCTCTCTGCATTACTCACAAGGCTGTCCATGGGATTGGGCCTAAGGCACTAACCACCAAGCTGCAATGGTATAGACCTAATAGGCTGTTGCGATCTGCCTCTGCCTATCGAATCCAAACTTCCCGCACCAAGAAGGCGAAGTGGGGAGATAGAGCGTTCACCATTGCGGCTGCTAAAACTTGGAACTCACTCCCACTGGATCTAAGGCAAGAACACAATTATCTCACATTTAGGAGACTGGTCAAGACTTGGCTCTTCCCGCAATAAGTTTTGGAGTCTCCTTGGTAGTAGATCCTGCCTCACCCAGTTAGCGCTTCGATGCCCTCGGGCCGGAATGCGCTTTATAAACACTCAATACATACATACATACATACATACATCCTCCTAAAGTCCTTCCAGGCCTTTATGTATCTAGTAGCCCAGGGAATGCTTTAGCCTGCACTCAGTCACCCTCAGCCAATTGTTATGAGGGCCCCTAGCTCTCACAGCTCCATTTTGTTCTCATATTACCTCACACAGCCTTTAAAGACCCTCTACTGGCCCACAAGCATGTCCAATCAATCCTAGAAGCTCATAGCTAGACCTCAACCAAAATGAGAGACACTATTCTGGCCCTCAGTCGGTCCTCATGGGCTAATAATAAACAATCAGAGATCATCAGATGTACTATTTCCCTCCAAGGGCTCTCAGCCACCATCAATTGACCTTCAGGCCCCCCTCTTCGGCTGCTCAGGCTCACACTGCAAACATATGAGGTCCTACAAGACTCCTCTACTGGGCTACTTTTTACCAAAGGCACCCTAGCCACACATACCATAGGATACTCCCTTAATGCTCTAAGTAAACCCAAGGGACCATTAGCCTTAGCAAAAGCTGATAACTATGTAGATTACTCCAGGGTACCTGTGGCAGGCATCACAATCCTCAAATTGCCCCTCACAGACCTTCAGCATCACCCTGCCAGTTACTAGATGCCCTGTTATTCCTCTATTGGGTCTCAGAGCCCGGAAGAGATCTCCTGTTAGTCCCTAGACAAAAAAACAATGGAACGTAGAAATGTCAGAATGGAGAAGAGGAGAGAAAGGAGAGAAAGGAAAGAAAATGTGTGAAGGGTGCTCCCCCACAGGGGATCTATGTGAGCCTGCAGAAGAGTACTCTGGTGATTTGTTTCAACATGAAGGGCATTCACAAAATAGAGTTCAGGTCTTGTGAATGCTATTCACTTGAAAAAAAACAGAGGAAACAGATTAGTGGCGAATGATTTTCCAGAACAGTTTTCCTTAAGTCACTTGTTCTGAATTCCATAAAACCCTAAATAGCAATTTTCATTTTCTTGTGCAGCATTTTGAGCATTTACTGCTTTTTGCTCTTTCTGACTGTAAAGATACTCCTAGGTGTAGACTTACATGTCCCCACCTCGTCATTTCAGAGGGTGGAGTCTGCTACAAAGTATTCTACAAACACTGTTACTTTCCGATCATATTTTACGTTCTGCACACTTGGTGGAAACCTCAGTCACAGGGGCAGAGACATCTGCAACAGGGCTGGAAACCTCCGCCTATGGGAGGTACACATCTGCATGCAAAACGGAGACGTCTGTATGGAAAGGAATAGGAAAACAGCATACAGCTGACCTAAATAACATGCCCCTGACACCTATTCACTTCCAGCCACATTATACTATATGTTAAGCTTTTATCTTGTTTCTGTTTGTTATCCTCCGGCCACTAGGAACACATCAGCCTCAAGGATGGAGACACCACTCCCAACTCTGAAGTGAGGGGAAACTTTACTGAAGAGAAGTCAGCCCTTGTATTTAAATTTGTGGTCAAACACTACAGAATACTAAGTAGGCCGCCTCCATTCACGCTCACTGCGGCATAGAAGACAGATTTGTGGCAGGAGGCCACTGACTCAATGAATGTGTTGAGGACGGAAGTTCACACCATGCAGAGCACAAAGAAAATGGCAAAATAAGAGGAGCCGGATGGAGAAGGGGTTCTTCAGGACTCAGCTTGCAAAAGTTCTTCCTGGGGTGACACCTGAATACCATCTCCATTTCATCCCCCTCAAGAAGACTAACCTCTCCGTAAAGCATCCTCAACTGCTATATTAGATGTCTGTTGCAGATAACCCTAATGTCGTGCCAGGTATGAGGTTACCCCTCTCTGTCACTACAAAATATCCTACAAGCACACACCAAATTCTGTAGTTCCACATGTCAACATTGTTAAGCACACATCATATACATACTCCTCAAACACAGCTGCTAACACATAACCTCATAAAAGGCTGATGTTTATATTAATGCTCTTTTAATTTTCTTTCATTTCATGCAGTCACTCTTCAGAGTAAATAGGCCTTATGCTAACAATTTCACTACCACATTAAAAGGTTTTTTTAACTTTGCTTCCTAGACCCTAACTCTTTTTTAAATGGTGTTTTAATTTACTAATATCTAATTAAATATGCCACGAGACTGGCACAGCACAAAGATGGTAGAGACTGGGACGGATAATGTCTGCTCTTGTGATTTTAACTCTAACATATACACTTGTAAGTGACAGGGTAGGTGGATGCTTAGTATGACAAATCCTTACTTTGGTAACATAACTTTTCCTTAGACTTGTTACTGTAAGGCCAGCACTATAATATATCTTTTACACTTTGTGTTAACTTGAAGAGTCCCTCTGTTGGTATCAAACATTACATCGGAAGTAAATGGCTTGAGGTTGGGCTTTGACTGCTTTAAATTAATTTACTTTACTTCACAGGCAATTACTTTTTTTTATAGTTTAAGTAATATAGAACCTGATTAGGACTTTAACAAATGCAGTAGTGCTGTCACAAATCACCCGCAACTCTGTCCTCAACCATGGAGCTCCGTTTACCCTAGTTAGAGTTTGGCAGTCAATTAATACAAATACAACAAACTTTCACTGCCTACGGCGGTTTTATATTCCCCCCCACAATGGAGTACTTAAGCAAACATGGCAGATGTACTCATCTCAGCCACAACTCCGCCTGCCATATTTAGATTTGGCTTTATGTTGACACAACTATGGAGGAGCCACCTTTACAACTGAGATGGCGGAAATAAAGTATAGATAGCCTCGAAAATGCCAGAATTAATTCCCTTATGGCTCTAAAAGCATCTCGTTGCGGCAAGGCTTCGGAGTGTGCAAGGCAATAGTTAAAGAGGAGCAATAATAACATGCGGTTTATACGGGGACCTAGGCATACATTGAGGCTGACCACGATTAAAAAAAACACCAGATAAACAAGCCAGGTTAGACCCCGTCCTCTAGTGCAAAAAAATTGCAAAGTGGTTTAAGTGCTATTTTAAATACTTATGGCCTTATTATGATGTTGGCAGTCCAACCGTTGGACCACCAATATGAAGGTGGGGAGCTGGCCGACAAGCCGCCGGCCTCCCCACCGCCATATTATGATGTTTCTGCCAGGAAACAGTGCAGCGGCATTGGCCTTGGCTCTCATGTAGCCCTGAGGCCAATGTCATCACAAAGATGGTGTCCCCAGCACCCTCGGAATGCACACTCTCTGCCTTGGCAGACAGTGTGCATCCTGAGGGTGCTGCCGGGGAGTCCCCTCCACTGCTAATGCCATGGGCAGTGCTGGGAACCCCCTATGGCCCCCTCCCTGCCTTTCTACCGGCCTTTCCATGACGGGGTCCCCGCCATGGAAAACCTGGCGGATAGGCAAGTTGTAATCAGCAGAGAGGTGCAGAACTCGCCACTGCTGTGGCTGACCACAACTTGCACCATTGCCAACCCGTCAGGATCTCTGATCCTGGCGGTGGCATAGTGTGCTAATGGTCTGACCGCCAACAATGTAATGTGGAGGTCAGACGTCAAGGTTGCCACAGTCCGACCCCCACTGTGGGTTCGGCAGTCCATAGACCACCGTACTCGTAATAAGGTTGTTAGTACTAGTTTGTACTGCTGAAAAAAGACATAGGGCCTGAATATGCATTTGGCATCACACTGCCAGACCGGCACTGCGGCGGCCCTAAGAAGACCATTGAGCCAGCGGTTCCCACCTGCCATGTTACAATGTTACCGCTGGGCCAGCAGCGATGTTCCTGACAGCGATGGACCAGTCAGCAATATAAGGAATATTTTTTCATGTGTTGATGCAGGTGTGTACATTTTGACTAAATAAGTCCAAAATAAACACATATGCATGTCACGTGTAAGAATACTTTGTTCAAATACCGTTCCATTTCTGGAGTCTGGGCTAATCCAGTCAATGACCGGTGTCCAGTCTACAGACCCTGTTTCAGATAGATCACACCCCCCCTTTAAAAGACTCTCCAGTACACCGAGGCGCCAGAGCTTTTGCGGCTTGGCAATCTGAATGGGGAATTATTGACTCTTGACAGACCCATTATCCAAGAAAACGAGATTACTCATTCTTTTTACCTCTATACGACCTACATGTGTGCCTTGACTCAAACTTGGGTTTGCCAGATGTCCTTGAGATGGTGCACTTGTCCGAATATTTGACTAGAACCAGATCAGATCACAACCCCCTATTGGATTGGAGTCGGCATAGACCACCCATTCCTACATGGGGGCTCAGACCCAAATAGTTAGAAGACCAGGTTTTCCGATACACAATTGGTCCTGCCATCTCAGGCACAGGGACAGTGAAGTGTACACAACATTGTGTCACACATCAGCAACAACACAGCACCATTACCTCTACAAATACAACTGACACCCTCACATTGCACACATGCCTTGGACCTTCGTCAGATTGAAGACACATATGTATGGATGTGTCATAGAACACAAACACCCCTCCCATGAAACAGACCTGAAATGGACCCACACATCACCCTCGTTGCAGCACGATTAAAGGACAATGAGATGCACACTACTTTGAGAGACAAATATACAAAGCTCACTATGCAAACATTACCTGCATAATAAGGATGGGGGCATCAGGAGCACTCATGGAAGGATGCTGCCTTGGGACACATTACACTTTGCACATGCCCCTGAAACATCATTTGCATAGGGACTGGCCCTTCAGGTATCTCTGGAACAAACAACAGTAGAGCCAAGTGACAAGATTATCTGCATAATGTGGGTGCAAGTCAAGAAAGCACATACAACAGCAACAACATGGGCCATACATCTAGATGAAGTAGCTGCAAGGTACACTCATAAAAATTGACACATGCACATTCAAATGCAAAGGAAGACAGCACAATTGAACACCTCCCATGTGTGGACAAACAAAACCCAAGCTTCCCACACATGAGACAAATGCACAATCCATAGCAGGGGGAAAAGTCTAACACCACACATGCTTACATTGGACAACACAAGATGAAATACTTACCATACCAAACATAACACAATGCAATGATGCCCCAATTGCATTAACAAGCACCATACATACAGTCAATATCTACCCTTGTCGTGGGTGACACCAGCACTGCCCACAAAGTCAGAAATTGCTAACAACAGCAAATGGATCAGCAATCAGGCTGAAACACACACAACTGTAGGCATACAACACAAGTTACTCAGGAACAACATAAAGGTAGAAAATTAATTGCAGGACAAATGTGTACCCAAAAACAACTATTTGGGTTTATTAAAGGCAGAATAATGAGAATAAAAGGCCACTGTCCGGCCCATTTGAAAGTCTCTGGACAGAATGTGCCTACACTTGGCTCCAACCACTGCCAGGGAACCTCCACATCAAGCAGGCAGGCTGGCACCTCAGGGATCATCCTTGGTTGGGGTCAGATTTGGGATGGGTGGGTTTGAGAGGAGGGCTTTCTCTTTGGAGGGATGAGCTTCTTCTTGGGGGGGTAGGTGCTTGCTTGGGGACAGGTGTGAAAGGAGGATTTGGATATGAAAGGGATGGGTTGGGATGTGGGTGGGGGGCTCCTAGGTTTGGGAGGGGGTGGGGGAAGCAGGGGAAAGCTCAAGCTCAAAAAGGAAACTCTCCTTGGGAACACAGGGACTGTCTGCAGAAGGGATTGAGGATTTGAAGGTTGAAGGAGTGGTTTTCTGGTGTTTGGGTGTAAATGTCTTGTGTGTGTGTGTGTGTGTATGTGAGGTATGCTTCAGTTTGGGTGATGTCTGTTGCATGTGTGAGTGTAGGTGTTTGCGTGTCTTGGGTGTTGGGAGGTGGAGGTGCTGGGTGATGGAGTGTTGAATGTGTGGGTGTCTGTTGGGGTGGTGTCTGTGGGTATGCTAGATGTTGAGGATGTGTCTGTAGGTGTTAGGGTGGTGTCTGCGGGTATGCTGAATGTGGTGGATGTTTGTATGTTGTTTGGAGTGGTGCCTGCAGGTATGCTGGATGTGTCTGTGGGTGTTGTGGTGGAGTCGGTGGGTATTGTGAATGTGGTGGGTATGTCTGTGTGTGTTGTGCTGGTGTCTAAGGGTATGGTGGGTGTGGTAGATGTGGTCACTCCCCTTTTCTTTGCCCAGTTTCGCGCTAGAGCAGGGACTGGGGGTCCCTGAACCGATGCAGACTGGATTATGCAAGGAGGGCACCGTTCGTGCCCTTCAAAGCACTTCCAGAGGCTCTTGGAAGACCCCCCATCCCATGCCTGTAACACCTATTTCCAAAGGGAGAGGGTGTAACACCCCTCTACTAAAGGAAGTGCATTGTTCTGCCTTCCTGGGATTGAGCTGCTCAAGCCCAACAAGGGCAGAAGCCTCTCTGTGAGGTGGCAGCAGCTGTGGCTGCAGTGAAAACCTCAGAAGACTGGTATGGCAGTAATGGGAGTACATGGTCGAGCCAGAATCAGATTGGGGGTACAATTTCCAGTTCCTTGACACCTTACATGGCCATGTTCGAGGTAACCATTGTGGAGCTACATATATGCATTGACATATATGGAGTGCATGCTTATAATGGATAATGCCATAATAAGTGGAGGAGGGTACCTGTATTTCCGCAACCTCGCCGGAACTCTTTGGAATGGTGGGGGTTCCAGGCCCCAAGCTGGGCATTGGTTAAGTACCAGTATGATAATATCCTGTTGCTGTCTCCTTGCTAGAGGCATCAGAGCTCATGTGTCATGCTCTGCACTGTATGTCGGACATTCATTGCCGGACAATGTTCAACCAATTTCATTCTCCCAGCGTCTTTGCCCTGGGGGTCTTTACGGTTGTGAGGAGAGAGTATAGCTCAGAAATCAGGTGGCTGTCGGACGACTTCTGTATAAGACATTTTTCAAAAGGAGTCAAGGCCTTTTCAGCATGAGGTCTAATGGAAGGGTGGACCACTCATTGGAGAACTTGAAGGTATTGGACCCTGTCTGTTTCCGTCAGTCCATAGTCCTCCCAGTGCTGGTCAAAGGGGATTATATCTTGTGGGTCGAACAGGCAGCCAATGCGCTTGCAGCCGCCCTCCAGCCATTACCGAATACAGGTAGAATCCAGCCCAGGAGTAAACTCCGGATTACTGAGAATTGGTGTCGTTGGGGAGGGGAAGGTTGTTAGGCCTGCTCTCTCCGCTATAGTGTCACACACTTTAAGGAAAGCATTAGTCACTGGGCAGGAGTAAAGTCCCCAAGCTCTGTGTTTTTTAGGAAGCCACGGCTCCTTCCAGATGTGGAAGCCAGCCACAGCCTGATCCATGATACAGCAGTTTTTCTCTGTGAGGGGCCTGCTCCACTCCACTAGGAATCGAAGTTGCAATGCCTGATAGTCCCGCAGGAGGGAACGAACTGGTAGGCCTCCTTTGTGTGTGGATCAATAGATGAGGTGCCGGTGTAGGCGTGGCTGCTGCCCCCCCAGATGAAGCGATTGATATCTGCCTGTATGCCCCTCATGGCCTTTTTTTGGAGAGGTCAGTGGAAGGGCTTGGAAGAGGTAGAGGGCACACAGGAGAGTGGTCATTTTAATGGCTACAATTCTGCCAAACCAAGAGAGACTGAGACGCTCCCATGAGGAAATATCAGATCAGACCTGCTTAGCAAGAATGCTGTAATTAAGGGAGATTGTTTTAGAAATTGAGCTATCAGTTGGATCCCTAGGTACAGTACGTGTGAGGGGGGCCCATTCAAATGGAAAGCGAGTCTTAATGGCTGCTTTAGTTTGAGTGGAGGAGGAGAAGTTCAGGATAAGAGATTTTTGCATATTGACTTTAAAAACAGAGTAGGTGCCAAACGCATGGAGCTTGGAGACCAAGGCAGCGAGGGCAGTCAGTGAGTTCGAGAGGGCCAGGATCACATTGTCTGCATATAGGGTAATTACATGTTGTTCGCCCCTGAATGGGATTCCCGTGATGTGAGGGTGCGTTCAAAAGTGTTGGGCCAGTTCCTCTATATCTAGGGCAAAAAGGAGAGGGGCCAAGCGGCAGCTATTTATCATCTGCCTCCTAATAGGGAATGGTGGGGAGGATAGCCCATTAACTCTCACTGTGGCACTCAGGGAGCTATATATGCTGGAGACCCAGCCACAGAACCGTGGGCCAAAGCCAAAGGCCTCTAAGGTCCGATGTGGATAAGGCCAGCGGACCATATCAAAAGCCTTCTCTGCGTCTATGGAGAGGAGGAAAGCTTCTTTCTGAGAACTGGCAACTTTATCCAACAAGTGGTAAAGGCGTCTAGTGTTGTCTCCACGGTGATGTGATGGAGTGAATCCTGCCTGGTCAAGAGAGATCAGCCCTGGCATGAGTGGATTGAGGCAGTGGGTCAAAATACTGGTAAATGTTTTGGCGTCAACATTAAGGAAGGATATGGGCCTACAAGAACTACAAAGCATTCGATCCTTGCCTGAATTGGGAATGATTGAAATGGAGGTTTCGAGCATGGAGTCTATGAGGGTGCCAGAGGTTGCAAAGGAGTTAAAGAGGTTTGTAAACACTGGGACCAATTCACAGCAGAAGGACTTGTAAAATGCGGGCGAAAACCTTTCAGTGCTGGGGGACTTTAATGGCTTAAGGAGGGAGGTTGAAAAAATCACCTCCTTGAGGAAGATGAGGGAATCAAGGGAGTGTGCACAGTGTGAGGGGAGTTGTGTTGGGAAGTAGGAGGGTAGGCAGGAGTGGGAGTCATCGGGGACACGTGGGTCTGCAGAATAAAGAGATTGGTAGAAGTGATGGAAGGCTTTGGCTATTTGCGAATCAGAGTGGACTTCTGTATCTGGAGTAGAAGGAAGGAATGGTCCTAGACATAATCTTGGACCACATACGGTGGGCCAGGACTTTAGCACAGCGGTTGGCTCCCAAGTAGTATCTATGTTTTAAGCGGAGAAGGGCATGCTCTACTCTGTCTAGGTCCAATCGTTGAAGGAGAACTTGAATACCCTCAAGCTCTCTCCATGGGCAATGGGCCCGATGCGTTTATGAATGGTTTCTAGTTCAATAACCGTGTGCTCAAGTTCTGATTCTCTATCCTTGCAGAGACGATTCTCCACGGCTGAGAGGGCGATGAGTTCCCCTCTGATGATCAGTTTCAGGGACCCCACAGAAATGACAGGGGCACCTGTTCTGTATCGTTTGTTAGCAAGTAGTCTGTAATGGTTTTCCGTGTAGCAGTCATGACCGTAGGGTGTTGGAGCAGCGAGTCTCTAAGTCGCCATTGGTAAGGGGCAGAGTATGTGCTTTTTAAACAGAAGGTGAGGTTGAGAGAGGCACGATCCAAGAGTGGTCTGGGGTAGTTGGTGGCGTTGGAAACAAGTTGCCGGAAGGCAGGTGTTGCTAGGAAGTAATCAATGGAAGTGTATGTTTTGTGTGCTGCAGAATAGTACGTGAAATCACCTGTGGTAGGATGCGTCTCATGTCAGACATCAACGAGGCCCCAATCTGTGAGTCAGGTTACTCAATGCGCTAGTAAAGCTCTTAGTTGCTGCTAATTGTAATACTACCATCATCTTAGAATTAAATGAGGAAACAGTGTATCCATCAGTTTTTCCTCATTCAAAGGTGTGAAATTAGCACTAGCTCTTTTCAGCTGCTAATAGCATCTATTTCAATGTAGAGAAGTGGTATTACTAAATGTTTAGATACTATAACAGCAGTCTTCCCCTGCCAGGGTTTGGAGGACTGATTGAGGTTCTCTGGCCATGGTGGTGTGATCCGGCTTGGCGCCAGCAGGGGCCCCCTCGACCCAGCGCCTGCGTGTTGACTTGTGCTTCTTGCTGACCTGGGCCTCTTCCAGGTTGTCCTTTGAGGCTGCGTCGGCCGTAGCCAAGAGTAACCCAAGTGTGACCAGGCCTCGGCAAGGGATCTTATTTGGGCTAATATGTCATTGTGCCAAAAGAGGATTCTAAAGGGGATGCCCCAGGGTGGACCCCCCCATGTTTTTGGACGGTTATAGCTGCTAGGTCCTAATATAGCGCAGGAAAGTGGCGTCTGAACTGATTAGGGTGGGCTTCTTTGGCCTTGTGGTGTATGGCTTCCTTCATTTGAAAGTCATGCACACACATCAAGATGTGGGCAGGTGGGGGGAATTATCCAGCCTGGTGGGGCCTACCCAATGTATGCGGTCAAGTTGGATGGTGGTGTCTTCAGAGGCTCCTAAGATATATCAAAACAGGGCTCTACTGTATTCCTTGAGATCCAGTCCCTCAGCGCAGAAAGGAACACCTCTGATTGTTATATTGTTACGCTGGTTCTCTAGGTCCTCGGCTTGGGCCTGAAGTTCAGTATGTTAGTCTTGCAACAGCAGAACCTCCTGGTGCAACCACTCTCCCTCCCCCTCGCATTCAGCCTCATGGTCCTCCACTGCAGAGACTCTGTAGCCAATTTCTTCCAGTTTCCACCGTACCTCTCACAGATTCGCCAATAGATCTTTCTTGACTGCCTATTAGTCTTCAGGGAGTGATGTGAAGAGCGTCACCCGGCCTTACTGGCCCTTGTTGGCTGAAGAATGGGCAGAGGCATCCAGGCAGGGGTTTTCCATCCCTGGGGGGCCCAAAAGGCTTTGTGAGCATGTCCTTAAATGAGTGGTCTTTTTTCACCCTGGCAGCTGCCATCATGCAAAGTTCAAGAAGGTAGGGTGGCCGCCCCAGGTGAAGCGCAGGCCAAGCAACCGTGCTTGGTAAGGGGCACCAGCGACCCGTTTTCAGGAGGGCAAGAAGGGCAAAGTCCCATGGCTACGGTCCAGGCCTCAGGCCCCGTCCAGACCACGGGGCTCAGCAAGGGAGTCTGTCCCACCGTTCCATATTGGCCAGACCCCAGAGGGCTGTGCCGGCATGCCAAGTCGCAGTAGTGGCCCCTTTTATTATTGCTGAGGCCCAGGGCCCAAAGTGGGGGACCATCCCACCTCGCCAGCCGCAACTGCCAATGTCCGGTGGGGGGCTGGCTGTCACCCTGTGCTGCACGATGGTAAGGTCGCCACAGCCTCCCCTCATTCAAAGGTCCACGGGCCCCATGGCATGTAGCAGCTAGCTGTGTGGTCTGCTCGTGTCTAGGGGTGAAGTTGTGGGTGGAGGCCCTTAGGGCCATACTATCTGTGGGTTGCTGTCTTAAAGGGCTGCGATTCGCCCCCTCCAGGGGGTCCGCGCTACCACATACAGGAGTCTGTCCAATATCCAGCATGGGCCCTTAGGCGACTGAGCTCAGCATTATCAGTTCCAGGCATGCATGGCAGGGGAGCACGTAGTCCGTTCTTGGCCCTCCCTCTCTGTACTGCAGCAGGTACTTCCTTTCCCCTACCTCTGGTCCCATAGGCCGCTGTTGACAGGAGCGCAGGGATGAGGTGCCCAGAAACTTCGGGGGGGTCCAGCTGCATCCCAGCAGGCCCCCTACTGATATTGGGTTGCCGAGTGCCCCACCGGGTCAGGCAGCAGGGGAGGCAGACGAGACCCAGGATCCTGAGTCGCCCTGTCTGTCCGGCGCAGAGCAGACCCTCCCACGGCCTCAGGCCACTGCACCCTCCGTGTTGGATGCAGGACTAGACCTCTGCTAGACCAGACTGTGGCCTAAGAGGACCCACCAAGGAAGCACTGGAGGTGGGCCGGCCAGCACCAGTGAGGCACCAGCAGGACCTGCAGAGGGCAGGCACCCGGAGGTGGGCCACATCGATGGGACGATGGGGTTTCGCCAGTGGCTGTAGAGGTAGTAGGGACGAAGCGGCGCCTCTTACTTGTGCGCTATCTTGACCACATGCCCCATGAAAATGGCTTTAAAGAGGCTTTGGGCTACAGTGACTGTAAGCACAAGTCAATTGGAGGAAGCCAGTGACAGGCACATTATAAACATATTTCTGTGAAACCTTTTGGTAATTGATCTGCTCCCACTATTTAACTAGGCGTATCTGTCTTGTGCACATGGAGAACAGGCATTCGTGTTTGGGGAAGTTTTACTTGGATCTGTCGTTCTGTGAGTTCTTTTGGTTCTTTTAACAGCCTCTGTAGTTTGACAAGAGAACAACCATCCTGATATACAAACCTGCAACCTTATCTTTTGTGCCAAAGTCGTCTTTGTGTCAGTGTGTACCATTCCCCAAGGCCTGACCTCATTACTCACTAATCGTTTTTCCGTTCCATAAAAAAGGTACCCATGAATGTGGGTAAAGCTTTTAGAACCATTTTGAAGTGCCCACTTGGATGTCTTATCTCATGGTCTCAAATTGAAATCAAATATGGTAGATTCTGAAGCCTGCCATACAATATTCACAACACTTATCATAGCCTCACTGGAAGATTTGGATGGCCAGCTGTCCTCAAAGAAAGTAGGTAAGGGTGGATGCTCATCAAACTCACCTTTTGTATGCAGGTGGAGGCTAAGCACTTGGAGTAAAAATGTCATGCTTCTCGAAGATTCCAACAAAATCTCCAAAACAAAGATGTTCTGATTGCAGGCACCTTTATTGTTGAAAACATTATCAAGGCTTGTAATCTATCAGGTGAGTTATTACAGGTATTAAATTGTTAAATGGTACAAATGTACTTTTGGATTTCATTTTGTAGTTCAAAATATTTCCTTCACTTTTACTAAATACAGAGACAAACAGAAAATAAAAGCAAAACATTTTGTTCATCAAGATTACCATGTTACATTTCAAATAAGAATGCTGCAAATCACAAAATGCTAATTTTTAATACAAGTACTAAAGTAATTATGCATTCATTGTGAAACATATGGCTACTTAAACCTTATTATGTATCGAATGTACAGTTGAGAACATGACAACAAGTAGCAATATATTTGTCAAGAGTTTTCCAGATTAAAGTTTTGACCAAAGGTGTCTTATTGTTCCTATTAAAAGATAGTTATGTAACATTTCTCATACATATTAAACATTCCCACCAAGCATAGCAAATAAAACATTGGCAGACTTCTAATTCATAGTAATAGATTTGACAGTGGAAGAAATTTAAAGATCAAATATTTCAATATCAATATGGAGTAACGGAGGTAAAAAAAAATTATTTACACACAATAAATTCATAAAAAAGAGAAAAAAATCAGCCCAATATTTAAAGATAATTTGACAATCAAGTAACATGTCCTTCAAAGTACTTGGTTCTTATTGCGATGCCTGTAATTTTGTGTATAGAACAGAAAAGTTAAATATCAGATTATTGCGGATGTGGGATAGAACAATTGTAAGCATTAAGAACCTAGGGCCAGATGTAGCAAGGGTTTTACACGTCGCAAACAGTGATTTTTGCTGTTTGCGACGCACAAAACCCACATCGGGATGCCCTATTCCCATTTTGCGAGTCAGTAACCTGGTTACCAACTCGCAAAACGGGACTGCGAGTCGCAAATAGGAAGGGGTGTTCCCCTTCCTATTTGCGAGTCGCAGCGCGATGCAGGATTGCTTTGTGACCGCGAGCATGGTCTCGAAGCAATCGCACTTACCACCAGTGTCACACTGGTGGTAACCCATTTGCAAAAGGGAAGGGGTCCCCATGTGAATGGCATTGAAAACATTTTTTCAGAGCAGGCAGTGGTCCTATGGACCACTGCCTGCTCTGAAAAAATGAAAGTGACACGTTTAATTTTTTCATTTTGTAATGCATCTCATTTTCCTTTAAGGAAAACGGGCTGCATTACAAAAAAAAAACTTTATTTAAAAGCAGTCACAGACATGGTGGTCTGCTGTCTCCATCCCTGTAAGTGCTGAGAGTTGAAAGGGGGTCGCAAATTGCGACCCACCTCATTAATATTAATGAGGTGGGCCTTTGCGACCCCCTTGCGACTCACAGATGGTGTCAGGGGCACCATCCTGCATCCTGCATTGCGACTCGCAAACTGGATTGCGGTCGCATGCAGGATTTTCCTACATCTGGCCCCTAATTACATAATATAACATAACTATGATATTAAGAGGAGAAAATACAGAACATACTTAGTAGAACAATAAAAGAGAAAAACATCTTACATTGAAAAATATCTGAAATCCAGAATATTCCAGTATTAATCCAACTCTCCTAACATGATACTGGTGAATTCAGTTTAACCTTTGGATTATGCCACAAGGATACTTTCTCAGAAGATATAATGTTGTTTCCAATATTTTATCAAGATTGGATAATGCAATTCTGGTTATATTTAATATTGGAGAATACATTTGTAATATTCATAAAGAGGATTTCTGGTAAAGGAAAGGGAGAAACAATATTTTTCTCAACTAAAACTCACTTGTGTGTTATGTAGGATTCCAAGTTTGAGAACCAATATACACTTTGAGCAGCTAGAAAATCACCCCCTCTAATCTAGAAGGTTGACCTATCTTATACGTAATCCTGTGACTTACTACTCTAAATAAACTCAGTAAAATGATTTTTTAGGTTTTTAAATAAAGTTAATGGAAAGTATAGGATGTTTGATGCTATGTGTGCCATTAATAATACATATGATACTTGTTGATTACCATTTTAATAGCCTAAATTATCCACCACCACAATAGGTTCAATGAAGATCTTTTGTTTCATTTTTCTGAAACTTTGGATATTAGTTTCTTACAATGTAGGTCAACTGTACAGTTTATTATATTCAGAAAATAAATACTGAGACATTTGAGACCAGCTATGGTACAGAGAATATCAGTGCCATGTAAAATATCTGCAGTACAGAGTACATTTAAAGGGAAAAGTGGTTTTATTAATATTCAACAAATAACCTGATACTAATCCATAATTATTAGTGAGATCTAATATAACCAGTATAATATATTTAGGATCATTAATATACAGTAGTGCATCATATACATAAGCAGACATTTTAAAAACTGTGTTATTAACAGTGATACATTTCTATTTATTGAGTTCCAAGAATATGTACTAATGGTTTAATGGCTAACAAAAATAACAAAGTGGATCAAGGGCATTCTTGTTTAGTACTTGTAAATAGTTGAAAGAATGAGGAATTAACACCAATGGTTTGACCATCATAGAGCCAAACCAAAATTCCTGCATAGTTCGCATTAGGAATTATCCTTATAAAATGCTTTCTCAGCATCTAGAGCCAGTACATCCACAGGGTGTTGAAAGCTATTTAGAGAATTAAGAGTGTGATAATGTAATCTAGTATTTTGTGATGATAGTCTACTTTTCATGAAGTCCATTTGATCTGGGTGAATAATGTGATTTAACTTTGGAGAAAGTTTAGATGCCAAAAGTTAAGTATACATTTTGCAACCTTGATTAATAAGAGAAATGGGATAGTAACTGGAGATTAATGCATGGTTTTTATCTGATTTAGGGAGATGGATATTTGTTGCTTCTTTAAAACATTCCAACAGAAGCACAATCAGAAAGAAATCTGAAATAAGGATAAAAGGATAGGGACCACTTGAGTAGTAATCATTTTATAAAATGTGGATACCATCAGGGCAATGAGCTATTTAAAAGTTTAAGGACTTCATTGCACTGCCAACTGCTTCAATTGGATATTTGATGAAGCAATAACAAATATTCTCAGTTTTTGACGATTTGTAGTTCCAATGTGTTTAATTTAGAAATAGAATTGAATAATAATTGAGTATGTTGTTCTCATGTGCCTTTGTAGAGATATAAACCACTCTAGTATAGGCTTTAAAAGCATCCCAATAAATAATCTTAGAAGTATCTTAAGAATTGTTGTTATGGAAATAATCAGAAATGGCAGATAATATTTTGTGTTTATTTGTATCTGAGAGAACAGTCAGAATTAATTCTCCATCTAGGTGAATGTCCACGAATATCCCTTAAGGTTAAAGAAAATGAAGTAACTGTGTAATCTGAAATACTTAAGGGATACACTTTTGGCTCTGAAATCATGTGGTATAAATTTATAGAAGAAAGTAAAAAAGTAATATGTGAACATGCAGAATGTGCATTGGAGAAGAAAGTGAAGAGTTTACTAGTGGCGTATTTAAGTCTACCATGATCAGTTAATTTAGCACTATCTAAAAATGTATTAAGAAAATCACCGACCTGTGGGTGTGCAACAGGCTACTGGGTGGCTGCCTGGTAGAGAGGCAGCATGTTCCTGAGCAGCGCACTGGAACTTCCCCCTCAAGTGAGTGGAGAAACTGAGATTAGGGGGTAAAAGCACTATGGGACTGTGGTGCTTAAACACTCCCGGGAAGCCCTAAGTGGCCTAGGCCTGATCGGCAGCTGCAGGTCATCTGGTGCGGCTGGAAAATATGGGACTTAGGACTATTCTGAGAAACTCAATGGGGACCCTCTGGTGTGATGTATGATACACCAGTAGACTCTCCCCAGCGGCTCCTGTGAGGAATGGTGGGGTGAAGAAACAGGCTGTGAATCGCTCGCTCCCCCATTTATCTAGGCCTGGGCCTTGAGTGAGCAGTGTGTGGGAGCGTGGGACAGCCCCGTGGCTCCCTGGCTGATGGGGAAGGAGAAGCCCCAGTGATCTGATTTCACCAAGCTCCGTAAAGAGACTCTGAGGCGAAGGCGGCAGAGTGATGCTGCAGAATGGTCATCTACCTACACAGAGTTCGAATAGAGCAGTGTGTAGCGGAGAAGGAAACCTTGGGTGGGGGGCACACCTAACAAGAGAGGACTCCCCTGGAGTGATTTGTGCAACAAAGCCACTGGAGGCTCCATGCTGATGATCGATAAATGGAAGAATGCTTCCAAATCCTCTCCCCACCCTCTGAAGATTAATGCAGCAATGAAAGCCCCTCAGTGGGGGACAACTGTGTCTTAGAAATGACCAAAGTGGCATTAGAGAGGAGACGCCTTGCTATCCTGCTCCCTGACTCTCCCCCAACATTGCTGTGCATAGACGGCCAACTCTGGATTACTGGTGTCGGAGATTGCCCATTCCCTAGTATAGTGCTACACTGGATAAAGAGTGGACTGGTGTGCCTGCATTGATTCTTCATTCCCAGCTTGCTTGAAGCAGGGAGATCCTGCTGGAATATCTGGAACATACCAGACATGCAGGAGCAGTGGTTTGGAATCGGGGTATTAAGCTTGTACAAGCAAACACTTTAGACAAGTACACACAACCAATGGCTGTCCATAATGAGGTGACACAAACAGCGGAAGGCAAAGAATCATCTCGGAGGCTGAGACCGAGGACGATCCCTCACTTCGAGAAATCATGACAGCCATACAAGAACTCAAAGGAACACCTGAGCCGAAACTGGATGCCATTAAAGTTGATGTCAACCTGCTGTAAGCAGACCTTCGGAAAATCACTGAAAAAGTTAGGCGGACATAATCATAAATAAATGGACTAAATTCCACTACAAAGCCCTTGGAAGAGCAGGTCTGCACCCTGACAAAGCAGAAAGCAATTATGTCAGCTAGACCTGAGGATCAGGAGGGGAAATCATGGCGCAACAATATCCAAGTGGTAGGGGTCCCTGAAGGGGTGGAGGGGTGAGTGTTAATTTCTTACCGGAAGGCCTTATCCTAAACATACTCCTCCACAAACGACTGTCCAATTTCTCCATCAAGCGGGCTCATAGAAAGCCTCCCCCTCATCACATCTGGGCACCAAGCCATGAACCATAATCGCCAGGATCTTCAACAATAGAGACCGGAATACAAACCTCCAAGCGGTATGGTGATCTCTGCCACAAGAACACTCTTACTCGCATTTGTCCAGACTTCCCTCTCCAGGTGCAGAGACAAAGGCACAACTTTGAGGAAGTTAATAAAAAAGCCCTGAGGACTAGAGAGATACCCGGCCCGGCTGAGAGTGGTGGAGGAGGGCAAGAAGTGGCACTTCACTTCCCCAGAGGAGGCATGTGACTGCCTCAAAGGATGGCGAGTAGTTGGACAGAAATACGCTAAGGAACAGGGAGCTCTGCACTCTAGAAGGACTCCTGAGAGGCAGAGGTCAGCCTCTCCGAGGGACAGCAGACCTAAGACTTGCCCAAAGGCTCGTAAGAGACTAGTCCCTATGCCTGATATGTATGAGTGGTGCGTGTGGCATGCTACAGAGTCACAGTAAATTACCTGTTACTGGGAGGCCAGGCTTATGATCCGGGTGCTCAAATAAGATCGAGGAGGGTGGACGACAAGAACTGCCCAAACAGAGCATTGGACTGTTTTTGCGGTCTTATAATTCTGCAATTTGGGATGCTATGCTTTAACTGAATATTCTGATCCTTAACAGTTACAGCCTACCACGTTAATAAATGTTATTACTGGGGCCAAAGGCACTCTTGAAGTTAAAGTGGGAAGTGGTTCTGAACGCACATTGCAGGGCAGCAGGGAGGGGGCAGTTTCAGGGGTTGAGTCAACTGTTCATATTTACATGTTATGTTGGCTCATCTACAGTGTTAAGCATTGCAGAGGTGACAGAAAAAAAATAAGAGACTACCCCTCAGGAGACGATCAGGACACATGTAGATAGCCACCCATCCTAAATTATGGTTGTGTAAGGGTTTGCCATGGTTGCAACATTGTCACAACAGGCACCGGTAGGACTTAATATTTGGTCATGGAACGTCAATGGTTTAGGCGGATGATAAAATGTGACTAGTGCTTCAACACTTGCGTCAACATGCTCCTGATCTGGTATTAATACAGAAAAAACACATCTCTAGAGAAACCATTACAAGGCCATTAATAAATTTGGAAACAGTTAGGAGCACACTGCCTCACACTCCAGCATGCAGTTTGCCCTATTGCATTATGGTACATGCAATACAAATTTGTGCTTACTTTATCTTTAGGTTGTAGTTTTTCACCTTAGTGGGTGCAGCTACTGCTGTATATCTCTAAACACGTGTTTCTGGGTTTAGCCCTTCATCAGTGGAGAGCAACAGGCTTTTTCTCTCAGGTTGTTTGAAATGCTTCCATAATCATCTCAGGTCTCAGTACCACTCACTGGCACACGTGCATCAACCAAAACTTGTCAGCTTGCTGGCTCAGGGGAACCTTTTTAAACAGGAAACAGTTGGGGGCACACTGCCTCACTCTCCAGCATGCAGTTTGCCCCATTGCATTATGGTAAATGCAGTACAAATTTGTGCTTACTTTATCTGTAGTCTGTAGTTTTTCACTTCAGTTGGTGCAGCTAGTGCTGTATATCTCTAAACAAGTGTTTCTGGGTTTAGCCCTTCATCAGTAGAGAGCAGCAGGCTTTTTGTCTGGGGTTGCTGGAATTGCTGCCAAAATCCTCTCAGGTCTCAGTACCACTCACTGGCACACAGGTGCATCAACCAAAGCTCATCAGCTTGCTGGCTCAAGGGAGCCTTTTTAAACAGGAAACAGCTGGGAGCACACTGCCTCACTCTCCAGCATGCAGTTTGCCCCATTACATTATGGTAAATGCAGTACAAATTTGTGCTTACTTCATCTGTAGTTTTTCACCTCAGTGGGTGCAGCTCGTACTGTATATCTCTAGACAAGTGTTTCTGGGTTTATCCCTTTTTCAGTAGAGAGCAATAAGCTTTTTTTCTCAGGTTGCTGGAAATGCTGCCAAAATCCTCTCGGGTCCCAGTACCACTCACTGGCTCACAGGTGCATCAACCAAAGCTCATCAGCTTGCTGGCTCAAGGGAACCTTTTTAAATAGGATACAGTTGGGGGCACACTGCCTCACACTCCAGCATGTAGTTTGCTCGATTGCATTATGGTAAATGCAGTACAAAATTGTGCTTACTTCATCTGTAGTATGTAGTTTTTTACGTTAGTGGGTGCAGCTAGTGCTATATATCTCTGGACACAGGTTTCTGGGTTTAGCCCTTTATATGTGGAGAGCAACAGGCTTTTGTTTGTGGTTGTTAGAAATGCTGCCAAAATCCTCTCAGGTCTCAGTACCACTCACTGGCACACAGGTGCATCAGCCAAAGCTCTTCAGCTTGCTGGCTCAAGGGAGCCTTTTTAAACAGGAAATAGTTGGGAGCACACTTCCTCACACTCCAGCATGCAGGTTGTCCCATTGCATTATGATAAATGTAGTACAAATTTGTGCTTACTTCATCTGTAGTCTGTAGTTTTTCATCTTAGTGGGCGCAGTTAGCCCTTAATAGATTTGGCTATAATCTCCTGGCCCATGCAGTGTATACAACAGACTCATGGGGGATTTGGCATTCTGGTCAAAAAGGCAGACCCATTTACATGGAATGACTGTGCCACATCATGGCAATAATGGGCACATGGGAAGGACTTACACGTAATATTAGTTCACTCTATGTACCACCCAAACTACTGCCAAGACACTTCCGGATGTAGGTGCCTTAATCCTGGAATACCCAAACTGGATACTTATACTGGAAGGTAACATGAATGCAGTGTTGGATCCCAGGATGGATAGGATAAGTACAGCAGCCCCTCAGATGACAGCAGGTCCATTACAGGCCTTCCTAGGCTCAATGGGCCTCATAGAGTTATGGAAAAGAAATAAAGTAAATATACATACGTTTCATCTATGCATGGTAGATTTTCATGCTTGGACTACATACTTACACAACACACAAATGTGAACTATTGCCAAGCGGCAATCCTTCATGCAAGAGGCATTTCTGATCACTCTCTGGTGGGGGTCATGCTGTTCAGACCATCACATGACAGGACGCTGCTCCCCAGGATAGACACATGGTACATTCGAGATGGGGTATTAAGGAGAAGCTAAGACAGGGGACGGACTCCTACTTTGATGAAAATCAAGGAACGGTAGACTCAGCCTGCAAGGGAGGCATACAAGACAATGGTGCGGGGGCAGGCCCAGGCCTTGAACAAGAAAAAAAAACTGGAATGTGAAGCCATACAGCGAGACGTTGCCAGCATTGTAGGCAAAGGTGTCAGTAGATGCCACGGCCAGCAACTTTCACCAGCTGCACCTCTGACAGCAGGACCTACGTGCACTGGCAGAAAATAGGGCAAGGAAACATGCACTGGTGACACAATGCCACCTTTATGATGTAGGAGACAGAGCCAGCAAACTGACAGCCTGGCTGGAGAAGAGAGATAGGGACTGTTCATGGGTATTAGCAGTAGAAGATGCAACTGGGGACCTGCAGACAACCAGCGCTGTCATAGCCAAAGCCTTTGCTGCCTACAATTAGTTGTTATATACTCCCGTAATGAAAATGACAGACGATGACTGTGAGGATTTTCTAAAAGATACTATCCTACAAAAATGTATAGGGAGGAATGGGAGCCTTTAGAGTCACCCATGATGGCTGAACAGCTTGTATTGTCTATCCCTGGAATACAATTGGGTTAGGCGTTGGGCTCAATGGTTTGCCCATTGAGCTATGCAAAGGGGTAGCAGACAGAGCAGCCAAGCTAATGCTGGACATGTTCCAGACAGCGCATGCAGATGGCTGCTTTCCAGTAGACCAGTGGACTGTCACCATTGTGGTCATTCACAAAAAGAGTAAGCCCCCAACGGGCTGTGGGTCGTATAGACCCATCTCCCTACTCAATGTAAAAGCCAAGGACCTGGCAAAGGTCCTTGCAACTGGACTATGCAAGAATAAAGCCTCACTCATACACGCAAACCAGTCTGGTCTTGTGCCACATCAAAGCCCCTGCCTTAACTTGCAACTACTATGTGGAGTGCAACATGTGACACATTTGCCCCGGACAGAGTGAGCAGTGATGATGGCCCTAGATGCCAAAATGGCATTTGACAGTATTGCATGGAATTATATCTTTGCCACACTCGTGAGACTAGGCTTTGGACCTAAGTTTTGTGGGTGGGCCAGGCTCCTCTATTGGTGCCCTCTAGCTAGGGTGAGGGTTGATGGAGGGGTCACTCACATATTTGCCCTTCAGAGGGGCACCTGGCAAGATTTCCCCCTACCTCCATGCTAGTTGTGCTGGTGCTGGAGCCACCTGCAGCCTAGATTCACCAAAACCAATTGATACAGGAAGTGTGGACAGATGGAGGATGGGAGGTGCACATCTCCCTTGATGCAGATGATATCCTGTTACATGTCACCCAGCCCTACCTTTCCATTAATAGGATACTTCAGATCTTCAATATCTTTGGGAGCCACTCAGGCTACTGAATTAACTGGAATAAATCGATGGTCTTTCCCTTATCAGATGACATCCCAAACCTCTCAGCTGACTGGATGCAGCATTGGTACTAGAGGGCCTACATTATCTGGGGATATTTGTCACCCAGAACCCAGCAGGATTTTTTGCATAGAAATCTGTTCCTGCAACTAGACAGGCTCTGACAAGAGGTGGCCCATTTGAGTACCCTACCATTGTCCCTTATGGACAGAGCAGCATTATATAAAATGATGACCCTCCCGCACTTCCTCTATGTCCACCAAATAAGCCATACCAGATTACCCATGAGTTATTTAAGAAAATTGCCCATGAAGTCCTCTTACTGCTCTGGAATGGAGGTACCATGCATATTGCGCTGAATAAACTTCAGAGTGAGGTGCATGATGATGGTCTTGCAGTGCGGGATCACCTGAGGTATTATGGGGTGACACAGCTACTAGTGGTTAACGACTGGGTCTTCTCAGACCTTCAGGACGGGCAGGTCATGGGTCACAAAGGGCACAAAACAATCCTATACCTTAGGAAACAGATACGCACCTGTTAGACCTGGCATCTTTTGGCATGTTTCCCCTGTCTTTTTGCCTTCTGACCTCCTGTTTTTGTAGTATGTGGGACTCTGTTTTTGATGGTTTATTGTCTCTGTGCAATTTACCACTGCTGATCAGTGCTAAATTGCAAGTGCTCCCTATGGAAAATGTATTGGTGATTAGTTTATCTATGGTTGGCACATTTGATTTACTCATAAGTCTCTAGTAAAGTGCACTATGCGTGCCCAGGGCCTGTAACTCAGATGCTACTCGTGGGCCTGCAGCACTGATTGTTCACCCCACATGAATAGCCCTGAGAACATGTCTCAGACCTGCACTGCAGTGTCTGTATGTGCAGTTCTAAACTGCCAATACGACCTGGCAAGTGTACCCACTTTCTAGGCCCAAATCTTCCCTCTTTGTGAGGCACCCTTAAGGTAGACCTCATGTAGCCCCATGGGAAGGGTGCAGTGTATGTTAAAGGTAGGACATACACTGATGTGTTTTACATGTCCTGACAGTGAAATACTGCCAAATTCGGGTTTCACAGTTTCAAGGCCTATCTCTCTCATAGGTTAACATGGAGACTGCCTTTCAATATATTTTAAGTGCAGTTTCCTATTGGGAGCAGATAGAGTTTGGGGTCTCTGAGCTCACAATTTAATAATATATATTTTGGTAAAGTTGTTTTTTAGATTGTCAGTTTGAAAATGCCACTTTTAGAAAATGGGCATTTTCTTACTTAACCATTCCGTGCCTCTGCCTGCTTGTGTATTTCACGTCTGAGTCAGACTGACAGTTGGACTGATGTGAACTCCCTCTAGGCAGTGACACAAAGGGAGCTGGGGTGTAGTCTGCATATCCTGATGAGTCTCCTGGGCTACAGTGGGGAGGGAGGAGCTGACACTTACATCTGAAAGGGCTGTGCCTGTTCTCACACAATGCAGACTCTGACCCCCTGGAGGTTGTCTGGGGCCAGGCCTGGGCAAGGCAGGATCTTGTGAACAACAGAGACTTTCCTTTGATGTTTGCCTACTTCAAAGGCAGAAAGGGGTATAATTAGTGGACCCAAAACCCCAGACTTTTAGAACACTTCTGGATCAAGAGAAACCTCTGCCAAGGGGAGGAGCTGGAGGAGGAGTACTGCCCCTTTGCTGTGTGCGCTTTGGTGGGTTGGCCTGCAGTTGCTGCTTCTGCCTTCAAAAGGGCAAAGACTGGAGTTTGCTGTGTATTCTGCTTGTGAAGTTTCTCCAAGGGCTTTGATTAGAGCTTGCCTCTTGTTGGAAGTCTCAGGGATATCAAAGACTTCAGCTTTATCTGACTACAGCACTGGGAACTGTGTGTTTTGTGCTGCAACAGAAGAAAAACCACTGTGATGCCATCAATGACGCTGCTGCCTGCATCGTGACCTGAGGATGCCACATGGAGCCATGCCCCAAGTCGCACCGCAATCCTGGTCTCACTGACGCCGCCACCTGATGCCATCACCGAGCTGCTTCTTACACCATGGCCTCCGTACTCCGCATTGCCTTGCTCACACCGCAGCCTTGGCATCCCTGACAATGACGCTCCACGCTGCCACCGACGCCGCTGCCGGCACCGTGGCCTGAGGACACTGCTCATGAAGTACATGACGCACTGTCCCGTCCCGCACTGCAGCCCCAGTACTCCGGCGCCAGCGCCATCGACTTCAGTGTCATCAACAGACGCCCCTGTCTGCACCACGACCCGTAGGTGCTGCACGGAGCACGCCCCAGGCCACACCGTCGCCTTGGGCCTACCGACGACAGTGCTTCAGCAACGACGACGCCACTGCCTGTACAGTGCTGTGGAGATACCACACATTGCACCGCCCTGCTTCACATTCACACTGAAGCCCTGGTCTCACAGATGCTGCAGGACGCCATCACCGAGCCGCTGCCTGCACGGTGACCTGTGGGTACCGCACATCACACCGTCCCGCTTTGCATTGCGGCCCTAGCGCCATCCATGCCAGCGCTCCTGACTTCGTCATCAGCCAAGAGTTCAAACTGCAATGTGTGTAACTTCAAGAGCCCGATGACCCCCACTCGACCTCTGGAACTGACACCTGTGACACCAGCGACACTGCACTCCGGATCTCATCCCAAGGCTCACAACACCTTACATTTCCAAGGTACTGTTTGTGGGTTTTTACAACACTGATGCTGGCCCGCGATGCTGCGGCCGGCCTGAACTGTTCGATTTGTTGTTCATGATGCAGTGATAGCCCCAGACGGAGCTATCAACTTCAAGGAACTGTATTTTCAAGTTAATTCTTGCGAAATTCATATTTTTATCACTGTATGCTGGATTCTTTTAGTTTTGGTCTTGTTTTACACAGATAAATATTGGCTATGTTTCTAAAACTGGTGTGGTGTCCTTTTGTAGTGTTTTCACTGTATTACTGTGTGTTATGTGTTTAGGAAAGTACCATCTTGCCTGGCATGTTACCCCCATATCTCACTGTATATATGTTGTTTTAGTGCATGTGTCACTGGGACCCTGCCAGCCAGGGCCCCAGTGCTCATAAGTGTGCCCTGTATGTGTTCCCTGTGTGATGACTAACTGTCTCACTGAGGCTCTGCTAACCAGAACCTCAGTGTTTATGCTCTCTCTGCTTTCCAAATTGTCACTAACAGGCTAGTGACCAATTTCACCAATTCACATTGGCATACTGGAACACCCTTATAATTCCCTAGTACATGGTACTGAGGTACCCAGGGTATTGGGGTTCCAGGAGATCCCTATGGGCTGCAGCATTTATTTTGCCACCCATAGGGAGCTCTGACAATTCTTACACAGGCCTGCCACTGCAGCCTGAGTGAAATAACGTCCACGTTATTTCACGGCCATTTACCACTGCACTTAAGTAACTTATAAGTCACTTTTAGCACCCAACCTTCACCAGGTGAAGGTTAGACATATGTTACTTAGTGGGTGGGCACCCTGGCACTAGCCAAGGTGCCCCCACATCATTCAGGGCAAATTCCCCGGACTTCGTGAGTGCGGGGACACCATCACACGCGTGCACTGTACATAGGTCACTACCTATGTACAGCGTCACAATGGTAACTCCGAACATGGCCATGTAACATGTCTACGATCATGGAATTGTCACCCCAATGCCATTCTGGCATTGGGGAGACAATTCCATGATCCCCCGAGTCTCTAGCACAGACCCGGGTACTGCCAAACTGCCTTTCCCGGGGTTTCACTGCAGCTGCTGCTGCCAATCCCTCAGACAGGTTTCTGCCCTCCTGGGGTCCAGCCAGGCTTGGCCCAGGAAGGCAGAACAAAGGACTTCCTCAGAGAGAGGGTGTTACACCCTCTCCCTTTGGAAAAAGGTGTCAGGGCTGGGGAGGAGTAGCCTCCCCCAGCCTCTGGAAATGCTTTGATGGGCACAGATGGTGCCCATCTCTGCATAAGCCAGTCTACACCGGTTCAGGGATCCCCCAGCCCTGCTCTGGCGTGAAACTGGACAAAGGAAAGGGGAGTGACCACTCCCCTGACCTGCACCTCCGAGGGGAGGTGCCCAGAGCTCCTCCAGTGTGCTCCAGACCTCTGCCATCTTGGAAACAGAGGTGCTGCTGGCACACTGGACTGTTCTGAGTGGCCAGTGCCAGCAGGTGACGTCAGAGACTCCTTCTGATAGGCTCTTACCTGTGTTGCTAGCCTACCCTCCTTCCTAGGTAGCCAAACCTCCTTTCCTGGCTATTTAGGGTCTCTGCTTTGGGGAATTCTTTAGATAACGAATGCAAGAGCTCATCAGAGTTCCTCTGCATCTCTCTCTTCACCTTCTGCCAAAGGATCGACCGCTGACTGCTCAGGACACCTGCAAAACCGCAACAAAGTAGCCAACGACGACTACTGCAACCTTGTATCGCTTCTCCTGCCGCTTTCTCGCCTGTTTCCTGGTGGTGCATGCTCTGGGGGTAGCCTGCCTCCTTCTTGCACCGGGAGCTCTGAAGAAATCTCCAGTGGGACGATGGAATCCGCCTCCTCTGTCTCCTCATCCAAGTAGCGAAATCCTGGTCCCTCCTGGGCCACAGCAGCATCCAAAAACCCTAACCGCGACCCTTGCAGCTAGCAAGGCTTGTTTGCGGTCTTTCTGCGTGGGAACACTTCTGCAAGCTTCTTCATGACGTGGGACATCCATCCTCCAAAGGGGAAGTTTCTAGCCCTCTTCGTTCTTGCAGAATCCACCGCTTCTACCATCCGGTGGCAGCTTCTTTGCACCCTCAGCTGGCATTTCCTGGGCATCTGCCCACTCTCGACTTTGTCGCGACTCTTGGACTTGGTCCCCTTGTTCCACAGGTACTCTCGTCTGGAAATTCACTTTGGTTGCTTTGCTGGTGTTGGTCTTCCTTGCAGAATTCCCCTATCACGACTTCTGTGTTCTCTGGGGAATATAGGTGCACTTTACACCTACTTTTCAGGGTCTTGGGGTGGGCTATTTTTCTAACCCTCACTGTTTTCTTACAGTCCCACTGACCCTCTACAAGCTCACATAGGTTTGGGGTCCATTCGTGGTTCGCATTCCACTTTTGGAGTATATGGTTTGTGTTGCCCCTATACCTATGTGCTCCTATTGCAATCTACTGTAACTTTACATTGCTTGCATTACTTACTTTTGCTATTACTGCATATTTCTGGTATTGCGTACATATATCTTGTGTATATTTGGCATCCTCATACTGAGGGTACTCACTGAGATACTTTTGGCATATTGTCATAAAAATAAAGTACCTTTATATTTAGTATATCTGTGTATTGTGTTTTCTTATGATATTGTGCATATGACACCAGTGGTATAGTAGGAGCTTTGCATGTCTCCTAGCTCAGCCTAAGCTGCTCTGCTATAGCTACCTTCTATCAGCCTAAGCTGCTAGAAACACCTCTTCTACACTAATAAGGGATAACTGGACCTGGTACAGAGAGTAAGTACCCCTTGGTATCCACTACAAGCCAGGTCAGCCTCCTCCAATGTGCAAATGCTTTCCACATTGCTTCTGAGAGAAGCCTGACTGCTTGTGCCAAGCTACCAAGGGGATGAGCAGGAGTTATCTGAGCTGGTTATCTCACTTATCCTGACTAGAATGGGGGCCCCTACTTGGACAGGGTGCAAACTGACTGCCAACTAGAGACCCCATTTCCAACAGCACTCTTCTGACACATACTCGGACAGTAGTTAGGGTATGGAGGGTGGCCACAGATTACTTAGTCTGGAAAATTAAACTGTCCAATATGACTCCGTTGTGGGACAGTGACATACTACATGAGGTGGGTGACTTAACAGGTTTCTCGAGGTGGGAGAAAATTGGCATAGAGCACCTGGGAGATATATGGCAAGGTTCTCCGTCAAGAATTTGAAATGGCTGAGTCAGAGAAGTATATGTACCTTCAACGGAGACATGCCTTTCTTCATCATATAGTAGAAGGGGAGCAAGTTCCTGAAGTGGCCCCACTTGAGGACTACCATCTGACAGAGCCCATACCCACAAAATGTATTTTGGTAGTCTATAGAAAGCTGGTTAACAACTCCCCTGATCTGTTGGTGGCACTGAGAGAGGCCTGGAGGGGTGATGAGTGGGTGGAGGCACTCCAGAGCCAAAGGGACATTGCTGTATGGGCCCGGTTTCGTCTGGTTCAGCTTAGGATATTACGCATGTCCTACTACTCCAGGACCCTCATTATAAGATAGGCAGAGTGCACTCGTCACTGTGTATCAGGGGGTGCGGCCAGTAGGTTACCTTCTTTCACATCCTATGGGAATGTTCCATAATATTCAGGTATTGGCAGAAGGTTACAGAGAAAATGTCCTGGGTTCTGTCTCAAGAAGTTCCCCTGGATCCTCAATGGCTCCTAGTGATGATATTGGGGGAGAAATCCTGGATTCAATATCAAGGGATCTGGCGGGTGGCAGGGGTGAGCAAACGCAAGGAACTGGGGCATGGTGACTCCCCCTAAAATTGAAGACTGGGAGTCTGACCTTGACTGATGCCAAAGAGCAGAACAGTAGGGGTTGCTCCAAAAAGTGGGATAAACTATAGGGGGCCTGGCATAATGGCTACTGATGGAGGATTAATTGTTCAGAGGAATAGTTTTTTTTTTTTTTAGATGAACCACAATTAAAGAATGTTGTATGTCATGGACTGGGCCGTAATAGAGCCACAACTGATATGTATATTTGCTCCGCCTTCTGGCAGTTGACCCTCATTGCTTTATATAACACTCAACGCTTGGTGTCATTTCCATGTTTAAATTGTACGAACAGCGATGTTTCAATAAAAAGGCTTACATTAAAAAAAACTTTACATGTGTGCAGATAATCCAATTTTCCTTTCTTTTAACTGGGTAGTGTCAACCCTTAACACTTAAGGAGGCAATTTTTAAACTACAGACATTAATCATGTCAATGTTTTGCTCTAATAGTATAGGGAATGTTTGAAACACTATGAGTATATAATAAACCACTGACTAATTAGCCCACATAAAAAGACAAACAAAACATACAAGTCATAGACTGTGAGAGCGCATTTTCTAATCTAAGTCAGGATTCGAAAACGCCAACATCTGGGGTCGATGGGATCTTTGGACCCTTTGAAGAGTGTGGTAAAACCCAACACATTCAATCAAATGACAATCAATACAAAGTCAATTTAAACACCATAACCAATTTGGCCATGGACATAAAACTCCAATCAATGAAAAGTTTAAATTCTTTATTACAGCCACAATGCCAGCATTGTATAAATAGTGCGCAAAACTAGATTATACAATTAAATAAAAACTATAGGCTGACCAAATCTGCAATACAAATTTAATCTACTCATCATCAAAACCATTAAACATTCCAGCAGAATTATACAAACCAGCAATGATAATGTTTGGGCAACAGAAACAGTTTTCAAATCAGTTGAAGGTGACATTGGTCAATACTAAAATTTCAAATGTAGAAAAATAATTTTTTTATGAGGACGGTTATCCAACTCAACATTCCAGTTTAAAAGGATGGTTTATTAGTAACAATCAATAAATCACAGTTTAGGGGATGGTTTAGTATTTAACCAATTAACAGTAGGAGGATGGTTCTTAAAGATCAATTAATCAGCATAAAATAATCATTATTCCCTACTGCTATCAGAGGTTAGGACAACCGTGTGGGAACAGACTAACACAAATGGGCAAAAGCAAAAATAAAAAGGAAGACAAAAATAATTTGGAAAATCATCTATCTTGGGTTACATTAGGCTAATTACTAAAATAAAAAGAAAGAGGTGTCAGGATGCTAGCCTATTCAAAATAAGGCAAGAGAAAAATAGCATTGTAATTTTATACCTCCCCCAGCAACAGCAAGTGAATCAGAAACCACAACATATTAAGTCAGATCCAGCAGAATACATCAGGAACATCATCAGGAAATGCAGAACACAAGCTGCACATCAGGAACAGGCATGGGGAAATTAACAGTTTAATTCAAGGGGCAATTTAAAGATGCACACAGGACTTAACAACAGAAGAATCAAGTGGGAATGTAATATCAGATGAGTCCAAAGAACATGACAGCATGGGAGCCGAAGAAGAACTGACTGCATGAGAGGCAAGAAGGGAACTAACTAAAAGTATCAAAAGTCTCTCCCTAGCGAGAAATGTCAATTGTAATTCGATTGGTCCATTGAGTAGAACCATATCTCATAAAATGACCAATCTTCAATAAAATGTAGAATGCCAATTAGGTTTGCAACATCTCCAAATGTTCTCAGGGTAGGGTTGAAGTCATCTTTCCTTCCATGTGACACCGGCAGTAGTTAGCAACATTTATTGATACAATCCAAAATCTTCTCATGTGTCACAACATTTTCCTTATTTCACATGGGAGCTAACAGTTAAGCAATAGTACTACTTTATTTTGCAGTCCTCATGTACTAATATTGCAACAGTTCAAGGTTGTTACTGAATAATTTTACACACGAAACTATAGAACCCTTCATTAAACATGTGAAATATAAACGCCCCTTCTCTTTTGGGTTCTTATTTGGTGCTTCTGCTTACTCCCTTTCATCATTGCACCTGACCTCCTTTGTAGAAAAGCCCTGTAGGCAATCTTCCAACCCTCCACAAAACAATGGCTCTGTCTCAATCTGGTGGTGTTGTATGCCCACTTCCACTTGTTTTTCCACCACATGCCCCCAGTTGATTTTCTAGGCATTCTCCAGAGATAACCTCAATACTCATTGAGGGTTAAAGGGCTGAGCGCCGGCCTGCCGTGGCTTGTGGCTTGATTAACCGGTAAACAAGTAAAACTGGTAAGCTTCACCTCATGCACAAATGGAGGGAAGGAGCAATAAGCTGTGAAACAAGCTAAGAAAGTGGAACATCCCGGACCCCCCCTGCATGCAATTATTTCTCTAGAGAGCAAAGCTTGGGTAAGGATCAAACTGGCTGGAGAAACAATCTAGAGGACATGCTACACTGACTGGGGTCTAAAACAGCTCTGTGTTCTAGCCCAACACCTTTTAATTTATATATGGCTGATTAAGGCAACAGACTTCAAACCGCAAACCTAGCTACCCCTAAAATTGGGCCAAACAAAGTGGTAATATGGGATCATGCCACAATAGGACTACGGGACCCTTATAATGAAAGCAGCAACCTGGTAGGCAACACAAACAAGACCAAAATTGTGGTTTTTGGACACTACGCAAAAACACTTTACTTAGATGGAGATTGGGTGCTCAGACTATCACCACGGTAAGAATGTATAATTATCTTGGGTCATGGCTCAGTGATACTGGGAAGGCATCGTTACACCAACAAAGAATGAAGTCTTAAGTTCAATCAACCATCTATGCATTATGCAAACTTTACCGGGGGCTGTGCAGCCCAACCAAGGCGCCAATTAGGAGGGTCATGTCAAAAGGGGTACAGACATGCTAAGATGAAGTTTCAGCATTGTTCTCCAGCAACTCCCTGTCAAAGCTGGCCAAATTTGGGAAATATATGGCAGAGGCACACTCCTGGTTGAGTGAATTAAAAGGACCCTGAGGTGCAACTGTGGCATATAAGACTAAATGGTAAGTAACCAGACATGAGACAGGACGGGTCTGGGTGGCATAGAAGTCCTTATGCGCCAAATACATGCTCTTTAAACTGGCCAAAGCATAAAGAGTATGTTAGCACTTTAGAGGCCAGGCTTTTTAGCTAGTAATTAACCTTTTTTAATATTTAATGCAATTAACACATATGGAAATTTGAAAACATGAATTGGGTAATGCATTTTGAACTGTTGTTATCTTTTTTTAGCTGTTTCTTTTTAGCTGTTTCCTTGAAAAAGTGTACATTGTGGATAAGCGTTAACTGCAAGTCCTCCAACCTATCCTTCCTCTTCTTTTTAACTGTTTAAATACCCTGTTTTATTTGAGATATATAGGATTTACTATTTTTAATTTCTTTTTTTTGGAATATTGCAATGATGTTAAGTAATTTGTGCAATAAAAAATTCATTCATTCATACAAGTCATAGAAAACAAACAAGATACATATGACCCCTAAGAGGACTACACAGTAACTGAAACATTGAGGCAACAAAGGTACAATCAAAGGGGGAGATTTAACTCTACAATATCTGCACAAAGAAAATAAATATAGGATAGGTTTGTGACAAAAGTACATCATGTACTGTTTACAGGCGCTTGAGAGTTCATAGCAACTGGAGTATGCAGGTGCAAGTAGGCAATGAGGTCTGAGGTGAAGCAAAGGATTTGTCTACATCATTTTTCCATGGCCCCGTGACTGAAGTATTAAAATGTCTGGATTTTTAATCAGCTCTTTAAATCTGAGATGTTTACCAGCCATTTGCTTATGTAAAACTAATGTTTCATTTCAAAAGTCTTGATGAATAAGTTTGTTTCCTTCCACCGTTAAATAAGGAATTTGTCTGACAGCTTTGCATTAATATAATGTGATGATGGTGATGCAATACTTCAAATATAACTTGCCATGTTTTAGGTTGATTAGGTTTATGAGGCAAGGATACACAGTAAGCATTATCAATTTCAAAGTTCTCAGCGAAAGTAAAATTCAGTAGAGAAGATAGCAGTTTTTCCAAGAAAACTCTTCAATTTTGACCCTCAAAATGTGGTGATAAATTGAATACACATATGGATTTGGAAAACAGGAATCAACAATATAACCTAACACCTTTTTCATAGGTCACATATGACTAATCTAAGGAGATAGATGTTTAATAGCTGCTTTATTAGCTCTTATAAGAAATTAGTTCTTATTTGTCAGACACTTAAGTTGTTAGTCCTGCAATATCTCTTTGAGTAATCTTGATATCAGAGCAGATATAGTCAGTGTTATTATGGATTGCATGAATTACTTGAAATACTGTTGCCATTGACTATTCCACCACTTTAGATTTGAGAGGCAATCGTGAAGAAGTCTGCTTCCTTTTTTTGAAAGTGTGTTATAGAGATTTAATTTCTAAACTAGGGCTCGACGTATTCTGCAACTGCTCACGAAGTAACAGGAATTTGGTGAAATATATTTTGCAAGTTTAGTTATAGAGCAGACTCTCCAGTATTAGAAAAACATGTATTGAGAAAAACAAAGGATGAAACTGCTGAAGCAAAATTTGAAATTATGAAAACCGACTTGAAGTTTTCCCAATAAGAAAGAAAATGTGTAGAACCTTTAAGGAAATGAGCAAGCTTCTTTAGTTAATCCCTTTATGAGGAAATAGTGAATCTGTACGGTCCGCCTCCTTTCCTCAGCCCTGCCCTTCACACAACATAAAAGCCACTTGATAGGAGATGAGGTCAACCAGAAAAACAGCTTGCAGGAGTATCCCACTGAGAAAAACAACAGAAATCTACAACCAGAAGGCTTAATCGGATTGCAGGTCCAGAGATGACGAATTTCTCGCAATTCCTTAAGAAAAAACATCATTTGGGGCAGGCAAAATCAGAGCTACCATACGTCTGCTATCTTGGATCAACCCTGATTAATTTTCCTAATTCTTATACTTTGGCAATTTGTGTTCCTGGTGTTATGCAATCGAAGGTTTGTTAACTCATTTGACAAAAACGATACAGCGCCCTTAATAGACCCCAACAAGAATCTTTTGCTTGCTGCTTTGTTTAAAACATTGATGGCTTTTCCGGGTCCTTCTAGACCTATGAAGCTATTGTTCATTTTTTCAATGAGTCTATAGAACAATATCCAATATACTTAATTTAAAAAATGTGACTCAACTATTTAAAAACCAGAGGACTGGATCCTTCTTTTCCATATGATCAAATGCAGCCCGATTCAAAATATATCTTTCTCTGCAAACTGCTCAGGAAAAGAAGATGTTCCTGGTCTAATACCCCTGTAATACTGTTCTTTTGTTGCACAAAGTACTTAATGCCAGATGTACGAAAATATTTTGCAGGCACAAACATTGCAATTGACAAAATCACTGGGTTTGAAAACCTCAAAATGATGCACTAAACCACTTTTGCGAGTTGGCTAACCCTTTCCAACTTGCAAAATGGGTTTATAAATCATTCTGCATTGCAAAGGTAACTGGGCTACAAAGAAGTGTTCCCCTTTAATTGTGAATTTGAATGGTTTGTATTGATGGTTTGTGATAACAATTTTCGTGCAAAACCATTGATATGTTTCAGACACATAAATGGAGATGCTATTTGCAAATAGGAAACTGTTCCTGTGGGACAGCTTCCCTTTTAGGTACTATGTCAGGAGTCCCACAGATTACTGTCGCTCCCCTGTTTTCTCTAATGGGAATTATGTTTTTTAAAGCAGCACCTTTTCCTTTAAGGTGCACAGACTGCTTTTTAAAAAGCATGTTACCCATTTGGGAAAGTGAACGTAAGGATGAAGGTCTTTTGTTCATTGCAGGCCACCATCCCTTTATTTGTAGCCTATCACAAGGAGTCGTAAACAGCGATCTGCTTAATTTATAATAATTAGACAGGCCATCTGTGACCCCCTTCAAATGGGCAAGTTTGCAATGTGACCTATTAATACATAGATCACATCACAAAAAGACTGCGAGTTCACAAAAAGTCAGTGCTCAATTAGCACCCACAATATGTGACGTGCCTGTTCATACACCTGGCCATTAGTTGCCAAAGGGTTGAAGTGCTCTACAAATAACGTGATCTGATGAGAGCAGGCTTTATAGAAAATAATGGCTTTCTAATCCCCTTTCAGGCAGGACTTCAACTAGGCAGTGGAATGGAACCTGCCCTTATCCAACATTAATTGAAGAAACCTCAGAGAATATGCCAAGACAGAGATCTGATGCATAATTCGTAACGCATTTTAACCAGGTCACGTGAGATTTTTCACAAAAGCAATAGCCTTAACTAGCAGGCAGGTTTCTGTTAAAAATGAACCTCAATTTTAGAGATATTTTTCATTGAAGCGTGTGGCATTAATACTCCTATAGGTCCCTTCAATGTCTTGAAACAAACGAATGCTACTGATTTGGGGGCTATTTTGCAGAGGTAAATTTACCTCAGTAGATTTACTCACATGTAGCTCTAATCCTGCACCAAGGTGCAATTCACCACTTTTTTGCTATTCCACATTTCTGAATGGATATTTAAATCTCAGAGCAGATATACATGTCTCCCACCATCTGAAATGAGGGAGTGGAGACTCCTAAGACTCAATTTACAAGTCTAAAGTTACTCTAAGTAACTTTTCACCTGTTGCTGAAGTTATCCATCACCAGGGTGGAGCTCTTCCACGGAAAACGTGTGGGGTAATTTAATAAAGTTTATTATTTAAAAAGAAGATAAAATATCTTAAGGTAAAATATAAATGTAAAATAATTTTAAAAAATTCATATTTATCTGGAACTAATTAAATTAAATGTTACAGCATAACTTCCCAAATTAAATGTGCATTAAATAAAAAAATATTTTAACTCTATTAAATTAATTTATAATTATTACTTTTTTAACAATCATTGATAAAATACCCATCTGACTAACATTTTTTTTATTTAATTTGTAATAAACATTTTTAAAGGTTAACATTTATTTTAATTGTCATATTTTGTCATATTTTTCGAAATAAGTTGATCTGCGAGATAAAGTTCATTATCACATTTTAAAAATAATACAAGTTATCAACAATAATTATGCTTAATTTTTAATCACTCAGTATATTCAGAACTAATTTAATTGATCCAACATTAATTCCTATGGTGTGTTGTTTTAAGTCCCTGCCTTCTTTAGTTTCTATGGGAGTGTGCTAGAGTATATATGAGTCGCCTTGTGTGGTGGTTCACTTACTCTGATGATTGGCTAGAGGGCATATATGCCAGTTTATTGACCTATGGGACTGTAGAAACTTTAAAAATGTAGTTTGTGAATAGCAATGGTCATGGGTGTGTGTTTGTTTTAGCATGCGTCTCTCTACACCCTTCCTTCCTGAACCCCTCCCCTTTTTGAGGAACTATTTCCCATTTTCCTACCACTACCTATAGTCTCTCCCACATGTGCATCTAAATTGTATACTTACGTGTACGGAGATTTTTGCCTCCTTGGTTGGGATTGCCACATAGAAAAGACGGGAGAGGCAGAGATCTTCGTCTGTAGGTTTGTAAATAGCATTTTGTAATACCTGACTAGTACTAATGTAGTACTATTTCACATAATACAAAATGCAGTTTGTGAAGAAGCCCTTCCACTACAAGTCAAATATTTACAAATAGGGAGTACTCTACTCTATACTTAAGATTAGCATCCTCCAGGAAGCCCAAATTATGTTGGATGTGGGTCATGACTTTGTCATACACCTCCTTTTGGACATGTTTATTAGACGTATCACTGCTTCATCCATATTAATTTCTTGCTCTAGTACATGGGATTCTGTGTCAGAACAACAAGGCTGATATTTAAAATTTGGACCATGAGGAAAACCTTTAGTGATGACAGCAGAAACAGTGTCCACCACCACTGGCTGCAGCTGCTACACTAACATTGTGTCAGTTGGTTTGCAGGAACACTGTAGTCATGGTGGCTACAATGTTTCCTCTTGTGTTTTTTACCTTTATCGGTGTCATACAACAAAACTTGTCAATCACAATACTGTTGCCCAATATGATGCTTAGACTAAGCTTCCTCTCCCGTTCTGCTTTGTACAGTCCCTGTAACTTATAGCTTTTCTTCTCATTGTTGTTTCAGCCTCTATTACATTCATATAATTTACCTGACTTCCTGTTTTAATTACAACATTTCCATTAATTGCTTCTCTCAGGACCAGAGTGAATGCTAAATATCTACAAGACTGCCTACTGCACATGACATCCAATGTTCAACGACTCTGATGCACTTGATCCAGGTCTCCCATAGTTGGGGAGAAGGAAGGTACATAGACATCATGAAACTGTGCCTGCTCAGCAGCAATCATCACTACCAAGATCTATTTTTTAGTTTTCATAAACCATAAAAAAGCAAAGTACCATTTATCTTTAAAACACAGTAAAACCCAAGCTTAAACATAAATAGCCATCACTTAACATCTTACAAAATAAAAATATCTGGACATTTCTTATCATCTACTCAAATTCTTATAAAGCATAGCCACTAAAACGTAAAAAGCACATCCTTGCTCTCACCATAAATGCCCAACATAAAAAAGAAGTGATTGCAAAACAGACATGAACAGACAATAAAGACTGCAAGTATAATAAAGCAGGTCTTGCATGAACAAAATACATAGCTTTTAGCACAGGTAAAATGCATTTATGTAGAAGACATAACACTCACAAAAGAAAATTAATTGCATCATGCCTTGAGAGGAAAATTGATCACATCCACAATGGAACACATTTTTTTTACCAAACTCCAACAAGCTGAAACAGCTGAAAAACAGTGAATAAGAATAAGAAAAAGTCTAAACCTAGTTAGTAAAAACCGATGTCTTTAATTTCTCACCCATGCCAAGTATGGTTCCACGTATTGGCTAGTATTTATCATAACATGGTTCCTCACAGAAAGCTTCACCATTTCCCTTGATTCTCACCTATACAGACACAATTCATGAAAATCCAATCTAGTCCATTTCACATCTTCCTTTATTATAGAATTGGAATTATTGAAAAGTCCAGGTTGGCTTAAGGTAGTGGTCTTAAAGCTTTTTAATGCTGCACCCCCCTCAGTGAAAATAAAATATCGGGCCCCTCTACAAATTTTCACAATTATTCTATTAAATTGGCAGTGTTTAAAATATGTAGACCTATTTAGGCATTGAAGTTTAGTTTTGCTACTGTTTGAAAATTGCAATCAAATATATGATGCCAAATACACGATTCTGGTCATGCAGGCCTTAACAACATGCACAAGGATTCACAGTGTTATTATTAGAAGTGGGGCTGGGGGAACTGAAGAGATTTAGAGCCCCTTCCCTTTGGACACATACTCCCAGCTTGGATATAAATGACAAAACATGTTAGTGATGGCCCATTATAGAGCGGTTTACTGCTGCTCATTTTTATCAGCTTAAAACAAAGGCATGTTGCAAGCATAATGTTTCTTTTGCCAAAAGCCAGGCACCCGCTGCCCCCTGGGATTACTTGTGGCTCCCTTAGGGGAGACCCGCTCCCCAGTTTAAAGACCCAGCATAAGGTGTAAAAAGTAACGTAATGCAACCATTCAATCTTAAAAGCACCTTCATTCTTCGAGCAGTCCCTCGGTATATCCTTGTTTAATACAAGATCTGGTTCAGACCACATCAAAAGCCACTTAAGTTAGAGACACAAAGCAATAGAATCAGAAATATACCCAAGGCCTAATTCCTCATGAGCCACAAAGCCCAGAGTGCTTCTTGGTATAGGCAACAGACGTGTAACAAGATTATCATCAACATGTTGTAAATTCACTCAACTATAGGTCACTTCTGAGACACATATGGCACGGTAAACTTTTAATATTACTTTCAGTGGTTTACTGACTAGCCCTGAAGCTAAATCTTAACTAGCAGCAATGGTCCTTTAACCCCTTCGCTGCCAGGCCTTTTCCCCCTCCTGTGCCAGGCCTTTTTTTTCCTATTTGGGGAAGTTCGCGCTTAGGCCCTCATAACTTTTTGTCCACATAAGCTAACCAAGCCAAATTTGCGTCCTTTTTTTCCAACATCCTAGGGATTCTAGAGGTACCCAGACTTTGTGGGTTCCCTTGAAGGAGGCCAAGAAATTGGCCAAAATACAGTGAAAATTTCGTTTTTTTCAAAAAAATTGGAAAAAGTGGCTGCAGAAGAAGGCTTGTGGATTTCCCCCTGAAAATGGCATCAACAAAGGGTTTGCAGTGCTAAACTCAGCAGCTTCCTAGCTTTCAGGAACGGGCAGACTTGAATCAGAAAACCCAATTTTTCAACACAATTTTGGCATTTTACTGGGGCATACCCCATTTTTACAATTTTTTGTGCTTTCAGCCTCCTTCCAGTCAGTGACAGGAATGGGCATGAAACCAATGCTGGATCCCAGAAACCTAACCATTTCTGAAAAGTAGACACAATTCTGAATTCAGCAAGGGGTCATTTGTGTAGATCCTACAAGGGTTTCCTACAGAAAATAACAGCTGAAAAAGAAAAATATTGAAATTGAGGTGAAAAAAACATCAAGTTTTCTCTACGTTTTACTCTGTAACTTTTCCCTGCAATGTCAGATTATGGAAAGCAATATACTGTTACGTCTGCTGGACTCCTCTGGTTGCGGGGATATATAGGGCTTGTAGGTTCATCAAGAACCCGAGGAACCCAGAGCCAATAAATGAGCTGCACCCTGCAGTGCGTTTTCATTCTATACCGGGTATACAGCAATTCATTTGCTGAAATATAAAGAGTAAAAAATTGCTATCAAGAAAACCTTTGCATTTCCAAAAAGGGCACAAGATAAGGTGCTGAGGAGCAGTGGTTATTTGCATATCTCTGAATTCCGGGGTGACCATACAAGCATGTGAATTATAGGGAATTTCTCAAATAGATGTCTTTTTTACACACTCTCCTATATTTGGAAGGAAAAAATGTAGAGAAAGACAAGGGGCAATAGCACTTGTTTTGCTAATCTATGTTCCCCCAAGTCTCCCGATAAAAATGATACCTCACTTGTGTGGGTAGGCCTAGCGCCCGCGACAGGAAACGCCCCAAAGCGCAACGTGGACACATCCAAAATTTTGGGAGAAAACAGAGGTGTTTTTTGCGAAGTGCCTACCCGTAGATTTTGGCCTCTAGCTCAGCCGGCACCTAGGGAAACCTACCAAACCTGTGCATTTCTGAAAACTAGAGACCTAGGGAAATCCAAGGAGGGGTGACTTGCGGGGCTCGGACCAGGTTCTGTTACCCATAATCCTTTGCAAACCTCAAAATTTGGCTAAAAAAACACATGTTCTTCTCATTTCTGTGGCAGAAAGTTCTGGAATCTGAGAGGAGCTACAAATTTCCTTCCACCCAGCGTTCCCCCAAGTCTCCCGATAAAAATGATACCTCACTTGCGTGGGTAGGCCTAGCGCCGGCGACAGGAAACACCCCAAAGCGCAACGTGGACACATCCTAAATTTTGGAAAAAAACAGAGGTGTTTTTTGCGAAGTGCCTACCTGTAGATTTTGGCCTCTAGCTCAGCCGGCACCTAGGGAAACCTACCAAACCTGTGCATTTTTGAAAACTAGAGACCTAGGGGAATCCAAGGAGGGGTGACTTGCGGGGCTCGGACCAGGTTCTGTTACCCAGAATCCTTTGCAAACCTCAAAATGTGGCTAAAAAAACACATGTCCCTCCCATTTCTGTGGCAGAAAGTTCTGGAATCTGAGAGGAGCTACAAATTTCCTTCCACCCAGTGTTCCCCCAAGTCTCCCGATAAAAATGATACCTCACTTGCGTGGGTAGGCCTAGCGCCGGCGACAGGAAACACCCCAAAGCGCAACGTGGACACATCCTAAATTTTGGGAGAAAACAGAGGTGTTTTTTGCGAAGTGCCTACCTGTAGACTTTGGCCTCTAGCTCAGCCGGCACCTAGGGAAACCTACCAAACCTGTGCATTTCTGAAAACTAGAGACCTAGGGGAATCCAAGGAGGGGTGACTTGCGGGGCTCGGACCAGGTTCTGTTACCCAGAATCCTTTGCAAACCTCAAAATTTGGCTAAAAAAACACATGTTCCTCACATTTCTGTGGCAGAAAGTTCTGGAATCTGAGAGGAGCCACAAATTTCCTTCCACCCAGCGTTCCCCTAAGTCTCTCAATAAAAATGGTACCTCACTTCTGTGGGTAGGCCTAGCGCCCACGAAAGGAAATGGCCCAAAACACAACGTGGACAGAACATATTTTTTCACAGAAAACAGAGGTGTTTTTTGAAAAGTGCCTACCTGTGGAGTTTGGCCTCTAGCTCAGCCGGCCCCGGGAGGGGGGGGCAGAAATGCCCTAAAATAAATGTGCCCCCCCCATCCCCCACCCCCCCCCCGGGAGCGACCCTTGCCTAAGGGGTCGCTCCCCCTGCGTGACATTGGCGCCAAAAAACAAATCCCAGGTGCCTAGTGGTTTCTGCCCCCTTGGGGGCAGATTGACCTAAAATCTGCCAATCTGCCCCCAAAGTTGGCAGAAATGGCCTAAATACAATTTGCCCCCCAGGGGAGCGACCCTTGCCTGATGGGTCGCTCTCCATCTCGAGAAAAACAAACAAACAAAAAAAAAAACACAACAAAAACATTTGCCCTGGTGCCTAGAGGGTTCTGCCCCCCCTAGGGGCAGTTCGGCCTAATAATAGGCCGATCTGCCCCCAGGGGGGTCAGAAATGGCCTAAAATAAATTTGCCCCCCCCCAGCCCCCACCCCCCACCCCCCCCGGGAGCGACCCTTGCCTACGGGGTCGCTCCCCCTGCGTGACATTGGCGCCAAAAAACAAATCCCCGGTGCCTAGTGGTTTCTGCCCCCTTGGGGGCAGATTGACCTAAAATCGGCCAATCTGCCCCCAAGGGGGGCAGAAATGGCCTAAATACAATTTGCCCCCCAGGGGAGCGACCCTTGCCTGATGGGTCGCTCCCCATCTCGAAAAAAACAAACAAACAAAAAAAAAAACACAACAAAAAAATTTGCCCTGGTGCCTAGAGGGTTCTGCCACCCCTGGGGGCAGTTCGGCCTAATAATAGGCTGATCTGCCCCCAGGGGGGGCAGAAATGGCCTAAAATAAATTTGCCCCCCCCCAGCACCCACCTCCCCCGGGAGCGACCCTTGCCTACGGGGTCGCTCCCCCTGCGTGACATTGGTGCCAAAAAACAAATCCCCGGGGCCTAGTGGTTTCTGCCCCCTTGGGGGCAGATTCACCTAAAGTCGGCCAATCTGCCCCCAAGGGGGGCAGAAATGGCCTAAATACAATTTGCCCCCCAGGGGAGCGACCCTTGCCTGATGGTTCGCTCCCCATCTTGAAAAAAACAAACAAACAAAAAAAAAAACACAACAAAAAAATTTGCCCTGGTGCCTAGAGGGTTCTGCCACCCCTGGGGGCAGTTCGGCCTAATAATAGGCCGATCTGCCCCCGGGGGGGCAGAAATGGCCTAAAATAAATTTCCCCCCCCCCCAAGCCCCCACCCCCCCCGGGAGCGACCCTTGCCTACGGGGTCGCTCCCCCTGCGTGACATTGGCGCCAAAAAACAAATCCCCGGTGCCTAATGGTTTCTGCCCCCTTGGGGGCAGATTGTCCTAAAATCTGCCAATCTGCGCCCAAGGGAGGCAGAAATGCCCTCAATACAATTTGCCCCCCAGGGGAGCGACACTTGCCTGATGGGTCGCTCCCCATCTCGAAAAAAAAAAAAAAAAAAAAAAAAAAAAAAACACAACAAAAAAATTTGCCCTGGTGCCCTGAGGGTTCTGCCCCCTCCTGGGGGCAGAAATGGCCTAAAATAAATTTGTCCCACCCCCCCCGGGAGCGACGCTTGCCTACGGGGTCGCTCCCCCTGCGTGACATTGGCGCCACAAAACAAATCCCCGGTGCCTAGTGGTTTCTGCCCCCTTGGGGGCAGATTGACCTAAAATCGGCCAATCTGCCCCCAGGGGGGCAGAAATGGTCTAAATACAATTTGCCCCCCAGGGGAGCGACCCTTGCCTGATGGGTCGCTCCCCATCTCTAAAAAAAGAAACAAAAAAAAAAAAAACACCCAAAAAAAATTTGCCCTGGCGCCTAGAGGTTTCTGCCCCCCCTGGGGGCAGATCGGCCTAATAATAGGCCGATCTGCCCCCAGGGGGGGCAGAAATGGCCTAAAATAAATTGCCCTCCCCCCCCAGGGAGCGACCCTTGCCTAAGGGGTCGCTCCCTTTGCGTGAAATTCAAGCAAAGAAAAAATTCCCTGGTGTCTAGTGGTTTCTACCCCCCTTGGGGGCAGATTGGCCTCATCAAAAAAATGCCCCCCCTGGGAGCGACCCTTGCCCAAGGGGTCGCTCCCTTTTGTCTGTTTCAATAAAAAAAAAAAAAAATCCCTGGTGTCTAGTGGGGTTTCAAAAGCCGGATTGCAAGCAATCCGGCTTTTGAAACCCTCGGAGGGACTTCAAAGGGAAGGAAATACTTTTCCTTCCCTTTGAAGCCCCTCCGGGCCTCCCAAGTGATTGAAAAAGAAATGCTTTTGCATTTCTTTTTCAATCGCGCTGGAAGCAGAGCTTCCAGCGCGACTAGGGAGGCCCCTGTGACAAATCAGCACGCCCTCGCGCGCTGACGTCACAGGGGGGGTGAGGGGGGTCGGGGGTGGAAGGGGAAGGTCTTCCCCTTCCATCCCGACTTGGGGGGGGAAGGGGGGTGCACGGGGGCGCGCTAGCGCCCCCCCAAGTTCCCCTGTGCCTAGGACGAGATGATCTCGTCCAAGGCACAGGGGAACTGTAGCCTTGGACGAGATCATCTCGTCCAAGGCACAGAAGGGGTTAAAAGAGATTTTCTTTTCCAAAAGTGGTGTCCATGTCCCTCTTTCATCAAATTGAACCCCCAAAAAAGAAAACATCCAGACCCTTGTTGGTTCCTGCCTTGAATAATAAAATGCCTAGTCTTAGTTGACTTAGGGCCAATAACCATTATTTGATATTTATTCAAATTAGTGGAGAGGTCCAAGGAATCCATAAAAGAAACAATAGATTGGATGAGGTTCTTGAGACCAAGGGCAGTTTGAGCAATGAAGATGGCATTATCCACATAAAAGAGGGCCGGATCTGGTCTTTGTCCAACAAGTGGGAGATCCTTAGCCCCCTTACATTATACTTCCCCCAATTTGTTAATATATAATGTAAATAAAAGGGGGCTAAGTTACATCCTTGCTTTTCCCCCTCCTACTGCAGAAGCTCTTGGTACATTGGCCCTGAGGACTTTATCTTACTGCACACGTGGTAGCCCTCAAAAAGAAAACAATACCTGGGGCCACCCCCATTGAGGCCATTATGGACCCCAGTTTGTCTCTACTAACCTTATTAAACACGGATATAAGTTCCATAAAAGCTAAATGTAAACTTCCTTGCTCAACAGTGGTACATTTGCTTATATGAAGATGATGGTTCAAGCACTGATCGAGTGTGCCCTGAACAGACCGAAAACCATATTGTAGGTCGGAGATGACATGATTAACCTCTTACCCGTCTAAAAGCCTTGATAAAACCACTTGTCATGCTACTTTTATAATAGAACCCAATGATGAGATTGGTCTATAGCAGCACAGGTCACTCTTGTCCCCCCTTTTAAAAACTGGGATAATGGTTGACTTTGACCAAGAGTGAGGAATACCTCCTTGAGCAGCTGTATTAAGAACCTGGATTAAAATGTCAGTCAATAATTCTGAAGCAACTTTATATAAATCTAGTTGTACACCATCAGGCCATGACAGCCATGTTAGGGCATCCTCCACTTCTGACAGTTCATCAGGTGGTTCTCCATACAGTTTATCTCATTCAGTACAGCAAAGTTAAGAAATGAACTATAGACCCCCTCAAAGTGCTTTACCCAACTATCGGGTGAGATATGAAAATAAATCATGTTCTCCAAAGATGGTGTAACTATTGGGCTATTCATTATATCCTAGAATATTTTCCCATTAGCAAGCCTACTGGCTTTATCTAGTTTCTTCTAGGCTTCCACTCTTATGTATTTCTTTCTCTTAGATGTTGCAATTTTTAACCTTTGCTGACAGGCCCTAACAGCATCCCTATCCATTGGAAACTTTTTCTATTCCCTACGTAGTGCTGCATTTACCCTAAAATAGTCTTTATCAAACCATCTACATAGGGGAGTAATACTGAGCGAGATATTAATAGGCTAGTGAGACTATTAAATACGTACCAACATGTTCCTCTGAAAGCATTGAAAATCTAATTAATTATGAAAACCTCTGAGAGACATACATTTGCCTCCTCTTTACAGGAGACAATAGGATGATTAAAAAAGTTATTTGGAGTGATGTTTGCCTACCTAATCTGGTGCCCTTGATCCACTGGAGATAAGAACTTCCAATCATAATGTCCTTGTTTTAAACTCCTAGGTCTATGCACCTCCTGACCTAACACTGCATATATTGGATTGTGGACAGTGAACCACTCCATATAATCTTAAAATCCTGTTGAAAGAGAGCAAGAGATGCTTAGATGAATACAAAAGAAATTGTTGTGGATGCTCCTCTGTCCATAAATGTGGGACACCTAAGCGGTGAATGATTTAACAAATCATCATATATAGTAAAAACTTTAATTCATTCCCTCATAGCCCCATGGGATCAATAGATTTGCGCAAATGTAGGTTAAAGTCACCCAGAAGAACAAAGGGGACATACAAACTAAATGCTGCTCTAAAGTCACAGAAACAGTTGTGATGCACTCATCACTTATCACTTATCACTTATAAGTCAATCACATGTAACCTACTTAATATAACTCGAGCAAAGTACTGCTTTTCTGACTATGCAATTTGCTTTCACTTGTAGTTTGGGGTTTCTTCTGCATTTGGATATTTCTGGGCATTGCATTTTCCATCGGAAAGAATATGATTACATACAGTTTGTTACTGGATTAAAGGTTTTACCATTATTATTATTGTTTTGTAACTAATCCCACTCATGGTTTGATTTGGTATCAACATGGTGACAGAATGTCAGACTTTGGTTATCACATTTGAATAGGTGGGATAAGGTAATAGGTTACCAGTAGTTTTTCGCACTAGTGTTGCATGGTATAATTTTTTTCAATTGGTGCTGTTTTGATATAATCGTGATTACACACGGTATAGGGAAGGTTTATTGATAAGGGTATCTAGATTATTTGTCTTTACTGATGGCACACTGTTCCTCCTTTTCTTCTTTTTCCTTTTTTTGCACTTGGTAGATTTTTTTATACCACACTACTTCCTTTCTATTTTCACTTTTAAGGAGAGATGGTAGTTTATTTCATGAAAATAACAAGTCCACGTATTTGTCTTAAGTGCTCTGTTTTGATAAAATTTCAGCCCTGAAGAAGTCGTTTGGGTGAATACCCCAAGACAAAACATGTGTTGGCTGCTTTTGACTGCATATGTTGACAATTTCACACCTATTAACTGAAATTTACGGAGTACTGAAACATACATCAAGTTGTTCCTCCACACACTGCGGAATACGGTTTATTGCCCAGTACAGTTGGAACTTTCCATGAATAAATACTAAAGGACTAAATACCACGATTGGACTGTTTTTATGATGAATTCCTGATTCATGATACAACTACCCATGAAATTATATTAAGAAGGTTACATGTGATTGACTTATAAGTGATTATCAACGAGGGCATCACAACTGTTTCTGTGTCTTTATGTGTTTACTTTGTAAACCTGTTGGGGGACTTGGGGTGTTCCCTTGTGATTGCACCATTTATATACATTACAACACTATCATCCTTGAGTGCCGGTTCTTTCCCCCAATCTGCACCCTATTAGATTGAATCTCTATTGCTACTCTAAAGTCTTCTAAAAAGACTCATAAAGTATTCCAATGATCATTTTTAGCATGCCCAGAAGTGGAATTCTAAAATTTCAGCACAAGCAATTTCTTACTGTTAGAAAAACTCAAGAGAACAAACAATAACTAGTAACTTGGAAGACCTTGACTCTACAAATGACACAGAGCAGTCAAGTTTCAAGGAAACCAACTTGAGTAAATCTCCCATCCCCCTATCTGAAACAGCACGGGTAGCCGCGCAGAAATAAGACTTAAAACCCTAAAAAAAGAAGGTATTATTCAGTTTCCAGTTTAACGGAAGGCAGATAACATTGTAGCTGCCAACAAACTCCAACCATTCTATATTGTTTTCTGTATTACCAAGGCCTCCTATATTCTAACTTAGAAATTCCAAATTTCTACATTTTACATACATGGACGGTGCCTTGTGGGTTACGTTTCTCTAAGTATGATCAGGTACTTCTGACCTTTTTACCCTTGATTCTTGTTTTTTCGGTGACATTCTAGTCTTTCTTAAAAGTGACACTCTTTCTCCTTTGGCATACACACCCCTGTGGGCAACCACCGTTAATTAAGTTTTTTTCTTTTCTTTTCTTCCCTTCTTTTCTTTAAACCTTGGTGACAATAGATAAACAGTGGTACCCATTCCCTCCACTGCAAGAGTTGCATACCTCCTAACACCAGATACTATTTGCGTTTGGGACCTCCTTATTATCCGTGCATGTCTGTTCTGGTCACTGGTACTTGTACCTCTTAACACTGTATGAGGTGCCACTTTCTTACTAGTTTACACTACAAGATGGCACGCTTGAAATAATGTATGATGCATTATTTTACTTGCTCCATTCCAACATGGAGCGCTCCTTCCTCCGCGTTTCTTTTTCAACTAGTTTCTTGTGTACCAGTCCTTGATGAACAGGCGTTTACAACGTTTGAGACAAGGAGGCTGGCAAGACTAAGGTGGTCATTCCGACCTTGGCGGTTTCAAACCGCCAGGGCCGGGGACCACGGAAGCACCACCAACAGGCTGGCGGTGCTTCCAGGCCCATTCTGACCGCGGCGGTAAAGCCGCGGTCAGAAAAGGGGAACCAGCGGTTTCCCGCCTGTTTTCCCCTGGCCCAGGGAATCCTCCATGGCGGCGCTGCTTGCAGCGCCGCCATGGGGATTCCGACCCCCTTCCCGCCAGCCTGTTCCTGGCTGTTTTTACCGCCAGGAACAGGATGGCGGGAACGGGTGTCGTGGGACCCCTGGGGGCCCCACAAAGATTTTCGCTGTCTGCTTAGCAGACAGTGAAAATCGCGATGGGTGCCACTGCACCCGTTGCACCCCTGCAACTCCGCCAGCTCCATTCGGAGCCGGCTTCATTGTTGCAGGGGCTTTCCCGCTGGGCCGGCGGGCGCTCTTTTGGAGGGCGCCCGCCGGCCCAGCGGGAAAGTTGGAATGGCCGCCGCGGTCTTATGACCGCGGTGCGGTCTTTCGGTGGTTACCGACCGGCGGGCGGCGCCCGCCGCCCGCCTAGGTCGGAATGAGGGCCTAAGCTACTTGTGGATTTACTCGCTCACTTTACTGGTAAGCCAGAGTTTTCTCCAGTGGTTTACCTTACCTGCCATGCTCTTTACCTGGCTCTACAACTATTGCTGTTTGATTCGCAGATTGACTTGGGGCACTTAATATGGTTCCTCCCTCGACCCTGAATTACTATCTTTTTTGACTAAGACATACTGTTCCTGTTGTCAAGATATGCTTACTTTTTAGGGTGTTCACGCTTCTTTACTCGTTGAGCACAATAAATACCATTGTGGCCAAAATATGATTTGCAGCTTTTTCTTGTTTCTCAGTACTTACCGTTCTGCTACATTGCTTCACCGAGGGTCGCGCCTTGGTTCAACTTGGAATTCAGATTTTATTACAAGACCTGAAGCTCCTATTATGCTTGTTTAAAGCATGTTAATAACAGAATCGGCAACAGTAGAAATTTGTCTACAATAAAAAGTTCTAAAAGTGGAAACATTAGACCAGTCTGCCAATCTAAGAATGTCCTCCAAACGAGCACCGTCCCAGAGGGCTTTAGAAGCCATAGCACCTCTGGCAGAATGAGCCCCAAACGAAGTGGTGTCAATACCCGCGAGGGTCACAACCCACTTAACCCAACGAGCAAGGGTAGGAGAAGAGACAGGTTTATAGGGTTTGAAAAAGGAAATCAGCAACTGGGGGGAGGTGGACGTTCTTAAATCTGCAGTCGTTGCTATGTAAACTTTTAAACAGTTACCAACCCAAAGTTTAGGATGTGAAGAAAAGTACGGGTAGTGAACCATGGAAAAATTTGTTTTCGTTCTTCTATGAATTCGGAAAGACACATTAGTGGGCGAGATTTGGGCAGAGGATACATCGAAAGCTCTGACATCGGAAACACGTTTCAAAGAAACCAAGAATAGCAACATTGTTAACTATGCCGAAAGGCATTTCAGAGAAAGAAATTTGTTATCGTGCCAAGAATAAAACAAATTCAAAACCATATTCACATCCCATAAATGATTATATCTAGAAACAAGAAGACTGGAAAATCTTACTCCCTTCAAGAGACAACACACCAAAGGATGTTCACCGACAGGTTTTACATTTATTTGAATATGCTTGGCAGAAATAGCAGATCTATAGGTATTCACTGTTCTATACGCCCTACCCTGGGAGGCTAGAGAGGCTGAAAAATTAATGACTAAAGTCACATCGGCTGAAAAGGGATTTTAATTCCTATCCAAGCACCAGCCACTCCAGACCAACCAGGTGGACTTGTAAGCCTTAGCCGTTCCCGGGGCCCAAGAGTGGCAGATATACAGGGCAGCTTCTTCCGAAATTCCGGGGGTTCTCCAGACTGCCCCGAAATCTTCCAAGCCACCAGAGTTAACATATGATTGAGAATCATATCGTGAGGACGACTTTCCGGATCGAAAAGGAGTTCAGGAAAGGTTGGAATTAGAACCGAAAAATCAATTGACAACTCCAGAACCGAAGGGAACCACGGTTGGGTTTGCCAAAAGGGAGTTACTAGCACCAGGGAAGCTCGTTGACGACGAACCTGGGCCAAGACCTTGGCTATCATCATGAAAGGAGGAAAGGCATAATTGAGATGTAGAGACCAATCTTGGAGAAAAGCGTCTGTAGCACGAGCTTGAGGTAAGGTCTCCAACTGTATAACTTGGGAAGGTGAGAATTCAAATGAGAAGCGAACAGATCCACCGTCATGACACCGAATTTCAAAGAAAGTTTGTTGAATACGAAAGGGTGAAGACGCCAATCGCTGTAATCTTTTAGATGTCGGGAACACCAATCCGCTATGGTGCTTAGTTTGCCTAGAAGATATTGAGCTCCGACCGACAATTTTCAAAGAAGGCAAAAGTCCCAAAAGCTTTTGGCTAGATCCGCAAGAGGTTTTGGTTTTGTTCCTCCAAGATGATTGATGTATTTTACTGCGGAAATATTGTCCATCTTTAAAAGAATAGAGCAACTTACCTTGTCCTTTGCGAAGGTCTTCACTGCAAAGGAGCCTGCAAGCATCTCTAAACAATTGATGTGCAGTGCAGACTCCTTCCCTGACCGTACGCCCCCAGTTGAGATGTTGCCACATCTTGCGCCCCAACCTGTCCGACTTGCATCGGATTCTAATACTAAATCTGGGGCCATAGAGAAAATTGCTCCTACGTTCCATGCTTCCAAATGATCGAGCCACCATTGTAACTCTGCTCGAGAGTCCAGGTCCAGCTGAATTTTGTCCGAATAACGAAGACCTTTGTGAAGATGTTGAATCTTCAACCTCTGAAGGGCTCTGTAGTGTAATGGACCTGGAAATATGGCCTGAATAGAAGAGGCCAGGAGGCCTACAACTCTTGTCAGAGAATGAAGAGAGAGAACGGAAAGATTGAGGACTTGCCGAAGTTCGTGTTTTATACGATTCACCTTTTGTTGGGGAAGAGACAGGGATGTTGTTTTGGAATCTATAAGAAACCTCAGGAATTACACTTGAGTTGAGGGAACAAGAGAAGACTTTTCCATATTTACCAGAAAACCTAGGGAATGCTAAAGCTGAAGGCAAATGTGCAAATTACTCAATAGAGTGTCCTTGTTTTGAGATATAATGAGAAAATCATCTAGATAAATGATCAGTCTTATTCCCTGAGCTCTTAGATGAGCTACCACTGGTTTCATCAGCTTTGTGAAACACCAAGGAGCGGAAGTGAGCCCGAAAGGAAGAGCCGTGAACTGGAAGATCGAGCCTTCCCACTGGAATTGCAGGAATCTTCTGTAAAAAGCATGGACAGGAATCGCAAAATAAGAGTCTTGGAGATCCAGGCTAACAAACCAATTGCCTTCCATCAAAATGTCTCTGAGATGAAGAAAAGTCTCCATTTTGAAATGATTGTAAACTACATAATTGTTGAACAATTTCAGATTTATCACCGGACTAAACTTTTTGCTTTTCTTTTGGACCAGAAAAATGGTACTGAGAAACCCCAAGAGGTGAAAGCCTGTTTCCTCTATTACGTTTTTTGAAATCAAAGAAAGAATCTCCAGTATGATCAACCGTGTTTGTTCCTGGGAAAACCTTAGAGGGGAAGGAGGACGAGTCTGGCGGGGAACTTGATAAAGGTCTATACAATACCCTTGAATGGTTTGAAGAACCCATGGACCTGCAGTAATATGGTGCCAGTTTGAAAGAAAATGTGCCAATCGACCTCCTACCGGAAGAGGGACAAAATTGTAATTTCTTACCTGAGACTTGTCCTCCTCTTTGACGGTAACCTCTTCTCCAGAACCCTCTCCCTCTTTGAGGGTAGAACTGAGATCTGTATTCCGGGGAGTAGAAAGAGTATCCTCTGAGGGAACTGCTCCCACAGGAGGTGAAGCGGCCAGTAAAGCGGCTCTTCCCTTTACTGGCCCTGCCAAAAACCCTGGAGTTGAAAAACTTCTTTAAGGAGAACTGAGCCTTATCCAGAGTCGCGAAGGTCAAAACTTATTTACTCAGTTCTTTAATAAAAGAGCCCCCAAAAAGAAGACCATTAGCTTGCTGACCTTCCTCTCTGGAGATGAGGCTTCCCAACTTAGGTTCCATTTTAAGCAAAAGACTTTTACGCCTCTACTGGGAGATATCGGTGTCTGCATTGCCCAAAATACAAACTGCTCATTGGGCCCAGTTAGATAGGGTAGCTGGGTCAATTTGTGAGCCTTCCGACCTAGCCTCCTCTGCTGAATCAAGAATTCTGGTCGAAGGACCCGCCAGATCTAAAAGCCTGTCCTGACAAATGGACCAAGCCCTATCAACCCCTTTTTTAGGGTCTTTACCTTATTTGGAGAACAACAAAACCATATTAGGGTCAATAACAGGAGTGGAAGTGATGTTATGAGGAAGGGAGGGACAGGGACATTTGGAACAAAGTTTATTTCTTGTGGATTTGTCCAAAGAATGTCTTAAATGCAGAGAAACATAATCCGCCACATGTTCAGACGGGAACCATTCAGTAGAATTCGGATGGTGTATCAAAGTGGGATCAAACACCGGTTCCCCCAATCCATCCAGAACAGTATAATCATTTGTATTAGTTGAAAGGTCTGAATCAGAAAGATACATTTTTCTGCCTTTTCTCTAGAAGCCCTTGCCAGAGGTCATCAAAACCCTGGATATCATCGTCATCCCCATCCTCGAATTCCATGTCATCATCCCTATCCCTCAGGTGTGTAATATTAAATTGAGGGGGACCCTTTTCCACCGTATGAACCTCCTTACGGGGGGAAGGACCTGCAAGTTGGGAAATATCTTAAGTGCCAGAAATAACTTGTACCCTGGAAAGAGTATGCTTCTTCCCTTTATTCGCCTCAGAAACATTAGTATTTTGGTAAGCCAATTTTTTAAAAGATATTTCAAATTTTTTAGACATCTGCAGCATAGACGCTGACACAGCCTGTTGAACCAAATCTTGAATAAAAGTATTCAAATTGGCGCGAAAATCCTGAAAATCCTCATTATTAGAGACTTCAGAATTATTCTTAGACATCCTTAAATGTACAAAATAGTTACCAGGAACAGGAAAGCTCACAAATTGAAAGAAAAATAGCTTAAAGGGAAAAATAAAAAGCTACACTAAATTTAACCCAGTAAAGAAGGGGTTAAAAATATGTCTTGGGCAATGGGTGTGAGCAAGGGGAGTGTAAAAGGATGCAAGACACTCCCCCAACTCCTAAAAAGGCCAACCAAGGTGTGACTCACCCACAGGCTCCACCAAAAGAGGAAATAATAATCCGTGCAGAACGTGTGAAGGACGCGGTGTCAAACCGCCAGCTAATCCGACGCAGAAAAACAACGAAGAAGACACGAGAAGGTGCGCTGCTAAAGCGCGAGTTGAAACCAGTGGCGGTAGGCGTTTAACTGAGGCGCGTACCTCAGAATCTGACACGAAAATGAGAGACGAACATTCTGGAAGAACGTTCGACTCTCAAAATGATGAGCGAACAAGACACTTGTTACGCCACAGAAAGCCTGCACAGAAACTAGTATCAAACAATAAAGGCACACATAATGCTAATAACAATAATAATAATAATAAAGTACACAGAATATTGTAATGAAAAAACGTATGAAGAAATGTATAACTTATCTTGACTGCGAGCATCAAGAAAAGAGGGCTTGTTGCTCGCAGTTAAGACAGTTATTGGCATTGGGGGCTTGCTATTGGTCATTTCTTTGTGACTTCATGTGTGGCATTTTTTTCCTTGTTTCATGGGATATGTAGTTCTTGTCGTAATGTTGTTTTTCTTGGCTGCTCTTAAGATTTAAGCAAGAAAAGGAAGCATAATAGGAGCCTCCGGTCTTGTAATAAAATTTTCAACTATATACCAAGGACTCACACATTGATGAATTTTTAAGCCAGATCCTAAGTAGAGATATTTGGTGTATATTTCACTAGATAGTTACTTATGGGTGATGGTTTTTGTAACAAGTTATTTATAAGCATCTCTAAAATTAATCATCCTTTTGTTGTATTGTTTTTGCAGCCCTGAGAAAGTCATCATATGATGAAACCTGTTTCGACTGCCAGCCTTTGTGGAATAAATATGATGTCTCTAATACACTACTTTTGGAACTGATTGAATGAGAACTAATACTTTGTGCTCTGGGTGATATTTCTATTGCATAACCGTGTGAGAGGTTCTCCCACACTTATATTTGGCACTATTCGGGTAACGTAGTGCCTCACCGGTTGAGCATTTGCTTACATTATGTTTTTTAGTCACCCAACTTTATGTGAAGTGTAGCAACTCTCAAAGTACAGCTACCTCTTTCTGGTTAGATTGATTCACGTATCACTAAGGCCTGCTATATTCCAACTTAGAAATTTCACATTAGCAGCAGGCGTAGCCAAGTTATTTGTAGCAATGTCTACTTCAGGGGTTCCATCTGTGTTGGGGACAAAGGAAGAATTGCCCAGTCAATCATTATCTGCAAAAGAACTAGGGTCTCAGAAGAGTTAACTATTGGGTGTTTATATACAGCAGAGGAAGAACTGGACACCCCATCCTGCATCAATTGTCTTGATCTAGAAGAAGCCTAATACATGCTGGCTGGGAGGAGGGGGAGTCAAAATAAAACCCAGTGGTCTCACAAATAGTGTAGATTTAGAAGTATGAACTATTGACAATCACATAAGCAACCTGACTGCAGCCTTTGGTTTATCAAACTTAACCTCCACCAAAACCCCTTCATAAACTTTGGTTTCCTCCCCAATCTAGTCAATCCTCCTTATCATGTTGATATAGAGCAGGTCCCAGGCCCAGCTCTGCCCCTCAATCGCTCTTACTCCTGTCTTCTCCTTGATTTCTTCCCCCCCATTTTTGAGTGCCTTCCCCTTGCTTTCACCTCATTTTCACTCTTTTTCCTTTCTTTTTTCCCTGTTTTTTGTTTAGCCTCTGCATGCAACTCTGGACCATCGCTTCACTTTCAGAATTCTGAAGGGCTCTCAAGACCTGGCTGTTTGAATGAGCCTCGGGGATCTGCAAGCACCTAGATACCCTATTAGGTGATTAGCCTTGCTTTACAAATGCTGATCGATTGATTGATTGATATTGTTAAACAGATATAGATTTTTATCTAACGTCTGATTTCACCAGTGCAACACTTTATTCAGCAATTGCTGGGTACTTTCTGTTGCTCCTTCCTAGAGAGGCAGTATGTTCATCAATATGACTGTATAAGGAGTGGCTCAGCCTTTTAATGGGCCTAGGTGGATCAGTGTGACTAAGAGTTGTATTACCATTCCCAGGGGCTGGGTCTGCATGCTTGGAGGTGGAATTAACCCTAGGGCAGAGGGAGCCACTTGTTTAACAGATCCGATGGACTTGAGAAATCAATTTACAGAATTGTGTGGAGCCCATGTCAGGCCCAATCCCAAACCCATCCTTTCTTCCTGACCCTTCCCCCTTGGGGATGCATGTGCCGGATTGAACCTGGAATAATAGGCCGGATCCTCTTTTAACATCCCCAGCATAAGCACTGTGGTATTAGTTTCTTTCATGCCTGCTATACATTTTTCAAAAGAGTTTAATCCTGCACATATGGGATCCAAGAAGCTCTTCATTACCAACTAAATCTTAGCAAACCATTCCGCTAATGTTGAAGATAAAGAATCTAACTCCTTAGAATTAGGAAGCTGAATATGCATGATCCCACCAACCCCTTTCTTATTAGTACCATCAAGAAATTTACGAACCCTCACCACCCTGCCCTCCCACCTCCCCCCTTGTATAATTACTCACAGTTTTCCCAGCCAAGTCTCTCTTTTCCCTCTAGCTGGATCAGTGGCCATAGGATCAGTTTATGGGGAGTGATGTAGATCCTCAATAGTAACCAAGACGGCCGAGCCTTCTCCTGCTGTGTGGGGGTTGTTACACAACAAAGCTGGCGCCAAACTGATGTCCCTAAATTGCAATGGGACATCTTTAGATAAAACAACTGGGACACCATCCCTCAGCACCCTACCCCCCCAATGCCAAGCTCCTCCTTGGCAGTTGTAATTTATTCAGAGAGGGCACCCACTGCAGAACAAAAACAAGATAATTCAAGAGGAACTATGTAGCTTAGCCCTCTAAGTCACCTCAGGAATAGAGCTTGCAACAGTTTTGTGCTTACCCATACTGGCCTTTGACTCGATCTCAACAGTCTGCAGTCCTGAAGAAAAAATTAAAGAAATGGGGTCCAGTTCGGCCTCAGTCAGCCGAGGAGAGGCGCAGATGGGCTTGCTTTTGGCTTGGGCTTTGCCTGAGCTCCTCCGGGACACGTCCCTTGCTGCAGGAAACAGCAGCACCTTTTGTACATTTTCAGGTGTGCAAAGTCTGCTTCTGTAAAATCTCTGGCCCTGCTCTGCAATGCCTCTTAAGCAAATAATGTTTCCTTATATGATTACAGACCACCAGTAGTGTTTCTGTGTTTCTAGAGTAGATAGAAACGTGGGACATTTTGTGAAAGAAAAATCTATTTGTAGACCATTTGAGGGTTGGATGAAGAAAATGTCCTTTGTATCTTAATTACTCAACAAGATGAATACTTGACCAACCAGTAAGTCAAAGAACGGTTGTCAAAATAACACATATACAGTAAAGGTATAGGGGGAATATAGTGAACAGACCCGCAGGACCTGTTCAACTTGTGATAAGATCACTCTTTTCCGTGATATACTCAAAATAAAGCATGATTGTGATAACTGTGTGTTGGGGACCTATCTCAGGGGTTCCTCCTTATGGAATAGGTGGTCTCCCACACATTATAGTGTCATACTTCATGAGTTGGCCACCTATCCCCACCCTGGGATAATACCTGGTAGGATAATACCACCTGGGCGGACTCAACCTCGTGGTTAAATGAACCCTGAGGGAGTGCCGAAATGATATTTCTCTGGATAATATAGGGATCCAGTCATACAAATAAAAATACCTAGCAGATCAACAGTGTAGATCACACCTTTTAATAATGCTGTCTGTTGGTAAAACTGTTCAGTATAATGACTCATAATGTCGCTCTAACCCTTCTGGACAACATGTTTCTGGCCACGTATCTAGCCTTTACTGGTCTGGGGAGTTAATAAGGGCCTGGGATCCCTCCTAAATATAGTGTGAAGAGGATGCCTCCCCCAAATTAACAGTGAAAGGCTCATATATAACACACTCAGGGTCTACCTGAGTTATTTACTCAAAACTGGGAGGCCCGATCTGTCCCCCGAAGAGAGAAGCCTGCCTGGGCCACAGCGGTGAGCAGGCACCCAAGCGGGTGCCTGCTTGTGCCCCGAGGCTCCTCTCTCAGCATGTTTCACCCCGGGGCCACTCCAAGGAGCACACCAGCTCCGGCCGTCCCTCCTACGTGCCCAGCGGGCACCAGATGCAGCGTGTCTTCGACACGCTCAGATTTTCAGGGAACCCAGGTCGCAGCGGTGAATTTTGCACAGCAACGCGCTTTTTCAAGCCCTGGGGCAGTTTTGCAGAGCCTGGGTCACAGCGGTGAACCCAGGATTCCAGGATGCACTTTCAGAGCGCGAGGCCAATCAAAAGAGAAGCGCTTTCAAAGGGCTTCGAGGAAATTATACAGAGTGCTTTCAAATCGCTGGGGGCATAAAGAGAAGCACTCTCCTAGGTGCTTTAACAGGTGATGACAGGGGCCACAGCATCCAGCCCCTGGGGGACACAGCAGATGGAGCACAGGGCGGCAGGGCCCAGCAGCAGGCCAGCACAAGGTGGATGCAGGCAGGTACCAGGTCAGCACAGCAGCAGCAGTCCAAGGCGGTTCCTGGGGAGTCCCTCCAGCAACATTTAGGGGGTGATTTTAACCTTGGCGGACGGCGGAGGCCGTCCGCCAAGGTACCGCCGTGAAATGACCGCACCGCGGTCAAAAGACCGCGGCGGCCATTTAAACATTTCCGCTGGACCGGGGGGCGCTCTCCGAAAGAGCGCCCGCCGGCCCAGCAGAAATGCCCCTGCAACGAGGACGCCGGCTCAGAATTGAGCCGGCGTAGTTGCAGGGGTGCGACGGGTGTAGTTGCACCCGTCGCGTATTTCAGTGTCTGCAAAGCAGACACTGAAATACTTTGCAGGGCCCTCTTATGGGGGCCCCTGCAGTGCCCATGCCATTGGCATGGGCACTGCAGGGGCCCCCAGGGGCCCCGCGGCACCCCCTACCGCCATCCTGTTCATGGCGGGTTTCCCGCCATGAACAGGATGGCGGTAGGGGGTGTCTGAATCCCCATGGCGGCGGAGCGTGCTCCGCCGCCATGGAGGATTCAATGGGGCAGCGGTAAACCGGCGGGAGACCGCCGGTTTACCCTTTCTGACCGCGGCTGAACCGCCGCGGTCAGAATGCCCTCGGGAGCACCGGCAGCCTGTTGGCGGTGCTCCCGTGGTCGGTGACCCTGGCGGTCACCGGCCGCCAGGGTCAGAATGACCCCCTCTGTGTCCAGTTACAGTTAAGTTCAGAGTGTCTCCCAATTGTGGGGAAAAATCCCATGTACTTAAACTCAGTTTTGCAGAGCTTTAACAAAGAAGGGGAGAGGAGGTTCCAACCAGTTACAACTGGTTCTGGGAGTGCAGCCACTCTCCTCCAGCACAGGCTCCAAACATCAGTTGGGGGTAAACAACCTTTTTGTGTGAGGCCAGGGCACAGCCTTTACAGATGCATGTGTGCCTGCCTCCCCCTTCTCTCAGCCAAGGGAGACCATTCAAAATGCAGATGCACCTCTGTGACATCTCCACCCTCCCCGTGTACAGGCTGTTTGAAAAGTATGCACAAAGCCCAACTGTCACTCTGCCCAGACGTGGATTGGAGTCAAGCTTCAAAACACCAGAGTCATAAGCACAGAGAAGAGCTCACTTTCTAGAAGTGGAATTTCTGTAATAGTAATAAAAAAATCCACTTACACCAGTAAGCAACATTTCTCTCTACCTTTACAACCATACCAAATATGCCTACACCACACTTCATAAATCAGACAGTATCCCCTACACATAAGGCAAGGCATTTCCAATCCAATCCTATGAGAAGGCAGCGCTCACAGCAGTAAGAAAGCAAATAGGCTGTTTGTCACTACCAGGACAGGCCACACTACTAGGCACATGTCCTGCCTTTTGCATACATAGCACCCTGCCCCTAGGGCTAGCTAGGGCCTACTTTAGGGGTGGCTGAAATGTGGTAAAAGGGGAGTTTTGGGCCTGGCAAGTAAATTTAGATAAAGCAAAACAAACTCCAGAGATGGAGAGGGTCCAATGGCACTATCTTCCTGTCTGAAATGCCTGGTTCGTGAGGTAAGTGTGGGGACTTTGCCGGCAGACAAGGACCCACGTCCTCCAAGAGGGAAAATATAATGCAATCAAAAGGTAAAGTCCCACTCAAATAATCTTGATTTGAATCAAACCTATAGGTCCAGGGCCTTTTAGTAAAATCAATATCACAGAAGATGCACGAAAGGTTGTAGTTGAGCAAATTAAGCTGGTATTTATTTCATTCTTGTAAAAGCGTTGTGATTCCAGAGCAAGAATGTCATTAGTTTTGCAAGGCAAAGCAGTATCCAAAATGGTAATGAGAAGGGTCAGCCAACACGTGTTTCGCGGGACGTTTTCAATTTTGCAGTTCGTTCGCGGCTTCCCGACATTTCGGGCACCGCTTAGACTATGGTTCAACCAAAACTTAAAACACAATGATTGTTTTACTTAATTGATCCTATCCTGCACACCTTGAGAAAGCCCCGGCTAAATAGCCAGAGGGGGCGAAACACGTGTTACTTGGTGGTGGAAGTGTGCTTGTATGAGTGTTGGGTCACGATGGCAGGATATTATGGTCCCAATATAGACAATCCGGCACCGTTCCAAGAGTTGTATAATCTTTTACTCTTAGCTAAATATCCGGTGGTGCTAGGAGATGATTTTAACATATTGTTGGACCCTGTATTGGATAAATCTACCCCTCGTGGTACGGTTAACTCCCCTAAAACACGGTCATGGGTGAGGCAGGCCATGATAGATCTTGGCCTTGTGGATATTTGGCATTGGAAAGGGGGCGAAAGTCCTAGATTTACATTTTATAATAAGAAATATAGTCACAAATCTAGAATAGATTTTTTTAGTACATAAAGGTTTGTGTGGAAATGTCAAGTATGTAGGTCATGCACCGGCGCATCTTTCAGACCATTCAGCTGTAAAGTTACATTTTTGTTTTATGGCGCAGGTTCCCAAGGTGAGGTGGACAATAAATCGGTCTTTATTTTTGGATGATTTGATAGTTGAAGCATTAAAAAAGGACACCATTGGTACATTCGGATCAGAAAGGATTCATTAAAGGTAGACAGCTCCAGGAATTAACTCATGACCTGTTGGGGGTGGTAGATCTGGCATTGCAGGAGGAGGCTCCTTTGGCTGTCTTGACTTTTGATGCAGCTAAGGCGTTTGATCGAGTCAATTGGAGCTTTTTGCAGGTTGCGATGGAACTTTATGGATTGGGGACATTTTTTATCAGTGCAATTAAGGACTTGTACAGATCCCCGACAGCGAGGATATTGATCAATGACAAGTTGTCACAAGAATTTAGGATTGGGCGAGGTACTTGTCAAGGATGTCCATTGTCCCCTCTACTTTTCGATTTGTATACTGAGCCTCTGGAAATATTGTTAAGGGCTAATACTAATATCCTTCCCTTCCGGAGTGGTGGGTAGGAAAAGAAAGTTGCACTGTATGCAGATGATCTGATGATTTATACTAGAGATGTGACTGTTTCCCTCCCCACCATTAATTTGTTGATGGAAGATTTTGGCAGAATGTCGGGTTACTGTGTAAACGCTGAGAAGACAGAGATCATGTGTTGGAATATGTCTTATGATGCTCCATTAGTTAAACAAGAGATAAGATATCTGGGAGTCCAGCTTACGGTTAACTTTAGTGAAGAGGCGAGGGTTAATTTTGATAGAGCTCATTCTGAAACCAAAAAACTTCTTACGGCATGGGCCGCTCTTCCCCTCTCTCTAATTGGCAGGTCTAACATTTTAAAGATGTGTATTCTTCCAAAGTTTACGTTTCTATTTAACACTATTCCATTAGAATTTAAGGCATGCTGGTTTAAGAAATTACAGGGTGATCTATCTACATTTATTTGGGCATCTAAGGGAATAAAGATAGCATGGAAAAAGCTATGTAAAAAGAAGGAGTGGGGGGAATTGCATCTCCAGACTTTTATAAGTACTAGCTGGCGTTTCAACTGAAGAACATTAGAATGCTTCTGAATGAGAAGTCAGGGTATACCCCCCTTTGGAAAGCATTGACTGCGCATCTTGTGGAGGGGGCCAATCATTTTTTATATAAATTTGGTCATCCGAAGTTTTTAAAGAAGGTTCGACGTAAAATCCCCAGACAAGCCTGCAAAGTTTGGGCACAGATTCGGAGTGGGTTAGGGATAGCCTACTATTGCAGTTCAGCTCCTATTTGGGATTCACCAGGAACTCCTGTGTGTCTTCTGGATAAGTTATCAGTCCAGTTGAAAGCTAAAGGGGTGACTGTGTGGGGTCAGATTATAGAAGGTTCTGAGTTGATATCTTGGCCTACATTTTTGGAGTGAGCAGGCAGGGCAATTTCTAAGTTTAAGTATTATCAGCTACTTAGTTGGGTAAAGTCTCTTCGGGAAGGAGAAACTGGGAAAAGTTTCTGGGAGGAAAAACTAAGCCAGAAATCCTTAAATAAGGAAGTTGCCTTATGGTATCATGCGCTGTTGGATGCGGTGGAAGAGGATCCACCTCTTCCGGTGTTGAAATGGGAGAAGGTTTTCCCAAACTTAGATATTGTTTATTTATGGCAAAAGTCATGCCTTAGACTCTGGTTTACTATCAAATCTGTGGCAATGAGGAAAAATAATTTGTTCACTTTGCACAGGGTATATTGGACACCGGTAAAAATAATGGCTGTTGGGAAAACAAAACAAATCTGCCCGAGTTGTAGAGATGCTAATGCGGATGACCTTCACATGTTTTGGGGATGTCCGGGGTTGTTCAGATTTTGGGAAGGCATAGGAAACATTCTTAAGGAATTGTTTAGTGGAGATTTGGAGATGAGTCCTTTTTAAGTCATATTTGGGTTAAGTGATTCAGAGTCTCAAGGCCAACAAATCTCTGTGCAGCAAGAATATTTGTTGTTTGTATTGATGCTCTTGGCTCGAAGTGAAATTTGTTGTAAATGGGTTTGTTCATTACCTCCCACAGTTCAGGAGTGGCAAATGTCGGTAAAACGGTTGTGTAATTTGGAACGAGCTGGTCCATTTAGTAAAAGGGATGAGTTTTGGGCGATCTGAGAAAATGTAGACCAGTATTGAATATGACCTGATTGTGTTAAGTGGTTCTTCTCCTTCAGTAATTAAGTCAGATGTTTAAAAACTCCCCTCCACCTACAAGGTGGTGCTCTGGTATGGCCATTATGTGAGTAAATGGCAGTGAGTAGCCAGTGACATATGCGGGGAGACTTGGTGTGTGTCGAACAGGTGGTTTGGCTCGTTGATATTGAGGAGTCTGCCCTTGGAAGATACAAATACAGGGTCTATTCTGCAGCAACAGGGGCAGTGAGATGAGGACAAAAAAAAAAGACGTAGGAGTCATTTGGCATCCTTATTGGTAGGCTGTGTATTTTAAGAGCACTTGGTCTGGAGAAGCATAAACTCAGGATTTAAAGTGTAACACAGTAGTTGGGGTTGGATTTACTAATAATGGTTTATTTGTACCCAAACAAACCCTTTTTAGTGACAAAAGACTGGAAAAAACAAGGTTATAAAGTATGGCTTGCAGTTTGCATGCAGATTTTTGGTGCTAGTCATGAACTGCTAGTAACAAAATGCACTGTGACCAAACCAGTAATCTACTAAATTATCTACATAAAATATAATTCTGTGATGACACATGCCTCGTGCACATTACCCTTCTGCATTACGTTATGATCAGTCAAAACTGCAGCTAGACAAAACTCAGATTTCTCCAAAAAAGAACACTAATCACTAAAGTTACCTTGACATTTTTATTACTGACTGAAAAATTAAGGATACACAAAGAACTCCCCAGCAAGTGCTTTTAAACCCAAAATATATTTCGAATGGCAGCACCTCTTGAGATCAGCAGTGGCATTGGTTGTACAGCCTAAAACCAGTTCTTGCACCAGGGCCTACAGATGTAACATGCTGTCTGTAAACCAGTTGTATCTATGTTTTTCTGTTTAAATGGTGACATAGGGTCCCATTTTATTTGCTTCCACTGGGCATATGGCACTCATGCTTGTTTATAGACGCTTACCTCAGTATCATTCGTAAAAAACAGAGGTCTGGAGTTCTGTCATTCTCAGCCTTTATATTTTGAAGTCGGTTCGCCAAAGATATTTTGAGGAGGATTCAGACTACTGATTGTTTTTATATCAGGTGTGTATTTTTATACTGTCAACATATTTAATTACACCAGCTTCAGGAGACCCGGAGACGATATTACCTTAGAGAACTGCAACAATTTCAGGTTTAATGAGACGCAGGGCCTCTGTGACTAATAAACATGACCCGTTAACATATTTTACTGCCTTCTTTGTTATTTTAGACAGGTGCTTGAATGTTTTTCCGAAGCAGAGTAATCTGGGGGCATTTAGCTTTCTGGCTATGCATGAAATCGGCCCCTGCCTTGGACGCCTGCCACGAAAGTGTTAAAACACATTATTGTCGCAGTGAAAATGAAAAGCAGAACTGATCTGGCCCTGCTCATGTTACCGGGAACTGTGTTTTTGAAGCACAGCGCAATTTATGACAATAAAATGTCAGCTGCCTGCTTGTAAATGCAAAGCGGACACCTACTTTAAGAAAGAAAGGCTACTAATTAAATCTAATAATTTGCAGGGGAGGCTCATCTGCCGAGGTGAAGGAGTGTCGCTCCACTGGCTGAGCCAGCAGCTGAAAAATAAAACTGTATTTCATTATCCTTTTGTTTTACAGCTGCTGGCTCAGCCAGCATGTGCAGAGAGGAGCGGGGCTTGTCCATGGGCGGGGGAAGAGGAGAGGGTAAGTGGAGTGCACCTAAGTGCGCATGTTTGTTTGGGAAGCAGGCCCAGGCTGGCCAAACAGACAAGGGCACTTCGGGTTCTCCAACCTGGTTGTGTTGCACAACCATGTTGGAGAAACTGCACAGACACCCATGGAGTGTCTGAGCGGCAGACCAAGCCGCTCAGACCAATCCTGGTGCCACTCTCATGCTATACCTAGCATGCGAGCGGCACCAGGATTGCATGGTGAGCCTGTGCTGGTGTGCCAGGGACTGCAGGGATATCATCAGGAGAGTAGGCATCTGCAGCGGTGTCGGGAACGGTAAATTAAAAAAAAAAGTATTCTTAAAGTATCTTTAAAGCAACAAAGGAAATTGCACTCCCCCCATCCAAAACACGGGCTCCTGGCAAGGAGGTAAAGTACAGCTTTAGTTGGAGCTCAGTGGCCCCTTCAGACACCGAGGCCCTGTTGCACTTGCTGCACCATTGATAATAACGCACCTGCGCGTGCTCACATTCAAAACCGACAAATAGGTAGTAGGCATATGTGCACTTGAAAGTGATAGTAATACGTGTGTCAGATTTGGAGAGTCTTAGGGCCAGATGTGCGTAACTATTTTCTGCTCGCAAACGGCCTGATTCACAGAATCTGGCCGGTTGCGACCAGAAAATAGCATTTTGGTATGCAAAATGCTATTTTGCAATTCAGTAATCTATTTACCTAATCGCAAACTAGATCTGTGAGTCGCTATTTGGAAGGGGCGTGCCGAGGGCGTCCCTTCCTAATAGCGATTCGCAGTGGTATGTATAATTGTTTTGCGACCGTGAATGCGGTCGTAAAACAATTGCAGTTACCACCAGCTTCAAGCTGGTGGTAACCCATTTGCAGACAAGAAGGGGTCCCCAAGGGACCTCTTCCCCTTTGTGAATGGGGAGCCAACATTTTTTCAGAGCAGGCAGTGGTCCCACAGACCACTGCTTACTCTGCAAAAAATTAAAAGGAAACTTGATTTTTTTTGTTTGTAATGCATTCTGTTTTCCTTCAAGGAAACGGGCTGCATAAAAAAAAAACAGCTTTATTTAAAAAGCAGTCACAGGCATGGTGGTCTGCTATCCCTAGAAGGCCACCAGCCCTGTAAGTGCAGCCATTCCCAAAGGGGTCGCAAATTGCGACCTACGTCATGAATATTAATGAGGTTGGTCATTTGCGACCCCATTAGGAATCGCTAAATGTGTCTGAGACAAATTTGTACATTTCATTTTGTCAGTCTCTAATTAGGATTCGCAAGGAATCACAATTAGAGACTCACAAAATGAAATGGTCGTACATCTGGCCCTCGTTAGGTTCTAGCAGGCAAGGATACTCCAAAGACCTTCCTTACCCAAGGAAGCCCGGATGACTAAATGTGATGACTAAATGTGAAGTTCTCTGTCATGTGGCTGCAGGCTGATTCATGTCTTGAAATGTGGAGCTGGAACGGTGAGGTATAATGTTAGCATCACTGGCAGTGACAAATGTTTTTTCATTGCCACTCTATAGTGGCACAGCAAGGGTGCCATGGGCCCCAGTGCCAGAAAGGAAACTGCCTGCTCATTGTAGTAAATTGTCATATTGATCACAGTTAAGTGCCCCCCTCCGGCCTTTAGACCCTGGCCATCGCACCTGCTACACCACTAATAGCCTCATGCTCCTGACACTTTAGTTGAATGTGCTGCATTTGCCTGGAAATATTGAAGATTAAAAATTAAGCTACATAATCAGTAATAAAATACAAAGCAATGCAAAAAACGCAAAAGCGCACAACAGTAACGACCAAACCACAACATAACACAAAGACACAAAAACACACAACCTATTAGAACACTAATATACAAATGTGTGACTGTGCTGCTGTGTTGAGCTGTGCTGTTTTTTTGTCATGTTGTGTTTTAGTGCTGAATTCTGCCGGTGTGTTTGAGTAATGTATTGTGTTATTTCATATCTTTATGTTTTGTTGGTGTGCTAGATTGCTGTATTGTACTGGTGTATTGTTTTGGGTTATTGTATTATGGTTTATTTGTTTATGTTGTCTTGTTGATGTGTTCTGGGTTTTTGGAATGTTGTGCTGGCGAGTTGTATTGTGTTAAATTGTGTTTTTTTAGTGTGTTGCTGCATAATTGTTTATGTTGTTGGTATATTATTTTATTGTGTTTAGGTTCTGTGTTGTCATGTTATACCTGTATTGCACTGCTTTCTTAAATTGTTGTATTGCACTGTTAAGTTGCTAGAGCTCAGTTGTGTGTGATTTTTTTGGACTGTTTTGTCATTGCAGTTGGGATATGTTAGTGGGTCATTTAGTTGGTATTGTTCTGGGTGCTGTTGTGTTGAAGAAGGTTGTGGATACAAAGTAGTAATGCACTGTTTTGTGTTATCTCCTGTGGTCATTATGGTTGAGCCTGCAAACGCATGTGTCTCTCTTGCGAGAGACTGTTGTGTACATTAAAGGGCTTGGACCACACCTGTCACTCACCATTTGTTGGTTTGCGTGGCACTCTTCTTTACAGTCTAGAAATTTCTCTAAGAATGACTGGCATGATTTCAGCTTCTCTGTGTAGAACAGGGCCCAACCACTTATTGATTCAACATAATTAGTGCCCGTCCGCTGCTTCCACCATGATCAAGGTACTATTTTAACTTCTATTGCCCTGCAAACAGAAGGCTTGTGGCAGGTAAAAATGTGCCTAGCAGGACAAAAAGAATTGCAAAGTTTTATTTTTTAAAGTTAACTTTCTTTTATTTTGCCAATTCGTCTTTTCTTGCTTTCCACTCATGTTTTCTTTTGTTTTTGCTTGTGGGAGCTCTTCTCAAAAGATAACAATCAACTTGTTTGAAATATTGCAAAGCCACATTGTTTCTTTATTATGTGTAATCTCTGAAACAATGTTTTAACACATAATTGTGCTGTACATCTCAAACCACTCCCCTACAATTCCCCCCACTACATTTCACTCCACTTCACCCCACTCTATTCCAATCCACTTTAACCTACCCCACTTTAGTCCTCCCAACCCACCCCAATCTAATCTGCCCCACTTCAATTCACCCGCTGTAATCAAAAAACAATCTGCACCACTCCAAAACAATCTGCTCCACTCCAATCCACAACAATCTGCCCCACTCCAATCCAAAATATTCTGCCCCACTCCAATCTGCCCAAATCCAAAACAATGTTCCCCACTACAATCTGCTGCTCCAAAATCCAAAACAATTTGACATACTCCAATCCAAAACAGTCTGCCCCAATCCAGTCCACCTCACTGCAAACTGCCCCACTTTAATCCAAAACAAACTGCCCCACTCCAATCCGCCTCATTCCCGTCTGCCCCACTTAAATCCAAAACAATCTGTTCCACTCCAATCCGCCTTGTTCCATTCCAAAACAATCTGCTCCACTACAATCTGCCACACTCCATTCTGCCATACTCCAATCGAAAACAGTCTGTCTCACTCCGATCTGCTCCACTACAATCTGCTCCACTCCAATATGAAAAACGATATGCCCCACTCCAATCCAGTCCAACTCACCCCAATCCACTCCACCCCACTCATCCCAGTTCACCCCACTACAATCTACCCCACTCTTATCCAATCCACCCCACTCCAATCCACCCTAATACTGTTGTAGACTCCCGTTGTAGGAACAAGACTGCTGGATTTTGGGCGGCAGTGCCACCGAGTATGGGGGATTGAGTCTGATCCCACACTGTGTGACAACTGCAGCCTAAGCCTTCCAGCTAGCTGGCAGCACCTTACCAGTACCAAAGGTAGGTGTCATTTGTGGCAGCCTACCACATGACACTCAGACTCCTCAGGGAAGTTGTGGTGGAACAGATCATATCCCTTTCTCTCAGTTACACAAGTCTCATGCATGCAAAGACAAACAGAAGCAAAATCTTGGTTCAATAGGTTTTATTGAAGCAACTGCGTTCTACGTAAATAGGTATGAATTCTGATTATGAGGATAATGAAACACAACACAATTATAGCGGTGACCAGGAAAGTAAAACATAGATAGATTCCCACCATATTGTCATAAAAGTGTCCCTAATATCCCTACCTGCACCTCTAAGTTTCTACATGAGAGGAAATAACAGTGGTGTCCCTAATCTGCCCATCTAGTGCCGGGAAGGTGGACTCCTATTTGTTGGCAGATGTCACAAGAAAGGGCATACTGTCTGGCCTGTTTGTATAGACCTGGCCATCAATAGTGTTTCTGCAATAATAAAGTTGTAGCCACCACACCAGCATGGGCAGAAGCAACCCCGTCATGTGATGCTTTTATTACATCTAATCTCTGGTCCTGGTTGGGAATCACACAATCACCCACCCCTGGTTATGTCACGAATGCAACATTTTAGGCACTTAGGTGGTAGGAATATTTGCAGGGGTATGCCTTGGGAAAGGGCTTGCTGTCAGCCAAAGCTTTCACAGCAGCCAGTGTTTCATCATCCAACTTCATCCTAGAATAAGTAACCACAGCATCAGCAAAATGGTTAGTGCTGACTTGGCTGCCTCATCAGCCAATATGTTTCCTGCAACATGTAATCCTACACGTTGATGGCCTATTGAATGTACTACATGGATGTTTGGTAATGTCTCCTTTAGATCTGCTACTGTCCCCCACAGGAGTCTGTGTTTCGTGGTGTACCCTTTTCAATCTTTGAACCCATTGTGGTGCCAGCAATGCAGGTCTTCATTAAAGGACTGGACACAATAATTTGAATCATACACATTGAGTGTTAAAAGTTCAGGACCCACATGTTACAGTGCCAGTAATAGAGCCTTGAGCTCAGCAATTTGTGCTGCACATTACCCTAGGTTTTTGTATGTATGTATTCTGAGGCAAGAACTTGCCATCCCTCATGCATCCCCTCACAGCTGGCAAGCAGCGGAATATTGCTGTTTGGTGCCTAGTGCTGGTTATGCTGAACCATCAGTGTAAATGATTATTTGGTATTATTCAATAGGCAAAATGCTTATAGGTGTTGAGTATTCAAGTTCATACGAAGGAATTCTTGGGTCTGTAGTTTTGGATCAAAAACATAATCAACATCACTGGCCGTCAGAGATTTTGCCCATTGAATCCAACCTTGATGTAATGCTTTTGCGTTTGGAAAGCTGAATTTTGAAACAGCCTCTAAGGTTGGTATTGGGGTTATGACAACAATGTGTTTTCCCTAGACCACTAGAGGTCTCTCTTTTATGACACCCATCTGAACAACAGTTAGAATTTTCTCAGTAGGAGCAAAGCATTGTTCATGGTATCACCTTCATTGAATGTTACATAGGTGAAACCGATGGCACCAGCAATTACTTTGGTGACCAATTTTGTTTTGCTGTCACGTGCGTATAGGAGTTTTGCTTCAAGCATGATCTGCTGTAATGCTCTGAGAATGTGTGTGTGTTCAACTGTCCAACAGTTACCTGAAAAGTCTGGACGTATCAAATCATAAAGAGGTTTTATGCATTGTGCATAATCTGGAATGTAAGCTCTACCAAAATTGAAAACGCCCAATGGTGATTGTAGCTTTTTGATGGTGTTTGGTGGTTGTAATTGCGCACACTTTACTAGAAAGTGAGGTGCCAGGGTCTTCCTTTTGTCTGATAACTCGTATAGCAAAAACAGGATACTGAGAAAGGCAATTTTTGTTTTCTTGAAATTTAATTAGTAGCCTATTTCAGTGAAATACACCACAATGTGTCTACCAATCTTAGGTGTGTGACCAGGTTGTCATCTGTCAGGTAAATATCATCCACCTAGGACAACATCTCAGGGCCAACGTCATGTAGTATGGATGTTTCACATAATGAGAACAGTCCAGGACGGTTCTTATACCCTGGTGGGAGTCAACAAACTTTCCTTTATGAGCCTAATGCCCCGAAGGCGGTCAAATCCTTGCTTTAAGGTGCTAAATTTTGGCACAATAATAGTATTGGAAGTATCCAAGGTTGTTTTGTATTTTTTGTGCACTAGATTTTTGATAAGTGTTGTGCTGTGCATTTTGTATAGCAAATGTGTGTGTGACTGTTTAAGTGTCTGTAATCTAAGTCTATTCTATATGAATGGTGCAGCTTGGCTATGGGGAGAGGGTTGTTCATTGGTGATACACAGGATTCTATTACACCCTGGTCCTCAAGTTGTGTATTTCTCTCACTTGTGCTCTAGCTTAATGTTTAATGGGGTATTGTGGTTGTGGTAATGGTGTCGATCTGATCGGTATTATGTGGTAAGGGGTCTCTTTTTCCCATCCTACATGGTTGTGCAACAGTGTCAGGGCTTGTTTCAATGCCCAATCTAATGCATATGCCCATCTTTATTCTTCAGGAACAAGGACTGAGAAAGAGGGCATAATAACATCTTTCCCTAGTGGGAGATTACAGACAAACTCTGAATGCCAATCCTTTTCTGCCAATAGGATGTCATAACACAATGATAATTGTTCTCAGAATGTAAGCTTAATTGTGCACTCTTATCTCACCCTCAAGTTATATTTTTACTTTGTAGACCCTATCTGGGGGGGAGATACGCATGTCTGCAGTTTCGACTTCTAAAAAGTCTCTTGTTGCTGTTTCATCCAGAAGCTCTTGAAAATTCCGCCAAACTATTGTGACCTCTGCCGCTCTGTCTAGCAGAGTCAGTGCCCATGACCTGTCCTTCAGTAGGGCTCATTATGTGTGTCATTTCTGGGTGAAATTGCTGCCACTTCTTTCTTTTTAAACTGTGCTTTCTGTTGGGCTTGTTTTGCTTCCTTGTTTATGGAAGGTACAAATGAGCATTGTGAATCTTTCCTTGGTTTTGTGTACTCTTTTTATTGTTCAGAACGTCCTCCTCTCTCACTGCGTTTGTCCAGTGAGTCCTGAAAGGAACAAGATTGGTGTGTGTCAAAATATTGATATCTATTTGGAGTTTTTAAACTTTCTCCGTTTCTTAAATTGTATTGTTTCTCTGAGGTCTCCAATCACAGAGATTCTCCTCTTTGTTTTACATTATACTTATTTTGTTTTTCTTTATCCCAGCATTTTTTAGAAACATTAGCTGCTTGCTTGGTCAATTGTTTGTTGGAGTTACCTTGTAATTGTGATTTACCTGGCCTGGCTCCCAGACCATCCTGACCTACACTTCTATAAGTTTAGTCGATAATCGTGTACAGGAACATCCAAAGCCGCTGGCGTGCTGCCAGTGCTACTGTTTCCCCTTTAAGGTTAATTAATATTATTGAGGATCCTGGAGCAAAATTGCCCATTAATTGTATTCCCAAATCTAGTGCTTGGACAGCCACATATTCATCTTGAATTTGTTTGAACACTTCTGGAAGATTCACAAGTGTTAGTGTACCATGTGCGGTACTGTAGAGTGCAGCAGACACCTCACCCCAGTGGCGCAGTCGTCCACTGAGGGAACCATCCTGAATGGCAAGCACATTGTGAAAATTGTGTGTTTATCTTAGGTTCCCGCATGGGGAAACACTGCTTCCAGATTGCTAATTTTTCCTGCTAACCAAAAGAGAATCTCTTCATGTTTGGTGGGTAATTTACCCATAATTGAATGCACAGTCACATGATTAATGCCCACTGTGGCCATGTGTGGTTGCGCTGGAGCAGCCCTTGCTGGGGCAGTATTCAAAGCCTACATTACAAATTGTATTAATCATCTATATATTTCTACTAAATGTAGTGTTTAGGTGGCGTACTTCCTCTACAGGCATTGCACCTGCATAAGGGTGTGGTGTATATGTGGCCACTTCTGGCCATGTAGGCACATCATTAGTTAAAGGACCTAGTCTAACATTCTGTGGAATGTGGGATAGGGCGCCATCAAGCCAATTTTGGTGTTCTTTATAAGATAGTGGAATTTCTAAATATGCATATGGTCTGTATTGTGCAGGTGCATTTGCTGGAGTATTTTGATGAAATGTATGTGTGTTCCCATCTGCTCTTGGAAGAGTGACCCTAGAGTAAAAAACAATAAGTTCTGTATGTGGCACTGTATGTGGCCTGAGCCTCAACAGCAAATGTAACTACTCCTCCCTCATCTGTGAGGCCATTATTTAATAAGTGTATTGTGAGAGAAAGTCTCATGTTTGCTGCAATTACGACCCTTTTTTGGTCCACCATTTAAAAAAAATAGAATTGAATTGTTCGAGATAGAAACAACAATTGGGGAATCCTTGTAAGAGTTCAAGCTTTTGAACATCCTACATCATCAAATAGGTACTACCTATTTAGCTGAAGATGATATTCTCTAATACCACAGATGTCTCCATATCAGGTAATTAGGGTGCCTTTTGCAGGAAATGAGACAAAGAAACTTGGGAGATACTTAAAGTCAGTGCCTAACCAATGTTGGCAGCAGCATATCGTAGGCTCCCATTGTAGTAACAAGACTGCTGGATTATGGGCGAGTACTGGGAACTGAGTCTGATTCCACACCTTGTGACAACTGTCAGCCTAACCCTTCTGGCTAGCTAGCAGCACCTCACCAGTACCAAAGGTAAGAGTGGTTTGGGGCAGCCTATCACATGACACTCAGACTCCTCAGGGTCTCTCAGTTACATGAGTCTCATACATGCAAAGACAAACTGAAGCAGAATCTTGGTTCGATAGGTTTTATTGAAGCAATTGTGTTCCACATAAAAAGCATGAATTGTAATAATGAGGATTATGAAACACAACACTGTTACAACGGTGACCACAAAAGTGAAACACAGGAAGAGTCTCGCCATATTGTCACAATAGTGTCCCAAATATCCCTACCTATAACACTAAGGGGGTCATTACAACATTGGCGGTAAAAGCCGCTTACCGCCGTGCAGAAGACCGCCAACACACTGCAGCGGAATTCCGCCACAGCTATTATGACCCACAGCTCGGAATCTGCCAAAATCCAGACACCCACACAAGTCCGCCACACCAAAGATTAGTAATAAACTGGCGATAACAAAACCTCCACCGTCACGTCACCAGGAATACGCCCACACTATCACGACTCACAAATCCATGCGGCAGTCTTTCAACCGTGGTATTCCATTGGCGGTACACACCGCCGCGCTCAAAATACACACACATTTACAAAACACTACCACATTGGACTAATCGAAATACACACACCTGATACACATACACACACCACTCCCACACACCCAATACAATATAAAACACACACCCACATCACCCACAAACCCCTACGACAACAATTGCGACAGAAGGCAAGAGAGAGACACCACCAGGAACAACACTAGCATCCACAGGCACTCAACACCATCACTCACACAACATCCACACACCTCAAACAACACACCTCTAAATATCACCCCACATATCACAACACACACCACCCCACACATCACCCACACCACCCCATGGCAATGCAAAGACACCCCAGGTTTTCTGAGGAGGAGCTCAGGGTCATGGTGGAGGAAATCATCTGGGTAGAGCCACAGCTATTCGGATCACAGGTGCAGCAGACCACTATAGCTAGGAAGATGGAGCTATGGCGCAGAATCATGGACAGGGTCAATGCAGTGGGACAGCACCCAAGAACTGGGGATGACATCAGGAAGAGGTGGAACGACCTACGGGGGAAGGTGGATTCAATGGTCTCAAGACACCAGATAGCGTTTCAGAGGACTGGCGGCGGACCCCCACCTCCTCCCCCAGAACTAACAACATGGGAGGAGCAGGTCTTGGCTATACTGCATCCTGAGGGCCTCGCAGGAGTAGCTGGAGGAATGGACTCTGGTAAGTCAAACCTTTAACTACCATATCCCCCACCCTACCTGCATGCTATCACATACCGCCACCCTCGCCCTCACCCCCATCACTCCAACTCCTCACACATGTCCCACTATCACAAACCAAACATCCCAAACCCAAGCCCTGCATGCAACACCAAAGCATGGACACCCATCACCAAAGCATGACCACTGCACATACCCATACACCCCCCTAAACCATAATCACCGAAGGTCCCACATAAGAATCCAAGCACTGGGGTACAGGGTGACCCACCCATTGCACCCCATGGCACACACAGATGCAATAATGATGCCTTTACACCCCTGCAGGACCCCTACCCAACGTCACCGGACAGGAGGGTCCAGACATGTCCACTCTACCCACAAAAGAGGCCCACAGTGACGACAGTAGCTCTGTCCAACTGGATCAAGATGACCAGCCCGGCCCACCTGGGACCTCGGAACAGTCGATTCCCCTCACACTGGCACAGGCCACTAAAGAGATTCCCCCCTCTGGAAACACCAGCACAGCACCCACCCAGCGGGCCCATACCTCTGTCCCCAGGACACGTCAAGCAGCAGTGTGTCCACCACTACAGGGAACCCACGCTAACCCACCACCCCAACAACACCAGGGACCTGGGGGCAGTGGTAGTGGGCACACGGTTCAGGGGACAGAGGCCCAGGAACACAGGGGAACTGGGAGGGCTGCTGTGCGACGGGGGAGGACAGGCCCAGGGAACCCACTCTCCACGAGGCCCTCTCCAACATCATGGGAGCCTACCACCATTCCCAGGAGACGATGGCAACGGTACTGGCCAAGTTTCAGGAGACCCAGCGGCTGCAGGAGGAACAGTATTTGGGCTTCAGGGAGGAACTCAAATCCATCAATTCCACCCTGGGCACCATTGTAGGGGTGCTGAAGGAACTCGTCAACACCAGGAGGGACACTGTGGCACAACAAGGGGCCCCGGACACTAGCTTGGGCGATGAAATCCCCACCACCTCCGCCGGCGCGAGTGGACAGGAGGCACGCCACAGGACCACGACACCAGCACCCCACCCCCTGCAGATCGAGAACCACCCCGCAAGTGGTCCCTGAGATCCAGGACAAAGACAGAGAACAATGCCAAGACCCCCGCCAAGAAATGAGACCACCCTGATTGTCATCCTTCTGTCCCACTTTGTCACCCTGTCCATACTTAAACAGCCCTAGCTCCACTTCCTATGCGCCTTTGGACAATACACCTGTGAGGCTAATAGACTGGACACTGCCATGGACAGTCCTCTACCATCACCCCTGACCATTTTACAACCCCCTCCACTATCTGGCACTTAAATAAACACCCTTAAATCACAAAACAATTTGGAGTCAGTCTGTGCTTTCGGTCTAGTCCATGCGGAAACAAAGCAGAGGTCACAAAGTGGGACCCACATCTGTGAAATCGAAAGGGAAAGTGACAACTCAGTGTCCATACACTGGGTGAAAATGACAGACAGATGAGAGGTAGAAGAATTAAATCAGATGTAGCAGTCAGTGTTGTCTTCTTACCTGTGTCTCACTGGTATTGCTGGATCACCGTGTTCCTGTTGTCTATGTCCTCTTCTTCTGCTTCCTCGTCTTCACTGTCCACAGGCTCCACAGCTGCCACAACACTTCCATCTGGACTATCCTCCTGCAGAAAAGGCAAGTTGTGAAGTATACAGCAGGCCATGATGATCTGGCACACCTTCTTTGGTGAGTAGAATAGGGAACCACCTGTCATATGGAGGCACCGGAACCTGGCCTTCAGGAGGCCGAAGGTCCTCTCTATAATTCTCCTAGTTCACCCATGGGCCTCATTGTAGCATTCCTCTGCCCTTGTCCTAGGATTCCTCACTTGGGTCAGTAGTCATGACAGGTTGGGGTAACCAGAGTCACCTGCAAATGGCGAGGGACAACTGTTAGACACACACTAACTCTTAGGGACATCCCCAGACCCAGACACCTCGTCACACTGTATTGGGTCCATGTCCTCACCTAATAGCCACACACGGTGCCTCTGGAGTTGCCCCATCACATAAGGGATGCTGCTATTCCGCAGAATGTAAGCGTCATTCACTGAGCCAGGAAACTTCGCATTTACATGGGAGATGTCCTGGTCAGCCAAACACACCATCTGCACATTCATACAATGGTAACTCTTCCGGTTTCTGTACACCTGTTCACTCCTGCGGGGGGACCATGGCCACATGTGTCCCATCAGAGGCACCTATGATGTTGGGGATATGTTCCAGGGCATAGAAGTCATCTTTCACTGTAGGCAAATCCTCCACTTGAGGGAAAACGATGTAGCTACGCATGTGTTTCAGCAGGGCAGACAACACTCTGGACAACACGTTGGAGAACATAGGCTGGGACATCCCTGATGCAATGGCCACTGTTGTTTGAAAAAGACCCACTTGCTAGGAAATGGAGTACTGACAGGACCTGCACTAGAGAGGGGATTCCAGTGGGATGGCGGATAGCTGACATCGGGTCTGGCTCCAACTGGGCACACAGTTCTAGGATTGTGGTACGATCAAGTCTGTATGTGACAATTACATGTTGCTCTTCCATTGTCGACAGGTCCACCAGCGGTCTGTACATCGGAGGATGCCGCCATCTCCTCACCTGCCCCAGCGGACGTGCTCTATGGAGGAGAACAGCGAGCAGAGAGTCAACCAACACTGAGGTGCGTAAACACAACTTTATAGCAAAATGTTTGAAAATCGACATATGGCTGTATTAGTGTTTAAGCAAGGCCTAGATATGTGTGACGCTGTCAAAATTAATGCCATGTGGCCCCCTGAAATGGCGGCTGCCTGATTTGTAATGTGGGACAAGGGGATATGAAGTAACTGCGCTGGCGTTGTACACCGTCGCGGTAGGCGGTCGAAGACCGCGCCGCAATCCTGCATTGGTTAACATTGGACCCTATGGGTCCCAGGAGCCAATGACGATGTACGCTGGCGGTGATGGTACGCACCGCCGCGGACGTCACTGCCATTTTCTCTCTGTTCAATCCCTTGATACCTGATCTTCGACAGGAGAGGACCTACACTGCAAGTGCTGCTGTGACCTCAGTCTGGAAGAGACAATGGCTCATGTGTCTGGGGAAAGGTCCCCTGCCTTCAGCACAGAGAAGTTGGAGAAACTAGTGGATGGGGTCCTCCCCCAGTACATGCTACTCTACGGTCCTCCAGACAAATAGGTAGGTACACTGTGAGCATGCCGAAAGGGCAATGCCTGTGTGGAGTGGTGTTGATGAAAGATAGGGGGGAGAGAATGAGGCGTGCATGATACGACGGTGAGTGCATGTGCGTCATGGCAAGGGTAGGTATGCGGGCCAATGACTGTGACAGTGCGGACGGTTATATCTTCTCCTTTTCCCCTGTACTATTTGTGTAGGTCAGCGCCCACCAGAAGAAGGATATTTGGCGTGCCATCACCAAGGAAGTCTGGACCCTGGGGGTCCACCACAGACGGAGCACCCACTGCCGTAAAAGATGGGAGAACATTCGCCGCTGGAGCAAGAAGACGGCGGAGGTCCAGCTGGGGATGGCCTCCCAACATGGGAGTGGTGCCCGTCGCACCATGACCCCCCTGATGTTCCTGATCCTGGCGGTGGCGTATCCGGAGCTGGATGGGCGCTTGAGGGCATCACAGCAGCCCCAAGGGGGTGAGTACACTCTCATTCTGCTGATTCAGCACGCATTGTAGGTGTCTGGGTGGGGGAGGTGGGCTGTGGGTTCCCCTAGGCCAGGGTGAGTTTAGTAGGCAAGGTCTATTACTAAGGCAGGCCCTGTGGCACCCCACCGCACCTGTGTTTAGAGCCAACTACACCTAGTCAGGCTCCTGTGACTTCCATGTGTGCAGCAATCGGACTTAGGCCTTGTAACCCATGTCCCTGTGATTAATTAGGGAACTCTAAGTGCACAGCGTAGTGCAGGGGGCTTCTGTGTCTGTAGTGTCCGCCAACGGTAGCGGTATTGGATGCACTCAACATGTCTTTCTTCTGTCTCCACTCCCCTTTTTGTGGTCTCCCTGTTCTTGTGTGCATTAGCATCATCAGGCGGAGGTGCAGCAGGGCAGGAGGGAGCTGCATCCCACATGGCCCTGGAGGGCGACACAACGGAGTCAGAAGCCACCAGTGGGACTGAGGACAGGAGCTGAGACCAGCGACACGGACTCCTCCTCTGATGGGAGCTCCCTTGCGGTGGCGTGCCCCTCTGTGCCCACCGCTTCTACAGGTACAGCCGCCACCACCCTACCAGCACCGCCCTCCCAGCAGCCCCTCAGTGTGTGCCCTGTGGCCGCTCACCCAGGAGGGTGGGCATCTCCTTTGCCCCAGGCACCTCAGCCCCTGCCCCAGTCAGCCCTGCTGCCCTCAGTGAGGAGGCCATTTACCTCCTCAGGTCCCTCACTGTTGGGCAGTCTACCATTTTGAGTGCCATCCAGGGTGTAGAGAGGCAGTTGCAACAGACCAATGCATACCGGGGGGGCATTCATTCTGGTCAGGTAGCCCAACAGCAAGCTTTTCAGACTCTGGCCTCAGCACTGATGGCAGCCATTGTCCCTGTCTCTAGCCTCCCCCTTCCAACTTCCTCCACCCAGACCCAAACCCCTGTACCTCAGCCTGTCCCAAGCACACCATAAGACCAGCATGCACACACGTCAACACACAAGGGAAGCTCAGGCAAACATAAGCACCACACATCCCACAGACACTCACGCAAGCATCATACACAAGTAGACATACCAACATCAACTGCCTTCACTGTGTCCCCCTCCTCCTCATCTCCCTCTTCCCTCCCAGTCTCGTCTCCACTCACACCTGCATGCACTACATCTTCAGCCACTACCTCCATCACCAGCACACCCACCACCACACCCCGCTCACGTGCACTCACCACCCCCACTACTATTCACACATCCCCTGTGTCCTCTCCCAGTGTGTCTGTGAGCCCACCTCACAAGGTACACAAACGCAGCCACACACCCATCCAAAAGCCATCCACCTCACGACAGCCTCCAGCCCATGCACCTTCACCCAAAGTCAGCAAACGTACACCTCCTACAACCACTACCTCTTCCTCCACTCCCAAACCCCCTCCATCTACCCGTCCCAGTGTGTCCAAAAAACATTTCCTGTCCAACCTTGACCTTTTCCCCTCACCTCCCCCACCTCTTTAGTCTCCTAGGGCCCGCCTTTCCAGGTCCCAACCCAGCATCTCAGCCACAACATCTGCAGGAACAGTTGTGCCAGGAGTAACCGGCTTCTGGAGTGCGCCAAACAGCAGGGCAGCCAGTGTGCTAAGGAGCCAGACTACGGACAGCCCCCCACCTCAAAAGCACAAAAAGTTGGCCAGTGCCTGGCGGGAGAGAGGCAAAATATCTACCACCAACGCCTCTCCCATGGGTACAGTTGGGAGTGGGAAGACAGCTGCGCCACCGTCCAAGGTGGGGAAGGGGCACAGAAATACAGGCAAGTCGCGAAAACCTGCACGGTGGACAGGACCGCCACCAGCACCGCTGCCAAGGACACCGCCGCCACAAGCACCACTGGCAAGGATACCGCTGCCACCAGCGCCGCTGCCTAGGACACCGCCGCCACCAGCACCGCTGCCAAGGACACAGCCGCCACCAGCACCACTGAACAGGACACCGCCGCCACCATCACCACTGCCAAGCACACCGCCACCACCAACACCGCTGCCAAGGACACCGCCGCCACCAGCACCACTGAACAGGACACCGCCACCACCAGCACCGCTGAACAGGACACCGCCGCCGCCAGCACCACAGGCCAATGAGCACCAAAGCTTCTGACGCTACTGAGGCCGCCACGAGCAGGATGAATCACTCTGGGCACAAGGCCCCCTCCAGAACTAGTGGAGTATCCCACCCACTACCTCAGTCCTTGCCAGGATGAAGCACTCTGGGCACAAAGCCCCCTCCAGAACCAGTGGAGAAAGGCATCCACTACCTCTGTCCTTGGCAGGGTGAAGCACTCTGGGCACAAAGCCCCCTCCAGAACCAGTGGAGTAAGGCATCCACTTGAGAGACTGTGGCTTTGCACTCCCCAGGATGCAGCAGTGGGCATCCCACCCACTGTAAAGACTTGTGAGACTGTGGCTTTTCACTCCCCAGGATGCAGCAGTGGGCAACCCACCCACTGGAAAGACTTGTGAGACTTGGCTTTGCACTCCCCAGGATAAAGCAGTTGGCAACCCACCCACTGGAAAGACTTGTGAGACTGTGGCTTTGCACTCCCCAGGATGCAGCAGTGGGCAACCCACCCACTGGAAAGACTTGTGAGACTGTGGCTTTGCACTCCCCAGGATACAGCAGTGGGCATGGAGCCCCCTCGTGGATCTGGCGTTGTGCACTCATCCGGCTGAGGTGCCCCCTTCCCTTCCCCCTGAGGTGCCTGTTGTTTTTGCTATCTGATGCCCCAGCAGTGTTCTCTCTGTTTTGATTGTGTATTGAGTGTGGGCCTCGCCCATGCATTTTGGGCCCAGTGGTCCACGGACTATGATGGTGGAATACCTTGGGCTTGTATTCTTGGTGTATATTTTTGTTTATAGTGTAAATATTTATATATATATATATATTTTTGATTACTGTATTTGAATAGACTACAAACGTTCGACTCATTTCCTTATGTCCTTGCATTCTTCCAGGGGGGCTTGGGGGGTTGTAAATGTAATGTATCTACATGAACTTGTGTGTGTGTTGTAGTGGGTGAGGGTGGGGGTGGGGGTGGGAGTGTTACGTGTTGTATGTGTGTGCCACTATTTTCCCTCCCCCCTCACCTGTCGTAGGTGCAGTACTCACCGTGGTCTTCGCCTCTGTCTTTGTTGTTCCTGGTAGAGGAGCAGGATGATAAAGGCTGGGAGTATCTGGAGCACGGGTTCCATGGCGTCCTGGTTCCTCGTGGGTTGTGTAGAGGTGAGCGTTTTCCCTTCCAAGGCCTGTTTCTGCTGTGTTTTTGTTTGCGGTGAATCCGCCCCGGAAAAGGTGGTGGATTGGCCTGTTGGTTCCGCCCACTGTATTACATGTCTTCCGCCTGTCTGTTGGCGGTTACCGCTGCGGTGTTTGTTTGTACCGCCGTGGCGGTCAGAGTGTTATAGTGGCTGTCTATGTTGGCGGTTTCCGCCACGGTCGTGATTAATTTTTTTTTACCGCCGGCCTGTTGGCGGTTTTACCGCCGCTTTAACACCGACCGCCAGGGTTGTAATGACCCCCTACGTTTCTACATGATAGGAAATAACAGTGGTAGCCCTAATCCGTCCATTTAGTCCCAGTAAGGAAGACTAATTCCCATACCTCTTTTAGAGGTAGTGAAGAGGTCTGTTAGTCTGCTGGCTGTGTGCCCACATAGACAAAGAGAAAGAATGCATCATGCATGTGCAGCATGAGATGGCAAGCTGGCTGGAATGTCCCCTCTGCCTTATTTTAGGCCAGCTTGTTGTTTTATAATATAACATATTGGTGTTCAGAGAACTTCCCAGACATGATAATGGCCCTCATTCTGACCTTGGCGGTCTTTTCGCAAGACCGCCGAGTTACCGCCGCGGTGAAGACCGCCGACCGCGGCGGTATGCCGCTGTCCGCATTCTGACCGCTGGGAGCGTTCCGCCGGAAAACCGCCAGCAGCCACACTGGCGGTCGGCGGGAAAGTGGAGACTGGTCAACCTCCACCGCCACGCCAGCAGAATACCGCCCACAGAATTACGACCCACATTTCTGTGTGGCGGTCTTCTGTTGGCGGTCTTCTGTTGGCGGTCACCTCCCCATGGCTCCTGTCACCTCCCGGAGGACCAATGCACAAGGTAAGTTGATCGTCCGTGAGGGGAGGGGGTGGGGGGGTGTTGTGTGATGTGTGCGTGCATGGGGGTGTGCGTGTGAGTGTGTAGAGGGGGTGTGTGAGTGCGTGCATGCGGGCGGGGAGTGCTGCTGTGCCTATGGGCAATGTGTTTAGTTCGGCGGGTGCGCATGTCGGCATGTATGTGTGCGGGTATGTGTCCCCGTTGTGTATGTGTGTGTGTGTAGGGGGTGTGTATATGTGCATGTTGGGGGTGTGTGCATGTCGGGGTGCGTGTATGTGCATGTCGGGGTGGGGGTGGGGAGGGGGTTCGTACCACCTCTGGGGGGTGGCAGGGGGGTGGAGGGTGTGGGGGGAGGACTCGGGGGGGCAGTGGGGGGTGGGGGAGACCCCTATCAGTGCCAGGGAAGGAATTCCCTGGCCCGATAGTGCCTACCGCCATGGTTCGCATGGCGGTTCCCGAACGCCAGAAACCGCGGCGGTAAGCAGGGTCATGATACCGTTGGCGGTCTTGGGTCGACCGCCGGACCGGAGTGCGCAGACTCCAGCCCGTCGGTCATGACCGCCGTGGCTGTCGGAGTGGGGAAGTGGCGGTCGGTCGCGGCGGTGACCGCCGCGGCCAGAATGCCATTTTTAATACCGCCGGTCTGTTCGCGGTCCGACCGCCGCCTCTCCGCCGACCGCCAAGGTCAGAATGAGGGCCAATGTGTCTTGTGTGTGTGAGGTAGACATTGCACTGTCTGGACCAGCAATACCCGGTAAACTATTGTGTATAGCCTTGGAGTGAGCACATGATGAAATGTCACGCAGAGAAATGAATAACAATTCTGTGTAGAAGGGCAACTGATAAAAAAATAGTAAAGCATTGGCACTAAAATTAAGCCTCGTTAAAATAATAAGAGGAATAAAATGACAAGTGACTAGGTGAGAGGGCACAGGCCTCAGACCCAAGATGAAATAAATGTACCTACATAAAACGCTAAAATATAACCTCACAACAATACAATCTGCCCCAATCCAAAACAATCTGTTCTACTCCAATCCATCCCACTCCAATCTGCCACATTCCAATCCAAAACAATCTGCCCACTGCAAACTACCCCACTCCACTCCACTCTGCCCCACTTCAGTCCAAAACAATATGCTCCACTTCAATCTACCCCACTTCAATCCAAAACAACCTGCACCACTCCAATCCAAATCAACCTGCCCCACTCCAAATTGCCTCACTACAATCCAACCCACTCCAATACAAAACAATCTGCCCCAGTTCAATCCAATCCAATCCACTTGACCTCACCCTAATCCAACCCTCTTGTCCCAATTCACCCCACGCCAATGCATCACAATCTACCCTACCACCATCCAGTCCACCCCACACCAATCCAATCGACCCCACCCCACACCAATCCACTCCAGTCCAATCCACTCCACCCCAGTCCAATCCACCCCACTCCGATCCACCCCACTCCAATCCACTGTGAATACTGATGGGGTAGTTTTGGAAGATCAATATAAATTGGCTTTGGGGGATGATCAGATTCTTAAGGAAGGAATCTTGTCTGCTGGATAAAAGTATAATGATGATCAATGGGAGACTTTGAGACCCTTTTAGATGATTAGAAATTAGTGAACCTTGGTGGATGCTTTGTTGTTTAGAGGGACAGGGTTGATACAGCTGATGTATTTAAGTGGTAGGCTACTTGACAAAGCCCATGTGGGTTTTGTATAAGTAAAATCAAGGAAAGGTTGACACAGGATTTTTGGTGCCCAGGATTTGATTTGCACAGGAACAGAGTGTTATTAGAATGTTCCAAATGTAATAATAGTGGCAAGGTTTTGCACTGAAGGAACCCCCGATGCACTGCCATCAATTAATATCTGGTCCATGGGAATGTTGCCATGCATATTCTTGGTCCTATTACTGGCAAAGCTGCCATTTCTTACATTATTGTGTTGATTCACTTGTTTAAGGTAAAAAGGGTTGATGACATGAGTTCTGGAAATGTTATAACATTCTTGTGGATGGTATTTGATAGAGAAGGTTTACCCACTTCAGTTTTGACAGACAATGGTGTGCAGGTCTGTTCAGGTCAGACACAAGATTACTATAAGCAGAAAGGAATGAGACATAGCCAGTGTCCTTAGTATCATCCAATGACAAATGCTGTTGTGGGAAGATTTAGCAAGACATTGAAGGAGGGCATCCAACTGGCTACAATTAATAGTTGACAGTGGAAAGAAGACATTTCAAACAGAATAGTGACTTACAGACTAACTCGCCAGCAAATCATGGGTTCATGCCTGTGTTAGTTGTTCAAAAGCAGTAAACCCAATTCTGAGTTAAGTCCAGGATGAATGAAATGGCAAAATAGAATTATGAGAGTGTGTTGTGAAGATTCTTCGAGATCTAAGTAGTTAGATACACAGCTCAGGCGTGAAAGTAAGAAATAACAAGGAGCTTGTGGTAATTGCTGTACATGACTGGTTCAGTGTCAGGGTCCCCACTGGTGGTGACACTTGGACAAACTTTCCCAGGCTTTTGAAAATTGTCCAATTGCTTACAAATGCGGTGAAAACTTGAGATGGACATATACAAAGCTTGGGAAGATCTGCTAGGTGTTCAAAGGGAGCAAGTCGGGATACTTTTCAATCTGTCAGGCGTGAAAAGGCTTCTGGTGTCATCTTTGAGGCTCAAACTCAGCCTTTCTTATAACCCGGTGGACATTCAATGGTGTACAGGAGAGCAAGTAGTCACACTTCTAATCATCCTAGCAATTGAAGGACTGTATCACTAGCTGAACCACTTCCATTCCTCCAGGGTTCCAGAAGATGTTGTCACCCACTAAATGTTTTGGATTTTTGTGTATGGCTTTAAGCTCTATCTTCATAAGTATTTATATGTGTTATAAGGCAGGTATTAGTCATTTTTAACGTATATTGAATTAGTAAACACCTGCTGTTGTGCTCATCTCTAAATCAGACAGACAGCACCACCCTAAGCAGCCTGTCATAAGGCCCAGTGTTTCCAATTAAGTAACAGTGCTGAGCACCGGAAGCCACTGGCTCAAATTAAGCACTGATTCTACCAGCCAGCAGCTATATCCTTCAACACACAGCCATGTCCATTACATTTTAGATTGTGTTTAGCGTAGAGGTTTCGAAAGGATGCTACTGGGGCATTTGATGCTGAGTGCTTTGACAATAAAATTGTGACTCCCATGTGCTGCATCTGTGGATTTGTTCGAGAGAGCGTTTGATTTTTCACACTGGTGTTTCTCTAGCACGAGTGCCTTCAATTCCCTTGGACCATCATTGAGCACAGCAGAATCAGACAAGACACTGGCAGCGTGTGCTACCATTGCTGCGCTTGTAAAATCTCCAGTGCTTAAAAGTAACAAGTCCCTATCCTAGTGTCTACTTAGTGCTTCATCCTCCTAAAGCTGATAAAAAGAGCATCACTGACCTGTGCGGCAGCAGCACCTATTATCCGAGTGCTTTGAGACTTAGGTGAGGAAGTATTCTATCTGCAACCTACTTGTATAATGTGAACGCTTGATTCGGGCACAAACCATATTTCATTGGAATTATGTCATGACAGTAATTTAATTGCCATAATCAACCGAAAAATACATTATTCATGTGAATTATGTATATCAACCAATGAGAAGCCTACTGCTTCTTTGCCTTAGTTACTTATCATTATGAAGCTTACACCTATTTCATGTACAGGTAAGAAACAGAGCATCACAAGCACAGTACGCGTAATAACGTACAGGTAAGGTCATCAGAAGAAAGGCAATATTGTGCAATCCTGCATAGCAGCTAACAGATTTGATTAAAAAAAAATTGACAGTTGTTTTCATGAATCATTTCTGCAACACGATATTTCGCCTTCGTTTGCCCATTTGAGGTGTTGGAAAATCATATTCAATCCCACTTAAAAGAAACAGACAGTTTTACTGTGAATTGCCATGTATTTAATTTTTATATTTCACGTTAGTGGCAAAAAAGACTCTAAAGTGTGTTTGAATGCCTCACAATACTTACAAACATGTTGATACAATTTAAACTATGATTTTGGATGTAAGCCTAGTTGGGGTAAATTAACAAGCTAAATACTAGCTTGTCCCTTCTGTATTTAGATTTCTGTGATGCTATTAATTGTCTTTGACCAATGTCTTTGTGTTTCACCACTGCGCATATTAGTTGCTCAATGTTCACCAGTAGCACATTATGGTGGTCATTACAACCCTGGTGCACTGTGTTAAAGCGGCGGTAAGACCGCCAACAGGCCGGCAGTAAAAAAATTTGAATTATGACCGTGGCGGAAACCGCCAACAATGACAGCCACTTTAACACTCCGACCGCCACGGCGGTACAAACAAACAGCGCGGCGGTCACTGCCAACAGACAGGCGGAAGACAATGTATCGCCCACAGTATCACAACCTACCAATCCGCCACCTTTTCCGGGGCGTATTCACCACGGATAAAAACACGGCGGAAACAGCCATTTTAAAGGGAAAATGCTCACCTCTACACACTCCACGAGGAAGGAGGGCACAATGGAGCCGGAACTCCATATTCTGCCAGAGCTAGTCTTCCTGCTCCTCTACGAGGATCATCAACGCCAGCGGCGAAGTCCACGGTGAGTACTGCACCTACGACATAGGGGAGGGGGGGAGGCAAAAACACAGGGACACACACAACCAACATCCAAACCCCCACCCCGACCCTCACCCACTACAACACACACACCAATGCATTTCTATACATTACAGAATCACCCCCCAACCCCCCTGGAAGAATGCAAAGACAAAAGGAAATGAGTGGAACCATTGTAATATCTCAATACAGTAAGCAAATATATACATATGTATCTATACACAATAAACAAAATATACACCACGATTAGTAGTGCAGGTATTGCACCATTCATAGTCCGTGGACCACTGGGCCCAAAATGCATGGGCGAGGCCCACACAAGATACCCGATCCAAACGGAGAGAACACTGCAGGGGCATCAGATCGAAATACAACAGGCACCTCAGGGGGAAGGAAAGGGGGGGCACCTCAGCCGGATGAGTGCACCACGCCAGATCCACGAGGGGGCTCCATGCCCATAGATGTATCCTGGGGAGTGCAAAGCCACAGTCTCTCAAGTCTCAAAAGTGGGTGGGTTGCCCACTGCCATATCCTGGGGAGTGCAAATCCACAGTCTCTCAAGTCTCTACAGTGGGTGGCTTGCCCACTGTTCAATCCTGGGGAGTGCAAAGCCACAGTCTCTCAAGTCTCTACAGTGGGTGGCTTGCCCACTGTTCAATCCTGGGGAGTGCAAAGCCCCAGTCTCTCAAGTCTCTACAGTGGGTGGCTTGCCCACTGCCATATCCTGGGGAGTGCAAAGCCACAGTCTCTCAAGTCTATACAGTGGGTGGTTTGCTCACTGTAACATCCTGGGGAGTGCAAAGCCACAGTCTCTCAAGTGGATGCTGTTCTCCACTGGTTCTGGAGGGGGACTGGTGCCCAGAGTGCAGCACACACCCCGTGATGGTCCCAGTTGCGTCACTGCCCCTGCCACTAATGGGCTAGCAGTGCTTTCCATTGCGGTCTTTGCCCTGTTCAGCGGTCCTTGGCCTGTTCAGCGGTGCTTGAGGTGCCAGTGTCACTGTCAGACCTGTTCAGCTGTGCTTTCCATAGCGGTCTTTGCCCTGTTCAGCGGTCCTTGGCAAGGCGGTCCTTCATTGCCCAGCAGGGCTGTGGCTGGCGGTCCTTCATGGTTCAGCTGGGCTGTGGCTTGCGGGGCCCTCCTGGCCAGCTAGGCTGTGGCTGGCGGTGGCCACCTGGGTAGTGACTCTGGCGGTGGCCTCCTGGGCAGTGACTCTGGCGGTGGCCTCCTGGCCAGTGACAATGGGGCTGGTGGTGGCATCCTGGGCAGTGACTCTGGCGGTGGCCTCCTGGCCAGTGACGATGGGGCTGGCGGTGGCCTCCTGGCCAGTGACTCTTGGGCTGGCGGTGGCCTCCCGGCCAGTGACCCTGGGGCTAGCGGTGGCCTCCCGGCCAGTGACTCTGGGGCTGGCGGTGACCTCCTGGCCAGTGACTCTGGGGCTGGTGGTGGCCTCCTGGGCAATGACTCTGGGGCTGGCGGTGGCCTCCTGGCCAGTGACTCTGGGGCTGGCGGTGGCCTCCTGGGAAGTGACGATGGGGCTGGCAGTGGCCTCCTGGGCAGTGACGATGAGGCTGGCGGTGGCCTCCTGGCCAGTGACAATGGGGCTGGCAGTGGCCTCCTGGCCAGTGACGATGGGGCTGGCAGTGGCCTCCTGGCCAGTGACGATGGGGCTGGCGGTGGCCTCCTGGGCAGCGAGGATGATGGCGGTCTTCTCCGCTGTGCTGCTCCTCCCAGACTTTGGAGATTTCTTCTGCCCCTTCCCCACCTTGGAAGGAGACACAGCTGAGTCGACACTCCCCCCGGGACCCCTGTGAGCGGCTTTGCTGGATGGAGTCTTCCCCCTCTCCCGCCGGGCACTGTCCAACTTCTGGTGCTTCACAGGGGGGGACTGGCTGTGCTGTGGCTCCATGCCACACTGGCTGGCCTGGTGGCTGGTGCACTCCACATACCTGTAACAACAGGCACCACAGGTCCCAGGGATTTTTTGGCTGAGGTGCTAGTACAGAACCTATGAGTTGAACAGGGGGGGTGGGGGGAAATAGGTTAAGGGTGGACAGGAAAAGTTTTTGGGAGACACTGGGATGGGTAGCTGGAGGGGGTTAGGGAGTGGAGGAAGAGGTGGTGGTTGTAGGAGGTGTAACCTTTGTGGATTTGGGTACAGGTGCATGGGCTGGAGGCTGTCGTGAGGTGGATGGCTGTTGGGTGGGTAGGTGCCTGCGTTTGTGTATCTTCGGAGGGGGCGTCACAGACACACTGGGAGAGGACACAGGGGACGTGGAAATGGTAGTGGGGTGGTGACTGCACGTGAGCTGGGTGTGGTGGTGGGTGTGCTGGTGCGGGACGTAGTGGCTATAGTGGTAGTGCATGCAGGTGTGAGTGTAGACGAGACTGGGAGGGAGGAGGGAGATGAGGAAGAGGGGGACACAGTGGAGGCAGTGGATGTTGGTGTGTCTGTATGTGTGTGCTGCTTGCGTGAGTGCCTGTGGGATGTGTGGTGCTTATGTTTGCCTGAGCTTCCCTTGTGTGGTGAGGTGTGTGCAGGCTGGTCTGATGGTGTGCTTGGGATAGGCTGGGGTAGAGGGGATTGGGTCTGGGTGGGTGAAGTTGGAGGGGGAGGCTTGACACAGGGACAATGGCTGCCATCAGTGCTGAGGCCAGAGTTTGCAGGGTTCGATGAAGGGCAGCCTGACCAGAATGAATGCCCTCCAGGAATGCATTTGTGTGTTGCAACTCCCTTTCTACACCCTGGATGGCATTCAAAATGGTAGACTGCCCAACAGTGAGGGACCTGAGGAGGTCAATGGCCTCCTCACTGAGGGCAGCAGAGGTGACAGGGGCAGGGGCTGAGGTGCCTGGGACAAAGGTGATGCCCACCCTCCTGGGTGAGCGGGCACGGGGCGAAGGCTGAGGGGCTGCTGGGAGGGCGGTGCTGGTAGGGGGGGTGGCGGCTGTACCTGTAGAAGTGGGGGGCACAGATGTTGCCGCCAACCCAAGGGAGCTCCCATCGGAGGACGAGTCTGTGTCGCTGGTTCAGATCCATTGACCGCCGTGGTGCTCCCCTCGCCCTCCGTCCCACTGGTGTATTCTGAGTCCGTGGTGTGGCGCTCCATGGCCATGTGGGATGCAGCTCCCTCGTGCTCCGGTGCCACTGTACCTCTGCCTGATGATGCTAATGCACACAAGAACAGGGAGACCACAAAAAGGGGACGACCACAAAAGAAAGACAGGTTGAGTGCATGGCTTACCGCTACCGTTGGTGGACAATACAGACACAGCAGCCCCCTGCACTATGTCACGCTGTTGGGCTCTACAGATGCAATTCCTGGGAAATGGCCTACATGGCTATGGCCAACATCTGCAAACATAGATGACACAGGGGCATGAATACCTGCACTTGGCACTCTACAGAGGTGGGGAGGGGTGCCACATGGCCTGCATTACGGAAGGGCCTAGCCTACGGAACTCGCCCTGGCCTAGGGAAACCCACAGCCCTCCTCCCCCACCCAGACACCTTCACTGCGCGCAAAGTCCTCTGAATGATGGTGTACTCACCCCTTGTGTCTGCTGTGATGCCCTCAAGTGCCCATCCAACTCAGGGTAGGCCACCGCCAGGATCCGGAACATCAGGGGGGTCATGGTTCGACGTGCACCCACCCCACGTTGGGAGGCCATCCCCAGCTGAGCCTCCGCCGTCTTCTTGCTCCAGCGGCGAATGTCCTCCCATCTTTTTCGGCAGTGGGTGCTCCGTCTGTGGTGGACCTCCAGGGTCCGGACGTCCTTGACGATGACACGCCAAATATCCTTCTTCTGGTGGACGCTGACCTACATGACATGTACAGGGGAGGAAGAGAAGTCATTACCAACTGCACCATCAAAGTGAGTGGCCCACATCCCTACCCTTGCCATGTGGCACATGCATTCACAGTCCTTCATGCACGCAGAACTGTGCCCCCTTCCTTCTTACAACCAGCCCTCTCCACACAGGCATAGCCCATACAACATGCTCCCTGTGTACTTACCTGTTGGTCTGGAGGACCGTAGAGTAGCGTGTACTGGGGGAGGACCCCGTCGACGAGCTTCTCCAACTCCTCTGCAGTGAAGGCAGGGGCCCTTTCCCCAGACGAACGGGCCATTGTCTCTTCCAGACCGAGGTCACCGCAGCACTTGCAGTGTAGGTCATCTCCTGTCGAAGATCAGGTACTGAGTGATTCAACAGATAGAAAATGGCAGTGACGTCCGCGGCGGTGACGTCCGTGGCGGTGACGTCCGCAGCGGTGCGTACCATCACCGCCGGTGTACATCGTCATTGGCTCCTGGGATCCATAGGGTCCAATGTTAACCAATGCAGCATTGCGCCGCGTTCTTCGACCGCCTACCGCGACGGTGTACAACGCCAGCGCAGTTACCTCATATCCCATTGTCCCAGTTCAGAGGTCAGGCAGCCGCCATTTCAGGAGCCCACATGGCCTAATTACCAACTGCATCACACATACCTAGGCATTGTCTCACAACACAAATACAGCCCACATTTTGTGTATGAATGGTGTTCTGTGTAGACTGTGGGTACATACCTCTGAGTTGTTTGACTCTGTGCTCGCTGTTGTCCTTCATAGGCATCGTCCGCTGGGACATGTGAGGAGATGGAGGAATCCTCCGGTGTACCGACCGCTGGTGGACCTGTCGACAATGGAGGAAAGAAGTTTGATAGTCACCTACAGGTTTGACCGTGCCACAATCCAGGAACTGTGTACCCAGTTGGAGCCTGACCTGATGTCAGCAATCCGCCATCCCACAGAAATCCCCCCTCAAGTGCAGGTGCTATCAGTTCTCCATTTCCTGGCAAGTGGGTCATTTCAAACAGCAGTGGCCATGGCATCAGGGATGTCCCAGCCTATGTTTTCCAACGTGTTGTCCAGAGTGTTGTCTGCCCTTCTGAAACACATGCGGAGCTAGATCGTTTTCCCTCAGGTGGAGGACTTGCCTACAGTGAAAGGTGACTTCTATGCCCTTGGACATATCCCCAACATCATAGGTGCCATTGATGGGACCCATGTAGCTCTGGTACCCCCCCCACAGGAGTGAACAGGTGTACAGGAACCGGAAGAGTTATCATTCCATGAATGTACAGATGGTATGTTTGGCAGACCAGTACATCTCCCATGTAAATGCTATGTTCCCTGGCTCTGTGCATGACGCCTACATCCTGCGGAATAGCAGCATCCCTTATGTGATGGGGAAACTCCAGAGGCATTGGGTGTGGCTATTAGGGGACTCTGGTTACCCCAACCTGTCATGGCTACTGACCCCAGTGAGGAATCTCAGGACCAGGGCAGAGGAACGCTACAATGAGGCCCATGGGTGGACTAGGAGGGTGATCGAACGCACCTTCGGCCTCCTGAAGGCCAGGTTCAGGTGCCTCCATATGACAGGTGGTTCCCTATTCTACTCACCAAGGAAGGTGTGCCAGATCATCATCACCTGCTGTATGCTTCACAATCTTGCTTTGTGACGCTAGGTGCCTTTTCTCCAGGAGGATGGTTCAGATGACGGTGTTGTGGCAGCTGTGGAGCCTGTGGACAGTGATGAGTAGGAAGCAGAGGAAGAAGACATTGACAACAGGGACTCAGTCATCCAGCAATATTTCCAGTGACACACAGGTGAGAAAACATTCCTGCCTACTACAAGTACTTTAACACTTCTACCTCTATCCTGTCTGTCGATTTCAACCAGTATAAGGCCACTGAGTTGTACATTTCCCTTACGGTTTCACAGGTGTGGTTTCCAACGTGTGTCATCTGCTTAGATTCCTCATGGACTTGAGATGTGTGACATAGGTATGTTGGTATTAAATTAGAAAAAGCATTTTGTCACTGTCATTGATAATACACAATTTCGAAAGCACAGACTGACTCCAGATTGTTTTGTGCTTCAAGGGTGTTTATTGAAGTGCTCAATATTGGAGGGGGTTGTAAAATGGTGAGGGGTGATGGTGGAGGAATGTCCATGGCAGAGTCCAGTCTATTAGTCTCACAGGTGCATTGCCCATCTGGGCATAGGAAGTGGAGCTGGGGCAGTTCCAATATGGACAGGGTTACAAAGTGGGACAGTGGTTTGACAATCAAGGTGGTCTCATTTCTTGGCGGGGGTCTTGGCATCATGCTCTGTCTTGTTCCTGGATCTCAGGGACCGCTTGCAGGGTGGTTCTCCGTCTCCAGGGGGGGGGTGCTGGTGTGGTGGTCCTGTGGCGGTGCCTCCTGTCCACTAGCGCCGGCGGAGGTTGTGGGCAGTTCATCGTCCATGCTAGTGACAGGGGGCCCTTGTAGTGCCACAGTGTCCCTCCTGGTGTTAAGTATTTCCTTCAGCACCCCTACGATGGTGCCCAGGGCGGAGCTGATTGTTCTGAGTTCCTCCCTGAACCCCAAATACTGTTCCTTCTGCAGGCGCTGGGTCTACTGAAACTTGTCCAGAACCATTGCCATCACCTCCTGGGAGTGGTGGTATGCTCCCATGATGGAGGAGAGGGCCTCGTGGAGAGTGGGTTCCCTTGGCCTGTCAGCCCCCTGTCGCACGGCAGCCCTCCCAGTTCCCCTGTGTTCCTGTGCCTCCGTCTCCTGGACCGTGTGCCCACTGCCACTGCCCCCAGGTCCCTGTTGGGGTGGTGGGTTATCCTGGGTTCCCTGTAGTGGTGGACACACAGCTGATTGACGTGTCCTGGGGACAGAGGTACGGGCCCGCTGGGTGGGTGCTGTGCTGGTGTTACCAGAGGGTGGAAGGTCTGTGGTGGGCTGTGTCTGTGTGAGGGGAACCGACTGTCCCGAGGCCCACGATGGTCCGGGCTGATCATCTGGATCCAGTTGGACAGAGCTGCTGTCATCACTGTGGGCCTCTTCTGTGGGTGGGGTGGAGATGTCTGGACCCTCCTGTCTGGTGATGTTGGGTAGTGGTCCTGCAGGGGATGTAAAAGCATGATTACTGCATCTGTGTGTGTCATGGTGTGCAATGGGTGGGTGACCGTGTTCCCCAGTGCTAGCATTCCTGTGTGGGGGCTTGTGTGATGATGGTTGAGGGGGGTGTTATGGGTATGTGCAGTGGGCATGCTTTAGTGATGGGTGTCCATGCTTTGTTGTGTCATGCAGGGCTTGGTGTTGGGATGTGTGGTTTGTGTTATTAGTACATTTGTGAGGAGTTGGAGTGATAGGGGAGGGGGCGAGGGTGGGGGTCTGTGATAGCATGCAGGTAGGGTGAGGGATATGATAGTTAAAGGTTTGACTTACCAGAGTCCATTCCTCCACTGACTCCTGCGAGGCCCTCAGGATGCAGAATCGCCAAGACCTCCTCCTCCCATGCTGTTAGTTGTGGGTGAGGAGGTGGGGGTCTGCCGCCAGTCCACTGTACCGCCAGGTGGTGTCTTGAGACCACGGAACGCACCTTCCCCCGTAGGTTGTTCCACCTCTTCCTGATGTTGTCCCGATTTCTTGGGTGCTGTCCCACTGCGTTGACCCTGTCGACTATTCTTCACCATAGCTCCATCTTCCTAGCTATGGAGGTGTGCTGCACTTGTGATCCGAATAGCTGTGGCTCTACCCGGATGATTTCCTCCACCATGACCCTGAGCTCCTCCTCCGAGAACCTGTGGTGTCTTTGCCGTGCCATGGGGTGGTGTGGGTGATGTGTGGGGTGGTGATAAGTGTGGTGATATGTAGTGGTGTGTGGTGTTTTGTCCGTGGAAGTTGTGTGGGTGATGGTGTTGAGTGCCTGTGGCTGCTAGTTAGTGGATGGTGGTGTCTCTCACTGGCCTTCTTTCTGAACTTTTTGGTAGTAGGGGTTTGTGGGTGATGTGGGTGTGTGTTTTATATTGTATTGAGTGTGTGGGAGTGGTGTGTGTATGTGTATCAGGTGTGTGTATTTGGGATTGTCCAATGTGGCGGTGTTTTGTATGTGTGTGTGTATTTTGAGCGCGGCGGTGTGTACCGCCAATGGAATACCGCGGTTGAAAGACCGCTGCGTGGATTCGTGGGTCGTGATAGCATGGGCGTATTTCTGTTGGCGTAACGGTGGAGGTTTTGTTTTCGCCAGTTTATCACTGACCTTGGGTGTGGCCGACTTGTGTGGGTGTCTGAATTTTGTTGGATTTCGAGATGTCGGTTGTAATAGCTGTGGCGGAATTCCGCTGCCTCGGCGGTGTGTTGGCGGTCTTCTGCACAGCGGTAAGCGGCTTTTACCGCCAATGTTGTAATGACCCCCTATATGTTTTGTTCAGTTTAGCTGCCTATTGGCTTTAACATGGAGTTAGCCATTACATTCTGTATTCAGTTTAGCCGCCTATTGGCTTTGACATGGCATTAGCCATTACATTCTGTATTCAGTTTAGCTGCCTATTGGCTTTGACATGACATTAGACATTACATTTGATATTTAGGTTAGCTGCCTATTGGCTTTAACGTGGGGTTAGACATTGCAGCTGAGACATTGCAGATGAGCTGTGTTTTTTCCAAGCTGTGTTTTTCTACATGGTAGACCAAGCAGTGTTTTTTACACCAGACTTTAGCTGATAAGAGCACGTAGATTTTGTGTTTACCTCGCAATCCAGTCTGAGAAACGAGTGAGCTCTGGAGAATTGGCCACTCTCCAAGTTTCTTTGGTTCTCACACTGAGTTTGCTTTTAAGGATGACTCTGGGCTACAGCAGGGTTAGGTTGAATCTGCTTGACTTCAGACAGGAACGGAGACGTCAGTTGCCTGTCTCCCGTTTGGGCAGAAAATCTCTTTTTCGCAGTTGACCGGAGTCATCAACTTTCAGACCCCAGAAAGATGAAGTTGAGATATAGGCCCTACGGCGATGAATTTTGACTTTTATGCTTTGCTTTGAAGTTATGCTATAATATAATCACATATATTTGCTGTGTACATTGCAACTGAGAAGTACTTTGATATATTTTGCTTTCATTGCTGCGACTACTTTTGAATGTGTACTTCCAATCTACTAATTTTGTCTCTCAGGAACCTTGCGGTGAAGTCATAATAACAATAAATGTCTTCTTTTAACTCAGAAGTGCATTCCAGAGAGGTTCTGTAAGCTCGGTTATGAGATAAGAGTAGGGAAGCAGAACTTTTTGTTGTTGTTGGCAGTCTGGAAGTCAAATTGGAGTTTGAAGTGCACGATTTAAAAGTGTAATTGTTTTTTATTTTTGTTTAGAGAATTAAAGAAGCACAGCAGACCATGTTTGAAAATGCATGTGAAGTTAAACTGCCTTATGGTGCTGTGAGAAACATGTTTTCTTGTTTATCAGGACTGTGTGAGTCTTGTGAGTGCTGTGATAAAGCATACTTAGAAAATGTGCCTTTTGAAAGAAATGATGTTCCTTTTGTTCTTGACAGAAGGGTTTGGATACTTTTATCTGCTTACAGAAAAATGCAGGAGAGATGTAGGCAGTCACAACATGAAAATAAGAATTTGCGTGAGCAAATTAGCCAGAGCACATTATTGCAAGATAATGCTGAAATCTATAAAACTGCTGTTTTAGAAGAATCTGGCTTTTCCCATTCCAGTAATGAGGTGGTTAAGACAGCTGTGGGCCAGTCTGAGCCTCCGTGTGAGCAAAACACCCCTCGGTTTTTGGCAGTTGAAGAGCATTCCTTAACTGATAACACTGAGAACAGAGCTCAGAATGTTATTTATAGACCGCTTCTGCAAAGAAAAATTCATTCAGACATGGCAGAAGTACAGTCGCAAAATGTGACTATTTGCACTAAGCAAGAGACACCGAGTTTCATGAGCCTGTTTGATTTTTGGAAACAGCATAGCCCTTATCTGAGTGCAATTTTAACACCTTGGTATAAAGTAACTAGGAAAAAAAAACATGAGCAGCTGCGCATTTGTGATTTGGCAAATGAAATAATTCAGACTTTAGATTTCTGTGCAGTGCAAGAGGGAAACACTGATTTACATGTAAATCAGGAACGGGGGAAGACAAGAGTGCCCCTGGAACTTTGGAGTATGAAACCTGAAATATCAAGCATGCAGTGCGTGATGAATTCACCTAACTCTCACAGTATAGGACAGGCACAGGAGGCTAGTATCATACACTGGATCTGGTACATGCAAGACAGGCTTAGAGTCACTGCAGCCCTACATGAACAGGTGTCACAAGCCCCTTTTCAGGATGCGGAGAGGGTGCAGGGAGTACCACAGGTAAAAGAGTCACCAGTGAAATTGAGTGCACCATTTGAATTTGTGTCCCCTGACGATAAAAAGCATGTTTGTTTGACTAATAGTTAATTGACTGAAAAGTGGTTTTCTAGCACAGGAGAAGGAACAGTGTTGTACAATGTGTGTCAGACTTTAAAGCAAGAGCTGCTTGAGATGTGTCATTTTTACACTGATTCTTGGTTCGCTGCCAATGATTTAGCCGTTTGGTTTTCCACATGGCTTGTACCGAACTGGTTCAATTCCCTTGCAGATGTTAAAGAGAAAAATTCAGAGTCTGAAGTGTCCACCGAGAATTCTGACTTAGTGGGGATGGCTAAGTGGGTGCACCAGAAATGTGGACAGCTGGGAGAAAAAGCCACTTACAGGTGGGCAGAGATTAGAGGGATGCACGTTCCCCTAGATTTGATAAAGACTGTGATTGTGCCTATTTGTCAGCATGCACAAGAGCAATCTGTCCCACAGTCAAAGATCAGTTGGAGGGAGGAAAGTTACCAGGACAGATATGGCAAATTGATCAGGTTTTAGGGGGAGTGATTGCTGCAGATTACCTACGAGAAATCAAAATTATGCTGATAACTGGAAATAATCTGATTTATTCATACAAATTGGAGACAGAATGGCCCAACTTGTCAAAAATGCAGTGGATGGAGGTTTGGTAAAGAAGGAGTCTGCCCCAGGCCTTCTGACAGTGCAAGGAAAGGGAAGCTGTGGTGCAGCAGATAAAAGTCTCAGTGCTGAGGTGTGGGTTGAAGCCCCAAATCAATCAATCAATCAATCAATCAATCACAGACATTTATAAAGCGCGCTACTTACCCGTTAGGGTTCCAAGGCGCTGAGGGGGGGGTGGGTGACTGCTATTGCTCGAAGAGCCAGGTCTTGAGGAGTCTTCTGAAGGCGAGTAGGTCTTGAGTCTGTCGGAGGTAGGTAGGGAGCGTGTTCCAGGTCTTGGCGGCGAGGTAGGAGAAGGATCTGCTGCCGGAGGTGGTTCGTTGGATGCGGGGGACGGTGGCGAGGGCGAGGCTCGCGGATCGCAGTTGGCGGGTAGGCGTTTAGAAATTGAGGGGGTCATTCTGACCCTGGCGGTCAGTGTTAAAGCGGCGGCCAACCCGCCAACAGGCTGGCGGCCAAAAATATTGAATTCTGACCCTGGCGGGAACCGCCAACACAGGCCGCCGCATTAACACTCCGACCGCCACGGCGGTACAAACAATCAGCGCGGCGGTCACCGCCAACAGGCAGGCGGCAGACAATGTACCGCCCACCCTATCACGACTCACCAATCCGCCACCTTTTCCGGGGCGGGAGCCCCGCCGATAAAAACACGGCGGAAACAGACATTTCAAAAGGAAAACGCTTACCTCGACACACTCCACGAGGAATCGGAACAGCATGGAACCCGAACTCCACATCCTCCCAGCCATTGCCTTCCTGCTCTTCTTCCAGGATCACGAACCTCGCCGCAGACGACAATGGTGAGTACTGCACCTACGACACAGGGGAGGGGGGAGGAGGAAAGGTTACGGGCACACACATACGCGACACACCCACCCCCACCCTCACCCCGACCGAAATACCTACACACCTATGCATATAAAAAGTCAGAGTGACACCCCCAAACCGCCCCCCCCAAAAAGCTAAGACAAAAGGCAATGAATGTAAAAGTAGAACTATATTATTGCAACAATAAAGTATAGAGATCTTAGCAATATATGAATAATAAATACACATCTAGAACTATATACATACAAGTAGCAAAAGTCCGGCCCAGTCTTTCAAAGTCCAAATGTCCGTGGGCCAATGTGCAGCAACACATGGGCAAAGCCCACACACGAGAACGAGTCCATTGGAGAGAACACTGCTGGGGCATCACAAAAAGATAAAACAGGCACCTCAGGGGGAAGGGAAGGGGGGGCACCTCAGCCACATGAGTCCATGACGCCAGATCCACGAAGGGCCTCCATGCCCACTGTGCCATCCTGGGGAGTGCAAAGCCACAGTCTGTCAAGTCTCTACAGTGGGTGGCTTGCCCACTGTTACATCCTGGGGAGTGCAAAGCCACAGTCTCTCAAGTCTCTACAGTGGGTGGCTTGCCCACTGTTACATCCTGGGAAGTGCAAAGCCACAGTCCATCAGGTGGATTACAGAGACCACTGGTCATGGAGGAGGCATGGTGGGCAGAGTGCGTCGTGAAGGCCTGCCCGACACAGAAGCGGGACTGCCAATGGGCCAGCGGTGCTTGACAGGAAGGGCCCAGCGGAGCGGTGCTTGACAGGAAGGGCCCAGCGGAGCGGTGCTTGACAGGAAGGGCCCAGTTCAGCGGTGCTTGACAGGAAGGGCCCAGTTCAGCGGTGCTTGAGACGGCGGTGCCCTGTTCAGCGGTGCTTGAGACGGCGGGCCCTGTTCAGCGGTGCTTGAGACGGCGGGGCCCTGTTCAGCGGTGCTTGACAGGAAGGGCCCAGTTCAGCGGTGCTTGACAGGAAGGGCCCAGCGGAGCGGTGCTTGACAGGAAGGGCCCAGCGGAGCGGTGCTTGACAGGAAGGGCCCAGCGGAGCGGTGCTTGACAGGAAGGGCCCAGTTCAGCGGTGCTTGAGACGGCGGGGCCCAGTTCAGCGGTGCTTGACAGGAAGGGCCCAGCGGAGCGGTGCTTGACAGGAAGGGCCCAGCGGAGCGGTGCTTGACAGGAAGGGCCCAGTTTAGCGGTGCTTGAGACGGCGGGGCCCTGTTCAGCGGTGCTTGAGAGGGCTGGGCCCTGTTCAGCGGTGCTTGACAGGAAGGGCCCAGCGGAGCGGTGCTTGACAGGAAGGGCCCAGTTCAGCGGTGCTTGAGACGGTGGGGCCCAGTTCAGCGGTGCTTGACAGGAAGTGCCCAGCGGAGCGGTGCTTGACAGGAAGGGCCCAGCGGAGCGGTGCTTGACAGGAAGGGCCCAGTTCAGCGGTGCTTGAGACGGCGGGGCCCTGTTCAGCGGTGCTTGAGACGGCGGGGCCCTGTTCAGCGGTGCTTGAGACGGCGGGGCCCTGTTCAGCGGTGCTTGAGACGGCGGGGCCCTGTTCAGCGGTGCTTGACAGGAAGGGCCCAGTTCAGCGGTGCTTGACAGGAAGGGCCCAGTTCAGCGGTGCTTGAGACGGCGGGGCCCTGTTCAGCGGTGCTTGAGACGGCGGGGCCCAGTTCAGCAGTGCTTGACAGGAAGGGCCCTGTTCAGCGGTGTTTGAGACGGTGCTGCCCTGTTCAGCGGTGCTTGAGACAGCGGTGCCCTGTTCAGCGGTGCTTGAGACGGCGGGCCCTGTTCAGCGGTGCTTCTCACGGCGGGGCCCTGTTCAGCGGGGCTTGAGACGGCGGGGCCCAGTTCAGCGGTGCTTGATAGGAAGGGCCCTGTTCAGCGGTGCTTGAGACGGCGGTGCCCTGTTCAGCGGTGCTTGAGACGGCGGTGCCCTGTTCAGCGATGCTTGAGACGGCGGGGCCCTGTTCAGCGGTGCTTCTCACGGCGGGGCCCTGTTCAGCTGTGCTTCTCACGGCGGGGCCCTGTTCAGCGGGGCTTGAGACGGCGGGGCCCAGTTCAGCGGTGCTTGACAGGAAGGGCCCTGTTCAGCGGTGCTTGAGACGGCGGTGCCCTGTTCAGCGGTGCTTGAGACGGCGGTGCCCTGTTCAGCGGTGCTTGAGACGGCGGGGCCCTGTTCAGCGGTGCTTCTCACGGCGGGGCCCTGTTCAGCGGGGCTTGAGATGGCGGGGCCCAGTTCAGCGGTGCTTGACAGGAAGGGCCCTGTTCAGCGGTGCTTGAGATGGCGGTGCCCTGTTCAGCGGTGCTTGAGACGGCGGTGCCCTGTTCAGCGGTGCTTGAGACGGCGGGGCCCTGTTCAGCGGTGCTTCTCACAGCGGGCCCTGTACAGCGGTGCTTCTCACAGCGGTGCCCTGTTCAGCGGTGCCTGTCTTGTGTTTCCAGTGAACCACACCTGGCCAATACTTGCCACTCAGTCTGCATCGGACCTCTCCGTTGCGGGGCCCTCCTGTGATGGAGCCCTCGGGCCCTGTGTCTCCTCCGATACCCCCGGAATGGGGCTGGTGGGGCCCTCATGGCCAGGTCGGCTGCTCCCTGCCTTTTGCTCCTTGCTGCCCTTGCCCTCCTTGGCAGACTGTCCGTGGCCCTTGGCTCCCTTACCCGATGTGGCAGGTGACGGTGTAAGGCTACCCTCCTTGGGGGCAGGCGTATCAGGCCTGTCGTGCCTGCCCTTGAGTTTTTTGCTCCTCTTCCCAGGGGGGGGGCTGGCTGTGCCTTTGCTGCTGGACGATGTCCCAGACCAAGGAAAGGGCGGACTCCAAAAACCAGGCACGACGTTCTTGGGAGTGGCTGGGCTGGTGGTGGCTGAGGTGTTTGTGGAACTCTTACGGGATGGAGGGGGTGGGTCAGGTGAGGAAAAGAGGTCATGTTTAGAGAGGAAAATGTTCTTTGGAGCCATGGGAAGGGTAGCTGGAGTGGGTATGGGAGTGGAGGAAGAGGATGTGGTTGTAGGAGAGTCAAGTGTGCTGTCTTTGGGTGCAGGTGCTTGGGCTGGAGGCTGATGTGAGGTGGATGGCTGTTGTTTGGGTGCCTGCCTGCGTTTGTGTGGTTGGGAAGCGGGGGTGACAGACACACTGGGAGAGGACACAGGGGACGTGTACATGGCAGTGGGGGTGGTGACTGCACGTGTGCGGACTGTACTGGAGGGTGTGCTGGTGATGGGTGCAATGGCTGATGGTGGTGTGCTTGCAGGTGTGTGTGGAGACGTCACAGGGAGGGAGGAGGGAGACGAGGAGGTGGGGGACACAGAGGAGGTAGTGACTGTTGGCATGTCTGCATCTGGATGTTGCTTGGGTGAATGCTTGTGTGTTCTGTGGTACTTATGTTTGGATGAGCTGCCCTTGGGTGTTGAGGTGTGTGCAGGCTGGTCTGTAGGTGTGGATGGGATAGGCAGAGGAACAGGGGAGTGGGACTGGGTGGAGGGAGTCAGAAGAGGGAGACTGGAGACAGGGACAATCGCAGCCGTCAGTGCTGAGGCCAGAGCGTTGAACTATCGTTGATGGGCAGCCTGACCCGAATGAAGGCCCTCCAGGTATGCATTGCTTTGATGCACCTTCCTCTCCACACCCTGGATGGCATTCAAAAGGGTAGACTGCCCAACAATGATGGTCCTCAGGAGGTCAATGACCTCCTCACTGAGAGCAGCAGGGGTGACTGGGGCAGGGCCTGAGGTGCCTGGGGCGAAGGAGATGGCCGGCTTCCTGGCCTTGCGGGCACGGGCCGAAGGCCGAGGGGCTGCTGGGAGGGCGGAGCTGGTGCGCTGGGTGGCGGCTGTACCTGTAGGATCGGTGGGCACGGATGTTGCCGCCACCGCAAGGGAGCTCCGTTCCGAGGACGTGTCGGTGTCGCTGACGTCTCCACGGGTCCCCGTGGTGGAGCCCCCCTCGCCCTCCGTCTCACTGGTCATGTCGGAGTCAGTTGCATGGCCCTCCGGGGCCATGTGAGATGCAGCTCCCTCTTGCGCCGATGCCACTTCTCCTCCGCCTGATGATGCTAATGCACACATTCACAGAAAAACAAAGAAAATGGGGGGGGGGTGGTGGAAAACATAAAGACAAGTTGAGTGCATGCATTGGGGACACCGTTGGCGGAGAGGACAGACACAGAAGCCCCCTGCACTACGCTGCGCACTTGGGGTACACTACTCATTCACTGGGACATGCCCTACAAGCCTATGGGCGACAACTGCCCACACAGTATACACTGGTCCATGAATCGCATTACTAGGCACCCTACAGAGGTGGGGGGCGGGGGCACAGGACCATACCTCACAGACGGGCCTATCCTACAGAAATCGCCCTGGCCTAGGGATACCCACAGCCCTCCTCCCCCCCCAGGCACCTCCACTGCACGCTAAATAGCCGAATGTGCTGGTACTCACCCTCTTGTGTCTGCTGTGATGTCCTCAAGCGCCCATCTAAATCGGGGTAGGCCACCGCCAGGATCCGGGACATCAGGGGGGTCAAGGTGCGACTGGCACCCCTCCTAGGTTGGGAGGCCATCCCCAGCAGAGCCTCCGCGGTCTTCCTGCTCCTGCGGCGGATGTCCTCCCACCTCTTGCGGCAGTGGGTGCCCCTTCTGTTGTGGACCCCCAGGGCCCGGACGTCCTTGGCGATGGCACGCCAAATGTCGATCTTCTGATGGGCGCTGACCTATGTGACATGTACAGGGAGGAAGAGAAACATCATCACTTTTGTGCATGCTCGATGTGAGTGGCCCCCCCTCCCCAACCTTGCCATGGGGCACATGCTCTCATCTGTCGTGCCATGCATTCGTCATTCGCTGCCCTCGCCTCCATCGTACATCCTCCCCACTCAACCCAGGCATTGGGCACTATGCATTGCCCCCCGTGTACTCACCTGTTGGTCTGGAGGCCCGTAGAGTAGCGCATACTGGGGGAGGACCCCGTCCACGAGCTTCTCCAACTCCTCGGAACTGAAGGCGGGGGCCCTTTCCCCAGTCGCAGCAGCCATTGTCACTTCCAGACCGAGGTCACAGCAGCACTTGCAGTATAGGTCCTCTCCTGTGGATGATCAGGTCTCGTGTGAATAAGCATAGAGAAAATGGCCGTTACGGCCGCGGCGGTGCGTACCGCGGCGGTGCGTACCGCGACCGCCGGCGCTCACCGCCATTGGCTCCTGAAACCCATAGGGTTCAATGTTGTCCAATGCGGCTTTGCGCCGCGGACTGCTACCGCCTACCGCCACGGTGTGCCACGCTTGCGCAATGACCTCACTTCACATTGTCTCACTTCACAGGTCGGGCAGCCGCCATTTCCAGGGCCCAAATGGCTTAATTCCTACTGCGTCACACATGGCTAGGCCTTGCACCGACATTCATACTAGCCATTCAATACCGAGAGATTCGTGTACTGTGCATGCTGTGGGCACTTACCTGTGGGTTGCTTGACTCGGTGCTCCATGTTGTCCTTCCTAGGCACCGTCCGCTGGGACTTGCGAGGAGATGGAGGAATCCTCCCGTGTACAGACCGCTGGTGGACCTGTCGACAATGGAAGAAAGACACGTCATACTCACCTACAGACTCAACCGTGCCACTATACAGGAACTGTGTGCCCAGCTGAAGCCAGACCTGATGTCACCCATCCACCAACCCACAGGGATTCCGCCTCTAGTGCAGGTGCTATCAGTACTGCATTTGTTTGCCAGTGGATCATTTCAAACTACAGTGACCATTTCATCTGGGATGTCTCAGCCTATGTTTTCAAAGGTGTTGTCCAGAGTGTTGTCTGCCCTGATGAAATACATGCGGAGCTACATCATTTTCCCTGAGGTGGGTGACTTGCCTACAGTGAAGGGTGATTTCTATGCCCTTGGACACATTCCCAATATCATTGGTGCCATTGATGGTACCCATGTGGCTTTGGTTCCCCCAGAAGACGATGAACAGGTGTACAGGAACCGAAAAAATTATCATTCGATGAATGTCCAGGTGGTCTGTTTGGCTGACCAGTACATCTCCCATTTAAATGCCAAGTTCCCAGGGTCAATGCATGACGCGTACATCATGCGAAATAGCAGCATCCCTTATGTGATGGAACAGCTACAGAGACAGCGTGTGTGGCTAATTGGTGACTCTGGTTACCCCAACCTGCCTTGGCTATTGACCCCAGTGAGGAATCCCAGGACCAGGGCAGAGGAACGGTACAATGAGGCCCATGTGCGTACTAGGAGGGTGATTGAGCGTACCTTCGGCCTCCTGAAGGCCAGGTTTAGGTGCCTGCATATGACTGGTGGATCCCTAATGTACTCACCAAAGAAGGTGTGTCATATCATCGTGGCCTGCTGCATGCTTCACAACCTGGCTTTGCGACGCCAGGTGCCTTTCCTGCAGGAGGATGGTCCAGATGGTGGTGTTGTGGCCGCTGTGGAGCCTGCGGAGAGTGAAGAGGAGGAAGACGAAGAGGACGACACAGACAACAGGGACAGAGTGATACTGCAGTATTTCCAGTGACACACAGGTAAGAATCTACTCCTGCATTGTATTATATCTGTAACTGTAGAGGCTCTCTACTGTCTGACCTTTCACCCCAATGTATGGTAACTTAGTTGTGTATTTCACTTCCTATTTCAGTGATCTGATCCCCACGGAGTGCCCTTTGGTTTTTTTCCCCATGGACTACCGCTGTGTGACACTGGTATGTTGTCATCACAATGTTAATAGAAATGTTTTGTTGGTTATCTCGAATACATTTGGTTTAAATAAATAGATAGCAGAATCCAGTTTGTTTTTGTGCAAAAAATGTGTTTATTGTAGTTTTCAAATAGGTGTATAGTTCTAAAACGGTGATGGGTGATGGTGGAGGCATGTCCATGGCAGTGTCCAGACTGTCGTTCCTACAGGTCCATTGTCCATATGCCTGTGGAAGGTGGAGCAGGGGCAGTTCAAGGTTGGACAGGGTGAACAAGTGGGACAGTGGGATGACATCCGGGGGATTCCGTGCATGGCAGGGGTCTTGACATCCTACTCTGTCTTCTTCCTAGATCTCAGGCCTTTCTTGCGGGGTGGTTCTTGTTCTGCAGGGGGTGGGGTCCGGGTGGGCCGTTGCTGTTGTGTCGGGGCCTCCTGACCACTAGCGCCGGCGGAGGTGGTGGGCTGTTCTTCCTCCATGCTAGTGGCAGGGGCCCTTTGGGGGGCCACATGGTCCCGCAATGTGGTGACAATCTGGTGGAGTGCCACCACGATTGTACCCATTGCGGAACTGATGCTGCGCAGTTCTTCCCGGAACCCCATGTACTGGCCCTCCTGCATGGCCTGGATCTCCTGGAACCTGGCCAGGACCGTCGCCATCGTCTCTTGGGAGTGGTGGTACGCTCCCATGATGGTGGTGAGGGCCTCTTGGACAGTGGGTTCCCTAGGCCTGTCCTCCCTCTGTCGCACAGCAGTCCTCCCAGTTCCCCTTTGTTCCTGGGCCTCTGTCCCCTGGACGGTGTGCCCACTACCACTGCCCCCAGGTCCCTGTTGTTGTTGGGGTTGTGGGTTACCCTGGGTGCCCTGTACTGGTAGACACACCGCTGCTTGACCTGTCCTGGAGACAGAAGCATGGGCCCGCTGGGTGGGTGCTGTGCTGGTGTTTCCAGAGGGGGGTAGGTCTGCTGTGGCCTGTGGCTGACTGAGGGTAACCGACTGTCCAGAGGTCCCTGATGGTCCGGGCAGGTCATCAGGTTCTAGGTCGACAGAGCTGCTGTCATCACTGGGGGCCTGTTCTGGGGGCGGGATGGACAAATCTGGACCCTCCTGGCCGGTGTGTTGGCGTTCGGGCCCTGCAGGGGTAAAAGAGTATGGTTATTGCTTTTGTGTGTGCCATGGCGTGCGATTTGTGGGTGCCCTTGTCCCCCAGTGCTGGCAGTCCCTTGTGGGAGGAGTTGTGAGGGTGGTTTGGGGGGGGGGATGGGTATGTGCAGTGGTCATGCTTAGGTGATGGGTGTCCATGGTTTGTGTTGGCATTCAGGGGTTGGTGTTGGGTTGGGTGGGTTGTGCTGGTGAGACATTAACAGGGAGGATGTGTGCTGGGGGGTTGGGGGTGAGGGTGGGGGTGTGGGTTGGCATGCTGGTGAGTGGGGGGGGTGAAGTAGTTGAGATTAGACTTACCAGAGTCCATTCCTCCGCCTACGCCAGCGAGGCCCTCAGGATGCAGGATGTTCAAGACCTCTTGCTCCCATGCTGTGAATTCGGGTGGAGTGGGTGGGGGTCCGCCGCCAGTCTTCTGCACAGCGATGTTGTGTCTTGACACCATCGACCGCACCTTCCCCCGTAGGTCGTTCCAGCGCTTTCGGATGTCTTCCCGATTTCTGGGATGCTGTCCCACAGCGTTGACCCTGTCGACGATCCTTTGCCATAGCTCCGCCTTCCTGGCTATTGTGGTGTGCTGCACCTGTGTGCCGAAGAGCTGGGGCTCTACCCTCATTATTTCCTCCACCATGACCCTGAGTTCTTGGTCCGAGAACCTGGGGTGTCTTTGGGGTGCCATGGGGTGGTGTGGATGAGGTGTGGGGTGGTGTTTGTGGTGATGAGTGTGGTGGTGTGTGGTGTTTTGTGCGTAGATGTGGTGTGGGTGATGATGTTGGGTTCCTGTGTGTGTTGTGCTTTGCGTTCCCTGTGCTCTCTCTCTGTTTTGCGCCTTGTCTCTGAATTTCGAGTTGTGGGGGTTTGTGGGTGTTGTGGGTGTGTGTTTTATATAGTGATGGGTGTGTGGGAGTGGTGTATGTATGTGTATCAGGTGTGTGTATTTCGAATTGTCCAATGTGGTTGTGTTTTGTAAATGTGTGTGTATTTTGACCGCGGCGGTGTGTACCGCCAATGGGATACCGCGGTTGAAAGACCGCTGCGTGGATTCGTGGGTCGTAATGGCATGGGCGTGTTTGTGTTGGCGTGACGGTGGAGGTTTGGTCATCTCCAGTTTATCGCTGACCGCTGATGAGGCGGCCTTCAGTGGATGTCGGGTTTTTGGCGATTTGGCAGTTGTGGATCAGAATGACCGTGGCGGTTTACCGCGGCCGCGGCGGTATGATGGCAGTCTTCTGACCGGCGGTAAGAGCCTTTTACCGCCGAGGTCAGAATGACCCCCTGAGTCTGTTGTTGAGGTAGGTGGGGCTGGCGTTGTGGAGTGCTTTGTGTGCGTGGGTGAGGAGCTTGAAGGTGACTCTCTTGTCAACGGGAAGCCAGTGGAGCTCTTTGAGGTGTGGGGTGATGTGGCTGTGGCGGGGTGCGCTGGTGATGAGTCGGGCTGAGGCATTTTGGATGCGTTGAAGTCGTTGGAGGTGTTTTGCTGGGATTCCTGCATAAAGTGCGTTGCCGTAGTCCAATCTGCTGCTGACGAGGGCGTGGGTCACTGTCTTCCTGGTGTCAGTCGGGATCCACTTGTAGATCCTGCAGAGGGTGCGGAGGGTGTTGCAGCAGGAGGAGGTGACGGCGCTGACTTGTCTGTCCATGGAGAGTGAGGAGTCGAGGATGAATCCCAAGTTGCGGGCGTGGTCGGTGGGCGTCGGAGCTGTTCCAAGGGTGGTGGGCCACCACGAGTCGTCCCAGGCGGAGGGGGATGTCCCGAGGATGAGGATTTCTGTCTTGTCGGTGTTCAATTTCAGGCGGCTATTTCTCATCCAGTCGGCGACTGCTTTCATTCCTTTGTGGAGGTTGGCTTTGGCAGTGGCGGGGTGGTTGGTGAGGGTGAGGATGAGCTGGGTGTCGTCGACGTAGGAGATGATGTTGTGGACGTGACGGCGGGCCACTTGTGAGAGGGGGGCAATGTAGATGTTGAACAGCGTCGGGCTCAGGGAGGAGCACTGGGGGACGCCGCAGATGATGTTGTTGGCTTCTGAGCGGAAGAGTGGGAGGCAGACGGTCTGTGTTCTGCCGGAGAGGAAGGATGAGGTCCAGGCTAGGGCTTTTTCCTGGATTCCGGCTTCTTGGAGGCGTGATAGTAGGGTGCGGTGGCAGACCGTGTCGAAAGCCACTGAGAGGTCTAGGAGGATGAGGGCGGAGGTTTCGCCGTGGTCGAGTTGGCATCTGATGTCATCTGTGGCGGCGATGAGGGCGGTCTCGGTGCTGTGGTTGCGTCTAAATCCGGTTTGCGTGGGGTCGAGGATGTTGTTGTCTTCGATGTGGCGTGTCAGTTGAAGGTTGACGATCTTTTCTGCGACTTTCGCTGGGTAGGGGGAGGAGGGAGATGGGGCGGAAGTTCTTGAGGTCCTTGAGGTCGGCTTTGGGTTTCTTGAGGAGGGCGTTGAAGTCTGCGTGCTTCCAGCTTTCTGGGAAGGCGCCTGTTTCGAAGGAGGCGTTGACGATCTTGCGGAGTTGGGGCACGATGATAGAGTCGGATTTGTTGAAGATGTGGTGGGGGCAGGGGTTAGTCGGTGATCCGGAGTGGATAGAGTTCATGATTTTGCGTGTTTCGTCGTCGTCGACGTTGGACCAGGCGGTGATGGGGTTGGCGATGCTTGGGTTCGAGGTGGTGACGGAGGTGGGCGTGGTCGGGGTAATGAAGCTGCTGTGGATGTCGGCGATCTTGCTGTGGAAAAAAACGGCGAGGGAGTCGCAGAGTTCCTGAGAGGGCGGGATGTCGTTGACGTTGGCGCTGGGGGTGACAGTTCCTTTAAGATGCGGAAGAGCTCTTTGCTGTCGTGTGCGTTGTTGTCTAGGCGGTCTTTGAAGGAGGACCTCTTGGTGGTCCTAATGAGGTGGTGGTGTCGGCGGGTGGCGTCTTTGAGGGTTGCGTAGTTGTCCGGTGTGCGTTCTTGGAGCCATTTCTTTTCCAGTTTCCTGCAGGCGCGTTTGGAGGCCAGGAGTTCATCGGTGAACCAGGAGGCTTTCTTGCTGGCGAGGTTGCTGGGGGGTTTCTTCAGCGGGGCGAGGATGTTGGCACAGTTGTTGATCCATTGTCTGAAGTTGCAGGCCGCGGTGTCTGGGTCGATGGGCTCGTTCGGCGGGTTCTGGTAGAGGGTGCTGAGAAGTTGTTCTTCGGTGACTTTGCCCCAGCTGCAGCGGGGGAGTTGGCGGCTGAGGTGGTGTGCGGTGTTTTTGTTGTAGGTGAAGTGGATGCAGCGGTGGTCGGTCCAGTAGGGTTCGGTGGTGTCGTTGAAGGTAACGTGGTCGCTGGTGGAGAAGATGACGTCCAGTGTGTGTCCGGCGGCGTGGGTTGGTGACGTGACGAGTTGTCTGAGTCCGAGGTTCGTGAGGTTGCTGATCAGCGTGGTGGAGTTGTGGTCGTTGTTGTTCTCGAGGTGAAGGTTGAGGTCCCCGAGGAGGATGTAGTCCGTGGAGGCGAGTGCGTGGGTGCTTGCAAGGTCGGCGATGGCGTCGCAGAACTGGGCCCGTGGTCCGGGGGGTCTGTAGACGAGCGTTCCTCTGAGGGTGGTGTTGGGGTCGGTGTGGATCCGGAAGTGTAGAAACTCGGCGGTGTTGAAATGGTCGTCGGTGTGGGTGGTGATCTTGAGGGTGGACTTGTGGATGATGGCGAGTCCTGCTCCGTAGCCGTTGGTGCGGTCCCTGCAGGAGATCTTGTATCAGTCTGGGATAGCGATGCCGATGTCTGGCGCGGATGAGTCGTTCCACCATGTCTCGTTCAAGAAGGCTACGTCCGGGGCGGTGCTGTCGAGCAGGTCCCAGAGTTCTACGGCGTGTTTGCGTACGGAGAGGGTGTTGAGGAGTATGCAGCGGAGGTGGTTCGGTCTGGCGGTTGTTGGTTTGGGGGTTCGGTTGCAGGTGAAGTGGTAGTTGCGGCAGGTGAAAGGTCCGTGGGTGTGCTTCGGGGCGGCTTGGTAGCAGTGTTGGTCTCGGCCGTTGTTGAGTGCGTGGAGGGAAGCGGCGTCGTAGCTGAAACTGGGCGGTGTGCAGTGCGGAGTGCGAGGTCCAGGGGTTCTGGCGCTGGGCGCGGTCCATGCGCGGATGGGCGCAGACGGGCTTGCCTCTGGCGCGCCATCGGCGCGATCGCGCAGCAACCTGCATTACGAGGGGGTGGAGGGAGGGAGGAGGAGCTGGGCGGGAGGGGGGCGGGGCCGAAGCGATGGGTAAACGGGCGAGGGAGCGGCGAGTGGGGAGGGGGTGTGAGAAATAACGCTAGGTAGCTAGAGGGGGGGGGAGGGCAGGGGGTGTAGAGTAGGAGAAAATAGTCAGGGAAGCGGGCGGATGGCGCTGGATTGGGGGTGGGGGGTCAGAGGAGGAGGGAAACGCGCAAGGGGAGAGAGCAATGATGCAGTACAAAGCGCACAGAGAGGACAAAAAATAACGTGACTACCATGCAACAAATACTAGGACAACCAGAGGCAGCACAAAGGGCACAAATTGAAATAACAGAGACAACGTGACTATAATGCAGTGAATACAGTGGGCACAAACAGAGAAAAACCGAGAAAAAAACAGACACAACAGAAGAAAACCTTACTGCCCACCACTGGGCCACCAGGTATGAGGCGCAGGCGGGACCCTGCGGGTGGAGGAGGGCCTCGAACACGGGCAGCAGGGGCAGTCAGGGACAGAGCACCTGCAGGGTGGGCTGCGCGGCAGGGGGAGCGTCCTGTCCTGATAACAAGGTCAGAGAACGTGCCCTCGCAGCGCAGCGACCTGCATTAAGAGGGGGTGGAGGGAGGGAGGAGGAGCTGGGGGTGGGAGGGGGGCGGGCCGAAGCAGCGGGAAAACGGTCGAGGGAGCGGCGAATGGGGAGGGGGGGTGAGAAATAACGCTAGGTAGCTAGAGGGGAGGGGGAGGTGGGAGGGCAGGGGGTGTAGAGTAGGAGAAAATAGTCAGGGAAGCGGGCGGATGGCGCTGGATTGGGGGGTGGGGGGGGTCAGAGGAGGAGGGAGACGCCCAAGGGGAGAGAGCAAAGATGCAGTACAAAGCGCACAGAGAGGACAAAAAATAACGTGACTACTATGCAACAAATACTAGAACAACCAGAGGCAGCACAAAGGGCACAAATTGAAATAACAGAGACAACGTGACTATAATGCAGTGAATACAGTGGGCACAAACAGAGAAAAACTGAGAAAAAAACAGACACGACAGAAGCAAACCTTACTGCCCACCACTGGGCCACCAGGGATAAGGCGCAGGCGGGAGCCTGCGGGTGGAGGAGGGCCTCGAACACGGGCAGCAGTGGCAGTCAGGGACAGAGCTCCTGCAGGGTGCGCTACGCGGCGGGGGAGCGTCCTGTCCTGACAAAAAGGTCAGAGAACGCCAAATGACCCTCCAGAACCTGCAGAAATCATAACAAAGGGCCCTAAAAACGTCCTGCTGATTATAAAACAGGGAGAGGAAGGGCACATTTCAGATGACAAATGTTATTTGCAAGAAAAGTCATACTTTTTTCTTTTGCAAATCCTACCACGTTTCGCCACTGACCATGAGTGTGCTGTGTGGTCTCCCTTCGGGTGTGTGCGTGTGGGGTCGGGGAAGGGACCGAACCCCCAACCTGAACCTGATTGATTAAAGTACAAACACCATGGATCCATTTTGCGCAAATGGCGCCTTCAGTTCAAGTTTGATTACATTCTTCCACTGGAACTAAGCAACCTTAACAGTTAACTGTCTGTGTTTTTTCGTGTGGAACTCTGACTTTCGCTTACATTCCAGCAAACCTTTCATGTGGACCGTGTACCTTTACATGAGTAGAACTCATGCTACATCAAATTGCTATTTTAGAGACACTATTATCTCATTCAGAGTATATAAGTTTCTGATGTGAAAGGTTATGAAATCAATGTGTTTATCCACTTCCATTGCTTTACAGTGATTGCTTTTATCATTAAAATCTGATTTGCTTATAATGTTTTTTGTGTTTATGTTTTTTTTTTTTTTTTTTTGTTCGAAATATGAGGTATGAAACAAAAATTCATTGGTCATAGGGTGGAATGTGATGCTATTAATTGTGTTTGACCAATTACTTTGTGTTTCACCACTGCGCATATTAGTTGCTCAATGTTCACCAGTAGCACATTATGGGCCTTATTACAACTTTGGAGGACGGTGTTAATCCGTCCCAAATGTGACGGATATACCACCTACCATATTACGAGTTCCATAGAATATAATGAACTCGTAATATGATAGGTGGTATATCCGTCACATTTGGGACGGATTAACACCGTCCTCCAAAGTTGTAATAAGGCCCTATGGGTGTTATTCCAACTTTGGAGGAGTGTTAATCCGTCCCAAAAGTGACGGTAAACTGACGGATATACCACCATCCATATTACGAGTTCCATAGGATATAATGGACTCGTAATGCGGCTGGTGGTAAATCCGTCACTTTTCCGTCACTTTTGGGACGGATTAACACCTCCTCCAAAGTTGGAATAACCCCCTATATGTTTTGTTCAGTTTAGCTGCCTATAGGCTTTGACATGGCATTAGCCATTACATTCTGTATTCAATTTAGCTGCCTAATGGCTTTGACATGACATTAGACATTACGGCCCTCATTCCGACTTTGACCGGCGGCGGTCGCCGCCGGCCTGTCGGGGGCCGCCAGAATACCGCTGCGCGGTCAAAAGACCGCCGCGGTAATTCTGACTTTCCCGCTGGGCTGGCGGGCGGCCGCCTTCAGGCCGCCCGCCAGCCCAGCGGGAAAGATGCTTCCACGATGAAGCCGGCTCGGAATCGAGCCGGCGGAGTGGAAGCTGTGCGACGGGTGCACTGGCACCCGTCGCGTATTTCACTGTCTGCCAAGCAGACAGTGAAATACTTGTAGGGGCCCTCTTACGGGGGCCCCTGCAATGCCCATGCCAGTGGCATGGGCACTGCAGGGGCCCCCAGGGGCCCCTCGACCCCCCCTACCGCCATCCGGTTCCCGGCGGTCGGACCGCCGGGATCTGGATGGCGGTAGGGGGGGTCGGAATCCCCTCGGCGGCGCAGCTAGCTGCGCCGCCTTGGAGGATTCAATGGGGCGGCGGTACACTGGCGGGAGACCGCCAGTGTTGCCGGTCCGACCGCGGCTTTACCGCCGCGGTCGGAATCCCCATTGGAGCACCGCCGGCCTGTCGGCGGTGCTCCCGCGGTCCTCCGCCCTGGCGGTCTTTGACCGCCAGGGTCAGAATGACCGCCTACATTTGATATTTAGGTTAGCTGTCTATTGGCTTTAACATGGGGTTAGACATTGCAGTTGAGACATTGCAGATGAGCTGTGTTTTTTCCAAGCTGTGTTTTTCCACATGGTAGACCAAGCAGTGTTTTTCACACCAGACCTTAGCTGATAAGAGCACGTAGATTTTGGGGGTCATTCCGACCCTGGCGGTCCATGACCGCCATGGCGGAGGCCGGCGGAAGCACCGCCAACAGGCTGGCGGTGCTTCCTGGGCTATTCTGACCGCGGCGGTAAAGCCGCGGTCAGAAAAGGGGAACCGGCGGTTTCCCGCTGGTTTTCCCCTGGCCCAGGGAATCCGCCATGGCGGCGCTGCTTGCAACACCGCCATGGGGATTCCGACCCCCTTCCCGCCAGCCTGGGCCAGAACCAGGATGGCGGGAATGGGGGCCGTGGGGCCCCTGGGGGCCCCTGCACTGCCCATGCCACTGGCATGGGCAGTGCAGGGGCCCCCTAGCAGGGCCCCACAAAGATTTTCACTGTCTGCTTTGCAGACAGTGAAAATCGCGACGGGTGCCACTGCACCCGTCGCACCCCTGCAACTCCGCCGGCTCCATTCGGAGCCGGCTTCCTCGTTGCAGGGGCTTTCCCACTGGGCAGGCGGACGGCCTTTTGGCGGTCGTCCGCCGGCCCAGCTGGAAAGTTGGAATGACCGCCACGGTCTTTTGACCGCGGTGCGGTCATTCGGCGGTAACCGCATGGCGGGCGGCAACCGCCGGCCGCCGCGGTCAGAATGACCGCCTTTGTGTTTACCTCGCAATCCAGTCTGAGAACGAGTGAGCTCAGGAGAATTGGCCACTCTCCAAGTTTCTTCGGTTCTCACACTGAGTTTGTTTTTAAGGATGACTCTGGGCTACAGCAGGGGTAGATTGAATCTGCTTGACTTCAGATAGGAACAGAGACGTCAGTTGCCTGTCTCCAGTTTGGGTAGAAAATCTCTTTCTCGCAGTTGACCGGAGAAAGATGAAGCTGAGCTATAGGCCCTACGGTGATGAATTTTGACTTTTATGCTTTGCTTTGAAGTTATGCTATAATATAATCACATATATGTGCTGTGTACATTGCAACTGAGAAGTACTTTGATATATTTTGCTTTCATTGCTGCGACTACTTTTGAACGTGTGCTTCCAATCTACTAATTTCATCTCTCAGGAACCTTGCCGTGTAGTCATAATAACAATAAATGTCTTCTTTAAACTCAGGAGTGCATTCCAGAGAGGTTCTGTAAGCTCGGTTATGAGATAAGAGCAGGAAAGCAGAACAATTTCTAAAAGGTATTTCTAGCACCAAGGTTTGCAGTTTTCTGATTATACATTTAAATATTCTTGGAGATAACGGGGCCTCATTGTCGTTTTCAGTAGAGCCCCATATTTCTAAGAAACATTAGAAGAATACGAGTTATGAACTACTATGGGTCAGGGATGTATTCTATCAGATACTAGTAAAGAATGCCAAAGCTCAGGAGTATTGCATGAGAAAGCACGTGAAATGGAGGATCGATTCTTCTTTGGATCCGTAAATGGATAATGATTTTCTTTGCTTCTAACCATGCTGACCCTCCAGAGAAAGTCAGTTTCTGTGAATATATTGAAGGAGTATTTAAGTATTTAAGTGTAGAGCTACCTATGTTAAACACACAGGGGGTGATTCTGATTATGGCGGACGGCGGAGGCCGTCCGCCATAGTACCGCCACCAAATGACCGCACCGCGGTCAAAAGACCGCGGCGGCCATTCAGACATTTCCTCTGGGCCGGCGGGCGCTCTCCAAAAGAGCGCCCGCCGGCCCAGAGGAAATGCCCCTGCAACGAGGACGCCGGCTCAGAATTGAGCCGGCGTAGTTGCAGGGGTGCGACGGGTGCAGTTGCACCCGTCGCGTATTTCAGTGTCTGCAAGGCTGACACTGAAATACTTTGCGGGGCCCTCTTACGGGGGCCCCTGCCGTGCCCATGCCATTGGCATGGGCACGGCAGGGGCCCCCAGGGGCCCCGCGGCACCCCCTACCGCCATCCTGTTCATGGCGGGTTTCCCGCCATGAACAGGATGGCGGTAGGGGCTGTCAGAATCCTCATGGCGGCGGAGCGCGCTCCGCCGCCATGAAGGATTCCCCCGAGCAGCGGTAAGTCGGCGGGAGCCCGCCGACTTGCCGCTTCTGACCGCGGCTGAACCGCCGCGGTCAGAATGCTCGTGGGAGCACCGCCAGCCTGTTGGCGGTGCTCCCGTGGTCGGTGGCCCTGGCGGCCACCGGCCGCCAGGGTCAGAATGACCCCCACAGTTTTGTAGATGCATCAGCCATTAAACATCAAGATCTTTCAAGAATTTGATCTAAACGCTTTAGACGGTTTGCTTTGATTAACATTAACTACATGACATGTTCCTATAAGAGAAGCAAAGTAAACCAAAAATGCTAACATGTATTGATCTCATGTGCCTGTGCTTCTGAAAATACTTTGGGTGCTAAATTATGATAACTCTACAAACCTCTTTTCGGCTCTGATTGGAATTCTGAGATGTGTGGTTATTGCTGTACTCCAGCAATTCTCCGCCATGGAATTCCTGCAGGTCAAATCTGCTGAAATGTACCAGGTAAAAACATGTGGTAAATTCCAATACAAGAGGATTTTCATGTAGAATGCATCAAGTTCTGCATGACATTTTTCCTTTTCATCAGGAAAACTCACAATTGGATCTAGTTACAGTGTGTAAATTCTGCGTCCTGCCATGTGCTTATTGACTGGGTACGGGAAATAATTCACCCCATCTGATCCACTTGTAATCAGGACCTTTGTCAGTAGATGTATTTAGAATACTAGCTGAGAAAGCATTTTGGTAGTATCACAGAACCCTTTCTTAAAATAGTAAATACAACACTCATTCAAGCCTCTGCTTTTGGTCCAATGTCATGATTTTGTCCTCTGTCACTCCATGAGAAGTGAGCAGATATTGTGACAGGGCTAATTCATTCCTACATTCAGCTTGTGAAGGCATCACAGAGCAAGTGATTACCTCTGGTGCTATCGTCAGGAGAATGAAGACGAGTCTCTACGTACACCAGGATGTTACTGTTGGGGACTGAGGTGGAAAAAGATGGCTGAGCATTTAATTTAGGGGGGATATAGGCAGGGAAAACATATATGCCATCATTGCTCCTCTTTGGCTCAATGCTTGTAATGCTAGTAGAGCTAGAGCCTCTCTCAATGCACTTCAAAAAGAGGGCTGAGCCTTTTATCTGATGAGGGACATGGTGGTGGGTGAGACATGCACTATCCAGCTGCGGCTGGCAAGAGGACAAAGATGTGGTGGGGTGGGGGGGTCAGAGAACAAAAAATAATAATATTACAAAACCTTACCTTGATCCCACTGCTCTTCTGCTCTCCACTGCACTGCAGGCAGGCACAGGCTCCAAGCCTGCCCTGCGGCCAGTCCTGACGCTGCTCACGTGCTGCTGTCAGCATGAAAGTAGTGTCAGGATTGGCCTGAGCGCACTGGCTTTGCTCTCCCAGACAGACTGGGAACCAGTGCTTGTTCTCTGCAACCCAGCAACACATTGCCGGGTTGGATAGAGCTCAACGCGCATGTGCGTTTGGCCATCCTGAAATGGCCAGCCATGCATACATGCGCTCTTAGGGGAGTGCACATCACTCCCCTCTATGGCTGTCATCCCCCATGGACCAGACCTTTTAAAAATAAAACAATAATAAACATTGCTTCTCATCGTTTTATTTTTAAAGTTTTGCAGCTGCTGCGGCTGTTGGAGGCCGCCGCTCCTCCGCTATAGCGGGGAGCCACTGCTAGCACCATCTTTGTTTTTCTTTGGTGTGATTTCTATAAAGCTGCTAGAACTGGGACTTGTCTATTAGTCTGGCTGTCCTTTCTCTCAACCTTGCACAGTAATACTGATGAAATGTGAATTGACTGCCAGAAGATGCAGGGGTCCTGTAGAAGCTAGCACAGTGAGAAAGTCTCCTGGTGTAGGTTTTAGAAAAGTGAAGGAGACCCTGTAAAAAAACAGGCTTTTGTAGGTTTCCTCCCACCTTTTGCCCCCATTTGTACTACTAGCTGCTAGTTTTTGTCTCTAACAATACACTGAAGCCTGCTTACCAGTCTCCAGTGCCAGTGCCCTTTCCCTAAACATAATGCATCTGAATTGGTAGCCCCAATTGGCAAGGACTTTAGAGCCCCTGTAAGCCCCATGTAAATAGTACAAGTGATACCCATGGCATGGGAGCTAAAGAGTTCACCCAAGTAAACATATGGCAGCAGGCCTGCAATTGCAGACTGCGTGGACAGTGCAAACTGTTTAAACTCAACTTTGCCCTCATCATATGTGGCAAAGCCAATGCACTATTTTTAATATATGTCAGTCACCCCTAAAGTAGGCCTCCTGAGCCCAGGAGACAGTGGTGGTCATTCTGACCCTGGCGGTCTTTGACCGCCAGGGCGGAGGACCGCGGGAGCACCGCCGACAGGCCGGCGGTGCTCCAATGGGGATTCCGACCGCGGCGGTAAAGCCGCGGTCGGACCGGCACCACTGGCGGGGTCCCGCCAGTGTACCGCGGCCCCATTGAATCCTCTGCGGCGGCGCAGCTTGCTGCACCGCCGCGGGGATTCCGACCCCCCCTACCGCCATCCAGATCCCGGCGGTCGGACCGCCGAGATCCGGATGGCGGTAGGGGGGGGTCGCGGGGCCCCTGGGGGCCCCTGCAGTGCCCATGCCACTGGCATGGGCATTGCAGGGGCCCCCGTAAGAGGGCCCCTAAATGTATTTCACTGTCTGCTGCGCAGACAGTGAAATACGCGACGGGTGCAACTGCACCCGTCGCACAGCTTCCACTCCGCCGGCTCGATTCCGAGCCGGCTTCATCGTGGAAGCCTCTTTCCCGCTGGGCTGGCTGGCGGTCTGAAGGCGACCGCCCGCCAGCCCAGCGGGAAAGTCAGAATTACCGCCGCGGTCTTTCGACCGCGGAACGGTAACCTGACGGCGGGACTTTGGCGGTCGGCCTCCGCCGCCCGCCAAGGTCAGAATGAGGGCCAGTGTGTATTACATTAAAGGTGTGGACATATATGTTCAAGCTTATATGTCCCTACAGTAGCCCCCTCCCATTCGGGGCTACTATAAGTGATCAGGGGGCCATAGGATCACAAGAGCTGGCTGGCACCTTAGCATCTCGAGGTTCCCAGCAACATTAGGGCCCCACTGAAATATATCATGCTTAGTATCAAACATTTTGTTTTATTAAACCTGACTTGTTGCCCAAGTTGGATTTAATGTGACATGCACCCAGGTGGCTACCATAGAAGTTGCCCACCAATTCCCCATGCCTTTCCTGTTCCCTGGCTGAATCTGAACCCCTGTCAGGGGTGTGAGCACTCCCATGACTCAGAAACAAAGGCCTGCCTGGGAAGGAGGTGACACCTCCCACCATGACAGGATGGCTAATGAAGTGGCATATCAAGATGGTGAGCTTCAAAGGCTGCATTGCCTCTGATATGTAAGCAGGATGTCCCCCCAGCAGTGGACAAAGTTGCCCCCCAGCCCCAGGCACATTTGCACCTGGGAAGGTGGGAAAATTAGGAGCCATACACCCCAAGAAGACTAGCCACACCCCTAGGGTGGGCTACTTGGTCTTTACTACAGAGAAGGGGTTCAGCCATTTTTAGAATGGCAGAATAGAGGCTTCTGGGGGGCAAAAAGTGCCACACTCCACTGAATGTGGTCACTTCAGGGGCAGTTAAGCCGCTGGAACTAGTAGCCCATTGGCCACTGGCCTCCAACTCCTAATGCCCCTAAATCCAGAATTCAGACTATAGTGATGTCCATGTGTATTAACAACCCAGACCACCCAAAGAGTGCACATAACTGACCTGGCTCTTATATCACTATTGGCATTGCTGTCAGGGTGGGTGGAAGCATTAATTTTCCACATCCATGTTTGAAAATTCATTTTTTTTTTTAGATGCTTCTCAATGCACTGAAAGACTCTGATGAACAAAGGTAAAGTGGTTCTGTGTGTTAATGAAATACACTTTTTGAATTCGAAGAGAATGTATCTGTACTTTTACACATTTGTTGCTAGATGTCTTTAAACATGAAGATATTCCTAAAGTTAAGTGCTGCAGGACACCCCTTTTTTATCTTCAATTAAATGGTAAATAAATGCCTGAACTTTTATTTAACACATTTTTAATGTTGGTGCTGAGTCAAGCAAACAGCATCCTGATGCTGCTGCTGACCAGGGGGCAACAATTAAAGGTCACGTGGGTCATACTTTGAGTATCACTGCTCAATTGCATTGTGGGAAACATAGTCCTGACCTCCAGCAAGTTTGACTCCACAACTTCAAAGTCTCTGCACACTTTTTGCCACTGCCAAGGCTTGTTGGTGGCCAGCCAGGTTATCACCACATTTGCTGGACGCTGTACCTGGCTTCAACTACCCACCTCAGTGGCTCGTTGTCGAGCTTTTGCACCCACTTCCTCTCCAGCACCATCTAAGGGGTAAATCTAGCACCAGGAGCTCCCACACTCAGCACCAAAGGCAGCCAGGAACACTCTGCATCCGGGCCTTATGAGCAAGGAAAAATTTTACTGCCTTTTAAACCTTGGCCCAGGGACCCACTCCAGCCTTGGGTTCCCCTGAACTCAACCTACAAGCGACTGAGTTTTACAAGTGTGTTTTTCACCAACTGCCCCTCCTGTTTTCAGCACCAAGGACAGACAACCCAACTCTGCACCCTGGCTGTATGAGACAGGTAAAATTGTACTGACTACTAAATCCTGGTCCTGGGATCCGCATTGTCTTAACACCCAATAGTTTCCACTGGACCCAGCCTACAAGTGTCCGGTTGTCACTGCCTCTTTTCTTCATTGACCGCAATGTTAAGGTTGACAGTAGTGAAGTGCACTGATTTGTTTTTGCTTCAAAAAATCCTAACTACAGTCATACTCATTTGATTGTCTATGTTTTGGTGTCTAAAATGATATAATAATCTGCTCAATTGATATAAATTGGTGTCTGGTTTAATTCGAGTAGTGTCATTTACTTATCATCCATATCGGTACTCAGAAATGCTTAACACATGTTCCTCTAAGTAAAGCCTGAGTGCTTTGTGCCAGTCTACCAGGACTGAGTTAGGGATTTCTTAGTGTGAATCCAAAGGACCCAGTTTGTGGTACTGCAAGAGTATTACATATTGACATCTAACCAGCCTCTCTGCATAGAACTCTGATTTTCTACAGAGCCCTTGGGGAAAAATTGAATAGAATGATGAAGAAAGGAATTTGGCATTAGTGGGTCTATGATAGTAGGAGTTCAATCAATAGTTTATTCGGTCCAGGTTTGGACCATTTGAGAAATTAAAAAATAATCATACATACAGAAGGATAAAAACCATAGACCATCAGGTAAAAAGAGACATTAGCAATTAGTACACTGCTTATATAAAAAAAGGGTTCATAAAACTACATAAAAAGTTTCATAAATAATTAAGACAAGACTCTTAAAATAGTGTCTGGATCTTGCCCTATACAAGAAGCTAAATGCTAAAATAATACGAATCAATTGTTAAAAACATATAAACTATTCTAAGACGGATTTGTACATAAGATAAGACATAGAAACTACATACAATAGGTCCTGTTTACAAAAGTTAGAAGTCAATCAGTGGAAAATGGAGCCCTAAGTTAGTCAGTTCTCTTAAATAAGTTGATCAGATAAATTGCATCTTGCCATTTATAAAATTATATGCGCCAAGGGGCTTATGAGTAACTTCAATTGGGGTAACCCACTAGACAACATGCTCGGAGATACAGTCTTATGTCCTTGATAGATCGCACTAATGATTTCGCCCAGACTATTATGACAGGATGCTAATTCGCTAACTTCTAGACCGTTCTTCAACCAGTGGAATTAAGATCTGTAATGATTCTACTGCGGATTTTCCATGCTGCTGGGAGTTACTTGTTTGCTTGCTGTATTCAGGGTCATATTTGTAAAAAGCATTTACAAGAAGATGAGAGATCTCTATTGTGGCCAGAGGTGTGGACACCTCCGGCTTCCATGACCTTATAAAGGAACTCGGTATACAGCCTTGTTCCTCCACATGGTCACAGAACATCTCATGTGAATTGCAATATCCTTAGAATGTGCGGCAGGGTTTTATGTCCTATAGTGTCCTGTGCTTCACCCTTTATGTATTTCTAAGACATAAGTGTATGGAATACCTGTATAAAAGTCTGTCTCCAACTTTTTTAGTACAGTTTAGATTTGACGTCTCTATACACCTTTAATAAGAACAATAAATAGCTGCTCAACTGTAATAACTCATTACAAGTGTGTTTTGACATCACAATGCCTGCTGTCAGAACCAACAGTATTAATGACAGATCAGGATTCGAAATTAAAACTGGAGTTATAGCAATGAAAATGAAAAATTGCTTTTCATCTCTTCCAAATAGTTCTGAAAATTATAGTCATTAGTAGAAAGAAGGAATGTAGCTTGGCCAGGAAGATTAGGGGTGGTGTAGAGCTGAGATTTCCCAATATTCACTGTTTTGCACCTAGGTAAGGTACTGGTTAGATAGTACTCAGCATGGGAGCTCATATGCCATCGATGTTGATAAACCTATAATTTGAACCAGAAACTTGATGCAAATCAGCTGAAAAATGACTTTCTGGCGCAGAACACCATGCCTCCTATGATCTATGCAAAGGTGGCTTCACAAGGTTAGAATAGTGCAAACACCCACAGAATTTCACACAAAGCCAGATCTACTGAAATAGGGTGATCTAGCTTTGTGCTACATTCTAGATCCAAATAAAACCAGGCTCAAAGGACAAGTGGAATATTGCAAGATATTCCTAAGCATAGAGTGTGTAATTTCAATAAAGTTATATATTTGTGCAACTTTGGAGCACGCACCTTAGAGCTGCCACATTTGTCCCGCCTGAAGTCTCAACATTTCTTGTGCACATAAGACAGCCTTATACACTAAAATAGCCTTATTTCTGACTAACTTTTTGTGCAAATTATGGCAATTTGTTTTTCACACTTGGTTTTATTCATACAAATACTTGCGTTAGTAATTTATCACGAGGTTCTTGTGGATGGTGTAAATGGCATTTGAGTTTGTAAACACTCAACTCCATACACACTCTAAAAAAGGTATTGATTTACTTCTTCCATTGAAAGGAGTAAATCCCTTTCCAGGGTCGAATGGACACCCCGAAAAATGGAGGTGATTTATGGAAAAGGGAGCTTCACATAGGAAAATATTTAGCATTTTGAGGATGTTAGACTTGGCATCCTTGGCGTGGTCTCCCCTAACTTTTTGCTTCTGTTTCCCAGATTGTTGGTGTGTGCTGGACTCTGTTTTTGCTGTTTTTGCTACTCTGGGTACTTTACCACTGCTATCCAGTGCTAAAGTGCAAGTGCTCCTATGTAAAATGTATGTGTAATTGCCTTTCCATGATTGGCATATTTTATTTACTAGTAAGTCCCTAGTTCATTGCACTAGATGTGCCCAGGGGCTGTAAATCAAATGCTACTAGTGAGCCTGCAGCACTGATTGTGCCACTCGCATGAGTAGCCCTGTAAATATGTCTCAGACCTGCCACTGCAGTGTCTGTGTGTGCAGTCTTGCACTGCCAATTCGACTTGGCAAGTGTACCTACTTGCAAGGGCTAAACCTTCCCTTTTGGCACCCCTATGTTAGGCCCTATGTAGCCCCATGGGCAGGGTGCAGTGTATGTCAAAGGTGGGACATGTACTTATGTGTTTTACATGTCCTGACAGTGAAATACTGCCAAATTCGTTTTTCACTGTTGCAAGGCCTATCTATATCATAGGTTGACATGGGGCTGCCTTTAAATGTTATTAAAGCACAGATTCCCCTTGGGAGCAGATAGAATAATTTAGTTTAGGGTCTCTGAGCTCACAATTTAAAAATACATATTTTAGTGAAGTTGGTTTTTAGATTGTATGTTTGAAAATACAACTTTTAGAAAGTAGGCATTTTCTTGCTTAAACCATTCTGTGACTCTGCCTGTTTGAGGATTCCCTGTCTGGGTCAGTTTGACAGTTGGGCTGTTTGCATTTCTCTCTAGACAGTGGCACAAAGAGGGCTGGGGTGTAGCCTGCATATCGCAATGAGCCATCTGTGCTTCAAGGGAGGGGAGGAGTGGTCGCTCACACCTGAGTGGGCTGTACGTGCCCTCACACAATGCAGTCTCCAACCTCCTGGTGTGTGGCTAGGGCCCGACCTGGACAAGAAAGGATCTTACAGACACTTGAGACTTTACTTTGAAGTTTGCAAACTTCAAAGGCAGAAAGGGGTATAAGTATTGGATCCAAAACCCCAGACTTTAGATTACTTCAAGGAATCACAAGGAACCTCTGCCTGGAGAAGAACTGAGGAGAAGTGCTGCCCTGGCCTGTGACTGTGCTGTGTTGGACTATCCTGCAGTTGCTGCTTCTGCCTGTGCAAGGGAACAGAGACTGGACTTTGTTGCATTCCTGCTTGAGAAGTGACTCCAAGGGCTTGGAGTAGAGCTTTCCTCCTGCTTTGAAGCCTCAGGGACAGCAAAGGCTTCACCAACCAGACCTGAGTCTACTTGCTGTGGACTCTAGCTTGCCAGAGAGTCCCATTCCAGTTCATGGACCCCTGGAAGTGAATTCCTGGAGAAAAAACAGTCTAATGAAGCCTGATGACACCGTGTGACTTTGCAAAGGACGCCGCTGCCTGGAACCGCAACGCTGCTTGCCCCAAGGCCGTAGACCTCGCTGAGTACAAAGAGTCTGATGACCCTGTGAGCTGACACTGCTACCCCGGAACCGCGACGCCACCTGTCCCGAGTCAGTGGACCTCGTAGAAGTCCGATGACCCTGTAGGCCTTGTGTCGCTGCAGCCGCTGATCCCTCCCGACTTTGCTGGCATCAGAGTGTCGTAAGTCGAACGTCCGTGATGATCCGACGCCATCGCGCCAGTGGCCCTGTGACATCATCACGACCCCGTGAGGTTGCCCTGCATCATCGTGACTTTGCCGGACTTCACATCTTTTGGAACCAAGGGACCGACTTCGCATCTGACGCCGCTTCATCTCCACTGCCGTGTAGTGAGGACCCAAATCCGCTGCGAGACGCCACAGTCCTTCTGCCCCATGGCACCAGAACCGACGCCACTTCAGACCCAGCGAAGCCGCTCTCCCCGACTCTGCGCACCAGCCTGTTTTCTACTTCTTTCTTAAGGTATTGTACCTGGGGGTCGAACCACTCCGTAAACGACGCCATTGGCATCACATTGTAGAAAACAATTCTGTCACAACGCAGCATAATACCAACTTGCAGTATTTGTGCCTCAAGGCACTGTGTTCTTGCTTTTAAGTGCTAAATTTGTATTTTTAACTGTATTTTGTGGATTTTTATCATATTTGGTCTTGTTTATTTAGATCAAATATTTACTCATTTTCTAAACCTGTGTTGTGCCATTTTGTAGTGGTTTACTGTATTACGGTGAGTGTTTGTACAAATACTTAATGCATTGTCTTTGAGTTAAGCCAGCCTGCTCGTGCCAAGCTACCAAGGGGGTCAGTGGGGGTTAACTGAGTGTGATTCTCCTTTACCGTGACTAGAGTGAGGGTCCTTGTTTGGACAGGGGATAACCTGACTGTCAACCAAAGACCCTATTTCTAACAGAAGAAAAAATAAAAAAAGTTAACTATTGAATTTGCATTTCCTACTATGTTTTTTCCTTCAAATGTTTAAGTTTATATATTTGCCTGTGCAAAAATAGAATTCACAAAAATGTTTTCAGTACTGCACCTAAACACCTGTGACTAAGGCAGGCTTCCAGGCAAAACCTAAACACGTTGTGTGAATTCTAAAAATAGTAAATCTACATCCATGTGAGGTTGTAAATCTCAGTAAGAAGGTTTACGCATTTTCTGTGAATTTGGCACAATTTGAGGAGCAGGTGGCGATAGCTTCACATTTGTGACATTAGGGCTATCAGGTTTAATATGTGTTAAATGTTGCCTTTGTATTTCCAGATCGTGCTATTTGTGTGTTGGAGGGTACTGAGAGTTTGGTTTAAACACTTCAAACAGGGTTGTGCCACTGTTTTGGCACTGCTGCTAATGTCAAGCAGTGCTTTAAATGGGGCAGGTACTGTCCGGTACTGAGTACCTGCACTTCTTTCATTTGAAGGGACCCGTACCTGCACTTTTCAGCACTGGTGCAATACATTTAGGGGGTCATTCTGACCTCGGCGGTAAAAGCCGCTTACCGCCGGTCAGAAGGCCGCCACAATACCGCTGCGGCCGCGGTCAGCCGCCACGGACATTCTGACCCACAACTGCAAAACCTCCAAAAATCCGCCCTCCACTGCAGTCCGCCACATCAGCGGCCAGCGGTAAACTGGAGAAGACCAAACCTCCACCGCCACGCCAACAGAAATACGCCCATCCCATTATGACCCGCAAATCCACGCGGCGGTCATTCAACCGCGGTATTCCATTGGCGGTACACACCGCCGCGGTCAAAATACACACACCTTTACAAACCCCTACCACATTGGACAATTTGAAAGGCACACACCTGAAACACATACACACACCACTCCCACACATCCAATACCATATAAAACACACACCCACATCACCCACAAACCCCTACCAACAAAAACCAGAGACGAAGGAGAGAGAGACACATCAGAGAATAGATAGCCAGACACACAGAGGCACACCACAACATCACACACACCACATAGAAGCACAAAGCACCACACACCAACACACACATCATCACATACACCACCCCACACCTCATACACACCACCCCATGGCACCACAAAGGCACCCACGCTTTTCGGACCAAGAACTCCGGGTCATGGTGGAGGAAATCATAAGAGTGGAACCCCAGCTCTTCGGCTCACAGGTTCAGCACACCACCATAGCAAGGAAGGCGGAGCTCTGGCAGCGGATCGTGGACAGGGTCAACGCGGTGGAACAGCATCCCAGAAATAGGGACGACATCCGCAAACGATGGAACGACCTACGGGGGAAGGTGCGCTCGATGGTCTCGCGACACAACATCGCAGTGCAGAAGACTGGCGGGGGACCCCCACCCACTCCACCCGAATTCACAGCATGGGAGCAAGAGGTACTAAACATCCTGCATCCTGATGGCCTCGCTGGAGTACACGGAGGAATGGACTCTGGTAAGTACAAGGCCAACCACTTCACCCCCCCCAGCATGCTAACCCCCACCCTCACCCCCAACCCCCCAGCACACATCCTCCCTGAGAATGTCTCTCCAGCACAACCCACCCAACACCAACCCCTGCATGCCATCCCCAAACTATGGACACCCATCACCTAAGCATGACCACTGCACATACCCATCCCCCCCCCACAAAACACCCTCACAACACCTCCCCCAAGGGAATGCCAGCACTGGGGGACAAGGGCACCCATAAAACGCAAGCTAATGCACACACAGAAACAATAACCATACCCTCTTACCCCATGCAGGACCCGAACGACAACACACCGGTCAGGAGGGACCAGAAATGTCCATCCCACCACCGGAACAGGCCCCTAGTGATGACAGCAGCTCTGTCGACCTGGCTGGACCCTGATGACCAGCCCGGACCATCGGGGACCTCTGGGCAGTCGGTTCCCCTCACCCAGACACAGGCACCTGCAGACCCAACCCCCTCTGGGAACAACAGCACAGCTCCCACCCAGCGGGCCCATGCCTCTGTCTCTAGGACAGGTCAAGCAGCGGTGTGTCTACCACTACAGGGCCCCCAGGGTAACCCACCAACCCAACAACAACAGGGACCTGGGGGCAGTGGGAGTGGGCACACCGTCCAGGGGACAGAGGCCCAGGGAAACAGGGCAACTCGGAGGGCTGCTGTGCGACAGGGGGGGGAGGAGAGGCCCAGGGAACCCACTCTCCAAGAGGCCCTCACCACCATCATGGCAGCCTACCACCACTCACAAGAGACGATGGCGACGGTACTGTCCAGGTTCCAGGAGATCCAGGCACAGCAGGAGCAACGCTACATGGGGTTCAGCGACCAACTCACCAACATCTCAACCGCTATGGGGAGCATAGTCCAGGCCCTGAACCGTATAGAGGACACGTTTCGGGACCATGTGGCATCACACAGGGCCCCTGTCACTAGCCAGGAACAGGAACAGCCTACCACCTCCGCCGGCGCTAGTGGACAGGAGGCCCCACCACAACGACAGCCCACCAGAACCCCACCTCCTGCTGAACAACAACCACCCCGCAAAAGGAGCCTGAGATAAAAAAAAATGACAGAGTAGGATGTCAAGACCCCCGCCAGCATCACATACCCCCTGAAGTCCTCCCACTGTTCCACATTGCCACCCTGTCAAACCTTGAACTGCCCCTGCCCCATACTGCCACAGGCATATGGACCATGCACCTGTGAGACTGAGAACTGGACTCTGCCATGGACATTACTCCACCCCCACCCATCACTGTTTCACTATCATGTACCAATATCTATGCACTAATAATAAATCACACATTGCACTGAAATCAATCAGGACTCAGCCTGTCTTATTTACAAATGTATGACACATTACATATCAATTACGTATTTTTAACATTGTGAATTACACATACCGAGGTAACTTAGCATTAGTCCATGGGCCAACCAAGCCGAGGTCACGCAGTGGCTCATACAGCACAGAAAAGGGAAGGGAAAATCAAACATCATGTTTATAGTTCTGGGGGGAAATCGACAAAGTTGAGATGCAGGAGGCTTTCAGGAAATGTAAAATGGCATGGGTGATTATTACCTGTGTGCTACTGGAAATACTGTTCTATTACTCTGTCCCTGTTGTCTGTGTCGTCCTCTGAATCTTCCTCCTCTTCAGTCTCCGCAGGCTCCACAGCTGCTTCAACACCACCATCTGCACCATCCTCCTGCAGGAAAGGAACCTGACGTCGCAATGCCAGATTGTGAAGCATACAGCAGGCCACGATGATATGGCACACCTTCTTTGGTGAGTACATCAGGGATCCCCCTGTCATATGCAGGCACCTAAACCTGGCCTTCAGGAGGCCAAAGGTCCTTTCAATGATCCTCCTAGTTCGCCCATGGGCCTCATTGTACCGTTCCTCTGCCCTGGTCCGGGGATTCCTCACTGGGGTCAGTAGCCAAGGCAGGTTGGGGTAACCAGAGTCACCTATTAGCCACACACGTTGTCTCTGTAGCTGCTCCATCACATAGGGGGTGCTGCTATTTCGCATAACATACGCGTCATGCACTGACCCTGGGAACTTGGCATTTACATGGGAGATGTACTGGTCAGCCAAACAGACCACCTGGACATTCATCGAATGATAACTTTTTCTGTTTCTGTACACCTGCTCATCGTCTTTTGGGGGTACCAAAGCCACATGGGTCCCATCAATGGCACCAATGATGTTGGGGATATGTCCAAGGGCATAGAAATCACCCTTCACTGTAGGCAAGTCACCCTCCTCTGGGAAAATGATGTAGCTCCGCATGAGTTTCATCAGGGCAGACAACACTCTGCTCAAAATCTTTGAAAACATAGGCTGAGACATTCCAGATGACATGGCCACTGTTGTCTGGAATGACCCACTTGCCAAAAAATGGAGGACTGACAAAACCTGCACCAGAGGGGGAATCCCTGTGGGTTGGCGGATGGGGGACATCAGGGCTGGCTCCAGCTGGGCACACAGTTCATGGATAGTGGCACGGTCAAGTCTGTATCAAAGTATTATATGGCGTTCTTCCATTGTCGACAGGTCCACCAGCGGTCGGTACACGCGAGGATTCGTCCTTCTCCTCGCAAGTCCCAGCGGACGGTGCCTAGGAAGGACAACATGGAGCACAGAGTCAGGCAAACCACAGGTACGTACAGACAGCTTGCACAGTTAAAGAATGGCAATGGGTTGAAAGGCGTGTATGTGTGGCAATGCAAGGCCTAGGCCTGTGTGTCGCAGTCAAAATTAAGCCATGTAGGCCCTTGAAATGGCGGCTGCCTGACCTGTGAAGTGGGACAATGGGATGTGAGGTCAATGCGCTGGCGGGGCACACCGTGGCGGTAGGCGGTCGAAGACCGCGGCGCAAAGCCGCATTGGTTAACATTGAACCCTATGGGTTTCAGGAGCCAATGACGATGTGCGCCGGCGGTCGCGGTACGCACCGCTGCGGTACGCACCGCCGCGGGCGTGACCGCCATTTCCTAGCTGATTGATCACTCGAGACCTGATCATCCACAGGAGAGGACCTATACTGCAAGTGCTGCTGTGACCTCGGTCTGGAAGTGACAATGGCTGCTGCGACTGGGGAAAGGGCCCCTGCCTTCACGTCTGAAGAGTTGGAGAAGCTCGTGGATGGGGTCCTCCCCCAGTATGCGCTACTCTACGGTCCTCCAGACCAACAAGTGAGTACACCGGGTGCACATGGAATGGGCTATGCCTGTGTGGATTGGGGTGGATGTAATTTGGTGGGGTGGGGGGCGAATGAGGAGTGCAACGGACGACAGATGAGAGCATGTGCCATATGGCGAAGTTGGTGGGGGGGGGCCAATCACATCTAACATGCAGGTCATTGATGATTTCCTCCTTTCCACCCTGTACATGTCAAATAGGTCAGCGCCCATCAGAAGATCGAGATTTGGCGTGCCATCGCCAAGGAAGTCCGGAACTTGGGGGTCCACAACAGACGGGGCACCCACTGCCGCAAGAGGTGGGAGGACATCCGCCGCGGAACAAGGAAGACCGCAGAAACACTGCTGGGGATGGCCTCCCAACCTAGGAGGGGTGCCAGTCGCACCATGACCCCCCCTGATGTCCCGGATCCTGGCGGTGGCCTACCCTGAATTGGATGGGCGCTTTAAGACATCACAGCAGACACAAGGGGGTGAGTATCAGCACATTCTCCTATCTTTCTGCGCAGTGGAGGCGTCTGGGTGGGGGAGGAGGGCTGTGGGTGACATTAGGCCAGGACGCTTTCTGTAGTGTAGTCCTCTCCCTTAGGCATGGCCCTGTGCCCCCGGCCCCCACCTCTGTAGGGTGACAAGTACAGCCATTGATGGTCCAGCATCACCCATGTGCGTGTTTGACGTCTCTTGGCCTGTTGTCCTAGTCAGTAGTACTGAGTAGTGTACCCTGAATGCGCAGCTTAGTGCATGAGGCTCCTGTGTCTGTCCTCTCCGCCAACGGTGTTGATATTGCATGCACTCAACCTGGTCTTCTTTTTTCTCCCCCCACCCTTTCTCTTCATCTTCTTGTGCATGTGTGCATTAGCATCATCAGGCGGAGGAGATTTGGCATCGGAGCACGAGGGAGCTGCAGGACACAAGGCCCCGGTGGGCCCAGGAACAGACACCGAGGGCACCAGTGATCCGGAGGGCGAGGGGAGCACCACAACGGGGACCGGTGGTGACACCAGCGACTCAGACACGTCCTCGGATGGGAGCTCCCTAGCGGTGGCGGCAACATCCGGGCCCCCCGCCTCTACAGGTACAGCTGCCACCCAGCGCACCAGCACCGCCCTCCCAGCAGCCCCTCAGCCTACGCTCCGTGCCCGCTCGCCCAGGAAGGCGCGCGTCTCCTTCGCCCCAGGCACCTCAGCCCCTGCCCCTGTTGCCCCTGCTGCCCTCAGTGCGGAGCTCATTGACCTGGTGAGGACGCTCATTGTTGGGCAGACGACCCTTTTGAATGCCATCCAGGGTGTGCAAAGGGAGGTGCAACAGAGCAATGTGTACCTGGAGGGCATTCATTCGGGTCAGGCTGCCCATCAACGAGCGTTCACTGCTCTGGCCTCAGCACTGACGGCAGCCATTGTCCCTGTTTCCAGCCTCCCTCTTCTTACTGCCTCCAGCCTGTCTCTGTCTCCTGTTCCTCAGCCTATCCCATCCACACCATCAGACCAGCCTGCACACACCTCAACACCCAAGAGCAGCTCATCCAGACACAAGCACCACAGATCCCACAAACACTCACCCAAGCAACACCCAGATGCAGACATTCCAGCAGTCACAACCACCTCTGTGTCCCCCTCCTCCTCGTCTCCCTCCTCCCTCCCTGTGACGTCTACACTCACACCTGCATGCACACCACCAACAGCCAGTACACCCATCACCAGCACACCCTCCAGTACAGTCCGCACACGTGCAGTCACCACCCCCACTGCCATTTACACGTCCCCTGTGTCCTCTCCCACTGTGTCTGTCACCCCCTCTTCCAAGACACACAAACGCAGGCAGACACCCACCCAACAGCCATCCACCTCACGTCAGCCTACAGCACCAGCACCTTCACCCAATGACAGCACACCTGACTCTCCTACAACCACATCCTCTTCCTCCACTCCCATCACCACTTCTCCTACCCTTTACCTTGGACCTAAAAAGCTTTTCCTGGCTAATCTTGACCTCTTTCCCTCCGATGAGCTCCCCCCTCCATCTGCAAAGAGTCCCAAGAGCACCGCAGCCACCACCAGCCCAGCTTCGAGTGTCACTGTTGTGCATGGGTTCTGGAGTCCACCCTTTGCCAGCAGTGACACATCGATCAGCAGCAAGGACACGTCCAGCCCCCCCCCCGGCAAGAGGACCCGCAAAAACAAGGGCCGCCGTGTGAGGACTGACAGGTCTGCCCCCAAGGAGCAATGTGCGGCCACTTCACCAGCCACAACATCTAGGGGAGGCAAGGGCCCGAGAGCCCCATCAAAGGAGCGGAAGGGCAGCAGGAGCGCGGAGAAGGTGGACCCCACATGTCACATCCCAGCTGGGAAGGAGGACACTAAAGAGGCCAGGAGTCCGTCCCCGAAGGGTCCAGAAACGTCACGGTCCGAGGGCGACTGAGCAGGGAGTCCAGGCCAGGTCTGGCTCCCTTGACCTGCTGGATGAGCACCGCTGAACAGGGCCCGCCGTGCAGAAGAGCACCGCTGAAGAGGGCCCCGCCGTGAAGATAGGCACCGCTGAAGAGGGCCCGCGGTGCAGAAGAGCACCGCTGAACAGGGCCCCGCCGTGAAGATAGGCACCGCTGAAGAGGGCCCGCGGTGCAGAAGAGCACCGCTGAACAGGGCCCGCCGTGCAGAAGAGCACCGCTGAACAGGGCCCCGCCGTGGAGAAGAGCACCGCTGAACAGGGCCCGCGGTGCAGAAGAGCACCGCTGAACAGGGCCCCGCCGTGAAGATAGGCACCGCTGAAGAGGGCCCGCCGTGCAGAAGAGCACCGCTGAAGAGGGCCCTGCCGTGAAGATAGGCACCGCTGAAGAGGGCCCCGCCGTGAAGATAGGCACCGCTGAAGAGGGCCCCGCCATCTCAAGGACCGCTCCGCTGGGCCCTTCATCTCAAGCACCGCTCCGCTGGGCCCTTCATCTCAAGCACCGCTCCGCTGGGCACCGCCGTCTCAAGCACCGCTCCGCTGGGCCCTTCTTCTCAAGCACCGCTCCGCTGGGCCCTTCATCTCAAGCACCGCTCCGCTGGGCACCGCCGTCTCAAGCACCGCTCCGCTGGGCACCGCCGTGTCAAGCACCGCTCCGCTGGGCCCTTCATCTCAAGCACCGCTCCGCTGGGCACCGCCGTGTCAAGCACCGCTCCGCTGGGCCCTTCATCTCAAGCACCGCTCCGCTGGGCCCTTCATCTCAAGCACCGCTCCGCTGGGCACCGCCGTCTCAAGCACCGCTCCGCTGGGCCCTTCTTCTCAAGCACCGCTCCACTGGGCACCGCCGTGTCAAGCACCGCTCCGCTGGGCCCTTCATCTCAAGCACCGCTCCGCTGGGCCCTTCATCTCAAGCACCGCTCCGCTGGGCCCTTCATCTCAAGCACCGCTCCGCTGGGCACCGCCGTCTCAAGCACCGCTCCGCTGGACCCTTCATCTCAAGCACCGCTCCGCTGGGCCCTTCATCTCAAGCACCGCTCCGCTGGGCACCGCCGTCTCAAGCACCACTCCGCTGGGCCCTTCATCTCAAGCACCGCTCCGCTGGGCCCTTCATCTCAAGCACCGCTCCGCTGGGCACCGCCGTGTCAAGCACCGCTCCCCTGGGCCCTTCATCTCAAGCACCGCTCCGCTGGGCCCTTCATCTCAAGCACCGCTCCGCTGGGCACCGCCGTCTCAAGCACCGCTCCGCTGGGCCCTTCTTCTCAAGCACCGCTCCGCTGGGCACCGCCGTGTCAAGCACCGCTCCGCTGGGCCCTTCATCTCAAGCACCGCTCCGCTGGGCCCTTCATCTCAAGCACTGCTCCGCTGGGCCCTTCATCTCAAGCACCGCTCCGCTGGGCCCTTCATCTCAAGCACCGCTCCGCTGGGCACCGCCGTCTCAAGCACCGCTCCGCTGGGCCCTTCATCTCAAGCACCGCTCCGCTGGGCCCTTCATCTCAAGCACCTCTCCGCTGGGCACCGCCTTCTCAAGCACCGTTCCGCTGGGCACCGCCGTCTCAAGCACTGTTTATGGTTCACTGTGCCCACCATGCCTCCTCGTTGACCAGTGGAGACTGTCATCCACCTGATGGACTGTGGCTTTGCACTCCCCAGGATGGTACAGTGGGCAGCCCACCCACTGTAGAGACATTGAGAGACTGTGGCTTTGCACTCCCCAGGATGGTACAGTGGGCAGCCCACCCACTGTAGAGACATTGAGAGACTGTGGCTTGGTACTCCCCAGGATGGTACAGTGGGCAGCCCACCCACTGTAGAGACATTGAGAGACTGTGGCTTTGCACTCCCCAGGATGGTACAGTGGGCAGCCCACCCACTGTAGAGACATTGAGAGACTGTGGCTTTGCACTCCCCAGGATGGTACAGTGGGCATGGTGGCTCCTCGTGGATCTGGCGTCGTGGACTCATGTGGCTGTGGTGCCCCCCCCTTCCCTTCCCCCTGAGGTGCCTGTAGTTTTTACATCTGATGCCCCTGCAGTGTTCTCTCCAAAGGACTCAGGTCTCCTGTGTGGGCTTTGCCCTTGTTTCTCAAAACTTTGGCCCACGGACATGATGAATTCGTAGGATGTGCAGGACTTGTTACTTCAGTTATACACTGATGTGTATATCATTTGTTTTCTTGTAAATATCTTTCATGGTTGAACGATAATTTTCAGGAGCTTTTTGGTACATAAATATTTATTCCAAATTTGATTATGTCATAGCATTTTTCAGGGGTGTTTGGGTGGTGTCACTGTGACTTGTTGCTCTGCATTGGTGTGTACATAGTTGGGGGGGGGGGTCGCATATGTGTGTGGCCGTAACCTTTCGTCCTCCCCCTCCCGTGTGTCGTAGGTGCAGTACTCACCATTGTCGTCTGCGCCGGACTTCGTACTCGTGGTAGATGAGAAGGTAGACGAGAGCAGGTAGGATGTTTAATTCGGGTTCCATGCTGTCCTCCTTCCTCCTGGAGTGCGTAGTGGTGTGCGTTTTCCAGTTCGTAGTCTGTTTCCGCCGTGTTTTTATCGGCGGTGCTCCCGCCCCGGAAAAGGTGGCGGATTGGTGAGTTGTGATAGTGTGGGCGGTACATTGTCTGCCGCCTGGCTGTTGGCGGTGACCGCCGCGCTGTTTGTTTGTACCGCCGTGGCGGTCGGAGTGTTAAAGTGGCCGTCTGTGTTGGCGGTTCCCGCCATGGTCAGAATTCAATTTTTTTGACCGCCAGCCTGTTGGCGGGTTGGCCGCCGCTTTAACATTGACCGCCAGGGTTAGAATCACCCCCTTAATCGGGAAAGTACCGGCACTTCTCAGAAGCTCTTTCACTTCTGTATTTCCATTTAAAGCACTGATGTCAAGTGAAATCCAACGTTGTTTTCCCATGGGGAGTCGCTGCACCCAACTGCCAAGTAGAGAATGCATTCATAATGGGATGTATCACCCCAAACGGCCCCACCTCCGGCCCCGAATGCTATACCCCGGTAGACATTTATAGCAACGTAGTCATTTTTACGCCACTTAGGTGTTTATTGCAGGATAGCAGGATTCACTGAATATTTAGGAATTACATAAGCATGCTACCCGATTCCTGTCTAATGATGGGCAAACTATTCTGAAAAGCGGCAGTGTTATATTTTCGAATGCGTTGGTCACTCCTTTCTTCACTCTGCTGGACGCAGTTCTAGTGAATTCTGACCCAGTCAGGAACTGCCACATTTTCATGACCAGCCAGACCTTACATTGGTCACCAGAGAAGTCGGACTTCAGTTCTGGTGACTTATGGGCACAAGGTCGCAGCTCACTTCTCATACAGTTGTGCTTTGACAAAATCATTTTAAGATGTTTTCCCCCTTTCTCGGTTGTTTTTGTTGCGTGCTTTTCGAAACTTTTCCTCACCCCTGTTGACTGAGAAACAGAAGCTTTGCTTGACGTGTCCCTGGGAACACAAAGCTGCCTTCACGACGAGTGCGCAATGGTGGCACCAATTGGGCCGGTAATTAACTCTCTCACAGTCGGAAAAGAGCTTCTGTTGACTATTAGTGACTGTGTACCTGGCTTTGACCAGCGACAGCTGACGCACAGGGCCGCTATTCATGGCGGACAGGTCCGCTGGGACCTGGGGAACGTGCTGGTCCACGAAATGAATCCTGCGCAGTGTTTAGCATAAATCACCCTAGAACCTTCCTATCAACTTCCAGCATTCACCGCCCCGCTCTCCGCCGCCCACCTTGGCTATTGGTGGCATTAACTAAACATGGAACACATCTTCTTTGACATTTACAGCAATAATAGATTTCAGTTCATAGGTCACAAGGTTCCCTACGCTTGTGCTCAGCAGCCTGTCTTAGATTTAGAGAGACAAACACACATACACTCGCTACAGACATCATTTTGGATGGATTTTGTTATAAATAAGAAATATTAACCTTTGTGAATAAAAATATTTTATTCAGCCATCACGAACCCCTTGCATATATGGAACGCTCCACAGAAAAATAACTGTCACATGACCTACGACCGAAGCGTCAATATTCTATGGCTAGTACCTAACGGTAAGAGCAGGAAAAAAGGCGGGAGGAGAGAGTACAGGGAGAGAAAACCAAATGGGACACTGGTATCAACTGATTGCAATAAATTACAATGAGTTTCGAATAGTAAAGAAACATTACCACAGATTTCCTTTTGGCTGTTAATCCGTGCAGAGAGCAGCATACAAAATTACATTTTTGGCTATCGCAGAATATTGTATATATTGAGATAATGTTCCCAAGTATTTACTCTCACTCTCTGTCTCTCTCTTTCTGTCTTGTGTACCGGGGCTCTCTTTCTGTGATCTGTGGGGCGTTCCCCGCCTTATGGCACATGGCAAATACTGAGACATTAGGGCAATGCATTTATGAACTCCAGTAAATACCTCAAACTAAGAACTGGACCACAGTATGCCGAATCCGGTGCCCACTTCAGCAAAGTCTGCATGTCAAAGGAACTAATGGACAATATTGAGGTCTGACCTGCAAAAACTGACCTGTGGACGAATACAGGATGCAAAGATTATCACATCTGATAATTACTGGCGGCGATAAACTGTATTACCTGGAATTCCAGTTCTTGGTCGAAGAGTTGTGTGTTCAGGGATCGGAATTTTAAGGGCCAGTTGTAATCAGTCATAGAATTGTATTTCTTGAGGTTAAGAAGGATTTAGCTACAACCCTGTGTACCTACCTAAGGCTAGCAGTGGATGTTTTTGGATGCAGATATAGGCAAGATTGCCAAAATTGATGTGGATGTAAATGTGGCTTGCTGGACTGATATTTGGTGTGCAAGGAAATATTTTGAAATATTCACCATATTTCTTTAACCCGATAAAACCAGCAGCAAGTAATCACATTTGTCTCTTAGTCAATGCTGATTCAGGTATATAAAATGATCCTAAATTGTTTTGCATTCACCCTAAGAAAATGGGAGACATCCATGACTGACCATCCATGAGTTGGATCACCCACAACCCCTCATAGATTCCAGAGAATCTAAGGGCCTGATTTAAGAAAAGTGGTGCTGCACCCAATGCAGTGCCACTTTTCTTGCACCCCTTGGTGCCCCTCTAACGCCACCAGGTGTGTGTCGTATCTAAGATACAGCACACCATGGTGGTAATTAGTGGGAAATAGCATCAACATTTTTTACGCTAGTTCGAAGCTTTGTAGGAATAGCGTAAAATATTTTGACCCTAATCCTGCAAAGCCCATTGAGGCCCATTGAAAACAATGGTGTGCCTCCTTTTAACACCTTTTCTGAGCAGGTGTTAAAAGTGGCCAAAAAAATGACGGCAAGAAATCCTTGCGCAATTTTTTTAGCTGCCCTAACGGGGGAACGCCCCCTTTACATACATTATGCCTGGCGCAGGCATAATGTAGCGCAAAAGGTTGCAAACTGGGTCTATGCATGCATTGCGCCACTTTATAAATTTGGCGCAGTGATTTTCTCCACGTTGGGGCACATTAGCATAAAAACAAAATGCCTGTAATGTGGCCAACGGAGGCATTAAGGACTCTTAAATCTGCCCTTAAGTGTCATGTGAAAAGCCAAAAATGACATCTATGGTGATGGGCAATGGGGGTCAAAGAGTTGAATGTTAATATTAAACTGTACTGGAGATAATGCAGGGCCCCGGACCTATAAAGAACCAAATCAAGAACATATTTTGAAAGGTGAAACAGAGGTGGTTCGCTCTCAGTTTGAGACATACACGTAGATCCATGCCATTCTATGTTTAGTGTGCCAAAACTGAGTTAATCATACCCTCACTGCTCCACTGTAGTATGCATAAAGCCTGGTAGGATTCTAAAATATTATTGAAAAACAGCTACTCAGTTTACCAGCTTGGCTGGATAAGGGAACTGTGAATGGGAGTGGGGTTACAGGTTGGCATGATCTAAGGATTGTTCTGTAGGAAAACTACACGCAATAATGAAGAACGAATGATACCATGACAGGATGGGGTGCAATGCAGATGCCCTGTTTTTTCCTGGCGTGACAACACAAATCATGAGATCTCTTTGGGTGAAACTGGCAAATTGTTAGTGAAATTTTCTTAATGACAGGCTATGGGACTTGGTTAGAGGAAGCCAGAGCAATGGTTGTGGTTCTGAAATCATTAAAGTTGTATCCACAAGCGATATACATTCTATTCGGTCATAGACCAGATTGCAGAGTTTTCGGACAGAAGTAGGTTTGGAAATCTTCACATGGCGTGACTAATGTGAATTAATGCTTTTTGTGTTGCACAACGATTAAAACCATCCATGAACGGAAAAAGCTCCTTTCGAAGTTAAGTGCTAACAAAATCCTTTCAGGTTCCATTGACCAAGTTATGTGCCTGCGGAAAAGATTGTCTCAATTTCCTTTGAAGTTGATGGTCTTGGAGTTTAGTTTCAGGGGCCAGTCATTTAATTTTCGCTGTAAAAGGTATAGATTGAATTGATTTAAGAGGAATGGCACTTTGTCATTGCTAGTAGCATTAACATTAAAACATGAACTTACAAAGAGAGTTCAAACATTTTTCTGTCATCAGTTTCTTTCATCATGGACCACTGGAAGGTAAAAAAATGTCACTGTGGGTAATGGTGAGTGTGATCCGTAGTGATGTGATCACGAGGGTGAATGATACAAACATTGTCATGGACATGAATAACATGTAAAAAAATATTGACACTACCAAACTTTGTGGAATTAAATATTTAATTTAAGAAATTCATTTTTCATACACAGGCCCTCATTACAACCCTGGCAGTCGGTGTTAAAGCAGTGGTAATACCGCCAACAGGCCGGCGGTAAAAAAAATGGGATCACAACCACGGCGGACACCGCCAAAACATACAGCCACTTTAACACTCCGACCGCCACGGCGGTAGCAACAAACACTGAGGCGGTCACCGCCAACAGACAGACATTGTATCGCCCACCACATTTCAACCCGCCTATCCGCCAGCTTTTCCGGGGCAGTTCCAACGCCATCAAAAGCACGGCGGAAACAGTGTTTGGAAGGGAAATCACTCACTGCTCGACACTCAACGAAGAATCAGGACGCCATGGAGCCCGAACTGCAGGTCCTGCCGATGCTGGTCTACCTTCACATCTACCAGGAACACCAAAGACGGCGGCGATGACGACGGTGAGTACTGCACCTAGTACACAGGGGAGGGGGAAGGAAAAAGAGAGTGACACACGCAACACGCAACACCCCCACCCTCACCCACAACACCATACACACAAACACATCCAACAACATTACAGATACACCCCATAACCCCCTGTAAGAACGCAAGGACAAAAGGAATTGAGTAAAACCAGTGATATTTTAGAAATAGGCAGATATACTATAGAATTTGAAAACAGTATTTACACAAATAAACAACATGTACAGAAGTCCGTACATTGTCCTTCACAAACGTTCGTGGGCCACTGGGCCAAAAATCATGGGCCAAGCCCACACTTGGCTTCTGCCTCAATACAGAGTGAACACTGCAGGGGCATCAGGTCGAAAACACACAGGCATCTCAGGGGGACGGGGAAGGGGGGGGCACCTCAGCCGGAAGATGGAAGAACGCCACTGCTCCTCAAGGGGGCTCCATGCCCACAGCGATGTCCTGGGGAGTGCAAGGCCACAGTCTCTCAAGTCTCTCAAGTGGATGGTTTGCCCACTGCTTGGTCCTGGGGAGTGCAAAGCCACAGTCTCTCAAGTGGGTGGTTTTTCCCACTGCTTGGTACTGGGGAGTGCAAAGCCACAGTCTCTCAAGTCTCTCAAGTGGGTGGTTTGCCCACTGGTTGGTCCTGGGAAGTGCAAAGCCACAGTCTTTCAAGTCCCTCAAGTGGGTAGTTTGCCCACTGCTTGGTCCTGGGGAGTTTAAGGCTACAGTCTCTCAAGTTTGTGGCTTTTCCACTGGTTCTGCAGGGCACTTTGTGCCCAGTGTGCTTCATCCTGCCAAGGAGGGGGTGAGTGGATGCATATCTCCACTGGTTCTGGGGGGGCTTTCTGCCCAGTGTGCTTCACCCTGCCAAGGAGTGGGTGAGTGGATTCATATCTCTACTGGTTCTGGAGGGGGCTTGGTGCCCAGTGTGCTTCATCCTGACAAGGAGGGGGTGAGTGGATGCATATCTCCACTGGTTCTGGAGGGGGCTTGGTGCCCAGTGATACAGTACTTGGGGTGTGGCAGTACACATTCCCTCACCTGGGTGTCTGAGGCACGAGATTTGCAGGGAACAGGTAGCATGATAGTTCATGGAACCAGGGTTAGACTCCATCCTGCGGCGGCTAAGGCTGCAAAGTAGTGGTAGTGCTGGTGCTGGTGGGGGTGCTGCCAGTAGTGGTGGTAGGGTACAGCTCGTCTCCTGCAGCCGCAAACGGCCACCCACTGGGGATGCTGGTGCTGGTAGTGGTCCTACTGTCAGCGGTGCAGGTGGCGGTGTTTGCGGCGGTGCTTGCGGTGGGGGATGCTGGTGGTGCTGGCCATGGTCCAGGTGCCGGTGCTGCCAGTGGTGGAGGGAGGCTCCAGTCCTTCTCCTGCAGCCTCGGATGGCTGCCCACTAGGGACGCTGCTGCTGACAGTAGTGATGGCAGTGGCGGTGCAGGTGGTGGTACTTGCGGCGGGGCTGGCAGTTCTGCTGGTGGGCACCAGGCCTTCACCTGCATCCTCTGTCAGCTGAAAGGCCTTGCCTTAAATTTTCTTCCCCTTCCTCACCTTGGCAGATGCTGTTATGCCTTTGGCTCTGTCAGCTGGAGGTTTGGAGGAGGCCTTGCTGGGTGGGTCATGCTCCTTGCCCTTGCTGCATGCTGGCCCTTTCTTCACCTTCGCAGGTTGCGGAATGGTTTGATCCTTTGCAAGGGTTGGTGGTACACTGGCTTTCCTGACAGGTGCCCCCTTTGAGCCTCTGGGAGTTGGAGGTTCCACATTGGACGGCGACTTGGTGGCTGAGGTGCTGGGTTGGTTTCTGGACACCCTGGCCCAAGGGGAAGGTCGGGGGGGAGGGGTAGGGAACAGGTCAAAGTTTGCCAGGAAAAGTTTTTTAGACACACTGGGGTGGGAAGATGGAGAGGGTTTGGGAGTGGAGGAAGAGGGAGTGGTTGAAGGAGGTGTCTTTCTGCTGAGTTTGGGTGAAGGTGCATGGGCTGGATGCTGTTGTGAGGTGGATGGCTGTTGGGTGGGTGGGTGCTTGCATTTATGTACTTTGGGAGGAGGGGTCACAGACACACTGGGAGAGGACACAGTGTGCATGGTTGTGGGGGTGGTGACTGCCAGTGAGGGGTGTGTTGTGATGGGTGTGCTGGTGATGGAGGTAGTGGATGAGGATGTAGTGCATGCAGGTGTGAGTGGAGACGATACTGGGAGGGAGGTGGACGAAAAGGAGGAGGGGGACACAGTGGAGGCAGTGGTTGTTGGTGTGCCTGCATGGGTATGGTGCTTGTGTGAGTGCCTGTGAGATGAAGTGTGGTGCTTATGTTTGCCTGAGCCACCTTTGTGTGTTGATTTGGGTGAATGCTGGTCTGAAGGTGTGCTTGGGATCCGCTGGGTTTGAGGGGATTGGGTCTGGTAGTGGAAGTTGGAGGGGGGAGGCTAGACACAGGAACAAGGGCTGCCATCAGTGCTGAGGCCAGAGCCTAAAATGCTCTCTGTTGGGCCGCCACGCCAGAGTGAATGCCCACCAGTTATGCATTTGTTTGTTTCAAATGCCACTCGACACCCTGGATGGCATTCAGAATGGTTGACTGCCCAACAGTGAGGGATCTGAGGAGGTCAATAGCCTCCTTACTGAGAGCAGCAGGGCTGACTGGGGCAGGGCTTGAGGTGCCTGGAGCAAAGGAGGTGCCCACCCTCCTGGGTGAGCAGGCACGGGAAACACGCTGAGGGGCTGCTGGGAGGGCGGTGCTGGTAAGGGGGGTGGGGGCTGTACCTGTTGTTGGGGTGGGCACAGAGGTGTCTGCCACCGCCAGGGAGCTTCCATCGGAGGAGGAGTCGCTGTCTATGGTCTCCCCTCCTGTCCCCATCGTGGTGCTCCCCTCGCCCTCTGTCCCACTGGTGCCCTCACCCTTGGTGGATTCAGCCTCCAGGCCCATGTGGATGCAGCACCCTCTGTCGCCGGTGCCTCTGCTCCTCCGCCAGATGATGCTAATGCACACAAGGGCAGGGTGACAAAACAAAAAGGGGGGGAGAGACAGAGGATACACTTGGTCAATGCCAGCAACAACACTACAGTTGGCGTACACAACACACAGGTAGCAGCCCTATGCAGTAGGCCATGCCCAACCATTTCCTTAGACAGTCACCAGCCCACGGGGTTCAATGTCTAACGCCATTAGCTGCACACCTAAAACCCACAGGACCCTGCCCAGGAGTGGATGGCCGCCAATACTATTCGGGTAGGAGTGATTCTGACACTGCCCAACAAGGGACCTACCCTGTCATGTTTGCCCTGGCCTAGGGGCACCCACAGCCCACATCCCCCACCCATGTACCTCCTAATCTGCGCAAAGCCAGGAGTCAGATTCTGTACTCACCCCCTCGTGGCTGCTGTGATACCTTCAAGCGCCCATCCAACTCAGGATAGGCCACTGCCAGGATGCGGAACATCAGGGGGGTCATGGTGCGACAGGCACCCCTTCCTCATTGGGAGGCCAGCCCCAGCTGGGCCTCCACTGTCTTCTTTGCCCAGCGGCACAGGTTCTTCCACCTCTTGCGGCAGTGGGTGCTCCGCCTCTGAAAGACCCCCAGGGTCCACACCTCCTTGGCGAGGGCACGCCAAATACCCTTTTTCTGATGGGCGCTGACCTGCAGGGAAAAGACAGCAGAAAAGGGAATTATTTACCCATCCGGACTGTCATACTCATTGCCCACCAGATCCCATACATCCCCTGATGCACATACATTGACCACTTTACATGCTGCACTCTGGCCAGGACCCCTTTGCCCCCCCTACATGTGGCTTACAAACACAGCAGTCCATACATTCATGGCCCACGCATCATGCGCACAGCGTACTCACCTGTTTGTCTGGAGGACCGTAGAGTAACGTGTACTGGGGTAGGACCCCATCCACCAGTTTCTCCAACTCTTCCGCAGTGAAGGCAGGGGCCCTTTCCCCAAACACCAGCCATTGTCGCTTCCAGACACAGGTCACAGCAGCACTTGCAGTGTAGGTCCTCTCCTGTTGATGGTCAGGTAGCACGTGAGTGATTAGATAGAAAATGGCGGTGACGTCCGCGGCAGTGTGTACCGTCACCGGCGGCGTACATTGCCATTGGCTCCTGGAACTCAAGGGGCCCAATGATAACCAATGCGAATTTGCGCAGCGGTCATCGACCGCCTACCACGACGGCACGCAATGCCAGCACAATTACCTCATTTCAAATTGTCCCTCCTCAAAGGGCAGGCAGCCACTATTTCAGGGGGGCACAGGGCATGGCACGTAACTGCGTCACAGCAGACATTAGCACATCAACGGACTCTCAATTTCACATACTGTTTCTTTAAAGTCAACAATTCATCATTAGTGCAATATAAGTGTGAATGTGACCCTCTGCTCACCATTGTCTTCCATAGGCTTCAACCGCTGAGGCAAAATATGAGATGGCGGCATCCTCCGGTGTACAGACCCCTGGTGGACCTAGCGACAATGGAGGACAGACACATTATCATTACCTACAGACTTGATCGTGCCACAATACAAGAACTGTGTGCCCAATTGGAGCCAGACCTGATGTCTGCTACCCGCCAACCCACAGGTATCCCACCTCTAGTTCAGGTCTTGACAGAGCTCCATTTCCTGGCAAGTGGTTCCTTTCAAACAACAGTGGCCATGGCATCAGGGATGTCTCAGCCAAAGTTCTCCAACATGTTGACCAGAGTGTTGTCTTCCCTGCTTAAACACATGCACAGCTACATCGTGTTCCCCCAGGTGGAGGATTTGGCCACAGTGAAAGCTGACTTTTATGTCCTGGGACATACCCCCAACATCATTGGTGCCATTGATGGTACACATGTGGCATTTGTCCCTCCCCGGAGAAATGAACAGGTTTGCAGGAATAGAAAAAGCTAGCACTCAATGAATGTCCAGATGGTGTGTTTGGCGGACCAGTACATCTCCCATGTGAATGCCAAGGTTCCTGGCTCTGTGCATGACGCCCATATCTAGAGGAATAGCAGCATCCCATATGATATGGGCCAACTCCAGAGGCACCGTGTGTGGCTAATAGGTGAGCCAAAGGTTCCCACACAGTGTGAGTAGGTGTCTGGGTATGGGGCTGTCCCTAAGGGTTAGTGTGTGTCTAACAGTTGTCCCTCGATATCTGCAGGTGACTCTGGTTACCCCAACCTCTCATGGCTACTGACCCCAGTGAGGAATACCAGGACAAGGGCAGAGGAACATTACAATGAGGCACATGGGCGCACAAGTAGGATTATAGAAGGTACCTTCGGCCTCCTGAAGGCCAGGTTCCGGTGCCTCCATGTGACAGGTGGATCCCTGTACTACTCACCCAAGGAGGTGTGCCAGAACTTCGTTGCATGTTGCACAACCTGGCCTTGAGACGCCAGGGCCCATATTTATACTTTAATAGTGCCGCATTTGCATAATTTTTTGACGCAAAATCGACGCAAACTTACAAAATACAATTGTATTTTGTAAGTTTGTGCAGATTTTGTGTCATAAAGTGGCACAAACGCGGGAAAAACAAGTATAAGTATGGTCCCTGGTGCCTTTTCTGCAGGAGGATGTGCCTGGAGAGGGTTTTGTGGCAACGGTGGAGCCTGTGAACAGTGAGGAAGAGGATGCAGAGGATGAAGATGTTGATACCAGAACCAATATTATTTGGCAGTACTTCCAGTGACACACAGGTAAAACACTGTAACTTCACTTAACATTTCAGTTATCTGTTGGACATTGTACAAGGCAACCTGTTTCCCTATGTCTATGGCCACTGACTGTACCCTTTGACATCTCCATTTTCAGATCTCTGTGCCGCATTCTGGCTCCTGCTATGTGTACTGCTGCCCACCAGAGGTCATCCTAAAGTATATTTCACTGTACTTTTGAGTTGCAATGCTTTGATAATGTTGTACTAATACATATTTGAATCATTTGACAGACTCCAGATTGGTATTTTTTCCAAGGGTCTTTATTTAGGTGCTCATAAGTAGAGGGGGTAGTGCAAGGGGCTGGGCTGATGGTGGAAGGAGGTTCATGGTAGAGTCCAGTCTCTTGGAATCACAGGTATTGTCTAAAGGGGCATAGGAAGGGGATTAATGGCAGTTCAAGGTGGACAGGGTGACAGTGTGGGACACAAGGATGACAATCAGGAGAGTCTTCTTTCCTGGCAAGGGTCTTGGCAATGTTCTCTGTCTTCTGCCTGTATCGCAGGGACGCTTTGCGTGGTGGTTCTCCTTCTGCAGGGGGTGGGCTGCTGGTGGCCTGTTGGTCCTGTGGCGGGGCATCCTGTCCACTAGCGGTGGAGGAGGTGGAAGTCTGTTCCTCAGTTTGTCTAGTGTCAGGCGCCCGTTGTTGTACCACTGCCTCCCTCATGGTCTTGCCCATGTCTGCCAGAACCCCTGCAATGGTGACCAGGATGGTATATATTTTTGTTAGGTCCTCCCTGATCCCCAGGTACTGTCCCCCCTGCAGCCACTGGGTCTCCTGCAGCTTGGCCAGTATCTGGCCCATCGTCTCCTGGGAATGGTGGTATGCTCCCAGGATGTTGGAGAGTGCCTCGTGGAGAGTGTGTTCCCTGGGCCTGTCCTCCCCCTGTTGCACAGCAGTCCTCCTAGCTTCCCTTTTGTCCTGTGCCTCTGTCCCCTGAACTGTGTGCCCACTGCCACTGACCCCAGGTCCCTGATTGTCCTGTGTTTGTGGGGTGGCCTGAGGTCCCTGTAGTGATAGACACACTGCTGATTGACGTGTCCTGGGGACAGTGGCATGGGTCCGCTGGGTGGGTGCTGTGCTGGTGTTTCCTGAGGGGGGAGGCTCTGTGGTGGCTTGGGATTGTGGCAGGGGAACCGACTGTCCAGAGGTCCCGGATGGGCCAGGTTGGTCATCGAGATCCAGGCATGCAGAGCTGCTGTCGTCACTGTGGTCCTCTTCTGTGGGGGGACTGGATGTAGCTGGCACCTCCTCTGCGGTGACTTTGAGTATGGGTCCTGTGGGGATCCAAATGCAGTGTTTTTATATCTGCGTGGACCATATTGTGCATGGGTGTGTTTCCCTCTATGATTGTGATTTCCCTGTCAGCTTGGCCTTGTGTGAGTGGTGATTTACTGGGCATGCTGTAGTGATGGGTGTCCACACAGGTCTGTGATGGGAGTCCATGCATTGGTGTTGCATGCAGGGCTTGGTATTGGGATTGGTGGGTTGTGATGATGGGGTATATGTGAGGTGATGGAATGATGGGAGTGAGGGTAAGGGTGGGGGTATGTGTTGGCATGCAGATAGGGTGGGGGATATAATAGTAAAGATATGAATTACCAGAGTCCAGTCCTCCTGCTGTTCCTGCGAGGCCCTCAGGATGCATTATCGCCAAGACTTGCTCCTCCCATGTTGTTAGTTGTGGGGGAGGAGATGGGGGTCCACCGCCAGTCCTCTGTACGGCTACCTGGTGTCTTGCTTCCACGGAACGCACCTTCCCCTGTAGGTCATTCTACCTCTTCCTGATGTCATCCCTTGTTCTGGGCTGCTGTCCCACAGCATTGACCCTGTCCACTATTCTCCGCCATACCTCCATCTTCCTAGCAATGGGCGTCTGCTGCACCTGTGATCCGAAAAGCTATGGCTCTACCCGGATGATTTCCTCCACCTTTACCCTTAGCTCCTCCTCAGAAAACCTGGGGTGTCATTGGGGTGCCATGGATGTGGTGCAGGTGATATGTGTGAGGATGTGTGGGGTGATGTGTGGGGTGATGTGGTGTATGCTGTGATGTGCGTGGATGGTGTATGGGCGATGGTGTTCTTTGCCTCTGATTGAGTGGGTGCTCCTGCTTTGTCTCTTTCTGTTTGCTATTGTTATTTTTGCTGTAAGGGGTTGTGGGTAATGTGGGTGTGTGTTTTATAGTGGTGTGAGTGTGTGGGTGTGTGTTTATGTGTCAGGTATGTGTAGTTTGAATTGTCCAATGTGGTGTAGTTTTGTGAATGTGTGTGTATTTTGAGCGCAGTGGTGTGTACTGCCAATGGTTTACCACAGTTGAAAGACCGCCGCAGTGATTCGTGGGTGGTGATGCTATGGGCGTATTCCTGTTGGCGTGACGGTGTCGGTTTTGCTGTCACCAGTTTATCACTGACCTTTGGTTTGGCGGACTTGTGTGGGTGTCTGTATAGTGGCGGATTTCTCAGTGTGGGTCATAATACCCGTAGCGGAATACCGCTGCGGTCACGGTATCTTGGCGGCCGTCAGCACGGCGGTAGATGTCATTTACCGCCACTGTTGTAATGAGGGCCATAATGTCATTTTAGAATGTTGTTGTATTTAATATTGTTCACTTTAATATAGCTGCAATAAATATTGTGTTTTCATTACTTTAATATATATTTGTTAGTATATTAGCTATACGTGTTTTGTATAGAGTATTGTAAGTAAGTTGTTTGTGTTATTTTTTCAATTGTTTGTAATCATAGTTTAATGTTTTCATTTAATGAGTAATTTATAATGAAGTCAGTTATTACCTCTCTGAGTTAAGAGTGTGAAGGTAGTTAAATTATAAAAGCATTCATTTAAACAGTTTTTTTACTCTACATTAAGGCCCTCATTATGACCCTGGCGGTCCGAAGACCGCAAGGGCCATGGTGGCGGTCTCACCGCTGACGGGCCAGCGATGAAGACCGCCACATTATGAGTGTGGCGGGTTGGCCTCTGCCAACCTGCCACATCCCCACCTGTGGACAGTTGGACAGCCGAGCCAGAGATTAGCATCTCCGACCTGGTGGTCCAATGAAGTCTGCCAGCAGTATTAAGAGTTGGCTTTCCACCAGGGTTTCCGCGGTGGTAGCACTGCCATGAAAGCCCTTGCAGAATGGCCAACGATAACAGAAAATGTCTTTCCTGTCACCGGCAGGTGACTCCCCCACCCTCCTCTGCTAGCCAAATACTCTCCCAATCCCCTCTGTCCCAGAACCCCCCTCTCCCAACCCCTCTTCAAGTATAGCACCCCCTACCAGAACAGTGCCCCCTCACCACGCCCCCCTTTAGTACAGCGCCCTCTGCCCTCACCCCCAACCCCTTCCCGCATACATGCACACGCACACAGACACCAACACACACCGCATACACTCATTCATGCACCCCGCCTACACTTACTCACCAACACTTACATACACGCATTCACTCACAAGAATCCATACATACATTCACTCACAAGCATCTATACACGCATTCACACATGCATACACACACCCATACACACACACGCATTCAATCATCCATACACACACCCGTTCACACTTACATTCACACAAGACAGACAACACCCGCTCACACACGCACACACAACAACCCCCACCTTCCCACCCCCTCCCATGTCAGACGATCTACTTACTTTGTCCAGCAGGAGGTCGTCAGGCAAGGAGCGGGAACAGGTGCTACCACCGCCGGCAGGGCCCCACCATCAGGACACGGCACAGGCTGTATTACAGGTTGTAATACAGCTGGTGGAGTCCTTTTGGCGGGGTGGGGCCTGTGGTGGAACCACCCATGTGCCTCCAACCACCAGCACGACTACTGAAGGATTTCTGCCCAAAATGTGTCGGAAATCCTGCAGTACTCGTAATATGGTGGTCGGAACACTGCCAGCACTGGTGGTCTTCTGGTGGCCGCTGCTTTGGCGGTCTTGTAAAAAGACCACCAAAGTCGTAATGAGGGCCTATGTATCTAATTGATTATTCATTATGTAAATTGTTCGATTGTTATTATATTTATTTTCTTTTGCTAATTATAATGTATATTTTAACATTGATATACATCTATATTTTTGCAGTAGGCTGTTGGGTATCCAGGTGAATTGGGTGTGATGTGAATTAAGTTATAACCATAAATATAATTGGTACTAGTCCCCATCCCATTAAGTTAAAATTGAGGAGCTGCTCAAAGTGAAGCACAAATGTAGCAGCCTGGAGAGGTTAAAAAAAGAAGTGTCCATCATGAAGGAGAGGTTAAAGGAAGCGGGCTGTCCTAATTAAGTTCAGAAAAAGGCAGAACTCAAAGTTTCTGGTGCCTCTAGGAAACAATGTTTGTTTTGCAACCAAACACTGGCATCTCATTAAGGCAGACTCCTATTGGGACTGGAGATGAACACACACCACTAACACATATCGTAGGTTAAAATCACTTAGAGACACTTGGACATTCAGTTATCTGCAAACTAAAGTTAAGCCCAGTTGGTTGATTCCAAGACAGGCTTCTATAAATGTGGTAATTGCAGAGCTTTCAATTCCAGCAGTAACTGAAAATCTTCCACGCTGCCAACAGGCAAAAAGAGAAAAAGATCATAAACACCTGACTTGTGTAGGTATTGACACGTCTCCGCACTTCCTATGCACAGTAGGTTGCAATCTTCCCACTACACATGAAAATGCTCAAGCATATTAGCGCAATAAGGAATGTTGAGACTGCGTATCCAGTTGCTCGACACTTTAGGAGTGTAGACAATCAGAATACTCATCTTTTGCAACTTTATGGAATTGACAGGCTGGCCCTGGAGTTGGAGTTGGGGGATGGAGAAACTGCACAGATCCCAGGGCCCTGTGTGAGTGGCAGAACAAGTCGCTCAGACCAACCCTGCCGCTGCTCTCTTGCTAAGTATAGCATGACAGCAGTGCCAGGATTGCTGGGGAGCCTATGCTGATGTTCCAGGGAATGCTGGGACACCAGAACAATTGCCGGAAGAGGATTGAGGTGGGCAGCGGCAGCAGCTAATATGTTTTTTTTATGTATATTATTTTACTCCTCCGCCCATGCTCCCTCCTCCCTGCCCCTTCCTTTGAGATTTGCGGCGGCCGCTGCTGTTGTCGAAGCCAAAAGATTTGGTTTTGGGAAGCTGTCTTTATCAGACACAAGTCAGTAAAATAAAAAAGGAAAAAAAGAATATGAGCCACCACCTAAAACCGACCTCCGTATGCTTGCAAAAAAAAACCTTTACATTTAAAAATAAATTAACTATCACATATAATTTTAACAGAACAATATGGGCGTTTCCTAATAGGCAGATGTACTTAGAATATGGATGGATGTCTTAGGACAGCCAAACCGACATGCACATTGACGTATCTCCAACCCAGCTGCATTGGTGGGTGGAGAACAACAGTAGGCACAAGCTCCCAGTCACACTAGGAGGGCAAAACCAACCCGCACCATACAATTACATTGCTGCTCTCATGGGTATTACCTGCATGAGAGCAGTGTCTGGATTGGCCGCAGGGGATTCTGGTAGCCTCAGCCTGTGCACACACACCAGAAGAGCGACGAATGACAAGAGGCAGGTGCATTTTTTGTTTTTTTTAGTTATTCCCCCCACCCTAATTCCATGTCCCCCACCCCACTACCTTTCCGTGGCTCTGGCCGCCACTGAATGACAGTTGAAGAGAGCTGACCTAAAGCTCCTCTATTAATGTACATATCTATTTATCATTTTTTTGTTTGTGACTTTTTTTTGTTACATGCCACTTGCAAGACAACTATGAGTGTGTATAGGTCATACCTAATAAAGAGAATGAGAGCCACCAGCAGTATTACTTAGCATTAAAACTACAACATGTGTAGTTTATAAAGTAATAAATCAAAGTGAGAGCCCCACTTAAAATGTGCAAAAGAGACTTCATAGTTCTTGGGGGATTATATGAAATAAATTGGCACCAGTTTTGATTATATTATATTAGCTATCATAAGTATCCGACAATCTCAGCACTAAATGTTAAATATTTTTCTAGCACTACATCAATAACCTGTTTCCTGTGATGTGCACAAAAAACCCCTCTAAAGCCAGCCAACATGCGAGGGGGGCATGAAGCCCCTCGCCACAGGCTGATGTTGCCCTGGAGAACCCATCTCCTGCCACATTTCTTTAGGGTGGGTATGTGGCCTCTCTCCTGTGCTGCTTTTGACCCTTAGGACCCGATCCCCAGGGGCCCACCTCTGAGTTTATGGAGGAGGGGGCACACCCCCCCAGCCATTAATGGTTCTAGGAGTGGGCCACTTGACCCCCCCCCGAACCACTGAGTGCACGGCAGAGCCCCAACGGGCGGTGTTCCCGAGGCTGAACGTGGCCCGAGGAGAAGGGCTGTGTGGTCCTCATCTCCATTTTTTAAAAGTGTCTGGGCCCCTTGGGGATGGGGTCCCGGGGCTAAAATCAGCCTGGGAGGAGGGTCCAGGGTCCACGCAGCCCTCCTCCCAGTTTTCTATACTGGCCGGACCGGAGGGATCAGATCCCCAGGGCCAAAATCACCCTGGGAGAGGAGCCACATGGCACCCCTGCCTGCTTTCTACATCAGCAGAGACTCAGGGGATGGGGTCCCCGGGGATGTAACCAGCCTGAGGTTGGAGACCACACAAACTCTCCTCCCCAATAATATTACAAATTCCTCTTGGGACCTGGCACACCCGGGGGGGGCAAGAAAAATCAAGTGTGGGTAACCATGCTTTTTCAAAAAACATTTTGCTAGCAATCTGCCTCAAATAAAAAAAAAACATTTCTGCCCCCCCCCGGCAGGATCCCTGTGGGACCCTACCACCAGGCAGAGTGGGTCACGGTTTTCCTACACTGCCTCCTTTTATTTTATTTTTTAATGATTTTGGCCCTCATTCTGACCCTGGCGGTCAAAGACCGCCAGTGCGGAGGACCGCGGGAGCACCGCCGACAGGCCGGCGGTGCTCAAATGGGGATTCCGACCGCGGCGGTAAAGCCGCGGTCGGACCGGCACCACTGGCGGGCTCCCGCCAGTGTACCGCCGCCCCACTGAATCCTCCACGGCGGCGCAGCTTGCTGCACCGCCGCGGGGATTCCGACCCCCCCTACCGCCATCCAGATCCCGGCGGTCCGACCGCCGGGATCCGGATGGCGGTAGGGGGGGTCGCGGGGCCCCCGTAAGAGGGCCCCTACATGTATTTCACTGTCTGCTGCGCAGACAGTGAAATACGCGACGGGTGCAACTGCACCCGTCGCACAGCTTCCACTCCGCCGGCTCGATTCCGAGCCGGCTTCATCGTGGAAGCCTCTTTCCCGCTGGGCTGGCGGGCGGTCTGAAGGCGACCGCCCGCCAGCCCAGCGGGAAAGTCAGAATTACCGCCGCGGTCTTTCGACCGCGGAACGGTAACCTGACGGCGGGACTTTGGCGGGCGGCCTCCGCCGCCCGCCAAGGTCAGAATGAGGGCCTTTGTCTTGGGACAAGGCTGAGTCCGAGGCCCAAAATGGCTGCCACCACCTCCTTGTTGAAGTGTTGGCAGCCAATCAGATCTAATTTTGAAATTTATCAGATTCGCCGGCCCTCTACATTTCAAGATATGCAGCAATCTTTTTTCTTTAATAACTCCAGAACTAATGAACAGATTTACTCCACATTACAAAAAGCACTCTTTCTGGACCAAGATCTAGCTTTCTGCCATATTTGGTATAATTCGGTTCAGCTGGGTCGTGTCTAAAGTCCCTAAGGGAAATTGCATGAGAAAAACTCATTTTGTTACACCCCCGCTTGACAAATCACCCCAAAACATTCCTGACAGCAGCTGAGGGCCAAAGTTATTAGCAAAACAAAAAATGCTTTTCCTATGGAAACAAGATCTTAACTATAACTACCTACCAGTTGGTAACGTATGTTTATATATGTGTGTGTGTGTGTGTGTGTGTGTGTGTATATATATATATATATATATATATATATACATTTTATATACATATATGTATGTATATATAAATACATATATATATATATATTCACTTAAAAAAAACAAAGGTTACAGGGACGTTATAGTGAGGATTTCATGGGGGGTGTGGCCACGCGATCCAACATGGCAGACATGTAATTTTAGAGCTCCGCACCAACCCGCCGCAATTATCCTGGTATTGGCGGTGGCGGCCGGAGTGGGGTGCCCATTGGCCCGGCGCTCATTGCAGAGCAACCTGGACACCTGGGCGGAGCTGTTGCCTGTGAGCGGGGACAGCACGAGGCGGAGGAGGGACTGGCTGGAGGTTTGGGCCTGCGGGCCGCTACCCGCCTCCGTGTGGTGTGGCCTCGCTGGGTCTGAAACCGGCACATGGCGTGAGCCTTCCATCCTCCAGAGAGGAGATCCTGACCCGAGAGCGCTGAGTGCCGGCTCGGGCGCAGCGGAGGCCAGGAAAACCATGGCAGTGCCAACGGGTAGGGATCGGGGAGCCCCCATTTCACCACCATCTGCAGATGGACTGAGCGGGGCACAGCAGGAGGTCAGACAGAGGGCCCGGGCCCCGAGATGACTAGTACCCACTCAATAGAGGCATAGAGCGCTAACATCTGTTGCTGTTCCATCGGGGCTTGAGGTTTTTGAATTTGCTGTCTAGGTACCATGGGAACTTGCTGTTGCAGTGGCTGCAACTGTGACATTTGTATCCGTGCCATTTGCACCTGCTGCATGGGCTGAAAATTCTGCATCTGATTCACATTATTCTGAAAATTTGGATTAGGACCTCTCACTCTTGGTCCTCTCACATTCTAAAATGACTTGATGTAATTACTCTGCTGAACAAAACTTTCCTGCACCATCATCGGACACTACCGTTACCAATGTCCAACGGCTCCGCAAATGTGACATGGTAATAACTTCTTTATTCCCTGCACATCATTCTGAACTACTACAGTACCTAAATCTGGACCACGAGTCATGTTTCCCCCACGACCTCTATCTCTCATCTGGGGTTGAAACATCATGTTTCACTACTACTGCTGCAGTAACCTTTGCATACAATTCCTTTCCACCCCTCATGGCCTTCTCTTTCAGCTTTTTCTGCTTCAACTCAATCTCATCACTACAGTATTTAGCATACTGCAACACCTCATCAATCGGCTTTGCTTGCCACCAAATCAAATTACTCTTAATCATCTGGCTAATTTCAGGTATCAATCCTTCCACAAATCTGAAAACAAAATGGAACATGTCTTTCGCCTCAATTGGCTCTTTACCACTGTAATTCTTGAATGCCTGCAACAATCTCTCATAATACACATGTATTGACTCCTTCGCTTCCTGAGCCATCCTGTCAATCCTCTGCCAATCAATATTCTTTGGCGAAATTCTTGTTTTCAAAATTTCAATCACCTTATAGTAATATTTCATTTCCTCAGGAGACAGTGCACCTGTATTCTTGTCTCTCTCCGGTTCACTTGTTGGCCAATCTACACACCTCTTACACTCGATCCACAGATCAGCTGGAACCACTATCTCTAGTAATGTGTTCAAGTCTTCCCACAAACACTTCACAAGTTTTACAAACCTGTCTGTCTGCTGATACCACTCTACTGTCTTTTCTCTCAAATTTGTATAATCATTTGTAAATGACAATGTCACTTCTGTTCCAAGGGACATGAACAAAATTCCCCCCGGAATCTCTTTCATTGGTAAGATTTTCCCTGGATCTTTATCCTGCTGCACATTTGCAGTCAACTCCAAAGAATCTGTTTTCCTCTTGTCTCTTTTCTTTACCCATCTGCCTTCCCGGTTGTCTAATGCTCCACAGGTCTGAGCACTTTGAAGCAATTCCTTAAGGTGTGCTTTCATTCCGGCAGATCTCATGTGTTCAAAATCTTTAGCCTCAAAATCTAATCTGTAACTCCTATTTCTATGCCGTACTTCTCTGCCAAGTCTGCTAATTTCTGATGTACATTGCTCACCTCTCTCGTAATCTTTGGGCACAAATATCTCCACTCTGCCTCTGTGTATGATTCTAACCTATTCGCCCTTATAGTTCCCTCAATGAGTTCACCTGCTTCTATGCTAAGCCTGGCACAATTCAAATACTCCTCTCCCTTAGGAGCACTCTGTGGGGTATTCAGCTTGTCTAACCATTCAGTCACTTGCTGAGCTGTCAATCCTTGTAACGAAATGTTACTTGCATGGCCTGGTGCCACCTGCTGTTCAACTACATTTGGGGTCTGCGGTGTCAACAATTTCAAACCTTGGCTAACGTTTGACCCTGCCATAGTATCTGGAAGTGCTACAAATGGACTAAGGTCTAACAATGATCTTGATCCATCAAAAGTCTGTCCCACAGGAGAGACTACCTGAACATTTTTATTATGTCCTCCCCTCATTATATTCTGGGGCATTGCTCCCTGTTCACCTACAGTAGGTTTCTTCTGTGCAGATAATGGTACTACTGGACCAACAGTAATAGGTAGCGATATAGCATCTGGGGCTGTTCTGGCACTTACGCTCTGTGGGAGAGTAACTCCCATATTTTGATCCATCATCAGGGTCATATCTGACTGTGTCCCTGTTACTGGAGGGAATCTTGGATTTACCTGCGGCTGCACTTGGGGCCGTAAAAGTGGAGTTGGTTCTGTCTGAACCAACATTGGTCTTGAGTAAACCTGTTCTGTAAGCACCATTAAGTTCAAAGTCGTTCCCATAATGGTCACATCAGGATAAATTCTCTGAACGTGTGGCGGATGTACCTGATTTTGCACTACAGGAGTAGTAGGCACATTAAGGCCACTCTGCATCGCATTCTGTGTCAGGCTAGCATTAACCTGCATCGGACTCATTGTCCCAATAACCTTGTCGTGGCTGTCGGATCATCACTGGTACTTGGACCACTCTTATTTGCTGTATATGGCGGTGGGCGATCTCTCAATAACTGTGTAATAAAGTCATCATCATCTGATTCGTCCTCCACTGTTGAAGACTTTCTAGCCTCCCTACTCGCGGACAGTGTTCCTAGTAGCTTTCCTTCCTTCCTTCCTTTCCATTTTCCTGCGTAATTGCAGGTGGCGGAATGGTTTGATCCTTTGCAAGGGTTGGTGGTACACTGGCTTTCCTGACGGGTGCCCCCTTTGAGCCTCTGGGAGTTGCAGGTTCCACATTGGACGGCGACTTGGTGGCTGAGGTGCTGGGCTGGTTTCTGGACACCCTGGCCCAAGGGGAAGGTCGGGGGGAGGGGTAGGGAACAGGTCAAAGTTTTGCAAGGAAAAGTTTTTTAGACACACTGGGGTGGGAAGATGGAGAGGGTTTGGGAGTGGAGGAAGAGGGAGTGGTTGGAGGAGGTGTCTTTCTGCTGAGTTTGGGTGAAGGTGCATGGGCTGGATGCTGTTGTGAGGTGGATGGCTGTTGGGTGGGTGGGTGCTTGCGTTTATGTACTTTGGGAGGAGGGGTCACAGACACACTGGGAGAGGACAAAGTGTGCATGGTTGTGGGGGTGGTGACTGCCAGTGAGGGGTGTGTTGTGATGGGTGTGCTGGTGATGGAGGTAGTGGATGAGGATGTAGTGCATGCAGGTGTGAGTGGAGACGATACTGGGAGGGAGGTGGACGAAGAGGAGGAGGGGGACACAGTGGAGGCAGTGGATGTTGGTGTGCCTGCATGGGTATGGTGCTTGTGTGAGTGCCTGTGAGATGAAGTGTGGTGCTTATGTTTGCCTGAGCCACCTTTGTGTGTTGATTTGGGTGAATGCAAGTCTGAAGGTGTGCTTGGGATCCGCTGGGTTTGAGGGGATTGGGTCTGGGTAGAGGAAGTTGGAGGGGGGAGCCTAGACACCGGAACAAGGGCTGCCATCAGTGCTGAGGCCAGAGCCTAAAATGCTCTCTGTTGGGCCGCCACGCCAGAGTGAATGCCCTCCAGTTATGCATTTGTTTGTTTCAAATGCCTCTCGACACCCTTGATGGCATTCAGAATGGTTGACTGCCCAACAGTGAGGGATCTCAGGAGGTCAATAGCCTCCTTACTGAGAGCAGCAGGGCTGACTGGGGCAGGGCTTGAGGTGCCTGGAGCAAAGGAGGTGCCCACCCTCCTTGGTGAGCAGGCACGGGAAACACGCTGAGGGGCAGCTGGGAGGGCGGTGCTGGTAAGGGGGGTGGCGGCTGTACCTGTTGTTGGGGTGGGCACAGAGGTGTCTGCCACCGCCAGGGAGCTTCCATCGGAGGAGGAGTCGCTGTCTGTGGTCTCCCCTCCTGTCCCCGTTGTGGTGCTCCCCTCGCCCTCTGTCCCACTGGTGCCCTCACCCTTGGTGGATTCGGCCTCCAGGCCCATGTGGGATGCAGCTCCCTCTGTCGCCGGTGCCTCTGCTCTTCCTCCAGAAGATGCTAATTCACACAAGGGCAGGGTGACAAAACAAAAAGGGGGGGAGAGATAGAGGATACACTTGGTCAATGCCAGCAACAACACTACAGTTGGCGTACACAACACACAGGTAGCAGCCCTATGCAGTAGGCCATGCCCAACCATTTCCTAAGACAGTCACCAGCCCACGGGGTTCAATGTCTAACGCCATTAGCTGCACACCTAAAACCCACAGGACCCTGCCCAGGAGTAGATGGCCGCCAACACTATTCAGGTTGGAGTGATTCTGACCCTGCCCAACAAGGGACCTACCCTGTCATGTTTGCCCTGGCCTAGGGGCACCCACAGCCCACATCCCCCACCCATGTACCTCCTAATCTGTGCAAAGTCAGGAGTCAGATTCTGTACTCACCCCCTCATGGCTGCTGTGATCCCTTCAGCGCCCATCCAACTCAGGATAGGCCACCGCCAGGATACGGAACATCAGGGGGGTCATGGTGCGACGGGCACCCCTTCCTCATTGGGAGGCCAGGCCCAGCTGGGCCTCCGCTGTCTTCTTTGCCCAGCGGCACAGGTTCTTCCACCTCTTGCGGCAGTGGGTGCTCCGCCTCTGAAAGACCCCCAGGGTCCACACCTCCTTGGCGATGGCACGCCAAATACCCTTTTTCTGATGGGCGCTGACCTGCAGGGAAAAGACAGCAGAAAAGGGAATTATTTACCCGTCCGGATTGTCATACTCATTGCCCACCAGATCCCATACATCCCCTGATGCACATACATTGACCACTTTACATGCTGCACTCTGGCCAGGACCCCTTTGCCCCCCCTACATGTGGCTTACAAACACAGCAGTCCATACATTCATGGCCCACGCATCATGCGCACAGCGTACTCACCTGTTTGTCTGGAGGACCGTAGAGTAACGTGTACTGGGGTAGGACCCCATCCACCAGTTTCTCCAACTCCTCCGCAGTGAAGGCAGGGGCCCTTTCCCCAAACACGAGCAATTGTCGCTTCCAGACACAGGTCACAGCAGCACTTGCAGTGTAGGTCCTCTCCTGTTGATGGTCAGGTAGCAAGTGAGTGATAAGATAGAAAATGGCGGTGACGTCCGCGGCAGTGCGTACCGTCACCGGCGGCGTACATTGCCATTGGCTCCTGGAACTCAAGGGGCCCAATGATAACCAATGCGAATTTGCACAGCAGTCATCGACCGCCTACCACGACGGCGCACAATGCCAGCACAATTACCTCATTTCAAATTGTCCCTCCTCAAAGGGCAGGCAGCCACTATTTCAGGGGGGCACAGGGCATGGCACCTAACTGCGTCACAGCAGACATTGGCACATCAACGGACTCTCAACTTCACATACTGTTTCTGTAAAGTCAACAATTCATCATTAGTGCAATATAAGTGTGAATATGACCCTCTGCTCACCATTCTCTTCCATAGGCTTCAACCGCTGAGGCTGAATATGAGATGGCGGCATCCTCCGGTGTACAGACCCCTGGTGGACCTAGCGACAATGGAGGACAGGTACATTATCATTACCTACAGACTTGATCGTGCCACAATACAAGAACTGTGTGCCCAATTGGAGCCAGACCTGATGTCTGCTACCCGCCAACCCACAGGTATCCCACCTCTAGTTCAGGTCTTGACAGTGCTCCCTTTCCTGGCAAGTGGTTCCTTTCAAACAACAGTGGCCATGGCATCAGGGATGTCTCAGCCAAAGTTCTCCAACATGTTGACCAGAGTGTTGTCTTCCCTGCTTAAACACACGCACAGCTACATCGTGTTCCCCCAGTTGGAGGATTTGGCCACAGTGAAAGCTGACTTTTATGTCCTGGGACATACCCCCAACATCATTGGTGCCATTGATGGTACACATGTGGCATTTTTCCCTCCCCGGAGAAATTAACAGGTTTGCAGGAATAGAAAAAGCTATCACTCAATGAATGTCCAGATGGTGTGTTTGGCTGACCAGTACATCTCCCATGTGAATGCCAAAGTTCCTGGCTCTGTGCATGACGCCCATATCTTGAGGAATAGCAGCATCCCATATGATATGGGCAACTCCAGAGGCACCGTGTGTGGCTAATAGGTGAGCCAAAGGTTCCCACACAGTGTGAGTAGGTGTCTGGGTATGGGGCTGTCCCTAAGGGTTAGTGTGTGTCTAACAGTTGTCCCTCGATATTTGCAGGTGACTCTGGTTACCCCAACCTCTCATGGCTACTGACCCCAGTGAGGAATACCAGGACAAGGGCAGAGGAACATTACAATGAGGCACATGGGCGCACAAGGAGGATTATAGAACGTACCTTCGGCCTCCTGAAGGCCAGGTTCCGGTGCCTCCATGTGACAGGTGGATCCCTGTACTACTCACCCAAGGAGGTTTGCCAGATCTTCGCTGCATGTTGCACAACCTGGCCTTGAGACGCCAGGGCCCATATTTATACTTTAATAGTGCCGCATTTGCATCATTTTTTGACGCAAAATCGACGCAAACTTACAAAATACAATTGTATTTTGTAAGTTTGCGCAGATTTTGTGTCAAAAAGTGGCACAAACGCGGGCAAAACAAGTATATGTATGGTCCCTGGTGCCTTTTCTGCAGGAGGATGTGCCTGGAGAGGGTTTTGTGGCAACGGTGGAGCCTGTGAACAGTGAGGAAGGGGAGGCAGAGGATGAAGATGTTGATAACAGAACCAATATTATTTGGCAGTACTTCCAGTGACACACAGGTAAAACACTGTAACTTCACTTTACATTTCAGTTATCTGTTGGACATTGTACAAGGCAGCCTGTTTCCCTATGTCTATGGCCACTGACTGTACCCTTTGATATCTCCATTTTCAGATCTCTGTGCCGCATTCTGCCTCCTGCTATGTGTACTGCTGCCCACCAGAGGTCATCCTAAAGTATATTTCACTGTACTTTTGAGTTGCAATGCTTTGATAATGTTGTACTAATACATATTTGAATCATTTGACAGACTCCAGATTGGTATTTGTTCCAAGGGTCTTTATTTAGGTGCTCATAAGTAGAGGGGGTAGTGCAAGGGGCTGGGCTGATGGTGGAAGGAGGTTCATGGTAGAGTCCAGTCTCTTGGAATCACAGGTATTGTCTAAAGGGGCATAGGAAGGGGATTAATGGCAGTTCAAGGTGGACAGGGTGACAGTGTGGGACACAAGGGTGACAATCAGGAGAGTCTTCTTTCCTGGCAAGGGTCTTGGCAATGTTCTCTGTCTTCTGCCTGGATCGCAGGGACGCTTTACGTGGTGGTTCTCCTTCTGCAGGGGGTGGGCTGCTGGTGGCCTGTTGGTCCTGTGGCGGGGCATCCTGTCCACTAGCGGTGGAGGAGGTGGAAGTCTGTTCCTCAGTTTGGCTAGTGTCAGGCGCCCGTTGTTGTACCACTGCCTCCCTCATGGTCTTGCCCATGTCTGCCAGAACCCCTGCAATGATGACCAGGATGGTGTATATTTTTGTTAGGTCCTCCCTGATCCCCAGGTACTGTCCCCCCTGCAGCCACTGGGTCTCCTGCAGCTTGGCCAGTATCTGGCCCATCATCTCCTGGGAATGGTGGTATGCTCCCAGTTGGAGAGTGCCTCGTGGAGAGTGTGTTCCCTGGGCCTGTCCTCCCCCTGTTGCACAGCAGTCCTCCTAGCTTCCCTTTTGTCCTGTGCCTCTGTCCCCTGAACTGTGTGCCCACTGCCACTGACCCCAGGTCCCTGATCGTCCTGTGTTTGTGGGGTGGCCTGAGGTCCCTGTAGTGATAGACACACTGCTGATTGACGTGTCCTGGGGATAGTGGCATGGGCCTGCTGGGTGGGTGCTGTGCTGGTGTTTCCTGAGGGGGGAGGCTCTGTGGTAGCTTGAGACTGTGGCAGGGGAACTGACTGTCCAGAGGTCCCGGATGAGCCAGGTTGGTCATCGAGATCCAGGCATGCAGAGCTGCTGTCGTCACTGTGGTCCTCTTCTGTGGGGGGACTGGATGTAGCTGGCACCTTCTCTGCAGTGACTTTGAGTATGGGTCCTGTGGGGATCCAAATGCAGTGTTTTTATATCTGCGTGGACCATATTGTGCATGGGTGTGTTTCCCTCTATGATTGTGATTTCCCTGTCAGCTTGGCCTTGTGTGAGTGGTGATTTACTGGGCATGCTGTAGTGGTGGGTGTCCATACAGGTCTGTGATGGGAGTCCATGCATTGGTGTTGCATGCAGGGCTTGGTATTGGGATGGGTGGGTTGTGAAGGTGGGGTATATGTGAGGTGATGGAATAATGAGAGTGAGGGTAAGGGTGGGGGTATGTGATGGCATGCAGATAGGGTGGGGGATATAATAGTAAAGATATGACTTACCAGAGTCCAGTCCTGCTGTTCCTGCGAGGCCCTCAGGATGCATTATCGCCAAGACTTGCTCCTCCCATGTTGTTAGTTGTGGGGGAGGAGATGGGGGTCCACCGCCAGTCCTCTGTACGGCTACCTGGTGTCTTGCTACCACAGAACGCACCTTCCCCTGTAGGTCATTCCACCTCTTCCTGATGTCATCCCTTGTTCTGGGGTGCTGTCCGACAGCATTGACCCTGTCCACTATTCTCCACCATAGCTCCGACTTCCTAGCAATGGGCGTCTGCTGCACCTGTGATCCGAAAAGCTATGGCTCTACCCAGATGATTTCCTCCACCTTTACCCTTAGCTCCTCCTCAGAAAACCTGGGGTGTCATTGGGGTGCCATGGATGTGGTGCAGGTGATATGTGTGAGGATGTGTGGGGTGATGTGTGGGGTGAAGTGGTGTATGCTGTGATGTGCGTGGATGGTGTATGGGTGATGGTGTTCTGTGCCTCTGATTGAGTGGGTGCTCCTGCTTTGTCTCTTTCTGTGTGCTATTGTTATTTTTGCTGTAAGGGGTTGTGGGTAATGTGGGTGTGGGTTTTATTGTGGTGTGAGTGTGTGGGTGTGTGTATATGTGTCAGGTGTGTGTAGTTTGAATTGTCCAATGTGGTGTAGTTTTGTAAATGTGTGTGTATTTTGTGCGCGGTGGTGTGTACCGCCAATAGTTTACCACAGTTGAAAGACCGTCGCGGTGATTCGTGGGTGGTGATGCTGTGGGCGTATTCCTGTTGGCGTGACGGTGTCGGTTTTGCTGTCACCAGTTTATCACTGACCTTTGGTTTGGCGGACTTGTGTGGGTGTCTGTATAGTGGCAGATTTCTCAGTGTGGGTCATAATACCCGTAGCGGAATACCGCTGTGGTCACGGTATCTTGGCGGCCGTCAGCACGGCGGTAGGCATCATTTACCGCCACTGTTGTAATGAGGGCCATAATGTCATTTTAGAATGTTGTTGTATTTAATATTGTTCACTTTAATATAGCTGCAATAAATATTGTGTTTTCATTACTTTAATATATATTTGTTAGTATATTAGCTATACGTGTTAGAGTATTGTAAGTTGTTTGTGTTATTTTTTCAATTGTTTGTAATCGTAGTTTAATGTTTTCATTTAATGAGTAATTTATAATGAAATCAGTTATTACCTCTCTGAGTTAAGAGTGTGAACGTAGTTAAATTATAAAAGCATTCAGTTTAACAGTGTTTTTTACTCTACATTAAGGCCCTCATTATGACCCTGGCGGTCCGAAGACCGCAAGGTCCATGGTGGCAGTCTCACCGCTGACGGGCCAGCGATGAAGACCGCCACATTATGAGTGTGGCGGGTTGGCCTCTGCCAACCTGCCACATCCCCGCCTGTGGACAGTTGGACAGCCGAGCCAGAGATTAGCATCTCCGACCTGGTGGTCCAATGAAGTCTGCCAGCAGTATTAAGAGTCGGCTTTCCACCAGGGTTTCCACGGTGGTAGCACTGCCATGAAAGCTCTTGCAGAATGGCCAACGGTAACAGAAAATGTATTTCCTGTCAGCGGCAGGTGACTCCCCCACCCTCCTCTGCTAGCCAAATACTCCCCCAATCCCCTCTATCCCAGAACCCCCTCTCCCAACCCCCCTTCAAGTATAGCACCCCCTACCAGAACAGCGCCCCCTCACCACGCCCCCCTTTAGTACAGCACCCCCTCCCCTCACCCCCAACCCCTTCCCGCATACATGCACATGCACACAGACACCCACACACACACCGCATACACTCATTCATGCACCCCGCCTACACTTATTCACCAACACTTACATACACGCATTCACTCACAAGAATCCATACATGCATTCACTCACAAGCATCTATACACGCATTCACACATGCATACACACACACGCATACACACACGCATTCAAACATCCATACACACACCCGTTCACACTTACATTCACACAAGACAGACAACACCCACTCACACACGCACACACAACAACCCCCACCTTCCCACCCCCTCCCGTGTCCGATGATCTACTTACTTTGTCCAGCAGGAGGTCATCCGGCAGGGAGCGGAAACAGGTGCTACCACCGCCGGCAGGGCCCCACCATCAGGACACGGCACAGGCTGTATTACAGGTTGTAATACAGCTGGTGGAGTCCTTTTGGCGGGGTGGGGCCTGTGGTGGAACCACCCATGTGCCTCCCACCACCAGCACGACTACTGAAGGATTTCTGCCCAAAATGTGTCAGAAATCCTGCAGTACTCGTAATATGGTGGTCGGAAGACCGCCAGCACTGGTGGTCTTCTGGCGGCCGCAGCTTTGGCGATCTTGTAAAAAGACCACCAAAGTCGTAATGAGGGCCTATGTATCTAATTGATTATTCATTATGTAAATTGTTATTATATTTATTTTCATTTGCTAATTATAATGTATATTTTAACATTGATATACATCTATATTTTTGCAGTAGGCTGTTGGGTATGCAGGTGAATTGGGTGTGATGTGAATTAAGTTATAACCATAAATATAATTGGTACTAGTCCCCATCCCATTAAGTTATAATTGAGGAGCTGCTCAAAGTGAAGCACAAATGTAGTAGCCTGGAGAGGTTAAAAAAAAGAAGTGCCCATCATGAAGGAGAGGTTAAAGGAAGCGGGCTGTCCTAATTAAGTTCAGAAAAAGGCAGAACTCAAAGTTTCTGGTGCCTCTAGGAAACAATGTTTGTTTTGCAACCAAACACTGGCATCTCATTAAGGCAGACCCCTATTGGGACTGGAGATGAACACACACCACTGACACCTATCGTAGGTTAAAATCACTTAGAGACACTTGGACATTCAGTTATCTGCAAACTAAAGCTAAGCCCAGTTGGTTGAATCCAAGACAGGCTTCTATAAATGTGGCAACTGCAGAGCTTTGAATTCCAGCAGTAAATGAATATCTTCCACGCTGCCAACAGGCAAAAAGAGAAAAAGATCATAAACACCTGACTTGTGTAGGTATTGACACGTCTCTGCAACCTACTGTGCATAGGAAGTGCGATCTTCCCACTACACAAGAAAATGCTCAAGCATATTAGCGCAATAAGGAATGTTGAGACTGCGTATCCAGTTGCTCGACACTTTAGGAGTGTAGACAATCAGAATACTCATCTTTTGCAACTTTATGGAATTGACAGGCAGGCCCTGGAGTTGGAGTTGGGGGTTGGAGAAACTGCACAGATCCCAGGGCCCTGTGTGAGTGGCAGAACAAGTCGCTCAGACCAACCCTGCCGCTGCTCTCTTGGTAAGTATAGCATGACAGCAGTGCCAGGATTGCTGGGGAGCCTATGCTGATGTTCCAGGGAATGCTGGGACACCAGAACAATTGCCGGAAGACGATTGAGGTGGGCAGCGGCAGCAGCTAATATGTTTTTTTTATGTATATTATTTTACTCCCCCGCCCTTGCTCCCTCCTCCCCCGCCCCTTCCTTTGCGATTAGCGGCGACCGCTGCTGTTGTCGAAGCCAAAAGGTTTGGTTTTGGGAAGCTGTCTTTATCAGACACAAGTCAGTAAAGTAAAAAAGGAAAAAAAGAATATGAGCCACCACCTAAAACCGACCTCCGTATGCTTGCAAAAAAAAAACCTTTACGTTTAAAAATAAATTAACTATCACATACAATGTTAACAGAACAGTATGGGAGTTTCCTAATAGGCAGATTTACTTAGAATATGGATGGATGCCTTAGGACAGCCAAACCGACATGCACATTGACGTCTCTCCAACTCAGCTGCATTGCTGGGTGGAGAACAACAGTAGGCACAAGCTCCCAGCCACCCTAGGAGGGCAAAACCAACCCACTCCATACAATTACATTGCTGCTTTCATGGGTATTACCTGCATGAGAGCAGTGTCTGGATTGGCCGCAGGGGAGTCTGGGAGCCTCAGCCTGTGCACACACATCAGAAGAGCGACGAATGACAAGAGGCAGGTGCGTTTTTTGTTTTTTTTAGTTATTCCCCCCACCCTAATTCCATGTCCCCCACCCCACTACCTTTCCGTGGCTCTGGCCGCCACTCAATGACAGTTGAAGAGAGCTGACCTAAAGCTCCTCTATTAATGTACATACCTATATATCCTTTTTAGTTTGTGACTTTTGTTTATTACATGCCACTTGCAAGACAGCTATGAGTGTGTATAGGTCATACCTAATAAAGAGAATGAGAGCCACCAGCAGTATTACTTAGCATTAAAACTACAACATGTGTAGTTTATAAAGTAATAAATCAAAGTGAGAGCCCCACTTAAAATGTGCAAAAGAGACTTCATAGTTCTTGGGGGATTATATGAAATAAATTGGCACCAGTGTTGATTATATTATATTAGCTATCATAAGTATCCGACAATCTCAGCACTAAATGTTAAATATTTTTCTAGCACTACATCAATAACCTGTTTCCTGTGATGTGCACAAAAAAACCCTCTAAAGCCATCCAACATGCAAGGGGGGCATGAAGCCCCTCGCCACAGGCTGATGTTGCCCTGGAGAACCCATCTCCTGCCACATTTCTTTAGGGTGGGTACGTGGCCTCTCTCCTGGGCTGCTTTTGACCCCTAGGACCTGATCCCCAGAGGCCCACCTCTGAGTTTATGGAGGAGGGGCACACCTCCCAGCCATTAATGGCTCTAGAAGTGGGCCACTTGACCCCCCCCGAACCACTGAGTGCACGGCAGAGCCCCAACGGGCGGTGTTCCCGAGGCTGAACGTGGCCCGAGGAGAAGGGCTGTGTGGTCCTCATCTCCATTTTTTAAAAGTGTCTGGGCCCCTTGGGGATGGGGTCCCAGGGCTAAAATCAGCCTGGGAGGAGGGTCCACGCAGCCTTCCTCCCAGTTTTCTATACTGGCCGGACCGCAGGGATCAGATCCCCAGGGCCAAAATCACCCTGGGAGAGGAGCCACATGGCACCCCTGCCTGCTTTCTACATCAGCAGAGACTCAGGGGATGGGGTCCCCGGGGATGTAACCAGCCTGAGGTTGGAGGCCACACAAACCCTCCACCCCAATAATATTACAAATTCCTCTTCGGACCTGGCACACCCGGGGGGGGCAAGAAAAATCAAGTGTGGGTAACCATGCTTTTTCAAAAAACATTTTGCTAGCAATCTGCCTCAAATAAAAAAAAAAACAAAAACATTTCTGCCCCTCCCCCCCCCCGGCAGGATCCCTATGGGACCCTACCACCAGGCAGAGTGGGTCACGGTTTTCCTACACTGCCTCCTTTTATTTTATTTTTTAATGATTTTGTCTTGGGACAAGGCTGAGTCCGAGGCCCAAAATGGCTGCCACCACCTCCTTGTTGAAGTGTTGGCAGCCAATCAGATCTAATTTTGAAATTTATCAGATTCGCTGGCCCTCTACATTTCGAGATATGCAGCAATCTTTTTTCTTTAATAACTCCAGAACTAATGAACAGATTTACTCCACATTACAAAAAGCACTCTTTCCGGACCAAGATCTAGCTTTCTGCCATATTTGGTATAATTCGGTTCAGCGGGGTCGTGTCTAAAGTCCCTAAGGGAAATTGCATGAGAAAAACTCATTTGGTACACCCCCGCTTGACAAATCACCCCATAACATTCCTGACAGCAGCTGAGGGCCAAAGTTATTAGCAAAACAAAAAATGCTTTTCCTATGGAAACAAGATCTTAACTATAACTACCTACCAGTTGGTAACGTATGTTTATATATATGTGTGTGTGTGTGTGTATATATCACAGGTTGAGAAAGGCGGAGACGCCTAAACGCGTTCCTGTTTGGTTATATTAAACCTTATTTAGCACATTCACGGAGTGCCGGGTGCCTTATTAATCAATAAGGTGTTGTGTTTATATATATATATATATATATATATATATATATATATATATATATATATATATATATATTTTATATACATATATGTATGTATATATATATATATATATATATATATGTATATTCACTTAAAAAAACAAAGGTTACAGGGACGTAATAGTGAGGATTTCATGGGGGGAGGTGGCCATGCGATCCAACATGGCAGACGCGTAATTTTCGAGCTCCGCACCAACCTGCCGCAATTATCCTGGTATCGGCGGTGGCAGCCGGAGTGGGGTGCCCTTTGACCCGGTGCTCATTGCAGAGCAACCTGGACACCTGGGCAGAGCTGTTGCCTGTGAGCGGGGACAGCACGAGCCGGAGGAGGGACTGGCTGGAGGTTTGGGCCTGAGGGGCCGCTCCCCGCCTCCGTGTGGTGTGGTCTCGCTGGGCCTGAGACCGGCGCATGGCGTGAGCCTTCCGTCCTCTGGAGAGGAGATCCTGACCCGAGAGTGCTGAGTGCCGGCTCGGGCACCAGCGGAGGCCAGGAAAACCATGGCAGTGCCAATGGGTGGGGATCGGGGAGCCCCCATTCCACCACCATCTGCAGATGGACTGAGCGGGGCACAGCAGGAGGTCAGGCAGAGGGCCCGGGCCCCGAGATGACTAGTACCCACACAATAGAGGCGTAGAGCGCTAACATCTGTTGCTGTTCCATCGGGGCTTGAGGTTTTTGAATTTGCTGTCTAGGTACCATGGGAACTTGCTGTTGCAGTGGCTGCAACTGTGACATTTGTATCCGTGCCATTTGCACCTGCTGCATGGGCTGAAAATTCTGCATCTGATTCACATTATTCTGAAAATTTGGATTAGGACCTCTCACTCTTGGTCCTCTCACATTCTAAAATGAATTGATGTAATTACTCTGCTGAACAAAACTTTCCTGCACCATCATCGGACACTACCGTTTCCAATGTCTAATGGCTCCGCAAATGTGACATGGTAATGGCTTCTTTATTCCCTGCACATCATTCTGAACTACTACAGTACCTAAGTCTGGACCACGAGTCATGTTTCCCCCACGACCTCTACCTCTCATCTGGGGTTGAAACATCATGTTTCACTACTGCTGCTGTGGTAACTTTTGCGTAAAATTCCTTTCCACCCCTCATGGCCTTCTCTTTCAGCTTTTTCTGCTTCAACTCAATCTCATCACTACAGTATTTAGCATACTGCAACACCTCATTAATCGGCTTTGCTTGCCACCAAATCAAATTACTCTTAATCATCTGGCTATTTTCAGGTATCATTCCTTCCACAAATCTGAAAACAAAATGGAACATGTCTTTCGCCTCAATTGGCTCTTTACCACTGTAATTCTTGAATGCCTGTAACAATCTCTCACAATACACATGTATTGACTCCTTCGCTTCCTGAGCCATCCCGTCAATCCTCTGCCAATCAATATTCTTTGGCGAAATTCTTGTTTTCAAAATTTCAATCACCTTATAGTAATATTTCATTACCTCAGGAGACAGTGCACCTGTATTCTTGTCTCTCTCCGGTTCACTTGTTGGCCAATCTACACACCTCTTACACTCGATCCACAGATCAGCTGGAACCACTATCTTTAGTAATGTGTTCAAGTCTTCCCACAAACACTTCACAAGTTTTACAAACCTGTCTGTCTGCTGATACCACTCTACTGTCTTTTCTCTCAAATTTGTATAATCATTTGTAAATGACAATGTCACTTCTGTTCCAAGGGACATGAACAAAATTCCCCCCGGAATCTCTTTCATTGGTAAGATTTTCCCTGGATATTTATCCTGCTGCACATTTGCAGTCAACTCCAAAGAATCTGTTTTCCTCTTGTCTCTTTTCTTTACCCATCAGCCTTCCCGTTTGTCTAATGCTCCACAGGTCTGAACACTTTGAAGCAATTCCTTAAGGTGTGCTTTCATTCCGGCAGATCTCATGTGTTCAAAATCTTTAGCCTCAAAATCAAATCTGTAACTCCTTTGCAAATGCTTTGTTTTCTTTATTTCTATGCCGTACTTCTCTGCCAAGTCTGCTAATTTCTGATGTACATTGCTCACCTCTCTTGTAATCTTTGGGCACAAATATCTCCACTCTGCCTCTGTGTATGATTCTAACCTATTCACCCTTATAGTTCCCTCAATGAGTTCACCTGCTTCTATGCTTAGCCTGGCACAATTCAAATACTCCTCTCCCTTAGGAGCGCTCTGTGGGGTATTCAGCTTGTCTAACCATTCAGTCACTTGCTGAGCTGTCAATCCTTGTAACAAAATCTTACTTGCTTGGACTGGTGGCACCTGCTGTTCAACTACATTTGGGGTCTGCGGTGTCAACAATTTCAAACCTTGGCTAACGTTTGACCCTGCCATAGTATCTGGAAGTGCTACAAATGGACTAAGGTCTAACAATGATCTTGATCCATCAAAAGTCTGTCCCACAGGAGAAACTACCTGAACATTTTTATTATGTCCTCCCCTCATTATATTCTGGGACATTGGTCCCTGTTCACCTACAGTAGGTTTCTTCTGTGCAGATAATGATACTACTGGACCAACAGTAATAGGTAGCGATATAGCATCTGGGGCTGTTCTGGCACTTACGCTCTGTGGGAGAGTAACTCCCATATTTTGATCCATCATCAGGGTCATATCTGACTGTGTCCCTGTTACTGGAGGGAATCTTGGATTTACCTGCGGCTGCACTTGGGGCCGTAAAAGTGGAGTTGGTTCTGTCTGAACCAACATTGGTCTTGAGTAAACCTGTTCTGTAAGCACCATTAAGTTCAAAGTCGTTCCCATAATGGTCACATCAGGATAAATTCTCTGAACGTGTGGCGGATGTACCTGATTTTGCACTACAGGAATAGTAGGCACATTAAGGCCACTCTGCATCGCATTCTGTGTCAGGCTAGCATTAACCTGCATCGGACTCATTGTCCCAATAACCTGTTTTGTGGCTGTCGGATCAGCACTGGTACTTGGACCACTCTTATTTACTATATATGGCGGTGGACGATCTCTCAATAACTGTGTAATAAAGTCATCATCATCTGATTCCTCCTCCACTGTTAAAGACTTTCTAGCCTCCCTACTCTCGGACAGTGTTCCTAGTAGCTTTCCTTCCTTCCTTCCTTCCTTTCCATTTTCCTGCGTAATTGCAGGAAACAACTTAATTACGGGCAAAGTCTCCATCCTCCAAACTCTCTGAACACTGTCCCATCCAGCCTCTGCTATAGTCTTTTCTCCCTTTCTCATCCTCCTCTTCAATTTCTGTTGCTGTTGCTGTCTGGCTACTAGCTTCCAATTCGCTAATGCCTCAAACTGTGCTGGTCTCGGAAGGGGCTTCGACTCATATAGCACCATCCTTAAATAAATACTGCAAAACACTCAAATTGAACGTCCCATTTGTAGGAAACGCTAAGTTCCCATCCTTCTTTGTCACTTTTTTCTCATTCGTTTTAGCCAAAGACATGGCACAACACCCTTCTCCTACATTACAATTTAAGCTGGTGTACTTTCTGGTGGGGTAGCCTCGCCTACACTCATTGTAGTATACGTATCTCCCCTTAGGGCACTCTTTAAAGCTTTGAAAAATGTCATCTCATCTACATTTTCGTTATTCAAAATGAAATCAGGGAGTGACTTTTAATCCCAAGATTTCTTTCACCTACGTTCTCAGCCAGTTGCCTCTCACGGATGGCTGCCAATCCGTGTGCGACCCTTCTCACTAACCAACCTATCCCAGCACAGCTCCAGTGATATCACACTCACACGTACTGCGGCTGACGAAGTCTTGCGGCTTGTCCTCCCAAACTCTGATTCACACAAACTAATGCAAAAACTGTGAGCACTAATTAAAAACCAAGAGCCAAATCTGCTGGTTTACTACAGGAAAGGTAACACAATCTCTTCAGAAACCTTATGGATTTTTCACTGACGGCTCTTCCCGCACTTACAGCTACTCCTTCTTTCTCAGTCTCCCAGATTCGCAAGAAAAATTCGACCTGCAAATTTTACTCTCAACTGATCAATGGGTCTGTCCTGGTGAACACAGGACTCGTCAAATCTCAGTCTAAATTTTTCCTTCACTCACTTTACTCACACTCTGACTTGTTGACCACGCCCAATCAACCTACTAAACCAATCAGATTACAACATAAAACCAAGTGTCTCATACACTTCTCAATATACTTCGGAGTCTTAGACCGTGCAGGGTCCGTACCTCAACAACCACATGGACAAATGTTTTTTTTTTTGCACAAAGCGCCACACACTTGTGAAGTTCAACGACTTCCCTACTCTCACACTGCGGAGTACGCACACTCCTTCTACAACTTCATTTGGAGTCCGCAAACTCCCTAAAACCTTCACAAACCTCACAATTCCTCTGCAATTTGCATAAGCTGTGCAAGCTCAACCTACTTTATTCACACTGTCACTAGAACGCTGAGAACATCCTCAAACAACCATTAGCAGGATCCAGGATTCTGGGAAAGTCATTTCCGGGCTTAAGGGAACATCACTTTCTCTCCAATTAGCATCATTGAAAAATAAAATCCAAATCTCAGTAATAATGAATTCTGCTACTACCTCTGGGACCTTCAGTCCTGCTGCTATCTCTATTATAAGCTTTTAAGGGAACAAACCATCACCTCCCTTACTACCTCTGTTCGTCTATGATAAGCTCTTAGGGGGACAAACCGTCCTTTGCTACCATCTCTGTTAGCGAATCTGACCTTAATAAGTAAACTAAGGGGACGTGAATAGGTTGATGAACCTTTTGACTCGCAATTAAGATGTTCTTACCATAGCTCCAGTACATAATCAATAACCGATACACAATAATCAATAATCATTAGCAATCAATAACATCAATAATCAATGGAGTCAGTAATTGTCACGCACCATGACCTCTCAGTCATGAATAACCACACCTTTTAGTAAAAGTTAGAATATTTATTTCCCTATATTAACAATGCTAAGGTCACATAGATTAATCTCAAAATCAAATGAAACACATACAAAAACAATACTGGCTGTCCAAAGCGGCGGAAGAAACGTAATCTAATCAAAGCTTGAACTTCAACACATTCGAAGGTTACGGTGCAAATCAATAGCAAAGTCAACTGCGTTAAAGTAATCAGATACATTAAGTTTAGCAGAGAAATTCATCTAGCATTAATCCCTATTAGCATAATTTAATTAGTGAGGATCCTTAACTCACACCAGATTAGCATCAGCATGTTGGGCTTCATGCAAAACAATTTAGTAAGACGAATTTGGAAAAACCTCTAACTATGGCTCTATCAAAACAATGCAGTCGGTACCTAGAAAGAAAAAGCAAATATGAATGATAATCAACAGACTATGGGCCTGATTCTAACTTTGGAGGACGGTGTTAAACAGTCCCAAAAGTGGCGGATATACCACCTACCGTATTACGAGTTCCATAGGATATAATGGACTCGTAATACGGTAGGTGGTATATCCGCCACTTTTGGGACGGTTTAACACCGTCCTCCAAAGTTAGAATCAGGCCCTATATCATTATATCTATTCTCAATGTGGATCAGCAACTAGAGTCAGTCTTCGTCCTCAGGATATTAGTCGATCAGCAAGGCATCAGGATTCAGCATCAAAGTTCAGAAAATGCAAAGTCTTTAAGCAATAATGTTAAGCACGTCTCTTGTCAGGACATAACAAAATATTGACCTTTCGGCCAGCAAGCAAATGGGCAACAACCGTATGGCAAATGCAGAATGCTTAAGGCAAAATGCAAGGGCAGAGTGCTGGGTTCTTCTCAGTGCAGTGTCGTTAAATTAAAACTACTAAAACTACTTTCCAAATCCCTATTGGTCTGTTAATCGCATGTTCCCACTTTGTCCAATAAAACTAAAACTCCAAATCTAGGAATTCTACTATTACTCAGTTCACATGTCGTTGATTGGTTGTCCTGTAATGTCCTCATCATCCAGTTTGTCAGATACCAATATTGTTGCAGCTTCCACTCCAGTCAGTATCTCCATTGTTCTCCTCCTGAGAAAGTCAGATTCACACACATTACACATAAAATGTTACATTAGTAGGGACAGCATCTTCTCGCAGTCGGTTCTCATGAGGAGCAATTCTCAGCTACGAGCACATAATGCAAAATGGAAAATAGCAGTTTAACTCTCCATGCCAGCCATTTTATTAACCGTTAAGAAATACAGCTTTGACATGAGGCCTGGCAAGTAGACCAAGACACTCGCTAAGTTAAGGCCTACAATTAATAAAGCTAAAGAAAAATGCATAACCCTCAATATAACATATTACTACATAAGTCAAACATATATTCAACAATTCACAATATTAATTCACTAGTAAGTACACTTTGTCAACATTGGTGGCAACTCTTCGTAATCACATTTTCAAATGCTTGCATTATTTTGCTACGTTATTATATTTTCTACATAAACCTATTATTCAGAATACATGAATCACTCATTAATAATTTTTATTAAAACACCTGTGCTAGCAGAACTGGGAAGCCAGGTTGGAGTCTCCGTGTCTGCTCTACATCCTGTGATTCTAGACAAATCACTTAGGGGGTCATTCTGACCTCAGCGGTAAAAGGCGCTTACCGCCAGTCAGAAGACCGCCATAACACCGCCGCGGTTGCGGTAAACTGCCACAGTAATTCTGACCCGCAACTGGCAAACCGCCAAAAACCCGACATCAACAAAAGTCCGCCACAGCAACGGCCAGCGCAAAACTGGCGATGACCAAACCTCCACCGTCACGCCAACAGAAATACGCCCATGCCATTCCGACCCACAAATCCGCGCAGCGGTTTTTCAACCGGGGTATTCCATTGGCGGTACACACCGCTGCGGTCAAAATACACACACCTTTACAAAACACTACCACATTGGACAATTCAAAATACACACACCTGAGACACATACACACACCACTCCCACACACCCAATTAAATATAAAACACACAACCACATCACCCACAAACCCTAACGACCACAATTGCGACTGAAGGACAGAGAGAGACAGCACAGCATAGAGTAGACCATCACACAGAGGCAAATCACAACATCACCCACACAATTTCCACGCACAAAACACCATACACCACCACACTCACCACACTCTACAACACATACACCACCCCTCACCTCATCCACACCACCCCATGGCACCCCAAAGACACCCCAGGTTCTCTGACGCCGAACTCAGGGTCATGGTGGAGGAAATAGTTCGTGTAGAGCCCCAGCTCTTCGGGGCACAGGTGCAGCACACCACCATTGCCAGGAAGATGGAGCTATGGAGCAGAATAGTGGACAGGGTCAACGCTGTGGGACAGCATCCACGCAATCGGGATGACATCAGGAAGCGGTGGAACGACCTACGGGGGAAGGTGCATTCCATGGTATCAAGGCACAACATCGCGGTACAGCAGACTGGCGGCGGACCCCCACCTACTCCCCCAGAATTCACAGCATGGGAGGAGGAAGTCTTGCACATCCTGCATCCTGAGGGCCTCGCAGGAGTAGGCGGAGGAATGGACTCTGGTAAGTCAAATCTCCACTACTTCATTCCCCCCACCTGCATGCCAAATCATACCCCCACCCTCACCCCCACCCCCATCACACCAACTCCTTGCAAATGGCTCACCATCACAACCCACCCATCCCAAAACCTAGCCCTGCATGCGTCCCCAAAGCATGGACACCCATCACCAAAGCATGCCCACTGCACACACCCATCACCCTCACAAGCCACCGTCACAAAAGCCCCCACAAGGGAATGCCAGCACTGGGGTACACGGCCACCCATCCATTACACGAAATGCCACACACAGAAGCAATAACCATACTCTTATACCCCTGCAGGACCCGAACGCCACCACACCGCCACGGAGGGTCCAGAGATGTCCATCCCACCCCCAGAAGAGGCCCCCAGTGATGACAGCAGCTCTGTCTCCCTGGACCCAGATGACCAGCCCGGCCCATCGGGTACCTCGGGACAGTCGGTTCCCCACAGACAGCCACAGGCTACACCAGACCTAACCCCCTCTGGGAACACCAGCACAGCTCCCACCCAGCGGGCCCATGCCTCTGTCTCCAGGACACGTCAATCAGCAGTGTGTCCACCACTACAGGGCACCCAGGTTGACCCACCACCCCAACAACAACAGGGACCTGGGGGCAGTGGTAGTGGGCACACCGTCCAGGGGACAGAGGCCCAGGGAAACAGGGGAACTGGGAGGGCTGCTGTGCGACAGGGGGGGGACAGGCCCAGGGAACCGACTCTCCAAGAGGCCCTCTCCTCCATCATGGGAGCATACCACCGCTCCCAGGAGACGATGGCTACGGTACTGGCCAGGTTCCAGGAGATCCAGGTACTGCAGGAGGAATTGTACATGGGGTTCAGAGAGGAACTGAGAAACATTAGTTCCGCAATAGGGACCATCGTCGTGGCCCTTAACCAGATAGTCACCACATTGCGGGACCATGTGGCACCACAAAGGGCCCCTGTCACTAGCATGGACCAGGAACAGGCTACCACCTCCGCCGGCGCTAGTGGACAGGAGGCCCCCACACAACGACAGGCCACCAGAACCCCACCTCCTGAAGAAGAAGAACCACCCCGCAAGCGGTCCCTGAGATCTCACAAGAAGACAGAGTAGGATGCCAAGACCCCCGCCAGCAAAGGATACCCCCTGATGTCATCCCACTGTCCCACATTGTCACCCTGTGCAACCTTGAACTGACCCTGCTCCATCCTTCCACAGGCATATGGACAATGCACCTGTGAGACTGAAAACTGGACTCTGCCATGGACATTACTCCACCATCACCCATCACCGTTTTACAATCATGTTCCTAAATTTAGCACTTTAATAAAATCACTTATTGCACTTAAAAAATCTGGAGTCTGCTTGTATTTTGAACAAATGTATTAGACATAATGGTGCAAAAATGTTCAGTTACATTGTGATGACAACATACCACTGTCACACAGCTGTAGTCCATGGGCAAACAAAGCAGAGGTCACGCAGTGGGGCCCACAGCTCTGAAAACGGAAGGGAAAGTCACAACTCAGTTAACAGGAACTGGGGGGAAACTCAGACAGTAGAGAGGCAGGAGACTTTAAGTAAATGTAAAATGGCGTGGTTGATTCGTACCTGTGTGCTACTGAAAATACTGTTGTATCACTGTGTCCCTGTTGTCTGTGTCGTCCCCGTCGTCTTCCTCCTCTTCACTCTCCACAGGCTCCACAGCTGCTACAACACCACCATCTAGACCATCCTCCTGCAGGAAAGGCACCTGGCGTCGCAAAGCCAGGTTGTGAAGCATACAGCAGGCCACGATGATATGGCACACCTTCTTTGGTGAGTACATTAGGGATCCACCTGTCATATGCAGGCACTTAAACCTGGCCTTCAGGAGGCCGAAGGTTCTTTCTATAATCCTCCTAGTTCGCCCATGGGCCTCATTGTAGCGTTCCTCTGCCCTTGTCCTGGGATTCCTCACTGGGTAAGTAGCCACGACAGGTTGGGGTAACCAGAGTGACCTATTAGCCACACACGGTGTCTCTGTAGCTGTTCCATCACATAAGGGATGCTGCTATTTCGCATGATGTACGCATCATGCACTGACCCAGGGAACTTGGCATTTACATGGGAGATGAACTGGTCAGCCAAACAGACCACCTTGACATTCATCGAATGATAACTTTTTCTGTTCCTGTACACCTGCTCACTTTCACTGGGGGGAACCAAAGCCACAGGAGTCCCATCAATGGCACCAATGATGTTGGGGATATGTCCAAGGGCATAGAAATCCCCCTTCACTGTAGCCAAATCGCCCACCTCAGGGAAAACAATGTAGCTCTGCATGTATTTCATCAGGGCAGACAACACTCTGGACAAAACCTTAGAAAACATTGGCTGAGACATCCCTGATGATATGGCCACTGTTGTTTGGAATGATCCACTTGCCAAAAAATGGAGTACTGACAGAACCTGCACCAGAGGGGGAATCCCTGTGGGTTGGCGAATGGGGGACATCAGGTCTGGCTCCTGCTGGGCACACAGTTCCTGTATAGTGGCTCGGTCAAGTCTGTATGTCAGTATGACATGTCTTTCTTCCATTGTCGACAGGTCCACCAGCGGTCTGTACACGGGAACATTCCTCCATCTCCTCGCAAGTCCCAGCGGACGGTGCCTAGGAAGGACAACATGGAGCACAGAGTCAAGCAACCCACAGGTACGTAACCACAGCTTGCACAGTACACGATTCGCTATGCATTGAATGGCTTGTATGATTGGCAATGCAAGGCCTAGGCCTGTGTGACGCTGTAGAAATTAAGCCATGTGGGCCCTTGAAATGGCGGCTGCCTGACCTGTGAAGTGTGACAATGGGATGTGAGATCAATGCGCTGGCGTGGCACACCGTGGCGGTAGGCGGTCGAAGACCGCGGCGCAAAGCAACATTGGTTAACATTGAACCCTATGGGTGTCATGAGCCAATGACGATGTGCGCCGGCGGTCGCGGTACGCACCGCCGCGGGCGTGACCGCCATTTTCTATCTGCTTAATCACTCGAGACCTGATCATCCACAGGAGAGGACCTATACTGCAAGTGCTGCTGTGACTTTGGTCTGGAAGAGACAATGGCTGCTGCGACTGGGGAAAGGGCCCCTGCCTTCACATCTGAGGAATTGGAGAAACTTGTTGATGGGGTCCTCCCCCAGTATGCGCTACTCTACGGTCCTCCAGACCAACAGGTAAGTACACAGGGAGCACGTTGTATGGGCTATGCCTGTGTTGAGTGGGGTGGATGTAAGATGGTGGGGAGGGGAGCGAATGAGGAGTGCAACGCACGACAGATGAGAGCATGTGCCACATGGCAAGGTTGGGGAGGGGGGGGCCACTCACATCGACCATGCAGAAAAGTGATGATATTTATTTTCCCACCCTGTACATGTCACATAGGTCAGTGCCCATCAGAAGATCGACATTTGGCGTGCCATCGCCAAGGACGTCCGGGCCCTGGGGGTCCACAACAGACGGGGCACCCACTGCCGCAAGAGGTGGGAGGACATCCGCCGCGGGACCAGAAAGACCGCCAAGGCTCTGTTGGGGATGGCCTCCCAACCTAGGAGGGGTGCCACACGGCAATTGACCCCCCTGATGTCCCAGATCCTGGCGGTGGCCTACCCCGATTTGGATGGGCGCGTGAGGACATCACAGCAGACACAAGGGGGTGAGTCTCAGCACATTCTGCTATATTAGCGCACAGTGGAGGTGTCTGGGTGGGGGAGGAGGGCTGTGGCTATCTCTAGGCCAGGGCGGTTTCTGTAGGCTAGGCCCCTCCGTTAGGCATGGCCCTGTACCCCCGCCCCCCACCTCTGTAGGGTGCTAAGTACAGCTATCCAAGGCCTGGGCTCACCTATGTGTGCAGTTGTCGTCCATAGACTTGTAGGCCAAGTCACAATAATTGAGTAGTGTACCCTGAGTGCGCGGCGTAGTGCAGGGGGCTTCTGTGTCTGTCCTCTCCGCCAACAGTGCAGCCAATGCATGCACTCAACATGTCTTTCTTTCTTCTCCCCCCCGTTTTTTTTGGTTTTCCTATTCATGTGTGCATTAGCATCATCAGGCGGAGGAGAAGTGGCATCGGCGCACGAGGGAGCTGCATCTCACATGGCCCCAGAGGGCCCTGCAACCGACTCCGAGTTCACCAGTGAGACGGAGGGCGAGGGGAGCTCCACAACGGGGACCCGTGGAGACGTCAGCGACACCGACACGTCCTCGGAAGGGAGCTCCCTTGTGGTGGCGGCAACATCCGTGCCCACCGCAACAACAGGTACAGCCGCCACCCAGCGCACCAGCTCCGCCCTCCCAGCAGCCCCTCAGCGTTCGCCCCGTGCCCGCTCGGCCAGGAAGCCGGGCATCTCCTTCACCCCAGGCACCTCAGGCCCTGCCCCAGTTACCCCTGCTGCCCTCAGTGCGGAGATCATTGACCTCCTCCAGACACTCATTGTTGGGCAGTCTACCCTTTTGAATGCCATCCAGGGGGTAGAAAGGGAGGTGCATCGGAGCAATGCATACCTGGAGGGCATTCATTCGGGCCAGGCTGCCCATCAGCGATCGTTCAACACTCTGGCCTCAGCACTGACGGCAGCCATTGTCCCTGTCTCCAGCCTCCCTCCTCCAACTCCCTCCACCCAGTCCCACTCCCCTGTTCCTCTGCCTATCCCAGACACACCTACAGACCAGCCTGCACACACATCAACACCCAAGGGCAGCTCATCCAGACATAAGCACCACAGATCACACAAGCATTCACACAAGCAACATCCACATGCAGACATGCCACTGCCTCCTCTGTGTCCCCCTCCTCCTCGTCTCCCTCCTCCCTCCCTGTGACGTCTCCACTCACACCTGCATGCACACCACCATCAGCCAGTACGTCCATCACCAGCACACCCACCAGAACACTCTGCACACGTGCAGTCACCACCCCCACTGCCATTTACACGTCCCCTGTGTCCTCTCCCAGTGTGTCTGTCACCCCCTCTTCCAAACCACACAAACGCAGGCAGCCACCCACCCAACAGCCATCCACCTCACGACAGCCTCTGTCACAAGCACCTGCACCTAAAGACAGCACACTTGACTCTCCTACAACCACATCCTCTTCCTCCACTCCCATACCCACTGCACCTACCCTTCCCATTGCTCCTAAAAAGTTTTTCCTCTCCAAAATTAACCTCTTTGCATCACCTGACCCACCCCCTCCATCTCGTAAAAGTCCAAACAGCACCTCAGCCACCACAAGCCCTGCACCTACTAGGACCATAGTTCAGGGCTATTGGAGTCCACCAGCTCCTAGGGCCGGAACATCGGTCAGCAGCAAGGGGACAGCCAGCCCACCCCCTGGGAAAAGAACCAAAAAAGGGAAGGGCCGGCGCGACAGGCCTGAGACGGCTGCCCCCAAGGACACAACCCTTGCACCGTCACCTGGCACATCCACAAAGGGAGGCAAGGGCCCCAGAGATTCGGCGAAGGAGGGCAAGGGCAGCAGGGCGGACAAGTCCGGCAGCAGACGAGCTGCCCAGGAGGGCCCCACCAGCCCCATTTCGGGTGTGACGGAGGACACCCACGGGCCCAGGACTCCAGCACAGGAGGGCCCCGCTAGCAAAAGGTCGGATGGCGACTGAGCAGGAATTATTGGCCAGATCTGGTTCCCTAGGAACACAAGACAAGCACCGCTGAACAGGGCCCCGCCAAGACAAGCACCGCTGAACAGGGCCCCGCCAAGACAAGCACCGCTGAACAGGGCCCCGCCATGACAAACACCGCTGAACAGGGCCCCGCCGTGACAAGCACCGCTGAAGCACCGCTGAACAGGGCCCCGCCGTGACAAGCACCACTGAACAGGGCCCCGCCGTGACAAGCACCGCTGAACAGGGCCCCGCCAAGACAAGCACCGCTGAACAGGGCCCTTCATCTCAAGCACCGCTCCGCTGGGCACCGCCGTCTCTGAACTGCTCCGCTGGGCCCTTCCTGTCAAGCACCGCTCCGCTAGGCCCTTCATCTCAAGCACCGCTCCGCTGGGCCCTTCATCTCAAGCACCGCTCCGCTGGGCCCTTCATCTCAAGCACCGCTCCGCTGGGCCCTTTCTGTGAAGCACCGCTCCGCTGGGCCCTTTCTGTCAAGCACCGCTCCGCTGGGCCCTTCATCTCAAGCACCGCTCCGCTGGGCCCTTCCTGTCAAGCACCGCTCCGCTGGGCCCTTCCTGTAAAGCACCGCTCCGCTGGGCCCTTCATCTCAAGCACCGCTCCGCTGGGCACCACCGTCTCTGAACTGCTCCGCTGGGCCCTTCCTGTCAAGCACCGCTCCGCTGGGCCCTTCATCTCAAGCACCGCTCCGCTGGGCCCTTCCTGTCAAGCACCGCTCCGCTGGGCCCTTCATCTCAAGCACCGCTCCGCTGGGCACCGTCGTCTCTGAACTGCTCCGCTGGGCTCTTCCTGTCAAGCACTGCTCCGCTGGGCCCTTCGTCTCAAGCACCGCTGGCCCATTGGCAGGACCGGATCTGTGTCGGGCAGGGCTTCACAAAGCACTCTGGCCAACATGCCTCCTCCATTACCAGTGGAGTCTGTAATCCACCTGATGGACTGTAGCTTTGCACTTCCCAGGATGTGACAGTGGTCAACCCACCCACTGTAGAGACTTGAGAGACTGTGGCTTTGCACTCCCCAGGATGGTACAGTGGGCAATCCACCCACTGTAGAGACGTGAGAGACTGTGGCTTTGCACTCCCCAGGATGGTACAGTGGGCAATCCACCCACTGTAGAGACTTGAGAGACTGTGGCTTTGCACTCCCCAGGATGGTACAGTGGGCATGGAGGCCCCTCATGGATCTGCCGTCGTGGACTCATGTGGCTGAGGTGCCCCCCCTTCCCTTCCCCCTGAGGTGCCTGTAGTTTTATTATCTGATGCCCCAGCAGTGTTCTCTCCAATGGAATCGGGTCTCGTGTGTGGGCTTTGCTCATGTGTTTATGCACATTGGCCCACGAACAATGGAAGGTAGCCAATATGTGCCGGACTTTTGGGCTATGTATATATTGTTCATGTTGTAATATATTTTCTTTAGATATTTCATATTTCACTTAACTTCAAATATGCTATAATATACTTCAATTTTAATGATCAATTTATTTTGTCTTTGCATTCTTCCGGGGGGTTTGGGGGGTGTCACTCTGACTTGTTGCTCTGCATTGGTGTGTGGGGATTTGGGGTGGGGTGGGGGGGGGGGTGTCGCGTATGTGTGTGCCCGTAACCTTTTCTCCTCCCCCCTCCCCTGTGTCGTAGGTGCAGTACTCACCGTTGTCGTCTGCGTCGGCGTTAGTGCTCCTGGTAGAGGAGCAGGTAGACAATAGCTGGTAGGATGTTTAATTCGGGTTCCATGCTGTCCAGATTCCTCGTGGAGTGTATAGAGGTGAGCGTTTTCCCATTCGTAGTCTGTTTCCGCCGTGTTTTTATCGGCGGGGCTCCCGCCCCGGAAAAGGTGGCGGATTGGTGGGTCGTGATAGTGTGGGCGGTACATTGTCTGCCGCCTGTCTGTTGGCGGTGACCGCCGCGCTGTTTGTTTGTCCCGCCGTGGCGGTCGGAGTGTTAAAGTGGCGGGCTGTGTTGGCGGTTCCCGCCAGGGTCAGAATTCCATTTTTTTTACCCCCTGCCTGTTGGCGGGTTGGCCGCCGCTTTAACACCGACCGCCAGGGTTGGAATGACCCCCTTAATGTCCTGGTGCCTAAAAAGTGAACTGGACTTCATGTAATATAACCAGGGGCATAGATTCAGGGGGTTATTTTGGGTTTTACACCCCCCTAACAAAATGTATTTTCTGATGAAAAGTTGGGTACAAGTGCTTCTAGTCAGGTATGGAGAGATGTCTGTCTGATTTCACCTGGGATTTTTGCATGCACACACTGACAAAAACACACACTCTGGTGGTCATTCTGACCCTGGCGGTCTTTGACCGCCAGGGCGGAGGACCGCGGGAGCACCGCCGACAGGCCGGCGGTGCTCCAATGGGGATTCCGACCGCGGCGGTAAAGCCGCGGTCGGACTGGCACCACTGGCGGGGTCCCGCCAGTGTACCGCCGCCCCATTGAATCCTCCGCGGCGGCGCAGCTTGCTGCACCGCCGCGGGGATTCCGACCCCCCCTACCGCCATCCAGATCCCGGCGGTCGGACCGCCGAGATCCGGATGGCGGTAGGGGGGGTCACGGGGCCCCTGGGGGCCCCTGCAGTGCCCATGCCACTGGCATGGGCATTGCAGGGGCCCCCGTAAGAGGGCCCCTACATGTATTTCACTGTCTGCTGCGCAGACAGTGAAATACGCGACGGGTGCAACTGCACCCGTCGCACAGCTTCCACTCCGCCGGCTCGATTCCGAGCCGGCTTCATCGTGGAAGCCTCTTTCCCGCTGGGCTGGCTGGCGGTCTGAAGGCGACCGCCCACCAGCCCAGCGGGAAAGTCAGAATTACCGCCGCGGTCTTTCGACCGCGGAACGGTAACCTGACGGCGGGACTTTGGCGGGCGGCCTCCGCCGCCCGCCAAGGTCAGAATGAGGGCCTCTGTTTCGAAAGCCCTAAAACTGTTGATTATTTTACAAAGTACTGTGTTTTTTTCACTTAGTACTCCTACCAATCCGCATTCCTCTCCCCTTCCTCTGCCTCTTAAGCCCATGTTATGCACCCTGCTTGTCCTATTCTGAATTTTAAATTTATATGTAGAACAGCAAAAAAACGAATAGCTTACGTTTGCAAACTGACTAAAATCCAAAGTGAGTTTGCTTGACGCTAACATCATGCTAGAACGTAATTTGCAAAGTGTTTTTCTTCGTACTTGGTATGTTAGTTTTAAAAAACATCCTGCCTACTTATCCAAGATCTCACATCATCTCCAAAGCATAACACCAAATGTTCTTGCAAGGTATCGACACAGCAAAACTATTCCTTGCATAACTAACATGATGTTGACATGCCTTCAGCGTGAGCTATGACACCAATGTAACAGCAGGCCGTATTATAGCGGGGAGGCAGCAGAAGCAGCTAGTAGCAATAACTGGAAGGTTATGTGGGGCACATACAGAGGAGGCTGATGTCTGCTGTCTAAACAAGGATCTCTTTCTTTAGGCTTCCAAGACTGAACCAAAAATATACTGCAGTTTTCTCACGCTCATTAGCAACAACAATGGGTTCATTATAGGAACCTCCATTCTAATATCATTCCCACCATTTTCAAAAAGATTGTAGACCTATTTTAAAGTTTGGCGGACCAGTGCTCTGGCAGGATCCTGAAGGATATCCTGCCTACCTTATTACGAGTGCCTTAGCATGTACTATGCCCCTGTAGCCCCTGAGGTGAAGGGGGAGCTCAGGCCTCCTGGGGGCCCAAGCTCAATTATTTTTTGTGTGATATGGGGTATTCAGGAGCCCTGCATCACATTCTGCAGGGAGGCCCTATTACGCTAGGTCATGTTTGTGATGGAGTACTGGTCTGCCACATTCTAAATCGGGGACTTAACATATTTTTCCAAACAGTCAGTAAAGAAAACAAACAAATGAAAGCGGAGGTGCAAAAGAAAATGGCCTCTTCCATGAGCTTTAACCTTATATCGTGTCAGTGGGACAGCATGCAACACAACCAGTGCTTAATTTGTGCTTGTTGTTTTTGGTGCTGAGCACCGGCACTTATTTTTGAGGGCCGGCGCTTATTCTTCTGCCCCAAGCATTTGCTGTGAGCAAAAGACACAAATGGGAAAGACGGAGGAAGATCAAAACAAAAAAGCTTCATAATGGGAGAAAGCAGGACGCTGCAAAAGTGAGCTGAAGGAGCAGGGAGTAGTTTTAAATGGATTGAAAAGGCCCGAGATGGCTTCACGATTACGCTGCCTCAGTATTCCGTGTTCCCAAATTTAATTGCAGCAGCCGCGTGTTTAAGAGGAGGTCTTTGAGCACCGGCACGTTTTTATTTACAAATTAAGCACTGAACACAACATACAAAGATGCTCAATAGACTTGAAAACCAAATGGATGTCGTAGAAAAGTTTATTTTGTACCTATTGATCAGTAGACAAAATGGAGAATATTGGTCTGGACAATATAGAAGTGTGAGCGAATTCTAGTCCCGACATCCGTTTACTTTATGTATGATTTGGTGCTGTCGCAATGTAATAAAGGTCTATGAAAAATATCGCTGAACATGATGACCTGTTTGAAAATCTAGTGGTCGGTCCTTTATCAGTAATTTTGGATGTCTTGGGCAGTGGCTTTTGGGTACATGACGTAGCCTTCAGCTACACACTGCGCCTAGCCTCTATTTTGAGGTAAACCACTTTAAACCGAATTTGGCTATGTACAGATGTTGAGCACGTAGACTGGCCTTCAGTCAGCTCCTGCCCCAGCCAGCCACGTTGGAATAAAGTACTACATAACACCCTTGTGCTCTGGGAGTGGAACACAGAGCCTGTGTACCATTGAAAACATTACTTCTCACAGGCTCCAGTCTTTCAAAAAAACGAAAAATAAAAACGTAAAGTTTTCTACAAACGCTTGTGGGAGGTCCTGTTTCAAGGAAGCACATTTCAGATGAAACTTCACAGATATTTGCAAAGAAAATCCCGCGCACACACTAGGAGAGGAATTGCAGCTTTGCAGGCAAAACGGCAGCATTTTTAATACCTTTAGGCAAGCCTTTTTGTTTGAGAAACATGGACTTCCAGGTTGGGTCTGTGGCTACTTGTTAAACTTTAAAAAACTGACCCTTCCGCTTAAAAAACGCTTTCACACATTTTTTTACATTTTGTTTTAGTTAGTGATCCAATATAAACGAGTAACTAATAGGAAAAAAGAAAACATCATTTTCCTCACCTGTCCCATCTGTGGGTGACGCTGTGCACCAAACTGCAAAGACGAACTTAGAAACCTGGCCAAATATAAATAGCATTTGATGAATACCACCATGGTCAGCAGTAAATCTGGAGAACCTCACAACAAATTTTCCAAGCTCCTGGATGCACACAATTTGTCGCCCTCCCAGTTCCTCAATTTTCATTTCTTTTTCTCAAAACCACCAATTGTTCGTTTTTTTCTGAAAGATAATACCATTTTTTTTTTTAGCTCTAAAAATGAAAATATTTAAACAGCAACACGTACAAACAAGAATTCCAATGGGTCTGGCTTTAAAAGAATGTTGTATGGTAGCATTACGTGCATAGGAATGGATAGGTATTTGTGTGGAAGCAAAGAACTGTAGAATAAAATTGGTATAGGTGAAAAGGTCAGGTAATAGTTGCCCTGTCACACCAGACCTAAAAAAACATGCAGGTTAGCTATTGCCTTCTTCCAAATTATCTAGTTTGATGATTTTATAGGGTCATGTGTGTGCAGTTCATCATCATCGCAAGCTTTATTCGGTCATATTTAACCATCAAAGCAAAATAAAATCACAACAAATAAAATAGTAAAATACACATAATAAATACAAAGCTAAAAATGAGAATAAGATCAACAATCATAGGAATATACTGGCCACCTATCTGGGAAAAGGAACTGTCTTGCACCAGCTTCCTATTTACACTTTCAGTATCTCATATGACTTTTCCCCCATCAGCCAGAAGGGGTCATAACAGTCATAAACTTAGGTGAATGGTTAATAAATAGTAGGTTAAGAACAATGATCATTTGAGGGCGAGTCGTTTAGATTTTTTTTTAAACAAATACGTATATACCATGCAGCCGCAAGGAACTTGCTGACCACACAGATTAAAAAGGGCGAAGTGTCTCTCGTCAACAGCCTTAATTCAACTTTACAATGTCTCAAACCCATATTTCTACAAGCTGGGCGAATCCACTTTCTCCGAGCAATCCCATAAGCTGGGCACATAAACATAAAATGTACTGTAGTTTCTGCGGTGCAATTACAACTAGGGCATAGATCTGTAATCGGGGCAAGTCGCCAGGTGCTAGTTAGTGATTTCAATGGTAAGCACCCATACCTGAAAAGGGCATACAGGCTTTTGCTTAGTAGGTTAGGAATTAAATCCAGAAAGGGTTCAAAGTGAGGGTACCATTTAAAGTCCAGAAATTGTGATGTCAATCGACCATATGACGTGCATAACAAATGCTTATTCATAACCTAAGACCAATAGACTGACTTCAGATGTTGCTTCTGGGCCCTCCTTAGATGATGAGTGTTAGAAATAGGGTTTTTGGTTGGCAGTCAGGTTACCCTCTGTCCAAGCAAGAACCCTCACTCTAGTCAGGGTAAGTCACACACAATCCAAAATTAGCCTGTGCCCACCCTCTGATAGCTTGGCACAAGCAGTCAGGCTTAACTTAGAAGGCAATGTGTAAAGTATTTGTGCATTAAATCATACAATACCACCATATAGCACCACAAAAATACACCACACAGTGTTTAGAAAAATATATAATATTTATCAGGATAACTCAAGGTCAAAACGAATAAAGTTGCAATGTGAATTTGTAGAGATATCACTGAAAAGTGATATAAAGGCCCTCATTCTGACCCTGGCGGTCGGCGGAGAGACGGCGGTCGGACCGCGAACAGACCGGCGGTATTAAAAATGGCATTCTGACCGCGGCGGTCCCCGCCGCGACCGACCGCTACTTCTCCATTCCGACCGCCACGGCGGTCATGACCGCGGGGCTGGAGTTTGCGCACTCCGGCCCGGCGGTCGTCCCAAGACCGCCAAGGGTATTATGACCCTGCCTACCGCCGCGGTTTCTTGCGGGCGGGAACCGCCGTGCGAACCATGGCGGTAAGCACTATCGGGGCCAGGGAATTCCTTCCCTGGCACTGATAGGGGTCTCCCCCACCCCCCACTACCCACCCGAGTCCTCCCCCCACACCCTCCACCCCCCTGCCACCCCCCAGAGGTGGTACGAACCCCCTCCCCACCCCCACCCCGACATGCACATACATGTACCCCGACATGCACACACCCCCAACATGCACATATACACGCCCCCTACACACACATACACAACGGGGACACATACCCGCACACATACATGCCGACATGCGCACCTGCCGAACAGCACACATTACCCATAGACACAGCAGCACCCCCCGCCCGCATACACGCACTCACACACCCACTCTACACACTCACACGCACACCCCCATGCACGCCCACATCACACAACACCCCCCCACCCCCTCCCCTCACGGACGATCAACTTACCTTGTGCGTTGGTCCTCCGGGAGGCGACGGGAGCCATAGGGACGTGACCGCCAACAGAAGACCGCCAACAGAAGACCGCCACACAGAAATGTGGGTCGTAATTCTGTGGGCGGTGTTCTGCTGGCGTGGCGGTGGAGGTTGACCAGTCTCCACTTTCCCGCCGACCGCCAGTGTGGCTGCTGGCGGTTTTCCGGCGGAACGCTCCCAGCGGTCAGAATGCGCACAGCGGCACACCGCCGCGGTCGGCGGTCTTCACCGCGGCGGTAACTCAGCGGTCTTGCGAAAAGACCGCCAAGGTCAGAATGAGGGCCAAAGTGTCTTAAGTCTTTAAAAAGCAAACAAAGTCTCTTTCAAGCACAAAGTACCTGGTTTGGAGTGGAAAATCTCCTCAGAGGGCCACAGAAGAAGAGATACGTGGAAAAATGGTATGTGCGTCGATTTCTCCCTAGCACACACGGACTTGCGTCGTTATTTTTCACGCGGGGGAAATCGTGCATAGTTTTCTGGCACGTGGACAGTCTCTTTCTGTGGATCGCGGGGATTACCAGATGTCCCGGGTCTGTGCGTGGAGTCTCCTGCTTGTTTTCCGGCTGCGCGTCGTTCTGCGGGGCTGCGCGTTGAAGTTTCGCTCTCACGGCAGGCGTCGCGCCAATTTCTCCTCTGGAGGTCGGGCGGCGTTGTCCTTGCAAGGCCGTGCGTCGAAGTTCCGGTTGTCCCAAAGGCGTCACGTCGATCAGCGTCGGTGTGCGGCGTTTTTCTCGCCGCAGAACAAGCTGTGCGTCGAAAATGTCAGCGCACGAAGCGTCCAAGTGAAAAAGAGAAGTCTTTTTGGTCCTGAGACTTCAGGGAACAGGAGGCAAGCTCTATCCAAGCCCTTGGAGAGCACTTTCACAGCCAGTCAAGAGTTCAGCAAGGCAGCAGGCCAACAGCAAGACAGCAGTCCTTTGTAGAAAGCAGACAGGTGAGTCCTTTGAGCAGCCAGGCAGTTCTTCTTGGCAGGATGTAGTTTCTGGTTCAGGTTTCTTCTCCAGCAAGTGTCTGATGAGGTAGGGCAGAGGCCCTGTTTTATACCCAAATGTGCCTTTGAAGTGGGGGAGACTTCAAAGAGTGGATAAGAAGTGCACCAGGTCCCCTTTCAGTTCAATCCTGTCTGCCAGGGTCCCAGTAGGGGGTGTGGCAGTCCTTTGTGTGAGAGCAGGCCCTCCATCCTCCCAGCCCAGGAAGACCCATTCAAAATGCAGATGTATGCAAGTGTTTGGGGTATGTCTGAGTGAATGCACAAGGAGCTGTCAACCAAGCCCAGCCAGAAGTGGATTGTAAGGCACAGAAAGATTTAAGTGCAAAGAAATGCTCACTTTCTAAAAGTGGCATTTCTAGAATAGTAATATTAAATCCGACTTCACCAGTCAGCAGGATTTTGTATTACCATTCTAGCCATACTAAATATGACCTTCCTGCTCCTTTCAGATCAGCAGCTGCCACTTCAACAATGTATGAGGGCAGCCCCAATGTTAGCCTATGAAGGGAGCAGGCCTCACAGCAGTGTAAAAACGAATTTAGGAGTTTTACACTATCAGGACATATTACTACACAGGTACATGTCCTGCCTTTTACCTACACAGCACCCTGCTCTAGGGGTTACCTAGGGCACACATTAGGGGTGACTTCTATGTAGAAAAAGGGGAGTTCTAGGCTTGGCAAGTACTTTTAAATGCCAAGTCGAAGTGGCAGTGAAACTGCACACACAGGCCTTGCAATGGCAAGCCTGAGACAAGGTTAAGGGGGCTACTTAAGTGGGTGGCACAACCAGTGCTGCAGGTCCACTAGTAGCATTTAATCTACAGGCCCTAGGCACATATAGTGCACATTACTAGGGACTTATAAGTAAATTAAATAGTCCAATCAGGTATGATCCAAAGTTACCATGTTTAAAAAGGGACAGAGCATATGCACTTTAGCACTGGTTAGCAGTGGTAAAGTGAGCAGAGTCTAAAAGCCAGCAAAACAGGGTCCAAAAAGTGGAGGGAGGCAGGCAAAAAGTTAGGGGTGACCACCCTAAGGCATGTCAGGTCTAACAATGAGGTTGTCTCCAGAAATCCCCAAGTCCCAAGGTGTGGAACCATCCCAAGACATGCTTAAGCCAGGGAATAGAAAGCACATTGGGTCTATCTAAGATGTCTTGTAAAGATTCTTTATATTCAACTAGTTCTGGGGTGGTCCAAATGCGTACCCAAATAAGTAATGGTCTTAGAGCTGTTACATCTGAAATGCAGGAAAACCCGAGATCCAGGAACACTGGAATCAATGGGGTATCGCCGGGACATGCAAGGAGAGATCTTGTAAATTTATTTTCCCCTACAGATAGTTTGCTGACATTAGAGAATTCCCAAATCCCGCACCATAAGACGCAGCTCCCTGAGCCTTTGCTAAAGAAAAGTTAATGGCTGGAGAAACAGCTTTCACAGTAGTAGAATTATAAAAATGTAGAATAGCCCCAGATCTATGCTCTAAAAGTACACTGCTCTCATCGATCTGGGCCTCCCATTGCATATTATTGTTAATTGTTATCCCCAGGTAATCAATAGAGGATATATTGCTTAAAGGTGCCTCATTAACCCCTTCTGTGCCCAGGACGTAATGGTTACGTCCTGAGGCACAGTGCTGCTGTGCCCAGGACGTAACCATTACGTCCTGTGCACAGAGCCCAGAGGGAGCGCTCTCGCTCCCTCTGGGGGTTCCCCCCCACCCCCCCAAGTCAGGGATGGAAGGGGAAGCCCTTCCCCTCCCACCCCCGACCCCCCCCAACCTCCCCTGTGACGTCAGCGCGCGAGCGCGCGCTGATTAGTCACAGGGTCTCCCCCATCGCGCTGGAAGCAGAGCTTCCAGCGCGATTGAAAAAGAAATGCTTTTGCATTTCTTTTTCAATCCCATGGGGGAGGCCCCGAGAGGCTTCAAAGGGAAGGAAATGTATTTCCTTCCCTTTGAAGTCTCTCACAGGTTTCAAAAGCCGGATTGCTTGCAATCCGGCTTTTGAAACCCCACTAGACACCAGGGATTTTTTTTTTTTCCTTGAAATTGGCAAAAGGGAGCGACCCCTTGGGCAAGGGTCGCTCCCAGGGGGGCATTTTTTTAGGAAGGCCTTTTCTGCCCCCCCTGGGGGCAGAAACCTCTAGGCACCAGGGACCTTTTTTTTTTTCTTTTTTTTTTGTGATGATTTCTTTTTTTTTAGGTGGGGAGCGATCCCTTAGGCAAGGGTCGCTCCCCTACGGGGCAATATATATTTAGGCCATTTCTGCCCCCCTTGGGGGCAGATTGGCCTATTTTGATAAGGCCAATCTGCCCCCAAGGGGGGCAGAAACCATTAGACACCAGGGAGTTTGTTTTTGCGCGCGTATGTCACGCAACAAAGCGACCCCTTTGGCAAGGGTCGCTCCCAGGGGGTGCAATTTTTTGGGAAGGCCTTTTCTGCCCCCCCTGTGGACAGATCGGCCTATTATTAGGCCGATCTGCCCCCAGGGGGGGCAGAAACCTCTAGTCACCAGGGATCTTTTTTTTTTTTTTTCTTTTTGTTATGTTTTCTTTTTTTTTTAGGTGGGGAGCGACCCCTTAGGCAAGGGTCGCTCCCCTAGGGGGCAAATTATATTTAGGCCATTTCTGCCCCCCTTGGGGGCAGATTGGCCTATTTTGATGAGGCCAATCTGCCCCCAAGGGGGGCAGAAACCATTAGACACCAGGGAGTTTTTTTTTTTGCGTGAATTTCACGCAAGGGGAGCGACCCCTTAGGCAAGGGTCGCTCCCTGGGGAGGGGGGTGGGGATTATTTTAGGCCATTTCTGCCCCCCTGGGGGGGGTAGATCAGCCTATTTTGATTCGGCTGATCTGCCCCCAAGGGGGGCAGAAACCACTAGGCACCAGGGATTTTTTTGTTTTTCTGTTTTACAGATGGGGTGCGATCCCCTTGGACAAGGGTCGCTCCCCTGGAGGGGCAAAATGTATTTAGGCCATTTCTGCCCGCTTTGGGGGCAGATCGGCCGATTTTAGGTCAATCTGCCCCCAAGGGGGGCAGAAACCACTAGCCACCAGGGATCTTTTTTTTGCGCCGTCACACAAGGGGAGCGACCTTGTAGTCAAGGGTCGCTCCCCGGGGGGGGGGGGGGGTAGGGGTGGGGGGGGCAAAATTATTTTAGGCCATCTCTGCCCCCCCGGCAGATCGGCCTATTGGTATTAGGCCGGTCTACCCCCAGGGGGGGCAGAAACCTCTAGGCGCCAGGGCAAAACTTTTTTTTGTGTTTTTTTTATTGGTTTGGTGTTTTTTTTAGAGAAGGGGAGCGACCCATAAGGCAAGGGTCGCTCCCCTGTGGGGCAAATTGTGTTTAGCCCATTTCTGCCCCCCTTGGGGGCAGATTGGTCGATTTTAGGTCAATCTGCCCCAAGGGGGCAGAAACCACTAGGCACCGGGGATTTGTTTTTTGGCGCCAATGTCACGCAGGGGGAGCGACCCCGTAGGCAATGGGCGCTCCGGGGGGGGGGGGGTGGGGGTTCAGGGGGCAAATCTATTTTAGGCCATTTCTGCCCCCCCTGGGGGCAGATCGGCCTATTATTAGGCCGATCTGCCCCCAGGGGAGGCAGAAACCTCTTGTTGCCAGGGCAAAAAAAAAAATTGTGTTTTTTTTTTGTTTGTTTGGTTTTTTTTAGAGATGGGGAGCGACCCATCAGGCAAGGGTCGCTCCCCTGGGGGGCAAATTGTGTTTAGACCATTTCTGCCCCCCTTGGGGGCAGATTGGTCGATTTTAGGTCAATCTGCCCCAAGGGGGCAGAAACCACTAGGCACCGGGGATTTGTTTTCTGGCGCCAATGTCACGCAGGGGGAGCGACCCCGTAGGCAAGGGTCGCTCCGGGGGGGGAGGGGAGGGGGATGGGTGTTCGGGGGGCAAATTTATTTTAGGCCATTTCTGCCCCCCCTGGGGGCAGATCGGCCTATTATTAGGCCGATCTGCCCCCAGGGGGGGCAGAAACCTCTTGTTGCCGGGGCAAATTTTTTTTGTGTGTTTTTTTATTGTTTGTTTGTTTTTTTTAGAGATGGGGAGCGACCCATCAGGCAAGGGTCGCTCCCCTGGGGGGCAAATTGTGTTTAGACCATTTCTGCCCCCCTTGGGGGCAGATTGGTAGATTTTAAGTCAATCTGCCCCAAGGGGGCAGAAACCACTAGGCACCGGGGATTTGTTTTTTGGCGCCAATGTCACGCAGGGGGAGCGACCCCATAGGCAAGGGTCGCTCCCCTGGGGGGCAAACTGTGTTTAGACCATTTCTGCCCCCCTTGGAGGCAGATTGGTCGATTTTAGGTCAATCTGCCCCCAAGGGGGCAGAAACCACTAGGCACGGGAATTTTTTTTTTGGCGCCAATGTCACGCAGGGGTAGCGACCCCGTAGGCAAGGGTCGCACCTGGGCAGGGGGGGTTTGGGGGGGTTGGGGGTCAAATTTATTTTAGGGCATTTCCCCCCCCCCCCCCCCCCGGGGCCGGCTGAGCTAGAGGCCAAAATCCACAGGTAGGCACTTTGCAAAAAACACCTCTGTTTTCTGTGAAAAAATATGTTGTGTTTTGGGCCATTTCCTTTTGTGGGCACTAGGCCTACCCACACAAGTGAGGTACCATTTTTATGGAGAGACTTAGGGGAACGCTGGGTGGAAGGAAATTTGTGGCTCCTCTCAGATTCCAGAACTTTCTGTCACCGAAATGAGAGGAAAAAGTGTTTTTTAGCCAGATTTTGATGTTTGCAAAGAATTCTGGGTAACAGAACCTGGTCAGAGCCCCGCAAATCACCCCATCTTGGATTCCCCTATTTCTCTAGTTTTCAAAAATGCGCTGGTTTGCTAGGTTTCCCCAGGTGCCGGCTGAGCTAGAGGCCAAAATCCACACGTAGGCACTGTTTTCTATGAAAAAAATGTGATGTGTCCACGTTGTGTTTTGGGCCATTTCCTGTCGCGAGCGCTAGGCCTACCCACACAAGTGAGGTATCATTTTTATTGGGAGACGTGGGGGAACGCTGGGTGGAAGGAAATTTGTGGCTCCTCTCAGATTGTAGAACTTTCTGCCACAGAAATGTGAGGAACATGTGTTTTTTTAGCCAAATTTTAAGGTTTGCAAAGGATTCTGGGTAACAGAACCTGGTCCGAGCCACACAAGTCACCCCATCTTGGATTCCCCTAGGTCTCTAGTTTTCAGAAATGCACAGGTTTGGTAGGTTTCCCTAGGTGGCGGCTGAGCTACAGGCCAAAATCTACAAGTAGGCACTGTGCTAAAAACAGGTCTGTTTTCTGTGATGTGTCCACGTTGCGCTTTGGGGTGTTTCCTGTTGCGGGCGCTAGGCCTACCCACACAAGTGAGGTATCATTTTTATCGGGAGACGTGGGGGAACGCTGGGTGGAAGGAAATTTGTAGCTCCTCTCAGATTCCAGAACTTTCTGCCACAAAAATGTGAGGGACATGTGTTTTTTTAGCCAAATTTTGAGGTTTGCAAAGGATTCTGGGTAACAGAACCTGGTCCGAGCCCCGCAAGTCACCCCTCCTTGGATTCCCCTAGGTCTCTAGTTTTCAGAAATGCACAGGTTTGGTAGGTTTCCCTAGGTGCCGGCTGAGCTAGAGGCCAAAATCTACAGGTAGGCACTTCGCAAAAAACACCTCTGTTTTTTTCCAAAATTTAGGATGTGTCCACGTTGCGCTTTGGGGTGTTTCCTGTCGCCGGCGCTAGGCCTACCCACGCAAGTGAGGTATCATTTTTATCGGGAGACTTGGGGGAACGCGGGGTGGAAGGAAATTTGTAGCTCCTCTCAGATTCCAGAACTTTCTGCCACAGAAATGTGAGGGACATGTGTTTTTTTAGCGAAATTTTGAGGTTTGCAAAGGATTCTGGGTAACAGAACCTGGTCCGAGCCCCGCAAGTCACCCCTCCTTGGATTTCCCTAGGTCTCTAGTTTTCAGAAATGCACAGGTTTGGTAGGTTTCCCTAGGTGCCGGCTGAGCTAGAGGCCAAAATCTACAGGTAGGCACTTCGCAAAAAACACCTCTGTTTTTTTCCAAAATTTAGGATGTGTCCAGTTTGCGCTTTGGGGTGTTTCCTGTCGCTGGCGCTAGGCCTACCCACGCAAGTGAGGTGTCATTTTTATCGGGAGACTTGGGGGAACGCTGGGTGGAAGGAAATTTGTAGCTCCTCTCAGATTCCAGAACTTTCTGCCACAGAAATGTGAGGGACATGTGTTTTTTTAGCCAAATTTTGAGGTTTGCAAAGGATTCTGGGTAACAGAACCTGGTCCGAGCCCCGCAAGTCACCCCTCCTTGGATTCCCCTAGGTCTCTAGTTTTCAGAAATGCACAGGTTTGGTAGGTTTCCCTAGGTGCTGGCTGAGCTAGAGGCCAAAATCTACAGGTAGGCACTTCGCAAAAAACACCTCTGTTTTTTCCCAAAATTTAGGATGTGTCCACGTTGCGCTTTGGGGTGTTTCCTGTCGCCGGCGCTAGGCCTACCCACGCAAGTGAGGTGTCATTTTTATCGGGAGACTTGGGGGAACGCTGGGTGGAAGGAAATTTGTAGCTCCTCTCAGATTCCAGAACTTTCTGCCACAGAAATGTGAGGGACATGTGTTTTTTTAGCCAAATTTTGAGGTTTGCAAAGGATTCTGGGTAACAGAACCTGGTCCGAGCCCCGCAAGTCACCCCTCCTTGGATTCCCCTAGGTCTCTAGTTTTCAGAAATGCACAGGTTTGGTAGGTTTCCCTAGGTGCCGGCTGAGCTAGAGGCCAAAATCTACAGGTAGGCACTTCGCAAAAAACACCTCTGTTTTTTTCCAAAATTTAGGATGTGTCTACGTTGCGCTTTGGGGTGTTTCCTGTCGCCGGCGCTAGGCCTACCCACGCAAGTGAGGTATCATTTTTATCGGGAGACTTGGGGGAACGCTGGGTGGAAGGAAATTTGTAGCTCCTCTCAGATTCCAGAACTTTCTGCCACAAAAATGTGAGGGACATGTGTTTTTTTAGCCAAATTTTGAGGTTTGCAAAGGATTCTGGGTAACAGAACCTGGTCCGAGCCCCGCAAGTCACCCCTCCTTGGATTCCCCTAGGTCTCTAGTTTTCAGAAATGCACAGGTTTGGTAGGTTTCCCTTGGTGCCGGCTGAGCTAGAGGCCAAAATCTACAGGTAGGCACTTCGCAAAAAACACCTCCGTTTTTTTCCAAAATTTAGGATGTGTCCACGTTGCGCTTTGGGGTGTTTCCTGTCGCCGGCGCTTGGCCTACCCACGCAAGTGAGGTATCATTTTTATCGGGAGACTTGGGGGCACGCTGGGTGGAAAGAAATTTGTAGCTCCTCTCAGATTCCAGAACTTTCTGCCACAGAAATGTGAGGGACATGTGTTTTTTTAGCCAAATTTTGAGCTTTGCAAAGGATTCTGGGTAACAGAACCTGGTCCGAGCCCCGCAAGTCACCCCTCCTTGGATTCCCCTAGGTCTCTAGTTTTCAGAAATGCACAGGTTTGGTAGGTTTCCCTAGGTGCCGGCTGAGCTAGAGGCCAAAATCTACAGGTAGGCACTTCGCAAAAAACACCTCTGTTTTTTTCCAAAATTTAGGATGTGTCCACGTTGCGCTTTGGGGTGTTTCCTGTCTCCGGCGCTAGGCCTACCCACGCAAGTGAGGTATCATTTTTATCGGGAGACTTGGGGGAACGCTGGGTGGAAGGAAATTTGTAGCTCCTCTCAGATTCCAGAACTTTCTGCCACAAAAATGTGAGGGACATGTGTTTTTTTAGCCAAATTTTGAGGTTTGCAAAGGATTCTGGGTAATAGAACCTGGTCCGAGCCCCGCAAGTCACCCCTCCTTGGATTCCCCTAGGTCTCTAGTTTTCAGAAATGCACAGGTTTGGTAGGTTTCCCTAGGTGCCGGCTGAGCTAGAGGCCAAAATCTACAGGTAGGCACTTCGCAAAAAACACCTCTGTTTTTTTCCAAAATTTAGGATGTGTCCACGTTGCGCTTTGGGGTGTTTCCTGTCGCCGGCGCTAGGCCTACCCACGCAAGTGAGGTATCCTTTTTATCGAGAGACTTGGGGGAACGCTGGGTGGAAGGAAATTAGTAGCTCCTCTCAGATTCCAGAACTTTCTGCCACAGAAATGTGAGGGACATGTGTTTTTCTAGGCAAATTTTGAGGTTTGCAAAGGATTCAGGGTAACAGAACCTAGTCCGAGCCCCGCAAGTCACCCCTCCTTGGATTCCCCTAGGTCTCTAGTTTTCAGAAATGCACAGGTTTGGTAGGTTTCCCTAGGTGCCGGCTGAGGTAGAGGCCAAAATCTACAGGTAGGCACTTCGCAAAAAACACCTCTGTTTTTTTCCAAAATTTAGGATGTGTCCACGTTGCGCTTTGGGGTGTTTCCTGTCGCCGGCGCTAGGCCTACCCACGCAAGTGAGGTATCATTTTTATCGGGAGACTTGGGGGAACGCTGGGCGGAAGGAAATTTGTAGCTCCTCTCAGATTCCAGAACTTTCTGCCACAAAAATGTGAGGGACATGTGTTTTTTTAGCCAAATTTTGAGGTTTGCAAAGGATTCTGGGTAACAGAACCTGGTCCGAGCCCCGCAAGTCACCCCTCCTTGGATTCCCCTAGGTCTCTAGTTTTCAGAAATGCACAGGTTTGGTAGGTTTCCCTAGGTGTCGGCTGAGCTAGAGGCCAAAATCTACAGGTAGGCACTTCGCAAAAAACACCTCTGTTTTTTTCCAAAATTTAGGATGTGTCCACGTTGCGCTTTGGGGTGTTTCCTGTCGCCGGCGCTAGGCCTACCCACGCAAGTGAGGTATCATTTTTATCGGGAGACTTGGGGGAACGCTGGGTGGAAGGAAATTTGTAGCTCCTCTCAGATTCCAGAACTTTCTGCCACAGAAATGTGAGGAACATGTGTTTTTTTTGCCAAATTTTGAGGTTTGCAAAGGATTCTGGGTAACAGAACCTGGTCCGAGCCCCGCAAGTCACCCCTCCTTGGATTCCCCTAGGTCTCTAGTTTTCAGAAATGCACAGGTTTGGTAGGTTTCCCTAGGTGCCGGCTGAGCTAGAGGCCAAAATCTACAGGTAGGCACTTCGCAAAAAACACCTCTGTTTTCTTCCAAAAATTTGGATGTGTCCACGTTGCGCTTTGGGGCGTTTCCTGTCGCGGGCGCTAGGCCTACCCACACAAGTGAGGTATCTTTTTTATCGGGAGACTTGGGGGAACATAGATTAGCAAAACAAGTGTTATTGCCCCTTGTCTTTCTCTACATTTTTTCCTTCCAAATATAGGAGAGTGTGTAAAAAAGACATCTATTTGAGAAATGCCCTGTAATTCACATGCTAGTTTGGTCACCCCGGAATTCAGATATGTGCAAATAACCACTGCTCCTCAACACCTTATCTTGTGCCCTTTTTGGAAATACAAAGGTTTTCTTGATAGCAATTTTTTACTCTTTATATTTCAGCAAATGAATTGCTTTATCCCCGGTATAGATTGAAAACGCACGTCAGGGTGCAGCTCATTTATTGGCTCTGGGTTCCTTGGGTTCTTGATGAACCTACAAGCCCTATATATCCCCGCAACCAGAGGAGTCCAGCAGACGTAACGGTATATTGCTTTCGATAATCTGACATTGCAGGGAAAAGTTACAGAGTAAAACGTAGAGAAACATTTATGTTTTTTTCACCTCAATTTCAATATTTTTCTTTTTCAGTTGTTATTTTCTGTAGGAAACCCTTGTAGGATCTACACAAATGACCCCTTGCTGAATTCAGAATTTTGTCTACTTTTCAGAAATGTTTAGGTTTCTGGGATCCAGCATTGGTTTCATGCCCATTTCTGTCACTGACTGGAAGGAGGCTGAAAGCACAAAAAACTGCAAAAATGGGGTATGCCCCAGTAAAATGCCAAAATTGTGTTGAAAAATTGGGTTTTCTGATTCAAGTCTGCCTGTTCCTGAAAGCTGGGAAGCTGCTGAGTTTAGCACCGCAAACCCTTTGTTGATGCCATTTTCAGGGGAAAAACCACAAGCCTTTTTCTGCAGCCACTTTTTCCAATTTTTTTGAAAAAAACGAAATTTTCACTGTATTTTGGCCAATTTCTTGGCCTCCTTCATGGGAACCCACAAAGTCTGGGTACCTCTAGAATCCCTAGGATGTTGGAAAAAAAGGACGCAAATTTGGCTTGGTTAGCTTATGTGGACAAAAAGTTATGAGGGCCTAAGCGCGAACTGCCCCAAATAGGCAAAAAAAGGCCCGGCACAGGAGGGGGAAAAGGCCTGGCAGCGAAGGGGTTAAGTGAGATAGTGCATCCTCTGGTGGGGCCTCTACTAAAAATCATGAATTTAGTTTTACTAGAATTAAGCTCTAGTCCATGGTCTGCACAAAAAGCACTAAACCTATTCACTAACACTTGAAGGCCCATAGGGGTTTTGGAGATCAAAAGAGAATCATCAGCAGATAATAAAATCTGAATTTTTTGACCATTCAGAGAAGGGGCATCATTTTGGCTGTCAGATACAACTTGCACCGCTTCATTAATAAACAAGGGGAAAAGGGTGAGGGCGAGGATGCAGCCCTGACGTACCCCGCCTAATATCTATTCGATCAGTGAGTTCACCCTGGTGGCCCCATCTCACTCGTCCATAGGTATTCTCATGCATCCTCTGAACTAGATTAACTAAACTCTCCGGAACACCAATTTTATGCAGGACTTCCCGTAGCTTCCCTCTAGGGACTAGGTCAAAGGCAGATCTTAAATCCACAAAAGCAACATACAATTTCTGTTTTGCCAAAGTGACATACTTCCAGAATAGCAAGGAGAGCCTAAAGACTTGATCCATGGCACTGGTTTTTGGGCGAAAACCGGCCTTAAGAGGGGATAATGCCTGGTTGTCTTGAACCCATTCCATAAACCTGTCTAAGACTTGCTTAGCAAAAATGTTTTGCAAATTGCCAATAAGACTGATTGGTCCATAATTAACAGGTGAACCCACATCACCTTTTTTGTGTATAGGAATTATTTCCGCCCCAAACCACGTATCCGGGATAGGACCACCTGCTGCTATGGCATTCGATAATAGTGTTTATGTACCACGCCCAAATGACGGGTTCAGATTTAAACAAATCACATGGTATCTTATCTGGACCGGGTGCCTTGGCCGATCTCAAAGAATTGATGGCAGCTGTGGTTTCAGGTATAGTAAAGACGAAATCCTCCACAGAGCCATTGGCAGAAATTCTACAGTCATCATCCCCATAGCACACAGAGTCCTGTTGTGCAGGTGAGGCATAAATCTCAGAGAAATGGGCCACCCATTTTTCAGGCTGGATATGCATACTAATGGTGTCATTACCCCCTCTATATCTACTGGCCATCAGCCTCCAGAAGGACCTGTTACCATGGTTCTTAATTGCATCAAGCATCCTCTGCCAAGTATCGTGTTCCCAATCTTTTTTTGCTAATTTCAGGGCCTTGTTGTACATGAGTCTAGCATTCCTAATCTCCCCCTGGGAGTGCGTTTTGAGAGCTGTTTTTAGATTGGACTTCACAAGAGTGCAGTCCTTGTTAAACCATTCCCTGGATTGAGTGTTGTCAGGGGATGACCTGGATGTGCGTTCCTTATAAAAAAATACCCCGTAAAATACTTGCCATTTCTGCATGAATGCTCAGGATTGGAATATTGCCAACCTCTGGCTTGTTAAAGCTAGAAAAAAGTTAAAAAAAGGATGAATAGATTTCCTTGACCAGATATGGGTTTGACATTACTTTAGGCCAGCTAACACGGGTTTGTCTATGATTCAGAAGAGGACTTGGAACATCAGTGGTCTCGGAATTCTGGACTCTCCTAAATGCTTGACTAGTTAAAGTGAGGCACAAAGGGTTGTGATCACTATCATCACGAGGTTCTACCTTCACAACCAAGGTGCTTGACCAAAGCCTTATATCTACCTGGAAATAATCGATAGTACTGGACGAGAACCCACGCTTAAAGGTGGAAGCATGATTTAAATCAGATCTAGTATGGCCATTGCATGCTCTCAGTCCAAAACTAAAACAGAGGGAAGCCAACTGCGAGGCAGCGCAAGAGCCAATGCAGTGGGCATTTTCTTTCGGTTGCGGAATACCCCAAAGTTCATCCTCCTCAGTGGTCAAATTACCAGTAAAGCTGTTGGTTGCAAGAGTACAGTTCATGTCTCCCGCAACCGCCAGAAAACCTGATGGATGCAGGTGCTCCATGTATTCAGCTAACTGGGCAAGTACCCTGGACTCTATACCTCGTGAGACAGACCTTGCATACATTGATCAAAATCACTTGAAAGCCAGGTTGAAATATAAGTTGAACACCCAGTAATTCAAGTGAATTAAAACATAGTAGTGAGTGATTGCATTTACATTTTTTATTCAACAGGATCAAGAGACCCCCTTTCGGTCTACCAAAACCCCCTGATGTGGGTTGGGCTGCTGAGAATATGTTGTGAACCCATCTAGATAGATCGCCTCTTCAGCCCAGGTTTCTTGGAGTAGACATATATCTTGCCTAATAATAAAACTGACCCACTCCGGGTCTCCCAGCTTTTTTCCAATTCCTGCCCCATTCCATGACAAGATGGTAAATCCTGGGCACACGGTCTCAGGCCTAGTTCTCAAGTGTGAAACATTCACTAAACTACCGGTCAATTCTTCTTGACTAACCCCAGTAACTGCTGTAGAAATCTCTACAAGAGGGGAGTATTTAGTAAATCCTGGTCAGATATGGAAGGAGAGGGGTTCTCTTCCACAATTGGAGGTCGACTCCTGTATGGGACTTGAGCCCCACCCGTATAACATTCAAATGAGGGGTGACAACTGCTAACATTACCACAAGGAGGATACATATGCAGACTAATACCAATTCCTCTGCCACCCCTCAAGGAGCTTGTCCCTGTGTCAAAGGCAATAAGGTTATCCACCAGGATGGTATCAACGAGGAGGATTGAAATGAAGTCAAACTCCGATCCTAGTTGACCGTGTCTGCTCCCTTCAAAAATGTCCGACCGTATAACAGAGAGACATTTCCTCTGTGTATGCAACCAGTGGATAACCTTATTGATGAGGGAATCTTGCGGGTCTTTGTGTCCAGATGGCAACCTGAGGTACTCGTCATATAAATATAGCCATCTTTCCTCCTCCAACCAAGCCTTCCCTTCATATCATACACCTGTATTATTCTTGGGGGCCAGAGAGGGGGGTCTGGAAGGACTAGTGGGCACCTGCACACCCAAATTTCCCCCAAAAACCTTGGAGATGTCAGTATGGCAGGGGATAATCTGCTCCCCTTGACCATGTATATACCTATTTTTATTTGGAGCTGGATTGGGCTTTTGCCCCAATTGACTGGCTCAAATGAACAGGTCGCTTTATCATGTGTCACCCTAATTCCAGGCCTTTCATTGAGCTCTAAGTGACCGGAAGATTTGGACGCCTCACCACCAATAACTGATACAACTGGCGTAGTGGTCACCCCATCCAGCACCGAATTATGAGCATCCTCACTGGGCAATTTACAATTACACACTGCCCTCTGTTCTGAAAGACCAGAAATGTTGTTCAAAAGTACAAGTACATAGTCTTTAAATCGTCCAACTTCTGGGAGATGTTCGCCAGCTCAAGTGCTCCTTTTAATTGCATCTTCCTGTCCTTCTTCCCCGTTTCTGGTTCATCAAGGACTGGATGCAAAACGCATTCTGCAGTGTCACTAAATGCAGACAGAGTTGAAAATCTATTGGAGCAGGGAATATCAGCAGGGATTAGATCCTCTTGTCTAGGTGGTCAGGTGACCCTAGCTTGAGGGCATTCAGTTGGCTTCACACATAAAGCAGATGTCTTGAGGGAGGGGAGTTAAGGTTTGGACTGCAGGAGGGGGATGTAAATCCACCTCTACAACCATTTGGGACATCTGTGTTTTTTTCTTGAAGAGGTCAGGGATCTTCTTGTGCAAGATAGTATCAGAGCCTGGGAGGGCAGAGATGGATGGAGTCCTTAGTATTGCTTCAACCTCATCAAACAACGAGTCAATGGCTTTAAAATGATTGTTGTTAGTGTTAGAGCAACAGTCTAATTTCCCGCTAGATTGTTTCTTGTGCTTTTTAGCACCCAAATGGGGCACTGGAATATTAGCTGCCTTCCGCTTCCCCATTGGTAGAACAGGATAATGCTGAATATAGAAGGAAAAAAGGATGAGGTAAAAGAAATACCTGAAGAAAGATCTGTGGATCTCCTCCCTGTAGACGTCACTGCTCCAGAACTAAGATGAATAGCCCAGCCCAGGCACGAGCAGGCAATGACAGACAAAGACTGTCCCGTCTTGGCCCGGTCTTCGCCTGGGCACGTCCCGTGCAGCGAGGTTCAGTGGCCCTGAAATAGGGGCGGAGATGCATGGAATGCTGGGGGCTGTGGTTCCAGCCTCCCCCAGTGTCCGCGTCCGGCGTTCTTGTAATGCGCGTCCCACGCAGCGAGGTTCACTGGCCCTAAATTAGGGGCGGAGATGCAGGGAATGCTGGGGGCTGTGGTTCCAGCCTCCCCCAGCGTCCGTGTCCGGCATCCTTGTAATGCACATCCCGAGCAGTGAGGTTCACTGGCCCTGAAATAGGGGCGGAGATGCAGGGAATACTGGGGGCTGTGGTTCCAGCCTCCCCAGCGTCCATGTCTGGCGTCCTTGTAATGCGTGTCCCTCGCAGCGAGTTTCACTGGCCCTGAAATAGGGGCGGAGATGCAGGGAATGCTGGGGCCTGTGGTTCCAGCCTCCCCCAGCGTCCTTGTAATGCACATCCCGCGCAGCGAGGTTCACTGGCCCTGAAATAGGAGCAGAGATGCCGGGAATGCTGGGGCCTGTGGTTCCAGCCTCCCCCAGTGTCTGTGTCCGGCATCCTTGTAATGCGCGTCCGCATGTGTGTACAGTTATAATATGGGCTGCTGACATGTTTAAATGGTTTAACCTTAGCCTGACAACATTGACTTTTATCTTCTACCTGAGGTGCACCAGTGCTCTTTAGCTCTTTAGTCCTCTTCCACCAATAGAATGTCATGTCAGCTATGCATTTTTTTGCATGTCGACGGAAACGGTAATCGATGTGAAGTGCTTACAAGGTAGTTCTTTCAAGTGCTTATCAATGTTGTGAACGAAATTTGTAGACCTCTGTGCAAAGCTGAGCATGTGTGTGGCTTGTGCTCGAGTGCCTTGCAATTTACTAGTTAATTTATTTATTTGCCCATGGTAGATAAGAGACTCAGTGGAACTACTGCAGTCATGCCATGTCTGTTGAGCTGGATAAGGTGTGCACAGTGACACTCCTTGTTTAATGCTGCACGCTGTTGGAGATAGGTAATATTTGCCAGTGCAGGGGGAGCAAAGGAGCATCCACAGAACTCAGGTAATGATGAAGATGAAGCAGAAGTGGGGAATGGCCAACAGAATCAGGAACCTCATGCTGCCGAAATTAGAGACAAACAAATGACTGTTGACTTTGAACACACCCACAGTATAATAAAATAGTTCCATAATAAATTATACATAACATGCACTTTCCTACCTCCCACACCAACACCAACAAACCCAGCTCCCTGCAGCTGTATCCCACCTCCACTGCTCCAAACTAACCTATCCCTTACCTGCTCTAACTTAACTTCAACTCTAACCCAAACAATCTCTAAGACCTGACAGGGCTATCGTACCCCCACACACCACCAACTAATGTATCGCCTATGTGCCGTCCTGCCATCCAGCCTAACCGCCAACATTCCAGTGCACTGGCAGCCCTGAACTACCTCTACTCACTACCCTACCCTAACCCCTGCTCTAGCCCCAGGAACCCCCACACCTGTGTACAGTGTGACCCTGAGGTGACCAAGGACATTTTTAGAGAGGGTCTCCTCTGCCCATGCCAGCTATGGTCTGCAGACAGATCTTCTGTGTGGCCCCTCCGGGACTACAGAGAGGATGAAGAAATAGATGGACAGTGTGAGGGAGGGCTGCTATGGTCCAGGCTGGGCTTGAACTGGTGTGAGTGCGTCTGGCCTTATTTGGTCTTTGGTAATTTATTTATAAGGGGACACGTTAGAGGTTCGATGGACCTTTTGACTCTGCTAAGTGTTCCACACTGGACACACATTTTTCTCATGACCCAACCAGCAACTTGACTTAACACATCAATTATCAGAACTTTGACCCAGTACATTTTACACACCATTGCCAATGTGGCTATGAATGACCACACTGTTTAATAAAGTTAGAATGTTTATTTCCCTAGATTAACAAACCTAATATCACGTAAATTAATCTCAAGGCCAAATGATATGCATATACAAACGACACAGGCTAATCAAAGCTGCGGAAGAATCTCAATCTAACCAAAGCATTTATCATTAAACATTCAAGGGTTACCATACAAATTAATAACAACAATAACTGAACAACAGAGATGGCAGACATCTAGACTCGACAGGTGAATAAAATTACTCCTTTGTTAATAACATTTGTTGGCACATGGCACACTAACTAACCCTCCAATTTGAATGGCATGTTTGGGCTTCATGCAAAAGTAATTTAGTCAAACGTGAATTTGGAAAACATCTAACTAGGGCTGTAACAAAATAGCGGTTGATACCTAAAAGAAAAGAACAAAAATCTATAGCAAATTTCATTTTGTTACACCTCTTCTGAAAGGATCAGTAAGCTGTGATTTCTTCGTCAGTTGGACATCCGTCTGGTCAGCGTTGGCAAGGGAAAGTAAGGGGATTGGCTCAGCCACGGTTGGGCTCTAAGTTAATTGAACCAACTTAGAAGGGGTAGCAAACTAAACAAATATAATTAAAAAGTATCTGGAACTGCTCTTGAACTCGTCTTGGATAAACTGCTTCTGCTCCTCGAACTGGGACTGCAACTACTAACTCTCCTGCTAAGTGTAGTCGAGGTAATTTGAAAATCCATAAAGTATTTTCTCACATCATCATTAGTCAGAATATCGTGTGTTCACAGTAGAACCAATAAACCTTAATTCCCAAATCTTTCACACGTCGAGGATTGGCTCCTCTTCTCCCGTTCTCATCACCAGTTTTGTCAGGTAACTTTTTAATTGCAATCATAACTCAAGTCAGTGAAGCCATTGTCAAGTCCTGGGAGCATTTGCTTCTCACTCACCAAAGATACAATTGTTTCCATAGGTAGTACATCGCATTTCAGCAGACAGTTCTCACAAGGAAGTTTGAGACATCAACTAGTTTAACATTGCAATTTTACAAACCTATTTGGTCAGTGCTGTGTGAACAAGAATATGTGTGAATTATCTGCTTTTAACAAACAATATTTACCAACATTTATTTATGCCATGAAGCTTATCATGAGGCCCTGTCGACTAGGCCCATAATTTCATAATTACTCTGTGCCTAGTATATTTAAGAAAATACATTTAGTTAATACATTAGTATGGTCCACTTATACATTTTATTCTACATATGCACATTTAAACAATTAATGTAATTTCTTTATTAATGTTGTACACGCATGGTGACCACTTAAGCGGGCACATTTTCCAAAACACTTGATTTCTCAATGTTAGCACACTTCATGTAAAAATCAGAACCTCTTCCACCAATCAATGCATGTTCAAACTCTCTGATAGATGGAACTTTTGTTCTGATAGTTGAAAGGAGTTTGTGTTCTAGGGGTCTTATTTGTAATAATATTCTGACAGCCTTGCCCAGCCTGCAAATATGTACTGCGTTATGCTGTCCAAGGGCTGAAGAAGGATAGTTGCCCCAAGGCACTACTAACTCAGTTGGCTCCACAGGGACATCTAGCCACAACCAGTGGCACCTTCTGCTAATGCACATGGACAGTTTATTTCTGAAGAAGGTTTAATGTATGCACAAAGACAGTTTATGTCTGATAAAGGTTTAATGTACAGCATGGCTAAATATTTCAGCCATTTCACTGAGGACCTGGTACTTCTCCAGCCGTTTCCGAGTTTGGAGGACATTCTGAGCTTCTAATGTCAGAAGAAGTTCTGGCAGTGTTCTGTGATCCTGTACTCGGAGTGCTTTTGGTTTCATAGGGATATCTAGCCACGACCAGTAGTAGTGCACTTTCTGCTGTTGACTCTACAGGGACATCCAGTAACATCCTGCGGCCCCAGACCCTTGTGTCACTGACTCCACAGTTAAATGATATTTAAAAGGCCTACTAAGCCCGAAAAGGTGTAATACACTATGCCCTCAAAGGACTGATTATATGGTTACACTGCAATGTTCTTTGTCATTCTTTTTTATGTGATTATGCCCTTTAGGGGCTGAATATATGCTTACATTACCATGTTTCTTCTAAATGCTATTTTTACTGGGGTGCTCTGTAGGGGCTGTTTAGACCATTACAGTCTAATGCCAAGTGTATGAAGAAATGCACAAACACAGGCCAAGATTTATGAAAAGTGGTGCTGCACCTAGTGCAGCGCCACTTTTCTTGCACCCCTTAGCGCCCCTCTTACCCCACCATGTGTGCATCGTATTTAAAATACGGACTATTTTTTATGCAATTCCGGTGCTTTTAAAAAGCAGGACTAATTTCAACAATTTGGACAGTAACCCTGCAAAACACCCAGAGGCCCATTGAACACAATGGGAGATTCCTTTGTGCCATTTTTACAGCCCCCTTAGTGCCGGAACGCTCCCTCTTGCATACATTATGCCTGGCGCAGCCATAATGTGGCGCAATAGGTTACAAAGTGTCGCACAATGCAAGCATTGCGCCACTTTGTAAATGTGGCGTGGTGTTTTTGGTCTTCCAATGCCACATTAGTGTAAAAAGAATGACGCTAATGTGGCATTGGAACAGCGCTAGGCAACCATAAATATGCGCCACAGTTTATTTCTGCTAAAGGTTTAATGTGCATAAGGTCCCAAATGCGAGGTTGTCGTTATCATTTATGACGCCAACAGCTCGAACTCTCACTAATGCAAGACCTACTGCATTGCATATGCTTGTCTTTTTTGTTTTTAACTGCTCGCCCGACCATTCCTTTGCCTCTACTTGCCTTCAGCCTTGGGCCAAGTGGGAGACAACTATTCACTAGGAAGATGGGTGCCTCTGATACATCAATGAAAGGAATTCAATAAACTAAAAATTGTATTCGATTTGACTAGTTTGGTAGTTATTACAGTAATGAATACTCACGTGTAAGGGAAAAAACTAAACAGTGTACAAAAGCATGAAGTGCACATCAAGAATTCTATGGGGGTTTCTGTCGCAGAGATGAAGTGAAATATGACTATTCTATACATGTGTGTATTTTTACAGAAAGTGTGGTGTCATAACCAACACTGAAGGCTAAGGCATGATCTGACAGTTCCATATGCTCTGCAGAACAAAACTGCTCCTAACCTCTGTTAGGATCAGACTAGAAGTGTTTTGAGCATAAACCCTAAGATAGCTGATATTTCTGAATCTAGACCCAGAGGTGAAATGCCTCTGCGTAATAAAAAAGTATTAGCAAAAAGTTTATTTTTGGCACATGCCAGTTTTCCAAACCAAAAGATTTAAAGTTTTTCCGTCTATATAAGTACTCAAATAGTTGATCTGTAAGTGTGGGAAAATTGCATGCATAGACATTCCTTGTGTTTTTTGGCAAGTAGATTACTTGGGCCCAGATTTAAGAGTGCCTTGCGCATTCGAATGCCACATTAGCATCATTGTTTTGACGCCAATGTGGCGTTAGAAGGCAAAAACGGTGCGCTATATTTATAAAGTGGCACAAAGCATGCATTGCGCCACTTTGTAACCCTTTGGCCACATCATACCTGCACCAGGCATATAATGTATGCAAAGGTGGCGTTCCCCATTAGAGGGGGCCAAACAAATGGTGCATTTTCAGCACTTTTAAAGCCTGCTCAGAGCAGGCTATAAAAGGAGGCTTCAGTTGATTTCAATGGGCCTCTGGGTGCTTTGCAATATTAGCGTCAACATTTGTGACGCTATGTAGGAGACTGGCCTGGCTTATAGTGGGTACCTTGTGGTACTTACACCCTGTGCCAGGTCCAGTTATCCCTTATTAGTAGAATAGAGGTGTTTCTAGCAGCTTAGGCTGATAGAAGGTAGCTATGGCAAAGCAGCTTAGAAGACATGCAAAGCTCCTACTATACCACTTATATCATATAGCACAATATCATAAAAAAACAATACTCAGAGTTACTAAAAATAAAGGTACTTTATTTTTATGACAATATGCCACAAGTATCTCAATGAGTACCCTCAGTTAGAAGGTAAGTAATATACACAAGTGATATGTACACAAACCCAAAACAGGTAAGTAATAGTAAGAAAAGTAATGCAAACAGTGTAGAATTACAATAGGATGCAATAGGTGAAGATAGGTCTAGGGGCAACACAAACCATATACTCCAAAAGTGGAATGTGAATCACGAATGGACCCCAGATCTATGGGAGCTTGTAGAATGTCACTGAGACTGTAAGAAAACAGTCAGGGTGTCCAAGATACCCCTCCCCAAGACCCTGAAAAGTAGGAGTAAAGTTCCCCTACTACCCCAAAAGGACACAATAGTCGTGATAGGGGGATTCTGAAAGAACCACAAACACCAGCTAAGCACTGAAGACGGATTCCTGGACCTGAGGACCTGCAAGGCAAGGGGACCAAGTCCAAGAGTCGCAATAGTGTCCGGGGGGCAGGAGCCCAGGTAACCCCAGATGAAGGTGCAAAGAGGCTGCCTCTGGGTGGAAGAAGCTGAAGATTCTGCAACAACAAAAAGGGCTAGGAACTTCTCCTTTGGGTAGAAGATGTCCCACGTGTGCTGGATGTTGCAAAAGTGTTTTCACGCAGAAATACCACAAACAAGCCTTGCTAGCTGCAAGGGTTGCAGTAGAGGTTTTTGGGTGCTGCTGGGGACCAGGAAGGACCAGGATATCATCCCTTGGAGGAGGAGACAGAAGGAGCACTCAGCAACTCAGAGAGACCCCACAGAAGCAGGCAGCACCTGCAGAAGTACTGGAGCAGGCACTTGGAAGATCTGAGGACAGTGGTTGACTCAGAGTCACAAAGGAGGGTCCCACAACGTCAGAGTCCAACTCAGAGGGTTGAGCACTGCAGGACGGAGTGCTGGCGACCCAGGCTAGGCTGTGCACAAAGGAATCCTTGGAGAAGTGCACAGAAGCTGGAGCAGCTGTAAATCACGCAGTACACAGGTTTGCAGTCTATTGTGGGGAAGCAAGGCCTTACCTCCACCAAACTTGGACTGAAGGATCACTGGACTGTGGGTGTCACTTGGATCTAGCTCCTGTGTCCCAGGGACCAGGCTCGTCGAGATGAGAGGGGACCCAGAGGACTGGTGATGTAGAAGTTTGGTGCCTGCGTTAGCATGGGGAAGACGCCGACAACCCACAGGAGATTTCTTCGGGATTTCCAGTGCAGGGTGAAGGCAGACAGCCCTCAGAGCATGCACCACCAGGAAGCAGTTGAGAAAGTCGGTAGGATTAGGCGCTACAATGTTGCTGGTAGTCGTCTTGCTACTTTGTTGCGGTTTTGCAGGTGTCCTGGAGCAGTCAGCGGTCGATCCTTGGCAGAAGTCGAAGAGGGAAGTGCAGAGGAACTCTGGTGAGCTCTTGCATTCGTTATCTGAAGAATACCCCAGAGGATAGACCCTAAATAGCCAGAAAAGGAGGTTTGGCTACCAAGAAAAGAGGATTGGCTACCAAGAGAGGTAAGAGCCTATCAGAGGGGGTCTCTGACGTCACCTGCTGGCACTGGCCACTCAGAGCAGTCCAGTGTGCCCCCAACACCTCTGAATCCAAGATGGCAGAGGTCTGGGACACACTGGAGGAGCTCTGGGCACCTACCCTGGGAGGTACTGGTCAGGGGAGTGGTCACTCCCCTTTCCTTTGTCCAGTTTCGCGCCAGAGCAGGGCTGGGGGATCCCTGAACCGGTGTAGTCTGGCTTATGCAGGGATGGGCACCATCTGTGCCCATCAAAGCATTTCCAGAGCCTGGGGGAGGCTACTCCTCCCCAGCCCTTCACACCTATTTCCAAAGGGAGAGGGTGTAACACCCTCTCTCAAAGGAAATCCTTTGTTCTGCCTTCCTGGGCCGGGGCTGCCCAGACCCCAGGAGGGCAGAATCCTGTCTGAGGGGTTGGCAACAGCAGCAGCTGCAGTGGAAACCCCGGAAAGGCAGTTTGGCAGTACCCGGGTTCTGTGCTAGAGACCCGGGGATCATGAAATTGTCCCCCCAATGCCAGAATGGTATTGGGGTGACAATTCCATGATCTTAGACATGTTACATGACCATGTTCGGAGTTACCATTGTGACGCTATACATAGGTAGTGACCTATGTATAGGGCACACGTGTAATTGTGTCCCCGCACTCACAAAGTCTGGGGAATTTGCCCTGAATGATGTGGGGGCACCTTGGCTAGTGCCAGGGTGCCCACACACTAAGTAACTTGACACCCAACTTTCACCAAGTGAGGGTTAGACATATAGGTGACTTAGAAGTTACTTATGTGCAGTGAAAAATGGCTGTGAAATAACGTGGACGTTATTTTACTCAGGCTGCAGTGGCAGGCCTGTGTAAGAATTGTCTGAGCTCCCTATGGGTGGCAAAAGAAAGGCTGCATCCCATAGGGTTCTCCTGGAACCCCAATACCCTGGGTACCTAATTACCATATACAAGGGAATTATATGGGTGAACCAGTGTGTCAATGAGAATTGATAAATTTAGTCACTAGTCTGCAGTGACAAATATAGAAAGCAGAGAGAGCATAAACACTGAGGTTCTGGTTAGCAGAGCCTCAGTGATACAGTTAGGCACCACACAGGGAACACATACAGGGCATACACTATGAGCACTGGGGTCCTGCCTGGCAGGATCCCAGTGACCCAAGGGCAAAAACAAACATACACACAGTGAAAATGGGGGTAACATGCCAGACAAGATGGTACTTTCCTACACGCTAATCCTGAAAAGCGCTGGACCAGCGTAAAAAATTATTACGCTAGTCCCCTAACTATCACCATGGAGTGCCTTTTTTAAAATACACATAGTGGCATTAGGGGGTTGATAAGTGGTGCAAGAAAGGTGGCGCTGCACTATGTGCAGTGCCACTTTTCGTAAATCTTGGTATTTAATTGACCTGTAAGACTTAATAAATAAAGGGACGAGCACAAGTTTTATATTCAAAACCTGCGGGCCTAAAGCAGTTGGTCTTGAATCCAGATACCCTCTAGAAACTATCAAGAGTAGAGAAAAAGGATAAAAATAAGTTATCTGGGTGTGTCAGAAAGTAAACTGTAATTGTAAGTGTAGTTACATTTCTACCCAGAGCTCGGCCGCCAAGACACTGCAGAAGTGGGCTTAGCGCCATTCCAACGCCAAATTAGTGTATTTTTTTATGCTAATGTGGCTTTGGAAGGTCAAAAACGCTGCGCCATATTTACAAAGTGGTGCAATGATCACATTATGGCTGCACCAGGCATAATGTATGCAAGGGGGGCAGGCCAGCGGTAGGTGGGGTGAAACAATGGTGCAAATAAATCCAAGAGATTTCTTTGTGTCATTTTTATCAGCATTTTTAAGGCCTGCTAAGAGCAGGCGTTAAACAGAGGCTTCCATTGGTTTCAATGAACCCTGGGTGCTTTGCAGGATCAGTGTAAAAATGTTTTATTGATAATCCTGCAAAGAGCCGGACTAGTGTACAAAATTATGATAACACACACATGGTGACTTTAGGGGGCGCTACGGGACGTAAGAAAAGTGGCGCTGCACTAGGTGCAGTGCCACTTTTCATAAATCTGCCCAAGCCATTCCCCTTTAGCATCAATTCTTAAGGCATGCGAATGCTTCTGGTGTGATATTTGCATAATATATAGGGGAAAGACTGCCAGAAGAACTATTGTTCATGATAATATGGTCACACTCTTTCAATCAAGATATAGGGCCTGATTCTAATGCCCGCCGCCCGCCAAGCGGGAAAGGTGGTCATTCTGGGTTTCCCACTGGGCTGGCGGGCGACCGCCAAAAGGCCGCCCGCCAGCCCAGTGGGAAACAGCCTTCCCACGAGGACGCCGGCTCCGAATGGAGCCGGCGGAGTGGGAAGGTGCGACGGGTGCAGTGGCACCCGTCGCGTATTTACTGAAATACATAGTGGGGCCCTCTTATGGGGGCCCCTGCAGTGCCCATGCCATTGGCATGGGCACTGTAGGGGCCCCGTGGCACCCCCTACCGCCATCCTGTTCCTGGCGGGTACAGGATGGCGGTAGGGGGTGTCAGAATCGCTCCGCCGCCATGGAGGATTCTCAAGGGCAGCGGAAAGTCGGCGGTACACCGCCGACTTTCCGTTTCTGGCCGCGGCTGAACCGCCGCGGTCAGAATGCCCAGCGGTGCACCGCCAGCCTGTTGGCGGTGCTACCGCGGTCATTCGCCCTGGCGGTTTTTACCGCCAGGGTTAGAATGACCACCATCATTTTCTAAAACCAGTCTCCTGTGTGTCAATCTGTACGGATAAGTGTTTAACAGGAAGGTAGTAAGCGAACGTTTTTTGATTCATATTAGGTTATTTTCAGACCCCATGCATTATTCCTTGACAACAAGGACATAACAAACGTGGGTCAACAGCACAAGACACAACAATACTTACAAACTAAGGATATGGTAGTTCAAATGTATGTACAGAACTTACTACCATCCTGCTGCTACTGCTCTTTCAGCTGGTGAGGGAGACATGGGTGAGTTCAGCCAAAGGAACTTGGTGTGGGGTTGGAGGGACCTCAAAAGGGCACAGTACCAAGTGTTCCCCACAGAGTTTGAAGTACTCCCGGTGGTGTTGGTGGTAACATGCACTGGAGAGCACTGCAGTTGAAATGCGATAGCTTTTTTCGACCAGACTTCCCTATCATACAGCGGAGGGAAATGTAAAAGAATACTGTTCCTAATCTCCAGTTTCTTCCAGGACAAAATTGGGGTCCCTCTTTCCTTAGCCATTTTGGGGAAGCTGTATTGACTGTCAGTAGCTGGATGGCATTAAAATCTTCTATCAATAAAGAATGGCTCAGAAATTGTGTTTTTTCACCTCTGCTATATAACTTCCGGGTGTGCATGTTTGCACACCTGCCATGTAGATATACCCTACCTAGGGGTAAAAACTGGAAAAAATAGGGAGAGGTGGGGCACGTGCCTGGAGACATGGGTGCCTTCCTAGTGGCGCCACACTTCACTTAGATGCCTCATTTCTCACTGAGATATATATTTTTTAGAAGAACAATTCTAAGCTATAAGGGTGTGTATATAGATATAGATATATTCACACTTTCCGTAAAATTACCTAAACGCATTAAATGAGGGCGGTGCTGTGTACACAGATGGTAACTTTTGTGTATGTGAATATTGTGGGCTCCACTTTTTGGGTATGCTTTATTTATGATTAGTGGTGTATAGTTATTTTTATGTACATTGGTTGAGTGGTGTGTGTGTAACATGTAATCGGTCTTGGTGTGCCTTTCATTGTATGTACAGTTGAATTATATTTAATTGAATTTGATTTTACATAGCACATAAATTACTTCATAGGTGTCCCGGCTCTAAGAAACCGCTTATATGAAGAGGACATTTATAAAGAGAAGATCGAGGTTTTCAAGGATTTTTGAAACTGAAATAGCTGTTCTTCAGCCCGCAGGTGGTTAGGCAATAGGATCCATTGTTTAGTTGACAAACATGAAAAGCCCAGCCACCCGTGCTTTAAGCAACAAACTCAAGAGACAACTAAAAGTTATGCATTTGACGAGCTAAGCATATGACTGGATGAGCAGTGATGCAACTTTTGTTGGAAATAGGTAGGTCCTGATCAGTGGTAAGCTTAGAAGACTAGGCATATACATTTGAAAATGGCCTGTTTGGTGATTGACATGCTGAAGCAGAGGAGTGAGCGGGAAGCCTGAGCACCAAACGAGCAGAGCATTGTGAATACCTTGAAGTCTTTGAATCAGGTAAGCATGGAAACCTCAAAAGGGAACTACATTAGTCCAGGCATCTGAGAATAGTGACGTGGACTACTAGGCAACAGGACTCACAGGGAAGGTTAGGTATAGTTTTACTAAGTAAATTGGGAAAAGGTAAGTCAGTAGATTAGAGTTTGTTGAACTGAGATATTAAAGAAAGATTGCAGCCCAGATGAAAGCCAAGATTGTAGTCAGAGGAGACTGGAACTGGTTAAGATCTAACAATGCTGCCCAAAAGCCTACAGGAAGAGCATGAGTGCTAGTCTCACCACAAAGGGCCTGATTTAGAACTCAGCAGACAGGTTACTCTGTCACAACGGTGCTGCATATCCAGTCCGCTGGTCTAACTCCTATAGGATAGAATGGGATTTAGATTTTGGCAGATGGGATATCCCACACCGTTGTGATGGACTTACCCATCCGCTGAGTTCTAAATCAGGCCCATAGTTGTGATTGATGTTTCAAGAGTCGAGTGATTTTTAATCATCAAAAAATTCAAATGCATAATTTGTTTAGTGTGTGTGCCTATTATGTTTTCATTTTGACAGTGCTTTTTATGAGTGCCTACAATGTTTAAAGCTTTTCGGATGTGTTGTGTTTGCATTTGTTCTGGTAGTGTTTTTCCCTGCCTCCACTGATTTGAGTACAACACCATTACATTACCTGTGACTGACCATATGTGAGGTATGTGAGTTTCGTCAAGGCTTGACTGTAGCAGATTTGTGCCTACACTACTACTTGAGTAGATATGGGTGTAATGTAGGTAATTATAACTTATGTATCCTTCTAGGATAGTGATTGCATCTGCAGGGTCTTGTTTGTGCTGTTCCTTGAATGTCCCTTTTTTCCTCCCATTGTCACTCCAACATTCCTACCTAAGTGGTAGATCCACTAATGCGTAGTTCTCCCAACTCCAGTGGATAGTTAAGCATATGAGACATAGCATGGGTGTTGGCAGCAATAACTGCCGCATTTCATTGTATATTTATGAGAATGTGAATTATTACTAAACTCATACTGTGTAAGGAAATGCCTCCTTGGCATGGTTGCCCCCTGACTTTTTGCCTTTGCTGATGCTATGTTTACAATTGAAAGTGTGCTGAGGCCTGCTAACCAGGCCCCAGCACCAGTGTTCTTTCCCTAACCTGTACTTTTGTATCCACAATTGGCAGACCCTGGCATCCAGATAAGTCCCTTGTAACTGGTACTTCTAGTACCAAGGGCCCTGATGCCAAGGAAGGTCTCTAAGGGCTGCAGCATGTCTTATGCCACCCTGGAGACCTCTCACTCAGCACAGACACACTGCTTGCCAGCTTGTGTGTGCTAGTGAGGACAAAACGAGTAAGTCGACATGGCACTCCCCTCAGGGTGCCATGCCAGCCTCTCACTGCCTATGCAGTATAGGTAAGACACCCCTCTAGCAGGCCTTACAGCCCTAAGGCAGGGTGCACTATACCATAGGTGAGGGTACCAGTGCATGAGCATGGTACCCCTACAGTGTCTAAACAAAACCTTAGACATTGTAAGTGCAGGGTAGCCATAAGAGTATATGGTCTGGGAGTCCGTCAAACACGAACTCCACAGCACCATAATGGCTACACTGAAAACTGGGAAGTTTGGTATCAAACTTCTCAGCACAATAAATGCACACTGATGCCAGTGTACATTTTATTGTAAAATACACCACAGAGGGCACCTTAGAGGTGCCCCCTGAAACTTAACCGACTATCTGTGTAGGCTGACTAGTTTTAGCAGCCTGCCACAAACCGAGACATGTTGCTGGCCCCATGGGGAGAGTGCCTTTGTCACTCTGAGGCCAGTAACAAAGCCTGCACTGGGTGGAGATGCTAACACCTCCCCCAGGCAGGAATTGTCACACCTGGCGGTGAGCCTCAAAGGCTCACCTCCTTTGTGCCAACCCAGCAGGACACTCCAGCTAGTGGAGTTGCCCGCCCCCTCCGGCCAGGCCCCACTTTTGGCGGCAAGGCCGGAGAAAATAATGAGAAAAACAAGGAGGAGTCACTGGCCAGTCAGGACAGCCCCTAAGGTGTCCCGAGCTGAAGTGACTCTAACTTTTAGAAATCCTCCATCTTGCAGATGGAGGATTCCCCCAATAGGGTTAGGATTGTGACCCCCTCCCCTTGGGAGGAGGCACAAAGAGGGTGTACCCACCCTCAGGGCTAGTAGCCATTGGCTACTAACCCCCCAGACCTAAAACACGCCCTTAAATTTAGTATTTAAGGGCTACCCTGAACCCTAGAAAATTAGATTCCTGCAACTACAAGAAGAAGGACTGCCTAGCTGAAAACCCCTGCAGCGGAAGACCAGAAGACGACAACTGCCTTGGCTCCAGAAACTCACCGGCCTGTCTCCTGCCTTCCAAAGATCCTGCTCCAGCGACGCCTTCCAAAGGGACCAGCGACCTCGACATCCTCTGAGGACTGCCCCTGCTTCGAAAAGACAAGAAACTCCCGAGGACAGCGGACCTGCTCCAAGAAAGGCTGCAACTTTGTTTCCAGCAGCCTTGAAAGAACCCTGCAAGCTCCCCGCAAGAAGCGTGAGACTTGCAACACTGCACCCGGCGACCCCGACTCGGCTGGTGGAGATCCAACACCTCAGGAGGGACCCCAGGACTACTCTGATACTGTGAGTACCAAAACCTGTCCCCCCTGAGCCCCCACAGCGCCGCCTGCAGAGGGAATCCCGAGGCTTCCCCTGACCGCGACTCTTTGAACCTAAAGTCCCGACGCCTGGGAGAGACCCTGCACCCGCAGCCCCCAGGACCTGAAGGACCGGACTTTCACTGGAGAAGTGACCCCCAGGAGTCCCTCTCCCTTGTCCAAGTGGAGGTTTCCCCGAGGAACCCCCCCCTTGCCTGCCTGCAGCGCTGAAGAGATCCCGAGATCTCTCATAGACTAACATTGCGAACCCGACGCCTGTTTCTACACTGCACCCGGCCGCCCCCGCGCTGCTGAGGGTGAAATTTCTGTGTGGGCTTGTGTCCCCCCCGGTGCCCTACAAAACCCCCCTGGTCTGCCCTCCGAAGACGCGGGTACTTACCTGCAAGCAGACCGGAACCGGGGCACCCCCTTCTCTCCATTCTAGCCTATGTGTTTTGGGCACCACTTTGAACTCTGCACCTGACCGGCCCTGAGCTGCTGGTGTGGTGACTTTGGGGTTGCTCTGAACCCCCAACGGTGGGCTACCTTGGACCAAGAACTAAGCCCTGTAAGTGTCTTACTTACCTGGTTAACCTAACAAATACTTACCTCCCCTAGGAACTGTGAAAATTGCACTGTGTCCACTTTTAAAACAGCTATTTGTGAATAACTTGAAAAGTATACATGCAATTTTGATGATTTGAAGTTCCTAAAGTACTTACCTGCAATACCTTTCGAATGAGATATTACATGTAGAATTTGAACCTGTGGTTCCTAAAATAAACTAAGAAAAGATATTTTTCTATACAAAACCTATTGGCTGGATTTGTCTCTGAGTGTGTGTACCTCATTTATTGTCTATGTGTATGTACAACAAATGCTTAACACTACTCCTTGGATAAGCCTACTGCTCGACCACACTACCACAAAATAGAGCACTAGTATTATCTATTTTTACCACTATTTTACCTCTAAGGGGAACCCTTGGACTCTGTGCATGCTATTCCTTACTTTGAAATAGCACATACAGAGCCAACTTCCTACATTGGTGGATCAGCGGTGGGGTACAAGACTTTGCATTTGCTGGACTACTCAGCCAATACCTGATCACACGACAAATTCCAAAATTGTCATTAGAAATTCATTTTTGCAATTTGAAATTTTTCTAAATTCTTAAAAGTCCTGCTAGGGCCTTGTGTGTTAAGTCCCTGTTTAGCATTGTCTTTTAGAGTTTAAAAGTTTGTTAAAAGTTTGAAATTAGATTCTAGAAACAGTTTTAGATTCTTTAAAAAGTCTTCCAACTCTTAGCAAAATAATGTCTGATACAGAGATGAATGTGGTGGAACTCGACACCACACCTTACCTCCATCTTAAGATGAGGGAGCTAAGGTCTCTCTGTAATATCAAAAAAATAACCATTGGCTCCAGACCTACCAAAATTCAGCTCCAGGAGCTGTTGGCAGAGTTTGAAAAAGCCAACCCCTCTGATGATGACCTCACAGAGGAAGAGATTAGTGACTTGGAGGCCAATGTCCCTCCTCCAGTCCTAAATAGGGAGAACAGGACCCCTCAAGTCCTGTCTCCAACTGTGTTAGTCAGAAATAGTGAGTCCCTCACAGGAGGGTCCCACATTTCTGAAATCACTGAGGATGCTCTCAGTGAAGATGACCTCCTGTTAGCCAGGATGGCCAAAAGATTGGCTTTAGAGAGACAGCTCCTAGCCATAGAAAGGGAAAGACAAGAGATGGGCCTAGGACCCATCAATGGTGGCAGCAATATAAACAGGGTCAGAGATTCTCCTGACATGTTAAAAATCCCCAAAGGGATTGTGACAAAATTTGAAGATGGTGATGACATCACCAAGTGGTTCACAGCTTTTGAGAGGGCTTGTGTAACCAGAAAAGTGAACAGATCTCACTGGGGTGCTCTCCTTTGGGAAATGTTCACTGGAAAGTGTAGGGATAGACTCCTCACACTCTCTGGAAAAGATGCAGAATCTTATGACCTCATGAAGGGTACCCTGATTGAGGGCTTTGGATTCTCCACTGAGGAGTACAGGATTAGGTTCAGGGGGGCTCAAAAATCCTCGAGCCAGACCTGGGTTGACTTTGTTGACTACTCAGTGAAAACACTAGATGGTTGGATTCAAGGCAGTGGTGTAAGTAATTATGATGGGCTGTACAATTTATTTGTGAAAGAACACCTGTTAAGTAATTGTTTCAATGATAAACTGCATCAGCATCTGGTAGACCTAGGACCAATTTCTCCCCAAGAATTGGGAAAGAAGGCGGACCATTGGGTCAAGACAAGGGTGTCCAAGACTTCAACAGGGGGTGACCAAAAGAAAGGGGTCACAAAGACTCCCCAGGGGAAGGGTGATGAGACAACCAAAACTAAAAATAGTCAAGAGTCTTCTACAGGCCCCCAAAAACCTGCACAGGAGGGTGGGCCCAGAGCCTCTTCACAAAACAATGGGTACAAGGGTAAAAACTTTGATCCCAAAAAGGCCTGGTGTCATAGCTGTAAACAGCATGGACACCAAACTGGAGACAAGGCCTGTCCCAAGAAAGGTTCCACTCCAAACTCCCATCCAGGTAACACTGGTATGGCTAGTCTCCAAGTGGGATCAACAGTGTGCCCAGAGCAAATCAGGGTCCACACTGAAGCTACTCTAGTTTCTGAGGGTGGGGTGGATTTAGCCACACTAGCTGTCTGGCCGCCTAACATGCAAAAATACAGACAGCAACTCTTAATTAATGGGACTAGAATAGAGGGCCTGAGGGATACAGGTGCCAGTGTCACCATGGTGACAGAGAAACTGGTTTCCCCTGGCCAATACCTGACTGGAAAAACTTACACAGTCACCAACGCTGACAATCAGAGAAAAGTACATCCCATGGCAATGGTTACTTTAGAATGGGGAGGGGTCAATGGCCTGAAACAGGTGGTGGTCTCCTCAAATATCCCAGTGGACTGTCTGCTTGGAAATGACCTGGAGTCCTCAGCATGGGCTGAGGTAGAACTAAAAACCCATGCAGCAATGCTGGGTATCCCTGAACTGGTGTGTGTGAAAACAAGAGCACAGTGCAAGGCACAGGGTGAACAAGTAGAGCTGGAGTCTGGAAGAATGGCCCAGCCTACCAAGAGAACAGGAAAGTCAGTTGGGAAACCAACTGCAACACAGCAAAAGAAAGGGAACCTCTCTTCTCAGGAAGAAGTTCTGCCCTCTGAGGGAACTGAGCCTTTGGAGCTTGAACCTTATCAGGTTGAGCTCTTAGGCCCAGGGGGACCCTCAAGGGAGGAGCTGTGTAAGGGACAAGAAACCTGTCCCTCTCTTGAAGGCCTTAGGCAGCAAGCTGCTGAAGAGTCCAAAGGCAAGAAAAATGGAACGCATAGGGTCTATTGGGAGGATGGACTCCTGTACACTGAGGCCAGAGACCCCAAACCTGGTGCCACTAGGAGAGTGGTAGTGCCTCAGCTGTTCAGGAAGTTCATCCTAACATTGGCCCATGACATTCCCCTTGCTGGACATTTGGGACAAACCAAGACGTGGGAGAGGTTAGTCAACCACTTCTACTGGCCCAATATGTCCAACATGGTTAAGGAGTTTTGCCTCTCCTGCCCCACCTGTCAAGCCAGTGGTAAGACAGGTGGACATCCAAAGGCCCCCCTCATTCCACTTCCAGTGGTGGGGGTTCCCTTTGAAAGAGTGGGTGTGGACATAGTTGGTCCACTAGAACCTCCCACAGCCTCAGGAAATATGTATATCCTGGTAGTAGTGGATCATGCTACCAGGTATCCTGAAGCTATTCCCCTTAGGTCGACTACTGCCCCTGCAGTAGCCAAGGCCCTCATTGGTATCTTTACCAGAGTGGGTTTCCCTAAGGAGGTGGTGTCTGACAGAGGTACCAACTTCATGTCAGCATACCTAAAGCACATGTGGAATGAGTGTGGAGTGACTTATAAATTCACTACACCATACCATCCACAAACTAATGGCTTAGTTGAGAGATTCAACAAGACATTAAAGGGCATGATCATGGGGCTCCCAGAAAAACTCAAAAGGAGATGGGATGTCCTCTTGCCATGTCTGCTTTTCGCTTACAGAGAGGTGCCACAGAAGGGAGTAGGATTCTCACCCTTTGAACTTCTGTTTGGTCATCCTGTAAGGGGACCACTTGCCCTTGTTAAAGAAGGCTGGGAGAGACCTCTCCATGAGCCTAAACAGGACATAGTGGACTATGTACTTGGCCTTCGCTCTAGAATGGCAGAGTACATGGAAAAGGCAACCAAAAACCTTGAGGCCAGCCAACAGCTCCAGAAGTTTTGGTATGACCAAAAGGCTGCACTGGTTGAGTTCCAACCAGGGCAGAAAGTCTGGGTTCTGGAGCCTGTGGCTCCCAGGGCACTCCAGGACAAATGGAGTGGCCCTTACCCAGTACTAGAAAGGAAGAGTCAGGTCACCTACCTGGTAGACCTGGGCACAAGCAGGAGCCCCAAGAGGGTGATCCATGTGAACCGCCTTAAACTCTTCCATGACAGGGCTGATGTGAATCTGTTGATGGTAACAGATGAGGATCAGGAGGCAGAGAGTGAACCTCTCCCTGATCTTCTGTCATCAGACCCAAAAGATGGCACAGTAGATGGAGTGATCTACTCAGACACCCTCTCTGGCCAACAGCAAGCTGATTGTAGGAGAGTCCTACAACAGTTTCCTGAACTCTTCTCCTTAACCCCTAGTCAGACACACCTGTGTACCCATGATGTGGACACAGGAGACAGCATGCCTGTCAAGAACAAAATCTTTAGACAGTCTAACCATGTTAAGGAAAGCATCAAGGGGGAAGTCCACAAGATGCTGGAATTGGGAGTGATTGAGCGCTCTGACAGCCCCTGGGCTAGCCCAGTGGTCTTAGTCCCCAAACCTCACACCAAAGATGGAAAGAAAGAGATGAGGTTTTGTGTGGACTACAGAGGGCTCAATTCTGTCACCAAGACAGATGCTCATCCAATTCCAAGAGCTGATGAGCTCATAGACAAATTAGGTGCTGCCAAATTCCTAAGTACCTTTGACTTGACAGCAGGGTACTGGCAAATAAAAATGGCACCTGGAGCCAAAGAGAAAACAGCATTCTCCACACCTGATGGGCCTTATCAGTTTACTGTTATGCCCTTTGGTTTAAAGAATGCCCCTGCCACCTTCCAAAGGTTGGTGAATCAAGTCCTTGCTGGCTTGGAGTCCTTTAGCACAGCTTATCTTGATGATATTGCTGTCTTTAGCTCCACCTGGCAGGATCACCTGGTCCACCTGAAGAAGGTTTTGAAGGCTCTGCAATCTGCAGGCCTCTCTATCAAGGCATCCAAATGCCAGATAGGGCAGGGAACTGTGGTTTACTTGGGCCACCTTGTAGGTGGAGGCCAAGTTCAGCCACTCCAACCCAAGATCCAGACTATTCTGGACTGGGTAGCTCCAAAAACCCAGACTCAAGTCAGGGCATTCCTTGGCTTGACTGGGTATTACAGGAGGTTTGTGAAGGGATATGGATCCATTGTGACAGCCCTCACTGAACTCACCTCCAAGAAAATGCCCAAGAAAGTGAACTGGACTGTGGAATGCCAACAGGCCTTTGACACCCTGAAACAGGCAATGTGCTCAGCACCAGTTCTAAAAGCTCCAGATTATTCTAAGCAGTTCATTGTGCAGACTGATGCCTCTGAACATGGGATAGGGGCAGTTTTGTCCCAAACAAATGATGATGGCCTTGACCAGCCTGTTGCTTTCATTAGCAGGAGGTTACTCCCCAGGGAGCAGCGTTGGAGTGCCATTGAGAGGGAGGCCTTTGCTGTGGTTTGGTCCCTGAAGAAGCTGAGACCATACCTCTTTGGGACTCACTTCCTAGTTCAAACTGACCACAGACCTCTCAAATGGCTGATGCAAATGAAAGGTGAAAATCCTAAACTGTTGAGGTGGTCCATCTCCCTACAGGGAATGGACTTTATAGTGGAACACAGACCTGGGACTGCCCATGCCAATGCAGATGGCCTTTCCAGGTTCTTCCACTTAGAAAATGAAGACTCTCTTGGGAAAGGTTAGTCTCATCCTCTTTCGTTTGGGGGGGGGTTGTGTAAGGAAATGCCTCCTTGGCATGGTTGCCCCCTGACTTTTTGCCTTTGCTGATGCTATGTTTACAATTGAAAGTGTGCTGAGGCCTGCTAACCAGGCCCCAGCACCAGTGTTCTTTCCCTAACCTGTACTTTTGTATCCACAATTGGCAGACCCTGGCATCCAGATAAGTCCCTTGTAACTGGTACTTCTAGTACCAAGGGCCCTGATGCCAAGGAAGGTCTCTAAGGGCTGCAGCATGTCTTATGCCACCCTGGAGACCTCTCACTCAGCACAGACACACTGCTTGCCAGCTTGTGTGTGCTAGTGAGGACAAAACGAGTAAGTCGACATGGCACTCCCCTCAGGGTGCCATGCCAGCCTCTCACTGCCTATGCAGTATAGGTAAGACACCCCTCTAGCAGGCCTTACAGCCCTAAGGCAGGGTGCACTATACCATAGGTGAGGGTACCAGTGCATGAGCATGGTACCCCTACAGTGTCTAAACAAAACCTTAGACATTGTAAGTGCAGGGTAGCCATAAGAGTATATGGTCTGGGAGTCCGTCAAACACGAACTCCACAGCACCATAATGGCTACACTGAAAACTGGGAAGTTTGGTATCAAACTTCTCAGCACAATAAATGCACACTGATGCCAGTGTACATTTTATTGTAAAATACACCACAGAGGGCACCTTAGAGGTGCCCCCTGAAACTTAACCGACTATCTGTGTAGGCTGACTAGTTTTAGCAGCCTGCCACAAACCGAGACATGTTGCTGGCCCCATGGGGAGAGTGCCTTTGTCACTCTGAGGCCAGTAACAAAGCCTGCACTGGGTAGAGATGCTAACACCTCCCCCAGGCAGGAATTGTCACACCTGGCGGTGAGCCTCAAAGGCTCACCTCCTTTGTGCCAACCCAGCAGGACACTCCAGCTAGTGGAGTTGCCCGCCCCCTCCGGCCAGGCCCCACTTTTGGCGGCAAGGCCGGAGAAAATAATGAGAAAAACAAGGAGGAGTCACTGGCCAGTCAGGACAGCCCCTAAGGTGTCCCGAGCTGAAGTGACTCTAACTTTTAGAAATCCTCCATCTTGCAGATGGAGGATTCCCCCAATAGGGTTAGGATTGTGACCCCCTCCCCTTGGGAGGAGGCACAAAGAGGGTGTACCCACCCTCAGGGCTAGTAGCCATTGGCTACTAACCCCCCAGACCTAAAACACGCCCTTAAATTTAGTATTTAAGGGCTACCCTGAACCCTAGAAAATTAGATTCCTGCAACTACAAGAAGAAGGACTGCCTAGCTGAAAACCCCTGCAGCGGAAGACCAGAAGACGACAACTGCCTTGGCTCCAGAAACTCACCGGCCTGTCTCCTGCCTTCCAAAGATCCTGCTCCAGCGACGCCTTCCAAAGGGACCAGCGACCTCGACATCCTCTGAGGACTGCCCCTGCTTCGAAAAGACAAGAAACTCCCGAGGACAGCGGACCTGCTCCAAGAAAGGCTGCAACTTTGTTTCCAGCAGCCTTGAAAGAACCCTGCAAGCTCCCCGCAAGAAGCGTGAGACTTGCAACACTGCACCCGGCGACCCCGACTCGGCTGGTTATTTGTGAATAACTTGAAAAGTATACATGCAATTTTGATGATTTGAAGTTCCTAAAGTACTTACCTGCAATACCTTTCGAATGAGATATTACATGTAGAATTTGAACCTGTGGTTCCTAAAATAAACTAAGAATAGATATTTTTCTATACAAAACCTATTGGCTGGATTTGTCTCTGAGTGTGTGTACCTCATTTATTGTCTATGTGTATGTACAACAAATGCTTAACACTACTCCTTGGATAAGCCTACTGCTCGACCACACTACCACAAAATAGAGCACTAGTATTATCTATTTTTACCACTATTTTACCTCTAAGGGGAACCCTTGGACTCTGTGCATGCTATTCCTTACTTTGAAATAGCACATACAGAGCCAACTTCCTACATACTGTATATGTCTTTCTGAGTTGGGCCTTCTGTTTATAGGTTCAGTCACAAGGGAGCACTCTTTCATGGAGGCTGCAGCAAGTATCCATCCAAGTTCTTCTGGATAATCTGGAGTAAGCTTAGGCTGTCTGGTTTTCAGTGTTTATTTTTTGAGAATTTCAGTGGTGTTTTCGTATGTCGGGATTCACAAAGGTAAACTTACACTTTTGTGGAAGTGTACTTTTTTGTAGGTATTCACAAACTACGAGTTAATAGTACATTTGTGACTGTGGAGACTCATCAGTCAGGGTGGAGAACTCTGCACATAAAAAGATAGGATTATCCTAAAAAAGATTACCTTTGTAAATCATCCCCTCAGTATTTTCCAAACCTTTTGAAATCAGTGCTTATTGGTGTTTATTCAGCTGCTTAAGCTCCATAATATACAACAACTGTGTTTTTCCAGAATTTACAAAATATGTTTCTTGAAGTGATTACTATTAACCATATATTTAATTTAGAGGAGAAGTAATGCAGGGCATGTAATGCCTTCCCAATGACAGTGTGTCCATTATGCTTATGTAAGACTGTTTTAATCATAGAAAGTCTGTGTATTGCGCTCTCAATCACACTCATATTGCGTTACCTTCTCTTGAAACTCATAACCTCTCGCACACGGTTAGGACTCTGTCTGGTTTACAGGACTATAAATGGATTAAAAAAATTAACAGTGTTAGAGTCAAATATTTTAAGAAACAAAGTCCTGGACACAGATGGGAGTAATTCACCTAATACATACTGAATATAATGACATTGTAATGGTGGTCAACCCTGCCAATAGCATAATACCTTGTCAAACCTTTACAATCTTGAATTGTCTCAAATTATTTTTGTATCCATGCACTGTGAGGCACCTGAAACCCGATCCTTTAAGCATGCTCACCACTGCTTTTCTGAAGGCTTTGCCTGACTACACTAAGTTAGTGCTGATGTTATGTGGACATTCATAGCTGCCAAGGGCCAAGCGGCAAATGTGTCAATCTGTTAAAAGGCCAGGACACACTTAAAGTGACACATTTGCCACTTGGCAGCTATGAATGTCCACACAACATCAGCACTAACTTAGTGTAGTCAGGCAAAGCTTTCATTGCCTACATTGCATTCTGGTACTTAAAATTTTGTTGTTAACATTGTAACTATGGGCTAAAAAAACAGCAGTAAAGGGCAGTTAGGTAAAAGCCAGGGTTAGCTGAAGGTATCACACATAACAATGGGAGGCCTTGCAGTTCTGAATGGGCCTGATTCATAAAGGTAAACTTATACTTTTGTGTAATTTTGCTATTTATTTTCTTTCCACACACCTCACGTTAATACTAAGATTTCAACTGCTAAGACTCCACAGTCAGGAGCAGACAACTCTGCACATAAAACAATAGGTCTGTCTGGTGTTCTTTCCCCCGACTGCGGAGTCTCTACAGTTGTAAACATACCATGAACTTGTAGTTTGCAAATAGCAAAAAATTAGCAAACTGACACAAACGTTTACATTTACCTTTTGCGAATCAGGCTCTTTGTTGGTATGTGGGAAGTTGTGTGCACCTTTATCCCATGTGCATGGTGACAACACACTTTACACAGTTACCTGTAACTACATCTTTTAATGAATACTTAAAGCCTTTGGTGTTTGGCACGTGATCTGCAATCAATAGTGACTTGTAAGAAAATGGGTTGATGTTGCAATGGGTTTTGCCCATTCATTGTCTGTGGGTAAGTGTGAAAGAACACATTAGCCATGATTCTTATGACACTGCCATTAAACACTGCCAGAAGATCACATATGATTTTAATATTCCTAGATTCTCTACCGGGTAAAAATTAATCTGATCAGACCTAAAACATGCTCTAAAGCCTACACCTTTAATCCAAGCATACAGAACTGAAGGAAACAAGAAAGAATCATACAATATTTTAGTGACATCACTAAAAACAGAAAACACTTGCAGATTAATCTTAAGTCAGCCTTTATTGCTGCTACCTTATATAACTGAGTTACAATATGTTGGCCCTTTCAGACAGAAATAAGAATGACATTCTTTCTCACTTTCCTTACTTTGAATGATATTTAAGTTTGTGGTTGTGCAGGTGTTTATCATTGTTTATATGTTAACACTGATAAGGGCTGTTTCCCTTTTGATGGGGTTTTATCATTTATTATATGCTTTAACCTAAAACAGGATAGCTTAAGTAGGCTTCATAGGCAATATCCCTTTAAAGTGGACTCTTAAATAGTGAACTAATTTATTTGGGCAGTTATGATGGTGTGAGCTCTCTAAGGTGTCCTTCCATATTGTACTCCCTGGCACCACTCGTTTTTCCTTGAGATTGAATATCAGAGGTTAGGCTTCCACTGCCACTAATCAAAGGGTGCAATACTCGACCCAAGTGCTACATTAATCTTGCCTTCTACTCAACATCCATTTGTGTCACTTGGCAGCACCTGGAACATCCACAGCCTTCAGAACAGGTGAGTTGTATCTTTCCCTATGGGTTCTACCCACTTCTCCGGTTCTGCATCTTAGCTCTTGCATTATTAGTGACAGATCTCTGTTACTAGTGGTTTGGAGATACCATCATCTTAACACCTCGATGTAGCAGGCTGGCGGTGATGGTTCATCTTAATTTTTCACAGTGAAAGTGGCTTTTTTCCTGGAATCATGGGCCCCAATATTAGTATCACTTTCTATGGGTATTGGTTAAGGAGGCCACAGTACTGTAGCCTGATGCTGTACCTAAGCAAGCAGAATCCATGACAGAGTTGACAAAGTGAATGTTCCCCCATCTCCCAGTTGGCTTCGCTTCTCAGAAATGACAGACCCTTTAAATTACTAATGCTCTGTCATCAAAGATCTTTAGGATCCAGAAACAACGAGGGGTTGTTTGGGATCCAATTGACATGATGCCATGGCTGACTATTTGGGAACTCTGCCCTATTCACAAAGAGATAAGAATATACTACCAAAGGTCACATACCCTTCCAACTTTAGCTTTCACACTTTGCATTGGAAGTGCATTGATGCGAAGGGGCCTCTGGTTTGTAGATTTCCAAGAATACTTACAAAGAATAAATTAGAGAGACAATACTCATATTAAGAAAAAGAAAAGATAGAGACATCTCATATAAAGTTTGAACATACAATCACCACCAGTCAATAACACGTTCCTTTAACAACCCTGGTATGTCTGACAGAAATATAGCAGATAATATTGGAGCCAGAACACATCTTTGGCATAAGCCATTCGCTATAGGGATCTTCTTTGAAAGCGAACCACTCATATCTAAAATTACTTGAGCCCAATTTTGTTAATGCAGACTTACTGGTATTCTTCATAACTTTAAGTTCAGGTCTTTCTCACCAAGTCCTTACCCAGGCAGGCAACGTTATTGTCCCAACCAAGGCTATTTTTTAATTTTAGAATTGCCTTCCTCAAAAACCTGGGCATGGCTTTTTTTCTTTTTACTGGACCTAAATCCTCTCATTCCTACTCATACATCCCAACCTTCCAATAGGAAGTCCTAAAAATATCAAGTGCTAGATAGCAGGTAAAGAGAGAGGAAGGTTGCAAGACTGAAGAGGATGATCTGGACTTGAAGTTATAACGATTTCTGGTAAGAGATCACGACATTTCCAACTTATCCGTCTCTCTCATTGGAGTCCTAACAATGTGAGAACATAGAACAAATGCAGTCTTCTGAGAATCAGTCTGTCATACACCAGACAAAGAGGAGGGCTATAGACCCTAACAGCAATACAGACTGACATGACATAAAATCACAGGGCAGAAGGCGTAACACCACCAGAGGACCCAACTGATGGACACATCGAAGACCCCTCCCAGAATGATGCCATAACACTAAAGTTGAACTCAAACCATAGATAAGTTCCAGAACCCGGGCCGCACAGGCAGAGATGCGCTACAATGAAGGAGCAACCTTGCAATGCCAGTTAGAATCACATCCAATGGCAACAGCAGATGTCCAACCTTGTAGCCCATAGTGACGAGCAAGGACTGACTAGTTCAACAATCTGAGCATGGACCAGAAATGAACACAGCCAAAAGTACAGCCATGGGGTTGTCCAGCAACTGGGGATGGGAGGCCACTGAGAAGCAGCCAAGGGTCAAGGGGGGACAGGTGCCTGAATCAGACCTCAGATTCATACCTTTGTTAGATTGCTTTTGGATTTTCTGTTTTGGGTATTAAATATTAACCAATATGTTTGTTCCTTATGAATCTTTATGAATTTACATATATAAAATAAATTAATATTGTTCGTAATTTGAACAAATTTTCTACAATGTGTAGAAATGGATGTAATAATGTATTCATGTATTTTAGTTATGCCACATGTGATGAGTACCACAGGAGTAACCCCTACATCCAGCTGAGACCTGGGTATAATTGTTATCATGCAACAGCATCCCAGAGATCATCAGTAAGAAAACATGTATTATATTGTATTGGGATACAGACGTGCAATTAGCACAAATTACCAGATTGTGCGGTTTCTGTCACTTAAATGGAATCCTGTAGACATTGACCAGGGATCATTATTTGTTGCCTTCTTGGACCTTTGTGCAGCATTTGATCTTGTCCTGAGGGCAAAACTTTGGGAGGTCATGCATACGGTGGAGGTCCCTTGGGGCCTACTCTGAGAATTTTATGATGGTTAGGTGGAGTCCAGCAGGAGATCTGACAGGTGTTATTCCCATTAGGAAAGGCATTAGGCAAGGGTGCATCTTTGCCCCTACACCTTTTCTCTTACATATAAATGGTTTAATCCCCTATCTTTTAAACTGCAAAAATGATTCCCCCAAAGAAGCAGAACATACAATACTGTGGCTTCACTTCACAGATGATACCTTGCTGCTTTCTAAAACTCCCTGGGGATAATGTTCCTTTTGGATAAATTCAGTCTTTTTTGCAAAGAGCACAGTATAGAAATTAATTGTAATTAAACAAAATATATGTTCTTTGTGCTTGCAAAAAAACAACAAGGGTAAAGTATTTTTAGAGGAGGGAGAGGTACTGGATAGAGTCTATGAATTTGATTACCTGGGTGTGAGATTGGATGATTCCTATAGATGGTTACCTTACTCTAAAACAAAGAGCAGGGTTCATCATAAGATTCGTCACCAGGACATCAGATTTTGCCATTTCTGCCCCTGCTGAGATATGTAAGACTCAAGCCTGCGGGACAGCCCTAAATGGGGCGGATTTGTGGGGGCATTGTAATCTTGGCACTCTTGAAAAGGCTGAAAAAGGTTTTTATAAAATCTCTTCCCCCTAACCTTCTAATTAGATTTGACCTGAATCTCAGATCAATTTCCAATATTGCTGCACTGAGACCCATTCAATATGGATTAGGCTTTGGTCAACTGAGGACTTGGGTCCTTTTAGGGACTTTATCAGGGTCATTGTAGACGGTCAATCAGTTGGGAAAATTCCCTGGCTACTCCATGTAAAAACTTGGCTACTAAAGTTGGATTTGAAGGACTTTCAGCTACACCCTACTGCATTACGTAGAGATGCTCGTGATAAATTAAAAATGTGTTTTTGGAATTTTGTTCTAGGAGCTAAAATATCTGAAACTACCTCAGGTAGTCAGATAGAATCCTATCTGTCATTCAAATGTGCACCAGATTTTGAGCCATGTTTAAACTTTGTTATTAACCCAGCTGCGCATGCACTTTCCGTAAAGTTCAGACTAGGGACTTTACCTTTGGCTTTTTTTACTTGCTCCTGGACTAAAAAAGGAGACACATTAAATACATGTCCAATGGGCTGCTAGGCAGTCAAAAATGTTGAACATGTTCTGTTTTTTATAAGGCTTATGCAAAACAAAATTCATAATGGATTATTTCTCTATGTAAACTCTTCGATTTCAGGGATAGCCCTACAACTCTAACAGTATGAAAAACTAATACTAGAGACTGCGTTGTCTTTTCAGTCTCGGGATATTTGTCCTCGATTGGCATATTATTATGAACTCTCTTGATAAGAAGTAAAGGCCATCTCTTACACACTAGTTACTTTCTGTAGTCTAAGGCATTTTCTTAGGTTAAAAGATTTGTCTTCTCACTGCAAAATTTGTATTGTTTTATTTTTATTCATCTTATTGGGTTTTAGCTAATTTTTATCATGAAACGATTAGTCAGCGTTTAGTTGGATTTTAATAAAATTATAAAATTGTACTTTCAATGATATGTGTATTTTTGGTTGGCATGTATTTGTTTTTATCATATTTTAAATATGTTTTATTCTGTACCTTTGATGGTTCAATTGAGCCGAAGTAAAGGAAAATGATGATGATAAACGTGTATTGTATAAATTACTAGGTTGTGAGAACACAAATAAAATAAGGCAACACAATTAGTAATTAAATTGATTTGATCAATTTTGGATTTACAACTAAAACCAGCTCAAATATTGATCATAAATGTGCTCAAAGTTCAAAGTGAACACACGTGGCCAGATTTATTAGAAAATCATGGTTCGCAGCGCTGCGCCAAATTTGGCATCATCGCTCACCATCATTTTCACAATGCAGGGATGCGCTGTATTTTACTAGAATATGGTGCACCCCTGTTTCCCCCTGTGCAGGCGCTAAATTTGCTGCCGTGTGCCAACACAGCAACCCTTGCACCATAGTGCAAGGATGGCTTTATTGAGGGGAAGATTGTTTTTGTTCAGGAAGGAACACCATCCTGCACAAAAACAATCTTAATTCAGCAGCACACATAAAAAGAGCAAAAAACGAGAGAAATGAAGCATTACTCCTCGTTGCGCCATGCTAACGCCATCCATGCTGTGGTATTAGATTTTGGCACTGCCTCAGGTTTCTGAAAACTCGTAAATCTGAGGCAGTGTCAAAATGCAATGGGTGTTGCTGTGGCACGCCCCGGCAACACCTATTGCACACCCCTTCTAGACAAAGTGCTTCGTTTGAAGGGGCCGTATTTTCAAGATGGTGTTAAGCCACAAAAAGTGGCTTAACGCCACCTTGTAAATACGGCGCAGGGCACTGCACCACCCGAGCGTCATGAAAAGTGACACTCCAGTGGAGATAGTGTCTCTTCAACATGCTCTCCAGTGCTTGTGAAAAACAAGTCAATGGCGCAAAGTAAAACACATAAAAGAAAAGTAAATGGCAAAGAGGACCACATTAATATATATTGTGCATGAGTATAGCAGTCCAAAATTTCAATAAAGTATCATGGCATGATAAATATCTTTTTTATATGGCGGTGTATGTCGACGGCATTTCAACCTTCCTCAGTTTGAGGTCATGATCAGGACAAAAGGAGCACAAAAGAAATGATTGGTGCCTGGGAAATGAACGAACAATGAAGGATTTAAATGTGAACAAAAAAATCATATGGCCATATCTGAGGTACCTGTGACAAACCAGGGCAGGATTAAGTTATGTGAGGTGCCAGAAGAACGAATTCAAAAAGAAGAGCCCTTGTTGAAATAACACTTATGAGTAAATCGTGAGAGCAGGCATCGTGCTGATAGCAGAGGTAAGTAAACACGTCTCAGGAGACGATTGGGTTGGCAGCAGAGTCAGCCAACCAAAAGTTAAACACTAGGTTTAACATCCACCAAAGTGAATTTATATGCACTAAAAGTTGTGGGGGAGGTGATGGGGGAAACAATAGACAGGAACTGTACCTGTGGGGAAGCAGATTCTACTTAAAGAAGAGAGGTGCCGACAAGGAAAACAAGCATTTGCAAAGCAGTAGCTCTCGCGTTTGCTCGAGTTAGAGCTATTACCATTGTTAACTCCTAACTGGACTTTTTTTGCCACATAAATTGAAAATGAGAAGTAAAACAGTTTCACATAACTAACAGGATTTTTCTTGCTACATAAACTGAGAAGAGTTTCACATCAGCAAGTCGACAGCCGCCATCAGCACAAAGCAGACACACAAAAGGAAACAGAAGTTTGCTTGCAGTAAAAAGTATCAGCAAAAGTGCAGTTATCCATGTAACCGTCAAAAGTGCAATTATCTCTGTAAACGGTATTAGTGTGTCTGACCATATCTGGTTACTTACCATTAGTTCATAAGGGGACGCGTTTCAGGTTCGATGGACCTTTTGACTGCGCTTAGAGTTGTTCCCACCATATGACTCAGTTCCAACACAAATCAATAGCAATACCAATCAATAACACCAATAATCTTGAGAGTCAATAATTTCACGCACCATGACCTCTTGGCCTTGAAAACCCCCCCCCCTTTTTGTAACAAGTTAAAATGTTTATTTCCCTATGGTAACAATGCTAATATCACATAACTTAGGGGGTTATTCCAACTTTGGAGGAGTGTTAATCCGTCCCAAAAGTGACGGTAAAGTGACGGATATACCACCAGCCGTATTACGAGTTCCATAGGATATAATGGACTCGTAATACGGCTGGTGGTAAATCCGTCACTTTTCCGTCACTTTTGGGACGGATTAACACCTCCTCCAAAGTTGGAATAACCCCCTTAGTCTCAAAATCAATTGATAAGCCTACAGAAACAATACTGGTTGGCCAAATCTTTTAAAGAATCTCAATTTAATCAAAGCTTGTATCACTACACATTCTTGAGTTACAGTACAAATCAATAACAAGAATAACTGCACGATAGAAATGGCTTACATTTAGATTCAGCAAAGAAAATACATCAAGGGGGTTATTCTAACTTTGGAGGAGGTATATCCGTCACTTTACCGTCACTTTTGGGACGGATTAACACTCCTCCAAAGTTAGAATAACCCCCAAAATGTTGTTAATATTTAGCAAGCATCATCAGTGAGTATCCTAACTAACCTTCTGATTAGAATAGCATGTTTGGGCTTCATGCAAAACAATTTAGTCAACACAAATTTAGAAAAACATCTAACTATGGCTGTATCAAAATTAGTGTTTGGTGCCTAAAAACAAAAGCAAATAGACATAGCAAACAGTAATACCGTCTTATCCCTTGCCTCAGTTTGGTTCAGGAACATCAATTGGACATCTGTTTTGTCAGCAATGCATCAGAATTCAGCAAAGTAGTTCAAGATAGAAATATCTCAGGAATGGACATAATAGGAAAAAGTACTTCTCGGTAAAGATTAGAAAAGTTAAGCGCGACTCCTCTCTGGACGGTCAGGGAAAATAGGGCTGTGTCCTCTCGGTGCAGTCTGGCTAAGTTAGATTCCCTAAAACGTCTTCCCAAGTTGCTATTGGTCAAATAATTGTACATTTACGTTTAGTCCAATGAAAGTAGAACCTAAAATCTAAGAATTTACCAAACCGTTGTTCACATGTCGATGATTGGCTCCTCTTCTCTTGTTCCCGTCGTTTGGCTCGTCAGGTGACAAATTTGCATCAGCTAATACTCTAGTAAGTGCATCCATTGTTAGTTCCTGGGAACATCGCCTTTACACACACTAAGTTTTACAAAGTATCAGTAGCTAGTACAACATATTCTAGCAAGCAGTTCTCATGGGAAAGAATTCTAGCTACTAGCATTCGGTCAACACAATGGAAAATGCCAATTTAATTCTCTAAGCAGCCATTTTATAATTAGTCTAAGCAATGCAACTTGACATGAGGCCGTGCATCTAGGCCCAAGACCTCGCTAAATTAAGGCCTATGATTAATAAAGCAAGTACATAATACATGACCATTAACATGACATACTACTACATTAATTGAAACATGAGCACAACATTTTACATTATTAAGCCAATAATAAGTACACTTTGTGATTATTGTTGGTCACTCAAATAGGCACATTTTCAAAGTTGTGTATTATTTCTCTATGTTAACTCATGTTCTATGCAGATTTAACATTCAAAATACATTAATATTCATTAGTAGAATTTCAGCGTTAACACCGGGAAAAGTGCAAATATCCATGTAACAGGTTCGATGTCATGCAAAGCGCTCGACTACTGCCCAGCAAGATCGCGCTGTTAAATAAAGAGAAAAAGTATCCAGAAACCATATGGAAAACATTGAACATAGTATGTTTTCAATAGCTGGTTGGTGCACTCAAGTAGGGTGAAACACCGGAAAAGGCATGACGTATGCATGCCTTTCAGTAATGAAATCAAGCAAATTTTAAAAGTCAAGCCCACAAACCAACCAAACTGATGGGAGTGACATGGGCGTGGTTACAAGCCCATAGAGAGATTACACCAGGGACAGGCGCTCAACCCTAAAAATCAGGTAGTGAACGAGTAAGTGTGAAGAAGAAATGTGTGGAGTTGAATTGGCAACGTAGAACTGTTGGATAGCTTTGCCTTTTTGGTGATGAAAAAAACAAATAGGCAGGAGCTGAGCTCCAGATGTGTGTCTTTGGGTATTAAAAAAAAGAACAAGATTTTCAGAACATTCCAAAAAGACGAGCAGAGATAAAAAAAAACCAGCATGCACATCTACAAAAGAATACAGGAGTTTTTTCTTTTATTTGAAGTGCCAAGTTGGGTCAGCAAATAAAATGAAAAAATTGTTGTCCTCCCACCTGAAAGGTGCAGGTGGGGAGAGCAACGGGGAGAAGGGAGGAATAGCAAAAGGGAAAGACACAAGATTGAGCAACATGAAGGGGGCAAGAGAAGCACACGAGTGACAGTGAGGAACAAGAAGCACAGGGAAACTGAACTACACAAAGGAGACAGATGAAAAACACATGCTATCTTGTGGAATGCTTAACCAAACCAGCAATAATTACCAATTTCTATCAGTAGCCTTTCTTCTGCCTTTTATCGCTTTCACAGCTCATGTCTATGCTTTTAGTCGCTCTTACTTATGATTCTACAAGTGAATTTGTATAAATATGTGCCTTGCAGCCTTTGTGTAGAAGTCACTACATGTCAAAGTATGGATCTGTGGTGGCATAGTGTGAATGATGGCTTGGTGGATGCGTGAAAAGATCCCCAGATGGAAAGATGAGAGATGTTTGGCTGCACAAATGTATACGTATAGTTGGAAGGATAGGTGCATGGATTGAACAATGCATACATAGATGGATGTGTAATTGGATGGATTAACTGACAGGTAAGTGTGTGGTGAATAGATGGGTGGCTTTTTGAGTGGGGAGAGTGAACAGCTGATTGTAAGATGGTTTTAATGAATAAACGGATAGATGGATGGCTGTATGGATGGGTGGACATATGAGGGAGGAAAGGAAGAATGGACAGAGTGATCAATCCATTTTTAAAGTACAGCTGGCTAGATATATAAAGGTATGCAGGCATTGACAGGTAGGTGATTTGAGTGAATTGAAAGAGTATTGCATGAATGAGTAAATTGGCCAGCCTGCAACGACCTCAGTGCTGTTTGCGCCCTCTGTGTTCTCTTGGCCCGAGTTACAGAAAATCCAGCCTGAGTTATCTGAAGGCTCAAGCAAGAAGAGATGCCTGCACGCTTAAAAAATTAATGTATGCATTGTAATTAATACTTAGCATTTGTATAGCACTCAGTCTTTCTTTGGGGAGTCAATGTAGCGCCTTTCAGTATTGCAATAAATATTGATACATTCTAATGAGGTTCCATGAAAATTCAAGTCAAAGAGACGAGGCTCGCTAACAATCGCCCCTTTGACCTGGAAGTTATGAATGGTGCTAATCATTGTAATTAACTATCAATGCACTTAGCAGGGCCTGCCATGGTCTCAAGGCCTGTGAACAGTAGGGTAATTCTCATTCTAGCACACCTTCCTAATTTCTGCTGCTTAGAGAGATAAACTGCACAGAAAAACAAGGAAGTAACTGGCATCTGGCATACCTGCAGAGTCCAGGGAGCTCATTCTACCACAGGCAGGGAATAACAATGAACCAATACTACATTCAGGACAAATTGTAGAAAGACAGGTTGTAGTCACCGACTCGCAGTGAGTGTGGGGTAGGGCAACAGGATAAGTTATGGCCAGTCAGAGATCGGGTGGGGTGTCAATTTCTGAGTCCGATTGGACACCGTTGCAGGGTCTATGGTGATTGGAGTGCTTCCTTGTGTTGGAAAGTAAACTTACTTCCGCCCCCACACACTGAATGGTCGAACTGCCTGCTTAAGCAGTTTTGATTAAATAAAGGCGCTAAACTGTCAGTTTTTCAGGCTCACCCTTTACGGGTGCACATGTGGAATGCCTTAGGAGAGAGTTATTTTACAGACAGGGAGCAGCGATGACTTAGCACAGCTGAACACACGCCCACAGTGTAACTCAAGCAGGAAAGAAATAAAAAAAAGTCCCAAAGCATAATGATAGAGTACTTCCCTGCAACGGTCGGAGGAGACAAAGACAAAAGGAGTGACAAAAAGGCAGGACTGACCACTAGCAAGCAATGATTTTTAAAGGACACTGAAACAAACAAATGAAAAGCATGGGCAGAGTTTAAGCCCACACAGAATTATATACTAAAGTATACACAAGAGGTCAAAAGCTCGACCTAAAAATGGGAAATGTGGGGGCGTGGCCAAGATGGTGGAGTAGACAGACGCGTCTTTCGGAGCCTCGCCACCCGGGCCCAGAAAAAGCAGAGCAGCGGGCCTGGCCCTCTCCAGTGGGGTGGTCGTGCGCCGGAGGACGAGAGCAGTGCCTGGGGGCCTGGAGCTGATGGACGGGCCGGGCCTCTGGCCCCGAGGACGGTAAGGGGGCGGACGGCTGGGTCCCGGCACAACAGCAGTGGTAGTGGCGACCGCGGACTGCGGCCCGTAATGGTGGCGGTGAGTGGGGGCCTGCAGTGATATCGGGCCGAGGGGCGGAGAGGAGGCGCACGCGGCCGGTGTGCGGCCTAGGCCCTCGGCCCAGAGAGACTGGAGATCATTTATGGCGCGGCCCAGTGAGGCCTTTGAGGGGCTGCTTTGCCGCCTCCCGATGTGACGAGCAGGTGGCCCATCAGCCACGTTTAAGACGGCGGCATAAAGGTGGTCGGCGGGACAGTTCGGCCCGCGGTGCGGCGCTGGGAGGTGCAGCCCGCTGCAAGGAGGCAGTGGACGGCAGCGCTGTACGGCTAGGGCCTGCTGGCCCTGAGAGGACTCGGGGGCCCAGGGTTGATTGGCGGCAGCCCCGGAGAGGTGGGAGGTAGTGAGTGCTCCTCCGGCCGCGATTTGCAGTAGTTTAAGGCGCCCTCAGAGGTGTTCAGGGGACACTGTGATCGGCGCTAGGAGCTCGGCGGGACAGCTTGGCCGGCGGTGAGGGGACAGAGAGCTGGCGGAACGAGCATACCTGTGGGGACATTAGTAGAGGCCTTGTGGGCACTGAGAAGGTGGTGATGGCATCTACTAAGCCTAAGAGGGACCAGTCGGTCACAGAGCTGCGAACTAGATCACACCCGTCGCAGAGCAGACAGGCTGAGGCCGCAGCTTTGACGCGGGAGCCCGACCAGCTGGGCGAATTGGAGGCTGATGGGGAGGCCCCAGTTACAAAGGGTTTGCTTACCTCTTTGTTCGATTCGTTGCGGGTGGATTTGCAGGAGCTTCGAAGAGACATCTCCCAGGAAGTGCGAGATCTGCGTTCTGATATTACCTCTCTGGGGGAAAGAGTGTCCAGCATAGAGAACAATGAGATCTCCAGAGGGGAGGAAGTTGAGCAAATCCAGCAGGAGATACTCAGTTTGCGTGAGCATCAGGAACAGCTGCAGATCGTGACTGAAGACTTAGAAAATCACTCTAGGCGCCATAACATACGCATCAGGGGGGTCCGCAGGGTGCCAAGGGAGATGACGTTAGAGAGTTTGTTACAGCTTTGTTTAGTTCCCTCCCGTCTCCTGAGAGCCCACCAGAGATCCTTCTGGACCGGGTCCAATGAGCGGGCTGGGTGGGGGGTGCCGGGGCGCGCCCCCCTGATATTCTGGCGTGCGTCCATAATTTTCTGGTTAAAGAAGCTATACTCCAGAAAGCGCGGAACTTGCCGCAGATCCAGTTTCGGGGGCATAACTTGCTGCTTTATCAGGACCTCTCCATGTTGACCTTGCAGAGGCGCAGAGAGTTTAAACCTATCACGGATCGCCTCCGGGCTGCCTCCACGTCCTATACTTGGGGTCATCCCTTTAGACTGGTGTTCCGATGGGGCGTTCAGCTGAGACAAGTGAAGACGCTTCAGGAGGCCTGTCGGGTGCTGGGGCTGGAGGAGTCGGGGGCCCCTGCTGAGCGCCGACCGGGATGGCGGTGCAAGGAGAAGAAGCGAAGGCTGTCGCGGGCGTCAGCCAGGTAGCGTGCAAGGGAGAGACAGGCAGTTTTGAATAGTGTTGCCGCCGGTGCTGGCCCATAGCCCCTGAGGGTTGCTGCTGGTGGAGGGAGGTGCTCGTGGGCTGCCCGGCAGAGGTGAAGTAGACTGGACTGGGGCCGAGCCTGGGTGGCGGGGCTTCTGGGAGTCAGGAGTGAGCCCATCAGTGTGTCCCCGACTTCGGTTTGAAGCTCTTCCTCGATGTGGATGTTTTACCGAGGACTAGATTGTTGGTTGATCTGCACCTGTTGTGCCTTTTTGTCTTGTTATATTGTACCCCCTCTACAGGACATCTGCTCTTTGCTGGAGATTACTATGGGATCCCCTGTCTGCATTAACCGGGGCTGCCCCCGCACTTGGCTTCACAGTGGGGCCCGGCTGTCATGGCTCTTCATCCCCCTCCATGGGTCTGAGTTTTAAGTGTCTTAGCCTCAATGTTCGAGGCCTTAATAATCCTTCGAAGAGGTTGGCGGTCCTGTCCTTCTTGGAGCGCTCTGGGAGTCAGGTCTGTTTGTTACAGGAAGCCCATTTGCTGGCTGCGGATACCTATCGCATGCGCTCTAGGTGGTTTCCCCAGCAGTACTGGTCCTCCGCTTCCACGAAGCAGGGTGGTGTGGCGATCTTGTTTTCGAGGTCCTTCCATGGGGAGGTTGTTGCTAAGATCCACGAGGTCAAGGGTAGATATCTGGCTCTGAAAATCCGCATAGGCTCTTTTCATTTCACACTCGCCAATATATATGCACCCAACACTCAACAAGAAAGTTTCATTCAGCAGGTGCTCTCCCCGACGTTTACGACCTCGGATAGGGCCTTGCTCGCTGGTGGGGACTTCAATATTGTTCTGGACAACGATTTAGACAGATCAGGGCATAGGTATGGGCAGACTGGGGCTCTAACCTCGACAGGGCTACAGTGGCTGGCTGATTGTGATTTGGAGGATGTCTGGCGGGCAGCTCACCCGGGTCCACAAGACTACTAGTTTTACTCGTCAGCGTCTAAAATCTATGCAAGCAAAGATTACTTCCTGGCCACCTCGGAGATTCATGCACGGGTTCAGGAGACCTCGATTGAGCCGAGGGCCCTGGCGGATCATCCCCCCATAAATATGACGGCCCGCGTGGATACTGGTCCTACTCGGGGTCCTGGATGGGGCTTTTGGGACATGATGCTGCAGTGTCAGGAAGTGGCGGACTCTTTACGCCGATCGATCAGGAACTATGTTGAGCAGAATGATAATGGATTGATTAGCATAGTAACTTTGTGGGAGGCGCTTAAAGTGGTCCTGCGCAGGGAGGTGATCTCCCTCTCGGCTAGAGAAAACAAGATCCGGGGGGATAAGCGCGAGGCCCTGGAGCGGAGAGTAACGGCACTGGAGCGTTCCCATAAGCACACAGGAGCTCCTAGAGTCTAGAGGGAACTGGAGAAGATACGCTTGCAATTAAAGAGGTTGGACTGGGATAGGGGGGAGTTTGCTTAGGCCTGCCTTAAGCACAAGTACTATGTTGGGGGCTATAGATGTGGGAGGCTCCTGGCTCAGAAGTTGAGGGCCCAGGGACGCTACTGCGGTGCAGATGGTGCATTCCTCTTCATGGGGGAGGCGCTCACAGATGTGCAGATCGCTGAGGCCTTTGCTGATTTCTACCGGGAACTCTATATGGAAGACTCGGCTATTGACTGCGACCCCTCCTCCTACCTTTCTGATTGCGCAATCATGCCGCTTAGGGAGCAGGATGCGGCTCTCCTCGATGAGCCTATTCAGTTAGATGAGGTGATATCGGCGATCTCACACTTAAAGGTTGGGAAGTCACCTGGCCTGGACGGTTTCACTCCGCTTTTCTATAAAACTTTCTTTTCGGAGCTTGCCCTGGTACTTACCCGGCTGTTCAATTCTTTCACAGAGACTAAAACTCTTGTTCCTAGTATGCTTGACACTATTATCACGGTCATCCCTAAACCTAGGAAGAATCCGGAGGACTGTGGATCTACCGGCCCATTTCGCTCCTTAACATCGATGCCAAGCTGTTTACGGGCGCATTATCGCAGCGCCTAAACCCGTACATGCCTGGGCTCGTTGACCCGGATCAGGCAGGTTTCATACCCCATCGACAGTGTGGAGACAATACGAAGCAGATTTTACATCTGATAGATAAAACACACAGGTCTCATAGGGAGGCACTCCTTCTTACTATCGATGCAGAGAAGGCATTCGACAGAGTGCATTGGCCGTACCTCTTCCGGGTGCTGTACCCGGATGATGTGATTCTCACACTAGCAGAGCCCATGGTTTCGCTTCCAGCGCTCGTGGACGCTTTGGATGCATTTGGCGCGGTCTCTGGGTTCAGAGTGAACGTGCTGAAGTTTCAGATTTTGAATCTATTGGTTCCGTCGGATCACGAGGCAGAGCTGTGCTCTAGATTTCCCTTTATATGGGCGTCCTCTCACATCCCGTATCTGGGCATTGTTGTAGCGAAGACAGCTGCAAAGACAGCCCGACTGAATTATACGGCCCTCTCCAGGGAGATACTCAGGGACTTAGAGACATGGAGGAAACATAAGCTATTGTGGTTCGGTAGAATTGCTGCAATTAAAATGACTATCTTGCCGCGTATACTCTATCTGTTCCAGACGCTTCCTCTCACTCCACCACCTAACACTCTAGCTACGCTTTAGGTGGCGATCTTGAAGTTTATCTGGGACCGGAGGCCCGCGCGGATATCTCGTCACAATCTATGTCGCCCCAAGTTGGAGGGGGGATTGGCGGTGCCCTAAAATATTACCAGGCGGCACAGCTACGTTTTATGGTGGAGTGGAGCCACCCGTTGATGGAAAAGCATTGGTGTTTTATGGATCAGGCGGTGGCTGGGTCCCATGTCTGGAGGGAGCCTTGGTTACGATGTCGACACAGACCGGCAGGTCTCTACTCCTCTCCTATCACGGGCGCGACCCTTGGGGTGTGGGATGCAGTGGCGCTCAGATGCGGCTTGACGACTTTCCCTTCCCCCATGACACCGATAAGCGCGAACCCAGAGTTTGCTCCCGTCTTGAGTTCAGAGGGCTTTCAGCGTCTACATGCGAAGGGATGCAGAAGGGTGTGGTGCCTATTTGATAAAGATGGTATTATTCCCTTTGACCAGCTCCGGGAGACCTATGGCTTAACGGAAGTAGATAGATTGTCTTACTATCAGGTCCGGCATTGGGTGCTGCAGCCAACAGTTAAACCCTTAGTTGCTAGAATGCTTACACCATTTGAGCAGTGGCTCATAGGGAAGAAAGATGATAAGCGGTTGGTATCAGAAATTTATGCATATCTTCTCAGGGCCATACCCTTTTCCAAGACGAGGGGGCAGACACGCTGGGAGAGGGAGATGGAGAGAGAACTGAAGGAGGAGGAGTGGGAGGGAATCTACTTCTGGGCGCACCACACGGCTCACCATATCCCAGGGGTTGAAACGGCTGATAAGATCGCTACATCTTGGTACTATACCCCTGCGAGGATTCGTGAGTGGGATTCCACTAGGTCTGGGCTGTGCTGGAGGGGTTGTGGGAATACGGGCACGCTCGTTCACCTGCTGTGGCACTGCCCGAAGCCGACGAGATACTGGAACTGTATTTTGGATTAGATTGATAGAGTATTTTCCACAGAGATCCCAAGGTTCCCGACGTACACCATTTTGGGTTTATCTAACCCTCTCACCTTTCCCCTCCGTTCTTTGAGGGGTCATCAGATTGCCCTTGCCCTCAATGCGGCACATCAGGTGATACTTGGATTGTGGGGCACAGACAGGGTCCCGAGCTACACCTCTTGGCTTTACAAGCTCTGGTATATTTTGGCAATGGAGAAACTCACTTTATCGGCCAGTCAGAGGGCAGCTGAAATAGCTGAGCTGTTGAGATCCTTTATTCAGATTCTATCCGCTGAATTTAACAAACTCACATGCCCCGTATATCTGAAGGTATTGAGGTTGCTTGGCAATGACTGATCAGGGCGAAGGTAGTAGGGCCTGGAAGGGAGTCAGACGAGTGACTCTAATGGCTGGGAGGTAGGGTCCAGGTGGGCGCAGGATGGACTAAGGCTGAGCATTGCTGTGAGGGGTTATGTTGCTTTATTTGTTAATGTTGTATTTGATTTTTCCTTTTGTTCTTTGTTTTTCTTCTGGCGGGACATCGGCTTCTGCTAGGTCTCATTCTGGTTTGTGGTTTATTGATGCGGGAGGGACGGGAATGTATTTAGCTGCGGCTGTACTGCCTTTCTCACTGGAGCTACTCCCTAGGGCTCGTTGACGGAAGATATTATACGCTGCCGGCCTGAGAGGTTGTAGGCGCATAGCTGTGTAATGTGTTTCTTGCATCCTAAACTAATAATAAATAGATTTAATCCATAAAAATGGGAAATGCAATGCAGACCCCAGGATGGCTATAGAGAGAGTATAGAAAAGTGGCATTAGATGTCCGAGGAATGGACAAGGTTGTATCCACATGCAATAGATGGATACTTGTGGATGGTAGTAATGAGTATTTTTTTGAAAGCACAGAAAGAAAAGAAAGAGGAATTCCAGGGTTTATTCCGGGGTCAACTCAAAGTGGTATCACACGTGGGGGGCTGTAAAATTTAAATTAAAAAAACTAACAAAGTCCATATACTGCAATATAACAATTTATTTGAATAAAAACTGTTGGCAAACTATAGAGGTCATAGATAGTTGTGGAAATAATTCCATATATGAATATGGGGTAACAATTTAACCTGTACCATAATGTCACACAATGGTAATGGTTGTTTCATGTTACCAAAATAGTATCTAAACAGAGGCTTACAAATGGATAGTCACGGGGCAGAGCTTGCCACCAACGAAGATGGCTGTGCTATGAACAAGCTCCAGTGCTGCCGGGGTACATAACCCCCTAAGTCTGACACTAGCCTGCTAACGGCGGGGCCCAGGGCATGCCTGGAGCCCCGAGACCCTGGAAGCACCGGTCCTGCCATTGACGAGGCTGTCTTAGGGCTGAGGGCAGTGAACTAGCTCCAACCGCCTTCACACAAAATGGCGGACGGAGCGAAGTGACCCTGCAAAGTTGTCAGAGATAGAAACCAGCCCTGATTAAAGGGAGGTGCCCGAGGCAAGAGGGCCCTCGCTGCTGCCACCTGCCTCGTCATCCACCCTTGCGGGGTGGTAGGACTGTCCCGGTATTGATAAGATGGCCGAGGGTGGAGATCCAGCTACCCCGCAGAAAACGGCATGGGCCATGCGGTGACACAGTGAGTGGCACCCCCCGTAGCCTGAACCTTGTGGCCCCTCAGAGAGTGAGGGGGGACCAATTAGAAGGCAGCCGGGACCAGTGGAACAGAGAGGCAGGCCACCGGGAGCCACCCAGACAACGAAGGTGACACAGGGGTCCCAGGGACCCGCATGAAGATGCCCAGGCAGCAGAGAAGAAGGTCACAAATAAAGGAGGGCGCAAGCTGGGTGGCGGTACAAGGAGCAACACCCCCCGGTGCGGCTTTAATACTGTGGACACCCCCGAGAGCGAGAGGAGGGTGCTGGTGGGATTGCTGCCAGAGCTTCCAAAGTGAGGGGAGCAGGATACTGGGGGCCCCCGATCAATGGCAGTTATGCAGTAAGCCCCCGGGGACACAAATTATGACGTCAACACAGCTGAGAGAGGGGATCCAACAGTGGAAGTGAGATTTGATGTTGGCTAGACTTCGGCGTGGGGAGAGATGCTTCACACAGTCTGCATCCTACAGATACGCCCAGAGAATTAGAAAGTGGGAGAACCACCAGTGGGGTCAAACAGCGAGGGGGAACAGGACACTGGAAGCCTCCAGACAAACGAAGCACAATAGTGAAGGCCCCGGGGGGCCAATTGAAGACACACACACTGTGAGCGTGAGAGAGACCCGGGCACATATGTAGTGGAGAGTGGGGGAGCACCTAGTGGAAAGCGTAAGCTAGCAGGAGTGGCACCGTGAGTGCCTGATCAGCGAGGCATTTCAGAGGGGACAGCAGGGAGGCGCTCAGTCTTGGCGTGTGCCCATAAAAGTGAGATACAGAAGACAGAGACCATGGTCAAAAGCCACACTCTAAACAGCTAGAAACAAACAGTCTGGATAGGTAAGCAGTACGAACGAAGGCAGCGGGGTGCTCCTCCCAAGTGGGGGATGGCGGAACCCCCATAGAAGACCTGAGTCCGGGGACGGAACCCTCACTGAGAACAATCATGGCAGCCATACAGGACCTCCGGGGCTCCAGTGCCCCCTTGGAACCGAAACTAGACATAGTCCAGATTGATGTTAACCTACTCAGTGCGGATATGGGCAAGATCTCCCTGAAAGTAGCAACTGCAGAAACCCACATAGATGGCCACAGGCTGCAACAAAATGGCTAGAGGAGCAGGTCCGATTCACTCACCAAAAAGAGCGAAATAATGGAAGCCAGGCTGGAAGATCAGGAGGGACGATCCTGTAGGAACAACATGAGGATGGTGGGAGTGCCGGAGGGCATGGAAGGCCCGAACATGGACCTATTAGTGGAAGACTTAGTCCTAAACAACCTCAAACCAAAATGCCCGTCTAACTTCTTTTCAGTGGAAAGGGCACACAGGGTACCTGGTCCCCCGCCAAAACAGGGAGCGTTGCCATGGACAATAGTCGCCAGGATCCTTAACTATAGAGAAAGAGATGCCATATTACAGGTGGCTAGAACCTTCGCGGACCTGCGGCGAGACAATTCTGTCATCCGTTTCTTTCTGGATTTTACCCCCCAGGTACAGCACCAACTGAAAAACTTTGAGGAAGTAAAAAGAGTGCTGAGGGCCAAGGAAATGATATATATGATGCTATTCCCAGCTAAACTGAGAGTGGAAGCTGAGGGAAAGACTTGGTACTTTGGCACCCCTGAAGAGGCGTGGGACTGGCTGGAGGGTTGGAGACCAGGAAACAAGCTGGGGGTTGGAAGGAGAGCTTGCTCTGATGGCACAACAGGAACGGGGAAACCAGGACCAGACAGGAAGAATGGAAAGCGCCCAACTCAATAAGGGGACTGAGAACAACCGGATCATCAGGATACTGAAGTGACGTAGGGCCAGATGTACCAAAAAAGCAATTTGCGACTTGCAAATTGCGAGTCCCTGCGACTCGCAATTTGCAAGTCGCAAATTGCTATGCAGTACTATGCAGTGTCTCAGACACCGACTGCAACTCGCAATGGGGTCGCAATGACCCACCTCATGAATATTCATGAGGTGGGTCGCAAATTGCGGCCCCATTGCGAGTATGGGCACTCGCTAACATGGAGGCCTGCTGACGTCAGCAGGCCTCCATGTTAGCGACCTGCTTGTCAATAAAGCAGGTTTTTTTTTTTTTAAGTGTAGCCCGTTTTCCCTAAGGGAAAACGAGCTGCACTACAAAAAAAAAACGAAACCTTTAGTTTCGGATTTTTCAGGGCAGGGAGTGGTCCCTTGGACCACTCCCTGCCCTGAAAAAATATTTTGGGGTGCAATCACAAACTGGAAGGGGTCCCATGGGGACCCCTTCCAATTTGCGATTGGGTTACCATCCACTTGAAGTGGATGGTAACTGCGATGCCATTTGCGACCGCATATGCGGTCGCAAATGGTATTGCATCCCAATGCGACTCGCAAATAGGAAGGGAACACCCCTTCCTATTTGCGAGTCTGAAATGCATTTTGCGAGTCGGTATCGACTCGCAAAATGCATTTCTGCATTGGGATATGCGTTTTGCGACTCGCAAACGGCAAATTTTGCCGTTTGCGAGTCGCAAAACGTTTGCTACATCTGGCCCTAAATTCCTTCAAGCAGAAGGAGTTGATAAGGAAGGTTGGAGTTTGTCTCGATATATAGGGACCAGGGACATGGTAAACAGCCAGCGTAAAGGGGGAGACATTTGGCGTATGCCCACATAAGATCCGTTGAGCGACACCACATAGGTGGCGGCACACCCCCCTGAAGCATAGTTTGTTTAGGGCAACAGGCACTCTGCAAGTTGAGGGGTGGGAAGTTCAGACCTCACAGTGCAGAGTAGCAGGGAGGGGGTGCAAGCGGTTTCAAGTAAGGACTTAGGTATGGTTATGTTGTTAGAGCCACACGTTGGGGGCATTTGGGGTTCACACAATGCGGTTCAAAGGGAGGGATCTCCCTGACGGGGTGTAGGAGGATCCATCAAAAGGCGGGAGGGTCAGACTCTGTACAGAATCAACGGGGTGAGACGGGGGTGTTTAATACAAAAATTGACCCTATGGTCCTGGAACATAAATGGTCTGGGGAGCAGGATAAAGCACACTTTAGTATTACAGCATATCAAGCACCACTCCCCAGACATGGTCCTACTTCAGGAAACACACCAAAGAGGCAACCCCTTTAGGGCACTGGACAGATTTGGCTACACCCTCAAAACACACGCAGGGTACACTACAGATGCTGGGGGAGTGGGCAATCTGGTGAAAACAATTATTCCACTTATCATCCATCAGCTGTGGCATGACCACATGGGCCACTATGTGGCTCTCTCGGGTACCTGGAAGGGCATTACACTCAATCTGTGCTCCATATACTTTCCCCCTCGATTACAGGCAGTGACCCTTGCAGAGGAGGGGGATCTGCTGCTACACCTACCCTCAGGGATCCTTATTTTGGGTGTCAATCTGAATCAGAACATGAACTCCAAGTTAGGCAGATCTGCAACTTCAGGAGGGGGGTGAGGCTCAAGGACACTCTCCCAGTTTGCTGGGGCGCTGGGTCTGACTGACCTCTGGAGGGAAAGCAACCCACACACAAGACAATACACATACCTTTCAGTGGCCCACAGGAGTTTCTTCGGACTGGACTACATTTTCCTTCTGTGTACGCAAGCTCACCAGGTCCACGATGCGACTCTCCATGCAAGGGGTGTCTGGTCATTCCCTGGTTGGAGTTAAACTGCTGGGCCCACAACGGGATTACATGCTGGCAGGCAGACTGGACGTCTGGGGACTGAGGGACCCAGGGGTCAGAGAGCACCTGTGGGAGGAGGCAACCATAGATCCAAAGAGCCAGAAGATCGTGAGCAATTGCGACTGCGGCAATCGGAGCTGAGAGCTCTGGCAGAGAACCAAGCTGTATGATGTGGGCGACAAGACAGGCAAGTTGTTAGCATGGCTCGAACGGAGGGACAGAGAATGTACATGGGTACTAAGGGTGGAGAACTCAGAGCGGGCCACACAAACGACTGGGGCAGTCACAGCAGAGACCTTTGCAGACTACTATGAAAACTTGGATGCCTCCAGGACAGAAATGTCCTCTCAGTATTATGAGGATTTCCTCAGGAACATCCAACTACCGGAACTGACGAAAGACGACAGAGACGATCTCGAAGCCGTGATGACGAAGGAAGAAGTGACCCTGGCATTGCAAGACTTGAAGACGGGGAAGACCGCGGGCCCAAATGGGATCCCAGTTGAAATGTACAAGGGAATGGCCACTGTAAGTGCCAGTCCACTATTGGAAATGTTTAAGGAGGCCAGGGACAAGGGCTGCTGCCAGCAGACCAAAGGGCAGCGACAATTGTGGTGATTCATAAGGAAGGGAGGCTTCCGGAGATGTGTAGCTCATATAGACCGATATCCCTCTTAATATGGAAGCCAGGGAATTAGCAAAAGTGTTAGACAATGGGTTGCAGGAAGTAATAGGATCCCTAGTGCATCCGGATCAGTCGAGCTTTATGCCGGACAGAAGTACGAGAGACAGAAGTACGAGACTTAGGCCTTTATTATGACATTGGCGGTAAGTGCCGCTTATCGCCATGCTGACTGACGCCAACATACTGCGGAGGTATACCGCTACGGGTATTATGACCCACACATAGAAATCCGCCACTATACAGACACACACACACAAGTCCGCCAGCCCAAAGGTCAGTGATAAAGTGGCGGTACCAAAACCCACACCGTTACGCCAACAGATATACTCCCACAGCATCATGACCCATGAATCACCGTGGCAGTCATTCAACTGCGGTAAACCATTGGCAGTACAGACCGCCGCGCTCAAAATCTACACACACATACAAAACAACACCACATTGGACAATTCAAACTACACACACCTGACACACATACACACACCACACCCACACCAATATAAAACACAGACCCACACTACCCACAACCCTTTTTAACCCAAAGAATTTGACAACTGAGAGAGAGACAAACCAGAAGCACCCACTGAATCTGAGCCACAAAACACCATCACCCATACACCATCCACACACCTCACAGCACACACCCCAACACATCACCCCACACACCGTCACACACACCACTCACACTACACCCATGGCACCACAACAATACTCCAGATTCTCTGAGGAGAAGCTAAGGGTCATGATGGAGGAAATCATCCGGGTATAGCCAGAGTGATTCGGATCACAGGTGCAGCAGACATCCATTGCTAGGAAGATGGAGCTATGGCGGAGATTTGTGGACAGGCTCAACGCTGTGGGACAGCACCCAAGAACCAGGGATGACATGAGGAAGAGGTGGAATGACCTGCGGGGGAAGGTATGTTCCGAGGTTGCAAGAAACCAGATAGCAGTACAGAGGACTGGTGGTGGACCCCCACCTCCTCCCCCACAACTAACAACATAGGAGGATCAAGTATTAGCAATCATGCTTCCTGAGGGCCTGGCAGGAGTAGCAGAAAGACTGGACTCTGGTAAGTCAACTCTTTACTACTTTCACCCCCCTACCTGCATGCCATCACATACCCCCACCCCTACCCTCACCCCATCACCCCACCACCTCACATACACCCTACCATCACAACCCACCCCTCCCAGTACCCAGCACTGCATGAAACAACAATGCATGGACACCACTCACAGCCCTGCATGGACACCCATCACCACAGCATGCACAGTAGTGGCAATCACTTAGCCAACCAAATTACCACTCACACAAGCCAAAGCTGCCTTGGTAATAGCAACCATAGAGGGAAACATTCCCATGCACAAGATGTCACTCACAGTAACAATAACACTGCATTTACATACCCACCTGACCCCCACACAATGTCACTGGAGAGGAGGTACCAGAAACAACCAGTCCAACCCCAGAAAAAGCCCACAGTGATGACAGCAGCTCTGCACGACTGGATCAGGATGACCAACCTGGCCCATCAGGGACCTCTGGACAGTCGGTGACCCAGCCACATTCCCAAACCACCACAGAGCCTCCCCATCAGGAAATACCAGCACAGCTCCCACCCAGCGGGTCCATCCCTCTGTTCCCAGGACACGTCAATTAGCAGTGTGTCCACCACTACAGTGACCCCAGGCAACCCCACAAACACAGGACGATCAGGGACCTGGGGGCAGTGGCAGTAGGCACACAGTTCAGGGGACAGAGGCACAGGACAACAGGGAAGCTGGGAGGATTGCTGTGCGACAGGTTGAGGACAGGCCCAGGGAACCGACTTCATAAGGCACTCACCAACATCCTGGAAGCATACCACCATTCCCAGGAAACCATGGGCCAGATACTGGCCAGATACTGGCCAAGCTGCAGGAGACCCAGCGGCTGCAGGAGGGACAGTACCTGGGGATCAGGGAAGACCTGAGGGACGTCCACATCACCATGGTCACCATTGCAAGGGTGTTGATAGACATGGCCAATACCATGAGGGAGGCAGTGGCCCACCAACCGGCCCCTGATACTAGCCACACCGAAGAACAGTTCTCCACCTCCGCCAACGCTAGTGGACAGGAGGTCCCACCACAGGAACAACAGGCCACCTGCACCCCACCCCCTGTAGAAGGAGAACCACCATGCAAAAGGTCCCTGCGATCCAGGCAGAAACCAGAGAACATTGCCAAGAGCCCCGCCAGGAAATAGGACGCCCCTGATTGTCACCCTTGTGTCCCACTCTGTCACCCTGTCCACCTTTAACTGACATTGCTCCACTTCCTATGCCCCCTTGGACAATGCACCTGTGATACCAATAGACTGGATTCTATCCTGGACATTTCTCCACCATCAACCCAGCCCATTACAATACCCCCTAAACATATTACCACAGAAATAAACACCCTTGGGAAAAAATACAAGTATGGAGTCTGTCAATTGATTGAAATATGTATTAGTTTAACAAGCTGTAAACATTGCAATTCAAATGTATAGTTATATTTACATAGGTCTGACCTGTAGTGGGCAGCAGTAAACACACCAGGAGCCAGAGTGGGGCACAGATATCTGAAAATAGAGATGCCAAAGGGTACAGTAAGTGGCCATAGAAATAGGGGAATCAGGCTGCCATGTACAATGTCCAACACAAAACTGCAATGGAAGGTGAAGTTACAGTGTCTTTCCTCTGTGTCACTGGAAGTACTGTTGAATTATTGTAGTTCTGTTGTCCACATCCTCTTCCTCTGCCTCCCCTTTGTCACTGTCCACAGGCTCCACCACTGCCACACGACCATCCCCAGGCTCATCCTCCTGCAGAAAAGGCATCTGGTGTCTCAGGGCCAGGTTGTGCAACATGCAACATGCAACAATGATCTGGCACACCTTCTTGGGTGAGTAGTACAGGGATCCACCTGTCAGATGGAGGCACCTGAATCTGGCCTTCAGGAGGCCAAAAGTGCACTAAATGATCCTCCTTGTTCGCTCATGTGCCTGATTGTTACATTCCTCTGCCCTTGTCCTGGCATTCCTAACAGGGGTGAGTAGCCATGAGAGGTTGGGGTAACCAGTGTCACCTGTTAATATCGAGGGATACCTGTTAGCCACACACTCACACTTAGGGCAAACCCCACACCCATATACCTATATCAACTGGGTGGGGACCATGGGGTCACGTATTAGCCACACCCGGTGCCTCTGGAGTTGAACCATCACATATGGCATGCTGCTATTCCTCAAGATAAAGGCATCATGCACAGAGCCAGGATACTTTGCATTGACATGGGAGATGTACTGTTCCAACAAACACACCATCTGCACATTCAGAGAGTGAAAGCTCTTTCGATTTCTGAACACCTGTTCATTTCTTCGGGGGGGGACAAAAGCAATATATGTACCATCAATGACACCAATGATGTTGGGGATATGTCCCATTGCATAGAAGTCAGCCTTCACTGTGGCCAATTCCTCCACTTGGGGAAATACGATGTAGCTGCGCATGTGTTATATCAGGGCAGACAACACTCTGGTCAGCATGTTTGAGAACTTAGGTTGTGATATCCCTGATGCCATGGCCACTGCTGCTTGGAAGGAACCACTTGCCAAGAAATGGAGCACTGACAGCACCTGCACTAGGGGGGGGTGGCGGATAGCTGAAATCAGGTCTGGCTCCAATTGGGCACACAGCTCTTGGATTGTGGCCCTATCAAGTCTGTAGGTTAGGATAATGTGCCTGTCCTCCATTGTCGCCAGGTCCACCAGGGGTCTGTACACGGGGAGATGTCTCCATCTCCTATTCATCCTCAGTGGTTGAACTATAGGGTGAAAAACGGTGAGCAGATGGTCATATTCCAACATATAAACAGATTAATATGAAATTTTTGTTTTACAGAAACAGTATGTGAACTTGTAAGTCAGTTGATGTGCCTATGTCTGCTGTGACGCAGTTAGGTGACATGGCCTGTACCCCCCTGAAATGCTGGCTGCCTGACCTGTGAGGAGGGACAAGTGGAAATGCGTAATTCCGCTGGCGCTGTACGCCGTTGCGGTCGACGACCGCTGTGCAACACCGCATTGGTTATCACTGGGGCCTAAGGCTTCCAGGAGCCAATGGCGATGTGCGCCAATGGTGACGGTAAGCACCGTTGCGGACGTGACCACCATTTTCTATCTATTCACTCACTTGGTACCTGGCCTTCAACAGGAGAGGCCCTACACTGCAAATGATGCTGTGACCTGTGTCTGGAAGCGACCATGGCTCAAGTGTCTGGGGAAAGGGCCCCTGCCTTCACTTCCAAGGAGTTGGAAAGACTGGTAGATGGTGTCCTACCCCAGTACCATTTACTTTATGGTCCTCCAGACCAACAGGTCAGTACACTGTGAGCATGATGAGTGGGGCATGAATGTATGGAGTGCTGTGTGCGTAAGCCTCGTGTGGGGCGGTCTGAGGGGTCCTTGGCAGAGTGCTGCATGTATGGTGGGCAATATCTGTGCATAAGGGGATGGGAGGGATATGTGGGCCATGAGTATGACAGTACGGATGGTATGACTAATACCTTTTCTGCAGGTCAGCGCCCATCAGAAAAAGGGTATTTGGCGTGCCATCGCCAATGAGGTGCAGACCCTGGGGGTCTTTGACAGGTGGAGCACCCACTGACGCAAACGGTGGGAGGACCTGCACCGCTGGGCAAGGAAGACGGCGGAGGCCCAGCTGGGGCTGGCCTCCCAACAAGGAAGGGGTGCCTGTCACACCCTTACCCCCCTGATGTATCGCATCCTGGCGGTGGCCCATCCAGAGTTGGATGGGCGCTTCAAGGCATCACAGTAGCCACAATGGGGTGAGTACAGATTCAGATTCTTGACTTTGCGCACGTTAAGGTGTTACCTGGGTGGGGGATGTGGGTTGTGGGTGCCCCCAGGCCAGGACGAACATGGCAGGGTAGGTTCCATGATGGGCAAGTTCAGATGCACTCCAACCACAATAATGTTGGTGGGCATCTACTACTGGGCAGGGTCCTGTGGAATTCAGATGTGCAGTTAATAGCGTTAACCATTGTACCACATGGGCTGGTGTCTAGCATTGTAACTGGCAGTGCATAGCCTAGTGCAGGGGGCTGTTCCCTGTGAGTTGTGTACACCAACAGTAGTGTTGTTGCTGGTATTGACCAAGTGTATCCTCTGTCTCTTCCCCCGTTTTTGTTTTGTCACCCTGTCCTTGTGTGCATTAGCATCATCTGGCGGAGGAGCAGAGGCACTGGCAACGGAGGGAGCTGCATTCCACATGGGCCTGGAGGTCGAATCCACCAACGGGGAGGGAAACAGTGGGACGGAGGGCGAGGGGAGCACCACGACAGAGACAGGAGGGGACAGTACCAACTGCAACTCCTCCTCCGATGGAAGCTCCCTGGTGGTGGCGAACACCTCTGTGCCCACCCCAACTACAGGTACAGCCGCCACCCCCCATACCAGCACCACCCTCCCAGCAGCCCCTCAGCGTGTTTCCCTTGCTCTCTCACCCAGGAGGGTGGGCATCTCCTTCGCCCCAGGCACCTCAGACCCTGCCCCAGTCAGCCCTGCTGCCCTCTGTGAGGAAGCTATTGACCTCCTGAGATCCCTTTCTGTTGGGCAGTCAACCATACTGAATACCATCCAGGTTCTAGCAGGGCATTTGCAACAAACAAATGCATACCTGGAGGGTATTCACTCTGGCATGGCGGCCCAACAGAGAGCATTCTATGCTCTGGCCAACTCACTGATGGCAGCCTTTGTCCCTGTCTCCAGCTTCCCCCCTCCCCCCTCCAACTTCCTCTACCCAGTCCCAATTCCCTCAACCCCAGCCTATCCCAAGCACACCTTCAGACCTGCATTAACCCAAATCAACACACAGAAGTGGCTCAGGCAACACAAGCACCACACTTCATCCCACAGGCACTCACACAAGCACCATCCAGATGCAGGCACACCAACATCCACTGCCTCCACTGTGTCCCCCTCCTCCTCCTCGTCAACCTCCCTCCCAGTGGCGTCTCCACTCACACCTGCATCCACTACATCCTCATCCACTACCTCCCTCACCAGCACGCCTATCACTACAAGCTTTTCCTCACCACAATTGACCTATTCCCTACCCCTCCCAGCCGTCCTCCACTTCAGGCCAGGGTGGCCAGAACCTAGGCCATCACCTCAGCCACCCAGTCCATGGCCACTGTGGTTTCTGCAGCTACTGCAGGTGTGAGAGGCTCCAAGGAGGCACCCGTCAGCACAGCCAGCGTGCCAGCACCACCTGCCAAGGCCAAGAAGGGGCCACCACCTAGCAGGGGTGAGAAGGGGACACCAGCCAGCAAGGGGAATGAGGCACCACCAGCCAGCAAGGGGAAGGAGGAACCAACAGCCAGCAAGGAGAAGGAGGCACCACCAGCCAGCAAGGGCCGGAAAAGAACACCAGCCGGCAGAAGCAAGGAGGCACCACCATCTGCCAAGGGCAGGAAGGGGCACACAACACCAGCCATGGCACTTCTGCCGTCCGAGGCTGCAGGGGAAGGGCTGGAGCCTCCCCCCACCACTGACAGCACCGCCACCTGCACCGCGGCCAGCACCGCCACCTGCACCGCAACCAGCACTGCCACCTGCACCGCCAGCAGCACCACTGCTGTTGTAAATCAGTAGCGATTAGATTAAGCATTAGCAGAAGACATCTTGTATTTAGCAACTATTGTGAACATTTCACAGAATCCATTTTGTATTCATGGCAGCCATTTTCTCTGCCACATGCTGCCATTTGCTCACCATGTGCTCTGTCCTACCTCTCTGTTAACTACTCTTGAAAATCTGTCTAGTGACAAGTTATATTTAGCATCTCCCACTTCCGCACATGCCCAGTAAGATCTGCAGCTGTTAGTAATCAGTAACAGACAGTAATGTGTCAACTAGTCCTTGAAAACTGTTAGCCCCTCCTACCTGTCGACTGTGCATTTCCATATGACCTTATATGTAGATAAGTCTTGCTTCTATAATTGTACCACCTTCTTTTAGCCCAAGCGTGGGTATAAAAGGACCATGCTCTCTTAGTTCAGTGTGCTACTTCAAACATTATCAAAGGGTGCTGTGTGAACTGTAGTACCACCTCATGAGGTTTAATAAACGTAGTCTTTTATTTCAGTTTCTGTGCCAACTTCTTCCTATATGGTCTGAGGACTTTGTGCAGAGAAGGGCGAACCACTTGCACTAGTAGGCCTTTCTGAGGCTTACTTTGACAAATTGGCGCCAGAACAGGGACTCATTGGCGACTCGGACGCCCAACGGATTGGTCGCGACAAAGGATTGGGATCTCGCTGAGGACGATCAATGTCTGAGGAGACCCGAGTCTTGGCAACCACGGCGTTTTTCCCTTCTTTCTGATTTGACCATCCAGGTGGCACCGGTCCTCGACTGAGATCCTTTTTGTTCATTCGTCATGCAGTGACCATTTGGTCGATTTTAGAACCTGGCAGTTGGAACCTGGACGCCCTGTGATTGGTAAGAGCCGTTTTACGGCACTTGCTGTGGGTTTTGATGCCTTTGTTTGGTAATTAAGTTTAGCACCACTTACTGTGGCTTTCGTGTTTTGGGTGAGTATTCAATTTGTGTCCTTTGAATTGATATATAAATTGCAATTTATATAGGCAGGTAATGAGGAGAATGTTCTCCAATTTAATTTTGATTTGAACGGCACCTTAAGTGCTACTTTGATTATGATATTGCATATTCTGCACTATTTTTGGCATACCTGTTTTTAGTGCGCTTCTTAGGATGTGTTGCTTTTGTAATGGTACCAATTTTAGACTGGAAGAATCGCAACCAGCACCCCCAGAGGGGATGCCCAATAGAGATATGTATGTTAAACATGGTCTTTCTTCTATAATGTACAGCACATTATGGAATAAATACACTTGTGCAGATCCTGAGTTACATTGACCTATGCATGGGTCATTTGATTTGAGAAAGATTGAGTATGTGGAACAATGTATGTGTAAGCGAAGGTCTAGGGAAGATATGTTTGACTGTGTACGAATGTGGGAGAAAGAAGTACGTGGACGAGTGAAGCATAAGCAAGCCTTGCTTGAGAAAGAGCAGCGGAAGAATGTATATGTGAAAGCATTGGAAATGAGAAAGAAAGAAAGAAATGACTTAAAGGAGATAGAAGAGAAAGAACGTAAATTATAGGTAATTGGCCAATACACTGTTAGGCAACCTCTCTATCCTATCCTTAATAAACCACACGATGATTTTTTTTACTAGATCCACCCTCCACCTCCGTATGTCGTTCCTTCTGCCCCTCATGAGTTAGCTGAGGTCTCCGGTTCGGAGCAACAGAAGATACGAGACAGTCGCTCTATGTTGCCTGCTGACCGTGCGTCTGAGCTTAGATCTATTGCTCGTAAAACAATTTGTAGTGTTGTCTCTGCTTCTGAACTTTTAGACAACATGAAAGGGTGGACGGAAAAGGAGCAGCTATATTTTACTTAGGCATTTGGCACAGAAGTTATTGAACTATTTCGGAAATATTCTTATGAGTTAGAGCCCAATGATGTAGCAGCTGATCATAAGCAAATGCGTGATGGTCTTTTTGTTTTCTCCCAGGTGGCTGATGCAATCAGGCGTTTGGTGAAATTATGTGTTGTGGCAGTCCGTTTGCAAGAGGAGAAAAGGGCCGTGGATGTAGTTGCATGGACATCCCAGTCCGGCAGGGTGCAAGCTTCCATCTTCGGAACAGATAAGACTATGATAGTTTACGCGAAACCAATGCGGGAGGCCGCGCCTTTGTATGTTCCTCCGAAAGGATTGGGTACAAGTGAGGATAAAACTTCTGTTGATGCTAAGGGTTATTTTATTTATAATTGGGTGTATACTCCCTGGAATAGGGCAGATGTAATGGCACTTAAAACAGCATTACCTGACCCGCGGAAAAATCCAGCCGCCTTTTATGAGGAAGTTGAGGGAGCAATTAGTTCTTGTACTATGACTTTGGCTGACATTGATTTATTTTTCGTATTGATATTACCACCAGATATGTGGAGAACTGTTCGTAAAGTTGATGATCGTGTAGTTTGCGGGGCGTCATGGAAAGAATTAGAACAGATGGACAGGATTAGGGAACCTGCGAAAAAGCCGTATCAGTTGATTCTAGATCTTCCGGCAGCCATTTTAGTTAAGTTAAAAACGATTATTCCCCCTAAAAAGATAGATTGGACTGTTTTAGTGTCTTGTAAGCAAAAGACAGATGAATCGGTCTCTTATTTCTTTACACGCTTTGAAGAAGCATTTCATGATTTTAGCGGCCAGTTATTGTCAGATGATACGGGCAGACATTTGTTTGTCGATAAATATGTTGCAAATCTGTTACCAGGAATAGCTAGTCGTCTAAAAGCTAGTGAAAGTTCATGGACTACCTCTACTCAAGTTTCTCTTTTGACTATGGCTCAGTATTATGAATGTCAGGAATTAGAAGCAAAAGGTAGAGAGAATAAAAAGATTAAAGAATTAAAGACGAAGGTTATGTTGCCTCAAGCTTATGGTCTGCCTTTTAGAGTTAGTGATAGAGGTGGGCGTGGATCTTATGTTTCTTCTTACACTCATTCGAATTTGTCTGTTGATCAGTGTGCGTATTATAAGAAATTTGGGCATTGGGCTGCCGATTGTCCAGCACTACGTGTTCAGCAGTGTTCATGTGGTCGGGGACAAATGAGAAATCGCTCAGGATATTCAGGGCCTAGAAGAAGCACAAATGATCATGCTAGGGTTGATGCTAATGTACGAGGGCAGGATGGGTTTAACACTTTTGATAGACGGAACCAATACCAAATGTCTAACTATGTGCAGCCTGATTTCCAAGATTCTGCTTATGCATAGGATTGCCTAGGATGGGGTAAGGAATCAGTTGAAGTTCCAGTAGATCAGAGGGGTCCCTATGTTACAGCACATGTTTTGGGTTCTACTGATCAGTTTCTGGTTGATAAAGGAGCTACTCGTAGCGCCTTGTCTAAACAATTGATTCCAAGGGCTCCCCTGTCTGGCTTAACCATTACATCAAAAGGTTTCGATGGAACACCTTCCCCTAGCCCATTGTCACAACCACTTGCATTCCATGTTGATAAATTTACTGCTCCATGTCCATTTTTGCTTTCTCCAAATACACCAGACAATATTGTGGGTCTTGATATGCTCAAGTATTTCAGGGCAACAATACGATGCTCTCCTGAAGTGGTGCGTGTTATTTTGAATGATAATCATCCTGTGATGGAAAGAGTTTGTCTTGTTAAAGAGGATATTGCATTAGCTTAACTCCCTAGTACTTTGTGGGCTACTTCAGATACTGATGTGGGACAAATGATTATTCCACCGGTACATATTTGTGTCAAGGAGGGAGCTGTATTGTCACATTTGCCTCAATACAAAATTTCACAGGAGGGCAAAGAAGCACTCACATGAATTGTGCATGATCTTATTGCAGTTGGAGTTGTTGAGGAAGTTCCGTATAATGTTTGTAACAGTCTGATTCTTCCTATTCTGAAAAAGGATACTGATACTAGGATTTACTGATTCATTATTGATTTACGAGAAGTCAATAAGATTGTGGTACCACAATAACATGTGGTATCTGACATCACAACACTTCTTACTTTGGTTCCCTCGACAGCAACTACGTTCTCTGTGATAGACTTGAAGAATGCTTTCTTTTCGATCCCTATTCATCCTGACAGCCGATATTTGTTTGGTTTTACTTTGAATAAACGACCATATACATTTTGCAGAGTTCCTCAAGGCTATACTGAGAGTCCTAGTATTTATAGTCAAGCGTTAAAACGACAACTTGATTCTTTTGTTTTGCCTGAAGGTGTGGCTCTCATACAATATGTTGATGACATTTTGTTGGCAGCTGATACCACTGAGCAATGTGAAAAGTGCACTTTGTCCTTACTTTCTTTTCTTGCTTCACACCATCATAAAGTGTCACGAAAGAAATTGCAATATTGTAGTCCAAAGGTAACCTATTTAGGTCACCTTTTGTCTAAGGAGGGCCGTGAACTTACATCAGATCGTATTCAAGCAATTTTAGACACACCAGTACTCTCTACTCAGAAAGATGTTTGTGCATTCCTTGGTCTTACTTCTTTTTGTAGGCAATGGATATTAGGGTTTTCACACATTGTCAAACCTTTGCTAGCACTTTTGACTAAAGATACTCCAATGCCCCTCCCATGGACCGATGAATGTGAGACTGCTTTCCGGCAGCTACGACAAGACCTTTGTTCAGCACCAGTGTTAGGTTCTCCAGATTACACAAAGCCTTTTGCACTTTACGTACATGAGAAAGATGGATGTGCATTGTCAGTTTTAGTAAAGACACATGGCGATAAGCAGCGTCCCTGTGCATTTAATTTTTAGCAGTACTTGATCCTGTCACTCGAGCGTTGCCTGGGTGTTTTCGTTCAGTTGCGGCAACAGCTGTGTCAATACGTCAGAGTGAAGGAATAGTTTTGTCACATAAGCTGTTGGTGTTAGTACGCCATGCAGTGATGCTCTTTTAAATCAAACAAAGGCGCAACATTTAACTAGCGCTCGCCTGACAGGATATGAATTGACATTGCTGGCTCCTCACATTACACCGAAGAGATGTGTAACACTAAATCCAGCCACTTTGTTGCCCTATCCGGTGACTCAGTCTTAGTCACAAGAAACACATGATTGTATATTCCTTACCGAAGAACAGACAAAGGGTTGTATTAATTTGCCAGATGTAGATGGGGAATTGTGGGTTGATGGGACTTGTTTGAAGTTGCCAGACGGTATGACCTCAGCTGCATATGCAATCACCACAATACACATGGTAGTGGAGACAGCTCGTATATCACAGAAGTCAGCTCAAGCAGCTGAACTAATAGCTTTGACACAAGCATGTGAGCTTAGTACTGACGTATGTGTGAACATTTATGCAGACAGCCGCTATGCTTTTGGAGTAGCTCATGATTTTGGTTTGCTTTGAAAGGAGAGAGGCTTTCTCACATCCCACGGGATGCAGATAATGCACGGAGAATTAGTGCATAACCTCTTGACTGCATTGACATATCCAAAGAAACTAGCTATTGTGAAATGTAGTGCACACAAGAAAGTGACCGATAAGATAGGGCAAGGTAATACACTAGCGGACCGCGTAGCACATAAGACTGCGATGCAGCGAAGTACTGCTTCTATGTATGTAGTGAAGTCAGAAGCTGAACGTTGGCATAATGCTAGACAAGACGTATTCGATGTACAGAAATCTGCTTCTGTGAAAGAACGTGAGCAATGGTCTGAAGAAGGAGAATTGGATGATGAGGGCTGTTGGTGGAATAAGCAGATGGATAAATGGAAATTGCCTATAGCATTTGTTCAACCTATGGTTCAGATGGCACATGGGCTGGCACATGTTGGAGCTTCAACAATAACGAAGTTGCTTACGCAAGTTTGGGAGCATCCAGAAATTTCCAGTACAGCTAAGAGAATAGTACAGTCTTGTTTTATCTGTTTACAATACAATCCTGGAAAAGGGACACAAACTCCTGCGAAGGGTTTGCTACACCAACTGCACCTTTCGAAATTCTACAAATGGATTATGTTCAGCTTGAACGCTGCAACAATTTAAAGTATGTCTTGGTGGTGGTATATGCCTTCAGTAAATGGATAGAGGGGTACCCCACAAAGGATAATACTGCCATTACCACAGCGAAGGTGCTTTTGAAAGAATTTTTCCCTAGGTTTGGTGTTTGCAGACTTTTATGGAATGATAATGGACCTCATTTTGTTGGGGAAGTTATTAAGAATGTCCTGAAAGGATTAGGGATCAAACAGAAGTTCTATGAGGTTTTTCACCCACAATCAGCAGGGTTGGTGGAAAGGTATAATGCTACTTTGAAGCTGAAGTTAGCGAAGATACAGGCTTCCACATCTTTAACTTGGCTGGATGCATTACCGTTGGCATTATTGTCTATTAGGTCAGTGCCACACTCTCGAACAGGCCTTACCCCCTATGAACTAGTATTTGGAAGGCCAATGAACATTAGGGGAGATCCTAAGCCAAATTCTGTATATGATGTACCTTGTGTCCTGATGAATGATTAGTTGACACAGTTAACCGACAATTTGGTTTCTATTCATCAACAGGTTCGAGAAGCACTTCCTGACAGATCTACAGGTGAAGGCCATGAACTCTGACCTGGTGACCAGGTGATGATTAAGTCCTTTGAAAGATCAAGCAGCTTGGAACCAAGGTGGCGAGGCCCAGAGCAGGTGCTCCTTGCAAAAAGGACAGCAGTTAGAGTGACGAACCGAAAGAATTGGGTCCATAGTACTCACTGCAAGAGAGTGCTACCTACCTTGGTGGAACCTGCTGTGCTGACCGATCATCGAGAGATTTTGACTACGGAGAAAGGCCGTACTATATCACCTGACGAATCTGCGGAGTTCTTCCCGGACCATACGATTTCTGGAGTATCGCGATATAAGTTGAGACCGAGGAAAGACCCCGTAGTGCTGGAGAAAACTGGTTGAGCTACCGCCCTGGGTTAGTGAAACGGAGAGCCAATGTGGCAAGGGGGGTTAATCAGCCATGCATTAGAGTAGTGACACCAGTCTTGGCCCGTGGTGAAGAAATCAGCGGCTGCCCAGGGATAAGAACTCCAACGATTGTTTTTAATTAATTTCTGAAAGGGTCGATTATCACTGTTGCTAAAATGAATAACAAACTGATCATTAGTACTATGGGGTTTGTTTTTGTTTTGGTGGTAATAGCAATAATCACCTGGTTTGTTGAAAAAAAGGCTCCTGCTCGTGAGTTTTTTGTTGCCACTACTCCAGTACCAGAGGATCACTGTTACTTTACGCTTCCCTATCAGGGGCAGAAGCACCGTCAATCGTACTTCAATAATACTTTCATTCAGATGTTGCATCATACTCATAGTGCTACAAATACTACTAACTGTTGGGTATGTGGAATGATACCTGTGCATCAAAAGAAAGGAGGAACACCTTTCATTCCTCTTCCTTTTTCACACATTGGTTCTTGCCAAGCTTGGTATACGCTTTTGCTTGCATCTGGAAAACGTACAGAGGGCGGACTTCTTTTTCGCCTTAATAAAGTATGCTACCAAGACAAAGATGGGTATCCCCAAGCCAAAGGAACTAAATGGGAATGGGAAGAGTATCAACCAGACAATGTTTCAATACCATATGTCTTCACAAATATAAGAGACTCTGACAAGAAAGAACAATTTGTGATTTCTGTTACATAAACTAAAGCAGATTTATGTATACGTAGCATTGGGCGAATTCCAGTAGGGATAAGCGATTGTACCTTGATTTTAACTATTGAGGGTGTAAATAATAGTAGTTTTACAGCTTCACATAATACATATTTTGTTTGTGGTAACTATGGATATTACCAACTACCTGTTGGGTGGTCAGGTGTGTGTTATGTATCTTTTCTATTACCCCCTGTGTTTTTGGCCCCTGCATCATATCACGAGATTTTAAACTGTTCAATGACATCATTAAAAATAGATATAAAAGGACAATAAGTACAAATGAGGTAGACCAAACGGACACTAGCCTGCAACAATATGTTGATTTTAATTTAGGGTTGTTCTCCTTTGTGGGTGCTGCGTTAAACAGTAGGAAAGTGAGACGATTGACTAGGGTTGTGGAAGCTGTTACCAATCAGGCAGCTCTGGCATTTGGGAATATTACAGAGGAGCTCCAAATTGCGAGGATTGTAGCGCTCCAAAATCGTATGGTACTAGGGGGCATATTTATACTCTGTTTGTGCCGGAATTGCGTCATTTTTTTTTACGCAAATTCGACGCAAAACTAACTCCATATTTATACTTTGGCGTTAGACGCATCTAGCGCCAAAGTTCATGGAGTTTGCGTCATTTTTTAGCGTGGACACCTTCCTTGCGTTAATGATATGCAAGGTAGGCGTTCCCGTCTAAAAAATGACTCCGAGGCATGTGCGCCGTATTTATACTCCCGGGCAAAACTGACGCCCGGGAGTGGGCGGGTCAAAAAAAATGACGTCCAGCAGCTTTTGCGTCGTTTTTTAGCGCCTGGTCAGGGCAGGCGTTAAGGGACCTGTGGGCTCGGAAGGAGCCCAGAGGTGCCCTCCCATGCCCCCAGGGACACCCCCTGCCACCCTTGCCCACCCCAGGAGGACGCCCAAGGATGGAGGGACCCACCCCTGGGACATTAGGGTAAGTGCTGGTAAGTTTCTTTTCTGTGGCATACCTGTAGATTTTGGCCTCTAGCTCAGCCGGCACCCAGGGAAACCTACCAAACCTGTGCATTTCTGAAAACTAGAGACCTAGGGGAATCAAAGGAGGGGTGACTTGCGGGGTTCGGACCAGGTTATGTTACCCAGAATCCTTTGCAAACCTCAACATTTGGCTAAAAAAACACATGTTCCTCACATTTCTGTGGCAGAAAGTTCTGGAATCTGAGAGGAGCCACAAATTTCCTTCCACCCAGCGTTCCCCCAAGTCTCCCGATAAAAATGATACCTCACTTGTGTGGGTAGGCCTAGCGCCCGCGACAGGAAACACCCCAAAGCGCAACGTGGACACATCCAAAATTTTGGAAGAAAACAGAGGTGTTTTTTGCGAAGTGCCTACCTGTAGATTTTGGCCTCTAGCTCAGCCGGCACCTAGGGAAACCTACCAAACCTGTGCATTTCTGAAAACTAGAGACCTAGGGGAATCCAAGGAGGGGTGACTTGCGGGGATCGAACCAGGTTCTGTTACCCAGAATCCTTTGCAAACCTCAAAATTTGGCTAAAAAAACACATGTTCCTCACATTTCTGTGGCAGAAAGTTCTGGAATCTGAGAGGAGCCACAAATTTCCATCCACCCAGCGTTCCCCGAAGTCTCCCGATAAAAATGATACCTCACTTGTGTGGGTAGGCCTAGCGCCCGCGACAGGAAACGCCCCAAAGCGCAACGTGGACACATCCAAAATTTTGGAAGAAAACAGAGGTGTTTTTTGTGAAGTGTCTACCTGTAGATTTTGGCCCCTAGCTCAGCCGGCACCTAGGGAAACCTACCAAGCCTGTGCATTTCTGAAAACTAGAGACCTAGGGGAATCCAAGGAGGGGTGACTTGCGGGGATCGAACCAGGTTCTGTTACCCAGAATCCTTTGCAAACCTCAAAATTTGGCTAAAAAAACACATGTTCCTCACATTTTTGTGGCAGAAAGTTCTGGAATGTGAGAGGAGCCACAAATTTCCATCCACCCAGCGTTCCCCGAAGTCTCCCGATAAAAATGATACCTCACTTGTGTGGGTAGGCCTAGCGCCCGCGACAGGAAACGCCCCAAAGCGCAACGTGGACACATCCAAAATTTTGGAAGAAAACAGAGGTGTTTTTTGCGAAGTGCCTACCTGTAGATTTTGGCCTCTAGCTCAGCCGGCACCCAGGGAAACCTACCAAACCTGTGCATTTCTGGAAACTTGAGACCTAGGGGAATCCAAGGAGGGGTGACTTGCGGGGCTCGGACCAGGTTCTGTTACCCAGAATCCTTTGCAAACCTCAAAATTTGGCTAAAAAAACACATGTTCCTCACATTTCTGTGGCAGAAAGTTCTGGAATCTGAGAGGAGCCACAAATTTCCTTCCACCCAGCGTTCCCCCAAGTCTCCCGATAAAAATGATACCTCACTTGTGTAGGTAGGCCTAGCCCCCGCGACAGGAAATGCCCCAAAACGCACCGTGGACACATCCCATTTTTTTAAAGAAAACAGTGCCTACCTGTGGATTTTGGCCTGTAGCTCAGCCGGCACCTAGGGAAACCTACCAACCCTGTGCATTTTTGAAAACTAAAGACCTTGGGGAATCCAAGATGGGGTGACTTGTGGGGCTCGGACCAGGTTCTGTTACCCAGAATCCTTTGCAAACCTCAAACTTTGGCTAAAAAAATACATTTTCCTCACATTTCGGTGGCAGAAAGTTCTGGAATCTGAGAGGAGCCACAAATTTCCTTCCACCTAGCATTCCCCCAAGTCTCCCGATAAAAATGATACCTCACTTGTGTGGGTGGGCCAGGTGCCTGCAACAGAATAAGGCCCAAAACTTGAAGAGATAGAAGGGATAGCACAGCGAGTTTATAAGGGCATATTCTTTTATACATCTTTAGACGGACTCTGCTTTGGGGACCCACATAAGTGAGGTGTCATTTTACTTGGGAGACTGAGGGGAAAACTGGGGAGTAGGAATTTTCTGCTGGAGCGGTGATCCTACTAAGAAAAGTCAGCAAAATATGCTTTTTTATGCAAATTTTGAGGTTTACAGAGGAGTCTGGGTAAGAAAATGTTGGGGGAGCCACGCAAGCAACACCTCCCTGGACTCCTTGGGGTGTCTCATTTAAAAAAAAATCTGGGTTTTGTAGGTTTCCCTAGATGAAGGCCGCACCCAGGACCAAAAACATAGGTGGGCCCTCCCCCCCCCAAAAACAGGTATTTTTGTAATATATCATATTGATGTATGCACATACGTCCGTGATGTGCCAAACACTAAAATTGTGAAAAGAAACACACTTAGGTTATGTGAAGAAGACCCCTCACCCACCAACCAAGTTGGTGGCATGCTTCATCATTGGGGTCCCACCCGAGGCACCTAGCGTGTCACAGGTGTGCTGCGACGCCTGATTACAGCGGAGCAGGTTTTGTCATTTTTACCACACATACTGATTGGATTTGGCACGAGGGTGAGTGATGGTTCAGTGGATCAAATTTTATTAACAAGAGATTTCACAAAAATGAAATGCACTGCTAATAACTGAAAGGCAAAAAACTGAACCAATGACTCACAGCTCGTGAGCTGTAAAGCCGCGACAAGGCACCAACCGCTTTACAGACCATTCACACACCTTTCATACATGACACGCACAAGACCATTCACACCGCTAGCCACGGGCCCAGCACATTACAACACTCACATCGACAGACCGCGCCACTCAAGGGCCCATCACTTACATACGCCCACATGCCTGATACAAGAATCACACCAGCTGATGGGAGTGTGGACTGGCGTTTGGCTGGCACCGCCAGCCAAGCGCCACCCCACGCACACCGCCAGCCAAGCGCCACCCCAAGCACACCGCCAGCCAAGCGCCACCCCACGCACACCGCCAGCCAAGCGCCACCCCAAGCACACCGCCAGCCATAAGCACAAAACTACAAACACAAAAGCTCTAACTAAATACATGACAGAGATGCCAACCGTGAAACATATGAAAATATAAAACAGACAGCTTACGCTCAAGGTATTTCCCAGATTTTTTTGGGGGTATAGTAACTTCTGTAACAGCCGGGAACACACAGCCCAGGCTTTGAAGGGCATTCGGGGCAGTACATCCGGCTCTCCCTCCGGATTAATCTCCGGGCACATACTCTACATTTCTTTGTGGGCATGTCTTTTTTGGGAGTGGGAGGAATGTGATCTGGAAAGTGCCGATCTTTTCAATCTAGCCACATCCTCCACCACTTCTACTCTAGGAACTCTTGCCGGTTCAACCACAATAAGGCTTTCTATCACCGACTCCTGAAATTTAACAAATGTCATCCTTGACTCAGGTGAACAATCCTTGTATACAATAAAGGCATTAAAAGTTGCCAAATGAAATAAATGTAGGGCCAACTTTTTATACCACACATAAGACTTACGAAGAGCAGTGTAAGGTTCCAACCTCTGATCTACTCTATCAACACCACCCATGTGCCTATTGTAGTCCAAAACGCACGCAGGTTTGCGCACTTCCGCAACCTGACCCCAAACAGCCACAGGGGAAGTACTCTCATCATGGATGGTCGATAGCATGTACACATCCCTCCTGTCTGAAAATTTCAGAGCTAGCAGCTCATTATTCCGCAAGGCACTGCACTGTCCCCTCTCAAGTTTTTTACAGACAAGCTCCCAGTGTAGAAATTATCTACGTACAAATGGTGACCTTTGTTAAACAGCCGTCTAGCAAGTTCCCACACAATTTTTTCGCTAACTCCAAAAGTGGCCGGACAACCAGGAGGGTCAATACTGGAATCCCTACCAGTGTAGACCCGGAAATTATACACATATCCTGTACTGCTTTGTGACAGCAGATACAATTTAATCCCATACCGTGCCCTCTTACTAGGAATGTACTGCTTGAAAACTAAACGCCCCTTGAAAAGGACCAAAGACTCGTCCACACTTATCTCTTTGCCTGGAACATAGACCTCTGAAAACCGATCTACAAAATGATCAAGGACAGGCTTAATCTTAAAAAGGCAGTCACAATCAGGGTGATCTCGTGGCAAGGCTAAAGCATTGTCTACAAAATGCAGCATACGAAGAAGAAGCAAATACCGATTACGTGTCATAGTTGCAGGAAATATAGCAGTTGCCATCAAGGGACTAGTAGACCAATAAGAAGCCAGTGACGGCTTCCTGATCAACCCCATCAAAAAAGACAAACCTAAAAACCTTTTCATCTCTTCCAGATATGTGGGAACCCAATGAGTAGCTCTAGACTGAGGCTTAAGTCTGGCAGCGTTGTCCCGCAAATATTGCTCTGCATACACATTTGTCTGCTCCACAATCTCTTCCAAAAATACATCGTCCATAAACTAGTGAAAGAAATGGACAGGCAGAAAGTTTTCCGTATTAACTCTACACCCTGGGAGACCAGTAAATGCAGGTAACTGTGGCTGCTCCATGTTTGGGGCAATCCAGGTGTCAGGTCTTCCAATGGGAAACCCTTCAGCCCCAGGCTGCTGCACTCTTGGCACATCAATGTCCTCCTCTAACACAGGCCCTTCATCTGCACTGAGAGTAGCTTCCTCATCAGAAGAATACTCTCGGACAGAAAACTCACTTCCAGAATCTCCTGCTTCCTCCTCTGCCTCAGATGCAGAGTCAGTGTCGTAATCATGGTCTGAAGACGACTCAAAGAGCATGCGAACAACCTGCTGAGCGGTCACTTTGCGGCTAGCCATGATCCTAACAACAAATGGATTGCCAACAACAACTAGCACTAAAATAAGTAATAAACAAAGTGTTGCTTTATCACAAAGAGTTATGTACTACAAAAAACTATACCACTCAGTTGCCTGAAATAGCTACTCACCAAGCAACTATTCTGCACAGACAAAGCAATCACCAATGATATCCCACTAAAAAGAAAAAAGAAAAAAGCAAATTAGACATATGACAACACAAACATCACTGTGCTCAAATCTAAGGACAATGTCAAACACACAATACTGCATTTAGTACACCACCTACAAACAAGTCATTCATGCATGTCAACAATACTCCTTTGGAGTAAGTTGCTTTCACTTACCTAAAACATGCAACTATGCAAACCACAGGACAACTACTGCCAAAACCACAAAGATCCACAGCAAAGGAAGCAAAAGCGTTGAACTAGAAGAAAAAGAAGAAATAAATTGTTATAATCACAAATACAAATACTTTGCCAGTTGACAAACACCCCACCACCAAGAACTTAGAAGTTGTCCCTGGTACCTAAGTGGATCCTGCCGCCCTCGGGGGTAGATGGGCGTAAAAAAATTGGCCAATCTGCCCCCAAGGGGGGCAGAAATGGGCAACACCTCTGTGCCCCCTTTTAGGGGGCGACCCTTCCCAAAGGGGGCACCCCCAGCACAAAACAAAAAAATCCCTGCCGTATTGGTGGTTTCTGCCCTCCTTGGGGGCAGATGGGCCTACAAAATTAGGGGCAGAGATGGCCAATACGATTTTTCCCCACCTTAGGGGGGCGACCGTTGCCCAAGGGGTGCCCCCAAACACATACCACACACACACACACACACACACACCACACAATCCCTGGCGCCTAGTGTGCTTCCACCCCCCCGGGGCCAGATCGTCCAAAAAATGGCTGGTCTGCCATCGGGGGGGCCGAAACAGAAAAAAAAAATAGCTCCCCAACGGAGAGACCCTTGCCCAAGGGGTTGCCCCCAAAATAAACAATAAAAACAAAATCCCTGGTGTCTAGTGGATTTTGCCCCCCCCCTCGCCCCTGGCGGCAGATCAGCCCAAAAATTGGCAATCTGCCCCCTGGGGGGGGGGGGGGGCGAAATAGTAAAAAATAGCCCCCCCAAAAAACTTTACAATAAAAATAAATCCCTGGTGTCCAGTGGTTGTCGCCCCCCCTGGGGGCAGATCCGCCGAAAAAATCGGCGGATATGCCCCCAGAGGGGGGCGAAATACCAAAATAAATTGCCCCCGGGGGGGGGCGACCCTTGCCAAGTGGTCGCCCCCAAAATACACAACAAAAATAAAATCCCTGGTGTCTAGTGGTTTTTGCCCCCCCCCCCCGGGGGCAGATCCGCCGAAAAATTGGCGGATCTGCCCCCAGGGGGGGACGAAATACAAAAAAAAAATTGCCCCGAGGGGGGGGCGACCCTGGCCCAAGGGGTCGCCCCCAAAATATACACAAAATATAACATCCCTGGTGTCTAGTGGTTTTCGCCCCCCCCCCCGGGGGCAGATCCGCCGAAAAATCGGTGGATCTGCCCCCGGGGGGGGGGGCGAAATACAAAAAAAATTGCCCCCGGGGGGGGCGACCCTTGCCCAAGGGGTCGCCCCCAAAATACACACAAATAATAAATTCCCTGGTGTCTAGTGGTTTTCGCCCCACCCTGGGGGCAGATCCGCCGAAAAATCGGCAGATCTGCCCCCGGGGGGGGGGCAAAATACAAAAAAAAATTGCCCCCGGGGGGGGCGACCCTTGCCCAAGGGGTCGCCCCCAAAATAAACATAAAAAACAATATCCCTGGTGTATAGTGGTTTTCGCCCCCCCCCTGGGGGCTGAACTGCTGAAAAATCGGCGAATCTGCCCCCGGGGGGGGCGAAATACTAAAAAAAAATGCCCCCGGGGGTGCGACCCTTGCCCAAGGGGTCACCCCCAAAATAAACATAAAAAACAATATCCCTGGTGTATAGTGGTTTTCGCCCCCCCCTGGGGGCAGAACCGCTGAAAAATCGGCGGATCTGCCCCCAGGGGGGGGGCGAAATACTAAAAATAATTGCCCCGGGGGGGGTGACCCTTGCCCAAGGGGTCGCCCCCAAAATAAACAAAAAAGAAAATCCCTGGTGGCTAGTGGAGATTCCTGCTCCACGATCGCGGGCCCTGCCCGCGATCGTGGAGCAGGAATCTTATGAAAACAGGCACAGGGGGAAAGGAAAAACCCTTTCCTTTCCCCCGTGTCTGTTTTCACCACCCCCGCCCCCCAAAAATAGAGAGGACTCACCTGTGACGTCCTTCTCAGAAGACGCGCTGGAAGCAAATGGCTTCCAGCGCGCCCGGCAACACTAGATGACGTCAGCACGCTGTGCGCGCGCTGACGTCATCGGATTGCCGTGGGTGGGGGCGGGGGTGAAAGGGGAAGGTCTTCCCCTTCCATCCCCGCCTGGGGGGTGGAGGGGAGTGCACGGGGGGGGAACTGTAGCCTTGGACGAGATCATCTCGTCCAAGGCACAGAACCGGTTAAACATTCGCAAGTGTGTCTGAATAAAGAAAAATGTACCAAAGTATAAGTAAGGTGTTAACATGAAAAAATGGCTTATCCTAATCAAGTAAAACTCTTCAAGATAATGTACGATCTGAAATAAAATGATTGTAAGTCATTAGGAGGAAGATAATGAGTAAGCTGAATTTAAAAGGAACTAACAAAAGGACTATCACGTACCAATAGAGAAAGAGTAGTGGGAACCACGTGACGGGGGCAAAACACTATTATCCCTGAGTCTTCGTGAGGGAGTACTCATAAGTCAGCACGTATGGATCCAAAATCTTTTACGGTGCGATCTAGAACAGAAGATCGCTATACTAAGGAAGTAGTGACAAGCATAAGCAATATGGCATAATTCTAAAAGTAAATGGTCACGTACGGTAAATTCTTGTGTTGGGGGCGCTGTGTCTTGCTCCCCGATAATTAAGCTGGCGTGTATGTAGAGAAAAAGGACGTGTAAGCCCTCCGTCTCATCTAAAACCGATGTAACGAAGATTGTAATCATATGTTGCTTCTAAGTTGAGCAACCAGACTCAGCCCCCTCAAAATAAAGTGCAAAATACATAAGTTAACATTAATGTCACCTACCTAGAAGTATACGGTATAGAAGAGACACAGAGTAAGGTCTCAGGAGTGTGTGTGAAACTCCTCGGTATGACGGGCAGTATGTTTGTTTGGTCCTTATTTTATTTGATGATGAGAATCATCGGCTGGTCCGATATAGAAAAAGGACAGAGTGTTGAAAGAAAAAGTGGGCGCCATCTTCGAGTGTGAAAGACAACTAAAAGACAGCGTCCAACTGGGTGGATGAAATTGCTAAGCCTTATCTAATGCAAATAATCTTAGGCGCTTACAGAAATTGATAGAAAGACACCGAATGAGGTCTTACAAGACACAGAGTAAGGTCTCAGGAGTGTGTATAAAATTCTTCGGCATGACGGGCAGTATGTTTGTTTGGTCCTTCTTTTAATCGATGATGAGAATCATCGGCTGGCCCGAAACAGAAAAAGGACAGAGTGTTAAAAGAAAAAATGGGAGCCATCTTGAAATTGCTATGCATTAGTTAATGCGAACAGCCTTAGGCGCTTACAAAATTGATAGAAATACACCGAATAAGTTGAAAACTCTGTCCTTTTTCTGTTTCGGGCCTGCAGAACCTGGACGCCATGGAGCCAGAACTCCAAATACTCCCTGTGATAGTATTCCTGCTCCTCTACCAGGAGCATGAACGATGGCGGCGACGACCACGGTGAGTACTGCACCTACAACACAGGGGACGGGGGAGGGAAAAGAGAGCGACACACACACACGCAACACTCAACACCCCCACCCCCATCCTCACCCACAACAACATACACACAAATACATGCTGCAACATTACATTTACACCCCCCACACCCCCTGGAAGAACGCAAGGACAAAATGAAATTATTTGAACGATTGTAATCAATAAAAATACATTAGTCAAAACTTTAAATACAGTATAAACAATTATGTACACCAACTATACAAGTCCGGATAGTGCACCATTCATAGTCTGTGGTCCACTGGGCCCAAAAAGCATGGGCGAGGCCCACACTCGATACCAGACTCCAAACGGAGAGAACACTGCTGGGGCATCAGATCGAAATGAAACAGGCACCTCAGAGGGAAGGGAAGGGGGGGCACCTCAGCCGGATAAGTGCACAACACCAGCTCCACAACGGGGCTCCATGCCCATTGATGTATCCTGGGGAGTGCAAAGCCACAGTCTCTCAAGTCTCTCCAGTGGGTGGGTTGCCCACTGCTTTATCCTGGGGAGTGCAAAGTCACAGTCTCTCAAGTGGATAACAGTCTCCACTGGTTCTGGAGGGTGCTTTGTGCCCAGAGTGCTTCATCCTGCCAAGGACTGAGGTAGTGGATGTGATACTCCACTGGTTCTGGAGGGTGCTTTGTGCCCAGAGTGCTTCATCCTGCCAAGGACTGAGGTAGTGGATGTGATACTCCACTGGTTCTGGAGGGGGCTTTGTGCCCAGAGTGCTTCATCCTGCCAAGGGCTGAGGTAGTGGATGTGATACTCCACTGGTTCTGGAGGGGGCTTTGTGCCCAGAGTGCTTCATCCTGCCAAGGACTGAGGTAGTGGAGGTGATACTCCACTGGTTCTGGAGGGGGCTTTGTGCCCAGAGTGCTTCATCCTGCCAAGGACAGCGGTAGTGGATGTGATGCTCCACTGGTTCTGGAGGGGCTATGTGCCCAGAGTGCTTCATCCTGCCAAGGACTGAGGTAGTGATTGTGATACTCCACTGGTTCTGGAGGGGGTTATGTGCCCAGCGTGCTTCATCCTGCCACGGACTGAGGTAGTGGATGTCTTTCTCTACTGGTTCTGGAGGGGGCTTTGTGCCCAGAGTGCTTCATCCTGCCAAGGACTGAGGCAGTGGATGTGATACTCCACTGGTTCTGGTGGGGGTTATGTGCCCAGAGTGCTTCATCCTGTAAAGGACTGCGGTAGTGGATGTAACACTCCACTGACGGTGGTGCAACATGCAAGCTGCCCAGGCTCCTGGAACTGACCACCAGCCTCGGACGACTGACCACTGGGGATGGCAGCCATGCCTGCGGTGGTGCCACTGGCTCAGGATGTTGCGGGCCGCTGGCAGTGCTGGCAGCGGTGTCAATAGCGGCGGTGCTTGTGGCTGCCTCAGTGGCATCGGTGCTGGCGGCGGTGTTAGTAGCGGCGGTGCTTGCGGCGGACTCTGTGGCATCGGTGCTGGCAGTGGCCTCTGTGGAATCGGTGCTGGCGGCGGCCTCTGTGGCTGCGGTGCTGGTGGCGGGCTCGGTAACTGCGGTGCTGGTGGCAGGCTCAGTGACTGCGGTGCTGGCGGCGGGCTCAGTGACTGCGGTGCTGGTGGTGGTGCATGTGGTGGTGCAGGTGGCGGTGCTGGTGGCGGTCTTGTCTGCCGTACAGGTTGGCGTTGACGAGGACCTGCCCTTGATCTTCTGGCCCTTCACCATCTTGGATGGTGGCGCACCTGTCTTGCCACTATCCACTTTTGTTTTGCCTGAGCCCTTGGTGGCAGGTGTTTCTGCCTTCTCCCTCTGGGATGTGGGCTACTTTTTTACTTTTGGAGGTGGCGGAATGTCCTTGCCCTCGCTCCATGAAACACTGGCAGCCCTGTTGCTTGGCACACTCCAAAAGCCCACAATTGTTGGCACCACTATGCCCGGTGATGTGGTGGCTGAGATGCTGGGTTGGGACCTGGAAAGGCAGGCCCTAGGGGACGGACAGGGGGGAGGTGTAGGGAAGAGGTCAATCTTAGATAGGAAAAGCTTTTTAGACACACTGGGATGGGTAGATGGAGGGGGTTTGGGAGTGGAGGAAGAGGTAGGGGATGTAGGAGGTGTACGTTTGCTGACTGGGTGAAAGGGCATGGGCTGGAGGCTATTGTGAGGTGGATGGCTGTTGGGTGGGTGTGTGGCTGCGTTTGTGTACTTTGGGAGGAGGGCTCAGAGACACATTGGTAGAGGACACTGGGGATGTGTGAATGGTAGTGGGGGTGGTGAGTGCACGTGAGCGGTGTGTGGTGATGGGCATGCTGGTGATGGAGGTAGTGGCTGAAGATGTAGTGCATGCAGGTGTGAGTGGAGACGAGACAGGGAGGGAGGAGGGAGACGTGGAGGAGGGGGACACAGTGGAGGCAGTGGATGTTGGTATGTGTGCATGGGTATGATGCTTGTGTGAGTGCCTGTGGGATCTGTGGTGCTTACGTTTGCCAGAGCCATCCTTGTGTGTTGAGGTGTGTGCATGCTGGTCTGATGGTGTGCTTGGGATAGGCTGAGGTACAGGAGATTAGGTCTGGGTGGAGGAAGTTGGAGGGGTGAGGCTGGACACAGGGACAATGGCTGCCATCAGTGCAGAGGTCAGAGCCTGAAATGCTCTCTGTTGGGCTGCCTGGCCAGAATGAATGCCCTCCAGGTATGCATTTGTTTTTTGCAAATGCCTCTCAACACCCTGGATGGCATTCACAATGGTACACTGCCCAACAGTGAGGGTTCCCAGGAGGTCAATAGCCTGCTCACTGAGGGCAGCAGGGCCTGAGGTGCCTGGGGCGAAGGAGATGCCCACCCTCCTGGGTGAGCGGCCACAGGACACACGCTGAGGGGCTGCTGGGAGGGCGGTGCTGGTAGGTGGCGTGGCAGCTGTACCTGTTGATGCAGGGGGCACAGAGGGGCACGCCACCGCAAGGGAGCTCCCATCAGAGGAGGAGTCGCTGTCGCTGATGTCACCTCCTGTCCCCACCGTGGAGCTCCCCTCGCCCTCTGTCCCACTGGTGGCTTCAGACTCCGTTGTCTCACCCTCCAGTACCATGTGGGATGCAGCTCCTTCCTGCTCCAGCGGCACTGCTCCTCCGCCTGATGATGTTAATGCACACAAGAACAGGGAGACCACAAAAAGGGGGGGGAGACAGAAGAAAGACATGTTCAGTGCATGCAATACCACTACCGTTGGCGGACACTACAGACACAGCAGCCCTCTGCACTAAGCCATGCACTTAGAGTTCCCTAATTAATCCCAGGGACATGGGGTACAAGGCCTATGCCCGGTTGCTGCACACATGGAAGTCACAGGAGCCTGACTAGGTGTAGTTGGCTCTTACCACTGGTGGGGTTGGGGTGCCACATAGCCTGCCTCACCAAGGGACCTTGCCTACAAAACTCGCCCTGGCCTAGGGGAATCCACAGCCCACCTCCCCCACCAGACACCTTGTAATGCATGCAGAGTCAGATTGATGTGACTGTAGTCACCCCCTTGTGGCTGCTGTGATGCCCTCAAGCGCCCATCCAACCCCGGATACGCCACTGCCAGGATCCGGAACATCAGGGGGCTCATGGTACGACGGGCACCCCTCCCACGTTGGGAGGCCATCCCCAGCTGGGCCTCCGCCGTCTTCTTGCTCCAGCAGCAAATGTCCTCCCATCTTTTCCAGCAGTGGGTGCTCCGTCTGTGGTGGACCCCCAGGGTCCGGACGTCCTTGGCGATGGCATGCCAAATATCTTTCTTCTGGTGGGTGCTTACCTAGAGGAATAGTACAGGAGAAAAGGATAATCTTTAACCATCCGGACCATCACAGTCATTGACCCACATTCCCACCCTTGCCCTGATGCACATACACTTACCGTCCGCTCATGCAGGCCTCAGTCCCCCCCGTCTCTTCCATCCACACCACTCCCAACAGGCATTGCCCATACAGCATGCTCACAGTGTACTCACCTGTTTGTCTGGAGGACCGTAGAGTAGCGTGTACTGGGGGAGGACCCCATCCGCTAACTTCTCCAACTCCTCCGAAGTGAAGGCAGGGGCCCTTTCCCCAGACACATGAGCCATCGTCGCTTCCAGACTGAGGTCACAGCAGCACTTGCAGTGTAGGTCCTCTCCTGTCGAATGCCAGGTATCAAGTGAGTAAACAGACAGAAAAGTGCGGTCACGTCCACGGCGGTGCGTACCGTCACCACCGGCGTACATCGTCATTGGCTCCTCACACCCATAGGGTCCAATGTTAACGAATGCAGGATTGCGCTGTGGTCTTCGACCGCCTACCACGACGGTGTACAACGCCAGCGCAGTTACCTCATAACCCCTTGTCCCACATTACAGGTCAGGCAGCTGCCATTTCAGGGGGCCACATGGCATTAATTTTAAATGTGTCACACCTATCTAGGCCTTGCATACACACAGTGACAGGCACATTGCGAATTGACAAATGTGTGCAATAAATATTTTTTTTAATACCTCAGTGTTGGCTGACTCTCTGCTCACTGTTTTCGTCCATAGGGCACGTCCGCTGGGGCAGGTGAGGAGATGGCGGCATCCTCTGGTGTACAGACCGACGGTGGACCTGTTGACAATGGAAGGCAGACACATCATTATCACTTACAGACTTGATCGTGCCACAATCCAGGAACTGTGTGCCCAGTTGGTGCCAGACCTGATGTCAGCTGTCCGCCATCCGTCTAGTGCAGGTCCTGTCAGTTCTCTATTTCCTGGCAAGTGGGTATTTTCAAACAACAGTGCCCATTGCATCAGGGATGTCCCAGCCTATGTTCTCAAACGTGTTGTCCAGAGTGTTGTCTGCCCTGCTGAAACACATGCACAGCTACATCGTTTTCCCTCAGGTAGAGGATTTGCCCACAGTGAAAGGTGACTTCTATGCCCTGGGACATATCCCCAACATCACAGGTGCCATTGATGGGACACATGTGGCCTTGGTACCCCCCGCAGGAGTGAACAGGTATTCAGAAACCGGAAGAGCTACCATTCAATGAATGTGCAGATGGTGTCTTTGGCCGACCAGTACATCTCCCATGTGAATGCCAAGTTTCCAGGCTCAGTGCATGACGCTTACATTTTGAGGAATAGCAGCATCCCTTATGTGATGGGGCAACTCCAGAGGCACTGTGTGTGGCTAATAGGTGACGACAAGGACCCTATACCGTGTGAATGATTGTCTGGGGTTGTCCCTAAGGGTTAGTGTGTGTCTAACAGTTGTCCTTCAACATTTGCACGTGACTCTGGGTACCCCAACCTGTCATGGCTACTGACCCCAGTGAGAAATCCCAGGACAAGGGAAGAGGAACGCTACAATGAGGCACATGGGTGAACTAGGAGAGTGATCGAAAGGACCTTCGGCCTCCTGAAGGCCAGGTTCCGGTGCCTCCATATGACAGGTGGTTCTCTCTACTACTCAACAAGGAAGGTGTGCCAGATCTTCGTGGCCTTCTGTGTGCTGCACAACCTGGCTTTGCGGCGACAGGTGCCTTTTTCTGCAGGAGGATGGTCCAGAAGGAGGTCTTGTGGCAGCTGTGGAGCCTGTGGACAGTGAAGAAGAGGAGGCAGAAGAAGAGGATATCGCCAACAGAAACAACATTATCCAGCAATACTTCCAGTGAGACACAGGTAAGAAGACATCACTGCCTCCCACGTCTCATACAATTGTTAGACCTAGCATATGTCTGTCACTTTCACCCAGTGTATGGACCCTGACTTGTCACTTTGCATTTCCATTTCACAGATGTGGGTCCCACTGTGTGACCGCTGCTATATTACCTCATGGACTAGAGCTGTGTGACATAGGTATGTTGACAATACAATCGACATTGCTATTTTCCTTAGTTATTGCAAATACACATTTGTGAAAGCACAGACTGACTCAAGATGGTTTTGTGATTCAAGGGTGTTGTAGTGGAGGGGATTGTAAAATGGGCAGGGGTGATAGTGGAGGAATGTCCACGGCAGAGTCCAGTCTATTTGTTTCACAGGTTCATTGTCCAAAGGGGCATAGGAAGTGGAGCTAGGGCAGTTGATGGATGGACAGGGTGACGAAGTGGGACAGAAGCATGACATTCAGGGTGGTCTAATTTCTTGGCGGGGTCTTGGCATTGTTTTCTGTCTTTGTCCTGGATCTCAGGTGCCGTTTGTGGGGTGGTTCTCCATCTGCAGGGGGTGGTGTGCTGGGGTCGTGGTCCTGTGGCGGTGCCTCCTGTCCTCTAGCGCCGGCGGAGGTGGTGAGCTGTTCATCATCCAGGCCAGTGACAGGGGCCCCTTGTTGTGCCACAGTGTCACTCCTGGTGTTCACAAGGTCCTTCAGCACCCCTACAATGGTGACCAGGGTGGTGTTGATGGACTTGAGTTCCTCCCTGATCCCCAAATACTGTTCCTCCTGCAGCCGCTGGGTCTCCTGAAACTTGGCCAGTACAGTTTCCATTGTCTCCTGGGAATGATGGTACGATCCCATGATCTTGGAGAGGGCCTCGTGGAGAGTGGGTTCCCTGGGCCTGTCCTCCCAGTTCCCTGGTTTTCCTGTTCCTCTGTCCCCTGAACCGTATGCCCACTGCCACTGCCCCCAGGTCCCAGATTTTCTTGGGGTGGTGGGTTTGCCTGGGTTCCCTGTAGTGGTGGACACACCGCTGCTTGACGTGTCCTGGGGACAGAGGTATGGGCCCGCTGGGTGGGTGCTGTGCTGGTGTTTCCTGCGGGGGAGGCTCTGTGATGGCATATGCCAGTGTGTGGGGAACCGACTGTCTGAGGATCGCAGATGGGCCGGGCTGGTCATCTAAATCCAGTTGGACAGAGCTGCTGTCATCACTGTGGGCCTCTTCTGTGGGGGGAGTGGACATGTCTGGAACCTCCTGTCCGGTGACATTGGGTAGGGGTCCTGCACGGGTGTAAAGGCATGATTATTGCATCTGTGTGTGCCATTGTGTGCAATGGGTGGGTGACCCTGTACCCCAGTGCTTACATTCTTGTCTAGGACCTTGTGTGATATTTGGTTTGGGGATCTGTGTGGGTATCTGTAGTGGACATGCTTTGGTGATGGGTGTCCGTGCTTTGGTGTTTGCATGCAGGGCTTGGTGTTGGGATGTGTGGGTTGTGATAGTGGGGCATATGTGAGGTATTGGAGTGATGAGGGTGAGGGTGGGGTACGTGATAGCATGCAGGTAGGCTGGGGGATGTAATAGTTAAGATTTGCCTTACCAGAGTCCATTCCTCCTGCTACTCCTGCGAGGCCCTCAGGATGGAGTATAGCCAAGACCTGCTCCTCCCATGTTGTAAGTTGTGGGGGAGGAGGTAGGGGTCTGCCGCCAGTCCTCTGAACTGCAATCTGGAGTCTTGAGACCACAGAACGCACCTTCCCCCGTAGGTCATTCCACCTCTTCCTGATGTCATCCCTAGTTCTTGGATGCTGTCCCACTGCGTTGACCCTGTCTACAATTCTGCGCCATAGCTCCATCTTCCTATATATGGAGGTGTGCTGCACCTGTGATCCGAATAGCTGTGGCTCTACCCGGACGATTTCCTCCACCATGACCCTGAGCTCCTTCTCAGAGAACCTGGGGTGTCTTTGTGGTGCCATGGTGTGGTGTGGGTGATGTGTGAGGTGGTGTGTGTTGTGGTGTTTGAGGGGATGTGTTTGTGTGTGTTGTCTGAGGTGCGTGGATGTTGTGTGAGTGATGATGTTGTGTGCCTGTGGATGCTAGTATTGTTGATAGTGGTGTCTCTCTCTGTGCTTCTTCCTCAATTTTTGTCGTAAGGGTTTGTGGGTGATGTGGGTGTGTGTTTTATATTGGATTGGGTGTGTGGGAGTGGTGTGTGTATGTGTATCAGGTGTGTGTAATTCTAATTGTCCAATGTGGTTGTGTTTTGTAAATGTGCGCGTATTTTGAGCGCGGCGGTGTATACCGCCAATGGAATACCGCGGTTGAAAGACCGCCACGTGGATTCGTGCGTTGTGATAGTGTGGGCGTATTCCTGTTGGCGTGACAGTGATAAACTGGCGATAACAAAACCTCCACTGACCTTTGGTGTGGCGGACTTGTGTGGGTGTCTGCATTTTGGCAGATTCCGAGATGTGGGTCGTAATAGCTGTAGTGGAATTCCGCCACCAAAGCGGTGTGTTGGCGGTCTTCTGCACGGCGGTAAGCGGCATTTACCACTAATGTTGTAATGAGGTCCTTAGTGTCATTTTATTGACGCTAATGTGGAGTTAGAAGGCCAAAAACAGTGCGCCATATTTACAAAGTCGTGCCAGGCATAATGTATGCAAAGGGGGTGTCCCCCGTGGGGGGGCCAAAAAAATGGTGCAAGAAAATCTAAGAGATTTCCTTGCGCCATTTTTTCGGCACTTTAATGCCTGCTCAGAGCAGGCGTTAAGACAAGGCTTCCATTGGTTACAATGGACCTCTAGGTGCTTTGCAGGATTATTGTCAGAATTTTTTACGTTAATCCTGCAAAGCGTGGGACTAGCATCAACATTTCTGACGCTAGTCCCCTAACTACCACCATGGTGCACCGTATTTTATATACGGTGCACACATGGTGGAGTTAGGGGGAAAAGGGGCGCAAGAAAAGTGGCTCTGCGCTGCGCTATGTGCAACACCACTTTTCTTAAATATGCCCCTTAGTGTCCAGACCAGCAAGGGAATAGAGCAAGGGAATAGGCGAAAGGGTTGCAGTAGCTAGGCAAGTACGAGAGGCCCAAGCAAACTCCAGACCACAGCACCATTTGGTTAGGAAACTACATCCTGTACACAGCAAGATCATAGTCTCATTCTTCATTGAACAAAGATTCCTACCATGTGAGACAATCCCTCATGTGAGGCAAACCCAGAAACACCAGAGGCAAAAACATTCAAGCCATTAGGCAACACCCAGACTTGAGGAGATGACAGCTACAAGAAGATGAATATATTCTGATTTGATTGAACTCTATATCACAGTGCATTAATACTCCACAAATGAGCTATCTATGCTATCACTTGTTGATTTTATGTTTGTTTTGGAACCTGACAGTATTCAGCTGCCTTTTTATTATGTTCTTTCAATAGAAATACCACATACATACATATATACATACCCACATACATCCATATTTACAGAAATGCACGAGTCAGGAACGAACAACCTTATTGAAACTCAAAGCATGCTAAAGGTCTGGAACCCACCAACTTTAGAACTAGAAAGGCAGTAGAACCATGCCAGGGAACCCAGAAATCACAGCTGGCAAGAACAAACAATCCAGCATGAATACCAGGGAAGCACAGACAGGACTCTGCTGCTGGAAAGGACAGCCCAAACTGCTAAGCCCACAGTTTGAGGGAACACACGTAAAAGTTGGAGATCCAAGGTGAAAGCCATTATCCTGAAACTGGTCCCTATAAGCTACATAATTGACCAGCAATCCCCAACACCTGAACAGGGTCAACCAGTTACCAAAGGGTGGGGGAATGGATTGATTCAAAGTCACTGCTGTGCTTGAGGGCTCATCAAGTCAGGAAAAGCAGAATTGTTGAAGTGACAGCATGTCATTTTTCAGCAATGGAAGAGTGGTATCAGTTAGCCCCAGCATCATAAGTCCTTGTCCTGAGCAAGCTTGGTTGAACGATCACAGTCAGAGAAGAAAGCTGCCATTAAAGTCACGCTGGTCAAGAGGTCAGTAATGGGCATGCAGTGGTAATTGGTGTTTTCTTGGCAACTTGTGGTCCTCACTCCAAGAGTACTGGTTGACAGGTACTATGAGTCATGTTGCAGCAAGTCCATGGGTGTGATAGACCAACACATTGTATTCCTCTCACAGGGTTACATGGTAGCTAAACTATGACTATCCATTTATCCTCATTTATAGTCACGTGCATCCCAACATTAGCTTTTTCAATGGTTCTGTTGCACTATATCTATTGACAACTTTATTTCCATTTTGTGTGTATGATAAAACCATAATTGTGACTATCCATTTGTAACCCTCTGTTTGGATGCTATTTCGCTAACAACCATTACTATTGTGTGACATTATGGCACAGGTTAAATCATAACCCCTATATTCATAACTAGATTTATTTCCACAACTATTTGTGACCTCTATAGTTTGTCTGCTGTTTTTAATCAAACATATTGTTATATTTAAGTATATGGACTTTGTTCGGTTTTTTAATTTAGATTTTATGACCCCCCACATGGCATACCACTTTAGGTTGTCCCCGGGATAAACCCTAGAATTTCTCTTTCTTTTCTTTCTGTGCTTTGAAAATACTCATTACCAGTTTAGGGATAGTTTCACAATAGTGATAGGCTGGTACATCTCACCAAGTTATTGTCTTACCTAGACACAGTGATAATGGGCCACCTCAAGCTGTGTCTTTTGAAGCGTGACAGACAGCCTTGAGTCGGCCGTGCTTTAGCAAATGGGCTGCTTGGGTGTAAGTGGCGGCCGGCAGCTTTAGGAGGGAGGGGCGCGGGTGGGAAGCACACACACACACTCATTCTTTCACACACAGACACGCACGCACGCACATCCATTATCAACACTCATACCATTCAAACATGCACGCATGCACCAAACATTCATTTTAAAAGATCCCACACACTCATTCCTTCACACACACACGTACGCACGCACATCCATTAACAACACTCATAACACTCAAACATGCATGTGTGCACCAAACATTCAATTTAAAACCACACACATCACACACACACACTTACCTTCAGCCCCCAGGTCCCAGGAGGGTTAGGACTGCTGCCTTCCTAAGGTCAGCCAATGAGGGAAGGCAGCAGTCCCAGCCTCGTCACAGAGTGGGATGGGGTCAGTGAGACTGCTGACCCCACCCCACTCTGTGATGAAGTGTCACTGATTGACACTTGCCCTGGGCACTTCAGGGCTTAAACCTGAAGCACCCAGGGCGAGTGTCAATGGGTGACGCTTTCCTCGTCACCCAGGGGAGGGCCTCGAGGCACCTTTGCTGAGCCGAGGAGGTCACGCCCATAGGAGCTGTGACCTCCTCAGCCCAGCAAAGTTCAGCTCAGGCAGCCAGGAGTCTGCGTAAATCACGCATGTCTGCTCCTGGCTGCCTGAGCTGAACATTAAGAGTGTCTGTCAGGCTGACCTTTGTTCAGCCTGACAGACACTCTTCATGAGGGGCAAAAGGTGGGGGGGCATGGCCCCTCCGCCCTAAAGGATGGGCCGCCACTGTTGGGTGTTCTCTTTGAGTTTGACTGTGTAACCCATCATCATCTCCATTCTCAGTTGCAGTTAGCAACGCTAAGCACCTGAATGCAGTATGTCCACATAAGATGCCAAACTCTAGAAGTGCAGATTCTGAGCAAACTTGGCTGGGCACCAACTCTGTTTTCTGTTTCGTTATTTACTATGTCCTGGTGTGAAGAGCTTCAATGTGTAAAAGGTGAACAGTGGATATGAGAGGGGTCTGTTTTGTCTAGTCTTAGTGACAGTTGTCATCTCCAAGTGCCCAACCAAATTTAGTTACCCCCAAATTATATTGGGCACCACCTCTTACATTTCTTACATATCTGTAGCAACTATTTGGAGGTGAAACCACCATACTGCCACTTGTGTATTCCTGGGAGACAGTTACTACTCAAAATACAAAGCACAGGATGTGAAGTTGTGGCATTAGCCCAGTGCTCTGAGGTGTCTGCCTTTCCCTTGGTGTTTATCCCTCTCAGGTCTCCCCTTGCCCTGCTAGAATTGGTTTGGAATTTCAGCCACAGCACAAAAGGTTCTCCCTAAAAATGGATATGAAGATCCAGATAGCACATTTGGCCATATAGTGTATTTTAAATGAAGGAGGAGCAAAAGGAGCACTGCCATAAAACGTATGGAGCATTCACTAACTTTAGGGCCTTCATACATAGAGGAAGAACCCAAGATAGGTATCCTAGCTCACATAGATCCGAGTACTCACAAGAACATACAAACAATACTCAAGTAGGATGATGGTTTCCAGTTACAAACTACTACATGGAGTAGCCATGGACATTCAGTACACAACCCCCAAAGTATGTTTCAAGTGAAAAAGGCCTGCCTTCACTGCTTTAGCCATTAAGAATGCCATAATAGTGGCATGGTGTAGGAGGCTGGCCTGGTTTGTAGAGTGTGCCAAAGGTACTTACACCTTATCCCAGGTCCAGTTATCCCTTATTAGTGAAATGTAGTCAGTGTCTAGAAGCCAGGCTCTCTAGAGGTAGCTGTAGGCAGAGCAGCCAAAGCTGAACTAGGAGACATGCAAAGCTCTTGCAATACCATTTAGTCACACAGTACTCACGCACATGAAAGACAACATTCAGTATTACAAAAATAAAGGTACTTTATTTAGTGACACAATGCCAAAAATACTTTGGAGACTATACTCCCTTAGGAAGTAAGTAAATTACACAATATATACACTAGTAACCAAAAACAGGTAAGTAAATAGTCAGAAAACAGTGCAAACAGTGAAAATCACAACAGGATGCAATGGGCCTGGTGGGGACACAAACCATATACTAAAATAGTGGAATGCAAAAGTGGGTTTCCCACCTAGGCAAGTGTGGTGTGTAGAGGTGTACTGGGAGTGTAAGGAAACACCAAAGGTAAGTATTAGACCCCACCCAGAGCCCAGGAAAGCAGGAGTAAAATACAGCAAGTTTCCTAAAACACACTAGAAGTCGTGATAGAAGATAATGCAAGATCCAGAAGAGCCTGCAAGCCACCAACGATGGATTCCTGGACCTGAAGACCTGTGGAAGAAGGGGATCAAGTTCAAGAAGCACTGAAGAGTCCAGGGAGAACAGGAGCCCCTGCTAACCTGGATGAAGGTGCAAAAAAGGAACCACAGGTGAGAAGACAAAGTCAGTTCTGCACCAAAGACAGATGCGGGTTCCTGGTTGGTGCGGAAGATGTCCCACACTGAATCAATGAATGCAGTCTGGTTTGCATCACTAGATTCTTCCAACAAACCTTGGCATATGCAAAGCTTGCGGTTTGCGGAAAATGGTGCTGCCCGGGACCAGGGGGGACCTGGTGACCTCTACCCAAGACGGGAAGACAGAGGGGGCTCTCAGCAACTCAGAGAGCCCTCAGAAGACCAGGCAGCATGCTCAGGTGTCCCACATCGCGGGGACAAAGAAGGTGCAAATGGAGGCCCCTGCAGCACGACACAAAGGATTCCCATGCTGCCGGAGAACCACTCAGGAAGCAGTGCGTCACAGGATGGAGTGCTGGGGGCCTAAGCTGTACTGTGCACAAAGAACTTCTTGGAAGGTCACACACAAGCCTTGGCAACTGCAAGCCATGAGGTGCACGGGGTACTGTCTTGCGTGGGGAGGCAAGCTCTTACTTCCACCAAAGTTGCACAGCTGGACGTTGGGACTGTCAGAGTTACTTTAGTCCACCAACCATGTTGCTGGATCCACGCCTTTCACCTGGAGAGGGGATCCAAGCCACCAGTCGTCGCTGCAGAGAGGTGCTTGCTGAAGTAGGGAAGTGACTCTGTAACTCCATGGGAGATTCCTTTGGTTCTTCTGGTGCAGGCTGAAGACGGGCAGTCCTTGGAGGATGCACGACCTGGAAACTGTTGCAGTCGCTGGCAGGAGCTGAAGATACAATGTTGCGGAAGTCGTCTTAGCTAATTTTTTCAGTTTTGTAGAGTTCCTGGAGCAGGCAGCGGCTGTTCCGTCGGTAGACGAGGAAGTAAAGGATGCAGAGGATTCCTGCTGGAGTCTTGCAATCCGACTCTGAAGAAACACCTAGAGGAGAGACCCTAAATAGCCCTGAGAGGGGGATTGGTCACCTAACCAGGTAAGCACCTATCAGGAGGGGTCTCTGACATCACCTGCTGACACTGGCCACTTAGATGCTCGCCGAGTGCCCCACCACCTTGGAATCCAAGATGGCACAACCCAGGGACACTCTGGAGGAGCTCTGGGCACCACCCATGGGTGGTGATGGACAGGGGAGTGGTTACTCATCTTTTCTTTGTCAAGTTTCAAGCCAGAGCAGGGACTGGGGGTCCTGGACCCAGTACAGACTGGATTATGCAAGGAGGGCACCATCTGTGCCTTTCAAAGCATTTACAGAGGCTCTGGGAGGATACCCCTCCCATGCCTGTAACACCTATTTCCAAAGGGGGAAGGTGTAACACCCCTCTCCCAAAGGAAATGCTTTGTTCTGCCTTCCAGGGAATTGAGCTGCTCAAGCGGGGAGAAGCCTGTCTGTGAGGTGGCATCAGCTGGGGCTGCTCCAGAAAGCCTCAGAAGACTGGTATGGCAGTACTGGGGGTCCGCTGTGGAGCCCCCAGAGTGCATGGGATTGGGCAACCAATACTGAAATTACTATTGGGGTACAATTCCCAGTTGTTACACACCTTTCTTGGCCATATTCGAAGTTACTATTGTGAAGCTGGACATAGGTATTGACCTATGTCCAGGGCACACTTAAAATGGCGTCCCCACACTTACGAAATCTGGGAAAATGGGCCTGATGACGTGGGGGCACCTTTGCTAGTGCAGGGGTGCCCTCACACACAGGTACTTGGCACCCAGCCTTCATGGTTGGAGGACCTGCTATATAGGTGACTTATAAGTGACCTGGTAAAGTGAAAATGGCTGAGAAATCATGCATGCACTATTTCACACAGGCTGCAATGACAGTCCTTTAGAAGCCTTTGCATGGGCTCCCTATGGGTGGCAAAAGAACTGCTGCAGCCCATAAGGATCCCCTGGAATCCCAATGCCCTGTGTACCTGGGTTCCATATACTAGGGACTTATAAGGGGGGGCCAGTATGCCAATTTGGAGTGAAATACTGAGTTACCAGTATGTAGTGGCACATTTAGAAACAGAGAGAGCATGGGCACTGGGGTCCTGATTAGCAGGACTTCAGTGTCAATTAAGAAAATAGTGAAACACATTGACAAGCAGGCCATAAACCATAAGCACTGGGGTCCTGACTAGAAGGATCCCAGTGACACAGTCAAAAACACACTGACATCAGGCAGAAATTGGGGGTAACATGTCAAAAAGAGGGTACTTTCCTACACATGGGAATGATAATCACTCGTGACATAAAATGTACCACTTTGGGTTGTCCCCAAATACCCTAACAGAGTCCATCACTCTTTCAATGTGCAATATGCCATGATCATGTAGAGCACGGGTCAAGCGACATGAGGCATGGGGTTCTTGCACCAGAAAACATTGTTGATCTTTCTTAATGGTAAATATTCTAAGTAGGTGACTATGTGGACACTTTACGAGGGACATTAGACTATACACAGTGTAGTAAGAACTACAAAAATGGTAAATGATTTGCAGAATAAGTTTATTCATTAAGTAAGGGTCTGCCCAGAAGGAACACACAGGAACTCCTCCACTCCTCTCATGTATCACCAACTGTCATAAATCCAATCACAATATTCAAAAACACAGAACCTGAAGAGCCAGAACGTTCCAGCTCAGGCATCCTATCTAAATGTTGGATACAAAACATATTTTTGTCTCAGGACAACAAACACTAAAACAATCCTCACAGAAACACACACCCATCACCACAAAACACAGCACAGCAGAAGAGGCTACCACAACAGCAAACATAAAAGTCTACCAAGACTGCTACACAAGAGAACATACAGACTACCTCAGCATGACACTAAGACGATACACAGACAAAATACTAACAACACAAAGAACCCAAAACAATTCATGTCTACAGAATCAAACAACTATTATAACAGTTTCAAGTTAGAAACCTACTAGGTTTTGCAGCTTTATATGTACTCCTACTCAGGGAAGGCACAGCATTCTTGCACATGAGGACATCGACAGTTGGATCACCGCCAGAAGGATCCAGGGAAGTATTTTCAGTATCAACGTGGTCACTCACATCTTTCCCTACTTTCACAACTCTTGAGAGATTCCACCAATGAACCCCAGAAACCCTAACCACACTTCCTCACACTCTCAACATTTAGAGGGTCACACAACTTGTTTCTCACTTTTTGCACGCAAACTGCAGATTTGATACATACTAAGGGGGTCATTTTAACTTCAGTGGTCTTTTTGTAAGACCGCAGAGGGACCGCCGTGCGGAGGACCGCCAGTGGTGGCGGTTTTCCGCTCGGCCTATTATGACCGTTGGCAGCTCTATGTCCTTTTTCGGATGGAGAGCCGCCAACAGCCATACTGGCAGGAGGTGGGGAAGTGGAGGTTGCTCCACCTGCACCGCCACGCCAACAGAACACCGCCCAGCGAATCACGTCCTGTGATTCGCCGTGGCGGTGCTCTGTTGGTGGTGTGGTGTCGGTGGAGCTGCCCCCATGGCTCCCGTCCCCTCCCGGAGGATCGTCGGACCAGGTAAGTCGATCGTCCGTGAGGGGAGGGGGATAGGGGGGTGTTGGGTGTTGTGTGGGTGCATGGGGGTGTGCGTGTGTGTATGTGAAGGGGGGTGTGAGTGCGTGTATGCTTGTGGGGTGTTGTGTGTATGGGAATGAGTGTGTGTATGTCTGTGGGTATGTCAGTATGGATGTGTGCGTGCATGTTCGAACGTGGGTGTGCGTGTCTGCCTGTGTGTGTGTATGTAGGCATGTATGTTGGCGTGTGTGCATGTGAGTGTGTATGTGGTGCCTGCGTGCATGTCGTGTGGGAATGGGTGATGTGATGTTGGGGGTCGGGGTGGGGAGGGGGGCCCTGCCACCTTTGTGGGGTGGCAGGGGTGGTGGGGGGGTAGGGGAGGGAGTTGGGGTGGGGGAGACCCCTATCAGGAATTCCCTGGCACTGATAGTGCTTACCGCCATGGATTTCATGGCGGTTCAAACCGCAGGAAATCCACGGTGGTAAGCTGGGTCAAAATACCGCCGGTGGTATAGTGACCGCCGCCGGGCTGGAGACCCAGGTCTCCAGCCCGATGGTTGTCTCCACCCTGGCGGGCAGAACAGAGAACCGGCGGATGACCATGGCGGTAACCGCCAAGGTCATAATTCCATGAAGGGAGACTGCCAGCCTGTTGGCGGTCTTACCGCCGGTTCTCTGCCTTCCGCCAGGGTTGTAATGACCCCCTAAGTCCCTTACTCCACCCTGACTGATTTAAATTTTTTCTTTGATCACATCAGCACTTCTGTTTGTTGTGAGCATACATTCTCCCTGATCAAATGCATCAAACGCTTCACATCAGGTTTGATCTTCAGACATTCGAACATCGAAGTTTGACGAAAAATAGGATTTGTTTTCTACCTCTCAATAACTCACTTTTGTTGAAGAATGGGGTGTAGGTCTCTAAAACCACAACATATTCCTCACAGATTTTACAATGTCATGGTTCCAACTCATAGTCCATCTGATGCACTCTCAATGAGACCATTGGCTTGGGGATCATATAATTTACACAGAAAGTTCCTCACACACTTTAAAGTATAGCTGAAGCATGGGAGACAGCACCTTTTCCATCTGTCATCTATCTTTGTCGAGCCCCCACATTTGTGGTAAAGGCTGGTCCTTGTTAGGAAAACCCTTTCACATGTCTTCTGAACACACCCCTAATTTGGGTGCCTCAATGGGCATGACCAAACATTCCTCAAAGTCTTCGTCCATGAGTTCAGAGAGTACCAGGTCACCTTCATCACTGCCTTCACTTGGAAAATGAGAAAGAAAATCAGCTCTGAAGTTCTCAACTTCAGCAATGTGAACGCCGTCAGACTGTAACTGTAACAATTTTGTACATAACCTCAGATTTCTAGGTGTACAAATTTACTTCCACCTCCACTAAAGATAGACATCATTGGTTTGTGGTCCATCTGTAAACTGAACCCTTTACCCCAGACACAGCAGTAAAAATGCTCAATAGCTCCCCAACACGCAGGTAACTCCTCAAAAACAAAGCATTGAAACTTAGGCCCGTATTTATACTCCGTTTGCGCCGAATTTGCGTCGTTTTTTTCGACGCAAATTCGACGCTAAACTAACGCCAACTAACGCCATATTTATACTATGGCGTTAGAGGCGTCTAGCGCCAAAGTTCCCGGAATGTGCGTCATTTTTTAGCGTGAACCCCTTCCTTGCGTTAATGATATGCAAGGGAGGCGTTCCCGTCTTAAAAAATGACTCCCAGGCCTTTACGTGGTATTTATACTCCCGGGCAAAAGAGACGCCCGGGAGTGGGCGTGGCTAAAAACGGCGCATTTGCGCCGCTTTTTAACGCCTGGGTCAGGCATGGCGTTAAGGGACAAGTGGGCTCAAAATGAGCCCAGAGTGCCCTCCCCTGCCCCCAGGGACCCCCCCTGCCACCCTTGCCCACCCCAGGAGGACACCCAAGGACGGAGGGACCCATCCCATGGACATTAAGGTAAGTTCAGGTAAGTATTTTTTTTTTAATTTTTGGTGGCATAGGGGGGCCTGATTTGTGCCCCCCTACATGCCACTATGCCCAATGACCATGCCCAGGGGACAGAAGTCCCCTGGGCATGGCCATTGGGCAAGGGGGCATGACTCCTATCTTTACAATGATAGGAGTCATGTTGATGGGGGATGGGCGTCGAAAAAAAATGGCGCAAGTCGGGTTACGACGATTTTTTCGACGTAACCTGACTTGCCCCATTTTAAGACGCCCATACGCCATTTTCCCCCTACGCCGGCGCTGTCTGGTCTACGTGGTTTTTTCCCACGCAAACCAGGCAGCGCCGGTCTGATTGCGCCGTCTAACGCCATTCCATAAATACGGCGCCCGCATGGCGCTTCAGAATGGCGTTAGACGGCGCAAAATTTTTTGACGCTAAACTGCGTTAGCGCAGTTTAGCGTCAAAAAGTATAAATATGGGCCTTAGCATCTCGTAAAACCTTTGAGGTGAATGCAATGGTGAACTCAATTATACCACTTTCTCTGTGACTAAGGCCCCCATTCCTACCTGGCCGGCATCAACCATGACACAACAAGATAAAGAAGGATCAAAAGGTTTGAGAGCTTTTCTTTCTTCCAACTGAGACTTCATTGCAGTATAAGCTTTAGATTCTCATTCCAGATGAATTTAGAACCTTTCTTGAGCAAATTAATTTCTAGGCCTCATTTTGGTTGTGTAGTCAGGAATGAAACATGAGAAGAGCTCATACAGCCCTAAAAAGCCTTACCCCCACCTTTATCAGTCGGGGGGTGTCTCTGCACTGGAATTTATCAATCCAGTCTGGATTTGATGCCCTCCTTTGAGATCACATGTCCCAAATACTCAAATTTGTTGCTCAAAAATTTACCTTTCTCCTTCTTCAGCCCTCCTCCATGGTTCTTAAAAATATTGATAACTCTTTCCAGAATGATGTTGTACTGCTTTTTGCTGAAGAGGTGGTTGTGCACATCATCTTGGAACACCAAGACACCACCCACATCTTTCAACCGGTTGTACATTAGTCTTTAGAAGACCAATTCCACTGAGGGAAGCCTGAATGACATGAGGCGATAACGAGAAGTGCTTTGGGTGAGACAAAAGCTGTAGGATGTCTCGAATCATGGTGCGGTTCCACCTGATCGTATGCAGAGGTAAAATCCAGTTTGGAAAATCAACTAGCGCCTGCAGTGAGACCAAATAAATCATTGATTTTGGGTAAAGGGTAGAGAGTCCACCCAAATTTCTTATTTCAGCTGCGTTAATTCAACACCCATGCAATTAGCTACTATGTTTACGTACAATGACCACGGGGACAACCACAAGGATGATTCAGTAGGTTTAATGATCCCCTGTTCACTAAAAACATTAAGCTAATTTTCTTGGTTATCTCTGACACTAAACAGCACCCCACATAATTTGTGCTTGACAAGAAGTGCTCCATCTGTAACCTTCATTTTGTTTTTGAAAGCTTTGATTTTATCAAGGGAATCAGTAAACACTCCAGGGAACTCATGGTTCCATTCCATTGCCACATCATCACACTCGACCGCTAGCACCTGTTCTTTCGCCCCAGGACTGAGAACAATCCAAACAAACACTGGTGAAACCACCCCAGAATGTTCAAACCCTTAACCACAACATAGATATTTGCTTCAATTCTCCTTCCTTTGACTTTGAGCAAATCCTCCATGTACCCTAAGAGTTCAATCCCTTGTCCCTTATAGGAAACAGGTGAATGGTCAGATGGGAACAAACCATTATGACCCCACCTGCACTTAAACAATTGTTGGGTGAGCACGATGATTCTCACCCCAGAATCCACCAACAGTTTACATATCTTATCACCCACTCAAATGTCTACAATGGGGTTAATACAAGTTAAAGCATCACCGAAACAGGGATGTCCTTCCCTTGGTCCGGAGTGACATCTGAGGAAGAGCATTCTTCACCTACCATGAGTACAAGATCATTTGAACACTTAATATCAGAATCAGAACCAACATGACGCTCTGACTCCATCACACACACACAACTGACTTGATGCAAAGCCTTTTCTTCTGGAAAACCTTTGCAAAATTTCCTAGCCTCTTACAATAATTACAATGACATTTTGTGTCGGACAGCCTTTACCATTTTTATAATGTGGGTAATTCCCAAAATTTAAACATATATTGGATGGAGACATGTTCATTTTGGAAGGCCTGTGAACACTGTTTTTTGTGTGAAACTAAAAACTTTCATGAAGATTTACCAGATTTGACAATATTTACACAATCCAAAGGTTTCTCCTCTAATTCTTTGACCAATATTTGAGAAATTTCCATACTCTTTGCTGTCTTCATTGATTCATCCAGGGAACTGTTTTCCATGGACAACAACTTTTGACAAATGTGCTTATCTTTGCAATAACTAACAAACTGGTCTCTAATCAATTGGTCTATGAAATTATCAAACTGACAGTGAGAAATAAGTTTGCAAAGAGCTGTGATGTAGGTGTCCACATCTTCATCCATTTTCTGTTTGTGTTTAAAAAAACGTATGCGTAAGAATGATTAAACTGGGTTGTTTTCCAAATGTCATTTGAAGTGTTTTAACTGCCACTTGATAGTCATCAAGCACTTCACCCTCCTCCACAACCAGTTCAGGCAAATGTTTAAAGGTAGTCCTCCACTCAAAACCCAAGGAGTGTAAAAGCAGACATTTTTCCTTTCTGCTGTAAACCTGGAAGCTGCAATCTTTCCTAAATTGGTCTCAAATGCATCAAACCATACAGACCCCTTTGCAGGAGGCTCACCTGGGGAATCAAGAAAAGATCTTGGAGGAGTAACTGATTGCATTATGAAGCTAAAGGCTACAACTGGTGATTAGGGGCAGAAGGAACTATGTCACAAGCTTGATAAAGAATTACAGTCTTTTCAGAGAAGCAGTGGCTACTTACTAGAGTTTGTCCTTGTGGAGTAGTACACAGTGCAACTGTAGTAGCTCCCAGCTCAAAAAATAACAAGTTTGGTTCACACACGAAAAGGCTGTACAAAATGATGAAAAACTCTCTGAGACTGGATTGCTGTTTGAATGTTTGAAGAAACCAACTCTATGTTTTATATATTCCAATAAATGGAAGTTGCAGACAAGAGATTATGTTGGAACTCAATATTTGTTATGATGGGAGAGACAATGCCAAAAATGTACATACATGAGCCAGAAACAGTGTGAGCAAGAGTTATTTAAGCCTACCAGTGGTAACTCCTTGCACCAGTTCACCAACATTGTCTCAGGCAGCACGCACATAAAAACAGAAATAAAGCAATGTAAACAGTACACATGCTAGCATACAGCTTCTCCTAAATGGCGGACGCCACAGCAAACAAAATGTGTGGACTAGCAGGAATGGTTACTGCTGTAATGTTCCTCAGTTAATACTTTGCTGCTCCTGAGGGCATGATTGGTGGGCGGCACTTCACTATTATGGTGGCTGAAAACAGGTAATATTGTTGCTCCAATGATTTCCCAAAATGGTGGGTAGAAGGGTGATAACGCGTCTCGTCTTAGATAATTTAATTTGTCTGGGACTCGTTTTAGGCCAATGAATCTATTGACCCTGATTGAAGACACCTTAGGACGAGACAACTAATCAGCATATAAATCACTAGGTCAATAATTTTCTCAATATCCAAACTGCCTAAGTAAACCAATCTAGATAAATACATTAATAAAGTATGATCACACCATGACCTTTCAACCATGAATGACCACAAAAAAATTAGTAAGATTTATGTTATTTTATTCCCTATTGGTTACACTCTACTAGCAAGTTTATTAGTCTCAAAACCAGAAAACACATCACCACTGTCACAATATGGCAACTCGAGTAAGATTTCATCAAAGCAAAGATCACGAACATTAGAACAAAACACGATGGCAACATGGATTAACTTTAGCAGAGCATCATTAGCGCATTATTAAACAAAGCATTGATTCAGTCATTTGTCTATTTGCGTCCGTTTTAGTGAACTCCTTAACAAACCTCAAACTAGCATTAGCATGTTTGGCTTCATGCAAAACAATTTAGCAACACAGATTTAGAAAACATCTAACTATGGTCTCTATCAAAAGGTAGCAGTTGGTACCTAGAAAGGAGAGGCAAACAGACACTTACAATTTCAGTATCATATAGTTACCCTCCGTAATGGGTCAGCATACAGAGTTAGTCTTCGTCCTCAGGACATCAGTTGATTCGCCATCAGCCAGGGAACACTGCAAAGTTCAGCAAGACAGGCAATACAGGACACTTCCCTCATAATGAGGAAAAGTATGAATCAGGCAGGACAAAGATAAGGATAGTTCGAAGAATTAAACAGCAAAGTCTTTAAGACAGAGTGACGAAGTGTCTAGGTAATAGCAAAAAGGCACATAATGGCTGATTTCCCCTCGCGTCACAAGATTATATCAAACTTGTTGTACAGTCCCAAAATTTCCAATTGGGCAAAATTTGGTGCATAATTATCGCCATCCAATAATCAGGTAATCACCTCATTAGAATTGTCACTTTAGAACAGTTCTCGCATAGTTTATTGGCTCCTGTAATTGATGTCTCCAACGGGTAGAATGTCAGGTACAAATTTTTATTCTCTCAGGCTCAGTTAGTAGTTCCATTGTCTTTAGCAGTTCAGGCGACCTTGTACCTGTTGCAAGTTTACACTGTTGCATTCGACAAGAATGTCTCCTTGAGCAAGTCGAGTCTCATGAGAAAGAATTTACTACAGTTACACACATCTTCTAGCTTCTGGAAAGATACGGCTGCATGTCCTTCAGCAAGTCAGCAAATTGCACGTTAGAAAAACACATTTAATATAAGACCGGCAGCTAGGCCCGACTCATGCTAACTAAGGCCTAGTTATTAATTTTCAGCTACATCTTAACATATAACTCTTGATGCTTAGTACAAAATCATACATTAGTACATTAATAATTCATCGTTAGTCAATTTCATTTACCATCGTATACATTGATGGCCACTCCCCGTGGGCACATTTCAAACACGCGTTTAGTAAAACACAGCAATACAATTTCTATGCGGCGTCATTAGGCATTAATTTGCAAACATTTCATGTTAATTTTGATTATAATAACTACACTCCAACAATCCCTCCTTTGATGACACTTGTCATCACACAAATCCATTCTTTAACAATCCTTCACCTTTTCAATTCCTTAATTTCTATTACTTCTTTCCTTTTCGCCTTTTCATATCGTGCTCTGAACATTTTCTCACTTTTCCTTTCCTCCCTCCTCGCTTTATATTTTGCCCATTTCACTTTACTTCTTTCGCAAATTTTGTTTAGTATCCATAACCCAAATAAACAAGCCAAAACAATTACTATTCCCTGTATTAGTTTTCCCAAGAACCCATGCCAAAGACCACTAAACCAACTTCCCACACGCGCAAATCCTTCTCCAACCTTTTCCCAGACTCCTGGTTCTTTCAGTTCCTTCAAATCTGCACAATCTCTTGTTACGTTAGTAAGCATACTTCTAATTTCATTACTATTATCTGGTATATAGGCACAACAGTGGCGCTCATTAAACATCTTACAGACTCCGCCACTTTTCGCTAAAAGAATGTCTAAAGCAAGCCTATTTTGAAGAGTCATAGCCCTCTCCGCAGCAAGTTCAGTATCCATCAGGAGTATAGACCCTGTGAAGTTTGTCAGCATGTTATCCACAATAGAAGAAAACTTTTGAATCTTCAAAACAACTCCCACTGAAGGAATTATTGCTCCAAATATGTCTCCTACTACACCAGCAGCAGTTTCTCTCTTTTGTCTAGCACGAAGTAGTTCTGTCACTTTCGGAAATTTCTTTAAGTCATCTAGTTGATAGATCTTTGGAAAAACTATTCCCAAATAACATGTCCCATACCATCCCTTTGGAAGACGGTAAAAAGCACTAAGGGGGTGATTCTAACTCTGACGGGCGGCGGAGGCCGCCCGCCAGAGTTCCCCCCTCCAGAACACCACTCCGCGGTCATAAGACCGCTGCGGTGATTCTGGCTTTCCCACTGGGCTGGCGGGTGACCGCCAAAAGGCCGCCCGCCAGCCCAGTGGGAAACACCCTTCCCACGAGGAAGCCGGCTCCGAATGGAGCCGGCGGAGTGGGAAGGTGCGACGGGTGCTGTTGCACCCGTCGCGAATTTCACTGTCTGCAATGCAGACAGTGAAATTCAAAGTGGGGCACCCAGGGGCCCCACGACACCCCATACCGCCATCCTGTTCCTGGCGGGCGAACCGCCAGGAACAGGATGGCGGTATGGGGTGTCTGAATCCCCATGGCGGCGCAGCGAGCTGCGCCGCCATGGAGGATTCAGAAGGGCAGCGGAAAAACGGCGGGAGACCGCCGGTTTTCCTCTTCTGACCGCGGCCAAACCGCCGCAGTCAGAATGCCCTGCGGGGCACCGCCAGCCTGTTGGCGGTGCTCCCGCCGACCCTGGCCCCGGCGGTCTAGTACCGCCGGGGTCAGAATCACCCCCTGAGTCCACAAATATAATAGACCCCTGGGATAGCTTGATCCATTCCATTTAGCATGAAAGTCCATTTATTCTGAAACAAAAACACATTCCTTCACTCACTCGTTCCCACAAACACATTTTCATAATATGACTTTGGTCACGTAATGCAAAGCCTTCCTATATGTTTCGCTTCTAAAGCTAGCTTCCCTTGTTCCCTGATCCCATTATTACGATTACTAAGGAATTATCGTTGCTGCAAGCGCTTTTCTAATTTCCCCTCTCCTTCTATCTTCAGGGTGATCTAAAAAGATCTTTTCTACAGATGTAAGCAAGCATGTCAAATTATTGCGGTGCGAATATGAAGCATTAATTGTCGTTCTAGGCTCAAAGAATCCCTTAATCAGCTTTATAGCATAATACTTAGCTACACTATTCAAATCTTCTATGATAGGCACATAAGAGAATACTAAATCATAGTTCGAGTAAAAATATTGCACTTATTCTTGATTATAAAAACGCGTTAGTAGCAAACTACAACTAATCCCGTATGTTAATGGCAAGCTGTGATATGTAATTCCCTCTTGGACTGAAAGAGGAATTTGTGTACACACGTAACAAGCCTTCGCATCCATAGTGTCAATATACTCACTCAGCAAGCGATAGAAAACATTAGTAGACAGCTCCCCTTTTGTATTAGTTTCATCATGCAAATACTTTGTATCTTGCTCAAACTTATCCCACGGTGTTAGTGTAGCAGTCTCAGAAACTGTAGCATTGTTAGCTTCACTCTCATCCACCAAAAGCATTTCCACAAACAGAGCTATAATGAATATCACACACATAACACCCAAAGCAATACCCAAATGTTTACAGCGCTTATTCCCTCCAATGTCATCTCCTGACCTAGGCATGATCTGTAAAGAATCAGAAAGTAGAGTACTACAAAAGTAATCCACTAATAGGAGGATGATTAATAACTCTTTTCTCCACAAAGCTTATGCAAAAGTTTTTCTTCAGCAAGTATTTACAGCTCTCTCATTCACTCCAGGGTCTTTTGTCAATCCAGTTAGCAGCTTGTCACAATCGGTTTTCCAAAAGTAAATTCAGGTTAACAGTGTCACATCTGATAATTAATCAGTCTCTTTTCTCAGGTTTCCCTTTAACTCAATTTCAACTTAACACAGTCTCCTTTATTTGTTGCCAACTTCAAGTACCATAATATTGACCTTGAACTTCACAATTAAAACAGAATGCCAAGAACTCTTGTTGCCACTCGGCTGACGTTGCAGAAGCCCATTCAGGACCTGCGTATCTTCTGTTTGCAATTCTCTTTCTTTTCAACTTGCGGTCACCCTGCAATTCTCCTTCACTCAGATCTTCTTTCCTTGTGGTATCGAGCTCTTCCTCTATTATTTCATTAATGACCACGTTCCTTTTCTCAGTTTGCGATTCTGGCCACTTATCTCCTCTCAGTGTCCTTTTACTATTTGGCTTTTCAGGTTGCTATTCAATGCCCTCCTCTTGTGCTATGGTGTTTTCTCTTGATGGATCTGCAAGTGGCTCGTAGGGAGTCTGAGCACTTTGACTATCTTCCGCCTCAACTCCTTCACCTTCTGGGTCTGTTAGGGGTTCAACTTCAAACCTGTATCTGTCTGCTTCTGGGAGAACTTCTCTTTGGGTCGGTCCTCCTGGTGGCTCAGTTGAGGTAGGCTCACCGTCACCCTTCTGGGTTTTGTTTGCTGTTTGAGTGACCAAGCCGTCCTCAACGGGCTCTCCTCCAGTCTCAGTTCCCCTTTGATTACTCTCCGGCCCTGAGACTTCCTTCTCTGTAGCTGTTAATTTTGACAACTCAATTTCCTCATCAGTTGGACACGTCACCTTCTTTGTGTGACTGGCATGGATCCAGTTTGGAATTCCTGCACATTTCACAGCAGTAGTTGTTGTCAGTACCACTTGATACGGCCCCTTCCAACGTGGCTCCAAACACGACCTCCTCACGTGTTTCTTGACAAAAACCCTGTCATCGGCTTTCATATTTTGACCTGGATCATTTATCGGTAGCAATGCGGTTGCTTCCACCTGGTGAGAGAAAGAGCGGACCACGTCAGCCAGACCCTTGCAGTAGTCCAACACCATATCATCCGTGATATTCACACAAGCATTTGCAGGCACTGCGGGCAATCACATAGCTCGGCCCATGAGAATTTCATGAGGAGACAGTCCTGTTTTCTTGTTAGGTGTATTTCTCATTGACATTAGCACTAAGGGCAATGCAACTGGACATTTCAAATTGGTAGCTGCGCACATTTTTGCCATTCTCGACTTCAAGGTACCATTCATCTGCTCCACTAGTCCTGAGGCTTCAGGACGGTAGCTACAATGCAACTTCTGTTCAATGTTCAGTGTGGCAAACAAGAGCTTAACCACCTCTTTGTTGAAGTGACTTCCTCTATCTGATTCTAAAGAGTTCGGGAACCCGAAACGTGGTATCACCTCCCTAAGCAGAAACTTCGCTACTGTGAGACTGTCATTCCTACGTGTAGGGTAAGCTTCAATCCAGTGACTAAAGATGCACACAATAACCAACACGTACCTCAGACCTCCACACACAGGCATCTCAATAAAATCCATCTGCCTCCTGCTCTCCCAATGTGGCTCAAATTCACCACGGTCCCGTTCCCCGCATTCATCTGCTGACAGATGATGCACCTGTGACAGATTACTTCTGCAGCTTGTCTGAATTTTGGATTGAACCAATTGACTTTGAACAACCTGATCATGGCGTCTCTCCCAATATGTGCTTGCCCATGGTAAAACCTTGCAAACTGTGACAAAAGACTGTTTGGCAAAACCATTTTCTCCTCACCTGAAACCCACAAATCATCAGGTCTTTGTACACATTGCATTTTAAGCCAAGAACGTTTCTCTTCTCTGCTGGCACGTCACTGTTACAATTTTAACACTTCCATTGTCTCAACCACCCTCAATCAATAACCTGTGCATGTTTCATTTTCAGTTTCAGGTAACAATTCCCACTGATCCTTGAACGATATACAGTTCAATGCACAAAACCTTGCGACTTGATCTGCATATCCGTTTCCCATTGACACAAAGTCTTGTGATTTCACATGAGCGCTGCATTTCACCACGGCAATTTCAAGAGGTAACTGAATCGCGTGCAACAACTCCTTAATTCTTTCACCATTTTTCACTGGAGAACCAGAAGAGGTCATGAAACCCCTCTATGACCATAGCTGGCCAAAATCATGAACAATTCCAAATCTGTATCTGCTGTCAGTATAGATAGTCACTTTTAGTTTGTCAGCGGCATGGCATGCCCTAGTAAGAGCAACCAATTCAGCCACTTGAGCAGAATACACTCTCTCGAGCCAAGATGCTTCCAGGGGTCCGGTGATTGTACACACAGCGTATCCGGCTCTCAGTACTCCTACTGAGTCTCTCAGGCATGAACCATCAACAAAGATAATGTAATCATTTTCCTCCAATTGAGTATCTTTAATGTCAGGTCTCTGTGTGGTGCACAGTTCTGTTATCTCAAGACAGTCATGTTCTACTTCCTCAGCATCATCAACATCTGTATTCTCATTGGGAAGCAAAGTTGCCGCGTTTAACACAGTACAGTGTTTCAATGATACATTAGGTGACCCCAATATAATAGTTTCGTATTTGGTCAGACGGGCATTTGTCATGTGCTACGTCTTGGTTCAGGTGAGTAGTATTTCTACTGAGTGTGGGACCATAAGTGTTACGGGATGTCCCATCATTATGCCTTCACATTGAGTAAGGCTTTGACCAACTGCTGTGACTGCACGCAGACAACCCGGTAAGACTGCTGCGACTGGGTCCAAAGTAGCTGAAAAATATGCTACCGGGCGGTTTGCACTTCCATGGACCTGTGTCAGGACAGACAAATAACAAGCATCACGTTCATTGCAAAACAGTACAAAAGGCTTTGTGTAGTCAGGCATACCTAAAGCTGGAGCCCTGCACATGCACTCTCTCAGTTCAATGAATGCCCTCATCTCTTTCTCGGACATAGTTAGGGTATCTGGGCCATCCTTAACCTCACCAAAAGCTTAGAGATAATTGAGAAGTTGGGAATCCACTGGCGACAGTAGCCCACCATTCCCAAAAACATCCTAACGTCTCTCTTGGATGTCGGGGGACTCATCTGTAATATGGCGGTCACTCTTTCTTTGGATATTCTCCTTGACCCCTTCTCAATCAAGTGGCCCAAGTACTTCACCTCTTTCTGACAGTACTGCAGCTTCTTTGGAGACACTTTGGGGGTGATTCTGACCCCGGCGTCAGGGTCAGCGGGAGCACCGCCAACAGGCTGGCGGTGCTCCGCAGGACATTCTGACCGCGGCAGTATGGCCGCGGTCAGAACAGGAAAACCGGCGGTCTCCCGCCGGTTTTCCGCTGTCCTGCAGAATCCTCCATGGCGGCGCAGCTTGCTGCGCCGCCATTGGGATTCTGACACCCCATACCGCCATCCTGTTCCTGGCGGTTCGCCCGCCAGGAACAGGATGGCGGTATGGGGTGTTGTGGGGCCCCCATAAGAGGGCCCCACAAAGAATTTCAGTGTCTGCTGAGCAGACACTGAAATTCGCGACGGGTGCAACTGCACCCGTCGCACATCCTCCACTCCGCCGGCTCCATTCGGAGCCGGCATCCTCATGGAGGGGTGTTTCCCACTGGGCTGGCGGGCAGCCTTTTGGCGGTCGCCCGCCAGCCCAGTGGGAAACCCAGAATCACTGCGGCGGTCTTCTGACCGCGGAGCGGTGTTCTGGAGGGGGGAACTCTGGCGGGCGGCCTCCGCCGCCCGTCAGAGTTAGAATGACCCCCTATATGTCCGTTCTTTCCCAAATGATTCATTAAGGCAATAGTATCATACCTGCAGTCATCTTTTGTTTTGGACGCAATCAACAAATCATCAATGTACTGTACTAGAGTCAAATTAAAAGGCAGTTCCAATGATTCCAAGTCCTTCTTCAATATCTGATTGAAGATGGAAGGCGATTCTGAAAACCCTTGAGGAATTCGACACCAACTGTAAACCTTGTCCAGGAATTTGAAACTGAAGAGAAATTGGCTGTCCTCATGAAGAGGCACAGAAAAGAACGCTTGAGACAGGTCCACGACTGAGAACCATTCTGCATCACATGGAACCTGAAATAATGATCACGGCTGGATTTGGCACTAGAGGACAACATTTTACCACTATCTCATTAATTTTCCTCAGATCTTGGACAATTCGAACTTTCCCACAAGGCTTTCTCAATTCCATTATTGGTGAATTACATGGGCTGCTCATCACTTCTTTTAAGACCCCTTGCTTCACAAAGTTTGCAATTATCTGCGTCACCTGTATAAGGACGTCTTGTGCCATGTGGCACTGCGGTACCTGGGGAAAAACGGCATTTGGCTTCACCTCTACCTTGACTGGTTCCACTCCTTTTATCAGTCCCACTTCCTTTCCTGTCAAATCCCACACCTTCTTGGTAACTGTTCCCTGTAATTCGGTTGGCAAATCGGTCACTGTGAACATCGGAAAAAAGCTTATCAAAGGGTACTCCTCATCTGTGGTCTCCGTCTCTGAGATCTGACCATCGTCTCTTTCATCATCACTATTTGTCTGCACCTCAATTCCTTTATTGGAACAGGTGATTGAACACCTCGTCTTACACAGCAAGTCTCTCCCCAGTAGGGACACAGGACTTGAATCACAGACTACAAACCTATGTAATCCCTGAAAGGTACTGTGACGAACCAAGGGGTAAATAACAACACAGGATTCTGCCGTCAAGCAGGTAAGTGTTGTTTATTGTGTATTAAGTGGAATTGTTATTGTGGGGTTTCCTCTTTGCTCTTCTTGCTTTTTTCTCTGGGGTTGCAGCCCTGGTCCCTGGATCTTATTCTTCTTGCTTCTCTTCGTCCCTCAGGTCTCCCAGGAAGCGCATGTGGTGAGAAGAAGAACAATATCGGTAAGTGATTTGTTTCGCTTGGTGTGGTTTCCTCCTTATCTAACTGTTTCTTCCTTTCATTCTTCGTATTTTCTTTCTTGGTCTCTGACTTTTCTTATATTCTGTGCTTTCCTGGTCTGTTGGTCTCTTCTTTTCCTTTCCCTTCCTGTCAGAGGCTGTCCTTATTCCTCTCTTGTCTTCCTCTTTCTTTCTGTACGCGTGCTTCTGTCGCCCTATTGTCTATCTTTTTATACTTTCCTTTGTTTTGACTTGTGTGGCCTTGTTGCTTGTTTTATCTCATAAGTGCTTTTCCCTCAAATCCCCACTTCCCACCAGTCAACAGTAACCACCCCAGTGCTCACCCTTCTTTGCCCTTCCGTTCTCCAGTCTTCCGCCCCAACACCCCCCTTGTTCCTCAATACCCACTCTTCCCTTTCTCCCTTCCCTCAATGCGGTAGTTCAACACACCTGGATAAGCCACGCTTCTCCAGAAGCGTGGCAGGATCCTGCGCTCTGCCTCCCGGGATTGACGAGATACTCAGATCTCTGTCTGCCGCTTCATCTTCCTCTTCTCCCCCATTGGGGAGAAGCCGCTCTCCAGCCTCTAAGTTCCTCTTGCCGTGGTTAGTCTCCTCGTCTTCCTCTCGCTCCTTGTTTCCTGCGTCTCGTCGCTCCTCGCCTCCATCTCGTCACTCGTCCACCTCCTCGTCTTCCTCTCCTGCCGACGCCGACCTTCTTGTCCCTCCTCCTTCCCGCATCGAGCCGGCATCCCGCTTTCCATTGGTGGCTGCCCCGTGGTGTTCCGGTGCACCGCAGGCAGCGGCAGCACAAGTCGATCTTGTGTGCGGGTGGGTTCCTGCCAGCCCATCACAGGTACCAATCTCGACTTGGACCGGATCTGTAATTGGATTAGTCGGGAGCTGATTTGCCACTCCTACCACCTTTATAGTACGCCCTGAAAGCGGCAGTTTTGGAACTTCTGCACTTCTGACTGTAGAGCGTGTAGCTCCTGTGTCAACCAGGAACAAAACCTTGTGACCCATCACCTTTCCCTGCATGTAAGGTCCCCTCTGATCTACTTCTAGAGACGCTGCAAGCCTGCACTCCTCACTATCCGAACAGTCATCCGACCATTCATCGTTTATTCCATTCTCACCACACAATGGGAACTGTTGTACTGCATTATTTTGACTCATTGTTTGACCTGTGGCCTGTTGAGGTAGCATCACCTGTTGCTGTCCCATCGGAGCTAAAGGCAACTGCATTTGCTGTCTAGGTACCACGGGAATCTGCTGTTGTATTTCCTGCACCTGCGCTGGTTGAACATGTGGCATTTGCATTTGTTGCATAGGCTGGAGCCCCTGCATCTGAACCATATTATTCTGGCAGTTCGGGTTTGAACCCCTCATTCTTGGACCCCTCACATTCTGAAATGCACTGACATCATTGCTTTGTTCAACCACACCATCCTGCACCATCATTGGGCATTCCCGCTTCCAGTGTCCCACGCCCCCGCACGCATGGCATGGTGACATCTTTTTCATCCCTTGCACATCATTTTGAACCACAACAGTATTCAAATCTGGACCACGGTTCACAAAACCTCCCCGATCTCTGCCTCTAGTTTGCGGCTGAAACATTCTGTTTCCTTGCAGTTGCTGCTGTACCATCTGCTGTACTCCATTTCCCTGCATTCCTGCTTGAGCTGCCTTAATTTGCATCACCATCACCTTCTCCTTCAGCTTTCTTTGCTTCAACTCAATCTCATCACTACAGTATTTCGCTTACTGCAACACCTCATCAATCGGTTTCGCTTGCCAACAGATCAATTGATTCTTAATCATCTGGCTAATCTCTGGTCTTAATCCTTCAACAAACCTGAACACAAGATGATTCATGTCTTTCGGTTCTATGACTTCTGTGCCACTATAGTGTTTGCATGCCTTTAACAATCTCTCATAGTAAGCATGTATCGACTCTTTGGCAGAAAATTGATCGAACGGCACAAGAAGGCAATCAGCAACTTTCGGCGACACTTTCTGCTTCAAGAATTCAATCACTTTATAATAGTGCTTCATCACCTCAGGATACGGTGCTCCCATAGTCCTGTCCCTTGGCGGTTCTGCTGTCGGCCAATCCACACTCCTCTTGCACTCAAGCCACAAATCAGCTGGAACTATAATCTCAAACAATGTATTCAAGTCTTCCCAGAGACACTTTGCAAGCTTCACAAACCTATCCGTTTGCTGATACCACTCTATCGGCTTTTCCCTCAGCCTGGGATAATCATTTGTGAATGACAAGATGTCACCTCTAGACCACGGTACATGAACTAGGACCCCTCCCGCTGTCTCTCTCATCGGTAACATCTTTATTGTTCCCGTGTCTGGCGCAGCCTTCGCCTGCTGCGGTTCCAGGCAGTCACTTTTCCTCTTATCTCTCTTCTTTGCCCATCTTCCTTCCCACTTCTCTAATGCTCCCCAAACTTGAGCACTCTGTAGTATCTCTTTAAGGTGTGCCTTCATCCCAGTAGATCTCATATGATCAAAATCTTTATGTTCGAAGTCTAACCTATAACTCCTCTTCAGATGTTTAGTATTGTCTAAGTCTATGCCGTATTTGTCTGCCACGTTCGTTAACCTCTGGTGCACCTTACTCACTTCTTTGGTTATTTTGGGGCACAGCTATCTTAATTCTGCTTCAGTGTATTATTCTAATCTGTTCACTCCCATGCTCCCTTCTACTAGCTCAGCTGCTTCCACTCCCAACCCACAAAATTCAGGTATTCCTCTCTTTCTGATCGCTCCGCTGTCGCAGGAGTAGTCTGTGGAGTGTTAAGCGTGTCTAACCACTCAGTCAACTGTTGCGCAGTTAAGCCTTGCAACAAGATATTTCCAGCTTGCACCATCGGGGTTTGCGATGTGTTTGCGCTCATTACCGGTGGGGTTAGAAGACCCAAACCTGCTTGTCTCACTGTCTCTAAAGGAACCCCAATGGGACTGAAGTCCAACAAGGATCTAGATCTCTCCACTGTCTGTTCTCCCAGTGTAATCCCTTGGGAGCTTCCTGTGAACCCTCTTCTTATCACCTCTTGAGTCATTACTCCTTGGTCACACACACTAGGTTTTGCCTGTGCATATAGCGGTACTGGCGGACCAACGGTAATTGGCAAAGATATAGCAGCTGGTGCCTGTCCATTTCCCAATCCTGGTGGGGCATTAACTCCCATAGCTTGATTCATTACAGGTGCCGTAACTGACTGCGGTCCTGTGACTGAGGTGTAATTCGGAACCACCTGTTGCTGCGGCTGGGGAAGCAATTGTGGAGTTGGCTCAATCTGCACTAACTTTGATCTCGTGTATACTGGATCAGGCGGCACCATAAAACTCGTAGTTGTCTCTAATACTGGGACATCAGGGTAGAGCCTCTGAACTGGTGGTAGCTGCAACCGTATCTACGTCTCGGGTTCAGTGGATACACTAGCACCATTCTGTATCGGAGCTGATGTGGTAGTATAATTGGTCTGTACTGTATTTGTGATCCCCTGATTCTGTGGCGCACTTACAGGACCTGCACTAGTACTCGGTCTATTGTCATTTATGGTATATGGTGGTGGTCGATCATGCAAAAACTGATTGAGAAACTCATCATCATCTGAATCGTCTGCATCTGCCCAAGACTTCTGAGTCTCCTTTTGCTTACTAGAGCCCTTGTCTGTTTTGCAAGTGGCTTTTCGTCCCTGTGTTTCGGCCTCATGGGTTATTGCCGGAAACATCCTAACTCTGTCTATTATTTCCCTTCTCCACATCCTGGCCCCACTATCCCACCTAGCCTCCGCTAGAGTCTTTTCTGCTTTCCTCATTCTCCTCTCGAATTTCTGTTGCCTCAGCAATTTGGGATTTAATGGCCATGCGACAAACTCCTCAAACTGAGCTGCTCTCGGAGGCGGCTTTTGCTCATTTAATGCTTTCTGCAAATTCTCTAGAACCCCTATGTTAAAGGTTCCATTCTCTGGAAACGCCAAACACCCATCTTTCTCTGTTAATTTGCACCATTGCTTTAGCCAAAGACATGGCGTGACTCCCTTCTCCATTACGGCATAAGCCGGAGTATCCTCTGGCGGTGTAGGCTCCCCCACACTTACTGTAATGTACACGTCTCCCCTCAAAGCACTCTTGAGAGCCTTGAAAAATTTCATTTTTGTGTCTTTTATTTTGTTCAGAATCGAATCAGGATGTGACTTTAGTTCCCAGAACACTCTTCGCCTACCTTCTCAACCAATTGCCTCTCATGGACGGCTGCCAATCCGTGCGCGACCCTTCTCAGTAGCTGACCTATCCCAGCGCGGCTCCAATGACGTCACACCCACACACACTGCGGCTGACAAAGTCTTGCGGCTTGTCTTCCTCACTCTAAATCCACACAAAACTAATGCAATATAGTGCGAGCACCTTAACAACAAACTCAGATTTGCCGGTTTACTACAGGAAGGGTAACACAATCGCTTCAGAACTTTACAGATATTTCACTTGAAGCCTCGGCCGCTACTCTCTCCTTCTCAGATCCCGCACCCGCAAGTAAAATTCGACCCGCAAATTCTACTCTCGACTTGTCAATGGTTCGTTCTAGTGCACTTTAGAACTTACCAAATCTCCATCGAAGGTTTAATTGACACACTTTGACTCAGACTCGACTCATCAACCATGCCCTATTGACCTATGAAACCGCGCAAATTACAACATAAACCAAGTGTCTCATACACTTATCAATATACATTACCAACAACAATGTGGACAATTTTTGAGCACCAAGCGCCACACTCATATGAAGTTCGCCGATTTCCCTACTCTCACACTGCGGAGTACGCCCACTCCTACTAAAACACTGGCTGGCCTAAATTCTCACAAACCTCCACAATTCACCTGCGATATGCATAAGCTGAGCAAGCGCAAATTCTACATCATGCATACCTATCACTAGAGTGCCAAGAACATACCCAACTCACTTCGACAAGCTCTGAGATTCCGGGAAAGTCATTTAGGACTTAGGGGCACATCATGTTTCCAATTTGCATTATTTCGAAAATACTTCTAAAATAATGGTCCCTCGTCCTAGGCCCCCAAAGGGCCTAAACCGTCCTCTGCTACCAGAACTGATAACGCATCCCGTCTTAGATAATTTCATTTGTCTGGGACTCGTTTTAGGCCAATGAATCTTTTGACCCTGATTGAAGACACCTTAGGACGAGACAACTAATCAGCATATAAATCACTAGGTCAATAATTTTCTCAATGTCCAATATGTCAAAGTAAACCAATCTAGATAAATGCATTAATAAAGTCTGATCACACCATGACATTTCAACCATGAATGACCACACAAAATTAGTAAGATTTATGTTATTTTATTCCCTATTGGTTACACTCTACTAGCAAGTTTATTAGTCTCAAAAACCAGAAAACACATCAGCACTGTCACAATATGGCAACTCAAATAAGATTTCATCAAAGCAAAGATCATGAACATTAGAACAAAACACAACGTCAACATGGATTAACTTTAGCAGAGCATCTTTAGCGCATTATTCAACAAAGCATTGATTCAGTCATTTGTCTATTTGCGTCCGTTTTAGTGAACTCCTTAACTAACCTCGAATTAGCATTAGCATGTTGGGCTTCATGCAAAACAATTTAGGAACACAGATTTAGAAAACATCTAACTATGGTCTCTATCAAAAGGTAGCAGTTGGCACCTAGAAAGGAAAGGCAAACAGACAATTACAATTTCAGTATCATATAGTTACCCTCCGTAATGGGTCAGCATACAGAGTCAGTCTTCGTCCTCAGGACATCAGTTGATTCGCCATCAGCCAGGGAACACAGCAAAGTTCAGCAAGACAGGCTATACGGGACACTTCCCTCATAAGGAGGAAAAGTATGAATCGGGCAGGACAAAGATAAGGATAGTTCGAAGAATTAAACAGCAAAGTCTTTAAGACAGAGTGACGAAGTGTTTAGGTAATAGCAAAAAGGCACGTAATGGCTGATTTCCCCTCGCGTCATGGGATTATATCAAACTTGTGTACAGTCCCCTAATTTCCAATTGGGCAAAATTTGGTGCATCATTATCTCCATCCAATAATCAGGTAATCACCTCATTAGAATTGTCACTTTAGAACAGTTCTCACATAGTTTATTGGTTCTTGTAACTGACGTCTCCAACGGGTAGAATGTCAGGTACATATTTATTCTCTCAGGCTCAGTCAGTAGTTCCATTGTCTTTACCAGTTCAGGCGACCTTGTACCTGTTGCAAGTTTACACGGTTGCATTCAGCAAGAATGTCTCCTGGAGCAAGTCGAGTCTCATTAGAAATAATTTACTACAGTTACACACATCTTCTAGCTTCTGGAAAGATACGGCTACATGTCCTTCAGCAAGTCAGCACATTGCATGTTAAAAAAACGCATTTAATATGAGACCGGCAGCTAGGTCCCGACTCATGCTAACTAAGGCCTAATTATTAATTTTCAGCGACATCTTAACATATAACTCTTGATGCTTAGTACAAAATCATACATTAGTACATTAATAATTAATCGTTAGTGAATTTCATTTACCATCATATACATTGGTGGCCACTCCCCGTGGTCACATCTCAAACACGCGTCTAGTAAAACACAGAAATACAATTTCTATGCGGCGTCATTAGGCATTTATTTGCAAACATTTCATGTTAATTTTGATTATAATAACTACACTCCAACAAGGGTAGCCACACTTTTTTCTTTCTTTTTATTTTGTCTTAAAATGACGGGCGTATGCATGTAAAGTTACCACTCTGGTCTTTATTTTTACACTTGTGTGCAACAATCTCCATCAACCTACGAAGATTGAGAAAGTGTTTACAGCCCTGCAACAAAGAATAAACCATCAGCGTCAGCATCAGCGTATTCACGATGGTTCCCTAACTGGATTCAATGGAGGAGCAAACTGGTGTATACGATATGAGCAGGCCTGTTGAAAACAAGGTAGTCAGGCCACACAGGCACAATCTGGGAAGTAATGCAGAAGAGGCAGAAGGCAGGATTTGTTGGACAACTCCAGTCATCTGCAACAATACTGTAGTAAGAACTACGAAAACTGTAAGTCATTTGCAGAATAAGTGTATTCATTTGGTAAGGAGCTGCCCAGGAGGAACACACAGGAACTCCTCCGCTCTTCAGATCCATCACCAACTGTGACAAATCCAAATACAAGATTCTAAAACACCGAACCTGAAGAGCCAGAACTTTCCAGCTCAGGAATCCTATCTAAAGGTAGGATACAACACACAGCTGTATAACACAGTAGCCCGGGCCACAACTTCAAGTTGCACAGAGCAAGCAGCAGAGGCAGGGGAATAAACGAGTAAGCAAAGAGGACAAAAGGAACTGCTGAATACCATGACATGACCGCCACTCGGCAGAGCCTGTCCGAGAAACAAACCCCAATAGGGAAGGTGCTGATGCAAAGAACCTGCTCCAGGCTGCAGAGTGCTGCTAAGAAACTATGTGAATGCCTATCAGGTCCGCAAGGCAGTAAAGGTGAATATCTCAGAATCTAACTTCCAGAACACAGCTAAGTAATGAAGGAATGTTTGCAGCAATCAAACCTGCAGAGACAGAAAAGAGGAACTGGACGACCACTGAAGAAGCACTGTACCCATGGAAAGTGTGGCTGACCCCTCTGTTGGTCAGACCTGACCTGGTCAGTGAACTGACCTGACCAGTGAGCTGCTCTGCCTCCCATGGCTCCACCTTGTAAGTAGAGCCCTCATCCCTCACTCCTCTGAACTCCTGACCCCTGTCAGGAGTTCGAGGCCCTCCTCCACCTGCAGGCTTCTGCCTGCGCCTCATCCCTGGTGTCTAGTGGGAGAGCTATGCTTTCCTGCTAGGCTGCCTCTCTCCATATGCTCTCTCTCTCTGTCTACCCCCCTTGTGCCCCTGCTACCGTTCGCTCTCCTGTGTGCCCTTTTAGATGCACTTTCACTTCTGCCTTTTACTCTTTTCTGCACTTTTTCTGCATTTCCCTCCACTCTCTCTCTCACTCTGGCCCTCCCGCCTCTCTCTCTCCCCTGCTGCCCCTGTGGCCCGCCCCCTTCGCTTTATTGCACTGCTGTCCCACCGCTGCTGCCCCCACGGCCCGCCTCCTTTTTTCAGGATGTTTTCACCACGGATCCCGCCTCCCCGCTGTCCTCTCATCCCCCATCCCTACTTAATGGCGGCCACTGTGTGGCCGCACCACTGGCACGCCAAAGGCAAGCCCGTCTGTGCCTGGATTGCACCCAGCGATGGAACCCCTGGCTCTCGTCCCCCTCACTGCGTCCGCGCACGTCTTCGTTACAACGCCGTCTCCCTCTGTGCCCTCAACACCTGCTCTCCCGCCTGCCTTCAAGCCTCTCCGCAGACCACTCATGGACCCTTCTCCTGCCGGAACTGCACCTTCACCAGCCTCCACACCAACGACCCACCCACCAACGCAGGACGCAACCACCTCAAATATATCCTTCTCAACACGCGCTCCGTCCACAAACACACAGTAGAACTATGGAATCTTATCGACTTAGCTTCCCCAGACGTCGCCTTCCTGACCGAGGCCTGGATGAATGCCTCCTCAGCGCCCGTCATCGCCATAGCCATCCCTGACGGCTACAAGATCACCCGCAGGGGCGGCTCCAACAAACCAGGAGGAGGCATCGCCATCATCCACAAGAACACCCTCAGGATCACGACCAGCACCAAAGACACCCTCAGCACCGCCGAGCACCTGCACTTCCAGATCCACACCGACCCAAACACCACCCTCCCAGGCACCCTTGTCTACAGGCCCCCCATCCCCGACAGCAGTTCAGCGACTCCATCACCGACGTCATCAGCATGCACGATCTTGCATCCACTGACTACATACTCCTCTGGGACTTAAACTTCCACCTCTAGAACACCAACAGCAACAACACCACCACCACCCTGCTCGACAACCTCTCCAACCCTGGCCTCAAACAGCTCATCACGACACCGGCCCACTCCGCAGGACACACACTTGACCCTATTTTATCCGCCAGCAAACACGTCTCCTTCAGCCACACCACCGAACTCCGCTGGACAGATCACTGCTGCATCCACTTCTCCTTCAAGAAAGCCACAACACACCATTACCCACAATGGATTTCCCACCCCAGATGGAACAAGGTCACGAAGACCAACTAATCACTAACCTCTCCCGGAACCCACCCATCGACACCACCGACACTGACACAGCTGTCCGCAACTTCAGGCAACGGATCGACACCTGTGTCAACACGCTCGCCCCGATCAAATATCCTTGTAACAGACACAACAACAGAAAGGCCTTCTGGTTTACCGCTGACCTCCACGAATATAAGCAGACATCCGAAAACTCAAAAAGAAGTGGTGCCAAGATCAGACACTGGACAACCATACAGCCTTCAAAAACGCCATCCGCAGATACCACTAACTCATCCGAACCGCTAAGAAAACCACCTTCAAAGAACACATCAACAACAAGGCGCACAGCCACAAGGAACTCTTCAAAATCATGACGGAATTCTCCAACCCCAGCTCCAATACCAATGACATCCCACCATCACAAGACCTCTGCGACTCCCTAGCCTCCTACTTCCACTGCAAGATCGCAGACATCCATGACAGCTTCAGCACTCATCCCACCTAAGCAACCACCAACACCACAGACTCACCACCGACCAGCCTCCTGCTCTCCTGGACCCCCGTCAATGACACCATCAAAATCATGAACACCATCCACTCCGGCTCATCATCTGACCCCTGCCCTCACCACATCCTCAACAAAGCAAGCTCCATCATCGCACCCCAACTCCGGAAGATCATCAACAGCTCCTTAGAGTCCGCCACCTACCCGGAGAGCTGGAAACATGCTGAGATCAACGCCCTCCTCAAAAAACCCAAGGCGGACCCAAAGGACCTCAAGAACTTCCGGCCTATCTCCCTGCTCCCCTTCATGGCAAAAGTAATCTAGAAGGCTGTCAACAGACAACTGACACTCTTCCTCGAGAAGAACAGCACTCTGGACCCTTCCTGATCCGGATTCCGCAGCACCAAAACTGCCCTCGTCGCCACCACCGATAACATCAGAACCATACTGGACAACAGCGAAACCACAGCTCTCATTCTCCTGGACCTCTCAGTCGCGTTCAACACTGTCTGCCACCACACCCTAAGCACACGTCTCAGCAATGCAGGAATCTGTGAAAGAGTCCTGGACTTGGTCACCTCCTTTCTCACCGACAGAACTCAGAGAGTCCGCCTCCCTCCATTCCACTCTGAAACCACCAAAATCATCTGCGGAGTGCCCCAGGGTTCGTCCCTCAGCCCGACCCTCTTCAACATCTACATGGCTCTGTCGCTAACATCGCCCGATCTCACAACCTCAACATCATCTCATACACCGAAGACACCCAGCTGACCCTCTCCCTCACCAAGGACTCCGCCAAGACCAACCTTCACGAAAGAATGAAGGCCATCGCAGAATGGATGAAGAACAGCTGCCTCAAACTCAACACGGACAAGACGGAGGTCCTCATTTCGGATTCTCTCCGACCCCCACCAACCACGCATGCAACCTAGGATTCATCCTGGACTCCTCACTATCCATGACCCAGCAAGTCAACTCCATCTCCTCCTCCTCCTGCTTCAACACCCTCCGAATGCTCCGAAAGATCTACAAATGGATCCCCACGGAAACCAGAAGAACAGTCACCCAAGCCCTCAGAAGCAGCAAACTGGACTACGGCAATGACCTCTACGCAGGAACCACGGCCAAACTCCAGAAGGGCTGTAATGCATCCAGAACACCTCCACATGCCTCATCCTGGACATCCCCGCCACTGCCACATCACAGGCCACCTGAGAGACCTGCACTGGCTCCTGTCAACAAGAGAATCACCTTCAAACTCTTCACCAACGCCCACAAAGCACTGCACAACACCGAACCAGAATAACTGAACAGACGGCTTTCCTTCTACACCCCGAGCCGACAGCTCCGCTCCGCTGCCCTCGCAACCGTCCCACGCATCAACAGAACTACAACCGGCGGCAGATCATTCTCGCACCTCGCCACCAAGATGTGGAACACTCTTCTGACCCACCTGCATCAGACCAAGGACCTCCTTCCCTTCAGGAGACACCTCAAGACCTAGCTGTTTGAGCAGTAGCAGCACCCCCCACCTTCAGTGCCTTGAAATCCTCCTGGGTGAGTAGTGCTCTTTACACAACAAATTCCTTGATTGATTGATATTGCCAGGCAGCGTGCATGCCTAATGCTTGGGTGTACAAACCTAGCCGTAGTGGAAAACCAGAAGGGCAGAAGTACTGTCCCGGATGTGCTCCCTACATTGTGAACTTCCAGACATAAAGCTCTGCCCACTGTTATTGCACAGAAGATGGAGCTGGCGGATAGAGCCTTTGATGAATGGCAGCTAGCTGACACATGCCTATGCAGAACATAAAGGCAAACACACAAATTCACTATCCAGGATGATGTCGAGGTTGCTGGCATAGTCTGTGGTGGCAGGGGGTTTTCCTAGCTCTGGGGGCCACCATGTGTCAGTCCATGGCAAGGTATTGTTCCCAAAGATGAGGACTTATATTTTTCGGTGTTGAGCTTGAGACAGTTGTCGCTCATCCACTCTGCTACGTTCATCATGCATCTATGGAAGTTAGCTTTTGTGGTGGAGGAATCTTCGTACAGTGAGAGGATGAGATGTGTCATTGGTGTAGGAAATGATGTTGAGTCGTGTAACCTGACAGCCAGGGAGATCATGTAGGTATTGAAGAGGGTCAGGCTGGGGGACGATCCTTTGGGGACTCCACAGATGATCTTTTTGGGCTCTGAAGTGAACAGTGGGAGACTGATCCTTTGGGTTCTGCCGGTGAAGTACAAGGCAATCCACATGAGGGCATTTCCTTGAATCCCGATGTGGTGGACTCTGTTGATTAGGATGTAGTGGGAGGCTGCTGTTTCTCCAGGGTCCAGGAAGGCTCTGATGTCATCTGTGGCTGCAATCAGAGCAGGCTCGGTGCTGTGGTTAGCTCAAAATCCAGATTGGGAGGGGTCCAGGAAGTTGTAGTCTTCTAGGTGTTGGGTAGACTGCTGGTTAATCATTTTCTTGAAGACGTTTGCTGGATAGGGAAACAGAGAGATTGGCTAGTAGTTCTTCAATTCATCTGGGTCAGCAGATGTTTTTTTCAGGAGGGGCCTCACTTCAGTGCGCTTTCAGACCTCCGGTAAGGAGGCCATGGTGATGGAGGTATAAGGACCTTCCTGAGCTTGTTGCCGATTGTCTTGCTTTCGAGGTTGAAGGTGTGGTAGGGCCAGGGTCCGTCGGTGCTCCCAAGTGTACGAAGTTCATGATAGAGATAGTGTCTTGCGTGGTGAGGAGTTTCCAGGGGGTGAGAAGGTGTTCGGGGTTTGTGTTTGTGCATGTGAGCTGGTGATGCTGTCTGTGGTGGAGGGTTGGCATTAAAAGTTTTCGTAGATCAGTGCCACAACCTCTTTTTGAAACTTGGCCCTTGACAGTAAGCACATAGTAGTAAAGAGAGAGGTCAGGTCATGAGAAACAGGGAGGTAGGGATGGGTCATGAAGAGGTGTATTGAAAGAGATGAGCTGTAGACAGAGATGAAGTAGAGAGAGTGGGCCCTGCCAATGCTGGAAGCAGTGGTTGCTGATTTGGTAACTGCTATTGCAGCAGATGTCTTTACTGCTGTGGTGACAGCTGTTGGTGCTGCTCTTGTCCCTGCTGTGGTGATAGATGTGGCTACTGCTGTAGTCCCTGCTGTGAATGCACACCCAAGCCATTATGAGTACCAGGTACAGCATCTGTCCTAGGAAAACTCCAGAGTTCAATGGCAGAGAGGCCTCCCTTTTTATCGCTCTTACTAATGAAAAACTGAATGCAAAATATACAAATTCTCCAAAATACACTGAGATCCAATGTTTATATTTTCCCACCATTCTCCTTTTCGCTATCACGTGAAATCTAGGGCCATATGTACGAACACTTTTTCCCATAGACACAGAATGGGTAAAAACCTTTGCTACATCTGGCCCCTAGTCCCGAAATAAAGCTGTCTCTAGCAGACCTAATAAGATACTCTTTCAGGTAGCCAGGGGCCACAGAGGTAGAATGCACTCTTCATTTTAAAGGGCAAGGGAAGTATTTTATCCAGCTCATTAACGTTCTAATCTAGAGCTGTCACCACCAGACAGGGTTGAGACCATTCCTCATTCAGAAGCATTTTCTGTTTCCAAGGAATGGAAACAGTTTGTAGCCGAAGTGGAATATTTCAGTTTAGTTTATGTAAACACAATTCTCTTGTTCAAGTGTTATTGAATGTATTTGTAAATCATACACGCCACATGTGTTCCTTGAAATCAGCTACATTGGTCTGATGAGGTTGTCGGCTGTTACATTTTTAAATGCTCCATATTGTGAAATAACCCACTTAGGCAACCAGGGCTAACGTCAGTAAATTGCTGTAACTTTGAAGTGGGCTCTCCTTGAGGCATCAGTGGCTACGAGGGAGGCCCCTGCAAAGTACATGGAAGGCCCCCCTCCCTGCCCAGTTAGGAGCTTTCAGGCCAAGGGTTCCACCAGCTTCCAGTGAAGAATTATTCTACTCCGACAATCACATCACTTTTGTGCACCACAATTTTACATTTTAACAGCAGTCATTGGTATTGTTTATATGTTAATAAATACTTGATGTATTAATTTCTCTTTTATGCGTTTTTAATTGTTTTAACCTGAGAAGTAGTTCATCTTTATTTTGGTTATACAAATAGAACCATAAATCACACACTTGTAGTGTAAAATAAAAAATATACAAAAGCTCAGAAAACATTAATTAAAAATGACATAAGAAATATAAAAAGTAACGCACTTACGCCAGCGTATTGTACATTTAAGGAAGGACCCAACTCCACAACAAAATAATTCATCAGGTACCATGCGCAAACAGAGGTAGGCTGGGCGGCATTGTAAAAAACCCTTACTCTTCAATATAGGCAATCAAAACATACGTCTTAAAGGAGCATAAAACTCACAAAAGAAAGTAAAATGTAGCAGGCTCTGTGGAGGAGCACCATCACAAGGGCATATAAGAATACTCTGTGGGTCATACTGGCCTAGAGGAAAGCACAAATTAAATCTAACTGAACCAAGATGAAATCTAGTAATAAGCGCCCTTTTCCACACATTTTGAACTTTTGAACCAGCAATAGATAAGACTCAGGCCCAGGATACGTCTTAATCATAAGAAAATCCTGCAGAAACGGTTTCATCAGTTCAATGGTTTCCACCTTAACCCAATGCTTATCAGATCGCCTTAAAAGCTGAGAGGAAGTAAAAATCTCAGGGCGCCCAATAGGGAGGCAGTGCTTTTAACATAGCTAACCAAGAAATGGCCTTTCCGAAATCACACGCAAAACAGTCAAGAATCATCGCCCTATTCAGGGAAGCAGGCTCATTAGTCCAGACAGAAATCCACAAAAGTAGCAGAGCAGTCTTCTACTGTCATCTACATACCCCAAATTCCGCTCCTCATGCAGGCAAAACCCAGGGGTATTGAGTCCAACTGCTAACAACCTTCTACAAAATCGATTTTCTTCTTTTTGAGGCATCATGCTGCTGCAATACCCCCAAATCAAGGCCCTATACAATAAAAACTTAAGGCATTTTCACCTATTAATCTTAAGTAGGGGTAAAATAGGCGTGTTCCCGTCCCTGGCCAAAAACTCAAATGTAGCACCTGGAAATGCAGGGGACCCAAAGACCTTTATCATCAAAGGTCACCCCCAGATAGGGGAAATCGTGAACATAGCTAATCATTTGTCCATTTATAGACACAGATCCCAGTTTGCTCTTGAGGTTTCCCACAAACCATACAATGGGTTTTGCTAATATCAACTTCCAGATCCAGTCCAGTCATAAACTCCACAAAAACATTCACCGCAGTTCGTAGAGCATTCATAGCGCAAGCCAACACTACTGCATCATCGACGTAGACAAAGGACGGCACACTCCTCCCATTAATTTTTGGACTATCCTTACATCAACCGAGAAGGAAATCGTGCACACCATTAATATAGAGAAGGAACAGCATGGGGGTAAGGATACATCCCTGCTGCACCCTTTGTGAAGGGTGAAGGGATGTGTACATTCACCCTCCCACCCATAGCTCATGGAGGCATTAGTTCCAGAATGGAGCTTTCGCAAGAGGTCAAAAATTGAGCTTGACATCCCCATCTTAGATAACAACCCCCACAACTTAACGTGATTAACCCTATCGAAAGCATTACTAACATTCATGAATGCCAAGTAAACAGTGCCTTTTTTTGCAATGGTATGTTTGCCAATAAGGAGTAACAAATTTAAGCACTGTTCCTGGGTCCCCCGCCCTTCACTAAACCCATACTGAACCCAACTCATTAAATCCTGTTCCACCACCCAGTTCTCAATGCACGGCAAAACAATGTGGCCAAAGATTTTCACCATAGAATCTAGCAGTGAAATAGGGCGATAACACTTTGGATCGCTACAGTTCCCTTTTTTTAAACACTGGCACTATGCAGACAGATTTCCATGAAGTGGCAATACCAAAAACCATAGCAGCATTTAGAACATTTATAATAATGGGAGCCCAGAAATGGATATTTCCTTTATATAGATCCATTAGAATAGTGCCAGGGCCAGAAGCTTTATTAGCTGGACTCTCCTGTAAGGCCACAACCACCTCTAGGCTAAACCTAATGGACAAACTCTAGCTAGGATCAGCCGGGCCCAACACAGCTTACTTAGGAGTCTCAAAAGAATAGATGCTGCTAAAATGATTCACCCAGATATTGGGTGAAATATTGCACCCCATCCCCTCTGAAGTTTTCGTAGCAAGTCTTCCCCTGTTGACAATGTTCCAAAATAGACCCGTGTTTTTTGTGAGGCACGCATACACTAAAACTCTCCACATCTGTTCTTTTAACTGCAGCTTCCTGGTCTTCAGGGAGAACCTGTACTGGGTCCTAGCCCTAATCATATGATCTCTATCTCTGGGCAACATTTTCAATTCCTCAAGCAGGGTTTTTTTTAGCAGCATGGCAAGATTTATCAAGCCAACCACACTGAGACTTATTAGGAGGCCCACCAATAGAACTGATGATAGTTCTAATAGAGCCATTTAATCTAGCCAGAGCATCAATGAACTCTGCAGCTGAGGGGTTTTCTGTTAGGAGAATCCCTACGATCAATTGAAAATTACTTTTCACCATAATTGCTAAGACCTGGTAATATCAGCCTGACGCCAATGCACCCTAAGACCTTGATTCTTCGCTTCCAACCCAGTAGGGCCCATAACAACAGGCAAAGGCCTGTTGAAAGTTAGGTCAAAGTCAATACAAGAGGGTTGTGGTCTCGATGATCCTGTCTTTGGACCCTACCTTGCTCAACAAGGTGGCTCAGTAGAGCAGTCACAAAAACATAATCAATTGTGATGCCTGTACCCCTGCCAACAAAAGTAGGGGACAGTCTCCCTGGGTCAAGGCCTAATTTGGCTGTATTAATCAGCCCCAACTTTAGCAAAACATTAATCAACGTCTCACCCCTATTGTCCCAGGATACCTCAGCAGTGGTAAGACAATTCTCCCATTCAAAGAGATTGCCTATGGTAGGTTAACCACAAATGTTAGCATTAAAATACCCTATCACAATAACATGAAATTCTTTCAAGATGGATTCCATCTTCGATTTCAGTGTGTGTAGGCGTACAAAAGTGCTTCAATTTGACATCTTGACTCCTAAACAGCATTATAAAAGTTTACAATTAAAACATTGTATTTGTAAGGAAATACCACCCAGACAATTAGGATGCCCTGGTGATTGCATCTAATATGATATGCCCGATAGATCTTAGAAATGAGGACAAGGGTCACTAGCCCATCCTTAGGTCGACTGCCAGAAACATGAACAGCTGGAACTGAAAACCTTTGAAACCCATCCCCTTCAACTTCTAGAAACTATGGTGGTCATTCCAACCCTGGCGGTCCATGACCGCCGGGTTGGAGGACCGCGGGAGCACCGCCGACAGGCCGGCGGTGCTCCAATGGGCATTCCGACCGCGGCGGTAAAGCCGCGGTCGGACCGGCAACACTGGCGGTCACCCGCCAGTGTACCGCCGCCCATTGGAATCCTCCAAGGCGGCGCAGCTAGCTGCGCCGCCGAGGGGATTCCGACCCCCCCTACCGCCATCCAGTTCCCGGCGGTCCGCCCGCCGGGAACCGGATGGCGGTAGGGGGGTCGCGGGGCCCCTGGGGGCCCCTGCAGTGCCCATGCCACTGGCATGGGCACTGCAGGGGCCCCTGTAAGAGGGCCCCTAAATGTATTTCACTGTCTGCTGCGCAGACAGTGAAATACGCGACGGGTGCAACTGCACCCGTCGCACAGCTTTCACTCCGCCGGCTCGATTCCGAGCCGGCTTCATCGTGGAAGCCTCTTTCCCGCTGGGCTGGCGGGCGGCCTGAAGGCGGCCGCCCGCCAGCCCAGCGGGAATGTCAGAATTACCGCCGCGGTCTTTCGACCGCGGAACGGTAACCTGACGGCGGGACTTTGGCGGGCGGCCTCCGCCGCCCGCCAAGGTCAGAATGAGGGCCTATATTAGTTGCAGAGCAAAATAGCTGACTCACACTATAATTGAAAAAACTGCACCATCTTATAAAAAAAAAAAAAAATAATCAATTTCTCTTTCCTGTAGAGTAAACCTAAGCAGCGTCTATAATACTTACAGACTGGTTAGGTTGAAGGTTTGTCAACATCAAGCATTCTATTTCTTCTATTTACATTATATATGCCCACGCATTTAGTGCATTGAACATACACTGACAACGTAGCCCAAAAAAAAGAAAATGTTTCCAATATCATATAAATGATCAATTGTCATGTATTCACCTATACTCATATTAACGTGACACATGAATATTCCAGATACACATTCTATTTTTCTATCCTCACCATCACAGTGCCTGATTCACAGAGGTAAACTTACACTTTTGTGTAAGTTATTTATTTTTTGTACTATTCACAAACTGTGAGTTAGTAGTAAGTTTATGACTTGCAAAGACTCCGCAGTCGAGGTGGAGAACTTCGCACTTGAAAAGATAGGCCTCCCGGGATGAACTTTGCTGTACCTTCCCAGCACCCCGCTAGTTATTCTAGGGTAATTAACAAACCCCGAACCCTGCTCCACCCAGTATTTGCTAGTGAGAGCCCATTGTAGCAAGCCATTCACAAGTCATCTTGTCTCTGGGAACAATTTGCATAATACTAGTGTGATTCATTTGCAGTTACCCTTTACTGTTTAGTTGTTTTACATTGGATTGTTTATATAATGACCAATTCTGAAATGATTGATTGCTAGTTAATATCTAATGTCTGTTGAGTATGCTTTCTTACGGACTACCAATACATCTGCTCGATGACATTTCTAATTGTTACACTGGTTGCAGTCTAATGTTCTACTTCCTATGATCTAATGTACTATCTCTGTAGAAAAGCTTTGTTGGCAAATAAAAAAACTAAGGCCCATATTTCTGAATGGTTAGTGTCCCTTTGCAGCATTTATTTTGGCGCTAAAACGTCTCTAACCAAACTCCATATTTATATTTAGACGCTAGACCCGTCTATCGTCAAAATATTGGAGTTAGAGCCACGTTTAGGATGAGCGAATCCACCTTGCATCAATGAGATGCAAGGTAGGCGTTCCCACCTTAAACACTACCCTAAACCGCTAGCGCAATATTTATCTCCAGGCGCACAAATGACACGCAAGGAGGAGGCAGACCTTAATAATGGTTCTAAAACCTCTTAGAGCCATTATTTGACACCTGGGTCAGACCAGGCATTAGGGTGCAGGTAGAACCATTTCCTTGGTGGACCACCATGGAATGGGCACAAATATACCCACCCCGAACCACAGGATCACCACCACCCACACCACAGGGACACTACATGAAGGGGACCCCATCACAGGTAAGTTTAGGTAAGTATACTTTTTTTATTTGTAAGTACCATTGGGGTCCCTTTACATGAGGCCCCCTGCCTAGCACAGGGTTTGTTGGACTTACCCAGGGGACACTAGTCTCCTGTGGTGGGCACTGGGGTGGTGGTAATGACTCCTGTCTACACTTAGTCAAAAAATGAAGCTAGACTGGTTAGCAGCATATTTTTTGCGCTAGCCTACCTAACGTCATATCAGACCCACTAGCGCCATTTTCCCTAACGCCATCCCTTACCGGCTAGCGTCTTTTTCTTAGATGCTAGCCATTCTTTAGCGCCATCTTGCGTCATTTAATAAATATGGCGTTAAGAAGGCTCTAAGCAATGGCGTTACCCAGCATTAAGAAAAATGACGCAAAACTGCGTAAGCGCAGTTTTGCGTCATTTTTCCTAAATATGGGCCTAAGACCACAAGCATGCAATTGAAGTATAGCTTCCCGCCACTAACTAATATCCAACCCTACGCCTTCATTTTCCTGTCGTAGACGTTCACCTTTCTGTAACCATTTCCTGCTTTCTGGTGAAATCCAACTTTCCCTTTATTAAGCTTACTGCAGTCCTATTGCACAATAACCCTTGCTCAGAGCTTTTCAGTTCTTAAAGGTACTCCAAACTTTTACAAAGGGACTTCGCGCTGGGAAACTCACAGTGACCACAGCTCTCACTAGAAAAGTATATTACTTCAACTAAAATTCACGAAAATAAACACTCAGATTGCTCCCTTGTCACTCTCCGTTCCTCCACACCCCATACTTTTAATCTCTCTTGGCTACCAACCCAGAAACTTTACTGAAAGGTTTCCTTCCCCTCTGTGGTCAATTACTTTCTGGGGTGTGTTTTTTGTGAAGACGTACTCCCACATGCTGGTTCTTGTGCCATGTTACCTAAACAACTGCTTAGCTTACCTAAATTACAATTCTGCTTGCCCTTCCTTTTTTGTTGATTGATCCTTTGGGTGGTTTAAAGAAATACCTCTGCTTTAAATTCATGAACGTTTCAAGAAATCTGGCTTCTCGCATGAAACTAGCTGCCCTCAACCTTATTTATAAGTATGTAAAGGAATTCCTTCTGCTCACACACCCTCTGAAAAGAACTTACAGCTTTTTGTTTGTTAAAACATCTCACGCTAATGCACTTATAATTCTGTGGTAAACAACTAAGGGGCATATTTAAGAGCCCCTGGTGCCACCGGAACGTCACTTTTATTGACGCTCCGGTGGCGCCATGCACCTCACCGTATTTACAACGTGGCGTTAAGTCACTTTTTGTGGCTTGTAAATTCGGCCCCTTCACATGCAGCACTTTGTGCAGAAGGGGCGTGCAATGGGTGTTGCTGTGGGCGTGCCATAGCAACACCCATTGCATTTTGACGCTGCCCCAGACATATGATTTTTCGTAAACCTGAGGAAGCGCCAAAATCTAATGCCACCCCTAGGGGTGGCATTAGAGTGGCACAACGAAGAGAAATGCTGTCATTTGACCTCGTTTTTTTGCTCCTCCTATGTGTGCTGCATTTTGCAGCACACATAGAAGGAGCAAATTGCCATTGAAAATTGTTTTTGTTGTGGAAGGTGTCCCTTCCTTCACAAAAACAATCTCCCCCTCAACTCAACCATTCTTGCATTATGGTGCAAGAGTGGTTGCGTTGGCGCGTGGCAGCAAATTTTGCGCTGGCGTGGGGGGAAACATGGGCTGCGCCATATTATTGTAAATACAGCCCATCCCTGCGTTTTGAAAATGACGGTGCGCGACGCTGACAAATTTGGCGCTGCATTGCACACCGTCATTTTCACTTAAATCTGGCCCTAAGCTTTAAACGTACACATAAATGTCCAGTCATTTTCAACCCCCTCTTCACATCTGCTCAGTAAGGGCCTAGTTCCTCATCCCCAGATGCAATAACCTGGAGTAGGTCAACCTGTCATGACCTAACAGGATTGGGCTACACCCGTAGGCATCCATGCTAAGAACATTTCCCCACAATGTGAGATTTTACCTGTCCATCACTTTCTCTTTCCTACAGACCACCAACACAATGGCAGAGTTAAAGCTCTCCTTTGTGATGGGTTAGTTACATCTGTCGATGTGTCTTGCAGTCCCACCATAGAGCACAAGTGGGATAGGATCTTTTTTGCAGGGCATCCATCCAAGACAAACAGTGAGGGAAATCTCATGTGCACAACCCACCCACAATATGGTGGCCTTACTGGTAACTTGGCTGACAAGCCTATTTGCTATTATCTGCCGTCCCTCTGTTTTGTGTCACCAACTAGGGGCAGAACCATCCCTGTGTAAGTGACTATTTGGGGCGATCAAGACCAACACAACTGATCACTCACTAGTAGCTCTGTAGTGGCCCACTGCCTACCTCCCGAGCTCTTATGCTCTTCCTTGGGTCCTCCCCATCTCTGTGGGAGTCTTCCCATGTGAGGACCTTGTCTGAGGTTTGCATCATGTGGGGAGCTAACCACCTACCTCGCTATAGGCAGCCACACTTTCCAGCCTCCTATCACTCGTTCTCATTGACACTCAGAACATTCTGGCTCAGTCCGCCTTCAGATACTTTTAATCACTCGCCTAGCCAATCTAACACACAGACACACACATAGATGCATGCATATGCTGTTGAACACACAAGCACACATACACATCAGGTACACTGGCAGCCAAGCCGTGCCCACACATATCCATACTACTCTTCTTGTTGCTTGGGATTACCTGTCATTATTACCATCACAGGCAGGCCATATTAGAACCACCATCTGAGTGACCAAGAAAAACATTAACCAGCTTATCACACTCCTCTCCTTACTATAACAGACATATGAAGGACCTTGCCCTGTCTGATCTCCTTCACGAAAAGCTTACATCAATTTTAGCTGCGACAGGTACACGAGCTCAACAGATGTCAAAGTCAGCTTTGTTACCCATTATTGGATTGTAATCACATTTATATTGTTCTTACTCCTTCTCTCCTATAAGTAGCATGCTTCTCTGGATCGCAAGGTTAGTGGTTCGTCTATTGGTTATTGTTGGTTATTGGGATTACTGTTGTGCTTTCAAGGAAAACACTCCATTCATTTCCTCCAGCTTCTTTATGATAGATTAAATTATTATTAGTTAGATGCAATCATTAGTAGTGTGGTGAAGGGAGACAAGGGCCCATGCAAATAATTGGTTGGATTAATAGATGAGCTAGAAGAGATTAGATGTTGTTAGGTTGCAGGGGTAAGACTTTCAGAGAAGGCAGGTTGCGATCTTTGAAATGACGTTTGGGTTATTTGCAGAAATAAAAAAATATAGAGATTAAGGCAAACATGCATGTGACTGAGTATGTCGTACTCAGCTTTCTACCATTTACTCTTCTCCCTTATCAGTGGCAAGCCACTAAACCTGCTCTCTTAACTTTCCCTTTGTCAGGTCGTTCCTAAATGCCTTTCCCTCCTAATAGAAACACACCTTTGAAGGAAGCATTTGTTTATCTCCTCTCAGCAACACTCATTATTTCACTGCCAGCTCTGCCACAACTGACAGAAAGGTTATAGTTCCTAGCTCAAACAGTGAACTCCTGACCCACCCTTTGTAATAAATCTTTTGACTTCAGCCTCAATGTCATCCTCCTTGCCCCTCTTACCTGCATTCCTTCCTTCATCACCTAATATATTGCGGATATAACATCCTTCACCCTCCTGCAACACTGTCACACTCTTATCCTTTAACTTTTTTTCTTTATCACAACAAAATTAAACAGGGCAAACGATCAATCTACACATTTTCTTATCCTGTAAGTCTATGACAGTGTTTCCAACCCTCCTACAATCTTACTGTTTCTTCTGTGCTGACAACTTGCACACAAGATTTATGGGTCAGTAGACATCTTTGAGAGAATGCTTGAAAGTAGGGTGTGACAGGCAAACCAGATGAAAAGAGAGAGCAAACGGCTCTAAAGTTTATTTTCCTCAAACTTCGAATAATCAAATTGTGCGTTAATGGAACTCAGGTGACATTTGCTTGATTATTCTCTAGAACAAACCAAATTATGGATCTAGTGCCCTCACCAAAATAGTATATCTTTGGTACTCCACCAGTTTCATACAAACACATATTCCCCTTTTTAGAAAGTGGATATTCGCCCGGCCAGATAATACACAACCTATGCTATTTGCCCACCAGCCAACAAAATATTACATATTCTCATCTGGTTAGCCAGCCACAAGCTAAAAAGCAGAGATGATATACTATTTCAACACCAGCCAGTTAAACAGTACAAAGTAGGTCTTTATTTAAATGGTAACAAAAAAAGGACTCAAGGCAATTGTAGGGTGGTGGCCATCTTGTAATCGAGATGTAGCTTATGTAAAGCATTTCAAACTAAGTGCATATCAACAAATGTACAATATTTTACATAAGGCCAAGAGTTAAGCCAAGATATTTACAGAAAAAATTGTTCTATCAATTTTCAATAAAAACAATTGTTATTTTAATTTTCAAATAAGAAATGTAGGCATCAAATTTCTATTTTAGGAGCTTCAGGACGAGGCACACAGATATTTTACGCTGCAGATTTGGAGTATTTTGCTTTCAGGAAAGAACAAACATGGTTTTAAACGATGTTACGTAAATGTTTATACGCTCATGAGAATATACAATGTGTTTTTTAATGTTTTTGGTCCTTCTTTTGATCAGTTTTGAGGGCTGTGCTCTTTTTGGACTTCTTATGGAAAACCTAGTGCTAACTTTAAGCTTCTTTTCATAGGATTGTACTTGCTTAATATTTCACATACGGCAACACAGCAGGAGTCAGCAAATGGCAGGTAAACATGGAATGCAGAACGATTGGTGGTGTCTGGGCCACAGAGGGAGGGATACTGTTAGAAAGGGGGTCTCTAGCTAGCAGTCAGTTTACCCCCTGTCCAAGTAGGGACCCTTTCTCTAGTCAGGGAATGGAGATACAGAGCTCAGATAACCCCTGCTCACCCCCTTGGTAGCTTGGCACAAGCAGTCAGGCTTATCTCAGAGGAAATGTGTAAAGTATTTGCACAAACACATACAGTAACACAGTATAAACACCACAAAATGACTCCAAATCAGTTTAGAAAAATAGCCAATATTTATCTTAAACTCAAATAAGACCAAAACGACAAAAAGCCAACATAAATAAGCAAAGATATGAATTTTTAAAGTAAAAAGAGTTTTCATCCATAAAAATCAATGGATGCGTTATTTTAGCACAAAGTACCAGATATGTGCATCGAAAAGCAAGCAATGCATTGATTCCTTACTCGCAAGTGAGGCAGTGTGTCGATTCTTTCTCAGCTGGGTAAGTGATGCGTTGGTTTCTGGACAAGCAGCTTCAGGTCCATGCAGTGATGTTGAAGATTTTGATGCCCATGGATGATGCATGGAAAATCCTGAACACGCAGCAGTGAATCCGTGCTGAGCTGGCGACACATCGATTTCACTAGCGTTGCTTCAATTTTTCAGCCGTGGTGCAGGCACTGCGTTGATTTGTCTGCCGCTCGGTTCGGGTGCATCGATTTTAACTCTGGTTCTGCCATCTTCTCCTTTCAGGGGCCCAGGGACTGGATGTGGTACCACTTGGCAAGTAAGGGTGGTCTCAGCAAGAGAGCCCAGGTGCTGGCAGATGAAGTCTTTGATGTCTCTGAGACTTCTTAACAGGAGCCAAGCTCAGCCCAAAGCCTTGGAGAATCTTCACATGCAGGATACACTGCAAAATCCAGTCTTTTCCCTCTCTAAGGCAGAAGCAGCAACTGCAGGCCAACCCAGCAAAGCACACTCAGCAAAGGGGCAGTACTCCTCCTCACAGCCCTTCAGTTCTTCTCCTTGGCAGAGGTTCCTCATGATCCATAAGTGTTTTAAGGTTGAGGGGTCGGCAGTCCAATACTGATATTCATTTCTGCCCTTGAAGTAGGCAAACTCTAAAGGAAAGTCTTTGTTGTGCAGAAGACCCTACCTCTTCATTGCCCTGCCCAAGCCACACTCTAGGGGGTTGGAGAGTGTATTGTGAGGGGACAGACACAGTTCTCTCACACTCTAACCCAGAAGGACTCATCAGGATAAGCAGGACACACCTCACCTCCCTTTGTGTTACTGTCTAAAGTTAATTCACAAACAGCCCAAATGTCAGTCTGACCCAGAAGTGGATTCAGCAGCCAAGCAGAGGCAAAGAATGGTTAAGCAAGAAAATGGCCACTTTCTAAATTTTCAAATGGACAGTCTAAAAACCAACTTCACCAAAAGATGTATTTTTAAATTGTGAGTTCAGAGACCCCAAACTCCAAATTGCCATCTGCTCCCAATGGGAAATCACACTTAAAAGATGTTTAAAGGCAATCCCCATGTTAACCTATGGAAACGAACAAAAAACACCAGTACATGTCCTACCTTTTAAATACACTGCACCCTGCCCTGGGGGCTACCTAGGGCCTACTTCAGGATGACTTACATGTACCAAAATGGAAGGTTTGGACCAGGCAAGTGGGTTCACTTGCCAGGTCGAATTAGCAGTGCAAAACTACACACACAGAGACTGCAGTGGCAGGTCTGAGACGTATCCAGGGCTACTCATGTGGGTGGCACACTCAGTGCTGCAGGCCCACTAGTAGTGTTTGATTTACAGGCCCTGGGCACCTCTAGTGCACTTTGCTAGGGACTTACTAATAAATCAAATATGCCAATCAGTGATAACCAAAAATAATCACAACTTACACAGAGAGCACTTGCACTTTAGCACTGTGGTAATTTGGCCAGAGAACCAAAAGCCAGCAAAAACAAAAATCGAGTACACAGTCAAAAATACAGGAAGCAGAGGCAAAAAGACAGGGTAAACCACGCCAAGGATGCCAGGTCTAATAGATACTTATAGTAAACAACTGGCACTCAGGGTCATAGATCTTTAAGTCCCTTACAGGAGGTAAACTGAGTGAGACTTCTGTGGAACAGGAAAGTGAAAGGAGGACACATCTGAGTGACTTACAAAAGGAGTTTCCCCAGCTCCCTACTGAATGAACACACTTTTCATACTATTCACCAAGCAGAGTGGGGTTTAGTCATAGATGCTTAATGGTCCCATGTCATGAATGGAAGCTTCAGCCACAGTGACATTTTAGTCACCTGCACAATGTATCTTGGGAATGGCAGTTTTGATTTTTAGAATGCTAAGCAGTGTTAAAATTGGACAAGGTTATGTCTCTACTGAGCCTGCATTTCTGTCCTTGACAGTGTTACCTCAGCAAAAAAAGGAATAAAATCTGAGTGATAGGCTTGGAAGCTGTACCTGACTAAAGACATTGTGGAACGGGACTGGTTAAGGAAGGAGTAAGAGCAGGAAATCTAAATAATTTTCTAGAAGGCTGCAGATAAACACTTGTATGATAGGCTATAAATACAACTTTCAAACGCAGTCCTTTGCTTGTCTCAGTCAATCAATCTTAGTCAAACAGTCCCATTCCTTTGCTTGTGCTTCTTGACAAAATTATTGATTCGGATGCCTGACAAAAGAGGGGTCGTCAGAGGAAGGATTTTATCTGTTCACCCCATTTAGGGTAAAACCTGGCTGTAGGGGACAAGCAAAAAAACAATCATCCGACACCGTGAGAGAAAACTCCCAGCATCTGGGGCCATACGTTTTTTTTTCTTCACAAACAGTCATCTGTTTTTTTAGGGTTTTGGGGAAACAAAAACTCCTGAAATGTTTGTGCGCCAGCCATCATGTCGGGTACTGTCTGTCAAATTTTATGTGCAGAGACAGGAACCACCATAAAAGCAGTTCCTGTCAATGTGGAGAGTTTTCCGCATGGCTGGAGGACAGCTCCAAATTTGGTGGGCAAGGGTCCCTCAGGATGGCGTAGGTATTATCCAAACAAACTCTAAATCAGGTCCATCATTTTCCTTCCTTCTGTCATGAGATTGGAATGAAGACTCACAATTAAACTGTGACTTCATAAGGGACCCTGGACAATTGTTTCTATTTAAATAAGCTCACCCTAAATTTCAGATGGCAGTATCCCACTGGGGTGCAACATTTCAAGTGCTGGCTTTTGCTTTTACAAATCACTGTTTTGAGGTGTTTAATTGAACTGAATCAAAATTAATAATTCCAAAATATCCTGAAATGAAGCAGAAAAAGAAGTGTTCTGATGATATTTAGTCTTTTTTTTTTTTATCCTTCATCTGGCCCAGGTAAATTCCCCTGGCTTTGTAAACAAGTGCATAGCTTTAGAACAGCTTTAACTCATCTTGCAAATGCTCTAATCATTATTATCATTATCCATCTCTGCAGGCAAACTTAAAGGAGTGGGAACATTTGTGAAGAACAAGACATCTCCATACTGGGCCATGCAAGTCACCGCGTCTTGGCCCATGGTGTAATGCAGTGGTATTCTGTGCCATAGCTGTCAAAATAGCTTGGAAACATTCAAACATTTGGGACTTTTAGACCTATGAGTTAGTGCCTGCATCTGAGCCGGTTTTAGCACTGAAGGCCTCAAGTCACAAAATCACAGGGTTTGTGACCACAAACATGCTTACCATTATGTACGAAACCCCTTTTAGGAGAGTTGGAAAACATTTTGATTCATAAAAGAACTTTTACAAACATTTCCAAATTTCAAATAGGAGAGGTCATGAAATGGGCTTTCCCCCGGCCCCATTTTCAATTCATAAAGAAATGTATTTAGAATTTAAGACTACAATTGCTGTTGCAAACCATTGAAGATCTAACAATGCTGAAGGAAATACTTAACACCAGGAGGGACACTGTGGCACTACAAGGGGCCCCTGACACTAGCATGGACGATGAACTGCCCACCACCTCCGCCGGCGCTAGTGGACAGGAGGCACCGCCACAGGACCACCACACCAGCACCCCCCCCCCCCGCAGACGGAGAACCACCCCGCAAGCGGTCCCTGAGATCCAGGAACAAGACAGAGCACGATGCCAAGACCCCCGCCAAGAAATGAGACCACCCTGATTGTCAAACCACTGTCCCACTTTGTAACCCTGTCTATATTGGAACTGCCCCAGCTCCACTTCCTATGCCCATATGGGTAATGCACCTGTGAGACTAATAGACTGGACTCTGCCATGGAAATTCCTCCACCATCACCCCTCACCATTTTACAACCCCCTCCAACATTGAGCACTTCAATAAACACCCTTGAAGCACAAAACAATCCGGAGTCAGTCTGTGATTTCGAAATTGTGTATTAGCAATGACAGTGACAAAATGCTTTTTCAAATGTAATGTCAACATACCTATTGTTGGACTTTTGCTTATGCAGGGTCATCCCCAGTATTTTTGCCTCCTGCCTCCTATTTATTTCTGACCTGTTGCTGTTGGCTTTTCAACTCTGAGCACTTTACCACTGCTAACCAGTGCTAAAGTGCACATGCTCTCCGTGTAGATTTTATGTAATTGGTTTATCCATGATTGGCCTATTTGATTTACTAGTAAGTCCCTAGTAAGGTGCACCAGAGGTGCCAGGGCCTGTATATCAAATGCTACTAGTGGGCCTGCAGCACTGGTTGTGCCACCCACATAAGTAGCTCTGTAATCATGTCTCAGATCTGCCACTGCAGTGTCTGTGTGTGTATTTTTACACTGTAAATTCGACTTGGCAAGTGTACCCACTTGCCAGGCCTAAACCTTCCCTTTTCCTACATGTAAGGCACCCCTAAGGTAGGCCCTAGGTAGCCCCAAGGGCAGGCTGCAGTGTATGGATAAGGTAGGACATATAGTAATGTGGTTTATATGTCCTGACAGTGAAATATTACCAACTTTGTTTTTCACTGTTGCAAGGCCTGTCTCTCTCATAGGATAACATGGGGGCTACCTTTAAATATGATTAAAGTGTAGATTCCCCTAGAGAGTAGATGGACATGTGGAGTTTGGGGTCCCTGAACTCACAATTTAAAAATACATCTTTTAGTAAAGTTGATTTTGAGATTGTGCGTTTGAAAATGCCACTTTTAGAAAGTGGGCATTTTCTTGCTTAAACCATTCTGTGACTCTGCCGTGTTTGTGTATTCCCTGTCTGGGTCAGTTTGACAGTTGGGTTGTTTTTCACCTCACACCAGACAGTGACACAAAGGGGGCTGGGGTGTAACCTGCATTTCCTGATTAGACATCTCTGCTAGGAGGGAGGGGTGGAGTGGTCACTCTCATCTGAAAGGACTGTGCCTGCCTCTGACAATGCCGGCTCCAACCCCCTGCTGTGTGTCTGATGCCTTGCCTGGGCAAGGCAGGATTTCACAAGTAGGTGTGAGTCCCCTTTGAAGAAAGGTGACTTCAAAGACTAAAATGGGTATAAGAAGGGCACCCAAATCTACAGACTTTAGAAACACTTCTGGAACCAAGAGGAACCTCTGCCTGGAAAAGAGCTGATAGCTGAGGAAGAAGTGCTGCCCTGCCTGTGACTGTGCTTTGTGGAGCTTTCCTGCAGTGCTGCTTCTGCCAGAGTAAGAGGGCAAAGACTGGACTTTGTGTGCCTTCCATCTTGTGAAGAAATCTCCAAGGACTTGAGTTAGAGCTTGCCGCCTGTTGTTTGAAGTCTCAGGGACAGCAAAGACTTCTCTCTGCCAGCACCTGGAGTCTCTGGAGAGACTCCTGCTCTGACAAGTGGTGCCCTATCCAGTCCCTGGGCCCTTGAAAGGAAAGCTGGTGGAATCCAAGGAAATCGACTTCGGACGACTTCGGACAGACGCTGCTGCTGAATCCGGTAACGCCGCCTGCACCTGACGCCGTGACCTTCGCTGGAACGCGACGCTCTTCGCAGGCCCGACGCCGCAGAAGCCCCACTGAAGTCCGCGACTCCGTGGAAGTCGCCGCACCACGTCGTGACCAACGCCGCTCGAAGTGCACGGATTCAACGTTTCGCACAGACGCCGCGATTCCCGACTTCGCGCATCGGCTTGTTTTCACTCTTCACCAAAGGTACTGTACTTGGGGGTCTACACGACTCCGTGTCCGGCGCCGCTGGTGTCGGCTTGTTGGGAACGACTCCGTCACAACGCCGTGTTAACATCTCATCAAAGCATTTTTGTTTCTAAGCGCTATTTTCTGAGTTTAATCTTTAAAAATTCATAACTTGACTTGTGTATGTTGGATTTTTGTCGTTTTGGTCTTGTTTTGTTTAGATAAATATTTCCTATTATTCTAAACCGGTGTTGTGTCATTTTGTAGTGTTTTCATGAAGTTACTGTGTGTGTTGGTACAAATACTTTACACCTAGCGCTCTGAGGTTAAGCCTACTGCTCTGCCAAGCTACCAAGGGGGTAAGCAGGGGCTAGCTGCGGGTGATTCTCTTTTACCCTGACTAGAGTGAGGGTCCTTGCTTGAACAGGGGGTAACCTGACTGTCAACCAAAGACCCCATTTCTAACACCTATGTAACACAGCTCTAGTCCATGAGGAAACAAAGCAGATGACACACGTTGGAAACCACACCTGTGAAACCGTAAGGGAAATGTACAACTCAGTGACCATATACTGGTTGAAATCGACAGACAGTATAGAGTTAGAAGTGTTAAAGTACTTGTAGTAGGCAGGAATGTTTTCTCACCTGTGTGTCACTGGAAATATTGCTGGATGACTGAGTCCCTGTTGTCAATGTCTTCTTCCTCTGCTTCGTCCTCATCACTGTCCACAGGCTCCACAGCTGCCACAACACCGCCATCTGGACCATCCTCCTGCAGAAAAGGCACCTGGCGTCGCAAAGCCAAGTGGTGAAGCATACAGCAGGCCACGATGATCTGGCACACCTTCTTTGGTGAGTAGAATAGGGAACCACCTGTCATATGGAGGCACCTGCACCTGGCCTTCAGGAGGCCAAAGTGGCGTTCAATCACCCTCCTAGTCCGCCCATGGGCCTCATTGTAGCGTTTCTCTGCCCTGGTATTCCTCACTGGGGTCAGTAGCCATGACAGGTTGGGGTAACCAGAGTCCCCTAATGGCCACACCCAGTGCCTCTGGAGTTGACCCATCACATAAGGGATGCTGCTATTCCGCAGGATGTAGGCGTCATTCACAGAGCCAGGGAACATGGCATTTACCTGGGTGATGTACTGGTCTGCCAAACATACCATCTGTACATTCATGGAATGATAACTCTTCCGGTTCCTGTACACCTGTTCACTACTGCGGGGGGGACCAGAGCTACATGGGTCCCATCAATGGCACCTATGATGTTGGGGATATGTCCCCTTTCAGTCACCTTTCACTGTAGGCAAGTCCTCCACCTGAGGGAAAACGATATAGCTGCGCATGTGTTTCAGAAGGGCAGACAACACTCTGGATAACACGTTGGAAAACATAGGCTGGGACATCCCTGATGCCATGGCCACTGTTGTTTGAAATGACCCACTTGCAAGGAAATGGAGCACTGATAGCACCTGCACTTGAGGGGGGGATTCCTGTGGGATGGCGGATTGCTGACATCAGGTCAGGCTCCAACTACGTACACAGTTCCTGGATTGTGGCACGGTCAAACCTGTAGGTGACTATAAAACTTCTTTCCTCCATTGTCGACAGGTTCACCAACTGTTGGTACACCGGAGGATTCTGCCATCTCCTCACATGTCCCAGCGGACGGTGCCTATGAAGGACAACAGCGAGCACAGAGTCAAACAACTCAGAGGTATGTACCCACAGTCTACACAGAACACCATTCATACACAAAATGTGGCCTGTATTTGTGTTGTGAGACAAGGCCTAGGTATGTGTGACGCAGTTGGTAATTAGGCCATGTGGGCCCCTGAAATGGCAGCTGCCTGACCTCTAAACTGGGACAATGGGATGTGAGGTAACTGCGCTGGCGTTGTACACCGTCGCGGTAGGCGGTCGCAGACCGCGGCGCAATGCTGCATTAGTTAACATTGGACCCTATGGGTCCCAGGAGCCAATGACGATGTACGCCGCGGACGTGACCGCCATTTTCTATCTGTTCAATCCCTCGATACCTGATCTTCGACAGGAGAGGACCTACACTGCAAGTGCTGCTGTGACCTCGGTCTTGTAGAGACAATGGCTTGTGCGTCTGGGGAAAGGGCCCCTGCCTTCACTGCAGAGGAGTTGGAGAAGCTCGTCGAGGGGGACCTCCCCAGTACACGCTACTCTACAGTCCTCCAGACAAACAGGTAAGTACACAGGGAGCATGTTGGATGGGCTATGCCTGTGTGGAGAGGGCTGGTTGTAAGAAGGAAGGGGGCACAGTTCTGCATGCATGAAGGACTGTGAATGCATGTGCCACATGGCAAGGGTAGGGATGTGGGCCACTCACTTTGACGGTGCAGTTGGTAATGACTTCTCTTCTATCCCTGTACATGTCATGTAGGTCAGCGCCCACCAAAAGAAGGATATTTGGGGTGCCATCGCCAAGGACGTCCGGACCCTGGGGGTCCACCACAGACGGAGCACCCACTGCTGTAAAAGATGGGAGGACATTCACCGCTGAAGCAAGAAGATGGCGGAGGCTCAGCTGGGGATGGCCCCCAACGTGGGAGGGGTGCCCGTCGAACCATGACCCCCTTGATGTTCCAGATCCTGGCGGTGGCCTACCCTGAGTTGGATGGGCGCTTGAGGGCATCACAGCAGACACAAGGGGGTGAGTACACTATCATTCAGCAGACTTTGCACGCAGTGAAGGTGTCTGGGTGGGGGAGGAGGGCTGTGGGTTTCCCTAGGCCAGGGCGAGTTCCGTAGGCTAGGCCCCTCCGTAATGCAGGCCATGTGGCACCCCACCCCACCTCTGTAGTGTGCCAAGTACTGATATTCATGCCCCAGTGTCATCTATGTGTGCAGATGTCGTCCATAGCCATGTAGGCCATTTCCCAGGAATTTCATCTGTAGAGCCCAACAGCGCGACGTAGTGCAGGGGGCTGCTGTGTCTGTATTGTCCGCCAACTGTAGCGGTAAGCCATGCACTCAACCTGTCTTTCTTCTGACGCCCCCCCCTTTTTGTGGTCTCCCTGTTCTTGTGTGCATTAGCATCATCAGGCAGAGGTACAGTGGCACCGGAGCATGAGGGAGCTGCATCCCACATGGCCATGAAGGGCCACACCATGGACTCAGAATACACCAGTGGGACGGAGGGCGTGGGGAGCACCACGGCGGTCACAGGATCTGCAACCAGAAACATGGACTCATCCTCCGATGGGAGCTCCCTTGTGGTGCCGGCAACATCTGTGCCCCACACTTCTACATGTACAGCTGCCACCCCCCCTACCAGCACCCCCCTCCCAGCAGCCCCTCAGCCTTCGTCCCGTGCCCACTCACCCAGGAGGGTGGGCATCACCTTCGCCCCAGGCACCTCAGCCCCTGCCCCTTTCACCTCTGCTGCCCTCAGTGAGGAGGCCATTGACCTTCTCAGGTCACTCACTGTTGGGCAGTCTACCATTTTTAATGCCATCAAGGGTGTAGAAAGGGAGTTGCAACACACAAATGCATTCCTGGAGGGCATTCATTCTGGTTAGGCTGCCCTTCATCGAACCCTGCAAACTCTGGCCTCAGCACTGATGGCAGCCATTGTCCCTGTGTCTAGCCTCCCCCCTCCAACTTCCTCCACCCAAACCCAATCCCCTGTACCCCAGCCTATCCCAAGCACACCATCAGACCAGCCTGCACACACCTCACCACACAAGGGAAGCTCAGGCAAACATAAGCACCACACATCCCACAGGCACTCACGCAAGAATCACACACATACAGACACACCAATATCCACTGCCTCCACTGTGTCCCCCTCCTCCTCGTCTCCCTCCTCCCTCCCAGTCTCGTCTACACTCACACCTGCATGCACTACCACTACAGCCACTACGTACCGCACCAGCACACCCACCACCACACCCTGCTCACGTGCAGTCACCACCCCCACTACCATTTCCACGTCCCCTGTGTCCTCTCCCAGTGTGTCTGTTACGCCCCCTCCGAGGATACACAAACACAGACACACACCCACCCAACAGCCATCCACCTCACGACAGCCTCCAGCCCATGCACCTGCACCCAAATCCACAAAAGTTACACCTTCTACAACCACCACCTCTTCCTCCACTCCCAAACCCCCTCCAGCTACCCGTCCCAGTGTCTCCAAAAAACTTTTCTGTCCACCCTTAACCTATTTCCCCCCCCCCCGTCCAACTCATAGGTCCCGTACTAGCACCTCAGCCCAAATATCTCCGGGACCAGTGGTGCCTGTTGTTACAGGTATGTGGAGTGCACCGGCCACCAGGCTAGCCAGTGTGGCACGGAGCCACAGCACAGCGACTTCCCCACCCCCTGTGAAGCACCAGAAGTTGGACAGTGCCCGGTGGGAGAGGGGGAAGACTCCAGCCAGCAAAGGCGCTCACAGGGGTCCCAGGGGACTGTCGAATCAGCTGTGACTCCTCCCAAGGTGGGGAAGGGGCAGAAGAAATCTCCAAAGTCTGGGAGGAGCAGCACGGCGGAGAAGACCGCCATAATCCCCGCTGCCCAGGAGGCCTCCGCCAGCCCCGTCGTCACTGCCCAGGAGGCCACCGCCAGCCCCAGAGTCACTGGCCAGGAGGCCACCGCCAGCCCCAGAGTCACTGGCCAGGAGGCCTCCGCCAGCCCCATCGTCACTGCCCAGGAGGCCACCGCCAGCCCCATTGTCACTTTCCAGGAGGTCACCACCAGCCCCAGAGTCACTGGCCAGGAGGACACCGCCAGCCTCATCGTCACTGCCCAGGAGGCCACCGCCAGCCCCAGAGTCACTGGCCAGGAGGACACCACCAGTCTCATCGTCACTGCCCAGGAGGCCACCGCCAGCCCCAGAGTCACTGCCCAGGAGGCCACCGCCAGCCCCAGAGTCACTGGCCAGGAGGACACCACCAGCCTCATCGTCACTGCCCAGGAGGCCACCGCCAGCCCCAGAGTCACTGCGCAGGAGGCCACCACCAGCCCCAGAGTCACTGCCCAGGAGGCCACCGCCATCCCCAGAGTCACTGCCCAGGAGGCCACCGCCAGAGTCACTGGCCAGGAGGCCACCGCCAGAGTCACTGCCCAGGAGGCCACCGCCAGAGTCACTGCCCAGGAGGCCACCGCCAGCCACAGCCCAGCTGGCCAGGAAGGCCCCTCAAGCCACAGCCCAGCTGACCCATGAAGGACCGCCAGCCACAGCCCTGCTGGGCAATGAAGGACCGCCTTGGCAAGGACTGCTGAACAGGGCAAAGCCCGCCATGGAAAGCACTGCTGAACAGGTCTGACACTGGCAACTCAAGCACCGCTGAACAGGCCAAGGACCACTGAACAGGGCAAAGACCACCATGGAAAGCACCGCTGAACAGGTCTGACACTGGCAACTCAAGCACCGCTGAACAGGCCAAGGACCGCTGAACAGGGCAAAGACCGCCATGGAAAGCACCGCTAGCCCATTTGCGGCAGGGGCAGTGACGCAACTGGGACCGCCACGGGGTGTGTGCTGCACTCTGGGCACCAGTCCCCCTCCAGAACCTGTGGAGCACAGCATCCACTCCGTCTGTCCTTGGAAGGATGAAGCACTCTAGGCACCAGTCCCCCTCCAGAACCAGTGGAGAACAGCATCCACTCCGTCTGTCCTTGGCAGGATGAAGCACTCTGGGCACCAGTCCCCCTCCAGAACCAGTGGAGAACAGCATCCACTCCGTCTGTCCTTGGCAAGATGAAGCACGCTGGGCACCAGTCCCCCTCCAGAACCAGTGGAGACCAGCATCCACTTGAGAGCCTGTGGCTTTGCACTCCCCAGGATTGAACAGTGGGCAACCCACCCACTGTAGAGACTTGAGAGACTGTAGCTTTGCACTCCCCAGGATTGAACAGTGGGCAAGCCACCCACTGTAGAGACTTGAGAGACTGTGGCTTTGCACTCCCCAGGATTGAACAGTGGGCAAGCCACCCACTGTAGAGACTTGAGAGACTGTGGCTTTGCACTCCCCAGGATTGAACAGTGGGCAAGCCACCCACTGTAGAGACTTGAGAGACTGTGGCTTTGCACTCCTCAGGATTGAACAGTGGGCAAGCCACCCACTGTAGAGACTTGAGAGACTGTGGCTTTGCACTCCCCAGGATGGTACAGTGGGCAACCCACCCACTGTATAGACTTGAGAGACTGTGACTTTGCACTCCCCAGGATACATCAATGGGCATGGAGCCCCCTCGTGGATCTGGCGTGGTGCACTCATCCGGCTGAGGTGCCCCCGCTTCCCTTCCCCCTGAGGCGCCTGTTGTATTTCTATCTGATGCCCCTGCAGTGTTCTCTCCGTTTGGATCAGGTATCTTGTGTGGGCCTCGCCCATGCATTTTGGGCCCAGTGGTCCACGGACTATGAATGGTGCAATACCTGCACTACTAATCGTGGTGTATATTTTGTTTATTTTGTGTATATATATATATATATATATATATATATATATATATATGTATATATTTGCTTACTGTATTTTGATATATTACAATGGTTCCACTCATTTCCTTTTGTCTTTGCATTCTTCTGGGCGGGTTGGGGGGTGTTACTGTAATGTATAGATATGCATTGGTGTGTGTGTTGTAGTGGGTGAGGGTCGGGGTGGGGGTTGGGATGTTGGCTGTGTGTGTCCCTGTGTTTTTGCCTCCCCTATGTTGTAGGTGCAGTACTTACCGTGGTCTTTGCCGCCGGCGTTGATGATCCTCGTAGAGGAGCAGGAAGACCAGAACTGGCAGAATATGGAGTTCCGGCTCCATGGTGCCCTCCTTCCTCGTGGAGTGTGTAGAGGTGAGCATTTTCCCTTTGAAATGGCTGTTTCCGCCGTGTTTTTATCCGCGGTGAATCCGCCCCGGAAAAGGTGGCGGATTGGTAGGTTGTGATACTGTGGGCGGTACATTGTCTTCCGTCTGTCTGTTGGCGGTGACCGCCGCGCTGTTTGTTTGTACCGCCGTGGCGGTCAGAGTGTTAAAGTGGCTGTCTTTGTTGGCGGTTTCCGCCACGGTCATAATTCCAATTTTTTTAGCGCCGGCCTGTTGGCGGTCTTACCGCCGCTTTAACACCGTCCACCAGGGTTGGAATGACCACCATAATGACACAAAATCTAAGCTCTACATACAGCAGTGGGGTAAATAGGGAAATTCCTTTCCTATTGCTCCTGGGCACGTTGTCCATACTGTCTGCTGTTTAGACAGCAACCAGGTGAATAATGAAGTTTATTTCTGTTTGTGAGGCCACCAGCCAAACAGCACATCCTTACTGCTATTTAACCAGCAGCCTTGTAAACACTGAAATGTCTTTGCTATTTGCCAGGCTACCGGTCAAATAGCATGTAATTTCTGCTATTTAAGCAGCAGCCAGGTAAGTAATTAAGTTTATTTGTTTTTTGCATGGCTGTTGACCAAATTGTACAGAATGCCTGCTGTTTTGTCAGCAGCCTGATAATGAGTGAAGCGTCTTTGCTGGTTACTTGATTGCTCGCCAAATACTACATAAACTCTGCTATTTAGTCAGTAGCTAGGTAAATATTGACGTTTTCTTGTTATTTGAACGGGCAAAGGCCAAACAGTGGAAAATCTCTGCTTCTTATCCAGCGGCCGAGAAAATACTGATTTTTTCTGCTATTTGCACGGCCACAAGGCAAACAACGCTGCCCAAACACTTAGTACTTGCTAATATTTAGCCAGCGGCCAAGTAAATAGAAGATAAAATTCACTATTTTCCTGGCAGCCGGCTAAATAACTGCTGTCCTTGTGTTAAGGTTACTCCTTTCCACCCTGCGCTTCCGTACCAACTTCAGAAAACATACATTTCAATGTTGCTCCAGTGGGTTAACATATTGGCCCTCATTCTGACCCTGGCGGTCGGCGGAGAGACGGCGGTCGGACCGCGAACAGACCGGCGGTATTAAAAATGGCATTCTGACCGCGGCGGTCCCCGCCGCGACCGACCGCTACTTCTCCACTCCGACCGCCGCGGCGGTCATGACCGCGGGGCTGGAGTTTGCGCACTCCGGCCCGGCGGTCGTCCCAAGACCGCCAAGGGTATTATGACCCTGCCTACCGCCGCGGTTTCTTGCGGGCGGGAACCGCCGTGCGAACCATGGCGGTAAGCACTATCGGGGCCAGGGAATTCCTTCCCTGGCACTGATAGGGGTCTCCCCCACCCCCCACTACCCACCCGAGTCCTCCCCCCACACCCTCCACCCCCCTGCCACCCCCCAGAGGTGGTACGAACCCCCTCCCCACCCCCACCCCGACATGCACATACATGTACCCCGACATGCACACACCCCCAACATGCACATATACACACCCCCTACACACACATACACAACGGGGACACATACCCGCACACATACATGCCGACATGCGCACCTGCCGAACAGCACACATTACCCATAGACACAGCAGCACCCCCCGCCCGCATACACGCACTCACACACCCCCTCTACACACTCACACGCACACCCCCATGCACGCCCACATCACACAACACCCCCCCACCCCCTCCCCTCACGGGCGATCAACTTACCTTGTGCGTTGGTCCTCCGGGAGGCGACGGGAGCCATAGGGACGTGACCGCCAACAGAAGACCGCCAACAGAAGACCGCCACACAGAAATGTGGGTCGTAATTCTGTGGGCGGTGTTCTGCTGGCGTGGCGGTGGAGGTTGACCAGTCTCCACTTTCCCGCCGACCGCCAGTGTGGCTGCTGGCGGTTTTCCGGCGGAACGCTCCCAGCGGTCAGAATGCGCACAGCGGCACACCGCCGCGGTCGGCGGTCTTCACCGCGGCGGTAACTCAGCGGTCTTGCGAAAAGACCGCCAAGGTCAGAATGAGGGCCATTATCTTTACACACCACTTCCTTTGCAAAACCCTTAAGAACGATGTGCCAGCATCTGAAAGACACAGGAGAAGAAGTACAATCTAAAATCCTCCAAGCTTGTTGACAGTGAAGAGCAGGCTTCTTAAATGTATAGCACCATCAGAACGTCTTCTCGTCCTTTGGTCAACCTTCAACGAAACCCTGGACTGACATTCAGGAGTTTTCCCTAGCAGAAGAAAACTCACCATATAGAGCCTCTTTATATGTTCCTCTTTAACCTTGATGGGTCAGTAGCAGAAGTTACCAAAACCATCGGATTACAAATTGCGTAGATACACCACGGGCCCATATGTTTTTTTGATGAAAGAAAGCAAAGCATCACGATGAAACTCTGTCTCTAAATGGAAAAAACATTCTAGAATCAATGCAGAAATGCAGATTTACAAATAATAGTGTCCACTAACTTTTCACTAGCAGCAATTCTGTCCTGTCAGATTTATTTATTACCTCGGTTCCAGCAGTTCTGAAGCAGGTGGGGAATAAAAGGCACATTACCAGCTCGCTCATAGTGGGCCACATATATTTCATTAATAGCTACAAGCAGCACTGCACAACAATTGTCATATCCACAGTTAGGAGGCATATGTGGCTCGTCTATCAGCAAATAACATAGCATTACTCAACACCCTTTCAACCCTCCACAGTAATGCACTATTTTGCTAATTTGTAACATGACAATTATTGGGGATCATGGAAATGTCAATGGTTTGGGGTTTCCTGGTTTTCAGTTACATTTACCTTTTGCTTTTTTGCTGTCTTGGTGTCCATTCCAATTCACGAGTACGATTTAGCAGGTTGTCACTCAGGGGATTTCCTTCTTCTCTGTTGGGAAATACTGACGTTAAGTCACATTACACATCAAATAGTATGTTTGTTTCCACTCACGTTTCGTTGTTTCAAATGCGAGATTTTTAGTAATTTAGGGTTGGAATTCACCCTAAACAAGTACTGTGAAACACGTTTTGGGTGATGGGATAAACCATAATAATCTGTCAAATGACAGATTTTGTGATTTTCATGTTTGTAAATATGGGTAATTGTATTCCCTCACAGCCCTGAGGAAGTCATTGCAAGTATCTTCTCGCACAACGAAACACGTGTTGGCTGTTGTCTGTTGATCATGATGTTGGGAACAATTCCATAAAAAATAAACGGAAGATTGGATTCAAGCTACTGACTGTTGAATATTCATAATTTGGGACAATCCGAATAACATGAAGAAGATGTAATGCAACATGAGACATGGACACTAACATCTGTTACTTACACGAGTGCCTTGGTTAATTTTGAATCTGGGGAATAAAAGGCAGATTACCAGCTCGCTCATAGTGGGCCCCATATATTTCATTAATAGCTACAAGCAGCACTTCACAACAATTGTCACATCCACAGTTAGGAGACATATGTGGCTCGTCTATCAGCAAATAACATAGCATTACTCAACACTCTTTCAACCCTCCACAGTAATGCAATATTTTGCTAATTTGTGACATGACAATTATTGAGGATCATGGGAATGTCAATATTGCAACTAGGCTTGTGGACACCTTTGTGTTCTGGGCCGGCTGCTGGTCAGGCCCGGAGCAGGCTGCGTAGGCCACATGAAGTGCGGCGACGGCAAGGAAACACACACACACTTTGTTCCATTCTGGTGCGGGGACTGTCTCCGCACGCCCCTGCTCATTTATTTATGCCCACAGTCACATGGCTAGGGCAAGGTGAGCAAACACCCCTTTGTGGCATGCCACATTACACTACTACTTTATTATAAATAAAACATGTTAATGGAAACAAATGAAATTGTGCAATCAGCACCTGAATACTCAGTCCCATAAATATTTCCGTGTGAGGGGCGAGATCTGTTATCTGACAAACATGTTATAAACTAAAGGATACTGGTGGTTGATCACTCGGACCACAGCTGCTGGTTTCATCCCTCTGGCAGTCCATTACATAGTCCTGGAACTGTTGAGACTGCATCGGATTCCTCCATAGGTTGTACCTCGGGAGACCTCGGTCATGTTCAGTTTGTGAAGCACCGGGTCCTTCAGTCTCTGCCTCCTTGTCTGTGGCAAATACTCCGATGTGGGCAGGCTCTGTCTGAGAAGGCTGTGGAGATTGATGATTATCTGGCAGAAAGCATGGCCTGTCAGATGTGTTGGTTATCCAGCGATGTTGGTAGATGTAGGTTTGGAGGCTCTGCTATATTTGCAGTATTTCCATTAAACTATTTGAAAATTGATACATTTTGTGTTATTGTCTTTCTGCCCCTGTAGGTTGTTACCATGGTCTCATGGGTCTTGTAAAGTTTCTACAGCTTTAACTCGAATGGGAGCCTAAATGTACTTCCAGCGTGCCGGTCTTGATGAGCACCAGGTCACCTAAGGAGAGTTTTGGGAGTTTTGCTCACTTGCGTCGAGATGCTTGGCAGTTCTGGTCCTTTCGGCGAGCTTGATCGTGGATAGGTTGCAAGGGGGCTTGCTTCTACGTGGAATGGTATGGGGTGAGATCCATGACCGTCTGACCAAGCAAAGGGTGCTCTGGGCAACTCCCATGGCGGAGTGGGGAGTCAGCCGGAAGTCTTTTAGAAATGTGCTGCTAGCACTTAATACACTGATGCCCCGCTTCGGCAATACAGATGGTTTTCGTGATTATCCTCACAATATGTTCCACCTCGCCATTGGCTTGAAGCTAATGGGGGTGGATCTGGCAGAACTTGGTTCCTCAGGAAAACAGGTAGTTTGCCAGGGACTGGCCATTGAATGGCGGGCCATTGTCATGCGGAGTTCTCTGATGAATCTATGTGTAGCCATAACTTTCTCCAGCTTAGGGATTGTGATATTTACAGAGCTGGTCTTTAAAATCTCACCCTCTGGATAGTGGGAATAGTCATCAATAACCACTAGGAGGTGTCTGCCACTGGGTAGGCTGCCAAAGACCAAGGTAGCACGTAGCCAGGGGGCTTCGGGTGATTGTTTGTTAATGATGGGGCGGGGTCGACCACCTTCTCCAGTGGCATGGCAGAGGGCGCACTGTTGGACAGTCCACTCAACTTTCTCATTGAGACTAGGGAACCACATCTTGCTCCTCAGTCTTCTTTTTGTTTTCAGCACTCTTTGGTGTGATCCGTGTGCAAGGTCTACCATCCATTGGGTCAAACTGACTGGTACTACAAGCCAGGGTCCCCTGAGCAGACATCCGTCTGTGGAGATGGAGAGTTCTCCTCACATGTGATAGAATGACCGGAGCTTGCTTTGGGCTTCCGCCATCTTATGGGGCAGGGTTGACAGGATTGTGTCCCTGTTTCCTGGCTTGCTGGAGACTGTTGTCAGTTAGTGTGGCATCAATGATGTCAGCCAACAAGATGGGAAGAGGGTAAACCTTTCTACAATGATTCTCACATACTCCTTGGCATCCTCTGCCTCTTGTTCTTCTTGGGGGTGGTGGTCTGGAGAGATAACCCGCTGTGTTGTGAGCTCCAGGTCGATATTCCACGGAGAAATGTTACTCCTGTAACTGGAGTATCAATTTTTTTAATTGGTGGTGGATGCTTGGATGCCAAGCCTTTATCGAGCAGCAGGAAAGATTTGTGGTTGGTACCGTCAACAAACGGGTGTTCATACAGATATGTGGAAATGCTTGTAGCCCCAGTGGATCGTAGTTGCCTCTTACTCAATGTAAGAATATCGCTAGTTGGTGGGAGTCAGAGTCCGGCTTGCATAGGCAGTGGAGGTTCACTCGTTGCACTTCTGTTTCTGGGCAGTACGGCTCCCAGGCCAGTGTGGCTGGCATCCATGGACAGCTCAGTGTCCTTACTGGGGTTGAAGTAGGCAAGTGTGGTGTCGGAGGACAGAGACTGCTTCGCATTCTGGAAAGATTTCTCTTGTTCAGGTCCTCGCTGCCAGGGGGTTGATGACTTTGTGAGATCACGGAGTGACCCTGGGTCAGGTTTTGCATAAAATGGCTGCAGTACCCTACCCTACCTAAGAAGCTTCTCACTCTAATGACATGAATGGAGGGTGCATGTGCATTCTGGATGTCATGGACCTTAGCAGGGTCAGGATTGATTCTTTTCATGGAGAAGCAGTATCCCAAAAAAAACATATTTCTTCTTTCAGGAATTTGCACTTCTCTTTCTGCAACATGAGGCTGCATTTTTGCAGTCAATGGAATACTGCCCTCAGTCTGTGTAGATGTTCTTCCAGAGAGCAGGTGTGGACCAAGATGTCATCACTGATGTTCAGGATGCCAGTGAGGCTCGCCAGCACTCCTCTGAAAATGTTTGGCATCTTCAGTGCAGCAGAGTTATTTCAAAGTTGAGGCGTTTAAATCATTGCAAGCCTAGGTGAGTGGAGAAAGTGGTCACATGCTGGGATTCAGGCGCTAGGAGGATCTGGTGGTACCCTGACCATAAGTCCATTTTCCAGAACCACCAGCAGCTTGACAACTCCCCACTATGTCATCCATGGTAGGTGTTATGTGATGCTCTTGTTTAATAGTGGTATTCAGGATCCTCATATCAATGCATATGAATATGACAACAGTGGGCAACACCCAGGGCATTGGTCCTACCACTTTTTCTTGTTGTCAGCTTCTTCCTACTTCCACAGCTCAGCCTTCAATTTGGACTGAAGGTGGAAGACTACTTTCATGTGTCGTAGGGCAACTACGATTGGTTGATGTGCAGGTCAACTAATCAGTCTTTGAGGCATCCAATGCCTTGGAATAGTTGTTCAAACTCATCCAGGAGGGAGTCAAAGGCACTAACTTGGACCCCAAATGCGAACTGGACTAGTTGGAGCCGTTCTGCAGTGTGGGTGCTGAGCAACACTTTCACCCCACCTTCTGTGACATAGATTTACATTTTGATGGCTTTTTGGTAGCTTATGATGGTGGTGGTGAAAACACCTGCCAGTGGGAGGCATGTGAAGGTGGCATAGGTGTTTACCTTGGTAGTGGTGGGGTGCAGTGCTGGTGGTGATGTCATCTCTTTGTGCAGCAACAGGGGTAGGATGTTGATTGAGGCCCCCATGTTGATAAGTGCCACTATTGGTCGTTAGTCGATTTGGTCTTGGTACCGGGGAGCACAGAGGATGCGGCTAGGGCTTGGACCCACTATATGGATAACATGGACTGTACCTTCTGACAGTGTGAGGTGTTGTGGAGACTATTTGTTGTTTCCTCTTTTTCCAGTGGTGACAGGCGGCTGCCTGGTGGTCTTAGGCTATTTTCTCTTGTGCTCCTTTAAGGTAGTGGTGTGAAGCTCGGTGACAGATAGCTGCCTAGTGGCCTTTGGTTATTTCTCTTGGGCTCCTGTAGGCTAGTGGTGTGAGTCTGGGCCACTCTCCAGGCCCCAGAGTATCCAAAAATTGTGCTCACCGAACATGTGCTGGAAATGCAGTATGAGGCATTGTGGGCAGTGGGTTGCGAGCTGCAGGGCTGCCATCTATGCAACTTACCTGGATTGGGTGGGGTCGTGCTGTATAGTTTTGAGCTGCCTCTCAGTGCCGGGATGCAGACGAGTGTGGTAGCCCAGATGCGACTGAGTGCTGTGTGAAAGGCGATGTATCCCATCCTCATTACCAGTTGCTGTGTTCCAGGCCCAGCTGCTGGTCGGGTCCGGTACAGGCTGCAAAGGGCACATGCAGTGTGAGGATGGCAAGGAGACACACACACACTTCGTTCTGATCTGATGCGGGGACTGCCTCTGAGCAGCCTGACCCTTTTATTTATGCCCACGGGCACATGACTGTGGGAGAAAGCAAACACTACATTTCAGGCCAGGGTGCAAACAGCAAACACCCCTTTGTGGCCTGCCACATTACAGACACATCAGTTTGCACTATCTCGTTAGCTTGTTGCACCTTCAAAGGTGCGTAATATGGTTGCAGAGCCCATATCACTCTGCTTTTTTAATATCAAACAATAACTAAGTTGAGGATCAATGAGATGTTTTTGCACTATTTACATGTGATGTATCTGTGGGCCAAAAGTTTGTATCTGGCTGTGGTTGATAAAATGAGCACCCCTTCAGTTCAGCCTATTGATTTTTCCTGGAAGGTTCTTCAAACCTAATCACGCTTATTCAAATACTAATTACTAACTGGCAGAAGGGGGTGAGCAAATGCAAATAGGGCTCACGAAACGCAGAAAATGTTACTTTCTAAAAACCATCTTTTCCTTAATATTTATCAAAAATCCAGCTTCCCTATTGAATCTGAATTTTAATAGCCATTACAAATAGTTGTTTAATGTTGTTAGCTGTTACCTAACCAAAATTAACATTAATAAATGTAATGATGAAACCAAGGGGCATATTTAGGAGTCCCTAGCACCACCGGAGTGTCACTTTTAGTGACGCTCCGATGGCCCTATGCACTACACCGTACTTACAAGATGGCATTAAGCCACTTTTTGTGGCTTAACGCCACCTTGTAAATACAGACCATTCACAAGCATAACTTTGTGCGGAAGAGACATGCAATGGGTGTTGCTGTGGCTGTGCCACAGCAACACCAATTGCATTTTGACGTTGCCCAAGATTTACGAGTTTTCGTAAACCTGAGGTAGGGCCAAAAATCTAATGCCACCCCAGGGGTGGTGTTAGAAAGAGCAAAAAATGAGGAGAAATGAAAGCTTTTCACCTTGTTGTGCCTCTCTATGTATGCTGCATTTTGAATCACACATGGAAGGAACAAATCACCATTGAAGATTGTTTTTGTGGAAGAAGGTGTCCCTTCCTGCACAAAAACAATCTCCCCCTCAACGCAGGCATCCTTGCACTGTGGTGCAAGGGTGATTGCGTTGGTGTGCTGCAGCAAAATTTGCACCGGCGCAGGGGAAAACACAGGGGTGTGCCGTATTATTGTATATAATACTTATCTGTGCGTTTTGAAAATGACGGTGCGAAAAGCTGCCAAATTTGGCGCACTGGCATTTTCACTTAAATCTGGCCCCAAGTGTTTTCTATGGAACAGCTTGCACTGGTACAGAGAAAATAGCCTTTTTACTAAAATGACATATTTAACATTACATTTTTACATGTTTTACCTAGCATGCTCCCTGCCTTATGGGCAACAAGGCCTACACAAAGGTGACTTATACATATTTACAAGGAAGAATTTTACCTGTTTAAAGTGGTTATCTAAATAGGTTGAATTTTCACTTTAAAACTGCATCAGCCAGATTCAAAAGGTAGACCTGCAGTTATGATTGCACTGTCATTGTAGCGGGTGGCAGAATGGACCTTTTACCTACAGGCTTCCAATCTTTCCAAAAAATAGGGACTAATAGGTGAGTTAAATATGCCAGTAAGATGGAAACCAATTTCACCATGTTGAAATGGGGAACACATCCACTTTATCTCTGGTCAGCGGGGGAAAGTGTAGAGAGTTCTACAGGCAGAAAAAATATAGGGTCCAGTAAAAGTACAAAAATCAGGGGTGACCTTGCAGAAAGGGCATATTTTCTACAGTCTTTATAGTAGTATGAGTCTGGAGCTTGAACGTCTTCATTTTTAGACAGAGTAGACAGGTGAATAACTGAACAAAATCATGTAGTATATCTTCCATGTCACAAGTGGTCACACTCCTGGTGAAAGCTAAGAGTACCAGATCTTCTACCACCTCAGAGCTGAGCAGCGAGCCATACCACTGTTGGTTGCCAAGGTCCTACCCCTGACTGAGTTCTTGTCACAGCTGATGGTGGTGTCAAAAGTCTAACCTAAAGACAGCAGGGTGAGCCTCTGGACGGTACGTATCTTAGACTTGGTGGCCATCAGCTTCAGCCTGGCTTTTAGTTTCAATATTTGTTGCTTGCTCATCAGTGAGTGCTAGGTCATCAGCCTCTGTATTTGTATTCTAAACTTGGGCTAGGGTCCTCTTCTTGCTGAATGTTCTGTCGAAAAGGGTGTAAAATATCTGCTTCCTTTCCTCTGTAGGTGTGTTCCAGGAGAAGCTAAAGAAGAAGATGGACTTAGTCACTAAGTTCACATGTCAAGGGATGCATTAATGTTGGCCTTCATCTGTTGGCTCTCCCCCACATTCTACTTTTGCAAACTCGTGCAAAGTTGTTATGTCTCCCACAGCTGGAGTTTGTCTTACAAAGAATGTTTATGAGGGATGCAATTCACCCTCACAATATTCTTAGGGTACGCGGGCCTCTCAGTTTATATCATTACAGCCTGTCAGGCCATGATAGTAAGATCTTCCCCGCAGACTTTGACTTAACGGTTATCCTCGTTAAGAATAATAAATGTTCTTCATGTGAGCATTCCATAGCTTGTGTGACTCGCCAAGCATGAGAATGGCTTCAAAGGTCATGCAAGGTTAATGCAGTATGAGATTCTAAAGAACAGAGCAGCAGCATCTGTAAAAAAGCTAGGCTCTTGCCTCGTTAGCTGAGTCATGATCAATGTAGGTGTTGCTAGCTCACATAACCATGTGCAAACATTTTCACTGGAGTTGCCTCCCTTTTGCTGCATCGGCCTACAAACAAAACACTCATAGTCAGAGTTGAATTGAGGATTAAAGTGCACTTCTGGTTCTCCTACCGCACCACTAAAGTATTTGGAACAACATGAAAATCTCTCCAGCACAGTGCAACAGTAATGAGTGGTTTATTGTGGTATCTGTTGCCCTTGTTACAGTACAATTGCATCAGCGATAAGGTAACTGAACGGAGGTAGAGGGCTTGTTGCAGCCCACCAAGTTGCATAGAGTATCTTGATACTTCTGCCAATTGTCATTGCATACTTATTATTCCACATAAGCAATTAACAAGAGAACAACAAGGAGCCATCTAAACTGTAGTTATGCCTGTTCTTTAAGAGATGTCATAAGCAAGCACAAACAAATATTCATTGTAAATGTGTATATATACTTTACAAAAAATGTATTGTTGGTTTTGTCTTTGTTGTCATAATCGTCGACCCTATACAAAAGTATAGGTCTTCAATATGATAGTGAAATATAAGCCTGAGCCTGAGGTTCTCTAAAAATAAAAATAAACCATAAACCTAATTGCCAATGCGCTGATGGGATGTAGAGTCGTGGTTACATGAAAGCATAATACACTTACCTGGTTTACCATCAGCAAGAAAGTTTCTGCAGGATTTTCTTTGAAGTCCTAGAAGTTCCTGGACTCTCTTGTCATGGCACCAAGCTGGCCTCATGAACAATGCAGTGATGACAAGTCCTTTGTATGAAAGCAGAGCATATCCTATTCAGTTGCAAGTGGAGCTATGCTCAGCTTCCCTCCCTATCTTGCCTGTTGATGGCCCATCTAGACACACCTTATTCCTCTATTGCATGGCTGTCTCAAAGGAATAAACAAAGTTCAACTGCCAATTACTCCCAGTCATGTGACCTAGAAGGGGCTGCAGCCACCAAATAGGGCAGGAAAATGCCAACTTTCTAAAAGTGACATTTTCAAAATGAAATCTGACTTTACCATTAACTCTTTTGGAGCGGGTGTCTGCCAGCGGCTGACACCACACCCCTGTACCAATGTATCTGTTGCATTTTGACCGAAACTTGGGAGGGTTATAACGGCCCCTCTGGTGCTTTACATGAGGTACTCCTTTAGTTTTTTTCATCAGGCTGCTTGGGAAGAGCGGGTAATTTCCCTTGATCCCTCCCCAGGGGATGTGGGGTCAGAAAACCCACTTGACCTCAAGGATTTTTTTATTTTCAATATAGGAGTGCGGGCTGCCCAGCATGGGCATGAACATGTCCCTGATCCAAGTAAATGGGATAACAGTCTTTCTGCCCCACTGGGTTGTACAGGAAGGTAACTACCCCTGATCTTCCCACCAGAAAGGGCAGAAAACCCACTAGACTCCAGGCAAAAAATTGATTTTAAATATAGGGGCCAGGGCTGCACACCATGTGCATAGCTACGCCCCCCTCTAATCAGGGCAATAGTCTTTCTACCTTCCTGGGGGGAACATGAGGGTAATTACTCCTAATCTGCCTCCCAGGGGGAAGAAAGCCTGTTAGACACCAGGGATTTGTTTTTCAAAAATATACGGGTGGGGGCTACCCAGCATGAGCATGACCATACCCCCTCCCCACGTAAATGAGGCATCAGTCTTTCTGCCCAAGGAGGGCAGGTGGAGTAATTACCCTAGATATACCCCCAAGAGGGGCAGAAAACACACTGGATGCTAGGGAAAGCTCATAAAAAAAAATATAAGAGTGGAGTTAGCCCAACATGGGTGATTTCCCCATCCCAACAGAATGGGGCAACAAACAGTCTTTCTGCCTCCCCTGATGGACATATAGGGTAATTACCCCTGATTTGCCCCGGGGCAGAATGCCCACTAAACGCCAGGGAATTGTTTTTTTAAATATAGGGGTGGAGACTGCCCAGCATGGGCATGGACATGCCCCCACCCCATGGAAATGGTGCCACAGTGTTCCTACCCTTCCAGGGAGGTAGATAGGAGTACCTACCTCCGATCTTCTCCCTCGGGGGCAGAAAGCCTTCTAGATGCCAGGGAATGTTTTTTAATTAAATCTAGGGGTGGGCGCTGTCCATCACGGGCATGGCCATGCTCTAAATGGGCTAACAGTCTTTCTACCCACCAAGGGGCAGATGGGCGTAATTGCCTCTGACCTTCCCTCAGGAAGGGCAGAAAACCCACTAGATGACAGGGATTTCTTTAAGTTTGGGAGTGGGTGCTGCCCACCATGGGCATGACTATGCCCCCAGACCAGTTAATTGGAGCAACAGTATTCTGCCCTCTAGGGGGTAAAATGGTGCTAATTACCCATAATTCCCCCCCTACCCCAGAGGGCAGAATGTCCACTAGACACTAGGGACTGAATTCATAAACTATTTTTTGGGGGGAGTGACCCTCCCAGGCGAGGGTCCATGTTCCCCCATCTCGTAGCAAAATCTACTTTCTGCTCCCCCTCCCCAGGATGAGTAGAGTATTCACACCCAATCTACCACCCCATTCTGCAGAAGGCAGGAACTCCACTAGATACCAGGTATTTTAAAATGGCAACAAAAGGATGGGCGTCCTACCCTGGGATGAGCCATACCCCTGCCCCACTGGGATCAACCATGTCAATGTGGTCAGAGAGGCCCTGCGACATACGCCTGAAGCAACTGATTGATAGATCACAGGAGGGGTGACACGTAGCACAAACAGGAAAAACCTAGATCCATTCCCCAGATAACCAGCAACACCAAAAAGGCCCTAGGAGATTGGCCGCCAATAAAACTCATTTGGCTGGAGGGACATGCGTTCCCAAATCTCCCAACAAATGAGATGCCACATGAAGTTAGGAACACTCAGCCCATCAGAACACACACACAACACGCAGTAATCATGCGCTTCCCGTGCCGACATCTGGACATGTTATCTACTGGCCCACATGTTGTCCACGCAAGGTTGAGACCCACCTGAGCACTTTATCTGACGGTCAGATTTGCGACTCCACGACTCGGTCCGGATTCCTTTCTGCAAAGAATGTATTGAACTGGTTTATAACCCTTCAAGAATTTAAAAAAGGACTCTCAGAACTTTGTACCTATGAGAGACGGTCATCAGACCCCAACTCTGTACTGTGCTTTCCCAGTTGCTGTGTTTAATTAATTCAACTGTTCCTGTTTTGCCAAACGCCTCTTGTCTTTAATTTCTTCAAGGTAAATCCGCATTTGAGCAACATTTTTGGCAAGCCAGCCAGAAGAGATTGGCTCTCCGAGCCTATATTGCGCCCGAAGGGGACCCCACCTGTATGGATTCACATCTGCGCAAACAAAGGAGATGAGCAGACCCTGCAATTGATTGAAAGTTCTTCTGAATCTGCGGGCAGAGATGCATCCTGAAGCCTCCATCAGTGAGTAAGAGACTACATCTGATCCTTGGTCCCAGCATTTGGCGTATGGCAACCTAGGGCTCCACTTGGACCACTGGGTGAGCCACAGATGATACGCCTGACCCTGGGTGTGATATAGAGCTCCGCTTGGACCGCTGGGCGACACACAGATGCTACGCATGACCCTGGATATGATATAGGGTTCCGCCTGAACTGCTGGGCGAGATACAGATGTTGAGTATGACCCTGGGTGTGATACAGGGTTCCGCCTGGACCACTGGGTGAGATACAGATGGTACACTTGATCCCTGAGTGTGATATAAGGACGAGGTCTCAACACTTGGACCACTGGGCATGACACAGATGGTACGCTTAGGCTCTGGGTGTGAGTTAGGGTGAACACCTCAATCTTATTTTTTAGGGTTTTCTCAGTACTATAGTCTCTTAAACACTGGTGGTATCTGAAAGAAGTGAGAGGTGTTATTCGCTCAGATAGCTGGGTGTGACACAGATGGTACACTAAGCCCGTGGGAGTGAAGCAAGATGCAATTCAGACATTAGGGAAAGATTTGGACCTTGGAGATTAGGTGTATCTTGTGCTTGGCCAAGGAGGGCCTGGAGTTGTCAAGTTGTTTCTTCTTCTCTACGTAAATTATTGGTATCTTTGTCCCCTGTTGTGCTCATTTCATCCCATGTATTGCGCAGAGCCTCTCCTCAGCATCGGCAGCATGCTGAGGGACAGGCTAAGGTTTTTTTCTCTCTGTTTCTATTGTGGCTTTCAATTGATGCACTGTTGATGGTGTGGTGCTGATATCCTATTGCAACTATATGTCATGTTGAAATGTTATGTCTTGTTGTCATTTAGGCCGTCATTTTGAACATGGCAGTAAACACCGCCGACCGCTGTGGCGGTGGTGAAGAGAAAACCACTGTTGACGATGAATAGAAACCCGCCATATAAGGAACCAAAATCCCAACCCCGCCAAAAATCACCAGTCCACCAGCCACCGCCAGGACCCTGTCGGCAGAAATGCTGGACCTTCCACCCCGCCACCACCGAGCACACCCACATCCCGCCCTCCAAATAATGATGCACAAATCACCTTGGCAGTCAGTGGAAGTCGAACGACCATTGGCGGTGCCGACCGCCACGGGCAGCAAGTGGACCCAACAGCAAGAAGTGCACAAATTGGATAAGCTAGAAACCCACACACCTGGCACACATCCACAACACCATAAAACACTCATATACACACCCCACAATCCTTTGCAACAAAACTAGGCCAACGAAGACAGAGAGCAGCAGAAGCAGACTCCGAACACCACTATACTCGAGACTCACACCTACCCACAGAAGAGCACCGTCACCGCGATTCCACCCCGACACCATTCACCACACTCACCATGTCACCCCTCAAACATCCACGCTTCACAGAAAGGGAGCTAAGGACCATGGTAGACGAGATCCTGAAGGTGGAGCCACAACTATTCGGGGCTCAGGTGCAGTACACACCCATCTCCAGGAAGGTGGAGCTATGGCAGACCATTGTCAACAGGGTCAATGCAGTGGGACACCATCCACGCACCAGGGACGACATCCGCAAGAGATGGAACGACCTGCGGGGGAAGGTCAGGGCCATGGCATCTAGGCACCAAATTGCAGTCCAGAAGACTGGGGGAGGACCTTCACCAACACCACCCAACTATACTGACGGGGAGGAAAAGGTACTGGCCATCCTGCATCCTGAAGGACTCACTGGACTCACTGGAGGAATGGACTCAGGTAAATCATCTACATTTACCCCATATACATCACACCTGGAATGCATGCACCACCCCACCCCACCTCCACCCACCAGGACCACTACCCCACCCAGCCCACAGCCACTGAATCCACTCCCAGTGCATGCCCACAAACCCACTAACAGGCCCACATCCCTCCCCCTGTGCACAGCCACCTACCCCTGCAAGGATTCACAATGGCACTACACCACCCACAATGCAACTCCACATCCTAAGCAACATGCAGTGCAAACCTCACAAAGGCACCCTGCATGGACCCAAAAAGTTGCACCTGCACAAAACAGCCCAGCTCTGTGCACCCCAACTGATCATGCCTTTGTAACAGACATGTCCATTTCCCCCAACAGGCACCACCACCCATGCCACCCTGACGGACAGGACAAGGAGTGGCAGTGCCCCCCAGGGAGACAGAGGCACCTCACAGGACACTGGGGATGGATCCCTGGACACTGATGAGCAGGCTGGCCCCTCACACAGTCCTGGACTGTCACCATCCAGCAGCCCCACCCAGGATACCACTGACACCCCTACCACCAAGCCAAGAACATCAGCCCAAGGCAACCATCCCCACAGCAATGTATCCAGGCCCCAGACTGGTGGAACACAGGTATAGAGGCCACAGTCACCCCCTACCAACATGCAGGAAGACGATGGCCCCAGTACAAGTGGTACTGACAGACCTTTGCAGGGGACACAGGGGTCTAGGCCCAGTGGGAGGGCCTCAGTGGCCCAGGGAGGAAGCCACAGGATGGATGCTGCAGCCCAGGACGTGATCTCTTAGGTCCTGGGGGCCTACCAGCATACACATGACAGATTGGCCCAGATAGTATCCACCCTGGAGCATAGTCAGAGGATGCAGCAGGAACACCACCAAGAGGCCATGGAGCAGTGGAAACAGCACAACGCCACAATGGCCAGCATAGCAGGAGCACTACTGTAGCTGGTACAAACCCAGTCTGAGACCCACACAGGACAGGAGGCCCCCACTACAGCACAGGAGACAGACCATACAATGACAGCGTCAGCAGCAACATTCGACGAATTACCCTCAGAGGAAACACAAGGAACAACCACACAATCAACCACTTAACAGTGCTAACAATCAATAAGAACTCATGTAAGCATTGATGGACCCATCAATACTAACAACAAGGCTGTCACCATGTTGGCATTGAGGACAACCACCCATGACCAACTGCCATCACTGTAAATTGCACTATTCAATCCCTGCCACAAATAAAACACATATTACACCTGTAACACTGTCCCCTGTCATAATGTGTGAACAAAGTGAAATATGGATGCAATTGGCTGATAACTACTTTATTGGTAATGCGTAGCATTAAAGTACACCTGTGTGCCTAAATGTTGTAAACAAAAAAAGCACTAAATTGTGTTTGGTACCATGCAGACCTGGACCCAGTTGCAAATAGTAGATTCAACCCCCCCCCCCCCCCAGATGACAAAGCACACTGACAGTATGTGTCACAAACACCAATGTCAGCCCTTAGTCCCACATAGTTACTGGAAGTAGAGTTGTTATTGGGTCCTGGAATTGACATCTTTCCCTTCCTCATAATCACCATCAATCTCCTCCCCTCTCTGATGAAGCTGGTAAGGATTTACAGCACCATCCTCATCCAAGAGGGGGATAGAATTTCTAACTGCCACGTTGTGCAGCATGCAGTAGGCCACCACTATTCTACACACCTTTTCAGGCCCATAGGCCAGGGAACCCCCAGAGATATGTAGACAACGAAATCTAGCCTTCAGGAGACCTATTGTGCACTCTATCACCCTCCTAGTACGTCCATGGGCCTCATGGTAATTCCTCTCTGCTTCTGTCCCAGGATTCCTCACTGGTGTCAGGAGCCAACGCAAGTTGGGAAAGCCAGAATCACCTAGAAAAATGTGCAAAACAGAGCAGTCAGTGTCAAGCCTTCGAGTTAGACAGCCTGGCTGTCTGCTGGGTGGCAGTTAGCGACAGAAACCCCTACCTATGATCCACCCTCTGTCCTCTTGTAGTTTTTCCATCTTGTGTGGCACACTACTGTTCCTCAGCACAAAGGATTCATGGACTGAACCAGGGAACATGGCATTCACATGTGAGATGTACTGGTCTGCAGTACATACCAATTGGATATTCATGGAGTGAAAGTTCTTTCTGTTTCTGTACACCTATTCACTGACTCTTGGGGGATTATAGGTATGTGGGTGCTATCGATGCCACCGATCACATGGGGTGTGTTTGCCAACCCATAGAAGTCAGGTTTGATGGCAGGGAGGTCAGTACTTTGGGGAAACCTTACATAGGACTGCAGGTGTCGTACAAAAGCATTTAGAAATCTTGTCAGTATAATGCTGAACATTGGTTGTGAAAATCCTGCACCCATGCCCACTGTCACTTGAAATGAGCCCGTGGCCAGGAAATGGAGTGCAGAGAGCACCTGCACTTCAGTAGGGATGGCATGCTGATTACGATTTGCCGGAGTTAGTGCAGGATCCAGTAATGCACAAAGTTCGAGAATAGTTGCACAGGTGAGTCTGTAATTGATTATGATGTGACGCTCCACCATGGTCCGCAAATCAACAAGTGGTCTGTACACCGATGGGGCCCTTCCTCGCCACAAGGGCCGGTACCTAGGAGAGATTTGAAACACATGTGAGGAACACACATACATAGGCACACATTGTCATTCATTGTGCACTGCTTACTTGATTGTAGGGACTCAAAAGTAAAATGTTCTTGACAGAATTTTATCTAGACCTCAATGAGTGAACAGGGTTTGTTATGTGTGGTATTGTTAATGGTCACATGCATAGGTGTGTTAGGTGAACAATAGGGCCTGCATTGTGCAAATATCATTTTTTTTAATGCGTAGTTAAGGGCAAAATGTTTGCCCCCTGTAATCCAGAACTGTAGCTGTGGAAGTAACAAGTAACCTCATACCGCTAGCGGTTGACGTAACAGATAAGGCGGTGTTTACCGCTGTTTGCACCATCATTGGTTAACATGAATGCCAATGGGGAATCCTGGCATATCATGGTCACCGCTGGCGGTGATGGTGCACACGCTGCGGTATGTACGCAAATTCGTCACCCCCAACTTCACTTGACTCCCTGATCTCCTGCGGGCAGGTACTCCACTGAGTGTACTGCTGTTTCCTGCCTCTGGTCATGGAAGTGGCTTGTGCTGCAGGGGAAAGGGCTCCAGCCTTCACCCAGGAGGAATTGGAGAGGCTAGTGGACGGGGTCCTGCCCCTGTACACCAAGCTCTACGGACGGCCAGTGGTACAGGTGAGTCAGGGGTCTGGGGGCACTGTTTGGGTGTAATGGATGGTGTTGTAAGTACATATGTGTGCATTTCTGAGCCTGCATGGGCCATGGTTCATGCTATGCTGCGTGGTATGTCCTTAAGTCTGTCAGTACTGTCCGTCCCATAGTGGACGTATAGCCAGCTGTACATATTTTCCAAATGCCTGACCTCTGTGCTACATTTCTGTGTCTCGCTTTTAGGTCAGCACCCACCAAAAGAGGGCACTTTGGCATGCCATCGCCAAGGAGGTGCGGACCCTGACGGTCTACAACTGGCGGAGCACCCACTGCAGGAAGAGGAGGGAGGACCTGCGGCACTGGGCACAAAAGATCTGTGAGGCCCAGCTGGGGAAGGCCTCCCAACGTGGAAGGGCTGCACGTCGGGCACTGACCCCCCTCATGCTACGCATCTTGGCTGTGGCGTACCCAGACCTGGTTAGGAGCTTGAAGGCTGCACAGCAGTCACAAGGGGGTGAGTACTAATGTCACAATCTTAACCCTTGATGGATGTTTGGGTGTGCATTAGGGTTTATGCTGCTTAGTTGCAGGGACTCTGACTGAAGTCCATCTACATCACGGCCCCCGTAGGGTGCAGGGGTGTTTTGGTCAGGCCTCCTACACGTCAGGTCCTTGGGTAGTTCAGGGTATGGGTATAGAGCAGGGTTCTAGTCACTAGTCAGGAGCATGGCCATGGGCATAGTGGAAAGGGCTGCCCGTTGGGGGGGGTCATCTGGGTGGGTGTATGTCTGGCCTCTATGTTCACTCCTTTCAGCTATTTACAAGTCTCTCCTGTTTTGTCTCCCCATCCCTGTTCTCTTGTGTTGTTTGTGTACATCAGCATCATCTGGCGAGGGAGCTGAGGCACCGGCAAGTGGGGATGCAGCAGCCCGCAGATCCTTGGAGGCAGAGTCATCCGACGCCAAGGGGACCAGTGGGTTGGAGGGCGAGGGAAGTACCACGGGGGAGGCAACTACCACTGGAAGTAGTGACTCCGATACCTCCTCCGATGGGGGCTCCCTGGGGGTGGCGGACCCTACTGGGCACACCCCTACAGTATCATCTTCCGCCACTCCCATGCCATCACCACCCTCCCTTTTGCTCCCCACTGAGTTGCCCGTGCCCGCTCACCCAGAAGGGTGGGTGTCTCCTTTGCCCCAGGCACCTCCTCCCCTGCCCCAGTCAGCCCTGCTGCCCTCACAGAGGAGGCTATTGACCGCCTGAGAACCAGCTCTGTAGGGCATACAACCATCGTCAATGCCATCCAGGGGCTAGCATCAGAGATGCAGCAGACAAATGCCAATCTGGATGGCATTCACTGTGCTGTGTCTGGCGTACAGAGATCTTTTAAGGCTCTGGCCTCCTCTTGGATGGCAGCCAGTTTCCCTGGTCATTCCGTCCCTCCTCCAACCTCCTCTACCCCTTCCAGCACCCAGCTCCCTTCACCCGTCCAAAGCACACAATCTGACACCCAGTCAAGCACCTCAACACACAAAAAACACACTTCTAAACACAAGCACATCACCTCCCACTACAAGCATTCACACAGCCAACATGAACATACACACACAGCAACATCCACTTCCCCTAGTGTGCCCACCTCTTCCCCCTCTCTGTCTGTCCCCTCTACATGCACATCCCCAAGCATTGCACCTTCAGTCACTGTTGCTGAGCCTATTCCTGCACTCACCATAATAGCAGACATCCATCCATGCACCCCAGACTCCAAACCTGCACTCACCACAACCACTGTAGTTGACACATGCAGCACACTCACCAGACTTTCAGACACCCACACAACATACATCCACACTGGCAGCCTGTCCACCCCCTTCCTCCAAAAACACACAAACGCACCAAGACACCCACCCATCACACATCCACCACACCTCAGCTTACTGTCCAGTCACCTGCACCCACAACACGCACCCCTACACCACTTACGTCCACACCCTCTGCCTCCACTCCCACACCCTCCTCCAGGCCCAACCCAAATGCTCCCCAAAAACTTTTCCTCTCCCATGCTGACCTCTTCCAACCCACTGGCCCACCCCGTCTTGTCCCTAAGCATGAGCACCTCCTTGCCCTTTCCACTCCTTCCACTTCACAGACCGCCCCTGTCCGCCCTTCATATTCCTGTGCCCCTTCCCCAGAGAGGAAGAAGCCCCGTGCAGAGCCAATTCTATCTGGCCCCACCGGGTCGAAGCACACATCCCACCTTCCAAACCCAAACCCCCTCCACCTTTCGAGCGCAAGTCCAAGCCCCACCCCGTCGCAAATCCCCACCCCCACCAACCCCTGCCCCTGTTCCCTGAGGTACCTGGATGCCCCATTGTTGCCCCATTAGGTGAAGTACCGTGCACTTTTGGGAGTCAGGTTGGGGCCATTGTAGCCCAAACATGTCTGGCACTATGGACTGGCCTTTGTCCTTGTTGTGAATAGTTAGCTCTGTGAGCTGAAATAAATATTTATGTGTGCCCTGTGTTTTGCCGGCACACTCTTGAACCCTGGTCTCTCATTTCATTGTTTGTGGGTGTGGGGAATTTGTATGTACTATGGACAGGTTGGATTTGCCTTGTGCCGGGGAAGTACCTCTTGCTGTGGGGTGTATGGGTTGTGCTGCTGTGAAGGGTTGTGGGAGCATTGCAGGGTGGGTGGAGTGGGTGGGTATGTACATGTGCCCTTTCTTCCCTTGGTTCGTAGGTTGCGGTACTTACCGTTGTCGTCTTCGTCGGCGGTCTCGGTCGTGGAGGTATATGGCAAGGAGCAGGGCTGGCATGATCTGGAGCTTTCTATCCATGTCTGCTTCGGCACGTTATGTGGGCCTTCGGTGAGTGTTTCCTTATATTAGGTTCATTTCCGCCTGGTTTTGCGTGGCAGTGGTTCCCGCCCCGGAACTGACGGCGGTCTAGTGGTTCATTATTTGATGGGCGGGTTGGGCCTTTCTGTCGGCCTGTGGGCGGACTCTGCCGCCGTCGTCAGCACTCCTCTACTGGCGGTGGGTGGTTTTCAGGATGCCTGTGTTTCAGTTGGTTCTTTATTTGGCGGTCCGGACCGCTTCTCTGTTAGCGGTTTTTACAGCCGGCGGCGCGGTTTGGACTGCCGTGTTCATAATCAGGGCCTTAATGTCCATAGGAAGGAATCGCTAACTTTCTCTAACAGGTCTTTATTCTATATCTGCTACTCCTCTGCTAAAACAAACAGTTCATGTTGAAATGTTATGTTTCATAATGTTTTGAAATTAACCACTGCACTTTTTTTCAGGTTGTGATTTTTTCATATTTGTTTTTTATATATTGTGAAAAGTCTGTTTGATGCATCTCTGTCAAACGTTGAGCTCATAGCTAGTAGCTATTGGTGGCATAATCCTGTGTACATATTTTCCCACGGTCAGAGTAGCAGTTAAAGCTCAAGAAAGTTAGAACTATACCAGTCCACTAAACAAAATGGTTCCTAACCCATCATGGAGTCGCAGTTAAGCCACATGCAAACTAGATTCTCCACACAGGCTAGAAAGCTAGATAAATACCGCTGTGAATAGTATACATATACTAAGGCACAAGTGTTGCCCTGGCCAGAGGGGTGAACCTTCAACATGAACACAATTAGAGCACACAAGAGCAAAAATTTTGACAAAATTAGTAGAATAAAGGAAAGCTAAAAGAGAGGCACTGTTAGAACTATGGGTCGTCTTTGAGGTGGCCCCGACCTGCAACCACCCAGAACCTACAAGCAAGGTTTCCGCACCTCCCCACCATACGTAGGTACGGAGGTGCTCGCTCTGATGCCTGCCATCCCATGCATTCCTGCTCTAGGTTTCACCAATCCACCCGATCCAGGACTGGGGTACATTGGTCCCAGCCTAGGTTGGCGCGGGGTTCCCCAAAGTTCAACCCCCAGTCTGCCGCAATCTATCGGTCAAACCCCAGCAGCGCATGGAGCATATACTCCAACTTGTCTGAGATCTAATGGCAAAGTTGGTCGCTGCCAGACCCAAGCACCTGGTGACTATCGGCTTACCCCAAGAGAAATAATAGCACAAGACGATGGGAAATGCTTTGCCCACCCACTGTGCAACCTGCTAGCAGATTGGATGAGTGTGGGAACCAGTTCAGACTGCCCTGGCCTTAGTGAGTGGGGGTCGTTTGAGCCAGAAGACATAACAATGGCAGAGGATTGCATTAGCTATGGGAAAGGAAACCCCAATTGGGATTTCCCCTACAAGCAGCAATGCCTCATAAGAAGGGAAGCAAGAATAAGTAGAAAGAAACCGGAACAGGACCAGGACGCCGCTACAAAATCAATGAACAGGGAACAGGTGGCCCTAGTCAGAACAGCTGTAGCCGCAATGACACAGAAGGCGGCAGCACCAATGATGGTGTCGCCACAGCGGTTCAGGAATGATTTAGCATGTAGTGACAGGAGACGACGAAGACATATAGAGTGCCCCCAGGGCTATGACCAAGTCACATTCCTCTCTCCGTCGACAGGACCAGATAGACAGCAGGGCCAACATAGGTCAACCCCGCGCCCGATGGGTGAGATCCACACCCCACTCTCACATGTCCTGTACTATAAGTGACCCGATGATCTGATGAGGAGCCCACTGCAACGATATTGATAAATTACATAACATGGAGCTTGAAGATCGACACAGGACCAACAAAGTTCTCCCTAAAAATAGGGATTGTGCCCCTGTACAAAGATTCCATGGACAGGCAGGGGTTCTCAGCCTCAATCATGAGGGTTCCCTTCACGAAATCCCTAGAGTTGGACGTGGGAGGCAGCTGTGTGAAGAGGAAATTACTGTATTTTCCTGCATCCCCCACTAATCTATTAGGATGCAACCTAATGACCAAGCTAAAAATATCTATCCATTTTGCCAAAACAGGGTGGTAGCCTGCTGACAAGACCATGTCCACTCACCGGAATTCCAGGTTCAGCGAGAGCGAAGAGAATAAAACCCTCACCCCTAAACACTATTCTCTCGTATCTGATCTGAACAGGGAACGAGTGAATAGTCTCTGGGGGAAAGGGAAGGGATTTGGGAAGGGAAGAGAAACAAAAACACTGGTTCACTAAGGAGGTTCACTGTTGTTCTAAGAAAGTTGCCCCAGGCTTTGGTGACCGAATTTCTGAGACCAAAAACAAATCAAAAACAAAATAACTACAAATCTCACAGAGTCTTGCAGCAACATAAAAATAATTATTATCCTTCGATTGAGCAATCACCGAGCCTTTCAGCAATAGCACAGTAATTATTAGCACTTAACCCCTTCACTGCCAGGCCTTTTCCCCCTCCTGTGCCAGGCCTTTTTTTGCCTATTTGGGGCAGTTCGCGCTTAGGCCCTCATAACTTTTTGTCCACGTAAGCTAACCAAGCCAAATTTGCGTCCTTTTTTTCCAACATCCTAGGGATTCTAGAGGTACCCAGACTTTGTGGGTTCCCCTGAAGGAGGCCAAGAAATTGGCCAAAATACAGGGAAAATTTCATTTTTTTCAAATAAATTGGAAAAAGTGGCTGCAGAAGAAGGCTTGTGGTTTTTCCCCTGAAAATGGCATCAACAAAGGGTTTGTGGTGCTAAACTCATTTCCTACAGAAAATAACAACTGAAAAAGAAAAATATTGAAATTGAGGTGAAAAAAACATCAATTTTTCTCTACGTTTTGCTCTGTAACTTTTCCCTGCAATGTCAGATCATCGAAAGCAATATACCGTTACGTCTGCTGGACTCCTCTGGTTGCGGGGATATATAGGGCTTGTAGGTTCCTCAAGAACCCGAGGAACCCAGAGCCAATAAATGAGCTGCACCCTGCAGTGCGTTTTCATTCTATACCGGGTATACAGCAATTCATTTGCTGAAATATAAAGAGTAAAAAATTGCTATCAAGAAAACCTTTGTATTTCCAAAAAGGGCACAGGATAAGGTGTTGAGGAGCAGTAGTTATTTGCACATCTCTGAATTCCGGGGTGACCATACTAGCATGAGAATTACAGGGCATTTCTCAAATAGATGTCTTTTTTACACACTCTCCTATATTTGGAAGGAAAAAATGTAGAGAAAGACAAGGGGCAATAACACTTGTTTTGCTAATCTATGTTCCCCCAAGTCTCCCGATAAAAATGATACCTCACTTGTGTGGGTAGGCCTAGCGCCCGCGACAGGAAACACCCCAAAGCGCAACATGGACACATCCAAATTTTTGGAAGAAAACAGAGGTGTTTTTTGCGAAGTGCCTACCTGTAGATTTTGGCCTCTAGCTCAGCCGGCACCTAGGGAAACCTACCAAACCTGTGCATTTCTGAAAACTAGAGACCTAGGGAAATCCAAGGAGGGGTGACTTGCGGGGCTCGGACCAGGTTCTGTTACCCAGAATCCTTTGCAAACCTCAAAATTTGGCTAAAAAAACACATGTTCCTCACATTTCTGTGGCAGAAAGTTCGGGAATCTCAGAGGAGCCACAAATTTCCTTCCACCCAGCGTTCCCCCAAGTCTCCCGATAAAAATGATACCTCACTTGTGTGGGTAGGCCTAGCGCCCGTGACAGGAAACGCCCCAAAGCGCAACGTGGACACATCCAAATTTTTGGAAGAAAACAGAGGTGTTTTTTGCAAAGTGCCTACCTGTAGATTTTGGCCTCTAGCTCAGCCGGCACCTAGGGAAACCTACCAAACCTGTGCATTTCTGAAAACTAGAGACCTAGGGGAATCCAAGGAGGGGTGACTTGCGGGGCTCGGACCAGGTGCTGTTACCCAGAATCCTTTGCAAACCTCAAAATTTGGCTAAAAAAACACATGTTCCTCACATTTCTGTGGCAGAAAGTTCGGGAATCTGAGAGGAGCCACAAATTTCCTTCCACCCAGCGTTCCCCCAAGTCTCCCGATAAAAATGATACCTCACTTGTGTGGGTAGGCCTAGCGCCCGTGACAGGAAACGCCCCAAAGCACAACGTGGACACATCCACATTTTTGGAAGAAAACAGAGGTGTTTTTTGCGAAGTGCCTACCTGTAGATTTTGGCCTCCAGCTCAGCCGGCACCTAGGGAAACCTACCAAACCTGTGCATTTCTGAAAACTAGAGACCTAGGGAAATCCAAGGAGGGGTGACTTGCGGGGCTCGGACCAGGTTCTGTTACCCAAAATCCTTTGCAAACCTCAAAATTTGGCTAAAAAAACACATGTTCCTCACATTTCTGTGGCACAAAATTCTGGAATCTGAGAGGAGCCACAAATTTCCTTTCACCCAGCGTTCCCCCAAGTCTCCCGATAAAAATGATACCTCACTTGTGTGGGTAGGCCTAGCGCCCGCGTCAGGAAACGCCCCAAAGCGCAACGTGGACACATCCAAATTTTTGGAAGAAAACAGAGGTGTTTTTTGCGAAGTACCTACCTGTAGATTTTGGCCTCTAGCTCAGCCGGCACCTAGGGAAACCTACCACACCTGTGCATTTCTGAAAACTAGAGACCTAGGGGAATCCAAGGAGGGGTGACTTGCGGGGCTCGGACCAGGTTCTGTTACCCAGAATCCTTTGCAAACCTCAAAATTTGGCTAAAAAAACACATGTTCCTCACATTTCTGTGGCAGAAAGTTCTGGAATCTGAGAGGAGCCACAAATTTCCTTCCACCCAGCGTTCCCCCACGTCTCCCGAGAAAAATTATACCTCACTTGTGTGGGTAGGCCTAGCACCCGCGACAGGAAACGCCCCAAAGCGCAACATGGACACATCCAAATTTTTGGGAAGAAAACAGAGGTGTTTTTTGCGAAGTGCCTACCTGTAGATTTTGGCCTCTAGCTCAGCCGGCACCTAGGGAAACCTACCAAATCTGTGCATTTCTGAAAACTAGAGACCTAGGGGAAGCCAAGGAGGGGTTACTTGCTGGGCTCGGACCAGGTTCTGTTACCCGGAATCCTTTGCAAACCTCAAAATTTGGCTAAAAAAAACACATGTTCCTCACATTTCTGTGGCAGAAAGTTTGGGAATCTTAGAGGAGCCACAAATTTCCTTCCACCCAGCGTTCCCCCAAGTCTCCCGATAAAAATGATACCTCACTTGTGTGGGTAGGCCTAGCGCCCGCGACAGGAAGCGCCCCAAAGCACAACGTGGACACATCCACATTTTTGGAAGAAAACAGAGGTGTTTTTTGCGAAGTACCTACCTGTAGATTTTGGCCTCTAGCTCAGCCGGCACCTAGGGAAACCTACCACACCTGTGCATTTCTGAAAACTAGAGACCTAGGGGAATCCAAGGAGGGGTGACTTGCGGGGCTCGGACCAGGTTCTGTTACCCAGAATCCTTTGCAAACCTCAAAATTTGGCTAAAAAAACACATGTTCCTCACATTTCTGTGGCAGAAAGTTCTGGAATCTGAGAGGAGCCACAAATTTCCTTCCACCCAGCGTTCCCCCACGTCTCCCGAGAGAAATTATACCTCACTTGTGTGGGTAGGCCTAGCACCCGCGACAGGAAACGCCCCAAAGCGCAACATGGACACATCCAAATTTTTGGGAAGAAAACAGAGGTGTTTTTTGCGAAGTGCCTACCTGTAGATTTTGGCCTCTAGCTCAGCCGGCACCTAGGGAAACCTACCAAATCTGTGCATTTCTGAAAACTAGAGACCTAGGGGAAGCCAAGGAGGGGTGACTTGCTGGGCTCGGACCAGGTTCTGTTACCCGGAATCCTTTGCAAACCTCAAAATTTGGCTAAAAAAAACACATGTTCCTCACATTTCTGTGGCAGAAAGTTTGGGAATCTTAGAGGAGCCACAAATTTCCTTCCACCCAGCGTTCCCCCAAGTCTCCCGATAAAAATGATACCTCACTTGTGTGGGTAGGCCTAGCGCCCGCGACAGGAAGCGCCCCAAAGCACAACGTGGACACATCCACATTTTTGGAAGAAAACAGAGGTGTTTTTTGCGAAGTGCCTACCTGTAGATTTTGGCCTCCAGCTCAGCCAGCACCTAGGGAAACCTACCAAACCTGTGCATTTCTGAAAACTAGAGACCTAGGGGAATCCAAGGAGGGGTGACTTGCGGGGCTCGGACCAGGTTCTGTTACCCAGAATCCTTTGCAAACCTCAAAATTTGGCTAAAAAAACACATGTTCCTCACATTTCTGTGGCAGAAAGTTTGGGAATCTGAGAGGAGCCACAAATTTCCTTCCACCCAGCGTTCCCCCAAGTCTCCCGATAAAAATGATACCTCACTTGTGTGGGTAGGCCTAGCGCCCGCGACAGGAAACACCCCAAAGCGCAACATGGACACATCCAAATTTTTGGAAGAAAACAGAGGTGTTTTTTGCGACATGCCTACCTGTAGATTTTGGCCTCTAGCTCAGCCGACACCTAGGGAAACCCACCAAACCTGTGCATTTCTGAAAACTAGAGACCTAGGGAAATCCAAGGAGGGGTGACTTGTGGGGCTCGGACCAGGTTCTGTTACCCAGAATCCTTTGCAAACCTCAAAATTTGGCTAAAAAAACACATGTTCCTCACATTTCTGTGGCAGAAAGTTCGGGAATCTGAGAGGAGCCACAAATTTCCTTCCACCCAGCGTTCCCCCAAGTCTCCCGATAAAAATGATACCTCACTTGTGTGGGTAGGCCTAGCGCCCGTGACAGGAAACGCCCCAAAGCACAACGTGGACACATCCAAATTTTTGGAAGAAAACAGAGGTGTTTTTTGCGAAGTGCCTACCTGTAGATTTTGGCCTCCAGCTCAGCCAGCACCTAGGGAAACCTACCAAACCTGTGCATTTCTGAAAACTAGAGACCTAGGGGAATCCAAGGAGGGGTGACTTGCGGGGCTCGGACCAGGTTCTGTTACCCAGAATCCTTTGCAAACCTCAGAATTTGGCTAAAAAAACACATGTTCCTCACATTTCTGTGGCAGAAAGTTCTGGAATCTGAGAGGAGCCACAAATTTCCTTCCACCCAGCGTTCCCCCAAGTCTCCCGATAAAAATGATACCTCACTTGTGTGGGTAGGCCTAGCGCCCGCGACAGGAAACACCCCAAAGCGCAACATGGACACATCCAAATTTTTGGAAGAAAACAGAGGTGTTTTTTGTGAAGTGCCTACCTGTAGATTTTGGCCTCTAGCTCAGCCGGCACCTAGGGAAACCTACCAAACCTGTGCATTTCTGAAAACTACAGACCTAGGGAAATCCAAGGAGGGGTGACTTGCGGGGCTCGGACCAGGTTCTGTTACCCAGAATCCTTTGCAAACCTCAAAATTTGGCTAAAAAAACACATGTTCCTCACATTTCTGTGGCAGAAAGTTCGGGAATCTGAGAGGAGCCACAACTTTCCTTCCACCCAGCGTTCCCCCAAGTCTCCCGATAAAAATGATACCTCACTTGTGTGGGTAGGCCTAGCGCCCGCGACAGGAAATGCCCCAAAGCGCAACGTGGACACATCCAAATTTTTGGAAGAAAACAGAGGTGTTTTTTGCGCAGTGCCTACCTGTAGATTTTGGCCTCTAGCTCAGCCGGCAGCTAGGAAAACCTACCAAACCTGTGCATTTCTGAAAACTAGAGACCCAGTGGAATCCAAGGAGGGGTGACTTGCGGGGCTCGGACCAGGTTCTGTTACCCAGAATCCTTTGCAAACCTCAAAATTTGGCTAAAAAAAACACATGTTCCTCACATTTCTGTGGCATAAAGTTCGGGAATCTGAGAGGAGCCACAAATTTTCTTCCACCCAGCGTTCCCCCAAGTCTCCCGATAAAAATGATACCTCACTTGTGTGGGTAGGCCTAGCGCCCGCGACAGGAAACACCCCAAAGCGCAACATGGACACATCCAAATTTTTGGAAGAAAACAGAGGTGTTTTTTGCGAAGTGCCTACCTGTAGATTTTGGCCTCTAGCTCAGCCGGCACCTAGGGAAACCTATCAAACCTGTGCATTTCTGAAAACTAGAGACCTAGGGAAATCCAAGGAGGGGTGACTTGCGGGGCTCGGACCAGGTTCTGTTACCCAGAATCCTTTGCAAACCTCAAAATTGTGTATCAAAAAACACATGTTCCTCACCTTTCTGTGGCAGAAAGTTCGGGAATCTGAGAGGAGCCACAAATTTCCTTCCACCCAGCATTCCCCCAAGTCTCCCGATAAAAATGATACCTCACTTGTGTGGGTAGGCCTAGCGCCCGCGACAGGAAACGCCCCAAAGCGCAACGTGGACACATCCAAATTTTTGGAAGAAAACAGAGGTGTTTTTTGCGAAGTACCTACCTGTAGATTTTGGCCTCTAGCTCAGCCGGCACCTAGGGAAACCTACCAAACCTGTGCATTTCTGAAAACTAGAGACCTAGGGGAATCCAAGGAGGGGTGACTTGCGGGGCTCGGACCAGGTTCTGTTACCCAGAATCCTTTGCAAACCTCAAAATTTAGCTAAAAAAACACATGTTCCACACATTTCTGTGGCAGAAAGTTCTGGAATCTGAGAGGAGCCACAAATGTCCTTCCACCCAGCGTTCCCCCAAGTCTCCCGATAAAAATGATACCTCACTTGTGTGAGTAGGCCTAGCACCCGCGACAGGAAACGCCCCAAAGCGCAACGTGGACACATCCAAATTTTTGGGAAGAAAACAGAGGTGTTTTTTGCGAAGTGCCTACCTGTAGATTTTGGCCTCTAGCTCAGCCGGCACCTAGGGAAACCTACCAAACCTGTGCATTTCTGAAAACTAGAGACCTAGGGGAATCCAAGGAGGGGTGACTTGCTGGGCTCGGACCAGGTTCTGTTACCCAGAATCCTTTGCAAACCTCAAAATTTGGCTAAAAAAAAACACATGTTCCTCACATTTCTGTGGCAGAAAGTTTGGGAATCTGAGAGGAGCCAAAAATGTCCTTCCACCCAGCGTTCCCCCAAGTCTCCCGATAAAAATGATACCTCACTTGTGTGGGTAGGCCTAGCGCCCGCGACAGGAAACGCCACAAAGCACAACGTGGACACATCCAAATTTTTGGAAGAAAACAGAGGTGTTTTTTGCGAAGTGCCTACCTGTAGATTTTGGCCTCCAGCTCAGCCGGCACCTAGGGAAACCTACCAAACCTGTGCATTTCTGAAAACTAGAGACCTAGGGGAATCCAAGGAGGGGTGACTTGCGGGGCTCGGACCAGGTTCTGTTACCCAGAATCCTTTGCAAACTTCAAAATTTTGCTAAAAAAACACATGTTCCTCACATTTCTGTGGCAGAAAGTTCGGGAATCTGAGAGGAGCCACAAATTTCCTTCCACCCAGCGTTCCCCCAAGTCTCCCGATAAAAATGATACCTCACTTGTGTGGGTAGGCCTAGCGCCCGCGACAGGAAACACCCCAAAGCGCAACATGGACACATCCAAATTTTTGGAAGAAAACAGAGGCGTTTTTTGCGAAGTGCCTACCTGTAGATTTTGGCCTCTAGCTCAGCCGGCACCTAGGAAAACCTACCAAACCTGTGCATTTCTGAAAACTAGAGACCTAGGGAAATCCAAGGAGGGGTGACTTGCGGGGCTCGGACCAGGTTCTGTTACCCAGAATCCTTTGCAAACCTCAAAATTTGGCTAAAAAAACACATGTTCCTCACATTTCTGTGGCACAAAATTCTGGAATCTGAGAGGAGCCACAAATTTCCTTTCACCCAGCGTTCCCCCAAGTCTCCCGATAAAAATGATACCTCACTTGTGTGGGTAGGCCTAGCGCCCGCGTCAGGAAACGCCCCAAAGCGCAACGTGGACACATCCAAATTTTTGGAAGAAAACAGAGGTGTTTTTTGCGAAGTACCTACCTGTAGATTTTGGCCTCTAGCTCAGCCGGCACCTAGGGAAACCTACCAAACCTGTGCATTTCTGAAAACTAGAGACCTAGGGGAATCCAAGGAGGGGTGACTTGCGGGGCTCGGACCAGGTTCTGTTACCCAGAATCCTTTGCAAACCTCAAAATTTAGCTAAAAAAACACATGTTCCACACATTTCTGTGGCAGAAAGTTCTGGAATCTGAGAGGAGCCACAAATGTCCTTCCACCCAGCGTTCCCCCAAGTCTCCCGATAAAAATGATACCTCACTTGTGTGAGTAGGCCTAGCACCCGCGACAGGAAACGCCCCAAAGCGCAACGTGGACACATCCAAATTTTTGGGAAGAAAACAGAGGTGTTTTTTGCGAAGTGCCTACCTGTAGATTTTGGCCTCTAGCTCAGCCGGCACCTAGGGAAACCTACCAAACCTGTGCATTTCTGAAAACTAGAGACCTAGGGGAATCCAAGGAGGGGTGACTTGCTGGGCTCGGACCAGGTTCTGTTACCCAGAATCCTTTGCAAACCTCAAAATTTGGCTAAAAAAAAACACATGTTCCTCACATTTCTGTGGCAGAAAGTTTGGGAATCTGAGAGGAGCCAAAAATGTCCTTCCACCCAGCGTTCCCCCAAGTCTCCCGATAAAAATGATACCTCACTTGTGTGGGTAGGCCTAGCGCCCGCGACAGGAAACGCCACAAAGCACAACGTGGACACATCCAAATTTTTGGAAGAAAACAGAGGTGTTTTTTGCGAAGTGCCTACCTGTAGATTTTGGCCTCCAGCTCAGCCGGCACCTAGGGAAACCTACCAAACCTGTGCATTTCTGAAAACTAGAGACCTAGGGGAATCCAAGGAGGGGTGACTTGCGGGGCTCGGACCAGGTTCTGTTACCCAGAATCCTTTGCAAACTTCAAAATTTTGCTAAAAAAACACATGTTCCTCACATTTCTGTGGCAGAAAGTTCGGGAATCTGAGAGGAGCCACAAATTTCCTTCCACCCAGCGTTCCCCCAAGTCTCCCGATAAAAATGATACCTCACTTGTGTGGGTAGGCCTAGCGCCCGCGACAGGAAACACCCCAAAGCGCAACATGGACACATCCAAATTTTTGGAAGAAAACAGAGGCGTTTTTTGCGAAGTGCCTACCTGTAGATTTTGGCCTCTAGCTCAGCCGGCACCTAGGAAAACCTACCAAACCTGTGCATTTCTGAAAACTAGAGACCTAGGGAAATCCAAGGAGGGGTGACTTGCGGGGCTCGGACCAGGTTCTGTTACCCAGAATCCTTTGCAAACCTCAAAATTTGGCTAAAAAAACACATGTTCCTCACATTTCTGTGGCAGAAAGTTCGGGAATCTGAGAGGAGCCACAAATTTTCTTCCACCCAGCGTTCCCCCAAGTCTCCCGATAAAAATGATACCTCACTTGTGTGGGTAGGCCTAGCGCCAGCGACAGGAAACACCCCAAAGCGCAACATGGACACATCCAAATTTTTGGAAGAAAACAGAGGTGTTTTTTGCAAAGTGCCTACCTGTAGATTTTGGCCTCTAGCTCAGCCGGCACATAGGGAAATCTACCAAACCTGTGCATTTCTGAAAACTAGAGACCTAGGGAAATCCAAGGAGGGGTGACTTGCGGGGCTCGGACCAGGTTCTGTTACCCAGAATCCTTTGCAAACCTCAAAATTTGGCTAAAAAACACATGTTCCTCACATTTCTGTGGCAGAAAGTTCGGGAATCTGAGAGGAGCCACAAATTTCCTTCCACCCAGCGTTCCCCTAAGTCTCTCAATAAAAATGGTACCTCACTTCTGTGGGTAGGCCTAGCGCCCACGAAAGGAAATTGCCCAAAACACAACGTAGACAGAACATATTTTTTCACAGAAAACAGAGGTGTTTTTTGCAAAGTGCCTACCTGTGAAGTTTGGCCTCTAGCTCAGCCGGCCCCGGGAGGGGGGGGGGCAGAAATGCCCTAAAATAAATTTGACCCCCCCAACTCCCCAAGCTCCCCCTGCCCCTGCCCGGGAACAACCCCTGCCTACGGGGTCGCTCCCCCTGCATGACATTGGCGCCAAAAAACAAATCCCAGGTGCCTAGTGGTTTCTGCCCCCTTGGGGGCAGATTGACCTAAAATCGGCCAATCTGCCCCCAGTGGGGCAGAAATTGCCTAAATACAATTTGCCCCCCAAGGGGAGTGACCCTTGCCTGATGGGTCACTTCCCATCTCTAAAAAACAAAACAAAAAAAAGTTTGCCCTGGTGCCTAGAGGGTTCCCCCCCCCCCCGGTGGCAGTTCGGCCTAATAATAGGCCGATCTGCCCCCGGGGGGGCAGAAAAGGCTTAAAAAAAATTGCCCCCCCAGCCCCCCCCCCCTCCCCGGGAGCGACCCTTGCCTACGGGGTCGCTCCCCCTGCGCGCCTAAAAACATATCCCCGGTGCCTGGTGGTTTCTGCCCCCTTGGGAACAGATTGACCTAAAATCGGCCAATCTGCCCCCAGGGGGGCAGAAATGGTCTAAATACAATTTGCCCCCCAAGGGGAGCGACCCTTGCCTGAAGGGTCACTTCCCATCTCTAAAAAACAAAAAAAACAAAAAAAAAATTGCCCTGGTGCCTAGAGGGTTCTCCCCCCCCCCCCCCGGGGGCAGTTCGGCCTAATAATAGGCCGATCTGCCCCCCGGGGGGGGGCAGAAAAGGCTTAAAAAAAATTCCCCCCCCAGCCGCCCCCACCGGGAGCGACCCTTGCCTACGGGGTCGCTCCCCCTGCGCGCCAAAAAACATATCCCCGGTGCCTGGTGGTTTCTGCCCCCTTGGGAACAGATTGACCTAAAATCGGCCAATCTGCCCCCAGGGGGGCAGAAATGGTCTAAATACAATTTGCCCCCCAGGGGAGCGACCCTTGCCTGATGGGTCGCTCCCCATCTCTAAAAAAAAATAAAAACACAAAAAAAAATGTGCCCTGGCGCCTAGAGGTTTCTGCCCCCCTGGGGGCAGATCGGCCTAATAATAGGCCGATCTGCCCCCAGGGGGGGCAGAAATGGCCTAAAATAAATTGCCCTCCCCCCCAGGGAGCGACCCTTGCCTAAGGGGTCGCTCCCTTTGCGTGAAATTCACGCAAAGAAAAAACTCCCTGGTGTCTAGTGGTTTCTACCCCCCTTGGGGGCAGATTGGCCTCATCAAAATAGGCAAATCTGCCCCCAAGGGTGGCAGAAATGGCCAAAATATAATTTTCCCCCAAGGGGAGCGACCCTTGCCTAAGGGGTCGCTCCCCACCAAAAAAAAAAAAAATGAAACATAAAAAAAAAAAAAGGGTCCCTGGTGCCTAGAGGTTTCTGTCCCCCCTGGGGGCAGATCGGCCTAATAATAGGCCGATCTGCCCCCAGGGGAGGCAGAAAAGGCCTTCCCTAAAATATGCCCCCCCGGGAGCGACCCTTGCCCAAGGGGTCGCTCCCTTTTGTCAATAACAATAAAAAAAAAAAATCCCTGGTGTCTAGTGGGGTTTCAAAAGCCGGATTGCAAGCAATCCGGCTTTTGAAACCCTCGGAGAGACTTCAAAGGGAAGGAAATACTTTTCCTTCCCTTTGAAGCCCCTCCGGGCCTCCCCAGTGATTGAAAGAGAAATGCTTTTGCATTTCTCTTTCAATTGCGCTGGAAGCAGAGCTTCCAGCGCGACTAGGGAGGCCCCTGTGACAAATCAGCGCACGCTCGCGTGCTGACGTCACAGGTGGGGTGGTGGGGGGTGTCGGGGTGGAAGGGGAAGGTCTTCCCCTTCCATCCCCGACTTGGGGGGGAGGGGGGTGCACGGGGGCGCGCTAGCGCGCCCCCAAGTTCCCCTGTGCCATGGACGAGATGATCTCGTCCAAGGCACAGGGGAACTGTAGCTTTGGACGAGATCATCTCGTCCAAGGCACAGAAGAGGTTAAATGCTCAACTATTAAACATGCTTTTGTAACTCACAACTAAATCTTTATAAAATCAAACTTACAAATTTGTCTTTTGTTACTTGTTTTCACAATATAGACTCGCTCCAAAAATAATCAGAATAAACGTCTAATTTTGCATAGATATCGAGCAATGCTTTCAGGAATTCACAACACTTAACTTCAAAGCTGCCTTTAAAAATACTTCTCAAACTGTCTTTGGAAAATAGTCTTGTATCACTGTTTTCTCAGCATCAGCAAATGTTTTTCATAATGCACCAAAAGATCACTAACCTCGAGAAGGTTGAAAACAGGGGAAGGAGAGGAGGATTACTCACAAACCGACTTCTCCTGAAATGTTTTTGATTACTTGAGGGAGATGGAATACTGTTCGTAAATTCTCCAGCCGCTGCAAAATTAATCCGCTCCAGAGAGGGAAGCTCCGATGAAGCCAACCACTGAAATGACGACTCCAGAAAGAATCACGGAAACTCCATCTGCACCGAGAACACCTGTGAGTGAAGGAAGGCTCAAAGCCAAGCACAGGAAACACCCTGGCAGTTCTATTTATAGACTGGTGGTGAGCCATCAGACACATGCTGGTGATGAGTCATCAATCACTTCTGATAATTCATATGAAGGAATTCTAGTGATTAGTCATCAGACATGCTGGTGATGAGTCATCAAACACTTCTGATGATTCATATGAAGGAATTCGATGTCTCCATAAACCACATGGCACACACAGTCCACAAATGGAACAACACTTTCTTTTATCAACATAAACAAACATGCAATGTAGTTTTCTTCACAAGTTACAGGGAGGCGCTGTGCTGTAAACACATTCATGACATGTTGCATTATTCTTCCTACATGCTGATTTATTTTGTGAGAGTGCAGTAAGAAGCATGCATGTGTGAGTGTGAGTCCTAACACCTGCTCTTCCTCTGGAGCTCTCTTTCAAGAACACCAACCAGCAGGACACCCTCACTCCACATGGTCACCAGCCAGGGTGGTCCAGGTCAATCGAACCCCCTTCGGGGGAATCATCATGGAAAATATGGAGAGCTTCTTCAAGCTATGCAAATTAGCTTAACAATGGGCATGTCTTGCATGCCACCTCCTATTAGGGAGCGCCAAAAGGCTAACCAACAAGGTATGCAAAGAGCACGAGGTTCAAGGCCACAACATGCATATACCTTCTGAGTCCCCCGTGGCTTGGAAGGGAACCGGCCCAGGGCGCATAGGGACAATGGCTGTGGCAAGCCATCTGCGCGTACCCCCAGGCCTACCAAGTCTAGCCTCTGTGGCCACTCTGGCACCTCCATGAGTGAGGAAGTGGTGCAGACGAGGTAGCCCGTCACTAAGTGGTGCATTCCCCATGTCTGAAGCCCCCTGCTAGCTGCCAAATACTGTACCCAAACGAGTAACTGCTGTACGAGGTTCAGCCCACCCAACCACGTGGGGGGAACCCCAGAACCTGAGGTGGGTAGACCACCACCCATGCTCCCCCTGAAGTGGACCACTTGGCAAGGCCAAAAGCAGGAGCAAACCCAGAGAGACACCGTTAAGCTGGTGCAACCTAAATAAAAAAAGACCGCCCTTGAGTGGGCCATGTTGGTCACAAGCGTGTAAATGGCACCAGTCTTGAAGGGAACTCCACCTCAGAACCCCAGAGGGTTTCTACCCAGTCCTAGCAGGCAGAGGTCAGGGAGGCTGGCAGTAGCCAGATCTTAGAGAGTGCTACTATTGCAGCAGAATGGGCCACATGGCTGACCAATACCGCCTAAAGGCCTATCATGACCAAAGAGCGATAAGCCTTGGCTAGTCCATGCAAAATCCCCATCCACAGAACCAAGCCCAGGTCTACCCAAAGTCATCCTACATTCAGCCGCAGGGAAATCAGGCAGCCACAACACCACTACAGCAAGGACCAAGTTGTTGGCCAAACCCATGGCAACAGCTTCAACAGACAGGGAACCCAGCCCAGCAAGGACCGGGGCCACAGACAAAGCAAGGAGGGGCAACTGTCTAGGGAGGCGGTGCCTTTACACAGTCTCAAAATTCAAGTACACAGTTGGTCCGAAATCCCCAATAAGTTTACATTCACTTAATAACCACTTCAAAACATATCTAAAGACTAGTGATGACGTTAAAAGAAAACCCACGCCTTTGCTTGCATTCGGGAAAACTCAGGGCTGCTGTACATTTAATCGATCGGGAATCCACACTAGAATTTGTCATTCGGTTGCCTGCAGGTGGCTCATGCCCACTCTGCTGCTGGTCCCCTAGGTCGGCATTTGCTGGCCATGCCCCAGGGGTAGGGCAGTCTGATGATGGGGCAGGGCAGCCCCCAACCAGCCAATGAAAATAAGCACCCATGTTCCCCATCCATTTGAGACAGGTTCCAATAACCAGATCAAACTGTCACCATTTAAGGGCACTTAGCACGGTACCAAAGTTGCCTCATGGTGCACAGTCCCAACTGCAGTACCTCCCAAACCAGTAGCCTCCAGACCAGTGGAGGCCTCTTTTTCAGTTCCAAAATTAAGCGATGTTCCAGTGCCAGGAGCCAGGTTTCCCGCACACTTAGGATGATACTTCAAATATAAAATTCCAAAATCCATGCCCAAATCCTACAGACTACGGCACCAAGTTAGTAGGGGAATTGAATCAGCATCCCAGCTCATTACCCGTAATAGGAAAATCTCAATGAGTCTTGATGAGGCACCTGACTCCCATTGTGGCAAATGCTCTGCCCTCTCCTCTCCTCCCCAAAAAGGCTTCCAAACGTTCAAAGTCCGTTTGTCGGATCATGTCCCTCCAAAACAGTGTGTAGCATGTTGCCGGTTAGAAGTCCCCAGTCACAGCTGGGGGCGGGAGGCCTAAATTATTCTTGATCTGCAGAGAGAGGATTGCCAGGAGGGAAAGGGACTGTGTAAATGACCATCAAGACCTATGTGAGACACAAAGATATGCCCACTGCTGTGTCCAACCCGTTGGTCAGATTACAAGAAGCCTCCCACTGTCCAGGGAAGCAATAGTCTTGATGCCAGTCATTGCCACATCAAACTCATACGGAAGCCACAGAGCGCCTCTCCGACCCCCTGGGGCATACCACAACAAAACGCCATCACATGAAGATCTAGGGGAACGCCCATCTACCTGCAAAAGAAGCCTAAAAGACAGCACAAAACAAAGTTTCCAGAAAAGGGGCATGGGCAAAAACTCCTGACTCCATTAGGGAGAACCTCATTGCACACCACATGCAGGAACTAGAGCGGCATACAAGTGTCCTCAGAACACGTTGCAACCCCTAGCAACACCTAAATTGTGACACTCCCCCTTCCATTCACATCGCTCCACGCATTTGTAGGTCAAAGGTTCCACCTGCATCCGTAAAACACTTGCAAACACACACAGTAGAGAAACTAGCTAAGGAATAACCTCACAAAGCTAACCTCACAAAGTTCACCTCATCGAAACACTCTCCTCTGTCATGGTGAGGGAATTTCCAAAACGACTCGTAAAAGAAAACTGAGGTGACCCATGACTAAAACACTCACCACTCCCTAAAACAGCTGCCCAACTATTCTTTTCTGTTCTATGCTGATTTATAAATCGCATAGCTACCCAAAGGCTCCCCAGCAAGGAGTGAGGACCCGACTGCCATAGCAAGTAGTGCTGGACAGAATATTTAGTGGGAATATAGCCATGTCTTGAGTATTTTCGTGAAATGAATCTTGTTTCTCAGGTCGGCCGGCATAGAGTTCCAGAGTTTAGTAGTCAGATATGAAAAGATCTGCCTTCCCATCTGGTCCTTTGAATTCAGGGCACTTTTAGAAATTGCACCTTGGAAGACCTCAGAGTCCTTGAAGGGTATATGGTACCAGAAGGTCCATGATCAAAAAAGGGCCCTTCTGATTTATTTATCTGTGGGCAAGGCAGAGTGTTTTGAAGTTGATTCCCTCTTTTACTGGGAAGCAGTGCAGTGTAGCTAATGCACTTTTTGCTGAGGTTTATTCAGGCACCTTGAGAATTAACTTTGCAGCTGCATTCTGGATCAATTTCAATCTCTTGATAATGTATTGAGGGGTGCCTAATTACAGGGAGTTCCTGTAATCTAAATGAGACAAGATTAGTGCTTGCACTACTATTCTACTATAGAGAGTGGGTGGGAGATCAAGAATTTTTTGTAGAATTCTAATTATACCAAAGCAAGAGGCTGTGATCTTTTTTGCCTGGGCTTCCATAGTTAAGGCACTGTGAAGCCACACTCCTAAGCTCTTTGTAGGGAAGCAGGGGGTAGGCGAAGGTCCTAAAGACTCTGGCCATTTTATATTCACTGGAAGGTTAAGTTTGTTCCCTAAAACCACCACCTTTATTTTATCTCCATTTAATTTAAGTGAAGGATTTGCCATTCGCCAAGCAACTTTCTCTATGCACCTGGCTAGATGTTGTTTGTCAAGACCTGTCTCTGGGGAGTGGAAGACAACAAGTTGTGTATCGTCTGCGGTACAACACGATTGATACTCCATATTACTTGACAAGATCTGCTAACGGGCTTAGGTAGATATTGAATAGTATTGGGCTCAGTGAAGAGCCCTGTGGGACCCCACATTTAAATGATAAGTCGTCAGAATACCAAGGGGGTTTCCATATTTGAAAGGCCCTGTCACTCAAAAATGAGGAAAGCCAGTTATGGGCAGTGTTTTGTATCCTTAGTTCTTTCATTATTTCAATCAGCGTCGCATGATCAACAGTGTTGAAGGTGGCACTCAAGTTGAGAAGGATGATTGCTGCTGAACCGCCTTTGTCAAGCCTCAGTTTTAGTTTCTTTGTGATCTTTAACGGTGCAGTCTCTGTGCTGTGTTGGGGCCGAAAACCGGTCTGAGTTGGATGGAGGAGCATGTTGCCCTCTACCAGCTGGGATAGTTTTTGGTTGATGGGTCCTTCAAGTAGCTTCCCCATAACTAGAAGCAGAAGAATTTATATATAATTCCCTGGGCAGGATGGGTCCAGATTGGGTTTCTTTAACTTAGGCTTGACCACTGCACACTTCCATGCTTGGGGGACTATTCCCAAGGAGAGAGAGAGAGTAAAAAGCTTCATCATTGTAGGTAGAATAGATTGTGATGCTTGTGAAAGAAGATGGGATGGGGCAGAGTCAAGTGAAGGGCCAGAATGTACTTTCCCGAATAGAGGTGGAAGCAGCTCCATGGTCAGAGGGGAAAAGTCTGAAGATAGATACTCCTTTTGTGTGACGCCTGGGTGTCAGGTAAAGTAGACAAGCCCCCTCTTGTCTGTTGCAGGTTATTATCTGCCACTTTGTCTTGGAATTAAGCAGCAAGTTAATTCCAGTGTGCTATAGTGGGATTAAGCAGCAGGTTTTCAGCTTTCAGAGTGGTGAGTGAGTTGACAATACAAAAGAGTTTCTCCAGGGTATTTGCTGCTTTCATTATTATTGTTTCATAGTATACTGTCTGAGATTTATTTAAATTCCTGGTGGTAATGTCTAATAGGTGTCCTGTAAGAGAGTTTTAAGATATCATTGTAGTTTTTCCTCCATTTCGTTTCAAGCGCTTTGCAGCCTTCTTTTTAGGGAGACTAGGTGGGATGTGAACCAAGGTGCTGACTTTTCTTTCTTTCCTTTCCTTATTGTTGTGATGGGCCCTACTTCCTTTAGTGAGTTTTTTAGCCATTCTTCTACTGCGAAATTAGCAGTGTAAGGATGATTTCCCATGAAAGGGTTAGTTGAAGCTAACAGATTCTTCCAAGATTCCTTGTTCAGTTTTCTCCATCTATGGCGTAGACTAATGGTCGCTGTCTTGTCAATCAGGGGAGGGATACCCTCCAACGTAAATGGAATTAGAGTGTGGTCTGTACAAACCATTGGACGCAGTGTTTCAATTTCTATATTAGAGTCGTTACTAATTATGGGGTCCAAAGGGTGTCCTTTGTTATGGGTAGCAATTTTTACACAAGCTGAAAACTTACTAAGGCCCTCATTACAACCCTGGCGGTCGGTGTTAAAGCAGCGGTAATACCGCCAACAGGCCGGCGGAAAAAAAAATTGAATCACGACCATGGCGGAAACTGCCAACATATACAGTCACTTTTACACTCCGACCGCTACGGCGGTAGAAACAAACACCGCGGCGGTAACCGACAACAGACAGGCGGAGGACAAAGTACCGCCCACTGTATTTCAAAACGCGTACCTGCTAATTTTTCTGGGGTGGAACCAACGCTATCAAAAGCACGGCGGAAAAAGTACACAGAAGGGAAATCACTCACCTCTCGACACCCAACGACACAAACGGGTGGTTTGCCCACTGCTGTATCCTGGGGAGTGCAATCCACAGTCTCTCAAGTCTTTCCAGTGGGTGGTTTGCCCACTGCTGTATCCTGGGGAGTGCAAAGCCACAGTCTCTCAAGTTGTTGACATGTTCCACTGGTTCTGGAGGATGCCTTGTGCCCAGAGTGCTGCATCCTGCCAAGGATCAGGTGAGTGGATGCTTTTCTCCACTGGTTCTGGAGGGGGCCTTGTGCCCAGAGTGCTTCATCCTGCCAAGGACTGAGGTAGTGGATGTGAATCTCCACTGGTTCTGGAGGGGGCCTTGTGCCTAGAGTGCTCCACATGCAGTGTGGCAGGTCCCATTCCCTCACCTGGGTGTGTGTGCCACGAGATTGCCTAGGAACAGGTAGCATGATACGCCATGGAGGCAGAGACATACCCCACCCTGCTGCGGCTTCGCCTTCCACCTGTAGGTGCAAACAGTGATGAGAGTCATGCCTAATGGTAGCTGGGCAGGGTCCAGCAAGTCTCGGCCAGCCTCGGATGGCTGCCCACTGGGGATGGTAGCCATGTCAACTGTGGTGCCACTGTCCGAGCACGTCGTGGGGCTGGTGGCGGTGCTTGCAGCGGTGTCTGTGGCGGCGGTGCTGGTGGTGGTGCGTTTGTCAGCACCTGTTGAGGGACACAGCAGGACATCTCCTGCAGCCTCGGACGGCTGCCCACTGGGGAAGATGCTGAGGACTTTTGCTGAGGCTGCAGACGTGCAGGTGGCGGTGCAGGTGGCTGTGCAGGTGGCGGTGCTGGTGGCGGTGCAGGTGGAGGTGCTGGTGGTGGTGCAGGTTGCGGTGTTCGCCGCCGTACAGGTTGGTGTAGTCGCTGACAGAAGGGGTAACATTAGTCCCTCAGTCGGTGCCACCGTGCCCTGTCCTGACCTGCTCTTCTGCTTTTGTCCCTTCCCCACCTTTGTTGGTGCTGCAGGTGTTTTGCCACTGTCCCCTTTTGTTTTGGAGGAGCCCTTGGTGGCTGGTAGGTGCGGGTTCTCCCACCAGGATGTGGTCACCTTCTTCACCTTGGCAGGTGGCGGAATGTCCTTGGCCCCGCAAGGTGGCACACTGGCAGCCATGATGAGTGGCGCACTCGATGACCCCGCAGTTGCTGGCACCACTGTCCCTGGGGATTTCGTGGCTGAGGTGCTGGGCTGGGACCTGGAAAGCCTGGCCCTAGGGGAAGGACGGGGGGAGTGTAGGGAAGAGGTCAATGTTAGCCAGGAAAAGCTTCTTAGACACACTGGGATGGGAAGATGGAGGGGGTTTGGGAGTGGAGGAAGAGGTAGTGGTTGTAGGAGGTGTATGTTTGCTTAATTTGGGTGAAGGTGCATGGGCCGGACGCTGTTGTGAGGTGGATGGCTGTTGGGTGGGTGTGTGCCTGCATTTGTGTACTTTGGGAGGAGGGCTCACAGACACACTGGGAGAGGACACTGGGGATGTGTGCATGGTAGTGGGGGCGGTGATTGCATGTGAGCGGTGTGTGGTGATTGGCATGCTGGTGATGGAGGTAGTGGCTGAGGATGTGGTGCATGCAGGTGTGAGTGGAGACGAGACAGGAAGGGAGGAGGAAGACGTGGAGGAGGGGGACACAGTGGAGGCAGTGGAGGCAGTGGATGTTGCTGTGTCTGCATGGGGATGGTGCTTCTGTGAGTGCTTGTGGGATGTGTGGTGCTTATGTTTGCCATGTCCACTTTTGTGTGTTGATGAGAGTGCATGCTGGGCTGATGGTGTGCTTGGGATAGGCTGAGTTACATGGGATTGGGTCAGGGTGCAGGAAGTTGGAGGGAGGAGGCTGGACACAGGGACAATGGCTGCCATCAGTGCTGAGGCCAAAGCCTGAAAAGCTCTCGGTTGGGCCACCTGCCCAGAATGAATGCCCTCCAGGTATGCATTTGTTTGTTGCAAATGCCTCTCAACACCCTGGATGGCATTCAAAATGGTAGATGGGCCAACAGTGAGGGATCTCAGGAGGTCAATAGCCTCCTCACTGAGGGCAGCAGGGCTGACTAGGGCAGGGCCTGAGGTGTCTGAGGCGAAGGAGATGCCCACCCTCCTGGGTGAGCGGGCACAGGACACACACTGAGGGGCTGCTGGGAGGGCGGTGCTGGGAGGGGGTGGCGGCTGTACCTGTTGATGCGGTGGGCACAGAGGTGCCCACCACCGCAAGCGAGCTCCCATCAGAGGAGGAATCACTGTCGCTGGTGTATGCTCCTGTCCCCGTCGTGGAGCTCCGCTCACCCTCTGTCTCACTGGTGGCTTCAGACGTTAATTCACCCTCCTGGGCCATGTGGGTTGCAGCTCCCTTCTGCTCCGGTGCCACTGCTCCTCCGCCAGATGATGCTATTGCACGCAAGAACAGGGAGGCAAAACAAAAAGGGGGGGAGAGACAGAAGAAGCACATGTTCAGTGCATGCAACACCACTACCGTTGGCGGACACAACACACAGGGAGCAGCCCTCTGCACTAAGCCATGCACTAACAGTTCGTAGCAAATTCACATGCCCATGGGGGACGAGGCCTAAGCAAAATTTCTGCACACCTGGAAGTCACAGGAGCCTGACTAGGTGTAGATGGCTATTACTAGTAGTGGGGTTGGGGTGCCACAGAGCCTGCCTAACAAGGGACCTAGCCTACCAAGTTCGCCCTGGCCTAGGGGAACCCACAGCCCACTTCGACCACCCAGACACCTCGTAAAGTGCAGAGTCAGCTGAATTAGAGTGTACTCACCCCCTTGTGGCTGCTGTGATGCCCTCAAGCGCCCATCCAACTCCGGATAGGCCATCACCAGGATCCAGTACACCAGTGGGGTCATGGTGCACCGGGCACCCCTTCCACGTTGGGAGGCCATCCCCAGCTGGGCCTCCGCCGTCTTCTTGCTCCAGCGGCACAGGTCCTCACATCTTTTACAGCAGTGGGTGCTCCGTCTATGGTAGACCCCGAGAGGAATACGGATGTCCTTGGCGATGGCACCCCAAATACCCTTCTTCGGGTGGGCGCTGACCTATAGGAAAAGTGAAGTAAAAATGGATGTTTCTAACCCGTACATTTCCTCTCACGTATTGCCAAACACCTCCCACCCTGGCCCAGCCATACATACACACACAATCCTGACATGCTGGCCTGTCCCCCTCCCCACCCTCTTCCATCCACAACACTCTATACACTCATGTGCCATCCACCATGCTCACAGTGTACTCACCTGTTTGTCTGGAGGACCGTACAGTTGCGTGTACTGGGGGAGGACCCCATCCACCAGTTTCTTCAACTCCTCCGAAGTGAAGGCAGAGGCCCTTTCCCCAGACACTGTAGCCATCGTCGCTTCCAGACACAGGTCACAGCAGCACTTGCAGTGTAGGTCCTCTTCTGTTGAAGGTCAGGTATCAAGTGAGTGAACAGTAAGAAAATGGCGGCCACGTCTGCGGCGGTGCGTACCATCACCGCTGGCGTACATCGTCATTGGCTCCTGGGAACCATAGGGACCAATGTTCACCAATGCTGAATTGCGCCGCGGTCTTCGACCGCCCACCGCGACGGTGCACAACGCCAGCGCATTTACCTAATTTCCCCTTGTCCCACCTTACTAAGGGCAGCCGCCTTTTCAGGGGGCCACATGGGATGGAAAATACTGCGTCACACCTATTTAGGCCTGGAAAACAGACAGATACCGGCACATTGCGATTTTCCAACGTTTGGATGACCCTCTGCTTGCTGTTCTCCTCCATAGGGAATGTCTGCTGGGGCAGGTGATGAGATGGCAGCATCCTCCGGTGTACAGACCCCTGGTGGACCTGTCGACAATGGAAAAGAGACACATCATTATCACATACAGACTTGATCGTGCCACAATCCAGGAACTGTGTGCCCAGTTGGAGCCAGACCTGATTTCAGAAATCCGGCATACCACAGGAATACCCCCTATAGTGCAGGTTCTGTCTGTACTCCATTTCCTGGCCAGTGGGTCTTTTCAAACAACAGTGGCCATGGCATCAGGGATGTCCCAGCCAATGTTCTCTAACGTGTTGTCCAGAGTGCTATCTGCCCTGCTGAAACACATGCTCAGCTACATCGTTTTACCTCAGGTGGAGGATTTGCCCACAGTGAAAGGTGACTTCGATACCCTGGGACATATCCCCAACATCATTGGTGCCATTGATGATACACATGTGGCATTTGTTCCCCCCCCCCCCCCAGGAATGCACAGGTGTACAGAAACCGGAAAAGCTACCATTCGATGAATGTGCAGATGGTGTGTTTGGCAGACCAGTACATCTCCCATGTGAATGCCAAGTATCCTGGTTCTGTGCATGACGCTTACATTTTGAGGAATAGCAGCTTCCCTTATGTGATAGGGCAACTCCTGAGGCACCGTGTGTGGCTAACAGATGAGCCCACGGTCCCAACACAGTTGACATAGGTGTATGGGTATGGGGTTGTCCCTAAGGGTTAGTGTCTGTCTAACAGTTGGCCTTCGACATTTGCAGGTGACTCTGATTACCCTAACCTGTCATGGCTACTGACCCCAGTGAGGAATCACAGGACCAGGGCAGAGGAACGCTGCAGTGAGGCACATGGCCGAACTAGGAGGATTATAGAATGCACCTTCGGCCTCCTGAAGGCCAGATTCCAGTGCCTCCATCTTACAGGTGGCTCCCTATACTACTCACCGAAGAAGGTGTGCCAGTTAATCGTGGCCTGCTATATGATGCACAACCTGGCTTTGCGATGCCAGGTGCCTTTTCTGCAGGAGGATGGGCCAGATGGTGGTCTTGTGGCAGCTGTGGAGCCTGTGGACAGTGAAGAAGAGGAGGCAGAAGAAGATGTTGACAACCGAAACAACATAATCATGCAAAACTTCCAGTGAGACACCGGTAAGAAGATATAACTGCTTCCCTCATCTGACATGCTGGCCTGCCCCCCTCCCCACCCTCTTCCATCCACAACACTACGGGCCTTCTTTCAAAATTTTGGTTGTAAGGGTTTGTGGGTGATGTGGGTGACTGCTTTATATTGGATTGGGTGTGTGGGTATGGTGTGTGTCAGGTGTGTGTATTTTAAATTGTCCAATGTAGGGGTGTTTTGTAAATGTGTGTGTATTTTGAGCGCGGTGGTGTGTACCGCCAATGGATTACTGCGGTTGAAAGACTGCTGCGTTGATTCATGGGTCGTGATAGTGTGGGCATATTCCTGTTGGCGTGACGGTGGAGGTTTTGGTATCGCCAGTTTATCACTGACCTTTGGTGTGCCGGACTTGTGTGGGTGTCTGTATTGTGGCGGATTCCGAGCTATGAGTCGTAATACCTGTCGCGGAATTCTGCTGCCGCAACGGTATGTTGGCGGTCTTCTGCACAGCGGAATGTGGGAATTACCGCCAGGGTTGCAATGAGAGCCCAAGTCATGTAAGATGTTAGACACAGTGGAGTTACTGGACTCCTCAAAATGAATATTTAAATCACCAAAAAGTGTGAGGTTATGTTTTTTCCATAACTAGGCTGGATACTGACTCTGATATGGCGTCAACAAATTTAGCACAAGGGCCTGATGTCTGTAGATTAGTAGCCATGAGAAGGCAGTCATGGGGGACAGATATATGGTGAATGTGAAGTTTTCACAGTCTGGGATAGGCAGGGCATTATAAATACACCAAAATGTATCTTTTAAGGCAATAGTGATGCCCCTCCCCTCTTGTGCTCTCTATCCTTCCTACATAGGGAATATCCTCGGGAAGCGCTTGAATAATATCAAGGAGGGAGCTGTTGTGTAACCATATTTCTGGTAAAAGCAAGTCGTGAATCTGTTCATCCCCAATCAGTGAGAATAATTCATACTTGTGGCAAGCTAAGGTGTAGTGGATCCTATTTAGTATTAATGGGAATCAGGAGTTTAGCTTAGCCTTCCGGATTGCAGGCTTGTGTCCCTGTCACGTAGTAATGTTTAATCTTCTTAGCTTGCTCTGTCTTAGCCTACTTATTTAATTGTTTCTTTCAAAATGTCTGCTATGTTTATAGTTAGTGAAATGTTTTGATTTTACTTTCCAGCTACACAAGCTTTATTCGGCCAGCAGACCATCAAAGCAATACAATACAAATAGAAAATCATCATAAATAAGCAATAGAAATCAACCATAAACCGAATTTACAAAAGGAATAAAATCCATTCTGCCTGAGCTAAAACCAGTTAAAATCATTATAGATAAAAATTACGTATACGCCATGCCTCAACTAAAAACTTACTTACAGCATAAATTAACACACTTGAATTATGGCTTTTTAGAATCCTCAAAGCAAAAGCACATTTTCTTAACTTCAATTCCCGACAAATGCCACGAATCCATTTAGACCTTGGGGTAAAATAAGCAGGACAGAAAAACATAAATGCTCTACTGTTTCCGGGGAATTACCACACACAGGACATATATCAGGCGTTAAATTGGATCCCCATGTGCTCATCAGGGCCATTAATGGTAATGTTCCGAAACGGAATCTGGCATACAGTCCTTTGCCTAATAGGTCAGGTATTATATCTAGATATGATTCAAATTCCGGGTACCATTTAAAGTCAATAAAAAAGTTAGTTAGACGACCACTAGATTTGCGAGCAATGTAATTATTCCGTACATAAGACCAGTAGGCTCCCTTCAATACTTTAACATGGGATTTCTCAAGTTGATAAGGGTTCTCCCATAAATCTCTCAGTCAAAATATACAGAGCCAACTGGATACATGTTTGATCCATGGGATAGAGGTAGAATTAGTACATTTTAGCAATTCTAGGAGTGAGGACTTATATACGACCAATTCGGGGACTTTCCATAGCCTCACCCAATACAACAAAGGTCGTAAAATAATTAGATCAGCCATTCGTTTTAACCCTAAGTCTAAAAATAAAGGGATTAATGGGGTGCTAATGGGGCATGCACATAGAGCCCGAGCAAAACTATTCTCAATTTTAGTCAATCTACTACTATCTGACATGCCCCAAATCTCTGCACCATAGACAGCAGCACTCTGCGCCTTAGCCACATAAATCTTTAATGCTGGGGATACAGCTTTGGCAATCGTGCTCCTATAAAGGCGCAATATGCATGCTGCCCGATGTTGCAAAAGCCCAACACTCTTGCTAACCTGTTCCTCCCAATGAAGTAAATCTGTGAGCCTCACACCCAGGTAATCGATGGAGCTAACCTGGTCTAAAATAACACCATCTAGCCTTATGGTGCATTTCTTCCGAGATCCGGAACGGAGCACCATCAATTTAGTTTTCTTCAGGTTCAGCTCCAGGCCAGAATTCCGACAGAATGAATGAAAGTTGTCCACAAGAATTTGTAAACCCACAGGGGTTTTTGAGATAAGTAAAGAATCATCCGCAAAAAGAAGAATAGGGATTTTCTGATTGACTAAAATAGGAGCATCATTCTGACATGCCCTTAATTCTTGCACTACCTCATTAATAAATAGGGAGAACAAGAGTGGTGCCAACACACATCCCTGTCGGACGCCTCTTTTAATAGGGAATTTATTAGTCAACTCCCCTTGTTTGCCCCACCTCACTTGAGCATATGTGTCTTCATGCATGCGTTTCAATAGGAAAATTGTCTGGACTGGTATCCCTATTTTATATAGCACTTCCCAAAGCCTTTCCCTTGGGACCAAATCAAAGGCGAAACGCAAGTCAACGAAGGCAACATATAAGGGTTGCTTTGCCAGGGCTACATATTTCCAATGTAACACAGCCAGCCTAAAGGCCTGATCTATTGTACTCACTTTAGGCCGGAACCCTGCCTGTAACGGAGAGAGAATCTGTTGTTCCGTAACCCAGCTCGACAGTCTTCCTAGAAGCTGTTTGGCAAAGATTTTTTGCAGGTTGTCAATTAAACTAACCGGTCTATAGTTGGATGGGAGATTTGGGTTACCCTTTTTGTAAATGGGGATGATTTCGGCACCCTTCCATGTCTCGGGAATCTGCCCTCCTTTTATGATTTTATTAGACAATAAGTTGATATACCAGGTCCATATACATGGCTCAGATTTATACAGATCGCCTGGAATTTTATCTGGTCCTGGGGCTTTACCAGATTTCAAGGAATTAATAGCATCAGCAGTTTCTTCTAAAGAGAAACAAGTATAACTCTCAGGGTCATTTGGAAAAGTGAGGGGGTCTAAGCCCACATTGTCACAATCAGAGGCCACAGAGGAGGTAGTTTCCTCATAGAGAAGAGTGAAATGTTCCACCCAACATTCAGGTTAAATATGATTCCTTACATTAGATCTACCCCCTCTCTCATGTTTGCTTAACAGTTCCCAAAAAAGTTTGTTATTGTTTTTTTTTTAAGCAACCAACAACTCCTGCCAAATTGAGTCTTCACAAGATTTCTTTGAGTGTAAAATTGTCTTTTTATACATACATCTTGCTTGTTTAATCACCCCCGGAGTCCCAACCTTAATGGCCTTTTTTAGACCAAACTTAGCCCTCATACATGTGTCGTTGAACCATCTACTGTTGTTCAGAGCCCTGCCTCTCGGGCTTGCCTTAACCTTTTTGTAAAAAATACTTTGAAGTTTAACCGTCATGTCTGCATGAATACCAAGAAATGGAATAGCCTCAGGGCCAGAATCTTCATAGGCTGACAAGTTGTCAGAAAACATTAGGTAGATCTCGCGTAACAAGTAAGGGTTCAACATCACTTTTGGCCACCCCACCTTTGAATAAGCATTGTTAAAAATAAGGGGGGGGGGACCGTTGTAAATTGCATATTCGAGGTTCTACCAAAAATATACCCAGTGAGGGTGAGTAACAGGGGATTATGATCACTCTCACACCTGGAATCCACCTACATATCCCGCAATAGCAGCCAGAGTCGCACATCCACTAGAAAATAATCGATAACACTAGTCAAAGAACCTCGTTGGAATGTTTTGATTTTACATTATCAGTGTCACTCTGTAAAGGCGTCACTATCGGCGTCAAAGTTAGATGAGATACCTAGGTGTTCACATCATGTCATTTTCCCACTTATGTGTGACAGGAACATAATGTTCTTTTGGAGGGAACTGTTTATATAATTGCCAGCCCAAGCATGGCTCCCTATCTATTGTTTGGAAACATACCTACGTCAGGGGTCCTATCAGATCTGTATAAATACTTCTCACACAGACAAGGTTAGTAGAGGGATTCCTACCAGATGCGATCAATCCCATCTATGCTGCATGTTGCTTTGATGCAGAGCCAGCCTTCGTGTCACCATAGAGTCTGATTTAGAGACCTCATTTCAAGGTGATGAGGGTTGGGGGCGCTTCTCATGGACAGGGTACTGGCAGATCAGATTTATCACATCTAGCTCTCTTTAGGTTAGAGATTTGGTTCTCCATGCTAGAGTTTTAGGGGTATTTTACATTTCATGTTATTGCACTATGGTGGGGGTCTTTGTATTCACTACTCTCAACTTTACCATTCTGCTTCTTGCATTGTTCATTACCTTAATAACTGCAGCTCATGCATTTTACAGTAGATTACAGTCTTGCTAATAAACCTATTGAAAACTTTACTGCATCTCCTTCATTGTCTGTGTCTGACTGAGATTTATTGTTCATGTGAGAAAAGGGTAATCTCCATTCCACCACAACTCCCCTGAGATGTTGCACTCTAGAGTCCATGCGTAAATGCTGCAAGAGATCACCTTTTACTGTTTGTGTTTTTGGTGAGGTACTGCTTGTGAGCCAGGAGGGTTGGGCCGACAGTTGCTACTTGTTGTAGCATTATTGGCCTAGTTGCCTACAAAGCAAGTGCTGTCATCCCTTAACCAGCAGCCTTGCCTAGGAGCGCAAGTCCATCTACAAAATCAATGACGGGGTTTTGGCACTAATTTACGGATGCCCCGAGTATGTCTGTCTCACACACAATAAGTACCATTATACGGAGATGTACATGGTCTTGGGGGTAATCCTTCTCAGCTGAACAGGGATCACCTAAGTAGGCTGTAGGTTGTTCGAGCTTGAACTCTTAAAAGGACGTTTTTCCCCAATTGGTGTTCCATCTCTTTACCCATTTCGCAATATGGCTAATGCCATAGACATTCCCAAGAATGTCAGCCATGCATTAACACTACATCTAATGGGGCATGGCTTAACAGATTAGAGTGGGGATGTCACATTCATTGTAGAAGCCAATAAAGCTTACCAAACAGAAACATTCTATTCCTGGGTTAACTTTCCTGAAGATGATGGGACTACATACACATTCCACACATACAGAATTGCAGATGTACCACAACGGTACCAAGCATACCAGTATCTTGAAATACTGATTACTTATCAAGAACTTCAGAACTGGTTTAATGATGCCCTACCACATGTAATACACCCAGTGAGATTAGGTCCCTTAAGTAATGACGGACCAATGTGGCCAAAGTTTGCCACATATACACCACACCCCAGTGTACAAACCATACAGGCAGCTGATCTGCGTAATCTTTACACTGAGCTAGTAACATTATATAGATGACTTGTTCAGTTCGCAATGCGAACTTTGAATACAACACCAGCATGGCCAGCACCACCAGCACCCGCTGGATCCCAATTGACTGATACTGATATTAACCCACAAACAGTACAGTCTATCATGGGCAAAGTGCCCACACAACGAGAGAAAATCCCGTTCTGGATGGCCCGGAAAACTAATTAGCTTTAAGCTGTGTTTCCCCATATGGGACCACAGGAAAAACATATAGGCCCTCATTATGAAAATGGTGGTAAAAACTGCCGTGTTCATGCTGGCGGTCAAAACACTGACCGCCAGCATACCCAGATCCCCGCCGGCCGTATTAGGAACATTGCTGTAGGCCGGCAGGCAAAAACATTGTTTCCGCCCGCCGGCCATAAGGGAATGCCTGGCGGGGACGTTAATGGCAGCTCCACATGGAGCTGCCGCCAATGCCTCTATGTGGGGGGTGCAGCTGCACCCGTCGCACAGATCACTGCCCAAAAATTGGGCAGTGACCTGCGCAATGGGGCACTGCACCGGGGCCCCTGCACTGCCCATGCCAAGTGCCTGGGCAGTGCATGGGCCCCCAGGGGTGTCCCGGTGCACCCTTTCCGCCAGCCTTTCCCGGAAAGGCTGGTGGCTGCAGAATCATTATCCGAGGAGCAGCACCGCTGCCCTGTCGGATAATGTTTCTGACCGCCTGGTGGTGAGTGAGGGCTTCCGGTGACAGCCCTCATGGGGTTCTTTTTGTGGCGGTGTGGCCCGCCATGCCGGCTGGTGGTTTTACCCGCCACCGCCAGCATGGTGGGCCACACCGCCACGTTCATAATGAGCACCATAATTCTCACAATGCCCTTGCCATTCGGAATGGTTTCCTCAGTGGATGACTGGACCACATGGGCTACTGTCTTTGCTGCAATACACTATTACACATGGTACCCTGACACTTGCCAACTTACCGGACGTGTTAAAACAAATTCAGAACGAACACGGGGCTGCACCAGCCCTGAACTTGGGGATGAAATTGATGCGTAATTTTGACGCAGTCTCCTCAATAATGCTCAGTAATATTAAAGGGGAAGCAGTAGCATTGGCCATAAGCCAGCGGCTCAGGGAGATTCCACACCAAGAACAGGAGAAACAGCTACCGAAAATTATTTCCGATACGTATTCTAGTATAGGACGGGATAGTTTAAGAGTCAGGCCGAAAAAAGCTGACATTTACAGTACCACTCCTAAGTATGGTGCTAAACAAGCATAAAAGGGTTCTAAAAAGTGCTGGGATAAACAAAAACAAACTAAAGGCAGACAAAGTTAGAGAGCAGATTCTCCACATCCGGAGAACTCTGAAAGGATATAGAATCTTAGAAATAGAGAAAATATAAAAGCTCCTGAAAGATATACTGATTCACTTCGCTCTCGTTCCTTTCAGGACGCACTGGCAAAAGAGTGAGCCGGTCAGAGCAACGTGCAGACTACGTGAAACAGAAGAAAGACTGACAGTGGTCTTTAGACAAGAAAGAAGACATGTCCCCACAACAAAAGCCACAATTTAAAAAGAAAGAGATGGCATCAATTTCAATTAAACATGCCAGTAAACTTGAGAACATTGCTGAAGAACAAGACGTGGGCAGTGACACTGCTGGACAGCGCAGCAGAAGTCACAATATGTCACCAGAATCTGAAAGATCATCTGTATGTGAAATCCATTAGCGACTTTCTTGCAGTCAAGACTGTGGACGGGCGCCTTCTCCCACCCGACAGGATTTATGAAGTAAATAACCAAATTGAGGGAGATAGAGCGCGCACCATTAGTGTACTCTTTTCAGATTAACTTAATTGTGATATCCAACTGGTAGAAAAAGGCTGGCCACCCGAGCATGTCCATAAGCTCCCACATGGGGACGTGTCATTTTGCCTTTTTTTCTCAGATCTTTTTCCGAAAGTGGTAAGACAAGCCTACGCTGTTGACTGGGCTTTGGCGCAGGCACCTGCACTATACCGCACCCACCTAGGGTGAGATAGAGATTCTCCCTAACATGTAATATCTATTAGGTCTACACCTCAGCCTCATCCCCAATATCCTGTTAAACACGAGGCTAAAGCTCCATTGAGGGAGATCCTCACTCAGGACCTGGGAGTAATAGAGCCCTGTGTCTCTGCAATGACTAACCTGTTTTTCTCTGTTGCAAAACCAGACCATTCATACAGAATAGTCTTAGATTAAAGACACGTAAACAGTCACACATACACATATGCCATGCAAAATTCACACAGCACTGCACTAATTAACATAGTGCGTAAAAAATACAAAACAACCTTGCATATTTCAAATGGTTTCTTCTGCCAGAGCTTATCACATGAAAGTCTGGACCTCAGTCCATTCTTATTTGGCTCACAAAAACGCTTCTGTTGTTTGCCCCAAGGCTACACAAACAGCCCAGGGTTGTTTTCAGCCAGTGTATCAATACTGCATGATACTGACCCCAAGTATTGTCCTATGTGGATGATATCTATCTCACAGATGATTACCTCAACATTCATCTTGCCAGAGTCGATCAGATTGTTCTAGGATTCTCAGAATCGGCTACAAATTCAATTTTCGGAAAACTCAAATAGCCTTTCTCAGTGTATTGTTCATGGGATAAGAGCCTTCATATGAGGGCAACAGACTGGCTCCACGCTTTTTAGAAAAATGTGATCAATTCCAACCACCAAATACTATCTGGAAACTGCAGTCTTTACTAGGTTTCTTCAAGTTTGGTAGAACATACATTTCTGACTATGCACAATGCATCAAGCCACTCTCTGATTCAATACATCCAGATTTCTCAAGCAGACACTGGACAATTTACCACACACGCATCCCTAGAGGATTGTAGCAAGACATGCTAGAAGCAAAACACTTACACATGTGACAACAAAACAAATTTGATCATCAGAATAATTGCTGGTGCCATCGTGTTCACCTATGTCACTTTTAATGAGGGCGATACGGTGCCCATAGCATACAAATCACATTTATACTATAATGCAGAGGAACGCTTTGCACCCACAGAAAAAATTCTAACTGCTGTACAAATGGCTGTCATTAAGTAGAGGTCACTTGCCCAAAGGAAATGCATCATTGTCGTTACCCCAGTGCCAGTCTTAGAGACTATCACCAAAGCAAGCGCTCTTACATTACATCCCCGTTGGATTTAATGGGCAACCTCCCTGTCTGCCACTAATGTTGATTACATCTTTGACCCAAAACTTCAAACACAAGAATTTCTCCAATACGAACACGAGTACCCCGCATCTCTTAACATCTTGACACTTGACAGATACCACACTCATTTACACTGACGGTTCAGCACAACCAGCTGTAGGTACAAAACATCAATACTCAGCAGCTTGCGCAGCTGTGAGTGGAGTGATGAAGGATGGTGTATTCCACCCTCACAATACCTACACGCACACACTAGGGGATTGCACAGCACAACTGGCTGAACATAAAGCTCTTATACTAGTGCTGGAGCATATAGATCCAGGACAACTCACTTTGATTGTGTGTGATTCATACTATTGTTTCCAGTCCTACAGTGATTATCTCAATCATTGGCGACTGAACGGGTGCAGAGACTCAAAAGGGAACACTATTAAACTCAGAACTCTGTGGGAGAGGGTGGCTGATCTTAAGGATAAGCTACCTAATGCTCATGTAGTCCACACATTGGGTCACCAACGTGTAGATGTACATGTTATTAATAACATCTTGGCTGATGAAGCAGCCAAATCCGTAATAGCTCCAGCTTCTGTTGCTGCAGGGACTCGTTCTCAGACAAGATTGGATAATGAAATTCTAGTTGCTGTGAAAGCCTCGGCTCAAAGCAAGCCTTTCCCAAAAGCATACCCTGCTAAATATTCTTAGCACATCCGTGCACAGAATGTTGCTTTTGCGAAAAATCCTGGTGTTTAAGATCGAGTGATCCCCAGCCAAGACCAGAGATTAGATCTCATCAAAGCAGCGCATGAGGGTGTCACATCTTCTCATGCTCGTGTTGCAGCCACAATAATACTCTTGCAGAAATGCTTCTAGTGGTCGGGTCTGGACAAACGGACCAAGCAAAATGTTCTTTGTTGTGACACTTGCCAACAGATAAAGGGCTCAAACATCAAACGCCCACCGCAGACATCCTTCTTAGTACCCACAGGCCACTGCAATGTGGGTACCATTAACAGTAGTGACCTGTTTGCTGCTTTTAATTTATCCAGGAAACAATACATAATGGCTAAAAGGGAAGCGAGTTTCACCATGCTTCATATAAAAAAGTTAGAAAAGCTGCCTTTCAAGGTTGCAGAAAGTCCACCAACAGTATGGCTCGTACATGGCATTATAAATCCACCCATTTCCACCTTTCGTTTCACAAAATGCTTGAAACTTCTTGCTGTGGGCAGATACGAGAAGCTAGGAAATAGCTTTATTAAAAAGTGGGAGTTGCCCTTAAATACAAATGTCTGAACGGCAAAACAGAGGCTTTGTCAGCAGGAGCAAATGTGAGACTACTGTTAGTCATTCTATAATTTGCAAACAGGTGTCCCCTCATGGCCTTTGCAATGTGGGGGTCGTGAACTTGGCCTGTTTTCTGAAGGGTAGTCCCGTCCCTTTGACTAGTCCAGCATTTCATATACTTTCAAATGGAAATTATGTGGTCCCAAGCGAACAAAGATGTTGCCGTATAAGACCAGGAATTGCCTATGCAATTTTAGTCTTTAAGGGCCAGATGTAGCAAAGGATTTTACCCATTCTATGTCTATGGGAAAATGTTTTCATACATATGGCCCTAAGAGTGTAACTTGTTGCAGACATGCCCTATTCCTGCCACACAAGAGATAAGAGTAGCAGAAATGTGGCCTCACATTGATACTACTAATGTAAATTATGACAAGCTGAGCAAAGAGATGAATGCTCTCCAGATAGCAAGATCATCAGCCGACATACAATCCCTAGTAAATACCAACTTCCCAAAGCACTTTTGAGAGCTAGTTTTCAGAATATTTACCGCCTCGAGCACTATGGGGATTGTGTACTTCTTTAAGGCTGTTGGGTCTGGATTTGTTTCCATCTTCTAGATTGTCTTCGGAGTCATTCCATGGGTTATCCATTCATTCTCTTCATGTGTGTTTGGCGGCTTTCCAGTGACTTTGGCGTTGATTGGCAGGATACTGCTGCTTCTGTTCCTGAAATGCAATGATTGTGCCTTATCAGCTAAGCAAAGTGATGGAGCTACTACCACCAGTCCAGCTGTGTCGTGATCCCATGGTGCAGTTCTTTGGTGCTCCATTGTGGGAAGAATTGGAGCATGATTGGTCACTGTAATTCCAGCCAATCCTATGGTGCGTGCAACCGGTCTTCCATTGCATTGAATGTTTACCTTCGGTGTGCCTTGCTGTTCTGCCGGTGCCTCCTGTGAACCGAGAACTGCTACTGTTCCCGATGAGGGTTCATTTACAGCCCTTCCCCATAAGACTGAGGCTGATTTGAAAGGCCACCTATGGGCCACCCCTGGTAAACTGTTTGGCTCCTTCAGGCACTTTGGATGGTGCTGCCTTCGAGGGTGGTCCTGCGTTTGAGGGTGCTACGCAGTACTGCTCACTAGATCTGTTTGCCAATACTATCATCAATCTGACATCTGACAATGTGAATACACTTCTTTTTGGTGACTTTCTGGTGACTTTCAATGGATACACTTCTTTTCTGTGACTTTAGAGGCATTCTTCAAGATCATGACTATTGTTAACTGATTTGACCATTGGCTTTATTCTAAAGTTTCAAAAGTATTATGCCAAATTGCCTTATTGATACGATTGGCTTTGCTCTGCTGTGCTTGTCATGGTCGACATTTTATCTCTTTGTATGTTTTTAGCTGTTTTAACTATTTTTTAATAAGATTTTAACTTGTTTTTAGCTCAGAGCATTATAGCTTGGACTCATACACCTTCTCTGGTGTCATCACTGAGGGTTCATCCTTCTTCCGGCAAGGGAAGGGTGTAGTATATGCTATTTAGTTTTAAAGGGAATGAGGAGTTTAGCTTAGCTTTCTGTCTTGCAGGCCTGTGCCCCCGTCACCTAGTGACTTTTAACCTACTTAACTTGCTCTGTCTTAGCCTATTTATTTAATTATTACTTTCAAAATGGCTGCTATTTTTATAGTTAGTGAAATGTTTTGATTTTACGTTATCAGTGCCACTCTGTAAAGGCATCACTGTCAGCGACAAAGTTTTTTTTAAAAACTTTATTTTTCATTTTTTCAAAAGTTCAAAACAAACCTTTCTTCGTCTATAAGCCATAAAAGCATATTACAATAAAAAACTATTCTTATAAATAGATAATAAAAACAGTTACATACATATCAATTAATACTCCTAAAATCAATATACACATATAATCATAGAAAGTCATTTAATCCCGTTGCTGCCAATCAGTTTAATAAGGTCTTAAATCAGGCCTAGCATGCAAAACTTCCTGCTTCTATCCTTTATACACCTATTGCTCTTTAGATATTATAACTACTTTAAGACCCAGGGTACTTAGTATAGGGTAGGGCGGATATAGCTTAAGTCAATAGGGACCTCCATTCATTGAGGGATGCCAGCTTTTAATACGTTGCAATAAGTTCAATTTGTTGCTCACAGTCCATTTTAGCACACACCACTCTTCATCCATTCCACATCATCTAAGCTTAAGCTTGGTGTGTTTAATCCCTATCACTTGGAGGTTTCTAAAGTTTAACACAGATTGGAACAACTATCAATATTCTATTAACTTGCAGAGTAAGAAGCCCATTATTCTTTTTTAGATTGCTTGTTTGATTGCTCAATCTCATTTAGGTTTAGCATATAAATTTGGCGTGGCCTACATTACTCTAGCTCCTCAGGTCCTCCCTATATCTAACACATGATGCTGCTAATAGGAAGCATCTTATTCCAAAGACTATAGAGAGAATGGTGCTGGACCTTAATAGTCTTACAGCTTCTTTGTGGTTCCTAGTTCATACATTTTTGCAGATTGGTTGAATGTATTTCCTCCTAGGCTTCTCATAGGCTTTACAAAGCAATAAACAATTCACTATTGTTTCAATGGTGTTCATATTGCATAACCCACAAATAAGATTGTAACTGTCCTTATTCTAGGGCCCCCATTTATCAGTATGTGCCTTGATTTGAAGGGTTACATATCGGAGTTTCATATAAAGTGATTTTTCTTGCCTAGGCTGGATTACATTGAGCCATTCCTCAAAACTCGGTTTTGGCTTGATATCTAAAAATTGGAAGGTCAATCTTCCTAAACCCGAATTTTGGAAAAGGTTATTCTACAAATAATCCCAATAGACATTTTAAATGGCCCTTTAAATGTGCCATGAGGGTATAGGGTTTGTCCCAAAAAGATTTAAGCCCAAGCTTAAGGAATCAGGACCTGATATGGCGAAGCCAGGGAAAGGATACAGACTTGTCCAGGTCCATTAGCTCAGTTAGTGCTTTCCTGTAGTGGATCAGATCTTGAGTTGTCCATAGCCTACACCAATAAAGCATTGGCCTCAGACTTGCTAGTTAACCTAGTTGCTTGATATTTAGATCGTAGAAGAGAGGAGCCAATAGTGTAGGTGCTGGTAATCCTAATTGTCCTCTCACAAAGCTGTTTTCTTGAGACACTAATTGTGTCAAATTAGCTGATCCCCATAGCTTGGCTCCACATAATGCAGCGTCCTGCACTTTAAACCTATAGACCTTAAGCACTGTGCAGACTATTTCTGTTCTTGAGTTTCTATATTTTTTGCTTATTGCCATAGAGTTGTGGATCAAGAGTGTTTTTGCTTTATTCAAGTGTGACGCCCAGGATAGCTTGGCATCCAACAGTATCCCTAGGTAATTAAAAGTTTTGACACGTTCCAGTTCTTGCCCATTAATCAGAATGTTTCTCTTAAGCGATCTGTGAGGTCTAACAATCAAGTATTTTGTTTTGTTTGTATTAATTTCTAGCCCCTTCCGCATGCAGTATTTGCTAAACGTTAACAAAAGAGTCTGTAGTCCCATGGGAGTTTGGGACATTAAGATGGTATCATCTGCGAAGAGGAGGGCAGGGACAGGATCTCCATTTAGTTTTGGGGAATCAAGGGCACTCTGTCTAAGATAGTCAACCACATCATTGATGTAAAGGGAGAAAAAGGTTGGGGCAAGCACACATCCCTGCCTTACCCCCCTTTTGATGGGAATTGGATCTGTTAGCTCTCCATTTGGACCACACCGAACCTTTGCATAGGTGTTTTCATGTAACCTAATTATCTGATATAAAGGTTCCCCGGCATGCCCTGTTTCCCTGGCGAGGCCCATAAGGTATCTCTCGGGACCAGATCAAAGGCTGCATGCAGCTCTACAAATGTGATGTAAAGATGACCCCTCTTCAATTTGGTGTATTTCCACATTATGCATAATAGACTGAAGACCTGGTCAATTGTGCTAGTTTTTGGCCTAAAGCCTGCTTGATATGATGTTAGAATGTTATTTCCCTCCATCCAGTCAGCTATTCTATTCAATAGCTGCCTGGCATAGGTTTTATGCATGACATCTATCAAACTGATTGGTTTATAATTCCCAGGGTCCTGCCTAGATCTTTTTTCGCAAACTGGGATGATTTCCACTCCTTTCCATGTCTCAGGGGCTGGGTCCCAACTTGCTATGGCATTGCTAATTAGGTTAATGTATGGTGCCCAGATATCACTACTACGCTTTAGCAGATCCCCAGGAATCTTATCCAAGCCTATTTTAATTGCTTTTATAGCTACCACCGTTTCTTCCAGGCTAAAATGTTGTCCTGATTCGTTGTTCACTCGGAGGGGAGAGATGGAGATTGTGCTCTGACGTATCTAGATAGAGGTTCAAAAAATGATTAACCCATGTGCTGGGATCTATATGATACTTGGTAATAAATGTCCCTTCTTTACTACCATGGGTGACTATCCTCCAAAAGTATACTGTGTCCTTGCATTTAGCTGCAGCGAGGAGATCGAACCAATTTTGATCTCCCCAGTTTTTCTCTATGTTGGACATGATTTCCCTATAATTGGCTCTTGCCTGCTGCACTGCTGTTGGATTTTTCAGCTTTAAGGATCTTAGAAGCAGTATTTTTCCCTCTCTGCATTCACTATAATACCAGGGATTGGCAGACCTAGGATTCTTTCTGCCTTGTTCAGGATTTCGTTGTATCAGTGTAGTGAGGTAGGGCATCAGGGTTGTACTCAGTGATTTATGGATATCTAGGATTGGGATGTCAGCTGGGTTTTTGTGCGCATGAGGGTCCAATATATCTGTGAATGTATTGTATATGTTCGCCATGACTCCTAGCTTACCCAGTATTAGTGGCTATTTTACTGTCCTGCTGTTGTTACTAACAATAGGTTGATGTTCCACCCTATCCTTACCTGTGCAACCTAGATCTAGAAGGCACTCCCTCAGTTCTATAATTAGCGGAAAGTGGTCACTTTCTCTTCTATCATCTATTTTGAAGGTTACTATCCTCTCTCATGTAATTGTACTGTGCATAATGTAATCCAATTTTCAGCCTGCCCTACCTCTTTGAAATGTTTTTCTGATTAGCGCCGCTTTGTCCCACTCTGCCATTGCAGGCTCTCAGCTCAAGCTTTATAGTAAAGTTCATGAGTTACAAAGACGCAACCGTACCGGGCACTGTCTCTTCAGTAGATAAGAGGGGGATAGCTCTTGCCATGTCTTCATCCTCCACCAATTTCTCAAGGCCAATTATAGGTTTGTAATTACAATTAAAATCACCCCCTATCAATATTGTTTCTCCTATCGGGACTTTCTTTAACATGTCGTCTAGAATTTCTATTTCATGTGACTCATGATTTGGCCTCCTAGGTCTTATATAAACATTGTATAGATGGAATAAAGTCTTATTTTTGTCACTTAATGACACCCACAGGATGTCAGCAGAGTCTGTGTTGTGCATGTTTATTTCAACATTAAGGGTGATTTTCGCCCATATAACCAATCCCCTGGATGGCCTCCCTCTTGCTGTCGAGGTAGCACTAACAAATTAAGTTTTGTAGCCCAATTTATAAGGTGGTTCCGTTAGCCAGGTCTCCTTAAAGAGACATAGTTGGAATTGATCAATATACTTATGCCAGTCAGGGTCCATGAGCTTACTCCTTAGGCTCGCTACATTCCACAAAACCACGGTGACAAAGTCCCTGGACGATAGAGGCGTAGCACTTACTATAGGTCCCTGAGATATTACAAGCTCATTTCTACCAAGCATTTGCTCCTCTATGCTACCTCCCCTCTTATCTTATTGAGTGTTCTCATCCAGGGTTCCATCTACTGTTATATCTATTGATTGACCCTGGGCTGATAGATCTAGTTGGATCAGTCAATCTACTGCCTCAAGGTCAGTGTCTCCCTTTTTTGTTATTGACGATCCCCTATCTCTTTGTCAGTTCCTCATAGCTATGTGATTAACCCCTTCTGTGCCGAGGACGTAGTGGTTACGTCCTTCGGCACAGTGCTGCTGTGCCGAGGACATAACCACTACATCCTCGGCACACAGCCCAGAGGGAGCGCTCTCGCTCCCTCTGTGTGCTTCCCCTCACCCCCCCAAAGACAGGGATGGAAGGGGAAGCCCTTCCCCTTCCACCCCGATCCCCCCCACCCCCTCTGTGGGGGGGGCAAATTTATTTTAGGCCATCCTCTAGGCGCCAGGGAAATTCATTTTTTGTGTGTTTTTTTTGTTGTTTGTTTGTTTTTTTAGAGATAGGGAGCGACCCATTAGGCAAGGGTCGCTCCCCTGGGGGGCAAATTGTATTTAGACCATTTCTGCCCCCCTTGGGGGCAGATTGGCCGATTGTAGGTCAATCTGCCCCAATGGGGCAGAAACCACTAGGTACCGGGGATTTTTTTTTTGGCGCCAATGTCAGGCAGGGGGAGCGACCCCGTAGGCAAGGGTCGCTCCCAGGGGGGCATTGGGGGGTGGGGGGGCAAATTTATTTTAGGCCATTTCTGCCTCCCCGGGGGCAGATCGGCCTATTGTTATTACGCCGATCTGCCCTCTAGGCGCCAGGGCAAATTGTTTTTTTGCGTTTTTTTTGCTGTTTTTTTTTTTTTTTAGAGATGGGGAGTGACTCATTAGGCAAGGGTCGCTCCCCTGGGGGGCAAATTGTATTTAGACCATTTCTGCCCCCCTTGGGGGCAGATTGGCTGATTTGAGGTCAATCTGCCCCCAAGGTGGCAGAAACCACTAGGCACCGGGGATTTTGTTTTTGGTGCCAAAGTCACGCAGGGGGAGCGACCCCGTAGGCAAGGGTCACTCCCAGGGGGGGGGTTTGGGGGGGTGGGGGGGATTTATTTTAGGCCATTTCTGCCCCCCCTGGGGCCGGCTGAGCTAGAGGCCAAAATCCACAGGAAGGCACTGTTTTATATGAAAAAATTTGATGTGTCCACATTGTGTTTTGGGCCATTTCCTGTCGCGGGCGCTAGGCCTACCCACACAAGTGAGGTATAATTTTTATCGGGAGACTTGGGGGAACGCTGGGTGGAAGGAAATTTGTGGCTCCTCTCAGATTCCAGAACTTTCTGTCACCGAAATGTGAGGAAAACATGTTTTTTTTAGCCAAATTTTGAGGTTTGCAAAGGATTCTGGGTAACAGAACCTGGTCAGAGCCCCACAAGTCACCCCATCTTGGATTCCCCTGGGTTTCTAGTTTTCAAAAATGCGCTGGTTCGCTAGGTTTCCCCAGGTGCCGGCTGAGCTAGAGGCCAAAATCCACAGGTAGGCACTGTTTTCTATAAAAAAAGTGATGTGTCCACGTTGTGTTTTGGGCCATTTCCTGTTGCGGCGCTAGGCTTACCCACATAAGTGAGGTATCATTTTTATCGGGAGACTTGGGGGAACACTGGGTGGAAGGAAATTCGTGGCTCCTCTCAGATTCCATAACTTTCTGTCACCGAAATGTGAGGAAAACGTGTTTTTTTAGCCAAATGTTGAGGTTTGCAAAGGATTCTGGGTAACAGAACCTGGTCAGAGCCCCACAAGTCACACCATCTTGGATTCCCCTAGGTCTCTAGTTTTCAAAAATGCACAGGTTTGGTAGGTTTCCCTAGGTACCGGCTGAGCTAGAGGCCAAAATCTACAGGTAGGCACTTTGCAAAAAACACCTCTGTTTTCTTTAAAAAAATGTGATGTGTCCACGTTGTGTTTTGGGGCGTTTCCTGTCACGGGCGCTAGGCCTACCCACACAAGTGAGGTATCATTTTTATCGGGAGACTTGGAGGAACGCTGGGTGGAAGGAAATTTGTGGCTCCTCTCAGATTCCAGAACTTTCTGTCACCGAAATGTGTGGAAAACGTGTTTTTTTAGCCAAATTTTGAGGTTTGCAAAGGATTCTGGGTAACAGAACCTGGTCAGAGCCCCACAAGTCACCCCATCTTGGATTCCCCTAGGTCTCTAGTTTTATAAATGCACAGGTTTGGTAGGTTTCCCTAGGTGCCTGCTGAGCTAGAGGCCAAAATCTACAGGTAGGCACTTTGCAAAAACACCTCTGTTTTCTTTCAAAAAATGTGATGTGTCCACGTTGTGTTTTGGGGCATTTCATGTCACAGGCGCTAGGCCTACCCACACAAGTGAGGTATCATCTCACAGAGATATCAATTCACAGAGGTATCAATTCACATGCTAGTATGGTGACCCCGGAATTCAGAGATGTGCAAATAACCACTGCTCCTCAACACCTTATCTTGTGCCCTTTTTGGAAATACAAAGGTTTTCTTGATAGCTATTTTTCACTCTTTATATTTCAGCAAATTAATTGCTGTATACCCGGCTTAGAATGAAAACGCACTGCAGGGTGCAGCTCATTTATTGGCTCTGGGAACCTAGGATTCTTGATGAACCTACAAGCCCTATATATCCCCGCATTCAGAGGAGTCCAGCAGGCGTAACGGTATATTGCTTTCGAAAACCTGTCATTGCAGGAAAAAGTTACAGAGTAAAACGTAGAGAAAAATTGATGTTTTTTCACCTCAATTTCAATATTTTTCTTTTTCAGTTGTTATTTTCTGTAGGAAACCCTTGTAGGATCTACACAAATTACCCCTTGCTGAATTCAGAATTTTGTCTACTTTTCAGAAATGTTGCGGTTTCTGGGATACAGCATTGGTTTCATGCCCATTTCTGTCACTGACTGGAAGGAGGCTGAAAGCACACAAAATTGTAAAAATGGGGTATGTCCCAGTAAAATGCCAAAATTGTGTTGAAAAATTGGGTTTTCTGATTCAAGTCTGCCTGTTCCTGAAAGCTGGGAAGCTGGTGATTTTAGCACAGCAAACTCTGTGTTGATGCCATTTTCAGGGAAAAAACCACAAGCCTTCTTCTGCAGCCCCTTTTTCCCATTTTTTTGAAAAAAACGAAATTTTCACTTTATTTTGGCTAATTTCTTGGCCTCCTTCTGGGGAACCCACAAAGTCTGGGTACCTCTAGAATCCCTAGGATGTTGGAAAAAAAGGACACAAATTTGGCTTGGCTAGGTTATGTGGACAAAAAGTTATGAGGGCCTAAGCGCGAACTGCCCCAAATAGCCAAAAAAAGGCTCGGCACAGGAGGGGGAAAAGGTCTGGCAGCGAAGGGGTTAAAGATGAGTGGATTATCTAAGCTAAATCTCATGGTGATTTTAGGGGGGACACTAGCTCTCAACTCCATGGCGATAAGGCCATCAATTAATCTCTTGTCCCTTAGTGTCAAAGTGATAGCATAATGCCTCCCACTATCTCCCGGCATCCTTTCTATCCTCATAATATCTGAGCGAATTAAGGACAAGCATTGTCGCTTATGCCTGACCCAATTGATAAGTTTGTTTTTAAGGGAGTCCTTATCCTCTCTTCCTGATTGGGACAATTTCGGGACATTTGTTAAGTAAATTAAGTTTTCCCTGGAGGGCCTTGGGTCTCTCCCAACATGTTGCACGCGTACTGGGGTAGTTGCCCTTCTGCCATGTGATAGGGTATACAGATTGAATGTGCATCCTGCCTTCCTTTCTAATGGGCAGAGTTTGGGGTGGCTTTCCCAAGTAGGATTACAAGGTTCTCCATGGAGTACTTCTGCCTCGGGTACTGGGCGGTTGCATGGCCCGGTATTGCAGTCATTGCCCTAATTTGTGTGCCCTTGTATTGTATGAGTAGCACTGGCTTTACTTACATTTTGGTTGGGCTGCTTGGTAGGCTGCAGGGGAGATCTGTATCTACCTCGTGAATGCAAGGGTCCAGTTGGAACCCCTTTTGCATACTGTTCTCTATGAACTCCCATTCCCTCTCCATTCTCCACAAGAACCAACAGGGTTCCTACTTGAGACTTTAGCTCCCTAACGTCCTGCATTGATCTACCAACTAGATCATATAAATCAGTTAAGTTCCTCATTTTACATTTTGGGCAATTATCAGGGGCTTGATGTAATGGTGGAAGTCTCTTTGTGACTGACTGTGTTGCAGGGCTATTTTGGGCATGGATATCTTTGGGTTTTTCCCCTCAGGCCTTATTTGCCTCATCTTCTGCCAAAAGAGTGTGTCTATTTGAACATACTATACCGCACCCCAGTGCAAAACCCTTCCTTCCAGCACCTTCAGTTAATGTTGGGGAATGTAGTGGGGGCTGTTCAGCATCATCTGTGCATCTATCTGTTCTAACATCCAGACTTGGATGTTTCACTTGCTGATCAGCTTCCCCCTTCCTATCAATGATTTTCTCCTTTTGTGATTCTAACTTTTTTGAATAGTAGGACGTGATCTTTTTGTCACTTCCCGAGGGTTAGGTTTGGCACAGAACAAAGATTCAACCTCTTCTATTAGGTCATCAGTTTCGGAAATCGTGCAGTTTCCCCTGCGTTTCTTGATTTTTGGGGAATTTTCCCCTTTCCCCGAGGGAGCTCAGGTGCTTTGCGTTTCCCCATGCCTGTTGTACTAGATACTTTGACCACCTCCAACTCAGGCGTTAATGCTACAGCCTTACCTCTTATCAGGGGTTACTCTAAACCCATACCACCCTAGACTCCTGTCTTAAATTGGCACAGGCCAGGTCGATCTGAGGGAATTAAACCAGAAATTAAAGAGTGGTGACCCAGCCCAGCCTCTTCCGGACTCGGGCACAGATGGGCCTGCCCTTGGCCTGGGCTTGCCCAGGTGTGGCACGCGCTGGCGTATGTCCCCTCTCACTTTATAGTGCTTGTTGGATTGTCAGTGGGAGCAAGTGGTGCAAAAGAGTGCCGCCTCCTGGGGCCTCAAAGCAGTCTGGGATATGTAGTCCCCTCTGATCTCGGCAAGCACGTCCCGCGCTGCATTATGTCCCCTCGCGCTTTATAGCGCTCATTGGATTGTCAGTGGGAGCAGGTGGTGCACAAGATGGCCGCCTCCGGGGGGCCTCAAAGCAGTCTGGGATTTATAGTCCCTCCAATTTCGGCAAGGGCATCCCGCGCTGCGGAATGCCCCCTCGCGCTTTATAGCGATCATTGGATTGTCAGTGGGAGCAGGTGGTGCAAAAGATGGCTGCCTCCTGGGGCCTCAAAACAGTCTAGGATATGTAGTCCCCTCCGATCTCTGCAAGTGTGTCCCGCGCTGCGACATGCCCCCTCGCGCTTTATAGTGCTCGTTGGATTGTCAGTGGGTGCGAGTGTGGCAAAAGATGGACACCTCCTGGGGCCTTAAAGCAGTCTGTGATATGTAGTCCCCTCCGATTTCAGCAAGCGCATCCTGCGCTGAAGTATGCCCCCTTGGGCTTTATAGCGCTCGTTGGATTGTCAGTGGGAGCAGGTGGTGCAAAAGATGCCCGCCTCTTGGGGCCTCAAAGCAGTCTGGGATATGTAGTTCCCTCCGATCTCGGCAAGCACGTCCTGCGCTGCGTTATGTCCCCTCGCGCTTTATAGCGCTCGTTGGATTGTCAGTGGGAGCAGGTGGTGCACAAGATGGCCGCCTCCGGGGGGCCTCAAAGCAGTCTGAGATTTGTAGTCCCTCTGATCTCAGCAAGGGCATCCCGGGCTGCAGTATGCCCCCTCACGCTTTATAGCGATCATTGGATTGTCAGTGGGAGAAGGTGGTGCAAAAGATGGTCACCTCCTGGGATATGTAGTCCCCCTGTGCTTTATAGCGCTCGTTGGATTGTCAGTGGGAGCAGGTGGTGCAAAAGATGGCCGCCTCTTGGGGCCTCAAAGCAGTCTGGGATATGTAGTTCCCTTCGATCTCGGCAAGCGCATCCCGTGCTGCGGGATATCCCTTCGCGCTTTATAGCCCTCGCTGGATTGTCAGTGGGAGCTGGTGGTACAAAAGATGGCTGGCTCCTGGGGCCTCAAAGCAGCCTGGGATATGTAGTCCCCTCCGATCTCAGCAAGCGTGTTTCATGTTTTCAACTCTCAGTACATCCTAAACAGTGCGCCATGAACATTTTTGCACATCTAGGCCAGTCCCCCACATACTTTCACATGACATTTCATCCCAGCAGTAGACCCCTCCCTAGATACAAAAGTATTAGAGGTGAGCATTGTATTTCAAGACATTGCGTTCCCCGTCGCGGTATATGCACCGTACCCATTCACATATCCCACACCACTACTATTCCGGAGTTCCCAACAAAACCTCCTGCACAGTTTCATCAACCACATAAACTTGTGTAAGTATCTCGTCCCATGTCTGTATATCCTTCCCAAGGTGATCATCCCTTTTAACCTGCTGTAACCATATTTCTTCTGCCACTGCCCATTGCGCCATCACTGTAGGCTGCGACCCCGCATGTTCATCCAGGCAATCGCCACCCTACGCCTGGCCAACACCAGTGCTAGTTGCATAAATTTCCACTCCATTTTTTTACCTTTTATTTCTTCTGACACCCCCCAGAAGGCATTGAATGGGGGTCCACTCGAGTCGTACCCACCCTACTCCTCTTAAGGTTTGGACCTCAACCTTCCAAAAGCTTTGTACTGTGGGACAAGCCCATGCTAAGTGTAAAAAGGTTGCAGGTCGTGCACTACAGCGTTGGCATCCGTCTTTTCTGCCAGCGTCAATTCTATGGAGGATGACAGGGGTGACATATGTACGATGTATGTAATTAAAATGTATTAGTTTAAATCTAGTATTACATGTCCCCTGGCAGATCAGGGCACATATTGCCTTCTGCTGTGTCTCTTCCAACAGGGTACCCAGATCAACGTCCCAAGCCTCCTGAGCCCGCAGCACAGACTTAGGTGTATCTGCCACTATTGCCTTATATATGTGGGATATAAGATGTTTGCATCCCCTCAAATTCCAGGAGCACCCCGAAGGAGTACCGAGGGGGGGCTCAGGGTGGGTGGGCCATATCTCTCAGGAAATATTAAGTATACTGGCATAGGTTAAAAACTGTCCCTGATTGAACCCAAAAATATCCCGTGCCCCCTCAAAGCCTATAAAGGTGTCACTGGAGTAGAGTTTCGCAAGCGTTAAGCACCCACCCTCCTGCCAGGGTCAGACACCCACTGTCGAGGTCAAGTGTTGAAACACTAGAAGATCCCAGAAGTCAAAGTCCCTGGCAAATGGTGCATGGCGCAATGCTCCTTTCACGGCCCGTATCCACAGAGTTGCTGTATGTGTTATTATGTATAGGAGTGATGGGTCCCCCCACCCCCTGTGTGCAGCAGCTGTGCAAGGGTGTCGTGCCGAGCTCGATCCCTAAGAAGGGTTTTCTCTCAATTGTCACCCTCCGCTAGCTAGAGCGCTGCATGTTGTAACTGGGAGGCCAAATAGTAATGCTCTAAATTGGTTAACACCAGCCCCCCTTAACAAGCGGGAGTTGGAGGGTCTCTGCTTCACTCTGGAGTGACCCCCGCCTATACCAGTGACACCAGCTGGAAATGCAAACGCCTGAATGACGAGCGAGGGAGTGTATCAAGCAAGTTCTCCAATGTATACAGTCATCGAGGCAGAAACAACATCTTTGCAACCGTCACGCGCCCCATTATTGATAATGGGAGTGTGTTCCAAAATTGCACTGAGCCATCCAAGCCTGTGAGTAACCTCTCACTGTTGAGTTAGTGACGGCGCTGGGCCACCATAATCAGAAATGGTCAGTTTCCCAGTGCAGGAGCATGATCAGCAGTGGCCCCGGTGGGAGCCGCGCTTGGCCCCCCCAGGGGGAATATCAGAGATTTGTTTACATTAATGCGTAGGCCAGAGAAATTCCCAAAGTCCTCAAGCTCTTGCATCTATCTAGGGAGTGAGATTCTGGGATCCCTCAGGTAAAAGAGGGTTTCATCGGCATAGAGTCACAGTAAGTGGCACGTCCCATCCAAAAGAATGCCCCACCTCTCCATGACGCTCCTAAGTCTCTGTGCCAAAAGAGGTGACAAAGGACATTCCTGTCATGTCCCCATCTGTATCTTCAGTGTGTCTGAGCAGTGGCCCCCCATTCTGACCCTCGCTGATGGTTTGGTGTAAAGGAGGATGACCTAAGACTTTATGTATTTATTAGTTTGTTTTTATAACTGTATAGGTTTTTTTTCATTTTTAACTTTGAGTTTTAATCGTATTGTGATGCTTTGATGGTTAATTGACCAAATATAGCTTGTCTTGATGATGATGACCCACCTCCGAAATTGTGGCCCAACCCCGAAAGTGGCTAGAGGAGGTAAACCCAATTGATGGTGTCAAAGGCTTTAGTTATATCAATTGAGGCCAGTGCCGTGTCCTATTCACTACCTTCAACCCCATGAAGGACCTGCATGAGGCGACGGGTGTTCAATGTGGTATTTCGTTCCGGCACGAACCCGTATTGGTCAGGATGCACCAAATAACTTGTGGATCATCACAATGAGGCCTTCCCGCATTGAGTCGGGCAATATGTTAGCAGTTAACACCTCCTTGTATATGGCCAATAGCCGCGGGGTGAGCGCATTTGCAAACATCCAGTAAGATTTGGCTGTAAAGGGAGAGATTTAGGGGGTCATTCTGACCCCGGCGGTCTAAGACCGCCGGGGCCAGGGTCGGCGGGAGCACCGCCGACAGGCCGGCGGTGCCCCGCAGGGCATTCTGACCGCGGCGGTTCGGCCGCGGTCAGAAGAGGCAAACCGGCGGTCTCCCGCCGGTTTACCGCTGCCCTTAGAATCCCCCATGGCGGCGCAGCTTGCTGCGCCGCCATGGGGGATTCTGACACCCCCTACCGCCATCCTGTTCCTGGCGGTTCGCCCGCAAGGAACAGGATGGCGGTAGGGGGTGCCGCGGGGCCCCTGGGGGCCCCCTGCCGTGCCCATGCCACTGGCATGGGCACGGCAGGGGCCCCCGTAAGAGGGCCCCACAAAGTATTTCAGTGTCTGCCTAGCAGACACTGAAATACGCGACGGGTGCAACTGCACCCGTCGCACCTTCCCACTCCGCCGGCTCAATTCTGAGCCGGCATCCTAGTGGGAAGGTTGATTTGCCCTGGGCTGGCGGGCGGCCTTTTGGCGGCCGCCCGCCAGCCCAGGGCAAATCTCAGAATCACCGCCGCGGTCTTTCGACCGCGTTGCGGTGTTCTGACGGCGGAACCTTGGCGGACGGCCTCCGCCGTCCGCCAAGGTTAGAATCAGCCCCTTAATGTCCGCCACAACCTCCTCAAGTTAAGTTCAGCCTCCAGCGCCTACACCTCCATCTCACCCAGTTGCGGAAGATGTACCCCCGCTAGGTACTCTCCTAATATTTTAGGGTCTGGGTTGCCCGGGCTCCTATATACTCCCTCAAGGTGATCCCTGAAGACTGTGACTATGTCATGTTGTGTGGTCGCCTCCCTCCCTCGGGGGTGTGTAAGGTGAAGTACTAAGGAGCATGGCTGTTCCCTATGAAGGATCTATGCCAGAAGCCTCCCGGAGCTGTCACCCTTGTGATGTAGGAGTTGTCAATATGCTTTTAAGGTGTCGCGTTCCAGCGTATCTCTAGTTTCAGTCAGTTGATGGAGAAGGTTAGTTTCCTCCTGATAACTGTCACGTCTAGGCGCTGCACTCTGACAGGGAAGATACCCTGGCAGCGTGCCAGCAGTCAGTTCTGCCTGCAATGCCTCCATACGTAAACCCATACAGTCCCCCCGGAGCATGGCTTTACATGCTTCCCATTCTGTCGCCCTCATGTGTGCAGACTTCCAATTATGTTCCATGTATTCTGTTAGTGATTGTGCAATTGTATCTCTGCCGACCAGATCCTGAAGAATCTCTGAGGGCAATCTCCAGTTATACAAGGTTCAGGAGGGACAGACCCACTGAAACACACACATCACTGGGGCGTGGTCCGACAAGTATCTTGTAAGGTGAAATACCCTCTATACTTTGGGAGTGGTATGTTGAGTGAACAGTATACAATCAAGGCGACTAAAGGTGTTATAAGTATTCAAATAACATGTGTATTACCAACAGTCTGGATGTGTTTCTCTCCAAATGTCTGTAAACCCAAGGTGTGCCATTATTGTTTTTAAGTCTGCAGTCATCTTAGGCTTGGTGCCCTGCGGGGGGTGTCTGTCCTGTCACCATCTATAAGACAATTGAAGTCCCCCATGCAAAAAATGTTAGACTCCATGTGCGTGGACAGGTCACCAGCTAAGGTGGGGTAGAATGAGGGGTCATCCGAATTGGGGGCATAGGAGTTGAGTATCTCCAATTGCTGACCATCCATGACCCCCCTAAGCAAGACACACCTGCTCTATATATCTTCCTCCATTGAGTGCAAGGCAAAAGGGTCTCCTGGGGCTATCCAGATATGCACCCCCCAAGCAAAGGATGAGAAAGTAGCATAATCATTTTGTCCTCTCCATTTTTTGGCCAGCTTTTGTGCTTCGGCATCCGTTAGATGAGTTTCCTGCTGGCAAGCTATACTAACCCCGGCGTTTAAGCAATGACATCACCCTGTATCGTTTTGTGGCAGTACCAAGCCCTCTCACATTCCAAGTGAGAAGTGAATAGGTGTTTCGGACTACCATTGATTGTGATATTTTAAGTATCTCCTCTGTGGAGGTGCCTTCCGACTCTCCCGACCATAGTGTGCAAAGCAAACCAACATGCATAACATACACAACTGAAAACAGAACTTCCCCAATAACCACCCCATGGACAACCGTAGCATGAACATAAGTGTATCGGAGCCCGCCCCCTATTGTGTCCGAACGTTGGCACTTCCATTACCAGTCCAACCTGGACCTGAGCACCTAACTGTCTACTCCCCCAATACCAACAGTCTTATCGCATGAATTCACCCTGTTTTCTGCATACTTTAACAACCTGAAGCATGGTTAAGAGTCAGCTCATTGTCTCCACTACAGGCTGTGGCGGTATGCGACATAGCAAACCCTGCAGGAGTTAGCCCATTGTAGCTGCCTTGTGAGTTCATGTTCCTTGCCAAGTGCAGGGACCCCCTGGGCCTCGATCAGTCAGTCGCCACTTCGATGGCCTGGACCTCAACCCTCAAGCAGTGTCCCCCTTGCTGGGGCCACATCTGACGCCGTCTCCGAGCTGGAGCCCCGGATATGCAAGACAAACCCCCCCTCCGAGGGTGCCCGCTCCTATGCGGATACAGTGAGTGGTTGACGAGTCTCGCTCCTGGCCCTCAGTGGATGTCAGTAGGGGTTCCGGGTGGTCTCTTGTCCAGTGTCCTTTTCCCTCTCCTGGTCCCTCGGCCCCAACCCACGGCCTCCAGCACCCCAGGTTCAAGCCAATCCCAGACTTCTTGTGGCGTTTCAAAAAAGTGAGCTTTACCATTGTGGAGGTCTTCCAGTTTGGCAGGATACAACACCATGTATGTCAGTCCCATGGCCTTTAGTTTCTGTTGTGCTGCCAAAAAAAGATTTGCCCTGTTCCTGTACCTGTTATGTATAGTCGGGAAACACAGCAGTTTCCATAGTGGGGGACCTGATGCTCGCGGGCCGCTGTCAGGAGACAGTCCCTATCCCTGTAGTTGAGGACTTTTGCAATAATAGCCCCCGAAGGAGGTGGAGGAACCGTGCCCTGTGCGCCCTCTCAATGGCAAACACCTCCGAAAGACCACAGGGCTGCAGTGATGACCTGATCCAGTCCTCCAGAAATCTCTTAGCTGAAGTCCCCCCCGATTTCTCTGGAACCCCAGCACCCGAATGTTGCTGCGGCAGGAGCGGCCCTCAGCATCCTCTGCCCTCCTGCCAAGCTTGGCCACCTTGGCACTTACTGCCTCTTCCGTGTGGCCATTTCCCCATGGAAAGTCCCTATGTTGGTTTCTGCTGTGGTACCTTTCTCTGAGACTTTACGGAGGTCTGCCCTCAGTAAGTTGAGGACTATGGATACAGACTTTATCTGGTGTTCCAATGCGGAGCGGAGTCCCTGAATGGCCTGCATCAAGTCTGCCCTGGAGGGCTTCGACCCATGTCTCCCCCAGGGGGGTCCCCATCTCCTTCCCCCGCCTGCCACGTGAGCCGCTGCGTAGGTTGCCATGGGGTAGTATATTGTGTGATGGAGTGGGTTCCAGCTACCTTCGCAGCTCCATCTTTTCACATCCGTGCACTCCATCTGTGCCCCCAGTCAAACTCCTCTCTTCACAGAATACTTTATCCAGAGATGCCCAGCAGTCACTCAGGGGGAGCCAGCCGTCAGCACACCCAAGTGTGTCCTCCCCCCGGAGAGAGGTCAAGGGAATCAGGCACCCGCTCCCCCCCAGAGCCCCAACATGCCGGTCATCCACCAAGCGCCCCTGAGACCCCCACCAGCCGGCTATTCCAACTGTCACCTGTAAATGTGGGGAAGGGGAACACCACTGCTCCAAGTCTCAACGCCGCCAGCTACTATTCCAGGGCAACTTGCTGACCAACAGCTTACCACGCTCACTCAAGAGCCACTCCGCTGACACTGAAAGCCAGGGTGAATTCCACCGCCCCAGTTTGCCAATGTCCCACGTCGTCGTCTTCGTGCTTCCTCCCGGATCCCATGTGTCCAGAGCTCACCGCTCCATGGGCTCTCCCCTGCTGTCCAGTGATTCTTCTCACTGGGTCAGCACAGGTCTCTCTGCTACATCGGCCTCCAGGCCGCTCCACACAGGGGCCCCCGACAGCTCGAGACACCCGCTGATCCTCCAGCCACTGCACCCTTCTCCAAATAGGGGCAGACCATGCAGCCCGCAGAGGCCACCACGGGCTCGCCGCCGGGGTCATCCCCTCTCCCTTGGCCCGCAGCAGTCCGCAGCCGTCCTCCTTCCTGCACCGCTACAGGCCTCTCGTCGCCGGGGGTTCCACCCCTCAAGGGACTGCCCAGGGGCCACAAGCCCCACCGCACCAGGAGACACCAGGGGGCCCACTGAGGACCCCCACACTTGCCCCAGTCGGACTCAGGCCCACTCGACTGACAGGATCGCCGGCATCCCGGCAATGAGGCGTTCCCTCAGCTGCCCTCCCTCACTGCCACAATGCAGGATGGCGAGGACCAGATCTGCGGCCCACGCCGGCCCCCGCAAGCCACCTGCCTCGCTCCGCAGTCGGGGGTGCTCTTTCTGAGTGTACCAGGCTCCCCAGCCAGCACATGCCCCAAATCCAAGGTGGAATTAGCAAGGTAGAAAGATTAGAAAGGATTTTTGGAGGAAAAACCTCTGTATTGGGGTAGAGAGCTCGGGGATCACGTCCTCGCGGCCATCTTGTCAGGCTGTGCCCCCCATCAGCGTCAAAGTTAAGTGAGATACTTAGGTATTTACATCATGTCCCTTTCCCACTTACATGTAACAGGGACATAATGTATTTTTGGAGGGAACTGTTTATACAATTGCCACCCCAAGCCTGCCTCCTTATCTATTGTTTGGAAACATACCTGCGTCAGGGGTCCAAAAGATCTCTATAAATACATCTCACACAGACAAGGTAAACAGAGAGATTCCTACCAGATGCTATTGATACCATCTATGCTGCACATCGCTTTGATGCAGATCCAGCCTTCATGTCACCACAGAATCTGATCTAGAGACCTCATTCCAAGGTAACCAGGGTGGGGGGTGCTTTTCATGGACACAGTACTGCAGGTTAGGTTTATCACACCTAGCTCTCCTTAGGTTAGAGATTAGGTTCTCCATGCTGGGGTTTTAGGGATATATTACACTTCATGTTATTGCAATATGGTGAGGTTCTTTGTATTCACGACTCTCATCTTCACCATTTTGCTTTTTGCATTGTTCATTGTCTTAATAATTGAAGCTCATGCATTTTACAGTAGATTACAGTCTTGTTAATAAATCTATAGAAAACATCTCCTTCATTGCCTTTGTGTTACTGAGACGTATTGTTCTTGTGAGAAAAGCGTAATCTCTGTTCCACCACGACTCCCCTGAGATGTTTGGGTTTTTGGTGAGGGACTGCTTGTGAGCCAGGAGGGTTGGGCCGACAATTGCGACTTGTTGTAGGATTTGCCTAGTTGCCTACAAACAAAAGTGCTGTCATTCCTAAACCAGCAGTCTCATCTAGAAGCGAGAGTACAACTAAGACAAGGGACCTACAGTTAAGGAGAGCAAGATTTCCTTTGTTGTGTCTAGATCTTTTGGTTTTTAACTTCTGCAGGTATGGAAAAGGAGCAGCTACAGAGAGAGCAACATTCGCAGGCCATAATGATGGACAAGGGTGTTGTGTTGTTTTGGGCTTGAGTGCATATAGGATATGAGCAGAATATCCTTCTAATTTTAGGGATGGACTAAGAGGGTCCCTGGTCCCATTTGGGTGTGGACGGGACAGAAGAGCTTGCCTTTGGCATGCTTTTGGTGCACCAGCAGTGCACCCACTATGTGCCCCCCTCACATCTGCCATGTAAGCCAAAACTGCTGATCACAAGTGCGCCAACCCCCTTAGTGACTCTATGATCCAAGTGGCAAAGAGTGCCACTCTATGGCTACAGGCAATTACCTTCTGACAGATCCCACCACCCGATTTGAACTCCTTCTGCCTCCAAATTCTGAATTCCCGCTTGTCAACAATTAAAAAGTATCATAAAATGTCTATGCGCAAAACGTTTTAAAAGAAAGATGTGCAAAATGCAGGATTACAACATGATCACGAAGCAGTGCTTCACTCACCAGCATGCCTGCCTTACGTCTATCATTTAAGGCAAAGCTACAGAGCACTGGAGCACCCTTAGTGACTCTATGATCCAAGTGGCTAAGAGTGCTACTCTATGGCTATAGGCAGTTCCCTTCCGACAATTCCCACCGCCTGATTTGAACTCCTTCTGCACCGAACTTCTGAATTCCCTCTTGTCAAAAATGAAGGTGGTCATTTTGATCCTGGTGGTAATGACCGCACCGTCGGCGGTGGTGGTAACTACCGCCAACAGGCCAGCAGTGCAGACCGCCAAATAATGAAGCATAGGAGAAACAGCCAGCGGCCTATCCACCCACCGCCATCTTGGAAGCACCGCTGACGACGGCAGAGGCCACCTCCAGGCTGGCGGAAGGGCCAAACCTGACCACATATTATGAACACCACACTGCCATCAGTTCCGGGGCAGGAACCACCGCAGCTTAAAGCCTGGTGGAAACGGCCCATATGAAAGGGAAACACTCACCGGAGGCCCACAGAACACACTGACATGGAGCAAGAGTTGGAAATAATGCCAGTGCTTCTCCTTGCCATATTCCTCCAGGACCGTGACCACCGTCGAAGACGGCGACGTTAAGTCCCCCACCCTAGCACACAAGGGAGGAAAGGGCACAATTACACAATACCGCAATGCACACCCAACCCCTCCCACTACCCCAAGCCATACACACCCTAACAAAATATACTTATCAGACACAGGCCAACAAACACTTGCACCAACGCACACACCTGTGCACACCACACCCCCACAGTAAAACCCTGCACAACGGCTCAATTTAGCACCAACATGTCTGCTGGGCAGCAAATTTTAATAAAAAAAAAAAGATTACAAAAGGCCAGCGGCCAGTACAAAGTTCCGGTAGGGCAAAGACAGCCCACACTTGACTCCCACGATGTAAAGGAACACTCCACTCAAAAGGGCCATCAATGGGGCAGCCAGGAACCTCAGGGTTCAGGGGCAGTGGGTGGTGGGGGGGGGTGGAGACTCAGGTTTGGAAGGGGGCCCTTGGGCGTAGGTTCTCGAGGTGGAGAGGGTTTGGGCTTGCCTTGGGAGGAGGAGGAGTGGGCCTGGACTGGAGGGTGGCAGAGGAACCAGGGGCAACATGGGCCTTCATCTTCTCTGGGGATGGGGCATAGGAATAAGTTGGGTGGACTGCGGAGGACTGGATGAGGAAGGAATGGGTTTCAGGAGGCCAAGGAAACGTTTAGGAACAAGACTGGGTGGGCCAGTGGGTTCAAACAGGTCAACATAGGAGAGGGAAAGCTTGCGAGGTGCAGCTGAAGGGGTTTTGGAGATAGGTTTGGGAGTGGAGGATGAGGGAGTGGAGGTAGGAGGTGTAGGTCTGCTGTGCTTGGATGCAGGTGCCTGTACAGTATGCCCATGTTTGGTGGATGTGTGTGGAGTGGATGTCTGGGAGCGTTTCTGTCTCCTGGGAGGACAGGGGGGTGGACACAGTAGGGGAGGTGGATGTTGCTGTGTCTGCCTTTGAATGTTGGGTGTGTGCCTGGATGTGGTGGGACGTGTGGTGCTTGTGTTTGCATGCTTCTTGGGTGTTGATTTGGGTGCATGGCTGTCTGGATGTGTGCTTGCGATGGGAGAAGAGAGTTGGGGACTGGAATGGGTAGAGGTTGTGGGAGGGGGGACAGAAAGACCAGGGACACTGGCTGCTCTCAAAGAGGAGGCCAGAGCATGAAAAAATCTCTGGAGGCCAGACGTGGCACCGTGAATGCCTTCCAGGAACGCATTGCATTGCTGCATCTGGGATGCCAGCCCCTGGATGGCATTCACGATGGTTGTCTGACCTACAGAGATGCTTCTCAGGGGGTCAAGAGCTTCCTCAGTGAGGGCAGCAGGGCTAACAGGGGCAAGAGATGAGGTGCCTGGGTCAAAGGAGATGCCCACCCTCCTGGGTGAGCGGGCACCGTCCACACGCTGGTGAGCTACTGGGAGGGCAGTGATGGTATGGGGGTGGTGGAACACGTTAAGGAATGGCTGGGCCCAGTAGGCTCCACCAACACCACCAGGAAGCTGCCATCGGAAGAGGTGTCTGAGCCACTACCTCCAGTGATAGATGCCTCGCCCGTGGTACTCCCCTCGCCCTCCAACCCACTGGTCCCCTTGGCTTCGGTGGAATCTGCCTCATGGGAACCATGGGCTGCAGCATCTCCACTCGCCAGTGCCTCAGCTCCCTCATCAGATGGTGCTTAAGCACACAAGGACACAAGAGCACGGGGAGACAAAACAAGGAAGAAGTAGGTCAAATCTAGATTAAAAAATACCTGTTGGCACACATACACCCCCACCCATCTAATGCACTAACCCCCAGCAGACAGAATTATTCACCTGAATGTGCCCCTGACTGCTAGGAAACATCCCACAGTACACTACATGACCATCCTGGCCCTCTACTCCGTAACACTTTGCAATGGTACACAATGAGAGACGTCGGCAAGACAACAAATCTGCTAATCCATGAGGCTACATCTGAACCAATAGCCCAAACAGGTATGTTCACCCCAGCTGGGCCTCTCCAGTCTTCCCGTCCCAGCGCCGCAGATCCTTCCACTGCTTCCTGCAGTGGGTGCTCTGCGGGTTATAGAACCCCAGGGTCTGCACTTTCTTGGCAATGGCTTGCCACATTCCTTTCTTCTGATGGGTGCTGACCTGCATGGGACACGCAGAGTAAAGAAACAGACGTCAGTGTGGGTGCCCCACACACAAATGCCATGCCAGTACTACCTCACATGGCTCATGGAGACACCCATATTGACAATAGCCAAGACGACAACTGCCAGGCACATCACATGTAAGCAGCCACCAAAAACGCCTACAGGCATCCGCCACATTCACACACATTCAAGGAGGACTAATAGCAACTTACCTCAGCCTCTGGTCGTCCATATAGGTTCACATACAGGGGGAAGACCCGCCTACCAGCTTCTCAAGCTCCTCCGCGGTGAAGGACGGGGCCCGTTCCCCTGTAACATGTGCCATTATTAGGCCCAGAGTCAGGACACAGCAGCTCACTCAGTGGAGTTCCGTCCCTCTCGAGGTGTAGGAGTCAAGTGGCAAGGGCATAGCAAAATGGCCGTATTTACCGCAGCGGTGTGCACCATCACCCCCAGCGGTGATCGTGATTGGCCCTGCTTCCCCATAGATGCCAATGCTATCCAATGTTGAGGTGCACGCCAGTGAACACCGCCTACCACCATGATGACTAACGTCAGCGGAATGTAGTCACTTCCTACACTACATTACCTGTAGGGCAGGGGGATGCCATTTTGCATACACCATGCCTTCATAGTCTGTCCGGGGTCCTAATCCATGGCTCCATTCCCTCTACCCTTCGTCGCGCAAATGGTATAATCAGTGATCCTCCTCATGGAATCATAGTGGGAATAGTGCCTACACTGTGATGCAATGCATGATATACACCACAGCAGGCAATACCCAGACAGGATTACCATGTTCTCTGCATCTGTGTGAGGGGCAATAGTGTGGCATGTACAAGTTAAATTGTGGAATATTGTGACTGAAGTGTATGTGGCAAATCAATGCGTCCCTATTCCCCCCCCATAGGTACAGACCCATGTAGCGAGGGAGGGCACCATCTTTTTACAGACCCCTGGTTGATCTGGCCACCATAGAGGAATGTACATCATCATCACTTACCGCCTGAATCGTGCCACTATCCTGGAACTCTGTGCACAAATGGAGCCTGTGCTGATGCCAGCTAATAGGAATCCCCATGCAATCCCTACAACTGTGCAGGTACTATCTGTGCTACATTTTCTGGAGACAAGCTCATTCCAAGTGACCGTGGGCATGGCAAGTTTCTGGATTCCTTCTTGCAACACCTGCAAAGTTATGTCCAGTTTCCCCAAAGGGCTGATCACACCTCCATCAAATCTGGTTTGTATGCTGTTACTAATATTCCCAGTGTGATAGGTGCCATTGATGGTACCTATATAGCTCTCATACCCCCAAGAGTAAATGAACAGTGTTCAGAAATCGTAAAAAACTTTCACTCCATTAATGTCCAATTGGTGTGTACCACTGATCAGTCCATTACTCATGTCAATGCAAGGTTCCAGGATCAGTCCATGACTCCTTTGTCCTGAGAAACAGCAGTGTGCCACACATGATGGGACAACTACAGAGGGACAGCGTGTGGCTCATAGGTGAGTGTGTATGACACTGGATCAGTTACATAGTTGACAGGCAGGCTGTATGCAAGTAGATTTTAAGGGCCTGATTACAACTTTGGAGGAGGTGTTAATCCGTCCCAAAAGTGACGGTAAAGTGACGGATATACCACCAGCCGTATTACGAGTCCATTATATCCTATGGAACTCGTAATACGGCTGGTGGTATATCCGTCACATTTGGGACGGATTAACACCTCCTCCAAAGTTGTAATCAGGCCCTTAGTGTTTCAACCCTCTTTCACTCACTTTTGCAGGGGATTCTGGCTACCCAAACATGCAATGGCTCCTGACACCTGTGAGGAATCCCAGGACAGATGCAGAAATCCATTATAATGAGGCACATGGCAGCACTAGGAGGGTTATTGAGAGAACCATAGGACTCCTTAAGGCAAGATTTCGCTGCTTCATCATTCTGGAGGGTTCCTGTGCTATGTCCCTGATAAGGTGTGTCAGATAATGGTGTCCTTCTGCATGCTGCACAACTTGGCTCTGAGGAAAGCTATTCCACTACTGGATGAGGTGGATGCTGTCCAACCATCCCTGCCACCTCAGAGGATGGATGAGAGTGATGGGGAAAAGGAGGGCGAAGACATAAACTCCAGGACCCAGCTAATCCGGCTATTCTTCCAGTGACTCTCAGGTAGTGTTCTATGTTACTAATGTGTTTACTGCATTGTTTCAGGGTGACTTATGTGCAAAGTGCTGTGGTGTCCCTTACGAGTGCTGTGTAGACTTCTTGTGTGAAGAAGGAGATTTGTGTTACAGCAATGGAATGTACAGTGTCACATACTTGGAACACTGCAGTCTGTTAGACCCCCTCCTGCAATAAAACAGCATTATGATGTAAACTGCCCACTATATTCATATTTGCATCTGTTTGCACATAGAAATGAAGGACAGATATTTTGAGTGCGCAGGTGTTGTTTACTTGAAACAAAACACATCCATGACTAATGGGACAGTGTAAGGGAGTGGGCACATGCTGTACAATATACTCAGGTACATTTACACAGCTGTGTGTTGCACAGGGGCACAATCCATGGGGCCATTGGGAGATGGTGCAATGGCAGCTGCATGTCGACAAGGTAGCTCAGTGGCACACAAGGGAGACAGTTCAGGGCAGAGTCACTTCCTGGCGGTAGGCTTGGTCTTGGCTGGTGTTTCACAGGAATGTCTGGGTCTAAGGGCACGTTTGCGAGGGTGAAGCTGGGCTGCGGTGAAAGGGGTGCTGGGGTCCTGTGAGTCCTCTGGCAGTGCCACTTGTCCACTAGCAGCTGCATATGTGGATGGCAGGGGATTGTCCTGACTAGTGTAAGGGGCCTGCTGGTGGGTGGAGAACTCAGGCTGGCTGTTGTATTGGCACTGCAGCACCCCTGCAATGGTGGCCATGGTAGCATTGAGGTGTTTCCATTGCTCCATGGCCTTGTGATGGTTTACTACCTGCAGCCTCTGATTCTCCTCCAGCGTGGCATGATCTGGGCCATCCTGTCCAGGGAATGGTGGTATGCTCCCAGGACCTCAGCAATGGCCTCCTGGGCAGCAGCATCCCTCTTTGGCCCATCCCCCTGGCCCACTACTCCCGTCCTAATGGCCCTAGCCCTCTGTACCTATGTCCCCTGCACAGGTCTGGCAGTCCAACTTGCACTGGGCCCATCATCATCCTGCCTGGTAGTGGGTGGAGACTCGGGACTCTGTACTTGTGGGCAGCCAGTCCGTGGCCTGGAAACACCGGTGTGGGGGCGTTGGACCAGAGCTGATGGTGGTGGCTGAGTAGTAAGGGTGTCAGTGGTGTCCCGGGTGGGGCTACTAGGGGGTGAGTGTCCAGGGCTGTGGGATGGGCCAGGGTTCTCCTCTGTGTCCAGACATCCCTCTGCACTCCCCTGAGTGGGGCCTTTGTCTTCAGGTGGAGTACTGGCATTCCTTGACATCTCTGTCCGGGTGGCATGGGTGGTGGTGACTGTGGATGTGAGAACAGAGATGTGGGTGTTCTGCTCTTTTATATCCCTTGCAGACTTAGGAGTTATTGATGGTTTCGTTCCCATGTGGGGGCATGCAGGGTCCCTTGGTGTTCTTTTGGAAGCATTTGGTGAAGGGGGAGTGGTGCATTCTGGGTGTTGTGGTGCTCCTGCCATTTCATGCATGGGTTGGTGACTGTGCACAGGGGGCTGGATACTGATTTGTGTGGGGGGTTGTGGGCATGCAGGGGACATGGGTAGGTGTGTGTGTTGTGAGCCGGGTAGGGGGCATGGTGGTAGTGAAAGGAATGGGGTGATACATGCATTGCAGGTGTAGTTGACTTACCCGAGTCCAGGCCTCCAGGGAGTCCAGTGAGGCCCTCTGGGTGCAGGATGGCCATGACCCTCTCCTCCCAGTCGGTGTATTCGGGGGAGGAGGTGGGGGACCACCACCAGTCTTCTGTATGGCGATGTTGTGACGTGATGCCATGAAACGCACCTTCCTCCGCAGGTCGCTCCATCTCTTACTGATGTCATCCCTTGTGCGTGGATGGATTCTCACTGTGTTGACCTTGTTGATTATCCTCTGCCATAGCTCCATCTTCTTGACCATGGGCTTCTGCTGCACCTGTTCCCCAAATGGCTGCGGCTCGACCCTGAGTATTTCATCCACCATGGTCCTCAGATCCCTGTCGGTGAAGCGGGGGTGCTTAGTGGGTGCCATGTGTGTGTTGTGGGTGGTGTGCTGTGTGTGTAACTTGTGTGGTGGTTGTTTGTATGTGTGTTGTGGTGTGGTTTTCTGTGGCACTGTTGGCGTTGCAAACGATTGTGGGTTGTGTGTGAGTGTGTTTTATAGTGGTGTGGATGTGTTTCAGCTGTGTGTTTTTCTAAATTGCCAATGTGTGCTTCTGTTGTTGGCGGTTCCCATTTCTGAGTGCAGCAGTCATTACCCCCAATAGCAGTTCGACATCCAGTGTCCGCCGCGCAGATTTTTGCTTCATTATTTGGTGGGCGGGGGATTTGTAGGGATGGTGGTGGCGGGGTGCTGTGTCCTGCCTTTCCGCCGTCATTGACCCTGGCGGTGAGTGGAGGTTGTAAATTTTTGGGCGGACTGTGTTTTTGACATCATTATTCGGCGGTTTGCAGTCCACTGCCACTGGCAGTTTTTTGTTCACTGTCAGCACGGCGGTCGGCGGTGATTACCGCCAGATTCATAATGAGGACCTAAGTATTTTAAAATGACAGTGTGCGAAACTTTTTAAAATAAAGATGTGCAAAATGCAGGATTAAAACACAATCACGAATCAGTACTTCACTTACCAGCACGCCCACCTCTTGTTTACCATTTAAGGCAAAGCTACTGAACAAGAGAGCGCCAACCCTATTGGCGACTCTATGATCCAAGTGCCTAGGAGTGCTACTCTTTCGCTATAGGCAATTCCCTTCTGACAATTCCCACCACCCAATTTGAACTCCTTCTGCCCCAACTTCTGAATTTTCACTTGTCAACAATTAAAAAGTATTTTAAAATGTCAGTGTGCAGACATTTTTAAAAGAAAGATGTGTAAAATACAGGATTAAAATGCAAATATGGAGCGGTGCTTCACTCACCAGTGCACCCGCCTCAAGTCTGCCATTTAAGGAAAAGCGACTGATCACTAGAGTGCCTACCCCCAACATTATGATCTAAGTGGCTAAGAGGGCCACTTTATGGCGATAGGCAATTTCCTTCTATTTCCCCAGCCCGTTTAGATCTCCTTCCAACCCCAACTTCTGAGTTCCCACTTGCCATAAATTAAAAAGTATTTTTAAATGTCAGTGTTTTAAAAGAATGATGTGCAAAATGCAGGATTTAAATGTGATTACAGAGCAGTGCTTCACTCATCAGCATGCCGGTCTCATGTCTGCCATTTAAGGCAAAGCTACTGATCACTAGAGCACCAACCCCCTTTGTGACTCTACGATCCAAGTGCCTAGGAGTGCTACTCTATCGCTATAGGCAATTCCCTTCTGACAATTCCCACCACCCAATTTGAACTCCTTCTGCCCCAACTTCTGAATTTTCACTTGTCAACAATTAAAAAGTATTTAAAAATGTCAGTGTGCAGAAATTTTTAAAAGAAAGATGTGTAAAATACAGGATTTAAATGCAAATATGGAGCGGTGCTTCACTCAGCAGTGCACCCGCCTCAAGTCTGCCATTTAAGGCAAAGCCACTGATCACTAGAGTGCCAACCCCCAACATTATGATCTAAGTGGCTAAGAGTGCCACTTTATGGCGATAGGCAATTAATTTCCTTCAGACTATTTCCACAGCCCGTTTAGAACTCCTTCCAACCCCAACTTCCGAGTTCTCACTTTCCAACAATTAAAAAGTATTTTTAAATGTCAGTGTTTTAAAAGAATGATGTGCAAAATGCAGGATTTAAACGTGATTACAGAGCAGTGCTTCACTCATCAGCATGCCCGTCTCATGCCTGCCATTTAAGGCAAAACTACTGATCACTAGAGTACCAACCCCCTTTGTGACTCTACGATCCAAGTGTCAAAGAGTGCTACTCCATGGGTATAGGCAATTCCCTTCCGACAATTCCCATCGCCGATTGCAACTCCATCTGCTCCCAACTTCTGAATTCCCTCTTGTCAACAATTAAGTATTTTAAAATGTCAGTGTGCAAACATTTTTAAAAGAAAGATGTGCAAAATGAGGGTTAAAATCTGACTACAGAGAACTGCTTCACTCATCAGCATGCGCGTCTCATGCCTGCCATTTAAGGCAAAGCTACTGATCACTAGAGAACCAACCCCCTTTGTGACTCCATGATCAAAGTAGCTAAGAGTGCTACTTTATGGCTATAGGCAATTCCCTTCTGACAATTCCTACACCCTGATTTGAACTCCTTCCGCCCCTAACTTCTAAAGTCCAACTTGTCAACAATTGAAAAGTATTTTAAAATGTCAGTGTGCAAAAGGTTTTACAAGAAAGATGTGCAAAATACAGGATTACAACGTGATCACGAAGTGGTGCTTCACTCACCAGCAAGCCTGCCTCATGTCTGTCATTTAAGGCAAAGCTACTGATCACTAGAGCACCAACCCCCTGAGTGACTCTGACTCAGGTGACAGACTGCCACTCTATGGATATAGGCAATTCCCTTCTGACAATTCCCATTGTCGATTTCAACTTCTGCTCTCAACTTCTGAATTCCCCCTTGTCAACAATAAAGTATTTTAAAATGTCAGTGTGCAAACTTTTTTAAAAGAAAGATGTGCAAAATGCAGGATCAAAACGCAATCACAAAGCAATGCTTCACTTACCAGCATGCCCACCTCACGTTTGCCATCTAAGGCAAAACTACTGATCATGAGAGCGCCAACCCCTGTACCGACTCTATGATCCAAGTGGCTAAGAGTGCTACTCTATAGCTATAGGCAATCCCCTTCCGACAATTCCCACCCCCCCCCCATTTGAACTCCTACCGCCCCCAACTTCTGAATTCTCACTTGTCAACAATTAAAAAGTATTTTAAAATGTCAGTATGCAAAAAGTTTTAAAAGAAAGATGTGCAAAATGCAGGATTAAACTGTGATCATGGAATGGTGTTGAGCAGTGCTTCACTGGGGCGACCTCCAAAATAGATGCACAGAACATGCATAAAAAAGAAAGGCCCAGGAATCTCCCAAGACTAAATGGTGATATATGTTTTTCTAAAGCTAACCTACATCCAATAGCTCTTATCCAACAGGTCTGCGACCAAACCACAAGTGCACCACCATTACAGCGGCCTGCCTCCTCTTCAGCAACATCTTCCAGATCTCTGGCAAGACCCAAGTGTGCAAAGACAAAGACTGTTTTTTGGACTGTTTTTTGTGGACACTCTGCTTTGGTAAGAGAGTTTGTAGAAAAGACACCCCAGGTACTGTGGCACTTGGCCAGAGCTAAGAAACATCCCAGATCACCAGAAGACTGCTGATGTTTCCCCAGAACATCGCAAGACCTGCAAAACTCCAAAAGTTATGTATTCTTGCACCATTGTATACCCTCTGTTTCTAGTGGGTGTGCCAGCATCCATCCATAGTCAGAAATCTAGTCACATGGAGTCCACCTCAATATTTCTAAAATGCTTGCGTAGGGGCCTTTCAACATCACTTACCATTTCACTGTACGTAATGTTAGTATTCTACACGCACTACACAACGCACTCTTAAACAACACATGGTATCAGCACATGACTGCCATAGATGCCCAGACATCGACCACACTGTGCTCCATCTGTTCGCTGACACCACACACTGTAGGTGCAGATGGCTTTATTTACCCCAGGAAGTAGCCCCCAAGAAAGCAAGGTCTCTCATCCACCTGTGCCTTTGTAGAATCAGGGCCAAAATAAAACCTAGTAGAGTAGAACCTCATAGAGTAGTAATCTTCACTCGATATGAGGCCAATCCCACTGCACTGGACTTTTACACCAAGCCTAACAATATTCAAACTGAGCTACATAGGATATACAGGTGACGCACTTTACGGGAGGGCACTGTTTGGCCCTGACACTTTCCAAAGAAGAGGTTCTTGGAGGTTGCAAAACCACTGCACCAATGCACAAACACATCTGCTCCTGTCTCTGTCTGAGGTTCCAGGGTGGTCCTTAGTGTATCTGGGGCAGTCTTCTTTAATAACAAGTGTACCCCAGACATGATGTTCCTGTGTAGGGCCATTCACCTCAATGATACCAGTGAAGATAACCAATGTCAGGAAATCTGGGATATTGAAATAGATAGGTACACATGGTTGGGAGGGAAGGATCATCCCCCGATTTTATGGAAACTTACACTGTAGCCATTGTCTTTCAGAGGCAAAGAGACAATTCCTCTCAGCAATAATGGAAATTGTGGAGCAATACTGCACGTACCAAACATACACTGGGGCACCTCCGCAATGATGGACTTCTACTGGCAGTGTTGAAAATTTGCCTATGCTCAGCTCATCCCTGGAAGGCAGGGCCTCTGCTCCCTTGTGACTGTGTGCACCCTGACCCTGGTCATCGTTGCAGAAGACCTACCCGAGTTGTTCCAACATCCGCTACAGAAGAAAACAACTCTGTTGCATCAGACTCAAGAGAAAAGAACTGCTGATTACTTTGGCTGGGCTCAGTACAAGGACATTCTGGACATTCTGGGAGAATTCAGACTATTCACTGACACTTAAGTAAACTCAGGATGGATTATTCCCTTGTTTACCCTAGAGACAAAAGCGAACGGCCGCTGGTTTCAGATAACCAGATGGGAAATGCTGAAAACAATCAACAATACTGAGCCCGGCCCAAACGCTATCAAGGAAGAACTAAAAGCCATCCACCTCATGATGATGCAGCATTGGTATGTACTGGACTTGATGACCACGATGGAGGGTGGGGTATACGCTAAGATTGGTACATCCTGTTGTACGTTTATGCCTGGTAATCACCTGGACAATAGGACACTGACTTCCACCATCCAAGCGCTGCATTGTCTACAAGCCAACATGAAGAAGGAGGAAGGTGCCCCTGGGCAGGACTGATTGTTTGATTGTTTTTCTTGGTACCCCCACTGGGTGACCAGGCTGTGCATGACATTCTTGCCAATTCTCATTCCTGTGCTGTTTTTGTGTTATTTCCTACAAATGGTGGGTTCCTGCTGTAAAAATGCAGTCCTCAAATTAGGTAGAATGCAAGTAACTAAGGAAATAGCAGTGGACACAACAGAAACACATTAAACCACAAACAGTGTCATGAAATATGGGGTGGATGAAGTAGTTGAAAATTCAATTAGAGGGGGGAATGTTAATGCACAAACATTATGTCAACGTATGCCATGATATGTGCCAGCATAACAATAAACTTGCATCACTGTTGTTGAATCCACCCGACATGACCTCCCCATGAACCCTGAATCAGAAATACGTGGTCAGGGAAGCTCTGTGGCCTAGGCATGAAGCAACTGATTGACAGATCACAGGTGGGGTGACACATATCCCATAGACAAATGAGCAAACAGGAAAAGCACAGACCCATTCCCATGATAGGCAGAAACACCACAAAGGTCCTAGGAGATTGGTCCACAATAAAACACTTTTGGCTATAGGGGTGCCTGTTCCCAGAACACCATAAAAGTCAGATGCCACATGAAGTTAGGAACACTCAACCAATCAGAACACAACACGCACACAACATGCAGTGATCATGCACTTCCCATCGAGGACATCTGGACATGTTAGCTACTGGCCCACATTTTGTCCACGCAAGGTCGAGGCCCACCTGAAGACTCTATCAGATGATCAGATTTATGACTCCACGACTAGGCCTGGATTCCTTTCCGCAAAGAAGGTATAGCATTGTTTCACAACCCTTCAAGAATTGTATAAAGGGACACTCAGAACTCTGTAACTTTGAAAGACGGTCATCAGACCCCAACTCTGTATTGCGCTCTCCTGGCTGCTGTATTTAATTAAACCAACTGTTTCTGTTTTGCCAAATGCCTCTTGTCTTTCATTCTTTAAGATAAATCTGCATTTGAGTAACAGGGGGGTTGAGGTTTGTGTGCTTCACATGACTCCCACATCATTTTCATACCTACAATGCCTTGAAAACCACACACTTTGACTAAAAAACACATTGTCCTCACATTTCTGTGAGGAAAACTTCTGGATTCTGTGGGGAGACACATATTTCATACTACACAGCATTCCCCCAAGTCTCTCGATAAAAATGGTGCCTCGCTTGTGGGGTATGCCTAGAGACCTTGACAGAAAAAGACCTACAGTCCTACAAGGAAAAATCTGAAATAAGGGTAGCTGCTGGATTTGGGGCCACGCATGCTCGGTTGCCACCCATGGAAACCTCCCAACTACAGACATTTTTGGAAACTAGACAACCAGGGGATTCCAGGGTTGTAAGCCTTGTGTGAATTCCAGAAGGTTTTCTTACCGACAATGCATTGCAAACGTTTCCTGACATCACGCAGTTTCCTTACATTTCTGTAATGAAAACTTCCGGAATCCACAGGAATCCATAAAATTCCTACCACCCACCATTGCCACACTTGTGCCAATAAAAACGCTGCACCACTTGTGTGGTTGGGCCCAATGTAAGAAAAATATGTGATTCCAGGCAAAATCTGATGTTTGCATGGCATTGTGGGTAAGAAAACCTCATGGATCCATACAAGGCACACCACCCAGAACTTCCCTAGTTGCCTAGTTTTAAAATATGTGCAGGTTTGCTGGGTTTTCCTATGTGCCACCTGAGCTAGGGCCCAAAATCCATTGCCACACACATTGGAAGAAAAGGATCTGTTTTCAGTGGAAAAATGTGATGTATCCATGTTCCGCTTTGGCCATTTCCTGCCATAGGCACTATGCCTACCCACACAAGTGAAGTACCGTTTATATTGAAAGACTTAGGACAATGCTGGCTGGAAGGAAGATTCCAGAACTTTCTGTCACAGAAATGTGAGTAAATTGTATTTTTAGTCAAAGGTTTGCAAGGAATTCTGGGTAAAACAACGTGGTGAGAGAATGCAAGTCACCCCATCCTGGATTTCCCTATACTTTTATAAATATAAATGTTCTAGGTTTCCCTAGGTGCCAGATGAGCTAGGGCCCAAAATCTATAACTACTCACTTGCAAAAAAAGGGTCATATTTCAGTGAAAAAATGTGATGTCTGTGTTGCATTTTGGGCCATTTCCTGTCACCCACACAAGTGAGGTACCATTTTTATCGGAAGACATGCAGGAGTATAGGATAGTAGAATATTTGTAATTACAAATTGGATTTCATTGCATTTGTGTCTTCCAAATGAAAGCCAGTGTGTAAGAAAGAAGATATTTTGAAAAATAGCCTCTAAATCAAATGCTTGTATGGCTACCCACAAATTCAGAAATGTATAAATAACCACTGCTCCTAAACGCTATATCTTGTGCCCATTTCAGAAATACATAGGTTTCCTTGATATTCAGTTTTCAATCTATATATTGCACCATGTGAATTGGTCTGTACTCAGTATACAATAAAAAAAACATTGTACTGTGCAGCTCTAGGTACCTTGGGTTCTTGAAGAACCTACAAATCCTATTTATCCCCGCAATCAATAGCATCTGGCGAACATAATGGTACTATGCTTTTGTAAATTGGGCCTTCGTAATAAAAAGTTACAGATGAAAATGTGGTCACAAATTACTGTTTTTTCCTACTCATTTTCAATATTTCTTTATTTCAACAGCTCATTTCTGTGGGAAAACTTTGAGGGATCTATACATATGACCCTTTGCTGAATTTGGACTTTTTTTTCTACTTTTCAGAAATATGTAGCTTTTTTGTTGGATCATCCATGAGTTTCATACTGGCTTCCACCACAAACTGGAAGTACGTTGGAAGCAAAAAATAGGAAAAATGGGCTATCTCTTTAAAAAAATACCAAAACTGCAGTAAAAAAATGAGGTTTTTTTATACAGCTCTGCGTTTTCCTGAAAGCTGGAAAGATGAAGACCTCAGTATAACAAACTGTTTGCTGATGGCATGTTTGGAAAAAATAAGGGGCCTGATTACAACTTTGGAGGAGGTGTTAATCCGTCCCAAATGTGACGGATATACCACCAGCCGTATTACGAGTTCCATAGGATATAAGGGACTCGTATTACGGCTGGTGGTATATCCGTCACTTTACCTTCACTTTTGGGACGGATTAACACCTCCTCCAAAGTTGTAATCAGGCCCAAACTCTTTTATCCAAAGCAATTTTTTCCTGATTTCTTTAAAAAACTCAAAATGTACCTATATTTTGTCTATCTTCTTGGTCCTCTCAAGTGGAATCCACAAACCTTGGGTACCTTTAGAATCTCGAGGATGTTGAAAAAAAAGGACACAGGGGGTGTCATTACGACCCTGGCAGAAGGCGGAGAACCGGCGGTAAGACCGCCAACAGGCTGGCGGTCTTACCTTGTGGAATTATGACCATGGCGGTTACCACCATGGTCATCCGCTGGTTCTCCGTTCCGCCCGCCAGGGCGGAGACGACCGCCGGGCTGGAGACCTGGGTCTCCAGCCCAGCGGCCGTCACTATACCGCCGGCGGTATTTGGACCCGGCTTACCGCCGTGGATTTCCAGCGGTTTGAACTGCTATGAAATCCATGGCGGTAAGCACTATCAGTGCCAGGATAGGGGTCTCCCACACCCATCACCCCCACCCCGACTCCCTCCCCTACACTCCCCACCACCCCTGCCACCCCCCAAAGGTGGCAAGGCCCCTCTCCCCCTGACCCCCAACATCACATAACTCACACACACCCGACACGCATGCAGGCACCACAACACACACACGCACACACGCACACACCCCGACATACATGCCAACATCAACACACACAGTCATACACACACACCCACATACAAACATACACGCACACATCCATACAGACATACCCACAGACATACATGCACTCATTCCCAAACACGCATCACCCCCACAAGCATACACGCACTCACACCCCCCCTCTACATACTCAGACGCACACCCCCATGCACGCACACAACACACAACTTCCCCCCACCCCCCTCCCCTAAAGGACGATCGACTTACCTGGTCCGTCGATCCTCCGGGAGGGGACGGGAGCCATGGGGGCAGCTCCGCCGACACCACACTGCCAACAGAACACCGCCACATGACATGATTCGCTGGGCGGTGTTCTGTTGGCGTGGCGGTGGAGCAACCTCCACTTCCCCACCACCCACCAGTATGGCTGTTGGCGGCTCTCCGTCTGTAAAGGGACGGAGAGCTGCCAACGGTCATAATAGGCTGAGTGGCAAACCGCCTGTACTGGCGGTCTTCCGCACGGTGGTCCCTCGGCGGTCTTTAAAAACAAACTTGGTGTGGATACCTTATGTGGGGAAAATGTTATGGAGACCTAAGTACAATCTACCCCAAATATCCAAAAACGGGCTCAGCACTGGGGTGGGGTGAGGGAGGGTGGCATGGTAGACCAAGCATGTAAGCATGTTAAAGAGGATTTTTAATTACAATTTCTCAAACACCAAACATGAAATGGTTACCACTTCCCAATCAAAAGTTGGCACTTATTAAATGTAATAAGTCAACCTAATGTTATCCTATTGGTGAGGTGAGCCACACAGTAATGACAAATGAATTTAGGAGTTATTCACTACCAGGGCATGTAAAACTTAAGAGTACATGCCCAAACCTTTAATTACAATGCACTCTGGCCTGTGGGCTAACTAAGGCCTACCTTAAGGTGACTTATATGCAATAAAAAGGGAAGTTTAAGGCTTGGCAAGGAGGTTATATTGCCAATTTGAATTGGCAGATTAAAACTGGTTTCACACTGCAGTGGTAGACCTGTGAAGTGCTAAGGGGCTACTTGAGTTGGTGGCGCAATAACTGCTGTAGGTCCACTAGTAGCATTTAATGTACAGGCCCCGGGCATATGGTATACCTCTCTACAAGTAACTCATAAGTAAATTAAATATGCCAATCAGGTGTAAGCCAATTTTATTAGGTTTAAAGGAGAGAACAGAAACACTTTAGCACTGGTTAGCAGTGGTAAAGTACAGAGAGTCTTAAAGCCAACAAACACAAATTCAAAAATAGGAGGGGTGAAGGCAAAAAGTTAGGGAAGGTGACATTCCAAAGAGGGCCAAGTCCAACAGGTAAAGTATATGGGGGGTCATTATGACCCTGGCGGTCCAAGACCGCCAGGGCCGGGGCCCACGGAAGCACCGCCAACAGGCTGGCGGTGCTTCAATGCCCTTTCTGAGAAGAGGGAATCCGGCGGTTTCCCGCCGGATTTCCCCTGCTTGGGCTGGATCTCCATGGCGGCGCTGCAAGCAGCGCCGCCATGGAGATTCCAACCCCCTTCCCGCCATCCTGTTCCTGGTGTTTTTTACCGCCAGGAACAGGATGGCGGGAACGGGTGTCGTGGGGCCCCTGGGGGCCCCTGCATTGCCCGGGGCCCCTGCACTGCCCATGCCATTGGCATGGGCAGTGCAGGGGCCCCCTAACAGGGCCCCATAAAGATTTTCACTGTCTGCATTGCAGACAGTGAAAATCGCGACGGGTGCAACTGCACCCGTCGCACCCCTGCAACTCCGCCTGCTCCATTCGGAGCCGGCTTCATTGTTGCAGGGCCTTTCCCGCTGGGCCGGCGGGTGCTCCTTTGGCGGGCGCCCGCCGGCCCAGCGGGAAAGCCAGAATGGCCTCCGCGGTCTTTTGACCGCGGAGCGGCCAAATGGCGGTTTCCGCTTGGCGGGCGGCACCCGCCGCCCGCCAATGTCGGAATGAGGGCCATGGTCTTTACTATGTCATGCAGATTTTGATGCATTAAACACCAAAATCCGCCTGTTATTCCCAATAAACTCATATCATGTTATGTATCACACCCAACAAATAAGGTACCCCGTGGTATCGTTATTTATTAGAGGTGATAAATAACAACTTAACTCGTAGTCAGGGCCTAGGTGTTTTTAAAGGGCGCTCGGGGGAGAGGCCATGTTGTGAATTACATCCCCATAACTCCTCTACCCCAGTAGATCTGACCTAAACTGGTAAAGAGGATTTGGCCGATCATAGACAACCTAAATATGTAGACTGGTAGTTGTCAATGACGTGTATTTAAACCCCCTTCTAGTTTCAAGTTACACCTTGAGCTTTGTTCGCATCTCTGATCTCAGTTGAAACCTCTCGCTGGCAAAAAACCATAAGTGAGATGTTACCTGTCTATAATTCTATATTGTCACGATAAGTCTATTCACACAGCCCCTCTCCCTCTTGTTTCCTACATTCCCCTCTGCGGGCACCCATTACCAGGCCTCCTGTACCTAGCCTGCTCCTAGAAGTGCTTTATCGCAGCATACGCTCTCTTCCGGCAGACACCTTCACATCATGACACAGAGATAAATCGCATTAGAAAACCGGCGCTAGCACTTACTCTGCCACTGCAAGCTGTGATAGTTACTCGCACTTGAGAACATTATTAACGTTGTATTATCGTGCTAAATACATTTGTATAGGGCATTTCTTGCAATCTGTGTATATGTCTTTTGTATTATGGATTTCTTCCAGAGCATGCCAAGTCTATCAGCATTTCCTCCTGAAATATTTGTATTTCTAAATTCATGACCAGTTGCTACAGAAAAAGGAAAAATAGAGAACAGAAAGAAGCAGAGATGATGCTAAAGCCTACAGACCAGGAACTGATGATTACTCATTATTTCTCATGACTCATTCGAAGCCAGTCACAAGATTCTTTATCCTTTTTTCCAGAAGCTTGTCAGTGCAAAACTGAATTCATATCTTTTGAAAAAATATGTCAATAAAAGATCCCGTCAACATTAATACTTGAACAGACCAGGCGCTAGGGATATTTATGGCCGCCTTACACATGTTCAGACAGGTTCGCTTGTCTTACAACTTCTTCACTGAATATCAACATATTGGACCGTTTGGATCCGGCTGGACCAGACAGAAGCCGTTCCTGGTTGTCTGTCCCCTTAAGAACTTACGGCCAGATTTACAAGGCTCTATTGCCACGCGAACGTCACTTTTTGTGATGCTCCGGTGGCGCAATGCCCTGTGCCATATTTACAAGGTGGCATGGAGCCACTTTTTGTGGTTTAACACTGCCTTGTAAAAAACGGCCCTTTCACACGCAGCACTTTGCATGGAAGGGACGTGCAATGGGTGTTGCTGTGGGCGTGCCATAGCAACACCCATTGCATTTTGACGCTGCCTCAGAATTACAATATTTTGTAAACCTGAGGCAGCACCAAAGTCTAACGCCACCCCACTCCTCGTTTTTTGCTCTTTCTAGGTGAGCTGCATTCTGCAGCACACATAGGCCCAGATTTAAGAGGGTCTAGCGCCTCCTTGCGCCACATTACTGTCATTTTTTTATGCTAATGTGCCCCAACAAGGCCAAAATCGCCACGCCATATTTACAAAGTGGCACAATGTATACATTGCGCCAGTTTGTAACCCCTTGCGTCACATTATGCCTGTGCCGGGCATAATGTATACGGGGGACGTTCCCCCGTTAGGGCGACTGCAAAAATGGCGCAGTGGAATCTAAGATATTTCACTGCGTGATTTTTTGCAGATACTTTTAACAACTTCACAGAGCAAGCGTTAAAAGGGGGCATATCATTGTTTTCAATGGGCCCTTATGTACTGTGCTGGTTTAGCGTCAGAATTTTGGCACTAATCCTACACAGCACATCAATAGTGTCAAAAGTTTCAACACTTCCTGCACAAAAACAATCTTCCCCTCAACGCAGCCATCCTTGCACCATGGCTCAAGGGTGGCTGCTGTGGCGCTCAGCAGCAAATTTAGTGCTGGAGCAGGGGGAAACACAGGGGTGCGCAGTGCTCCATCATTTTCTAGTACATCTGAGCCTTAAAGTGTTAGGATTGTCTTTTTAATGGGAACTAGCTTGAGTACAAGTGATAAGAAGGGCTTACTCAGGGGCCGCTTTGCTTGCTAATTTTCTCACTGTCACAAAATACAGGATGGGCTCCTGTATTGCTACTCATGGGTGTTAGTTGTTTGGTATCAGTGCTTAATTTGTAAATAAAAACGTGCCGGTGCTCAAAATCCTCCTATTAAACCCGCAGCTCCTGCAATTAAACGTGGGAACACTGAATACTGAGGCAGCGTAATCCTGAAGCCATCGCGAGCCGCTTCAGTCCATATAAAGCCATTCCCTGCCCCTTCAGCTCACTCTTGCAGCTTTCTACTTTCTCCCTTTGTGACGCTTTTTCATTTTTCTCATCCTCCGTCTTTCCCATATGTGTCCTTTGCTCGCAGCAAATGCTTGAGGCAGAAGAAAGCGCCGGCCCTCAAAAGTAAGTGCTGGTGCTCAGCACCGGAAACAACAAGCACAAATTAAGCACTGGTTGGTATGTATGTCGTCACATGGCTTTTTAGATTGAAAAGCAGACTCCACATAAATGGATTAAAAGAAAGAAATTTATAAAAAAGCTAAAAAAACACAAATAGGCTATGGTTCTTAGTGTAATATAATTTAATTGTGAAACGTTCTTGCCTTTACAAAGTAGTAAGAGATTGCCTCAAATGCAGCACCTTCTCTTAGTGAGCATCAGTGCTCAATTCCTAAAAAAAGAAGTGGGGAGGAGGGACTAACATAGTTAGGCAGTATGCAAGTGACAATATGGCGTGTGACATCACAGTGCATGACATAATGGCATGTGACATCACAGCGTCTGATGGCATCAAAGGAAGTAACATCAAAGCCCAGTACCTCACAGGAATTGACATCACAAGAAGTGACAGCAGATGTGAAGATCTCACCACATCTGTTTAGCAGGCCTATGATGAGTACGTTTGAGCGCATTACGATATTTAACAAATTAGATTTTGCATCAGGGATGTGCCAAAAATGTGACGCAACCCTGATGCAAAATCTGGACCTTATCTTATATATTTATTTTTTAAAACCCTGCCACAAAGAAATTGGTAACAAGGAGAAGTGGAAGTCAATCTGTTCTTCCTAATTTGTTGCTAAGTCTGCATTTTAAAATATCTTATGGGGTTAAGACACCTGCTGCAGAGATCTTTGTTTGCCCGGTAAATCATCTGTGATGTAATGTGCTCTGACACCCTTTGTTTCAATGAGTAGTGCTGTAGTACTGTAAAAGAAATAAATCAAAATAGTGGCATTTGATTTGTTATTTGTGTAAATGCTGGGACAGACAAACACATCAGACATTCTTACAGTGCATGAGACTTATATACAGGAATTGAACAAAGTCAAAAGCATGCCTCTCTTAAGTACTTGTGAAATAATAAGCTGTGTGCCTCGTTACCCTTCCATTGTATTTAGGGTTGAGGCTCCCATTAGCTCCCAGCCGGGATACTCTAACAAAAGGAGGCCTGATGGCCCCTAACTTTGGCCTTTGTTATGTGCCCAGCTGGAATCTGACAAGCCTCCTCCTCACCTGAACGTTGCTGCTCGTAACCAAAGCAGACAACTGGCAGGAAGTGCTGAATGTGTCCTTATGTCCTGGGACAAGTTAAGCATATTTTTGTGCAGCCCAACCTCTTGGCAGGGTAAAGGGTGTCCACCCCGTAAAAAAAGTTAGTAGACACCATGTACCAGCATCTGCCTTCGACTCGTGTCCTGTAGGCATCCAGAGAAAAGTTCAATGTCGACTCTCCTTGCCACTGAGAGTACATCAAACGTTTCCTCCTGAGCCATGAGGGTTTGCTCTCAGAGGTACATACTCAGTGGATCCCTGGGAATGGAATACCCTCAGGTGGTCTGCTTTGGGTAGCACTGTGTGGGTTCTTGCTGAGGCGCTAGAGACCAGAATCTCTGTTGTCAGGTCCGAGATGTGACATATTACTCTGAGAACAAGAGAGATGTCAAGTCTAGAGGTGGACACTAAGACCCTACAGGACAGATTTCTCCCAGGTTCCCAACCCTGACACTCCCCAAGGGGTGGGACAGGACATGTGAGGAGGAGCAGAATCATTCCAAAGGAAAGCATTGCAGGGACTTCACTGGCAAGATCATCATATGTAGAGGAGCAAGTGTATGGAGAAAGCAACTTTTGAATAAGGATTAGCCGCTTACAGATGCCTGGCTCAGGGACTAATGTTTCCAAATTCCACATATGGCTAGTAAAAGGAATGAGCAGCAGCTTCCCGGGCATAGCAATATGTATAGCCCTCCTCCAGATGCATAGTACTATGTGTAACCAGTCTCCATATGCCTAGCAACAGGTAATGTTAGTTTCAACATGCCCAGCGACATTTGAAAAGAATCAGCAACAGGTAGGGTCTGCCCACACATGACAACACAGGTAATGGTAGCCACAACGGACATAGCAATAAGCAATATGCGGGGTGTATCTACACATGATCAACAACTGGCAATGACATACTCACCAGTAGCGGCCTGCCTTCACATGACCAGCATCATATAATACCAGTCTCCAAAAACCCAGGAAAGGAACTAACAGTCCCCACATGCCTAGAATTGAAGAACACTAAGCTAATGCAGATCGACGACATGAGTATGATGTTATTTGCAAGTATTAAGTAGGTTTTGCAACCAATTGCCATAGTAGCCAGAGGAGAGTGAAAAAAGGATTTAATTAGAACAACCCGTGCAATTTTCCAAGTCTATTTTCGAGAGAATTGCAATGGGTTGTTTTTAGAACTGTTACACGATGCAGATAGAATTTGCAGTCTTTTATTTAGGCTTTGCAGCCTTGCAGCCATGAATATATGTATTATTTACACTCATAGTGATTGCTAGTGGCTCAAATTGACTCGTGGTTTCAAAAACGTTTCTGCCCCCTCAGTGACTAACCTGTGCAGAATCTTGACCTAGCCCACCAGATGTCAGCAAAAGGCCCAGTATTCAGTTCTGGTACGGGCGGGCGCGCTTCTTTTATTAAAATCGCAGCAAGGTAAACTAAAACGTAGAAAGCAGCTCATGGGAGACATCAAATGCAGAATGTATAATACGTGTGCTGAAGCACATTCAAGGTATTACAAAGGGAAATATAAACTTCTGAAAAATACATGCGTCTCCTAAATAGCTTGCATGGAAGGTCCCTGTAAGGAAATGCCTTCCTTGGCATGGTTACCCCCTGACTTTCTGCCTTCTGCTGATGCCACTTATGATTGAAAGTGTGCTGGGACCCTGCTAACCAGGCCCCAGCACCAGTGCTCTTTCCCTAAACGGTACCTTTGTTCCCACAATTGGCACAGCCCTGGCACACAGATAAGTCCCTTGTAACTGGTACCCTTGGTACCAAGGGTTCTGTTGCCAGGGAAGGTCTCTAAGGGCTTCAGCATGTCTTATGCCACCCTGGGGACCCCTCACTCAGCACATGCACACTTCCTCACAGCTTGTGTGTGCTGATGGGGAGAAAATTACTAAGTCGACATGGCACTCCCCTCAGAGTGCCATGCCCACCTCTCACTGCCTGTGGCATAGGTAAGTCACCCCTCTAGCAGGCCTTACAGCCCTAAGGCAGGGTGCACTATACCACAGGTGAGGGCATTTGTGCTTGAGCACTATGCCCCTACAGTGTCTAAGCAAAACCTTAGACATTGTAAGTGCAGGGTAGCCATAAGAGTATATGGTATGGGAGTCTGTCAAACACAAACTCCACAGCACCATAATGGCTACATTGAAAACTGTGAAGTTTGGTATCAACCTTCTCAGCACAATAAATGCACACTGATGCCAGTGTGGGTTTTATTGTAAAACACACCCAGAGGGCATCTTAGAGGTGCCCCCTGAATACCAGTCCGACTCCTAGTGCTAGGCTGACCAGTTTCTGCCAGCCTGCCACAACCAGACGAGTTTCTGGACACATGGGGTGAGTGCGTTTGTCACTCTGTGGCCAGGAACAAAGCCTGCACTGGGTAGAGGTGCTTCTCACCTTCCCCTGCAGGAACTGTAACACCTGGCGGTGAGCCTCAAAGGCTCATGCGTTTTGTTACAGCACCCCAGGGCATCACAGCTAGTGGAGATGCCCGCCCCTCTGGCCACTGCCCGCACTTGTGGCGGCAAGGCTGGACGAGATAATGAGGAAAACAAGGAGGAGCCACCCACCAGTCAGGACAGCCCCTAAAGTGCTATGAGCTGAGGTGACTCCTGCCTTTAGAAATCCTCCATCTTGAGATTGGAGGATTCCCCCAATAGGAATAGGGATATGCCCCCCCCCACACAGGGAGGAGGCACAAAGAGGGTGTAGCCACCCTCCAGGACAGTAGCCATTGGCTACAGGCCCCCCAGACCGAAACACACCCCTAAATTTAGTATTTAGGGGCGATGCTGAACCCAGGAAATCAGATTCCTGCAACCTGAAGAAAGAAGAAGGGCTGCTGACCTGAAAGCCCCGCAGAGAGGACAGAGACACCAACTGACTTAGCCCCAGCCCTACTGGCCTGTCTCCAGACTCAAACAACCTGCACAGCGATGCATCCGACAGGGGCCAGCAACCTCTGAGGACTCAGAGGACTGCCCTGAACCCGAAGGACCAAGAAAGTCCAGAGAACAGCAGCTCTGTTCAAAAACAGCAACAACTTTCCAACTTTTTAACAACTTCCAAAGAATTCTCTCTTCTGCCGGAAGCGTGAGACTTCTCACTCTGCATCTGATGCCCCCAGCTCGAGCTCCAGAGAACTAACATAGCAGAGAGGACTCCCAGGCGACTACGACGACATGAGTAACATGAGTTGACCCCCCTGCACCCCCACAGCGACGCCTGCAGAGAGGATCGAGAGGCTCCCCCTGACCGCGACTGCCTGGTAACAAGGAACCCAACGCTTGGACCAAGTACTGCACCCGCAGCCCCGCAGGACAGAGAGGAACCACCCACCAGTGCAGGAGTGACCAGCAGGCGGCCCTCTTCTTAGCCCAGTCGGTGGCTGGCCCGAGATGTCCCCCTGTGCCCTGCCTGCATCGCCTAAGTGACCCACGGGTCCCTCCATTGCTTTCAATAGTAAACCCAACGCCTACTTTGCGCACTGCACTCATCTGCCCCTGAGCCGCTGAGGGTGTGTTTTGTGTGCCTGTTTGTGTCCCCCCCAGTGCTCTACAAAACCCCCTGGTCTGCTCCCCGAGGACGCAGGTACTTACCTGCCAGCAGACCAGTACCGGAGCACTTCTGTTCTCCATAGGCGCCTGTGTGTTTTGGGCCCACCTTTGACCTCTGCACCTGACCGGCCCTGTGTTGCTGGTTTGGTAACTTTGGGATTGCCTTGAACCCCCAACGGTGGGCTGCCTATGCCCAGGAGACTGACTGTGTAAGTGCTTTACTTCCCTGAAAAACTTAACCAAACTTACCTACCCCAGGAACTGTTGATTTTTCCACTGTGTCCACTTTTAAAATAGCTTATTGCTATTTTAACCTAAACTGTATGTACTACTGTTTTAAATCAAAGTTCTCTACTTACCTGTGTGAAGTACCTTATATTTTATGTTCTTACCTCAAATATTGAATCTTGTGGTTCTAAAATAAATTAGGAAAATATATTTTTCTATATAAAAACTATTGGCCTGGAGTTAAGTCTTTGAGTGTGTGTTCCTCATTTATTGCCTGTGTGTGCACAACAAATGCTTAACCCAACCCTCTGATAAGCCTACTGCTCGACCACACTACCACAAATTAGAGCATTGGTATTATCTAATTTTGCCACTATCAACCTCTAAGGGGAACCCTTGGACTCTGTGCCCACTATCTCTCACTTTGAGAAAGTATATACAGGGCCAACTTCCTACAGTCCCAGAATACTGTCTACTCATCACAAAGTTTTTGCTGTCTGGCCATATAAAGGTATTCTAGTAGTTGTCTCTGCCTATCTATTCCAGGCATTTAGAAAGAGACTGTCTGTGAGGATCTGCGGCCTTTGGTGTGACCTAATGGAAGTCAGAGGAGTATCCATTGTTGAGACTAGCTAAAAGTTAACTTTAACAAGTTGTAAGGAGGATAGTGTTTCAGCCATATCTCTCAACTCACCTTTGTTTGGATATCATCACCCATCTTGGACTCAACTTCACCCTTCAAACAAGCAACATGCTTTTCAAAGACATTAATAGGCTCACCTACCCCCGCCTTCCTCACTCTCCCAAAAATCTTTTACTTCTATTGTTTTCAATGAACTCACCCTCCAAAACCACTCCATCTCACTCTCCTGGGTGTCTCGAAAGGGTGAGAGTATGCTTAGCTAAAGCTTTAATATGTTGTTGTTTTCTGTTCTTTGAACACTAAGTTGAACAGAAGGAAGGTGTTTGTCACGGAGGCACAGCAAATGGTCTAGAGTGGTCCTTACTCAGTATTGCTCTTCTGGATTGCACATGACCGATTAATCTGTTGTTGATGCATCTATTAAGAGGATTATTTTATAATCAGGATCGGACTGGCCTAGAGGACAATCTGGCAGGGCAGTGTGTGGTTTGTTTTTTTGTATATTCTGGCTTGCCAGAACAGCTGTTGTCGGACAATTATGTCAGTATCACCAGGAGATGGGATTCAGTTCCCCCCACATGTTGAGAGCTAGGAGTACATGTTTTGAGTGGGCAGATGTTGTGTGCTTCCACAAAAAAGTGGTTGCCCTCACATAGTTGTAATCTTTTTGTTTATTTAGCTGCTTGAGCTTGAACCTTCAGGGGTACACACACACCACTGTAATTCTATTAAAGTGTCTTTGATAACTAGATAATTTATGGTGTTTTTATCTAGCAGCACAGATGGAAGGATGGCAGCCACTAACCTACATGGATTTTTAGGTCTGGCTTTTCAGTTCAACTATTCACTGACCTTATATGATCAACAAAAAAAAAAACCTTCTGAGTCCTACTGACAGAGGGGCTTAGGCTCCAATCACATGTTGGTCCCTCTGATTATAGGAATTGATTGGGCTGAATTTGTGTGCTTCCACTAAAAAGACTGCATGTGTTGCACTTTTTGGCTTGTGGCAAAGTTTATACTCGATGCTCTAGGACTGAGTTAGTTATGGTGGTAAGCCAACGATCATGGTTATGGGCCTGCTAGATTTATTATATAATGTTGTGATGAAGACAATGGCCTGACATATTTGTGTTGAAAACCATATTTCAAAGTAATTAGGCATTTAGGTATGATTTTTACTACTTTTTTTTTAAATCCTCCAGATAGGAACTTTTTTACATGGAATCCCACAGATTACGTTAGTAGGCAAGGGTTTTGATGTTGGCTACCCATGCTAAAAAAACATGGATTGAGGGGTCACTGTGATGATTCTTGTTAGGCCCTGTTAAAAGGAGTTGTATATTGCTTTGCAAACCATCGCAGTGGTATGTTAGGGGCGTAATGTGAGGAGCCATCTGTGTGTTTAAGAGCGTGCTTCCAATATGTAAGTGCATTGCTCAGTAGTAATGGTAGGCAGGAAGGACGCGTTGCACCTGGAAATAATAATGCGTGCAGTTTGCCCAGCTGTAGCATTCGTGCTTGTGAAGTGTGGTCAACCTCAGATAAGTGAAAGCCAGCTAACCAATAAGACAACCATTGCAATTGGCCCGCATAACAGTAAGCCCGAAATTAGGGGCGCCCATTCCACCCTCCTCAGGCGACACCTGCAGTTTGGATAGGCTTACTCTAAGTTCCTCTTACCAAATCTATGGGTAAAGAGTTGAGCAGCCTGCAATATGGTAGCATAACCATTTTTGAGAGTGCAAATCGTCCTGCCAGTGAGAGGGGTAATGTGATCAAAATTTATATTTGAAAGTGTCCTGAAGTGATGGCCTAATTAAAGTTTCCATCCAACAGATCTTCGGAAGATCTCTAAATTTGTATACCAAGATAGCAAAATGTATGTAACGCTACCAGAATTTTATGTGTACCCATCAGTATAGTATCGCCTAGGATGCACTCCTGAAATGAAAATGAATGGGACTTGGTGTGATAAATACGAAGAGCGGAGAGACTAAAAAACATGAAGCAGGATGGTGAGGGGCATAAAATCAATTGTCAGGTCGCTTACATATGTTATCATATTATCTGCAAATATAGAAACAGCATGATGTGGCCCCTGTGATAGAAAGACTTCCTGTTCCGTATTAAGAGCGTAAACACTACCCTATACCAGTTGTCTACCATCCAGGCTCTGATAGACAAACACGCAATGGCCATTTGTATCAATTTAAATCAGCACAGCCTATAACAGTATTCCAGCCCGCATCCAGCCTGCCGCTCCATGGACAGAGAATGTAGTAGGAAACAGCTGCCCTCTCCACTTCATACGTAGTTTGAGGGATTCGGCTGAGGAGAGGTAAGTCTCTTGTAAATAAACTATATGGGCTTCACGTGGGTTTTACGGCAGTTGAGATGACAATGGATACTTTGATGTTTGTAAGCCAAGCCCTTTCCGCTGACATTCCATGTTAAGATTTTAAAGGTGTTTGCAACTGTTGACATATAAGAAGAGAGTGGGAAACACATTGAGTTAAGCCTCCCATCAAACATCCCACAACTCCTGAAATATGAATACACAATTTAATGGCAGAAGGAGAAAACCCAACAGTTAAACCTCAATGCTCTGTCCAGCGAGGAACATTCGTTAGAACAAAAATGTAAAATTATCTCAACTGAGCATAAACTGGAGCAAATATTCTGGGAGTCAGCTGGTCGGACCAGCAGTGTAGAACAACCTATAGCAATAGTGTAATAAAATCCAACTTTCTCACAGGGTGCCGCAGGAAAGAAAACTCACATATTGGTACAGCATAACAAATTGAATAGAAAGCTTATGTCTGAAGTGGCAAAGATTACCATGGCTGTCAGTTAAACCTCTTCAGTGAAGTACAGGGCATCAGGACCAGAGGCGACAATGCAAGGAAGGTCAGATCACAATGTCTGACATTTGTGGGGTTAGAGTAGGAAAGAGGGCCATGCTTGTATTAGAGTTTGAGTCTGAGACTTGGGCTACGTGATAAGCTGGTTAGAGGCAGGCGGGATTGCTGTTGTCTGGTGGAGATCATGGGGGATAGTACTGCATGTCTCTCCTCTAATGCCTGTTGAGGAGATGGAGCAGCTCCTGATGGAGGCAGATAGGGGATCCCAGCAAAGCGCGGAGGAGGTCGTTGTGAAGGTCTATGCGACATCTCCAGGGGTGGGATCAGACGGGCCTTTGGATAGGCTATGCGACGTCTCCAGCGGTGGGGGCAGACGGCCTTTGGGTATTGTGTCTCCAACCAGTCCCATGCAGACTAAGGGGTGTCAAAGAATAGTTTGCTGGTCATACACTACTCTCAGGCATGCCAGAAACATTACAGCATATGGCAGACCCTCTGATTGGAATTGCTTCTTTGCAGTAAGGAACAGAGCAAGATTGTGTTGAACTGCTAAAGTGTAGTTGGGAAAGAAGGCCACATTAGAGTTATTGAGAACAATCAGCATTTTTCCTGGCCTTCTGTAGCACAGTGTCTCGATCTCTGAATTAGGATACATGGTACAATGGGCCTGGGAGGCACCCCAGGTGACAGATGACATGTGGGTACTCTACGTGCTCTCTCCACGGTGAACAAGTCCGCTAATTTGCAACAAATAGTGTGGCTTTACGTTCCTCTGTAACTTCTGACAGTTGAATAATTCACACAATGTTGCACTACGCTCGACCCTCCACATCCTCTGCCCTATCATGTATGAGGTGCAGTTGGGAATATAGATCGTCCGGTTCAGCTGTGTGGGTCGTCTGTTGTGGAGCCAGGTCGCTATTTCCATTTATGTGACCTTGACCCTGTTGAATAATTTGGGGTGGTAGTCACGAAGGATGCCCAGGTCTATCGCCAATCAACCAATGCAGTATTCTATGGTGGCTCTTGAATCTTGGATTTCCTGCAAGATTACATTGAGTTTATCTAGAGCGGGCCCAGCGCCATTGGTGGGATGTTATCCTTGCCTGTGCAATCTGACGATCCATCAGATGTGGAATGCAACATACGTAGAAAAATCTAAAAACAAGGAGGAATAAAAGTACTCCTCCTTGTTGTGCCTTACTAACGCCACCCTTGGGGTGGCATTAGATTTTGGCGCTGCCTCAGGTTTACGAAATCTTGTAAATCTGAGGCAGCATCAAAATGCAAAGGGTGTTGCTTTGGCACCCAGAAAACTGCATCGGAGGGGCCCATATTTACAAGGAGGCGTAACGGCACAAAAAGTGGCGTTACACCTTCTTATAAATATGGAGCAAAGGTTAGAGCCACTGGAGCGTCATGTAAAGTGATGCCCCAGTGGCGCTAGGGGCCCTTAAATATGCCCTCTAGTGTCCCCATAATCCGGCTCCCTTCAATGTAAGCCACAAACATTGGGTGGCGCTAGGTGCCCTTAAATATGCCCTCTAGTGTCCCCATGATCCGGCTCCCTTCAATATAAGCAACAAACGTTGGGTGTCAGCTAAGCTGTCAGGGTGGCTGCGGGGGGGGCGAGGTGCGCAGCAGCAACTTGAAGAAGGGAATCTCTGAGGGCACTGCCAGGGCCCTGAGACACCCTCCGACCGCCCACTGGATGCTACTATTACGTTTGTGTGGCAGGACATTCCTGGCTATGCTGGAAGGATGAGCAGAAGAAAATATCATAACCTGCAATGTGCAGTATGGCTTTTGGAAAGAACCAGGTACCACTGAACATTGCTTGAAGGTTCACCGTTAGGTGAGGTAGGGGTGTACCTTATCGCCTTTTTTGTTTACCCTTTACTTTAATAATGTAGAAAGATTTATGGTTGGGAGTTTGTGACATGGCACAAGTAGGGTCTTGCCCATTACCTATCCTGCTTTTTGCAGATGATCTGGTAATGCCCTACAGTGCTTAATTGATTCCTTTACAATTTTCATGGACCATCTGGGCCTGAAGTACAACAGTGGTAAATCTTATACTAAGATAACTGGCCTGGGAAAGAAGAGGGCTGGTTCTCATTTTGTTAATGGTAATAAGAATTCAACTACAGATACCTCTTCATATTTAGACCTGCCTTTTACTTCTAAAAATAATTGCAAACCTTCGTTGGATAACGGAAGGTTATATTTTTTGAAAAAGCTGTAACATCTTTGTTTAGATGTGCCTCCAGGCTAGGCACTAAGCCACTTATATAAATAATAATCAGTTCTCTATTAGTAAAAGGGTGTCTACAGGGCAGGTATTTGGAGATATTCGAATGTGGGTGTTCCCCAGCGACCATCTCATCTAGCTGTGCTAATTAGCTTGCTCATGCAGAACTAGCATTCCCTTTATCGAGGACAGAATTCATGGGCCTCCTCTATTATGGTGGAGAGTAGTTTGGACAAAAAAGGCAGCCTCTTTGAACAGGACGATTACACGTGACTGCATGTCCTTTGATAATGCTTTGCAAGTACCATGGCTCAATTTTACCAAAATAGCATACGAGAACATAGGAGTGCCTACATACTTTGATGAAAGGAGTCTGTGGGGGGAATAAGTAAACTAGACCTCATGTCCATGATTTTAAATACGAGAACAGAAGAGAGGGAGGCTAGAGAATTAAATAGCACACGCCCTTTTGCTAACATTCCCTGATGTTCATCCTTATATTAGTATGTACAAAATGTGCAGCACAGAGTTTTACTGACGAGATTTCGTCTGACCACTGTGCATTATTTATTTGCTTTTAACGAGGGAAACTCTTTCAACAAGCAAATACCGCCGTGCCCCATGATAACTTCTCAGAGCAATGTATCTTACATTTATGTTTTTTCTGAGGCTTTTATGTAATACAGAGGACAAGGGGTATTATGCCTTTGCTGACTTATGTGAATTTCTCACAATCCAGGCCGGCCTTGGTCTATTTACAGCAGCTGAATTCCTGCTGCATCTGTTGCTATAGACAATTTGTTAAGTGAAGTCAGGAAAATTACTGAATATTTTATAGTGCCCTAGGTTGTTTCTATGTCATTGTAAAAGTTATATTTGTGGATTGAATACACTTTACTCATATGTCTTTATTGTTTTAATAGTGTTATATGACGATATCAGTGACGTAGTGATGTTGGTATGACTTGTGATAGATATATGATTCGATATTTATGTATGACATGACAGTGCTAGAGACAGGTGGATGGAAATCACTCATAGCTCTCCTGCTATTGGGTATGGGAGAGGAGTAGATGCTGTGGCATAATCCTTTTTGCAACGAATTGCTTGTTTTTATTGATGTATGAAACGGTGATTTTGACATTAAGGTCTGCGTTAGACAAACAAAGTATTTGATTGATTGATTGATTGACAAGCAATGATAACGGCTATATGCCTGAATCTTTAGTATAAAGAGTTCTGATAAAGCCAGTAGGCATGCCATTTTAATTGTGAAAAGCATTGGTTGCAGTCAATAGGCATTAAAGGATCGATTGTTATTACTCTGCATTAAAGCTGCAGATAGTTGTATTTGTTATATGGAATCTCATAGATTACCTTGGCTTCACAAGGGTTCTCCCAGTGCAAACCTTTTATACTCGTGGTTTGTCAGCAAATCCTTTGCCTACTATGTTAGAAGCAATACTATTTTGCTTTGCTAACTGTAATTTTGTATACATTTTAAATTATATGACTGTATGTCTGATTGTTGCCTTGTGGGAAAGCTTACGTTCAGTACAGTAGGCCTGAGCTGGTTATGGTGACAAGCCAATGACAGCTAATGGATAGATTGGGTTGCAGGGAAATGTGATGCCTTATGCCATAGGTCTGGCCTGTTTATTATGCAGGGTATTACAAAGGCAGCAAGACTGGCTTTTTTATTACAAAAGGCATATGTTAACCCCTTCGCTGCTAGGCCTCTACCCCTCCCCACCCTGTGCAAAGCCATTTTGTGGCTATTTTGGGTAGTTCACGCTTTGGCCCCCATAACGTTTTGTCCACTTAAGCTATCCACACCAAATTTGCACTCTTTTTTCAAACACAGTAGAGAGTCTAAAGGTACCCATGGTTTGTGCATTCCCCTGGAGGGGACCCAGAAATTAGCCAAAATATAGCTACATTTTTTTTTGGGGGGGGGGGAAATGCAAATAAATGATGTAGAAGAAAGTGACAGTTTTTTCCTGCAAATGGCATCAACAAAACATTTGCAGTGCTAAAATCAACATCTTCCCAGATTTCAGGAACAGACATGCTTGAATCAGAACACCAAGGGGCATATTTAAGGATCACACACACAGTGCAGCGCCACTTTTCTTGCGTCCCTTATCATCCCCTAGCACCATGTGTGCACAGTATTTAAAAAACAGCACACCATGGCGGTAGTTAGGGAACTAGCATCAGAATTTTTGCCGCTAGTCCGGCGCTTTGCAGAATTAGGCCCTGATTTATACTTTTTTGGTGCAAAACTGCACTAACACAGTTTTGCACCAAAAAGTTTAGCACTGGCTAGCACCATTTCTGTGCACCTGCCAGGCACCATATTTATGGAATGGTGCAAGCCAGTGCCAAGGGTTGACTAGTTTAAAAAAAAATGATGTTAGTCGGTGGGGCTGGCGGTATAGAAGAATGGGATTTTGCACCAAAAAATGACGTTAGGCAGGCTAACGTTAAAAAAAAAAATGACTCTAACCTGCCTAGAGTCATTTTCTAAAGCAAAACCATCCATGCCACATGACTCCTGTCTTAAAAAAGACAGGAGTCATGCCCACCACCCCAATGGCCAGCACAAGGGACCTGGGTCCCCTGGGCATGGCCATTGCACACTGTGCCATGTAGGGGGACCCATTTCAAGCCCCCCAATGGCACTTAAAAAAAAATACTTACCTGTACTTACCTCTACTTACCTGGGATGGGCTCCCCCATCCTCTGCTGTCCCTCTGGTGTGGGTGGGGGTGTCCCTGTGGCCTGGGGAGGGCACCTGGGGGCTTATTCCATAGTGTTCCACCATGGAAATAGGCCCACAGGTCCCCTAACGCCTGCCCTGACCCAGGCACTAAAAAATGGTGCAAAGTACGCTTTGCGCCATTTTTGACCCCTCCTTCCCCCGTGCGTGATTTTTGCATGGGAGAATAAATAAGGCGCTAGAGCCTTAGAGTCATTTTTTGTACGGGAACGCCTACTTTGCGTCTCATTGATGCAAAGTAGATTTCCACATCCAAAAAATGACTTTAACTCCATAAGTTTGGCACTAGACAGGTCTAGCGCCAAAATATAAATATGGAGTTAGTTTTGCACCGAAATTGCGTAAAAAAAAATGATGCAAATTCAGGGCAAAACAAGTATAAATATGCCCCTTAGGCCCATATTTATACTTTTTGACGCAAAGCAGCACCAGCGCTGGTTTGTGTAAAAATATTTGCCACCGGCTAACGCCATCCCTACGCGCCATGCGGGTGCCTTATTTAAGGAATTACGTTAGCCGGAGCTGCGGACTGGTCTGAGTAAAAAAAATTACTAAAACCAGGCAGCGCCGGCGTAGGAGAAAATGGGGGTTGTGCGTCAAAAAATGGTGCAAGTCAGTTTTGAGGCAAAAACCATGCCTCAAACCAGACTTTCGCCAATTTTTTACTCACAACCCCCATTGAAATGACTCCTGTCTTAACAAAGACAGGAGTCATGCCCCCTTGGCCAATGGCCATTCCCAGGGGAGTTCTGTCCTCTGGGCATGGTCATTGGGCACAGTGGCATGCGGGGGGCCCAAATTAGGCCCCCCTATGCCACTTAAATTTTTTTTAAAAACATACTTACCTCAACTTACCTGTACTTACCTGGGATGGGTCCCCCCATCCATGGGTGTCCTCCAGGGGTGGGCTAGGGTGGCAGGGGGTGTCCCCGGGGGCAGGGAAGGGCACCTCTGGACTCCTTCCATGGTCAGAGACCATGGAAGTGAGCCCACAGGTCCCTTAACGCCAGCCCTGACCCAGGAATTAAAAAACGGCGCACATCAGGCTGTGTGCCGTTTTTAAGGCCCGCCTCCTTCTCTGCGTCAAAATGACACGGGAGTATAAATAAGGCGCACAGGCCTTAAAGTCATTTTTTGGGCGGGAACGCCTACCTTGCATGTCATTAACGCAAGGCAGTTTCCTGCATCCAAAAAATGACGCACACAGAGGAATTTTGACGTCCGCGGGCTCAGGCGTCAAAGTTTAAATATGGTGCACGGTTTGCGCTGAATGTGTGTAAAACGTTTTGAAGAACATTCGGCTCAAACAGAGTATAAATATGCCCCTTAGTGTCAAAACTTCAAACACTAATCCTGCAAAGCACCCAGAGGACCATTGTAACCAATGGGAGCCTCCTTTTAACGCCTGCTCTGAGCAGACTTTAAAAGTGACAAGAAAATGGTGCAAGGGAATCTCTAAGTTTTCCTTTCACCAATTTTTTGCCCCCTCTAATGGGGGAATGCCCCTTTTGCATCCATTATGCCTGGCGGAGGCATAATGTAGTGCAAAGGTTAACAAAGTGGTGCAATGCATGCATTGTAGTACTTTGTAAATATGGTGCAGAATTTTGGGCCTTCTAACATCATGTTACCATAAAAAATTATGCTAATGTGGCATTGGAATGGCGCTAGAGGCTCTTAAATATGCACCCAAATTTTCTAACACAGTTCTGGCATTTTACTGGACGATAGCCCATTTCCCCTATTTTTTATTCTTTCAATCTTCTTCCAGTTTGTGGTGGAAACAGATGTGAAACTTATGACAACCCAGGGTGCATCCCGGAAACCTATACTTTTCTGAAAACTAGACAAAATTCTAAATTCAGCACAGTGTCATTTGTGTAGATCCTTCAAGGTTTTCTCAAAGAAACCAAGGGGATATTTACAATCCCCTAGCACAACCTTGAGCCGCCCTACCGTCATGTTTTTTTAGGCTGAGTCAGAGTTAAGGAAGCCATTCTCCTGTGCCATATTTGCAAAGTGGCGCAATGCTTGCATCGGGCCACTTTTGAAACCCTCTTGCCACATTATGCCTGCGCCAGGCATAATGTATGCAAGGGGCGTTCCGACGCAGGGAGGCAAAAAAAAAAATGGTGCAGTGAAATTTACAGCATTTCATTGCGCCATTTTTCCCATCATTTTCAACGCCTGCTCAGAGCAGGCATACAAAGTGATGCACCATTTTAATCAGTTGGCCTCCCTGGGCTTTGCTGCATTAGCGTTAAAATATTTGACGCTAGTGCAGCAAAGCGCCACAACAGCATCAAGAATTATGACGCTATTGTCCTAATGACCGCCATGGTGCACTGTATTGTAAATATGGCTCAACCATGGTGTTCTCAGGTGGGGCTAGGGCGACACAAGTAGAGTGGCGCATCAGGATCAATGCGTCGCTTTCTTGCAAATATGAACCCAAGTGTTGAAATTAAGAAATATTGAAAATCATTAGGGAAAACCGGGCATTGTGACAGTTGTTTCATGTGTAACCTCTCATCACAATGACCCATCCACAAAACCTGTATATCATTACATCTGCAAGACACTTCTGGTTGTGAGAATTTATAGGGTTTGTGGGCTTTCTAAGAACTCAAGGTACCCAGAGTCAGTAACTGAGCTGCACCTTGCAATGGTTTTTCATTGTGTTTTGGTTATAGAACAATTCATATGGTAAAATATAAATAATGAAAAATAGGTATCAAGGAATGTATTTCCAAATTGGGCACAAGATATGGAGTTAAGCTTTTTCTATGCAAAACAAACCAGTGGGTAGCTGTGGTTTTTGGGCCTTAGTTTAGCTGGCATCGAGGAAAACCTCGTAAACCTGTACATTTTTGAAAACTAGATACCTAGAGGAATCCAGGATGGGGTGACTTGCATGGCTCTCACCAGGTTGTTTTACCCAAAATACTGTGCAAAACTCACACTTCAACTACAAAAACACACTTTCCTCAGATTTCTGTGGAAATAAGTTCTGGATTCTGTACAGAGCCACGCACTTCCTCCTATCGAGCATTCTCCTAGGTCTCCCAATAAAAATGGCACCTCACTTGTGTGGGTAGGTCTACTGCCCGCTATAGAAAACAGCCCAACAAACAACATTGATACATAAATTTTCTCTACGCACAACGGACCCATTTTTTGCAAAGTGGGTGGCTGTAGTTTTGTGGCACTAGCTCAGCTGGCATCTAGGAAAACCTAGCAAACCTGTACATTTTTGAAAAGTAGACCCCTAGGGGAATCCAGGATGGGGTGACTTGTATGGCTCTTCCCAGGTTGTCTCATCCAGAATCCCTTGCAAACCTCAGATTTTGAAGAAAAGAACACATTTTCCTCCCATTTCTGTGATGGAAAACTCTGGAATCTACACAAAGCCACACACATCCTTCCATCCAGCATTCTCCTCAGTCTCCCAATAGAAATGGTGCCTCACTTGTATGGGTAGGCCTAGTGCCCACTACAGGAAACTGACCAAAACTCAACATGGATAGATACAATTTTTCTATGCAAAACTGACACATTTTTTTAAAAGTGGCTGTGGATTGTGGGCCCTAGTTCATCTGATCTGGCATCTGGGAAAACCTAGCAAAACTGTACATGTTTGGAAACTAGACATCTAGGGAAATCCAAGATGGGTTGATTTGCATGGATCCCATGAGTTTTTTTTACCCACAATGCCCTGCAAACCTGAAACTTTGCCTTAAACCACACATTTTCCTTACTTTTCTGAGATGGAAACTTACAGAATCCAAGGGAATTCACAACATTTCTACCACCCAGCATTGCCCCACTTGTGCAAATAAAAATGCTGCACCACTTGTGTGGCTGGGCCTACTGACAGGAGCTTATCAAATCAAGGGCAATGGGAGCCCTTGCATGGAGATTCTTGATGACATCTGTTGGATACGTTCCTGTCGCTGGCATTAGGCCCAACCACACAATTGGCGCAGCATTTTTATCAGCAGAAGTGGGTCAGTGCTGGGTGGTAGTAATTTTGTAGATTCCTTTATATTCCGGAAGATTCCTTCACAGAAACGTGAGTAAAAATAGGTGTTTTAAGTCAGTATTTGAGGTTTGCAGGGCATTGTGAGTAAGAAAATGGTGTGGGATGGATGCGAAGAACACTGCCCTGGACTCCTTCAGATGTCAAGTTTTTAGAACTGTTTTGGTTTGGTAGGGTTTTCCAGGTGGCAGTCTATCCAAGCCCAAAATGTGCAGCTGTTCACCATTACAACTAGGATGATATTGAGAGTTAGCCAAACTCTCCTGGCCATTTGTAAAAACAACACCCAAAATAATCAAATATCTTTTTGGGCAGCTCCTACCCTACAAAAAAAAGGCATCCCTGGTGCCTAATGGGCTTTCTGCCCCCTCGGGCGCAGATGGGAATAATTGCAGCATCTGCTCCCAGGAGGAGCAGATAGGGGTAATTTCCCCAGTGGGACAGATAGACTGTTTCCCTTTTTTTTGGGGGGTGGGGACATGGCCATGCCCATGCTGGGCAACCCGCGATACAAATAAAAGAAATAGAAAAAGAATCCCTGGTGTCTAGTGGAGTTTCTGCCCCCCGGAGGGGCAGATAGAGGTAATTGCACCATCTGCCCCATAGGGGGGGGGCATAAAGACTGCTCCCCTTTTTTGGATAGGACAATTCATTCCTGTTGTCTGGTAGGCTTTCCACCCTCCACCCACAGTTAGATGGGGTAATTACCCCCATCTAGCCCCCTGAGGTGCATGAAGACTGCTGATCAGTTTTTTTTGGGGGGTAGAGGCAAGCTGTGCAGCCTCCACCCCCAAAAAAAAACAGTATAATCCAGTTATTTCCCCCCCCCCCTCCCGGGGACAGATCAGCCTAAAAAAAAGGCCAATATGTCCCAGGGTGGGCAGAAAACGGCCACAATAATACTCCCATAATGGGGAGTGACACTTGCCAAGGGTCAGCCCAGGCGTTAGGGGACCTGTGGACCCATTTCTATGGTTAAACCCCATGGAATGGGTCCAAAGGTGCCCTCCCTAAGACCCAGGAACACCCCCTTCCCACACCAGAAAATGGGGGACCCAATCCCAGGTAAATAGGGAAAGTATTAGTAAGTATTTTTTTTTAAGTGCCATCAGGTCCCTAATTTTGAGCCCCCTGCATGGCACATGGTGCAATGGCCATGCCCAGTGGACACTTGACTCCTGTGCTGGCCATTGGGGTTGTGGGAATGACTCCTGTCTTTCCTAAGACAGGAGTCATGGTTTTGGTGGTTGTGTGCCAGACAATGGCACTAGTCTTGTCTGGTTAGAGGCATTTTTTTGCCTCTAACCAGGCTAGTGTCATTTTCTGATGCACAACCCCCTCCTTCCCTCCCTCCACCGCCACCCAGCCAAGTTTAGCGCCGGCCTGCACCATTCAATAAATATGGTGCCCGGCTGGCTTTGTTAAACGATGCAAGCTGGCGCTAAACGTTTTGCTGCAAAACTGCGTTAGTGCAGTTTTGCAGCAAAGTGCATAATTTCTGGGCCTTGGTCTCTAAACCCACCAAAATTTCAAAGCTGTATAGCATCTATGTGAAACAGGTTTTTCCTACACCCACTCCAGCACAGCACTAGGTCCTGAAGAACTTCATGTTCAATCATCACCGAAAATGCTGTGAGAACCTCCCTCAAGTAAAACTGTATACTGTCATATGGCCATGCCAGATTCGGAAAGCCTTCCCCCAATTGACGACACCTAGAGCAGTTTGAGTCCTCTCACAAGTTAAACCATGCTAGAGTGTAGTATGTAGTATGCCTATTGTGGAAATTTAAAATTGTGGGAATTTTGGATTGTTTGACAACTGTATTTTGTACATATTCGTAATTTTATTATGGTATATCTGATGGTTGCCTAGTGGGAAGGCTTCTGAACCAACACAGTCTGAGGTGTTTATGGTGACAAGCCAACAATAATGGATGTGGTTTATAATGAAAAGTTATGATAAAGGCAGCAGACGTGACACATTGATTTTGAAAAGCATTTGTTAAAGTCAAAAATATAAAGGGACAATGTTTGAGGTCCACATATATTTATTGTTAATTGTGGTGGTGATAACCTCTCAGTACTACTCTTCAAGTGAAGAAGTAATGTACACAATTGTACCTGACAGAGGACTAGTTACGGTTCTAAAGGTATATAAAATTATTGTATTCTTCACTTGAACAAAAAGGCATCACTGATTACAAAAAAACAAGAAGGTCTTGTGACTTCTACAAACTAATGTGTCGCTTCATCAGGGCCTAATCTGTTGCAGATTAGAAAAGGGTATCACCAAGGCAAATCTCACAGCAGAAAGGGAACAAAATAACATCTTAAAAAAGGACAGAAGAACAAGCAAAGGAAAAAAACACAAAAGATAACAACATAAACAGTAAAGGAAGGCATTAAAAACAATACACACATTTTCATTTAATTTGAAACCTCAAACCAAAATCTATTAGAGAATGTATTTATGACAAAATAGATTCTAATGAATCCTCATGTGATGATAGAGGAAAAGGGAAAAGTATCAAATAATCAAAAACAAAAGACCAACACCTTTTTACTATGGGATATTAGTTGCATAATATTTATATATCAAGAGAGAGTGTACATGCTATGGAGTAAAGTTCCTACAAATTCAGGGACATGTTTAAGAGCCCCTGGCGCCACCAGAGCGTCACTTTTAGTGACGCTCCTGTGGTCCTATCCACTGCACCGTATTTACAAGGTGCCATTGAGCCACTTTTTGTGTCTTAATGCCACCTTCTAAATACTGCCCATTCACACACAGCACTTTGCGTGGATGGGCGTGCAACGGGTGTTGCTCTGGGCGTGCCACAGCAACACTCATTGCATTTTGACGCTGCCCCAGATTTACGAGTTTTCGTAAACCTGAGGCAGCACCAAAATCTAATGCCACCCCAGGGGGGTCGTTAGCAGGGCATAATAAGGAGAAATGCTTTCATTCCTCTTTGTTTTCTGCTCTTTCTATGTGTGTCGCATTCTCCAGCACACATAGAAAGAGCAAATTGCCATTTAATATTGTTTTTTGTGCAGGAAGGTGTTCCTTCCTGCACAACAACAATCTCCCCATCAATTCAGCCATCCTTGCAGAATGGTGCAAGGGCTGCTGCGGTGGTGCATGGCAGCAAATTCACTGTCAGCGCAGGGGAAAACACAGGGGTGTCCCGTATTCTATTAAATATGGCGCACGTCTTGCGTTGTGAAAATGACGGTGCGTGACACTGCCAAATTTGGCGCAGCAACACACACTATAATTTTCCTTTAGATCTGACCCTAAGGGGCATATTTAAGAGCCCCTAGCGCCATTTACTGACACAGTAGCATCATTTACAAAGTGGCGCAATGGATGTATTTGGCCAATTTGGAACCCTTTGCGCTACATTATGCCTGAGCTAGGCATAATGTATGCAAAGTGGGGGTTCCCCCATTCAGGGCGCCAAAAATATGGCGCAAGAAAATATATAAGATTTCCTTGCGTCATCTTTTTCAGCACTTTTAATGCCTGCTCAGAGCAGGCATTAAAAAATGGCATGACATTCTTTACAATGTGCCGCTATATACTCTGCGGAGGTAGCACCAAAATGTTGGCACTACTCCTGCAGAGTACATTAATAGCATCATAAAAAATGAATCTATGCCCCCTACCCTGCACCATGGTCCGCCATATTTTAAATACAGCGCACACATGGTGGTGATAGGGGGGTGGTAAAGGGCGCAAGCAAAGTGGCGCTGCACTGTGCACCATGTTTCTTAAATATGCCCCTAAGATCTTATAAAACAAAAAAGTGAGCTTTTATGAGCATGCTCTGTGAAATGTATTACTTAATGGTCTCAATCATTCTCTTGCATACAAACAAAGGAGAAAAGAAAAGACGGGCATAGAAAAAAACAAAAAGCCGATTTCCCTTAAGTTGTGCACTGTAACTGGGTCACATCACTCTCGGTCACAGACTGCGACCCCGGGCCGCAGGGGCTGTACCCCAGGGGCACGAACAGGAGTAACAGCATCCAGGACGCTGTGCGTAACCCGGTTATCCAGGTTGAGAGCCCATCAAAGGAGGAGGCAATGGAGAAGATGGCGGCAAGCAGGAAGGAGGACAAGAGCAAGAGGAGCAAGCCACCTGAGGACCAGAGCGAGGAAACTGGCGAGGAGGACCAAAGTGTATTATGACCGTCCCACGAACGACCAGGTACGGTCTTGCTTTCGAGTGCGATATAGCACATTCTGGGGAAAGGACGGGAGTGGGACGGGGAAAGCAGAGGGGGAAGGAACCTGGTGAGGGCAGAGAGGGAAGTGCATGAAACAGTGAACATTCGTATATAAAAAATTAAAAAGACACCTCCTCAGGGAGAGTGATAATACCGCCCACATCGTTTATCACAATAGCACAGATTTGCATGGTTGTTTGGAGCACTTTTTCCTGGAGAGTTTCTTTTGCTTGGAAGGGGAACAAAACACAGACCCCGGTTACCACCCACCACCTGCACCAAAACCCCTAAAAACCCGCTCCCCACTACTAACCCACAGAAAGAGAGAATCCTAGAAACCCCACTTACCTACTTCTCTGTTTTTCTTGGGTCTCTGGACGCCGCCTTGGCTGGAGCACGCCCCTATGTCTCCTGGAGTGCCGAGTAGATCCGTGGTGCCCTCTCTGAGGAGGAGGAACCTAAAGGGGAAAAGAAAACACCATTAAGAACAAAGGAAGACAAGGGAGAGAAGAGACCTAGAGAAACACAACACAAAGGGACACGAGGGGAAGAACAAGAACTAAAATCACAGAAACTTTTCAAATAAAGAGCACTTAAGCAGCACACCGTGTCTCGCAAATCCTTCCCTCATACAACTAGAAAAGGGGCCCCAACCCAGCCCGCCACATGCACCTTATGACTACTTAGAATCATGTGTGGCAAAACACCAAAGGATCTTATAAAAATAAGCGTATTTATGGTTATCGGTACCTGTATTATTGGAAAAGTCAATATTTGACAGAATTCCAGTCGGATTAAATAGACAGCAGAGTTTCAAGTAAAAATATTTTCTGCAAAATATAGGATAACAAATGTAGGTAAAAAACAATTCTGTTATCAATTTTGAGAGCTACCGACTTATTTGAAGCTTAAAATATTCAACATAACTTTCATCGAGGCAAAAGGGGCACAGTAGCCTATAGTATATTAGTATAATTAATATAACTTCAACAACAAGCTCAGAAAATGAGAGAAAGGAATTTTAATATTAAAAGACTAGAAAGGGCTCATTTACATACTAATAACTAACAAATTTAGGGGCATATTTAATGGAAAAAGACGGTGTGTGGTGCTGCGCCAAAATTGGCAGTGTTGTGCACCGTCATTTTCAAAACACTATGATGCGCTGTATTTACTAGAATACGGCGCGCCCCTGTGTTTCCCCCTGCGCCGGCACTAAATTTGCTGCTGTGCGCCAATGCAACCACCCTTGCACCATAGCGCAAGGATGGCTGCGTTGAGGGCGAGATTGTTTTTGTGCCGGAAGGAACATCTTCCTGAACAAAAAACAGTCTTAAATGGCGATTTGGTTTTTCTATGTGTGATGCAAAACGCATAGAAAGAGCAGATAAATTAGGAGAAATTAAAGCATTTCTCCTCGTTGTGCCACTCTAATACCACCCCTGCGGTGGCGTTAGCATTTGGTGCTGCCTCAGGTTCACGAAAACTCATAAATCCTGGGCAACATCGAAATACAATGGGTGTCGCTGTGGCACACCCACAGCAACACCCATTGCATGCCCCTTCCATGCAAAATGCAGCATGTGAAGGGGTGGAATTTACAAGGTGGTGTTAAGCCACAAAAAGTGGCTTAACACCACCTTGTAAATACGTGCAGGGCAGAGCGCCACCAGAGCATCATGAAAAGTGATGCTCTGGTGGCACTGGGGCTCCTAAACATGCCCGTAGGCCCATATTTGTGGAAAGTTAGCATTGCCTTACCATCATTTTTTTAACGCTAAAGCGGCACTAACTGAACTCCATAATTATATTTTGACGCTAGACCCGTCTGGTGTCAGAAAAATAGGAGCTATTGCCATTTTTAGGACGAGTCACCACACCTTGTGTCTCATTGCAACAATGAGATGCAAGGTAGGCGTTCCAATCCTATAAATGATGCTAGCCGTCTAGTGCCATATTTACCTCCCATAGCAAAAACAATGCATACCAAGGAAGTGGACCGCAAAAATGACACTAACTTCAATTAGCGTCAAAACACACCTGATCAGACCAGGCATTAAAAAGAGGCCCACACACCACCACTCAAGGAAAACCCACTGAAGGAGCCTTTGCAACCTCCAGGACAACATGGAAGTGGTACTGCTCCAGGTTGGCACATGCCGCAGACGTCAGCAAAGACAGCAGGTCCCTCCGCCGCCAACGCAGCAACCCCAAACACCACCACAGCAGCCACAAAGGCAGCGCAGAAGGCGGGAGAGGATCTTCAGGCAGCCGACAACCATCGTTGGCCTCAGGGAATAAGATGTGATCAGGATGTACCGACTGAACCGGGAGTCCATTGTATGTCTGCTGTACCACATTGCGCCACACATCGTATCAAGGGTGCAAACTCCTACAACTATTCCACCCATGACAAAACTTGTTGCTGTCCTTCATATGCTGGCATCTGCATTTTTTCAGATAACGGGCGCTCAAGTGGCGGGTATGTCCCAGCCATCCTTTTGGTCTTCCTGCCAAAGGTCATGGATGCAATCATGCTCCTCACACCCCATCACATCTGCTTCCCAAACACCCAGCAACTACAGCAGGAGACCAGGCAAGGTTTCTATCAAATTGCTGGGTTCCCGCATGTGCTGGGTGCAATGGACTGCACCCATGTCCAACTGGTCTCACCTGCAGCAACTGATCGAATGGGTGTGTTTGCGGTTCCTATATAGATGTTCAATGCGCAGGCCATTGTGGACCACTGTCGGTTCTTCACTAACATCCTAGCAAAATATCCCAGCAGCGTCCATGATGCCTTCATATTCAGCATTCCACTATTAACAAGCAGCTCCAGGATAGCCAATATGGCAATGGGCTACTTGTAGGTAAGCCATCATACAATCATTATATACACAACACACCAACCATGTACGACAAACAAGACATACACCACACAAAATGCACATGGGCAGGGGAACACAGATGTACCAGCAACCTCATATATGCAACATGCCACACTACACCGTAATCATTGCACATCACAAACACATACACCCACATGTACACAGCACAGTCAAAACCTGACTGGCACACCACGTGTGGAGAAGTGGAGCTATGTCCCCCTTGCATACAGAAGCTGCCCACAAACCACTACAGGTGTCCACTGGTTGACAACTAAATACAGATCCCGCACACATTACACCAAACAAAGAATAGCTCAGCTATGTCAAGGGTATAGGCCATGGCCATTTAAAGAAAGTCACAAATAGGCACAGCCCCACGTAAATCATGGTGTGCAAGCATCGGGCAGCACTTATTTGAAATGCCACCCAAGTGGTTCTATTACCAACTACATATCATCTACGCATACCTGACATACCTGTATTGTACACATACACCTGTCTGCTGCATTGTGTTGGACACATAGGAATACAAATTAACCTGCCATGAAAGACTATGAGGCAGAATCGTGAGAAATGGGGCAACACCTACTCCAGTGCAACCTCACATGCGCCCCTTAGCACCCCCTAACACCACCGTTTGTTCTGTATATTAGAAACGGTTCACCATGATGCACAGTTTTTGCAAAACCCTGGATGCCATAGTTTGACTCGGCAGGAGTATAGAGGACATACTTGACCTTACATACACCGTACATAACGAACCATATGAAATATAGGTGTGCCCCCTCTCAAAGCCTGTACTGTGCATGTGTTGAAAGTGTCTGTGATAAATCATGTATTGGAAGCTAGGAGATACTACTGCACTAAATGAGATCATCCTACAAATGTGTGATACACCCTCGTACACTTGATGGCTGGCACAACCATCATCTGTCACAAAGGGTAACTAAGTGTGGCACTGCATGCATATTGCCATATGGTAACATGGACGGCACAGTTTGGCTTTGTAGGACTACCAGGTGTCTCTGCATCTGACAACATTGTGTTGCAAGGAGGTGGAAGGTTCCATCCAACAATAGGACACTGCCTCAAACATGAACTACACAAAACATCTTTGCAATGGTTTAACCATCAGTTTGAAATGAAATGAAAATTCCCAGGTCCCTGAGCCACTACCCAAGATTGTCATGTCCATCAACAAAGACCTATGAAACCATTTCACAAAAACAGGTACATACACTGTGCTACAAGCAAGTATGAGTCACCACTCCACCTACAACTGCCATGGTATATTCCAAAACACTATCACGCTTTACCAACACATCTTCTCTCATTCCTTTGCAGCTGATCAAGTTTACGGCATACATTCATGGGTAATGACTCAATTTGCCTATCCCACAGCGGTGGAAGAGCATGCATATAGCGAAGGGCACAGAAGATCACACTATGTGGAGGAGAGGACATTTGGGCATTTGAAGTCAGAGTTCAGGTGCAGGCCCTGACAGGAGAAAGCCTCTTGTATGCTCCACCACTGGTATGGAAAATCATACTGGCATGTGCAATCCTCCATAACATATGTATAAGAACAAATGTTCCCTGGGATGAACATGTTGACATCCCCAGCAAGGAGGATGATGATAGAGCATATCATTTGGAGGGGGGAGAACAGAACACTGCATAGTAGAGAACCTTTATACATAGTGACTGGACTATCATCATCACATTGTAAATAGTACAAATAAAATACTTTGCACCTGAATCTCTTTGGTCTAATCATTCTCCACTACGTATTCCATTGGAATGTAACTCAAACCTCAAGGAGCAGGTAAGAATCACAATAGTTACAAATATGGTAGCAACATCATTTGTGATGTAAGAGGGTCTACTGCCTCTATTTCACATATCAGTGACATGCAGTTCACAGGCATGTGACTCCTGAAGGCCTCGAGCCATGCACCACAACATATATCTTGCTGTCAAGTGGGTAAGGTGCTAAATCCTAGCCCTTTTCCCTCATCAATACCAGGCCTACCAGGATGTAGGCAAGGAGGGGCACACATAAGATAGGGGATGTGATCAAATGGTGTTTAAGTAATGTATGAACTGAATACTGTCACATCTCAGGTTGATTGCTGCTTTGCCTGCATGATACATCTGTGACAAGTGGGGGGCATCATTAGTAACTATGGATCTTCAGTAATTGTACAGAGGCAGAGCCTGCACAGTGTATCCATGGGATTATGTCCTGACACTGCCACTGGGCACAACCCTGACACATGGTGGACTGTACCTCACTTATGGCACACACATGTTGGCTGTGGAGTGTGCTATGGGTTGCCAGACAAATTAAGCAGCTATGGGTGCTGAATCACTATCCAAACACATGACCATTGTCAGGATCTAAGAATTAAATGGGATAATGCACCACCAAATTATTGTCTGGGTGGAATGTGTGTTACACTCCCTATGTACATAAGATGCACACTTTCACACAAATCTCCAGTCTTGACACATACCTACAGCAATTCCAGATAAACATGTGAAGGCTGATGTACGGATGTATGTCCTAGGTAGCAAAGGGTTTGCTAGTACCAACAATGTTTGACATGTGTCAGCATGGTTACCTAGTATGCTCTGTATAACAACATCACACAGCACATAGCAATACACACCACTCATTGTCACTCACATTCCAGAACACATTCCAGAACAAGTGCAAGAGAGCAACAGTTACAAATTATCCCATACATGGCAATCAGGTGTGGGATGTGCAACTATGTCTAGCAATGTTACAAATGTCAGAGACCCATAAAAAATGAATGGGAAAAGAAGTAGCCATATATGTTGCACTTGGATATGCATTTCTTCCAGCATGCCACAACCTAGGTACCTCTTACCATGAATGAATGATGTTGAGGTGTGAAATAATCTCAGTGTTGTTTTTTCATTATCCATGTTAAACAGAGGATGTGGATGGACAGTTGGGAGATACCCATAGATACTTGCAAATACAACATGGGAGGTCACTTAGCGACAACACAAGTGCTGTGGCGGGGGTAATGTCATGTGTGCATGCCAACATGACAGGAGGCAGTAATAGATAACACCATCTGTACTCTAGCACGTTCCCAAAATAGAAGTCACAACAGGTATTAAACCCCTGACCAAGCTGCCCATGGAAATTACTAAGGACATCAAACTATGAGACATGCCCTACACGTGTAAATACCCAGTCCTTTGTACACGAGAGGGGAAGGCTCACATCAAGAACCGCAGATGAAAATGTGCTATCCTGGTCTGTTTGATCACAATTGTGCATGTGTCTGTCTGCAGGGTAGTGTGCATTGTTCTGCTGAGTATCAATCATGAGGCTGCATCCCTGCTCAAAACACCCTAACATCACTGCTCTGGCTACATAAACTTATGACATTGTCAGGGACCTGATGCATGTGCACAGTGGCCTGAGTAAACTGGAGCTCCGTAAACCTGCCCCTTAACATGCAATCATGGGTTTGTGTTGCCACACATACTCTCATAGTAGTGATGAAGAGAAGGCTACCATCTATGTAAGACTGTAACACTGCTACACAGTGGTATGCCATTGTATGTGACAGTCATAACAAACATGTTGTGGACAAATGTGAGTGCCTAATTGGTGGCATGCACATATATACCACATATCTCAGCACACATGTACCATTGTCATGGCTCAGGCATGGTAATGTGTATAGGATTCTGAACAAAAGGCAACCTACCACAAATGTAAGCGCAAAGGTATCACAAGATCAGTGATTGAAAAAAATGACCTCCACATGTGTTCCGACATACGGAAACGTAGGTGGCACAGATATGACTACACAGGCATTTGTCAAAGTTCAACATAGGTCAATGCAGGAAGATAGTAATGTGAGGTTTCATATCCCATGAACACACCACTGTGATCATATTTTACTGAAATGACACTACACATATCTGTAAACACACATGGCATATAGAAACCTTCAGTGACGTGTACATACCATCTCCTGCAAATAAGATGCATGGGGAACTATACTTCACACGTATAGCAGAGTATCATGAAGGCAAAGCCAACAACACACCACAGCGTGGACACACATGCACATGCAAATTGTCAGCAGTAACGTGATGTCAACCCAGTCCTAGAACACTGCATACCCTGAGTACAAATTGTCACGGCTGTCACATGCCTTATCATGTGTTGGACATAGGCCATCACATATTTTGTGCTGTTGGTATGTGTACATGTGTATATCAGACATAACAATGTAGTACTCCCACAAATTAGTGTTCATACACATATGTACACTTATAGTACACATGTGCTAAGATATATGTGGACACAGTGTCTCTACACATGTACATATGCACAAGGTATGAATGATCACATGCAGCAGACTCATAAATAAACCTATAGGTTCAACATACCAATGTCACCATGAAGATATGACTGGATAGTTACACACATGTAGCCATATCATAATCACAACATTGTTGCATAGCCCATGTGACATGTTAAGTGAATCTGGGTGCACTCAAGGCCTTCATTGCAAAATTACACACATTCCCATCATGTGTAAAAAAAAAGACACAAATGGCTCAAATCTACACTCTGCAACGTCAGAAAAATGACACCTGGCCCCTGAGCGTCTATCACACATACATAGGCTTTTTTACGCACCAAGGGGAAAAATCAATGCATGACCATTGTGTGTCAAAAATATGGGTGCAAACACCTAAACCTCATACTTTTCCCCACAGATAAAAGACGTCTGAACCCTGAGCATCTATTGCACGTCCACAGGCCTTCTCATACACAATGAGGAAAAATTTGATGCATGACTGACATGCGTCAACAATTTACATGCATACCATACTTTTCTCCCAAGCTAAAAGAAACCTAGCCCCTGAACGTCTATCACAAGTCCACAGGCTTTTTCACACACAATGGGAAAAAATCAGAGCATGATTGTCATGGGTCAAACAAATAATGCATGACTGAAAACGTGATGCACAGGCATGGGAAGTGATGAAACAGGACATCCTGCCTGCATTCATGGTACAGTGATTCCATTTTCACTTTCACTTCACAGTCTTATTGTCTGTTTGAGGTTGTGTGGAGCTGGTGCTGTTGGAGATTTGGAGTATTTGGAGTTTTTGTGTGCTGTGTCCTGTAGCTGTTGTGTTTTATTTTTCATTTAATCTGTCTTTTGTATTGTAACTGTTCTGTATCTGTCACTGTATTGCAGGGTGTTTTCCTGGGGTAGTATAGTTTTTTGGGGTATTTGGGGTAGTTGGGCTAGTCTTAGGGCATTATTTCTTCTTTATGTCGGATGTCGGCCGATGAGCTGGGGGGCTTCATGTTGCTGGTGCAACATTATCTCGCCATGATGCTGGTACTGGTTTGCCATGTCATACAGGGCTACCCCACAGAGACCAGGAAGCTGCGGTGGGGCAAGGTATTTCACCACCTGACAAGAATGTTTTCCACAGGAAGGAATGGCCACCAAGTAAAACACTGCTGGGCTGACCTCATCACAAGGGAGCAAGATCTGCTGGATCACCTGGGCATCAAGAATGGTGAAGCAGTTGGTAAGTATCCCATTTCCATACAAAGACCATTATTTGCATGTGTGTAAGGAAATGCCTCCTTGGCATTGTTACCCCCTACCATTTTGCCTTTGCTGATGTTAAGTTATGATTTGAAAGTGTGCTGGGACCCTGCAAACCAGGCTCCAACACCAGTGTTCTTTCCCTAAACTGTACTTTTGTCTCCACAATTGGCACAACCCTGGCAAGTCCCTTGTAACTGGTACCCCTGGTACCAAGGGCCCTGATGCCAGGGAAGGTCTCAAAGGGCTGCAGCATGTGTTATGCCACCCTAGGTACCCCTCACTCAGCACATGCACACTGCCTCTCAGCTTGTGTGTACTGGTGGGGAGAAAATGACTAAGTCGATATAGCACTCCCCTCAGAGTGCCATACCCACCTCACACTGCCTGTGGCATAGGTAATTCACCCCTCTAGCAGGCTTTACAGCCCTAAGGCAGGGTGCACTACACCACAGGTGAGGGCATATGTGCATGAGCACTATGCCCCTACAGTGTCTAAGCAAAACCTTAGACATTGTAAGTGCAGGGTAGCCATAACAGTATATGGTCTGGGAGTTTGTCAAACATGAACTCCACAGTACCATAATGGCTACACTGAAAACTGGGAAGTTTGGTATCAAACTTCTCAGCACAATAAATGCACACTGATGCCAGTGTACAATTTATTGTAAAATACACCCAGAGGGCATCTTAGAGATGCCCCCTGAAAACATACCTGACTTCCAGTGTAGGCTGACCAGTTTCTGCCAGCCTGCCACACCCCAGACATGTTGCTGGCCACATGGGGAGAGTGCCTTTGTCACTCTGTGGCCAGGAACAAAGCCTGTACTGGGTGGAGGTGCTTCTCACCTCCTCCTGCAGGAACTGTAACACCTGGCGGTGAGCCTCAAAGGCTCACCCCTTTTGTTACAGCGTCCCAGGGCATCCCAGCTAGTGGAGGTGCCCGCCCCTCTGGCCACTGCCCCCACTTTTGGCGGCAAGGCTGGAGGAGATAATGAGAAAAACAACGAGGAGTCACCCACCAGTCAGGACAGCCCCTAAGGTGTCCTGAGATGAGGTGACCCCTGCCTTGAGAAATCCTCCATCTTGAGCTTGGAGGATTCCCCCAATAGGATTAGGGATGTGCCCCCCTCCCCAGAGGGAGGAGGCACAAAGAGGATGTAGCCACCCTCAAGGACAGTAGCCATTGGCTACTGCCCTCCCAGACCTAAGCACACCCCTAAATTCAATATTTAGGGGCACCCCAGTGTAGTGTGGTTAGTTTTACGTATCCTTTGTGCATTTGCTTCAGGCTTTAGGCCTTTGTGCACTTTGCCCTGAATGTATTTTATTCATTTGCTGACAGCTTAGAGCCTCTGTGCACTTTGCTCTAAATGCTTTTCATTAGGCTTCGTACTGTTATTTTTCAAATAGCCAGTTCTACGGTGTTGTTTTTTATTCATATCACACTTTTTGCCTACTTCAGCACTGGAGTTCTCCATAACATATTCACTCTGTGCTTCAGTCAAGGATACAGTCTGGTACATTGCCAATAGACGTGGTAGGAGTTTAGATTAGGCATTCCTGCGTAGGGACATTTTTTGATCACGATGACATGTTAGTTATAAAATCACTTCCTTGTCCCAATACACGCAAGAGGGAGATTCCGACCAGGGAACCACAACTAGACTCTGACTGCCTTGTTGCAGATGCTGAACCAGATCACAGGCCTTTGCTCAGGTATGAGGGCTGATGTCTCCCCAGTGATTCGGAAAGGCAAGCTAGAAGCTTAACATGCTGTGCTCTAAATAGAACAAGCAGAGGGTGAGTAGAAACTGTTAGGCACTATGATAGCTTTGTTCTTATGTTTTACTCTCCTGGTGACTATTTCAATCTTATTGTGTTGTATTGTTCTGGTTATTGCGGCTCACGCCTTATTATCTAAAATACAGTCGTTTTATTAAAACATTATATAAAACTTATACTGTCTTTGTCATTTGTATATGAGATCATATTGTAAATGAGAGAGTTGGTTTGGATCTGAGTGACCACGACTTCCCTGAGAAGTTCCAAAGATGTCTTGCGCTTGGCTGCCCAATCATTTCTTCCCCGTGGGAGAAATGAGGCACTGCTAGTTAGCCGGAGCAAACACCGGATTTAGGGTGACAGAGTTCCTTACACGTGGGTCAGACTCAGTCCCCCACACCGTTATCGATCCTGCTGCCTATAAATCCAGTAGTCTCATTTAGGATAATGAGAGCCCACGCGACATGGCGCCGCCAACGATTGGTCTGGCTCTAATATTTAGGTTCGGCTGACTCTCTCGGTCTCATATATATTTTGACTCCTCGGTTCCGTACGCGGAGACGTCCGTGGGGCTGAGGGTTTCCGCCACCACGGGATAGGTACATCCTATTGCTTAGTGGTTGGTTGTTCAAGCTTGAACTTTGAAAGGAATAAACCCCGATATTGGTGTGCCTTCTCTGACCTAGAGCTATTATTTTTTTAACAAATGGCGAATCCTAATGTAGTGAATATAGCAATCAATATGCGTCACCCGCTCACAGGACATCTGGTAGCACATGGACTGACGGTCCAGGGGGGTCCGGTCACTTTTGTGGTGGACGCCCATGCAGCCTATAGAACAGAACTTTTTTATTCTTGGGTCGTATTTCCGGCAGTTGATGGGGGTACAAATACTTTTCACGAATACACTGTTGCGAATGTCCCTGGACAATACAGGGCTTACGCTTACTTAGAGATACCTCTATCTTATCAAGAACACCATAATTGGCTTGATGGTGCCCTCCCACACATAGTAGCACAAGTGAGGTTAGGTCCGTTGAGTAATGATGGTCCGAACTGGCCTTTATTGGCTACTTATACACCATATCCTGCGGTTGCAAATTTGGCAGTGGCTGACGTGCGTCGTTTATATATAGAGTTAGCAACTACATACAGAAGATTAGTTCAGTTTGTAATGCAGGCATTAAATACGAATGCAGCGCGTGCTGCTCCGGCACACCCGCAAGCAGTGGTTCCGGGAATCAATCCGGCCACTGTACACTCAGTTATGGGTAAGGTACCGGCTAAACGTGAGGAGACTCCATTTTGGCTGGCACAAAAAATTAATACGCTGAAAGCAGTATTTCCCCATACGGGACCTCAGGATAAACATAGAATATTGACGATGTGTTTGCCGTATGGGATGTTTCCTCCGGTGGACCTTTGTAATACCTGGGGCACGGTGTTTGCCGCGCTCTACACTACAGCACACGGTACACCGACTTTAGCTAATTTACCGGAAGTGCTTAAACAAATTCAAGATGAATATGGGGCTGCCCCTGCCTTAGATTTGGGCATGCAGTTAATGGGCAATTTTGCCGCAGTTTCTTCTATTATTTTGAGTAATCTCAAGGGAGAGGCAGTAGCACTAGCAGTGCGAATGCGTCTTCGGGACGTTCCGCAGATTGATCAGGAGCGGGAACTTCCGAGAATAATAGCAGAAACCTATTCTAGTATTGGTCGCGATAGCCTAGGGGCTAGGCCACAAAAACCCCAATTACAGGGTAAAAATAATAAAGATAATGCTAAACAGCAGCAACCTTAGGGTACTAAAAAGCGCTGGGAAAAGAAACAGCAAACACCTAAGAAAGATGGGGGACAACCGGAGACCCCACAGAATAGGTATAATCTCAGGAATAGGGATAATTTGAAGACGCCTGATAGATATCAGTATACTGATACACGCCAATCTCGTTCCTTTCAGGACTCCTCAGAGAAGAGAAGTGAGAGAGGTGGGTGGTCAGAGCGGAGGACGGAGTACGTGAAACCGAGACAGGATTCACAACGCTCGGCGGAGGTTTCTATTAAACAGGAAGAGAAACCGCTGCAACAAAAACAGCAATTTAAAAAGAAGAAAGTGGCAGCGATCTCAGTTAGACATGCCGCTCAAGAAGAGAGTTCTCTTGACGAACAAGACATGGGCGTTAGCACTGTTAGACAGCGCGGCAGAGGTCACAATAGTTCGCCGGAGTCTTCTAGAGCATCTGGAGGTGAAAGCAACTGATGACTTCATACAAGTCGAAACAGCGGATATGCGAGTCTCTGATCCTGATAGAGTATATCAAGTGACTCTGCGATTAGAAGGGGACATTGACCACATTCTACATGCCATCTTTTGGGACCATGTGGTAAAATCATATGATGTTTTGCTGGCCGAACAGGATTGGCCACCTGACTTTGTTCGCGACTGTCCGGTTGGGGAGGAGGTTATTGCACCTTCCTTCTCACCACTTGTTCCGAGAGAACTAGCGGAGTCCTATAGTAAAACATGGGCTCTAGCACAGGCCCCCGCCCTATATAGAAATAACGTGGGGTGGGATAGACAATCACCTTATCATGTAATTCCAATAAAGGGCGAACCTCAGCCACAGCCGCAGTATCCTATCAAATTTGAGGCAAGGGCTTCGATTAGGAAAATTCTTACACAATTGGAGTACCAGGGTGTAATTGAGCCCTGTGTCTCGCTGATGAATAATCCCTTATTTCCGGTTGCTAAACCGGACCATTCATATAGGATAGTGGTGGATTAGAAACATTTGAATAGTCATACACGCACATATGCAATACAGAATTCACATAGCGCAGCGCTTATGAATAATATAGTGCGTAAGAAATACAAAACAACGTTAGATATCTCGAATGGATTTTTCTGCCAAAATATAGCGCCCGAAAGTCGGGACTATACCAGTTTCAGTGCGTTTGGCTCTCAGAATTTTTTTTGTCGTTTGCCTCAGGGGTATAAGAATAGCCCAGGACTGTTTTCGGCTCGTGTGACTGAAATGCTGCACGAGTTGGACCCTGAAGCGTTATCATATGTTGATGACATATATTTGACAGACAATGAGATTCTGCAACATCTAAGGCGCGTATCGCGCATTGTTGTGGGGTTTGCTGATATTGGCTATAAGTTTAATTTTAAGAAATCAAAGATTGCCTTCCTCAGCGTCATTTTCCTGGGATATGAGTTGTCGAGTGAGGCCAAGAGCTTGGCGCCACATTTTTTGGTGAAATGTGCTTTATTGCAGCCTCCTAATACGGTTCGGAAGCTCCAGTCATTGTTGGGGTTTCTGAATTTTGGTAGAACTTACATTCCTGATTATGCTACGCGTATAAAACCCTTATACGAATTGATTCGCCCGAATTTTTCGAGTAGATTTTGGACGATTGAGCATACACACATACTACGAGAGTTACAGACTGATCTCTTAGCAGTTAAACACTTACACACACTGGACAATAAGACACATTTAGTCATCAGGGTGATACCTGGGGCTGTTGGGTTTACGTATATCACCTTTAATGAGGGTGAGACAGTCCCGATTGCATACAAGTCCCACTTGTATTCTGCTGCAGAACAACGATTTGCACAGACTGAGAAAATACTCACTGCAGTACAGATGGCTGTGATTAAAGAAAGACCGCTTGCCCAGGGCCAACGCATCATTGTTGTTGCCCCGATTCCGGTCTTAGAGGCTGTTACAAAAGCGAGTGTTCCTAATTCGAAAGCTTTACACCCGCGATGGATACAATGGGGTACGTCTTTGACAGCCACTGATGTAGATTACATATTTGACCCTAAACTGCAGACTCAAGAATTTCTTCAATATGAAATGGAGTACCCAGTCCCTGCTGGCACATTGCCTATTGACCAATATCAGGTGGTCATGTATACCGATGGCTCTGCGCAACCAGCGGTTGGGACTAAACAACAGTATTCTGCTGCATGTGCGGTAGTGAGCGGCACTATGGAGGGGGAAGTGTTCTGCCCCCGACATACTTATACTAAAACTTTGGGAGATTGCACAGCACAGCTGGCTGAGCTCAAAGCTCTATTTTTGGCGTTGGAACACGCGGATCCGGCGACTTTGACCTTGCTGGTCTGTGACTCCTACTACTGTGTTCAGTCTTTCAATGAATATCTGCACTATTGGAAGTTGAATGGGTTCAGGGATTCTAAAGGCAACACCATTAAACATAAATTGTTGTGGGGTAAGGTTGCGGATCTGAAAGAAACGCTTCCTAAGGTCCATGTTGTGCATACACTTGGACACCAGCGCGTTGGAATACATGTTGCTGGGAATACTTTGGCTGATGAAGCCGCAAAGTCGGCAGTGGCTGTTGCCACTGTGGCCGCAGTGACTCGTTCGAGTTCCAAACCAGACACAGAGATTTCAGCTGCCATAAAAGCTACGGCTGATGACACGCCATTTCCTAAAGGATTTCCTTCTAAATATAGTTACTGCTTGAATAGTGCGCTGAATGCTGTTGTTCATATTCCAGGCATTGGTGTACGTGAACTACCAAATAAGATTGAGAGACCTCGATTAATTTCTGCAGCACATGAGGGGGTGGCGTCTGCACATGCTGGTGTGGCTGCCACGATTTCACTTTTACAGGCTTGTTGCTGGTGGCCCGGTCTCTATAAAGAGACAAAGCAATATGTCCTTTGTTGTGACGTTTGTCAACAGATTAAAGCTTCGTCAGCTAGACGCCCACAGCAGACGCCCCTTCTGATTTCAAATAAACCTTTACAGTGTGTGTACTTGGATCATTGTGGTCCGCTGACACCAGATAGTGCATACAAATATATATTGGTTGCTGTAGATTCGTGCTCCAGATTTGTGTGGGTATGGCCACAACGCTCGGCTGGCGCTCGAACTGTTATTAAAGATTTGCGCATCTTTGTTGATACATTTGCAGTTGCGGCTTTTCATTCGGACCAGGGCCCTGCTTTTGCCTCTAAGGCATTCAGGGACACCATGGCTTCGTTGGGGGTCCAACTCCAATTTTCGTCTCCATTTCATCCCGAGGGAAATTCTGTTGTGGAGCGTTTAAATCGTGATTTAAAGCAATCCTTAACGGCCAGAGTTATAGGTACGGGTTGTAGTTGGCTAGCCCACCTGTATGGAGTACAGAGAGCACTTAATAACTTGCCTAGAAGGTCACTGGGGGGTCGTACTTCATATGAGTGCCTGTTTGGAACACAAATGTATGTTCCTGATCTAGATGGTCCTGGTGTGGAGGCGGCGGATACACCCTTTGACATAAATGATTGTGTCACTGTTTTGCAGGATTTACAACAATTCCGTGAAGATAACTCTTCTGCAAGTGCTGCCTCCTCAGGAATTAAGGATGAGCCAGTAACTCCTACTGGTTGGATACCCAGGATTGGGGATCTAGTGCGTGAAAAGGTTGCAGTAAAGAAAGAATTTGGTCCTTCTTATCGAGCACCTGTCCCTGTGTTAGGGGTTAGCGCCACGAGAACTGTGATTTTACCGCCGCTGCAAGGGGCCAAAGGAAATCGCTTTGTTTCCATTGATAATGTCAAGTTACAACATGTGGCCGATTCTGCACAGCAGACCAAGAGGGACACCCAGTAGTTCCGGAATCCCTCTCACTACTGGGGAAGAAGTCCCGCTGCAGGTGATTTACACTGACGCTGTTTCCTCTCCGAGCTTGGGGAGGGTGGAAGATGATCTTGCGATTGTTCCACAGACAACTATTAATTTGGAATCTTTTGATCAAGTTGCTGTACGTTCTACTGATGTTACTGAACATGTGGTTTATAGTGTGCCAAGGCGAGAGCCTCCGTCTGCTTCTTTGTTCACAGTTGCACCTTTTGCAAGAACTGCCTCTGGCTGCTTCAACGACACTGATGATGCAGTGTCCGGCTCCTCGTCCTTGATGTCTTCAATCCGAGGTCCACGTAAGCTGCTGAGATGGCTTAAACGCACATATTTTGTTTTTCCTTGGAACTATTTGTGTCTTTTTAAGGCTGTAATGACTGTTTTTTTGTGGTTGGGATTTGTGGTTACTTTTTTTCTAGTAATACATGGTCATTTTCTTCTTGATCGGTCTGACATTGAGCACGTGGAGACTGTGTTAAAACCACATTTTTCGTCTCATATGGTTCGAAGAGACTTGTCCAATGTAAACATTTCTGCAATACCGATTCCGGATGGGATTGTGTGGGATAAAGTAATGTTTGATATATATGGTCCCACTGAATTGATTCAAATACCGTATGTCCTCAAGTTATCAATGAATGATATTGTTATACCAGGCATTGTTTCTGATGATTGGGATGTGAAGACAGTAGATTCTATGCTAACAGATTTGCAATATTATACTGTCTATGACGATGAAGATGCTTACCAATTTAGAGATAATCATGGTGACATGTTTTGCTACAACTATTATGGACACCACTTTATTCATAAAGCTAGTAGCCCTAAGTCCATATTTAATTATGTGCAATGGGAACATTGCTCGACTCCTCCACAAGGGATTTCGAAAACGTATTATGATAAATTTGCATATTTTTCTGGGCATAATCAACGAAATGCTAGGTCTTACTATTTTAAGGCTACTCCGTATTCTAATAAGCACATGTTATTGACCGATACTAAATTACTGTATTCAAATTTGTTTGTATCTAAACTTTCGGTCGAGGGGTATGATTACTGGTTTAAGACTGTTGACTTGAAAAGTGTTTGGGGTACGAAAAATTGGCAGATGCAAGGCAGGGATACATTATTTAGAGCATGTCTTATCCCTGTGCAGATGATTTTCCTCACTGACACAGTACAACAGACTAGCTGTTTGGGCTTGGCGACAATTAGAGAGTTGAATTTGCCTAGTATACCTGTCCCTTCCAAATTAAACAACTGGCAGCACTATGTGAATGCTACTTTTAGTGAATTTACACATTGGGTCCAGAATGGTACGCTTAACACTTCATCGTTACATCCGGGCGGGTGGTTATTATGGCCCGTAGACACTAATGAGTGTCATCAACGTTTTGTCACCTCTTCAGGGGGGTTCAGGACTAGTAGGGCAGACCCTCGTTACATTTCACCAGAACATGCTGATATTATAACTACATACAGCGTGGGGAAGCTTTGTCAGCAACGCTGGATGCAGTTAAGTCACATCTCACGTTGCTGTCTAATGTTACTGATTTACAAGATTTTTTGTCAGGTCCCAAGGTACCACGGAAGAAAAGATTTTTAAATGAAGTTTATAATGAGATTTGGAAGCTTTCACAACAGGAGGCTGCAGCACGGTTGAGGCAGATTGATCAGGAAAATCTGCTGCAGACTTTGGCGGTGATTCTAACCGCGGCGGGCGGCGGTCGCCGCCCGCCTTGTGGTTACCGCCAAATGACCGCACCGCGGTCACAAGACCGCGGCGGCCATTCTGGCTTTCCCGCTGTGCTGGTGGGCGACCGCCAAAAGGCCGCCCGCCAGCACAGCGGGAAAGACCCAGCAACGATGAAGCCAGCTCCGAATGGAGCCAGCGGAGTTGCTGGAGTGCGATGGGTGCAGTAGCACCCGTCGCGAATTTCAGTGTCTGCTAGGCAGACACTGAAATTCTTTTTGGGGCCCTCTTACGGGGGCCCCTGCAGTGCCCATGCCATTGGCATGGGCACTGCAGGGGCCCCCAGGGGCCCCGCGGCACCCCCTACCGCCATCCTGTTCCTGGCGGGAGACCCGCCAGGAACAGGATGGCGGTAGGGGTTGTCAGAATCGCACTCCGCCGCCGCGGGAGACCGCCGGTTTTCCTAGTCTGACCGCGGCCGAACCGCCGCGGTCAGAATGCCCTGCGGGGCACCGCCGGTCTGTCGGCGGTGCTCCCGCCGACCCTGGCCCCGGCGCTCTGAGACCGCCGGGGTCAGAATGACCCCCTTTGTCTGTTGTTGATAATGGCATGCATACCCTTTCTGACTGTGTTTACACGATTGACAGCATTGTTTCCTCTGCTCTTGACATTATTAAATCGGACATGTCTTCTTTATATCATGGGCAGAGTCAGACGTGGTCCATCATGCAGCTGGGTTGGACTCTTCAAACCTTGAAGGTGGGTCGCGTTCCATGGCAGTACATTTGTGCCAGAGAGATCTTTATCTCCTTTAATTTGAGTCGTCAACAACAGCTGATGGCTAAAAAGGAAGCGACATATGTTATGTTGAATATTGAGAAACTGGAGAAACTGCCTTTCACGCTGGCTGAGATTCCGTCTGCTGAGTGGTTGATTCATGGGGTTATTAATTTGCCTATCTCCACTCTGCAATTTACTTCTTGTTTGAAGCACATTCCGGTGGGTAGATATGAACTATTGGGAGACAGTTACATACACGAGGTGTGGGAGCTTCCCTTTCAATACAGATGTGTTAATGGTTTGAGGGAGGTTTTTCTTAGCGGTGGCGAATGCGAAGCTTCTGTCAGCCATTCCATGGTTTGTAAACAGCTGTCCTTGCACGGAGCGTGTAAGGCTTCGATTGCTAACTTAGCTTGTTATCTGAAGGGAGTTCTAGTCCCGGTTATTAAAAACACTTTCCAGGTGCTTTCTAACGGCAGTTACATTGTTCTTAACAGCGAACGCTGCTGAGGCATGCGTGCCGGAATAGTTTACATTGTCGTTGTCAACAAGGCCGTTACGTGCTGCAGGAATGTGTTGTTTCCCCCCACTCAAATTATGGAGGTAGCGTACATCTGGCCTCATATTGCTACTTCCAAGGTTAATTTCGACAAGTTGAGTCGGCTGAAAGCTTTATTGTTTCAAAAGCATGTGGCCCTTACATCTGCTAGCGAGACCTACGCACTTCAGGTGGCAAGGTCATCGGCGGAGATACAGTCCCTTTTGAATACTAACTTTCCAAGTCACTTCGGTGAACTTGTGGGACGTATATTTAATGCATCCAGCACTGCTGGTATTGCTCATTTTTTCAAAGCCGTTGGTGTTGGTTTTCCTCACACCTTCTCTTCCATATTCGGTTTGATACCTTCGGCTATACACTCTATTTTCGGAAGCATTTTTGGGGGTTTCCCGATTACTTTAGCTTTGTTGGCTGGAGTCTTGCTATTGTTGCTATTTTTTCGCAATGGCTGTCCCGCCACGACGAGATCCTATATTGCTGCTCCCGTCAGCGCAGCTGTGTCGTGAACGCATGATGCAGTATTTTGGAGCTACACTCCTGGGCCATTTGGAGTGTGACTGGTCTCTGTCATTCAGACCGGTTTTGGATTGTGTGCAACCCGTGTTTCGGTGCCTTTGGTGCTCGTTTGAACATGCACTGGCTTTCTGTCTCTCACTGCAGCACCCTCCAGTGGTAAATCCTGATCTGTTGATGTTCCCGATTAGGGCTCATTCCCAGACTTGTGCACTACAGTTGCATTTGCTTCGTGAGGCGGTTTATGGGATTCCCTTCCTGGAGGAAGATGGTATTGTCTCTTTCATAGGCCCTGCACGGGGTGCCGCCCTGAATGGTTTTGGGGCTTTGGAACACACCTGCTCCATGGTACTTTGTGGTGTGGATCTTCCGATATTAACATATATCGAAGTGGAGGAGCTCCTACGTTCTATTGCTTCTGTCTGACAATTGGATTTTTTTCTCTCTCCGGCAAAATTGACACTATATTGAATTTGGCTTTATCGTCACATGTTTCCTAAATTTATGACTTTGTTGTCTTCTTACCTTGTCAAAATATATGGTTTTATATATTGTTTATATTTGGGGCATGCTTTTATATTATTGGAACCACTTGCTACCGACAAGGGGAGGGTGTAGTGTGGTTAGTTTTACGTATCCTTTGCGCATTAGCTTCAGGCTTTAGGCCTTTGTGCACTTTGCCCTGAATGTATTTTATTCATTTGCTGACAGCTTAGACCCTCTGTGCACTTTGCTCTAAATGCTTTTTATTAGGCTTCGTACTGTTATTTTTCAAATAGCCAGTTCTACGGTGTTGTTTTTTATTCATATCACACTGTTTTGCCTACTTCAGCACTGGAGTTCTCCATAACATATTCACTCTGTGCTTCAGTCAAGGATACAGTCTGGTACATTGCCGATAGACGTGGTAGGAGTTTAGATTTGGCATTCCTGCGTAGGGACATTTTGTGATCACGATGACATGTTAGTTATAAAATCACTTCCTTGTCCCAATACAGGCAAGAGGGAGATTCTGACCAGGGAACCTGCAACTAGACGCTGACTGCCTCGTTGCAGATGCTGAACCAGATCACAGGCCTTTGCTCAGGTATGAAGGCTGATGTCTCCCCAGTGATTCGGAAAGGCAAGCTAGAAGCTTAACATGCTGTGCTCTAAATAGAACAAGCAGAGGGAGAGTAGAAACTGTTAGGCACTATGATAGCTTTGTTCTTATGTTTTACTCTCCTGGTGACTATTTCAATCCAACTGTGTTGTATTGTTCTGGTTATTGCGGCTCACGCCTTATTATCTAAAATACAGTCGTTTTATTAAAACATTATATAAAACTTATACTGTCTTTGTCATTTGTACATGAGAGCATATTGTAAATGAGAGAGTTGGTTTGGATCTGAGTGACCACGACTTCCCTGAGAAGTTACAAAGATGTCATGCGCTCGGCTGCCCAATCATTTCTTCCCCGTGGGAGAAATGAGGCACTGCTAGTTAGCCGGAGCAAACACCGTATTTAGGGTGACAGAGTTCCTTACACGTGGGTCAGACTCAGTCCCCCACACCGGTATCGATCCTGCTGCCTATAAATCCAGTAGTCTCATTAAGGATAATGAGAGCCCACACGACATGGCGCCGCCAACGATTGGTCTGGCTCTAATATTTAGGTTCGGCTGACTCTCTCGGTCTCATATATATTTTTACTCCTCGGTTCCGTACGCGGAGACGTCCGTGGGGCTGAGGGTTTCTGCCACCACGGGATAGGTACATCCTATTGCTTAGTGGTTGGTTGTTCAAGCTTGAACTTTGAAAGGAATAAACCCCGATATTGGTGTGCCTTCTCTGACCTAGAGCTATTATTTTTTTAACAAATGGCGAATCCTAATGTAGTGAATATAGCAATCAATATGCGTCACCCGCTCACAGGACATCTGGTAGCACATGGACTGACGGTCCAGGGGGGTCCGGTCACTTTTGTGGTGGACGCCCATGCAGCCTATAGAACAGAACTTTTTTATTCGTGGGTCGTACTTCCGGCAGTTGATGGGGGTACAAATACTTTTCACGAATACACTGTTGCGAATGTCCCTGGACAATACAGGGCTTACGCTTACTTAGAGATACCTCTATCTTATCAAGAACACCATAATTGGCTTGATGGCGCCCTCCCACACACAGTAGCACAAGTGAGGTTAGGTCCGTTGAGTAATGATGGTCTGACCTGGCCTTTATTGGCTACTTATACACCATATCCTGCGGTTGCAAATTTGGCAGTGGCTGACGTGCGTCGTTTATATATAGACTTAGCAACTACATACAGAAGATTGGTTCAGTTTGTAATGCAGGCATTAAATACTAATGCAGCGCGTGCTGCTCCGGCGCACCCGCAAGCAGTGGTTCTGGGAATCAATCCGGCCACTGTACACTCAGTTATGGGTAAGGTACCGGCTAAACGTGAGGAGACTCCATTTTGGCTGGCACAAAAAATTAATACGCTGGAAGCAGTATTTCCCCATACGGGACCTCATGATAAACATAGAATATTGACGATGTGTTTGTCGTATGGGATGGTTCCTCCGGTGGACCTTTGTAATACCTGGGGCACGGTGTTTGCCGCGCTCTACACTACAGCACACGGTACACCGACTTTAGCTAATTTACCGGAAGTGCTTAAACAAATTCAAGATGAATATGGGGCTGCCCCTGCCTTAGATTTGGGCATGCAGTTAATGGGCAATTTTGCCGCAGTTTCTTCTATTATTTTGAGTAATCTCAAGGGAGAGGCAGTAGCACTAGCAGTGCGAATGCATCTTCGGGACGTTCCGCAGATTGATCAGGAGCGTGAACTTCCGAGAATAATAGCAGAAACCTATTCTAGTATTGGTCGCGATAGCCTAGGGGCTAGGCCACAAAAACCCCAATTACAGGGTAAAAATAATAAAGATAATGCTAAACAGCAGCAACCTGAGGATACTAAAAAGCGCTGGGAAAAGAAACAGCAAACACCTAAGAAAGATGGGGGACAGTCTCCTCAACCGGAGACCCCACAGAATAGGTATAATCTCAGGAATAGGGATAATTTGAAGACGCCTGATAGATATCAGTATACTGATACACGCCAATCTTGTTCCTTTCAGGACTCCTCAGAGAAGAGAAGTGAGAGAGGTGGGTGGTCAGAGCGGAGGACGGAGTACGTGAAACCGAGACAGGATTCACAACGCTCGGCAGAGGTTTCTATTAAACAGGAAGAGAAACCGCTGCAACAAAAACAGCAATTTAAAAAGAAGAAAGTGGCAGCAGTCTCAGTTAGACATGCCATTCAAGAAGAGAGTTCTCTTGACGAACAAGACATGGGCATTAGCACTGTTAGACAGCGCGGCAGAGGTCACAATAGTTCGCCGGAGTCTTCTAGAGCATCTGGAGGTGAAAGCAACTGATGACTTCATACAAGTCGAAACGGCGGATATGCGAGTCTCTGATCCTGATAGAGTATATCAAGTGACTCTGCGATTAGAAGGGGACATTGACCGCATTGTACACGCCATCTTTTGGGACCATGTGGTAAAATCATATGATGTTTTGCTGGCCGAACAGGATTGGCCACCTGGCTCGACCTGCAGAAAACCAACACCTCAGGGAGGACTCCCCGGTGACTGCGAGCCCGTGAGTAACCAGAGACGACTCCCCTGAGCCGCCACAGCGACGCCTGCAGAGAGAATCCAGAGGCTCCCACTGACCGCGACTGCCTGTAACAAGGGACCCGACGCCTGGAACCAACACTGCACCCGCAGCCCCCAGGACCTGAAGGAACCGAACTCCAGTGCAGCAGCGACCCCCAGGTGACCCTCTGCCTAGCCCAGGTGGTGGCTGCCCCAAGGAGCACCCCCTGTGCCTGCCTGCATCGTTGAAGTGACCCCCGGGTCTCTCCATTACTTCCAATCTAAAACCCGACACCTGTTTGCACACTGCACCCGGCCGCCCCAGTGCCGCTGAGGGTGTACTTTCTGTGCCTTCTTGTGTCCCCCCCGGTGCCCTACAAAACCCCCCTGATCTGCCCCCCGAGGACGTGGGTACTTACCTGCTGGCAGACTGGAACCGGGGCACCCCTGTTATCCATTGAAGCTTATGTGTTTTGGGCACCTCTTTGACCTCTGCACCTGACCGGCCCTGAGCTGCTTGTGTGGTAACTTTGGGGTTGCCTTGAACCCCCAACGGTGGGATACCTATGCTCCAACTTTGAGACTTGTAAGTGTTTTACTTACCTTCAAACCTAACCTTTACTTACCTCCCCCAGGAACTGTTGATTTTTGCACTGTGTCCACTTTGAAAATAGCTTATTGCCGTATTTACAAAGACTGTATATGATATTGCTTTTATTCAAAGTTCCTAAAGTATCTAAGTGAAGTACCTTACATTTAAAGTATTACTTGTAAATCTTGAACCTGTGGTTCTTAAAATAAACCTAGAAAATATATTTTTCAATATAAAAACCTATTGGCCTGGAGTAAGTCTTTGAGTGTGTGTTCCTCATTTATTGCCTGTGTGAGTACAACAAATGCTTAGCACTACCCTCTGATAAGCCTACTGCTCGGCCACACTAGCACAAAATAGAGCATTAGAATGATCTCTTTTTGCCACTATCTTACCTCTAAGAGGAACCCTTGGACTCTGTGCACACTATTTCTTACTTTGAAATAGTATATACAGAGCCAACTTCCTACAATGTGCATGACAGATGCTGATAGGGTTGAGTGCAGCATGTCATGTTTAAGGATCTGGACATGTTGTATGCTGCCTATGTGAAGAGCCCCAGTGCCACCTTAGGGCTGCCATTCTAATGTACAATAATGAAGCCGAAACACGGCAGATGTGCCATCTTCCCTGAACAACCATTACAAAGTGTTGTGATGCATGCATAGGGCAACTCGGTTTTGAGCAGCACAACATGAGCCCTGCTGCATGCATCATATATGGGAGGTGGGCCCAAAACCTGTTTGGGGGACAAATGTAAAAGCCTCTGGGAAAAATGAGAAATACCTAAATTCACTTTTTCATGCACTTTGAACGTCTGCTGAGAGCAGGTGTTATATCGGGGCATATAAATGTATGTGATGGGCCCCCATGTACTCAGCAGAAGTTGTGATGATCTGTTCTGCTGAGTACATCATTTCCTACACATAAATAGATGCAGTTGGACCCGTCCTCCATCATGCTGTGCCTTAATTCTCATTAGGCGCACAAATGGCAGGGGAAAGGGGTGCACTGAAGGCAACAAGGACTGTAGTGATGCACTTGGTGCTGCACCACTGTCGTTCAATCTGCCCCTTTGTGTCATTGGCCAAGGCCAGGTAAGGGAGATTGACTATGCGCTGGGTCCAGACTACTAGCACTTTCCTCTCCTTGTACATTGTGTATCACATACACCCCAAACTATGTCTATTACCATACTCACATGTGCTGATTTAGTACCACAGGTGTGCCACATCTTACTCACAGTATGGGGATGTCCTGCATCTGCTCCATCACTGGCACATTACTCAGGAACCAGCACCAACATATGCATCCTTTGACCACAGAGTAAGTGTGTCTGTGTTGAGGCATATGTCTTTGTGCTTATCACTCCCTGGACAAATAATGGTATACCATGCCAACAATGATTGGCCACACACTATTGGCAACACATCCATAATTTCAATCAGTCAATGTGCAGGTAGGTATAACTATTTAAACATGCGTAAACTCCCATGGCATTATTGCTCAGGTGTGTGCCTTGTGATGGCACACACATATTAATAACCTCAAACAAGGATGTATCACAGCATTCCTCGAAACTTTGGAATACCCTCACAACCCCTGGGCAGTTGTTTGTCAGTTTGCAGTGACCATGAGGTAGATGTTTACAACATCTGGGGCAAACTCAAATGGTCTGGGAGTCACAATGGGATGGCCTCTGCAACAACCATTACATGCCCCTCATATGCAGTTCACAGTGTCATGCAGTCCCATATGGTCATGGAGGTGTAGAGCTAACAAACACTAGCATAACATTGCCATTTAGATATGGGGTGCAGTGAAAAGTGCCACAGGAATGTCTGGCAAAATGATGGTTTGTAGGTGCGTGGGTCTCTATTATCTGAGACTATGTGTGATTGACTGATCATAGATGTTTGTCAGTTGCTCTGATCTACCACTAGGATGACTTGCTCACTCAGCTTAACAAGTTGATAGTAAACAATGTCGTCCATTAACTGATATGTACAAATATTTCTAAGCAATGTTATCCATTCATGTCTTACATGTGGACCTCTACCCTACACCGTTAATGAGGTGGCCCAGTTTGCAGACCCTGATGCAGCCAATAAGTGTCATCTTGTGCATCATGTGTGCCAATCCAAGGTTTGCTGTGAGTTAGTCTGATGTGTGGAATACTATGAATAATGGTTTTGCCTGACCAATGATATGAGATCATTGGAGTAAGGATGGTAACATCATGTCTGTTGGAATGTTGCACATTGAGAATGGCTTGCTTGTAGTATAAGCGGCAACGGGTGCTGGCATGGAGTTGTGGGTATTACGAAATGGAATGGCTGGGCACATATTCATCGATGTCCAGCATGCTAGGTGCCAGAGCAGCTGTTAATGTAAATAGCATGCCTGTTGACAACAACTTTGTCACAGCACTATTGACAGCACGGTGTGCCACACATAGCTTACACTTACTCACAAGACAGTACAGATGTAGGTTATATCTTTAGAGGTCTCTAGGGGGCTTTGTAGGATACACTTGCATTACATGTACCTCACTACCCTTCAGATATATATTGAGGCTGTAGTACTGCAAAGACCCTTATTGTGCTGGACAACAGTCAATAGTGTACACAATCAGTAACATCTCAGGTCCAGATGGTTGCGGGAAAAGTCTATGATTTTTCCCAAGCCAGATCTCACCAATATTTCCAACATGGTCCTGCCACCATGATATTTGTGAGTGATGTAGGTCACATCACACATGCATATGATGTGAATGCTGAGTGCGCATGTGCACATGATGTGCAATATATCAGAAAACTGTTGCAGCACCCAGTGCAGTGCCAAACTCACCATCATGTGCACATGATGTGCAATATATCAGAAAACTGGTGCAGTACCCAGTGCAGTGCCAAACTCACAGTGGGCCTAAGGGCATCCATACAGCCACCATGTGTGTGCCGTTTACACATGTAGCACAACATGGCACAGGGTAGGGGACTTTACTTCTGTAATGTGTAGACAACTTTGATGTGCAGGTCAGGCTTTGTCCAAACTTTCTGGGATCATTGCATTAGTTGCACATGTGGGCACATCATGGGCAATGGAGTGCCCCTTGTAACGTATGCTCAGGCCAGGTCTTAAACCAGGACGTATGAATGATGATTTACCAAACCTTAGAATAGCCAGTGGGAAGTTTCCAGACCCCCTATCATATGGTCCCCACCTTGCATCCCTGATGGCTAGACAAGCCTTGATGTTTCACCAGGGGTGTCAAGGTGGTGGATTGCATGCACAGCCCCCCATATGGACAAGGATACAGGAAATCCAGACTTGTTGGGGCATGTGATCCTCACAAGTTTGATAACACAAATGTTGATCAAGGACAATTTAGTCCACTCACCTCTGGGCCCCGATGGTCTACAATGGATAGCTGTCATCCCAGTGGCATGTACATGATATTGTAGATGATTGATAGTAAATAGTCATAGATGAGGAGTAAGTCATTGTTGAGGAATGTGTTGTGGACTGCATGTGTCATTTGCAGTTGCAGTGTACATAATACGGCTGTTCAAACTCCACCCAAAGCTGAATGTGATGCTTGATTCTCCTCATTTTTCAGCTGACACCTGACCAACGGCACACATTCCACCAAAGGGCAGAACACTACAGACACATTATGGAAGTGAATACCAGATACCACAGGATGGGAAGGAGGATCAGCAAGTAAAAGGTGACTGGGGAATGGCATGCGTTTGCTCATGGGGGACTTCCACAGCAGCCGCAGCAAAAGAAGGACAGAGTTGGCAAAACATCAAGGGTGCAGGGGGGGCCTCTGCAGGTCCAAGCCCCTCCACAACAGCTGCACCAGTTAGGAGCCAGGCACCTGTTCAGCCACCTGCTCCGGTAATGAGCAGCCAATTTGAAAGGGACATGAGATAGGACATGGCCAACATAATGGCCAGACTGGACAAATTGGAGCAGGAGAGTAATGACAACAAGAACATGTTTTAGTACATAAAGAAAAAAATGAAAACAATGAAATAAGCTTATTCCACAGCCTCCCAGTTCCTTCCCCTTCCTGTTACTGTTGTACATAGTTTTAGATGGGTAGTATCAGGTTAGTGTAGGGTAGGCATAGGTTAGATTAAGTATGGTTAGGGGTGTTTTTTTCTAAAAAAATGTATTGGTGGGGGGTTCATGTTGAGGTATTTGTGTATGAAAAAAATACACATATATATATATATATATATATATATATATATATATATTTGCAGGTATATATATATTTATGTATATATATATATATATATATTTGTTTGTTTAGCCCATAGGTTAGGTTAGTACATGTGTAGTCTTAGTTTATGTTGTCCTACTTGCATCTTGTCTCTTAAAGGGGGATAGGACAATGTTTAGAGTGTGGTGTTACATGTGTAGGATAAGTTTAGAATAGGTTAGATAGGTGGAGTTGCTAGTTAAATTAGGTTAGTTTAGGTTAGTTTAGTAGGTTAATAGTAGGTAATGATTGTTAGAAATCTTACAATAAATCCTGTTTCTATTAGACTATTTGTTTTGTATGTTGATTGAGTGTCTGGGGGTTCTCATGAGTGCACTGGACAAGTTGGAGGAATTGCCTAGGGTATGCTTACTGTCTTGATTTCCAAGGATTACAATGAGCATCCCCTATGACCAAGGAGTTGTCAGATGGGCCGCTCAATAACATCAACTAGTCCATACATTTGCAATCCACTGTTCAAGCCATTCACAGCGTGTATGTATACTTTATCTTGGACAGGTAAGTATGGAGCTTCAACTGTCATTGGTGGGTTCCTTCAGTTTCATTGTTTTCAATTGTGGCACATCTGACAACAGGCAAAATTGGAACTGTATCCTGCAAAACTGACAGGTGCCCATCACTGATAAGGTTAGCTTCTTCTGTACCACACAAATAAGTTGTACTGGTACTCCCATCTGGGTAAATTACCATTGACTTGGTTCACAGCCATACATGCCGTATGTCAACTTCAAAGGATTTCTGTTCAATATTTGTATAGAATACTCAGTTAGTTGGTTGTAGCTGACAACACCATCATTCACTTTTCTCATGTTAGGATCCTAGTGTGTGGCTTTGTGTCTGACGGTCATGCACTCATGTATTGAGATTCTGTACTCAGTGGCATGGATTCATGCAATGCAATCATTTAGCTGAGTTGATGGATCACAGTAAACGTTGAAATGCTACATATATACAAGGTGCTTTATTTACAGGTGCAAGTGTATTTATGAATTCTTTACAATATCCAGTTCACAGACCCCGTGAGTGAACGTCAGCCATTTGTAGCACAATCAGAGTCCAGGGTTGAGGGACATGTAGCACAATCAGAGTCCAGGGTTGAGGGACATGTCATGAGACATGTCTAGGAGTAGTGTGCATTAGTGATTAGCGAGGAGGTAAAAATTGCGAATTGGTGAGAAAGAGACAATGACAGACATAGCAGACAAGTTAACACTGGTTGATTGAAGAGGGCACATTTCCTACTGTTACAACACTGACATGATCTTAAGACCAGAACTAAGGAAATACTGTCCATGTGGCACAGACTGGTGCTACCGGGTGCTTTTCCTTGTGAATGTTATTCCTCCCATAACTTCATCCTCTGCTGTGTGTGATGCCTCATGTGCCATGGCTGGAGCTGTTGTAGAGGTTCAGAGGACCACACACACTTCAGGGGATAGATATGTGGAGTCAAAGGTCCCGGCAGCTGCCATTTGTTGGAACACATAAGGCATCACTGCAGCAGGGAAGAGCTGCTGATTTTTCAACACCGCAGCAACATCACAATGGTAGGTAGCCATGTTTTCCCAGAGGAAGGCCACTTCCCGCTGTATGGACTCCAGGGTATTTTGTGTAGCCCCAGCCTGTTTTCTGTTGTGCTGCTCCCAGTTTGGGAGGGCAATTGTTGTAGCCTCTGCCTCATGACAGCAGCTATGTCGGCCAGAGACTGCTGGAGTCCACGTAGTGGAGAGTGGGTGCCTCTGATGGCAGCTGAGTTGTCCTTATTTGGTCTAAGGCACACCCGCACTCCCTCTAGGTTGCCAGCCATGGTCTCCATCCCCACACGTACCTACTTGGCCAGGTCCTGCTGGACTCCTACCATTGTCCTTTGGAAGGTGATCGCTGGGTTCTCAGAGTCCAGGGCTGTGTGAGTACTTGCTGGTGGTGTGTGGTGGTAGCTGAGAGGTTCATGTGGAGACCCAGCAATGCTGTGTGTCCTCCTTGCAACTGGAGGTGGTTTCTGGAGGGATCCTAGGACATCCTGGAGAGTGTGTTCGTTGATGGTTGGCAGCTGATCATCCATGTCATCTGTAAAATCTAGGACAGGCAGCTCAGCAGGTGGTAAGTCATCATCCTGCAATGAGATAAAGTCATTCTTAGATTGTTTTGGCTGTTGACATGGCACACCATTTATTTGCCACTGGAGTCTCAGTGATATGTTACTACTCAAGGTTGTAGTTGTACTTATGTGCTACATTGTGCATCATGCATGGGTCAAGTTTACAAGGCATTTTGGGACATATTTAGGGGCCTGAGTGTAGGAGGCTGGCCTGTTTTATAGTGGGTACATTGTGGTACTTACACCTTGTGCCAGGTCCAGTTATCCCTTATTGGAAGAAAAGAGATGTTTCTAGCAGCTTAGGCTGTTAGAGGTAGCTATGGCAAAGCAGCTTAGGCTGAACTGGGAGAAATGCAAAGCTCCTACTATACCACTTATATCATAAGAAAACACAATGCTCAGAGTTACTAAAAATAAAGGTACTTTGTTTTAGTGACAATATGCCAAAAGTATCTCAGAGGATAATCTCACTTAGGAGGTAAGTAATATACACAAATTATATGTACACAAACCCAAAACAGGTAGGTAACAATAAGAAAAGTAGTGCAAACAATGAAGAATCACAATAGAATGCAATAGGTAGACATAGGCGTGAGGCAACACAAACCATATGCTCCAAAAGTGGAATGCGAATCACGAATGGACCACAGGCCTATGGGAGATTGTAGAGGGTCGCTGGGACTGTGAGAAAACAGTAAGGGTGTCCAGAATACCCCACCCCAAGACCCTGAAAAGTAGGAGTAAAGTTACCCTACTACCCCAGAAAGACAGTATAGTCATGATAGGGGATTCTGCAAGAACCACAACTGCTACCAAAGCACTGAAGACAGATTCCTGGACTTGAGGACCTGTAAAAGAAGGGGCCTAAGTCCAAGAGTCACACAAGTGCCCGGGGGGGGCAGGAGCCCACTAAACCCCGGATGAAGGTGCAAAAGGGCTGCCTCTGGGTGGAAGAAGCCAAAGATTCTGCAACAACGGAAGGTGCCAGGAACTTTTTATTTGGTCAGAAGATGTCCCACGGTGTGCTGGAGGACGCAGAAGTGTTTCCATGCAGAAATACCACAAACAAGCCTTGCTAGCTGCAAGAGCTGTGGTTAAGGATTTTGGGTGCTGCTGGGGCCCAGGAAGGAACAGGATGTCGCCCCTTGGAG